>NC_091075.1:116102500-117302500 GCF_032405125.1 Capricornis sumatraensis | reverse complement strand
ACTTGATCGGGTCAGGCCCAGACAGGATAATCTCCTTTAAGAGGATGAGATGGCTGGATGGCATCACGGATTCAACAGACATGAACTTGGGCAAACTCCGGGAGCTGGTGAGGGACAGGGCGGCCTGGTGTGCTGCAGTCCATGGCGTCGTGAAGAGTCGGGCATGACTTGGGAGACTGGAAAACAACACTGAAAGCCAGCTGGTTAGGATCCTGGAAGAGGCAGCGATGTTCCACCCAGTTCACACAGGAGGAGGTGCGCCCCTGGGCCTGGGTCACTGGGGGCACCGGAGCATCCTGCCGCCTCACCCTCCAGTCTGAGCTGGGCCCCTCCTCCTTCCAGAGAGTCCTCCCTGAGCCCCTGGCAGGTCCCTGGAGGTCGGGGGCCTGTGCCCCGAGCCCTCAGCTGGGCCTGCGGGGTGCTGTGGTCTCTCCGTGGGCGCTGTCCACACTTGGCAAAGAGCAGGTGCCCAGGAGACGCCCGCTGGATGAATGCGGAGCCCCCACAGTACTGGGAAGATCTTGAAGCTCAGAAACAGTGATGGGGGCTGGGTCTAGGACTCTGGCCCTGGGAGAGCAGACCGGGGGGGCTGGCCTGAGGATACGGTCATGCCAGGGCCTCAGAGCTCCCCACTTCAGAGAGCCCTTCCAAGGCCCCCCGAGTAACCAAGGCCAGCGGCCAGGGAGGCACTGGTGAGCGGATGGCAGGCAGCGTGGAGACAGCAGGACAGGGGACCACGGGCCCTGGGCTCGCACCCACGCGTGATCCGGAGCAACCTGGTCTCCACGCTCATCTGCAGGATGGGATGTCACCCAGCACACACCGTGAGGGGGACGTGAGGAGGGTGAAGGGGGCCCATCACCCAGGGACTGTTCAGGACAGGACCCAGCTGAAGGGTGGGGACTCGTGAGCGCTGATGGGCAGGGGTTGAGGAACAGGAAAGGGGCTTAAGGGGAAGCTGCAGGGTGACAGTCCCCCAGGAAATGACCCCTGGAGGTGCCAGGGGGCCCTGTGGCTGCCGTGGGCCATGGACCCCGGTGGGGGATTCTGAGGAGGAGCCCCCTCTGGTGCTGAGGGGGGGGGGCGCTGTGCCTTGCTCAGGTGGGTGACAGGCAGGGGCTGGTGCTCCAGGCCCAGGGAATGGCAGCAGAAATGGGCACTGCTGGGGCATCCAGGGCCGAGAGCTCTGCGTGCATCTTTTCGGAGAACCTGCTTGCCTGCCGTGGAAGGTGCAGGGCTCCGTCATCCCCATTCAGGGGGTCAGACAGAGACGCTTACATGGCGATGCCTGGTCAGCTGGAGCCCAGAGTCCAGATCAACGCCAGGCCACGGAGGGCCCCGATTGCCAGGCTCAGGTGTCTGGGCAGCGGCAAGGCCCAGGATGGAGGATGGGTCAGCCCAGAGCGGCCAGCAGAGGGGAGCCCCGGGAGGGCCCCCGTGTGATGGGTGGGTGCAAGCTTGAGCCCCAGCAGGCCCCCGGGGCTGAGCGAGGTGCACAGCAGGTGTGCTGCAAGCATGCTGACTCGCAGCTTAAATCCATTACACTCCCTGCAAGTCCAAGACGGTCCCCAAAGCCATTCTTCCCCCAGAGGGCCCCGCGCCAGCCCTGGAGGAGCTCAGCGGTGCCAAGTCCATCACTGTGATCGATATCGCAGTGAAGTTAGTACATGCAGAGCCCGGCTGCATTCTGACAAGACAAAGCGGTTCTGGAATTCTTCGGGGACGGGCGGGGAGAAGAAGCAAGCTGCATCTTTTCCCCTGCCTCAGCTTTAAAAATTAAATTACAAATAAAGTTGGGGACACAATATCCTCAGACCAGTCGAGGACACACCAAGTCTTGGGGTCCGAAACTGGAACGCCAGGCTGGCCCTCCCCCGGCCCCGCACCAGCCAGCCAAGTGCAAGGGCCCTTCCCTCTCCCTGCAGGCACCAGCTGAGGGCAAAGACCACAGACACAGCAAAACTCCCAGGGGCTGGAGGCCCAGCTGGGGAGGAGCTGGCACGGACCTTAGAATTATCCAATCAATAGCCCCACTTTACAGATGGGAAAACTGAGGCTATGGGAGGCAGGAGGTTCTTGGGCTGCCAGACAGAAGGAGAGGAGATAAGCGGGAGCTTAAGTCCAGGATCTCCACAGAATGGAGATAAGAAGGGCCTGCTGGGCAGGGAGGCCAGGTCTGGCTCTGGGTGAAGCACTGCTGTGCTCCGCCGACCGCCACCCGCAGAGGTAACCGCACCGGCATCCAGTGTGGCTGGGGAGCATGGAGGTCACCAGGCCCTTTGGACCACCCATCCCTCCGGCATGCTTCCACCGCGAGCTGTGAGGCAGGCCTCCCCCCAGACAGAGGGACAGAGATGGGGCCTGTCTGCAAGAGCCCATGGCAGAGGTGAGGGCTGATGATGGTTTGTCCCTGAGGGGCACACAGGAGCCCAGTGAAGGGGGCTCCCCACCAGCCGGGGAAAGCGGGCAGGCCTCCCGGGGAGGAATCTGAGCCTCATGTTTTGGAGGAAGAGGGGAGTGCTCGGGATAGAGGGGGCAGAGCTGCCAGCCTGGAGAAGGGCCTGTGATGGAGCCCCAAGTCCACGGCAGGCAGGGACAAACGGGCTCCCGGAGAGGCCGAGGCGGTGAGGTGGAAGCCAGCCCAACGCCTGGAAGAGCTGCCCACACTGGGGCACCAGAGATACAGCCTACCTGCAGCTGGGAGGGTGAGCGAGGCCACAGGCACGTGTGCATGTGTGGGTGTGCACACGTGCACCAGCGCATGGGTGTGTGTGTAAGAACGTGTGTGCACATGTGGACAGGCACGCCTGTGTGCTGGATGCTGGTACGTACACAAATGAAGTGTGCACACAAATTCCTGCATATGAGCACACAGTATGTGTGTGTGATTGCACCTGTGTGGATATGTGTGTGCACGCATACATGTGTGAGCAGAGCGTGTGTGGCCTGTGCATGCGAATGTGGGTAGGTGTGCACGCATGGTGCTTGCAGGTGTACGAATGTGCATGTGTGTGCATCGTCGACACATGGATGCTTCTGTGAAAGCATGGTCATGTACGTGGCTGTGTGTCTGCATATTCCTGGATGCATGTGAGTGTGTGTGAAGATACAAGCCTAGGTGTGCATGAGCATGTGTGCACACAGCTATGTATGTGTGCATTTGTGCACACACGGCTACGTGTGCATGTGTGCACACGCATACCTGCACATTCAGGGAGGCAGCTCAAGGAGATGCGCGCCCCTTCACCTGAGCTGAGGCCACTCGAGCACAGACCTTACACCACATCGGGCTGGTGCACATCCAGATCCCTCCTCCCAGGAGCGGGCGCGGGACCCAGCGTGCCGTGGGTCACAGGGGATGACGGTGAGGGCAGCCTTATAGCCCCGGCCTGCTCCACCTCCATAAAGTCGCTCCCGAGACACCCCCCAACGCTCCTCCCACACCAGCGCAGCCTGACTCCCCAAAACACCCTCCTGTCACCCGCCCTGTCCTGCCAAGCCCGAGCCCAGTGGGCAGCGACCCCCAGGACAGGCAGTCTTCCAGGGCGCAGGCGGTTTCATCTGCTCCAGGGCAGCGGGGAGCCGCTTGTCAGGCCTCACGCTCAGTCTCGGGGTAAGAGGCCTCTCCAGCTCCATGGCGCACAGCTGGGCCCCCGGGGCCTCCCTCCAGTGCACGGAGCAGGCCTGCACGCGGTGCCTTCCAGGCCAGGGCTCTCTACCCCGAGAACTGCGCAGGCACCAGGCCCGCTGCCACCCCTCGCCTCTGGGCCCTGGACCCCCAGGAGCGGCCCTTCCTCCTGCCTCCTCCCAGTTTGGCCAGCCGGGCGCTGTCTGCTGTCTGAAGTCAGAAGGCTGGCCCGGCGTTCCCCAGGGGCCTGGGTCACTCGGCAAGCCAGACTCTCCAGAAGTTCCCAGCCTGGCCAGGCTGGAGAGCCACTGCCTGGGCGGTGGGACGTGCTGTCTGCTCTGGGGCCCCTGGAGCTCTGTGTGCTTTTCCTTCAAACCCCTCACACTAGGCTGGCCTTGCCTGTGGACACATCGGGTGTCGCATGGAGCAGGACCCTTGGACTCAGCCCCCAAAGTGCTTCTCAAAAGGTAAGACCCCCTCAAGGCCAGGAGGAGGCCCACATGGCGATCCAGCTGATGGCAGGGCAGACCTCTCCAAAACCTATATGTGACCACCACCGTGTCCCTTCCGAGGACATGCCCACCGGGACAAAGCCCAACCCCACCCCAGGGGGCACAACGAACAGGGGCCTCTCACTTCCTAATAACTCCCCTCACTCTCCAAACACAGCTCAGAGGTCACCTCCTCCAGGAAGCCTTCCCTGATAACCCCACTCCCAGGCTGGAGGAGGAGCCCCAGGGCACTGATGGCATTAACTGCACCCATCTCAGTGTGTGGCACCATTGACCCCAGACAGCCAGCATTCAAGACAGAAGGTCTGATCCAGACAGAGCCAGGGCAAGCCAAAGATGGAGGCACAGGGGTGTTCCCTGCAGAGTGTGCCCCTCAGCAACCTGACTGGTGGCACCTTTCAGGCTCCAGGACCAGACCTTTCACAAGGACGGGGCCTCTACCTTCCCTGGGTCACATACGATCATGGCTTTGCTCCCCAAACTGTATAAATGCCAAGGACTGGCCCAGGAGGATTAACCTTCCTCTGCAGCTCTGCCATCTGGACTATGTGATTTCCAGTCTGGCCCTGGCCTGACCCTGCCCTGCCCCATCAGTGGAACCATGTTAACAAGGATGTCAGTGCTCCACGTGGGCCTCTCTGCTGAGACAGCCTGCTCTCCCGGGAAGGACTTTTCCAGAGCTCAGAGCAGAGAGAAGCAACCCTCCAGCCGGGGCACAGTTCCAGGCATCATGGTGTGTGTGTGTGAGTGTCTGCGTGTGTGTGGCTCCAACCCCTCCCTGAATAACCCTCCTAGTACCTCGTCCCCAGACACAAACTCCGCCCCTCCTCCCCCAACCTGAGAATTGGAAGAGAGTCGCAGTCCAGCCGAGGTGTTTCTGCTCCGCTGGGAGCAACGATCTTACGGTTCGTCCTGGTGAGAAATGCCTGGCCTGGGACCACGGTCCTCCCCTCCAGCCTCCGTCTCCCACAGACCGCAGGAGGTGGGGACCACCACGCAACAGTGCACAAATGCGGAGCAGATGCACAGGGCCGCGGGGGCAGGGGCCAGCGGGGTTGCCACCGACACCTCGCCCCTAGCAGCAGTGCGGCTCCCACGCCAAGCAGCCCCTCATCTGGCAACTCAGTTTGGGGCGTTTGTCAGAGGCGAAGATACAGAACATCCCCCAGCCTTTAAAAAGCAGAGCTTATGGAGCATAAGAATTCAACTTCAGGAATTGCCAACAAGGGTGCAGAGCCTGGGAGCCTGCCCAGGGCTTCCACAGCCACGGCCGTCATGATTCACGCTCCAGCAGAGGCCGGGGGTGGGGAGGCAGCTTGGCCCCCGAGCATCCCCCAGAGACGAGAGTCGGCCCCTCGCAGCGAGGGCGCACCCTAGCCGCGTCGCGTCCTCCGCCGGGCTGCGAGCGGCTGGCTCTCCGGTCAGGCCGCGGACCCCCCGAGCCGGCCCCGCTGCGGGCGAGCGCGCGCGTGTGCCCGGGCAGGTGAGGAGGCGGCCGTCTTAGAAAGAGCAGGGTTCTGGAACTCACCGCCCAGGCCAGCCGGCACCCGGCCCCGGCGCGCAGGCTGCGGACAGCCCTGGAGGAGGCGCCCTCGCCGGGCGCGCGCGCCCCGCGCCACCGCCCCGGGCTCCTCCCCGGCGCCGCGCGGGCAGGTTCGCCAAGGCGGCCGCGGGCTCGGGCTGCCGGGCCCGCTCCCCGCCGGCCGGCGGCGCTGGCCTGCCCGCCAGGCCGCCCCCGCCCGCCCGCGCCCCGCCCCGCTGCGCAACTCTACCCAACTTGGAAGCCGATCCGGAGCGGCGACACTCGCGCCGAGCGCACGGCGGAGGAGGCGGCGGCGGCGCAGCTCCCGCGAGCCGAGGCAGGCGAGGCGGCGCCCGCACGGCGGAGCGCGGACCGCGTGGGGTGCCCGCGCCGGGAGCGGCAGGAGGAGGAGCCGGGGAGGACGCTCGGCGGCGCCGGCGCCCTGCCCGGGAAAGTAAAGTTGGAGCTGGAGGCAGCGCGCGGGCGCGGGGGCCCCGAGGAGCGGGGGCCCGCGCCCCGGCGCGCCGAGCCCTAGCCGGCCGGATGGGAGGCGGAGCGCCCGGGCCGCCGCCGCCGCCGCCGCCTGCAGCCTGCGCCCCAGCCGGGCGCCGGGGCTGCGGGGCCGCCCCGGCACGCCCGTTCGGGCGCCGAGTCGCTGCGGGCTCGCGGCCCGGGCGCTCCCCGTGAGCCCGGCCGAGGGCGGGGCCGCGCGAGGACCCCGGGACCTGCCCCCTCCCCCTCGCCGCCGCGTCGCCGCTCGCTCCGGGCGCCTCCTGCTCTGCACTTACGCGTGCGGCGGCGGCGGCGGCTGGGAGCCGGGCAGCCACGCTCTCCGGCGCGCCGCTCGCCAGCCGGGCCGCCACGGCCGAGGGTCGGCTGCGGGGCGCCGCGGTCCCCGGCGGGCGCGCCCTAGGCGCAGGCGGCGATGCGGGCTCCGACCCGGGCTGGGGGGCGCCCGAGCTGCCGCGGCTGCGCCCCGGCTCCAGGCGGGACCGCGTAGCTTGCGGGAGGACCATGGCGTCCCCGGCGCTGGCGGCGGCGCTGGCGGCGGCGGCGGCAGCGGCGGGCCCCAACGCGAGCGGCGCCGGCGACGGGGGCAGCGGCAGGGTCGCCAACGGCTCGGGGGCGCCCTGGGGACCGCCCCCGGGCCAGTACTCGGCGGGCGCCGTGGCGGGGCTGGCGGCCGTGGTGGGCTTCCTCATCGTCTTCACCGTGGTGGGCAACGTGCTGGTGGTGATCGCCGTGCTGACCAGCCGCGCGCTGCGTGCGCCGCAGAACCTCTTCCTGGTGTCGCTGGCCTCCGCTGACATCCTGGTGGCCACACTGGTCATGCCCTTCTCGCTGGCCAACGAGCTCATGGCCTACTGGTACTTCGGGCAGGTGTGGTGCGGCGTGTACCTGGCGCTAGACGTCCTCTTCTGCACCTCGTCCATCGTGCACCTGTGCGCCATCAGCCTGGACCGCTACTGGTCCGTGACCCAGGCCGTCGAGTACAACCTGAAGCGCACGCCGCGCCGCGTCAAGGCCACCATCGTGGCAGTGTGGCTCATCTCGGCCGTCATCTCCTTCCCGCCGCTAGTCTCGCTCTACCGCCGGCCCGACGGCGCCGCCTACCCGCAGTGTGGCCTCAACGACGAGACCTGGTACATCCTGTCCTCCTGCATCGGCTCCTTCTTCGCTCCCTGCCTCATCATGGGCCTGGTCTACGCGCGCATCTACCGGGTGGCCAAGCTGCGTACGCGCACGCTCAGCGAGAAGCGCGAGCCCGCGGGCCCCGACGGCGCGTCCCCGACCACGGAGAACGGGCTGGGCGCCGGCGAGAACGGGCACTGCGTGCCCGCGCGCCGCCCGCGCGCCGACGTGGAGCCCGAGGACAGCAGCGCGGCGGCCGAGAGACGGCGGCGCCGGGGCGCGCTGCGGCGGGGCGGGCGGCGGCGTGGGGCTGGCGAGGGGGCCGCGGACGCCGAGGGCACGGGCCCCGGGACGGTGACGGCCGAGCCGGGCGCGCTGGCCGCCGCGAGGTCCCCGGGCCCCAGCGGGCGCCTGTCCCGCGCCAGCTCGCGCTCCGTCGAGTTCTTCCTGTCTCGCCGGCGCCGGGCGCGCAGCAGCGTGTGCCGCCGCAAGGTGGCCCAGGCGCGCGAGAAGCGCTTCACCTTCGTGCTGGCGGTGGTCATGGGCGTGTTCGTGCTCTGCTGGTTCCCCTTCTTCTTCAGCTACAGCCTGTACGGCATCTGCCGCGAGGCCTGCCAGGTGCCCGGCCCGCTCTTCAAGTTCTTCTTCTGGATCGGCTACTGCAACAGCTCGCTGAACCCGGTCATCTACACCGTCTTCAACCAGGACTTCCGGCGCTCTTTCAAGCACATCCTCTTCCGACGGAGGAGAAGGGGCTTCAGGCAGTGACCCGCGCGCCCTGACCCGGCGCGGACACCCTGGACAGCTCCCGGCGGAGGCGGGCAAAGCCGGCCTCCCAGGGACCCAAGGATGGATTGGCCTTCGGGGTGCGGGGGTGGGTACACAGCGCCCAGCGAGAGCCCAGAGACTGCAGGGCCCCCGGGGAGGGGGGAAGGAGAGAGGGGAGACCCCTCTGCCTTCCTGTCTCAGCAAGGGGCTGCTTCTGGGGCTCTAGGCCTGGATCCAGCTCTCCGGAGGGGCCCCCTCCCCCGCCCAGGTGTGGTAGTGGGGCCCGGTGGTAGAGCCCAGTGGCACTCTGTTTATCCTCCCAGATTGACGAGAAAGGAGCCTGCCCCGCCCCCAACACATGCCACCCTACCCTCCTCTCCACCTCTGAGCAAGGGCTGACCTCCCAGGACCTCCGTGGGTGGATTTCCAGGGGTGGGGGTGGGGGAGGAAGCAAGGCACCGGGAGTCTTTGGTTACCCAAAGTATTTAAATGTTTGCCAAAAACGACTGACAGCCACGACAACCAAACTCTTTTTCTAAATAAACCTTTGTAATCTAAATGGTGGGTGCCATAGTCAGTCCTTCAGCCCTGGGGGTGGGGCGCCTTCCAGACCCTCACCCTACCCGATCCCCCCCCCACCTCCTACCTTCTCTTGCATCAGGTGGCGGTGTTGGGGGAGGGGGGTGGTGCGCGGGGGTATTTGTTTAAACGTAAGTGTCTTACAGATGTCCAAAGCATATGCTCAAAATGGTTGTGTTGTTACTGGCCCAGAGACCAGAGGAAATCAAGAGACCCCAGGTTAACTGCATATGCAGATGCTGGAGGGCTGTTCTCCATCCATTCCCACCCTCCTCTGAATCTCGGCTTGCCCCAGTGCAGCCAGACTCACCCCCTTGCCCAGGCCTCACCAGCCCCCAGGGAGTCCGGGCTCACCCACGCTAAGGCTTGAGGAGGGGCGGCCAGAAGAGAGGAAAGGGTGAGAGAGGGTCTCCCCCAGCTCTTCCAGCTCCGCACAGAGCCTGGGAGCGCCGGGGGTAGCGGTGGGAGAGGGACGCGAGCCGGCCCTCTGAGACACATGGACGCCCGTGTGCACGCACGCACACACGTAAGCTCAGTGAGCGGGCAGGGCTCAGTGCCAGGGGTCCCTGCTTTGCCCACCCACCCCTCCCGCCCTGCTCCGTGCCCCTCCTGGCCTTCCTGTATGTCCCCTCCCCTACCCGGCCCTTGCCTGCCAGCCCAGACCTCGTGGATCACCGCCCACCTGCCTTTGGCCTGGGATGACTGTCTCGGGGAGGGGTCAGCCCTGGGTCCTGCTTTTTCAAGTTCCCTTCCCCTGAATCCAGAGCCAGAGCAGGGCCCTTTTCTGGTCCCACATGCCAGGGCGGACCCTGTGGCGGAACTCTGCAGCTACCTGGACTCATCACCCCAACTCACGGGCCCTCAGAATACCCCACTAGGAAGAGCTTTCCTGGACTGGGGTCACAGTTGGCAGAGGGGTGCGGGAAATGGCTGGCCAAGGCTGGTGGCAACCGCTCTAACCTCCGCATCACCCAGGCCTGGACAGGGGGTCCATGTTGTAGGCCCAGCTCTCACCAGGACTGCTGAGCGAGCTCTGCCCTCTCTGAGCCTCATCACCGCCCCCCCCGCCCCGCCCCCGTCAAGTGGGGCAGGGCTGAAAGCTCAGTTCTGTTGTCTGGGGGCCAACTTACTGGCTGAATGGGGGCGCGGGCGGCTCGAGCAGGGACCTTCCCTTGGAGAGAGCCTGATCGACACAGGTATTGCCCCCCCAGTGCAATGGGGTGGTACCACACCCTCCCCCACTCCTAGGGGGTGAACCCCAAGACTCTGGCAGGAGCACGTAGCCGGGACACAACCCACGGGAGAGTGTCGACAAACCCTTCCCCACTCCTGTCCCCAATCCTGAGAATTGCACCTTCCAGGGCTGTGGCTGGGAACGCAGGCGCCCGGTGCTTAATACCCCATTCAGCCAACAGATGTTCACCACTTGATCATAATTGCTGCCTGGAGAGGCTTTCTTTTCAGCTGGATAAACAGAGACAGAACCTGGCTGCTACCCCGCCTGTCGCAGGGAAACGGCCAGTCGCCCTGCTCTGGGTCTCCGGCTCCATCAATGAAGCGGGGGGTGCTGACACCCCCCGAGGGTGCCCGAGGGTGCCCGCGTGGTCCAGGAGCCAGCCCGCAGGGAGGGAGATTTCTCTGCGGTGCAGAGGCGGGCCCATGCACTGCGCATGGTCACGAACGCCAAGATGCCCTGAGGTGCTTGCCTCTCTCCGGGCACCTTGGGGTCTGCTCCATGGCACTATCAGTGTCCACCCCTGTCTGGAGCTGAGGAAACGCAGGCCCAGAGCTGACCATCTGGGCCAAGACCCACAGAGGAGGCGGAGGGCAGAGCCGGCCACGAGCCCAGAAACGTGCGGGTCGGGAGATCTCTGCCCTGAGCACCCCAGCTCTGTACCCAGGAGCAGGGGCGACCCCTGGGCTTTGCTGCTGAAGAAGCATGGCCCTCAGCCACCTTCCTGCCCCTGGCTTCCTTCCCCTTGGCTCTCCTGAGGTTTCAGGCAAAATTAAAAAATACACCCACAAGCAGGTTAAGGGAGAGCAGGGTACCAGATAGGGGTCAGCTTCGATGCTGTCCTGGACGGAGCCCACCGCTGATGTAATTCTCAGAGACAAGCATAGACGTACATTCGTTTAAGTAATTTATTCCTGTATTTTAATTCAATTGCTGAGTTTGTGGAAGGCGGCGGGGGTGGGGCAGGGAGAAGAATAATCCAAATATTCCCTTACAGCTCAGTATGGAATTAAAAAAAAAAAATTGCTTGGAGCAGGCAGGATTGTTCACACTTCAGAAGAGCAGCTCCAGTCTCTGAGTCCTGCCCCCAGCTCCGGGGGTGGGGGCTGAGGGCTGGGAGAAGACTCGTTGCCGGGGCGCTCGCTGGCGAGGAAGCGGTCCTTCCCGGGTGTGCTGGCAGCCGGCTGTATTTTTATATCACATCCGTCGGCAGGGCTCAAATATTCCAATGCAGCCTGGGATCAAAACAGCCGGCGCCTGCAGGCCCGTCTTGAGTCTGCTTGGCCAGCTGTGGTGCTTTGCGGAGCAGAACCAGGGCCTCCGGTCCCCAGCAACTCCCCGCAGCCCCCCAACCATGCGCACCGAGTGGGGCAGGGGCAGGAGGCACACTGGCTGGAGATGCCTTGCACTTGAGGGGCTGGAAGGGTATGAGTTCTGTGTTACTAGAAGCCCAGCCCATTGGAACTGAGGAATAGATGAGAATTATAGGGGAGACTCAGCTGAGTGTCCCACCATGAGGACCCCCAAGTTCCTGTTCTGGGTTTCTGCCTTGAGTGCTGCCAGGGGACCTCAGCATGCCCCCTACCCCGCCCCGCCTCCACATGACAGAAGATCAGGCTCCCATTTGAACTGCTGGACTCTTGAGATCATCAAAGGCATCTGGGTAAGGGCCAAGGGGGTGGGGTTCCCTGGTGGCTCATCTGGTAAAGAATCCACCTGCAAGGCGGGAGACCTGGGTTCGACCCCTGGGTTGGAAAGATCCCCTGGGGAAGGGAATGGTAACCCACTCCAGTATTCTGGCCTGGAGAATCCCATGGACAGAGGAGCCTGGTAGGCTGCAGTCCATGGGGTTACAAAGAGTTGGACACGACTGAGCGACTGAACATACAAGGGACAAGGAGGCTGAGGGTAGAAGCATCTGGTTTGCCTGAGAGGGACGCCGGCAGGCACCCTAG
Organism: Capricornis sumatraensis; assembly: GCF_032405125.1. Lineage (NCBI taxonomy): Eukaryota > Metazoa > Chordata > Mammalia > Artiodactyla > Bovidae > Capricornis > Capricornis sumatraensis. The sequence continues at coordinate 117,290,670 of NC_091075.1, read as the reverse complement.
GTCTGCTCTCTGTGTGACCCCACCCCATCAGTAAACAAGGCATATCCTCTCCTGCCTCAGTGCAGGGGGGATCCATGCATACGAGAGGACTGGTGACCTCCAGGCGGGGCACAGCATCTCTGAAACCTGCCCAGGGAGCAACTGCCAACCATGGGCCAAGGAAAAGCCCTGGGGAACTGAGGCTTTTCTTCCTGATAGAAGGATTTACAGCCCCTCCCAGGAAAAGCCTCGGGCACAATGGGACCATCCTGTCGAGCTAAGGGATGGCCAAGCCAGGCAGAGAGAGCGCACTGGCCCAGAAAGCCCCGCCTAAGGGCATCTGCTCTCCTGGCTGAGCACACAGTGTGCCCGAGTTGCCTGGCGGTGAAGGAGAGAAGGGAAACAGGACACACACCTGCTGTCTGATGCTGAGGCCGCTGGGCCAGCCACTGGAAGCCCACCCACCATCCCGCCATGCTGGTGCCTCCCGGAAGGCTTCACGTGTCTGTCTCCAGGGGTGGGGGCCTCGGGGGGCCACACAGGGAACCCTGGAGGGGCATTCACGCCATAGTCCCTGTTGTGGATGGGTGGGAAGGAATGCCAACTCCCACCCCCCTTGTGCATCAGACAAGGCCATCTGCAGGTCATCCCAGCAGACCCCGAGCCTGCGCCTCCCTGGGCCTCGCTCTGGCTCTTGGGACCCCTGGTTTGGAGCGGCGAGGGCTGAGGAGCAGGGCAGTCACGGGGTTGGGGGGCGTCACCTGTGTCTGAGACCGCCGCCGCCTTGCCCAGGAGCCAGAGTGAGCCTTAGGGGCGGCAGAGCCAACGTGGTCCAAGCCCCCTCCTGGACCGCCGCCCCGTCGGGGCCTGGGTCCGCTGCCTCTCACCCACCCCTGCCCCTGCTTTGTTGACGCTCTGCCTTTGGCCAGGAGTGCCTTTCCCGCCTTCCCTGAACCCCTCTCATAGAGCCCCCATGAGACCCAGACCAGCCTTCGCCTCCAGAAAGCCTTCAGGAATCTCCTCCCACCCTCTCCCTCCCCAGCTGCAAGACCCCAGGGCTGACCAGGCGTGGAGCCCAGGGTGGGGGGTGGGGCGTGGATGGCCTGTTGTCCAGGCCAGGGGGCCGGCCAGCAGGCCTCCCGTGGAGAGGCAGGGCTGTCCTCCCTGTCCCCTGAAGACGCCGCTGAGGAGCATCCCTGGACGCCAAACCTGAGAGCCTCCTGGGGCACGTCCACCATGCCGCCGGGACAGCGTCCCACAGGCAGTGCCGGCAGCCCCGAAGTGGATGTCCCACACCCGCCCACCCTCAGGCCATTGGGGAGAGACTTTCCTCAGCAAAGGCAGCTGAGCTGGCTGCAGCTCAGGCCGGGCTGTGGGGCCAAGGGGGACCCACGGCTGTACATGCAGGCCCGCTGCTGAAGCCGTCCGTTCAAATATGGCTGGGTGGGTCCCCCTCCTCATTTTACAGAGGGGCCCAGAGAAGGACGTCATGACAGATAGTCACACAGGGCAGATGTGATGGTGAGCCCCTGGCCAGCGTCTGCTGCCTGCTCTCTGCTTGACGGCTTTGGGCCGGCGCTCTGTATGATTGATTCTGCCAGGAGGTGGGGTGCGTGATAAGTCACTTCAGTCGTGTCCGACTTTCTGCAACCCCATGGACTGTAGCCCGCCAGGCTCCTCTGTCCATGGAGATTCTCTAGGCAAGACTACTGGAGTGGGTTGCCGTGCCCTCCTCCAGGGATCTTCCCGACCCAGGGATCAAACCCGCGTCCCCTATGGCTCCTGCTTGGCAGGGGGATTCTTTACTGCTGAGTCACCAGGGAAGCATGGGGTGGATGGTCCCATTTTACAGAAAAGAAAACTGAGCTTCAGAGAGGAAATGCCATGACAAGATGATGCCTTGAAGCCAGACACTGGGCTGTTCACATTAATCCCCCTGCCCTCGTTGAACCCCCTGTAAGCCTGCTGCATAGATGTGAATTAGCCTCGTTTCATGGAGGAGAAACCCGAGTCTTGCATGTTCTGCACACAGAACCTGCCTTTGAGCTGTTTCCCATCCATTTCTACTGGGAACAATCCTGAGATGAGATGTTAGGTCAAGAGGATAACAGCTGGGCCCCGGAATCCAGACCTTCCTTACCTGTGATGGGTCCGCCCTCTGAAACCTCGGTTGCCCCGTAAAAACCTCCGCACCCCAGGCTCTCCGTGATGTGAATGAGCGGCCGGCTTTGTTTTTATTCCGTCGTCTCAGAAACGATGCCAAATAATGAAGCCGCTTTTCAAGATCACCCCACCCAGGACATGAAAAATGCCAAAACGTTTGTGGTGAAAAAATAATGCAGTTGCCCGTTTCCTAGAGTGTGCTGCCATCGCAAATCGAATTGAAAGCAAAATCAGTCCTCTTTTAATTGGTTCAAATGAAGCTGTTATTCAAAATCCGATTGCTGTTGTTGCTGCTTTCTCGAGGATTCAAGTAGGAGGCAAAACAATGGAGCGATTCTCTCGCGCTGGGCGTCACTCTGTAATCGGCAGGGCCCAGCTGCCCGGAGCCCGGGGCCTCGAGGCTGGGGTGGGACTTGCCCGGCTCGGCCATGGGTAACTGTAGACATGCCTGGAGCCCGGTCGTGGGACCCCTGGTGTGGGGGAGGTGTCCCCCGGCCACTCAGGCTGAGCACACAGTGCGATGTCAGCTTCCCGAGGCCCTGACTGGGCTTGGAATCTGACTGAGCTGTGTGATTCCTGAGCCTTGGTTTCCTCCTCCGGAAAGTGGGTACAAGTCACAGGGTCCCCTCCTCTCACCTCCCATGGCTTCTGCAGGGAACCAGCAAGGACCCGGAGACCCCAGTGGCAACTGTACCAAGCAGGAGTTGAGAGCCTGCCGGGCATTTCCCTTGGGCAGGCCTGGCCCCGCGTTAGGCCCAGAGTCCTTCCCCACTGGGGTCCCGGGGCTGGCCATCGGGGGAGGCGAGGGGTTTCTGTAGCTCCGAGCGCAGGGCTAGGGGGTGTCAGGTTCACGGGTCCCCCCCCTCCAGGGGCGGGACCGGCCCGTTGGCGGCACAGAGGGGTCCCGGGATGGCAGGGGCTCTGGCCCTGCAGCAGGACAGGAGGGCTGGCTCTGGACGGGACACTGGCCTCCTCCAGGGCTTGTGGACATGCCGGGCACACGCGGGAGCAAAGCAGGGCTTGTCTCTGAAGGCGGCAGGAAACCCAGATCTGACACTAACCCCAGCAGGATTGGCCCAGCCTGGATCGACCCAGATCTGCGAGGTGCCCGAAGTGCGGGAGCAAAGCAGGGCTTGTCTCTGAAGGCGGCAGGAAACCCAGATCTGACACTAACCCCAGCAGGATTGGCCCAGCCTGGATCGACCCAGATCTGCGAGGTGCCCGAAGTCACCTCTGTCTCCGGTGCCCTGGGGGGAGGTCGCTGGGGGAGGGGGCATTCATTCATTCACTTATTAGTTGGCTCATCCAGTCACCCATTTCACTCATTCAGGAAGCATTTAGGGGACTTTCCTGGTGGTCCAGTGGCTAAGACTCCCCACTCCCAATGCAGGGGGCCCGGGTTCCATCTCTGGTCAGGCAGCTAGATTCCACATGCCTGCAACGGGAAATAAGCCAATCCCCAGGGAAGATGGAAGATCCCGCCTGCCACAACTAAGGCCCGGCGCAGCCCAAGAAAGAATAAATCTTTAAGTGAAAGTGTTCGTTGCTGTCCTGTCCAACTCTTTGCCATCCCGTAAACTGTCCGCCAGGGTCCTGTCCATGGGATTCTCCAGGCAAGACTACTGGAGTGGGTTGTCCTGCCCTTCTCCAGGGCACTGTCCTGTCCCAGGGATCGAACCCACGTCTCCTGCGTTGCAGGCAGGTTCTTTATAGTCTGAGCCACCATGAGAGAAACATTTATGGGCTCGAGCTGGACGTGGGTGTGTGGGAAACGCCAACAAGATCCCATAAGTGCTAATGCCCCCCTGTAATGAGGATGTCATTATGGCAAAAACAGGGCACACTGATGACCATTCTGTCAGAAAAGATATCTACCGAGAGCCCATGGCCCACCAGGCACCAGCGTAGCCGAGTGAAGATTCCCCCCACCCCCCGCCCCCGTGGAGTCTGCGGTCCTCGGGAGGATGGGCAGCTGGCCGCAGAAGCACTGACGCAGATAGGACTTTACCGACTGTGCGGTGCGCGGGGACCCGACCCAGGGTGAGACCTGACCCAGCTGGGCGTGAGCCGCCCCCTCCTGGTGTGTCTGTCTGGGGCACGGCCCTGCCTGTGGATGCAGTGGCTGGAGCGTGCGCTCCGGGTTTAGGTCTGTATCAGTGTCCTGGAGCCTCCATACTGCATATACCCGAGACGGGCTTCCACACAGAAATGTAATTCCTCGCGGTCCTAGAGGCACGGAGCCTGAGATCAAGGTGTCTGCGGGGTGGGCGCCTCCTGAGGCTTCTCTCCTGCGTGCGTACAGGGCTGTCTCTCCCTATGTCCTTGTGTGATGGTCCCTCTGTGTCCTTTCTTATAAGGACACTGGTCAGATGGCACCAGGGCGCGCCCCAAAGACCTCACATTCCTTCCTCAGCTCTGTCAAGCCCTTCTCTCCAAATGCAGCCCCGTTCCCAGGGGCCAGGGCCTCAGGCCTCAGCACACGGATTTGACGGCGGGGGGGACATGGCTCCTGTGTAGCTCCATTTCCGGGGCGCACAGATGGCATGTGATGTGGACAAGTTCCCTCGCTCTCCCGCCTTGGCTTTCCCACTCGCAGCCTGAGCGCTGTTTACCGCCTGTCCCATGGGGGTTCCAGAAAAAAAAACACTGGAGGAGCGCTCGGGGCTCGGTCAGCTGCCAGGGGAGGTCGGGCTCCCGGGGCGGCTACTCTCAGCCTGCCCACCAACCCTGAGGGGTGGGAGGGTGTCATTGGGGCGCTTCAGGCAACCCCCCAGGGACTTGCAGCTGCAGGGAGGCAGGGCCGGGAGGTCCCAGGCTAACATTCCCGGGCTGGCAGGAAGTCTTGGCGGGCCTTGCAAGTCGTCACCAAGCCAAAGAGACTTGCTGTGTGTGGAGCTGGGCCCTGCAGCCTGCCACCTCTGTGACCCCTGGGCAGTTAAAAAAAAATGTTTATAACAGTTTTATTTATAATAGCCAAAAAACTGGAAACCATTCAAAAATCCATCAGCTGATAAGTGAACAGATAAATGGCTGTATCCGCGCAGTGGAAAACTGTTCAGCGCTGCAACCAGCTCCGGATGTGTGCAAAACACAGGGGCTGCCCAGCGCCTTACGTGAGAGAAGGAAGCCAGGCTCAAAAGGCCACAGACGCGAGGGTTTCCATTTACACACTTTTAAAAAATACTTTATGTTTTTAGGGCAGTTTTAGGTTCACCGACTCAACAGACTTGAGTGTGAGTAAACTCCAGGAGTTGGTGATGGACAGGGAGGCCTGGCGTGCTGTGGTCCACGGGGTCGCAAAGAATCGGACACGACTGAGCGACTGAACTGAACTGAACCAGGTTCATATCACGACTGAGCAGGAAGCCCGGTGAGTTTCCACACAGCCCTGGGGCTTCAGCTGATTCCTCCAGGATCAAAGCAGGAGGCTGGAGGGCTCTGGCAGGGAGGCTGCGGAAGCGCCCAGCTGCTCGTGCTCAGGCGTGTCCGACTCTTTGAGACCCACAGGCTGCAGCCCACCAGGCTCCTCTGTCCATGGGATTTCCCAGGCAAGAATGTTGGAGTGGGTTGTCATTTCCTCCTCCAAGGGATCTTCCCTACCCAGGGATGGAACCTGCTCCTCCTCCATCTCCTGCATTGGCAGGCGGGTTCTTTAGGCCACCAGGGAAGCTCGTCAGGTGCCACGCCCCAGGGCCCAGGAGGTTCTTGGAGGCTTGACAAATGCGTGGTGGAGGTGGCTGGCTGGCTGGCTGGTCCCCAGAGCTTGCAGATGGTGGGAGAGGCAGGCTCCAGAGGGTTCTGGAACGCTGCCCCCCAGCTGGCCTGCTCAGAGCTGGGAGGAGGGACCTCCAGCCCCATGTAGCCTCCTGCGAGGCTGATCACTTGCTCTAATGATGGAAAATTACCAGCTCATCCTCAAGCCTCCAGCGGGAGCCAGCTCGTATCTTGCATCAGCAGCCCGCCGAGGCCCGGGGGGCTGAGGGGACGCGGGCGCCCCTTTCTGCTCCTGGAGAAGCAGGGCGGCGAGGCTGCACACAAGCCCGGCGGCGTCTCCACCCATCGGGCTAGAGCCCTGCCAGGTCCCCACCCAGCTCAGCCGCGGTCAGATGCCAGGGCCTGTCTGCGGGGACGAGGCTCAGGTCCCGGCTGTCACCGCCCTGCTGTGTGACCTCCTGAGAGTGGCCCCCCAACAGGGGTTCTCTTCAGCACCTGCTGCCTGCTGATGGCACAGAGACCAACCACTCAGCCTGCTGCCGGGGAGCCCGCGGCTCGGGCAGAGCAGGGCCTGCCAGGGGCTGCAGGCGCCGAGGCTGGGCTTGAGACCCCAGCCCAGGGCCCGGGCTTCTGGGAGGCGCACCAGGACCCCTGCTGCCGGGGATGCCCTACTTGCGAAGCTGGAGGTGCGCCTGGCTCCCCGCCCCCATCTCCGCCCCACTCCCCATCTCTCCCCTCTGTCTCCTCCCCCTCCCCCATCTCCTTCCCTCCCCCCCTCCCCTCCCCTCTCTAGTGAGTGAATGAGTGAGTTAATGAATGAGTGAGTGTGTGAGTGAGGGAGTGAGTGTGTGAGTGAGAGAATGAGTGAGTGTGTGAGTGAGTGAGTGTGTGAGTGAGGGAATGAGTGAGTGAGTGTGTGAGTGTGTGTGTGAATGAGTGAGGGAATGAGTGAGTGTGTGAGTGAGTGAGTGAGTGTGTGAGTGAGTGAGTGTGTGAGTGAGTGAGTGTGTGAGTGAGGGAATGAGTGTGTGAGTGTGTGAATGAGTGGGTGTGTGAGTGTATGAGTGAGGGAATGAGTGAGTGTGTGAGTGAGTGAGTGAGTGTGTGAGTGAGTGAGTGTGTGAGTGAGTGAGTGTGTGAGTGAGGGAATGAGTGTGTGAGTGTGTGAGGGAATGAGTGTGTGAGTGAGTGAGTGAGTGAGTGTGTGAGTGAGTGAGTGAGTGAGTGTGTGAGTGAGTGAGTGAGTGAGTGAGTGAGTGTGTGAGTGAGTGAGTGAGTGAGTGTGTGAGTGAGTGAGTGAGTGAGTGTGTGAGTGAGTGAGTGAGTGAGTGAGTGTGTGAGTGAGTGAGTGTGTGAGTGAGTGAGTGAGTGTGTGAGTGAGGGAATGAGTGTGTGAGTGTGTGAGTGAGTGAGTGAGTGTGTGAGTGAGGGAATGAGTGTGTGAGTGTGTGAGTGAGTGAGTGTGTGAGGGAATGAGTGAGTGAGTGTGTGAGTGTGTGTGTGAATGAGTGTGTGAGTGAGGGAATGAGTGTGTGAGTGTGTGAGTGAGGGAGTGAGTGTGTGAGTATGTGAGTGAGTGAGTGTGTGAGTGAGGGAATGAGTGTGTGAGTGTGTGAGTGAGTGAGTGAGTGTGTGAGTGAGGGAATGAGTGTGTGAGTGTGTGAGTGAGTGAGTGTGTGAGTGAGGGAGTGAGTGTGTGAGTGTGTGAGTGAGTGAGTGTGTGAATGAGTGTGTGAGTGAGGGAATGAGTGTGTGAGTGTGAGTGAGTGAGTGAGTGTGTGAGTGAGGGAGTGAGTGTGTGAGTGAGTGTGTGAGTGAGGGAATGAGTGAGTGAGTGTGAGTGAGTGAGTGAGTGTGTGAGTGAGGGAATGAGTGAGTGAGTGTGTGAGGGAATGAGTGTGTGAGTGAGTGAGTGTGTGAGTGAGGGAATGAGTGAGTGAGTGTGTGAGTGTGTGAGTGTGTGTGAATGAGTGAATGAGTGAGTGAGGGAATGAGTGAGTGAGTGTGTGAGTGAGGGAATGAGTGAGTGTGTGTGTGAATGAGTGAGTGAGTGAGGGAGTGAGTGAGTGAGTGAGGAAATGAGTGAGTGAGTGTGAGTGAGTGAGTGAGTGTGTGAGTGAGGGAATGAGTGAGTGAGTGTGTGAGTGAGGGAATGAGTGAGTGTGTGTGTGAATGAGTGAGTGAGTGAGGGAGTGAGTGAGTGAGTGAGGGAGTGAGTGAGTGAGTGTGAGTGAGTGAGTGAGTGTGTGAGTGAGGGAATGAGTGAGTGAGTGTGAGTGAGTGAGTGAGTGTGTGAGTGAGGGAATGAGTGAGTGAGTGTGAGTGAGTGAGTGAGTGTGTGAGTGAGGGAATGAGTGAGTGAGTGTGTGAGGGAATGTGTGTGAGTGTGTGAGTGAGTGAGTGTGTGAGTGAGGGAATGAGTGAGTGAGTGTGTGAGTGTGAGTGAGTGAGTGAGTGTGTGAGTGAGGGAATGAGTGAGTGAGTGTGTGAGTGTGTGTGAATGAGTGAGTGAGGGAATGAGTGAGTGAGTGTGTGAGTGAGGGAATGAGTGAGTGAGTGTGTGAGGGAATGTGTGTGAGTGTGTGAGTGTGTGAGTGTGTGAGTGTGTGAGTGAGGGAATGAGTGAGTGAGTGTGTGAGTGTGTGTGAATGAGTGAGTGAGTGAGGGAATGAGTGAGTGAGTGTGTGAGTGAGGGAATGAGTGAGTGTGTGTGTGAATGAGTGAGTGAGTGAGGGAGTGAGTGAGTGAGTGAGGGAGTGAGTGAGTGAGTGAGGAAATGAGTGAGTGAGTGTGAGTGAGTGAGTGAGTGTGTGAGTGAGGGAATGAGTGAGTGAGTGTGAGTGAGTGAGTGAGTGTGTGAGTGAGGGAATGAGTGAGTGAGTGTGTGAGGGAATGTGTGTGAGTGTGTGAGTGAGTGAGTGTGTGAGTGAGGGAATGAGTGAGTGAGTGTGTGAGTGTGTGTGAATGAGTGAATGAGTGAGTGAGGGAATGAGTGAGTGAGTGTGTGAGTGAGGGAATGAGTGAGTGAGTGTGTGAGGGAATGTGTGTGAGTGTGTGAGTGAGTGAGTGTGTGAGTGAGGGAATGAGTGAGTGAGTGTGTGAGTGTGTGTGAATGAGTGAATGAGTGAGTGAGGGAATGAGTGAGTGAGTGTGTGAGTGAGGGAATGAGTGAGTGTGTGTGTGAATGAGTGAGTGAGTGAGGGAGTGAGTGAGTGAGTGAGGGAGTGAGTGAGTGAGTGTGAGTGAGTGAGTGAGTGTGTGAGTGAGGGAATGAGTGAGTGAGTGTGAGTGAGTGAGTGAGTGTGTGAGTGAGGGAATGAGTGAGTGAGTGTGTGAGGGAATGTGTGTGAGTGTGTGTGAGTGAGTGTGTGAGTGAGGGAATGAGTGAGTGAGTGTGTGAGTGTGAGTGAGTGAGTGAGTGTGTGAGTGAGGGAATGAGTGAGTGAGTGTGTGAGTGTGTGTGAATGAGTGAGTGAGGGAATGAGTGAGTGAGTGTGTGAGTGAGGGAATGAGTGAGTGAGTGTGTGAGTGAGGGAATGAGTGAGTGAGTGTGTGAGGGAATGTGTGTGAGTGTGTGAGTGAGTGAGTGTGTGAGTGAGGGAATGAGTGAGTGAGTGTGTGAGTGTGTGTGAATGAGTGAATGAGTGAGTGAGGGAATGAGTGAGTGAGTGTGTGAGTGAGGGAATGAGTGAGTGTGTGTGTGAATGAGTGAGTGAGTGAGGGAGTGAGTGAGTGAGTGAGGGAGTGAGTGAGTGAGTGAGGAAATGAGTGAGTGAGTGTGAGTGAGTGAGTGAGTGTGTGAGTGAGGGACTGAGTGAGTGAGTGTGAGTGAGTGAGTGAGTGTGTGAGTGAGGGAATGAGTGAGTGAGTGTGTGAGGGAATGTGTGTGAGTGTGTGAGTGAGTGAGTGTGTGAGTGAGGGAATGAGTGAGTGAGTGTGTGAGTGTGTGTGAATGAGTGAATGAGTGAGTGAGGGAATGAGTGAGTGAGTGTGTGAGTGAGGGAATGAGTGAGTGAGTGTGTGAGGGAATGTGTGTGAGTGTGTGAGTGAGTGAGTGTGTGAGGGAATGAGTGAGTGAGTGTGTGAGTGTGTGTGAATGAGTGAATGAGTGAGTGAGGGAATGAGTGAGTGAGTGTGTGAGTGAGGGAATGAGTGAGTGAGTGTGTGAATGAGTGAGTGAGTGAGGGAGTGAGTGAGGGAGGGAGGGAGTGAGTGAGTGAGTGAGGGAGTGAGGGAATGAGTGAGTGTGTGAGTGAATGAGTGAGTGAGTGTGTGAGTGTGTGTGTGAATGAGTGAGTGAGTGTGTGAGTGAGGGAATGAGTGTGTGAGTGTGTGAGTGAGTGTGTGAGGGAATGAGTGAGTGAGTGAGTGTGTGTGTGTGAGTGTGTGAGTGAGGGAATGAGTGTGTGAGTGTGTGAGTGAGGGAATGAGTGAGTGAGTGTGTGTGAGTGTGTGAGTGAGGGAATGAGTGTGTGAGTGTGTGAGTGAGGGAATGAGTGAGTGAGTGTGTGAGTGAGTGAGTGTGTGAGTGAGTGTGTGAGTGAGTGAGTGTGTGAGTGAGGGAATGAGTGAGTGAGTGTGTGAGTGAGTGAGTGTGTGAGTGAAGGAATGAGTGTGTGAGTGTGTGAGTGAGGGAGTGAGTGTGTGAGTGAGTGTGTGAGTGAGGGAATGAGTGAGTGAGTGTGTGAGTGTGTGAGTGAGTGAGTGTGTGAGTGAGGGAGTGTGTGAGTGAGGGAATGAGTGAGTGAGTGTGTGAATGAGTGAGTGAGTGAGTGAGTGTGTGAGTGAGGGAGTGAGTGAGTGAGGGGATGAGTGTGTGAGTGAGTGTGTGAGTGAGGGAATGAGTGAGTGTGTGAGTGAATGAGTGAGTGAGTGTGTGAGTGTGTGTGTGAATGAGTGAGTGAGTGTGTGAGTGAGGGAATGAGTGTGTGAGTGTGTGAGTGAGTGTGTGAGGGAATGAGTGAGTGAGTGAGTGTGTGTGTGTGAGTGTGTGAGTGTGTGAGTGAGGGAATGAGTGAGTGAGTGTGTGTGAGTGTGTGAGTGAGGGAATGAGTGTGTGAGTGTGTGAGTGAGGGAATGAGTGAGTGAGTGTGTGAGTGAGTGAGTGTGTGAGTGAGTGTGTGAGTGAGTGAGTGTGTGAGTGAGGGAATGAGTGAGTGAGTGTGTGAGTGAGTGAGTGTGTGAGTGAAGGAATGAGTGTGTGAGTGTGTGAGTGAGGGAGTGAGTGTGTGAGTGAGTGTGTGAGTGAGGGAATGAGTGAGTGAGTGTGTGAGTGTGTGAGTGAGTGAGTGTGTGAGTGAGGGAGTGTGTGAGTGAGTGACTGGATCACTGAGTGAGTGAGTGTGTGAGTGAGGGAGTGAGTGAGGGAGTGAGTGAGTGAGCCAACAAGTGAGCGAGTGGACGAGCACCAGCCAGTCTGGGGGTGAGGACGACCTAGGGCCTGCTGGCAGAGTGCCACCCTCAGCCGGGCCCCCCGCCCTCCCTGCCCTCCTCCCTGGCGTCCACGTCCTCTTCCCGGGGGACCGGGATGTCCTGAGCCCCCCTCAGTCTAGGGAGACGGGCCCTGTGCAGTGGGGATTGGGGGGCGCGGGGCCCCTAGGTGTGGGGATGAGCAGGGGGCGCGGGGCCCTTAGGTGCGGGGACGAGAAGGGATGAGCCGGGGGCACGGACCCTCAGGCAGCACTGCCCATGTCGGCCCGTGGCCGCACACCCTCCCCCTGCCACTCAGCCGTGAGCAACAAAAGCCTCGTCGTTGCCTTTCCAGCCCAGAGGAGATCAATAAATTCTGGAAACGCGAGAACAGCTGACCTTTGAGATTTCTAGCAAAACTTCAAAGTTTGCTTTGGGCTCTGGCTCAGGGCTGGGGGCAAGTTTCAAGGTGCTGGGAAGACACCCCCCACCCCGGCCCCTGCACTGTCCTCCCACTCGGGGATCTGGGGCAGGGGCGAAGGGCCTAAACCGGGCCCACACAGGCCCCTGAGGCGCAAGCCTTACAGACCCGGCAGGGTGCATAGACCAGACGCCCCCGGCTGTGGCTCTGACGCTTTGGTGGTGCCTTGGGGGCTGGCACCTGATGCCAGGTCCACTCTGCTTCCTGCCTCAGCACCCCTCCCCTCCTGGCACGCGGCGCACTGGGGACTGTGGACACACCCCGTAACACATGCGCGCTGCAGGCCATGCCGTGGACCAGGAGCGCCTGTGACCTCTCTGCTCCTGCAGCCCATGGGGTCCAGGGGCAAGGAGGGCAGACACGTCAACAGGTACCGGAGCTGGTAGTTGGGGGCCCTACTGTCGGGGACAGGGGATCGGGGAGGGGGCAGCAGGCTCCCTAGCGGGTGTGACAGGGCCCAGCCCCTGGCTGGCCCAGCCACCATGGGGTCCGTGGAGCTGGACGCTGCTTGGAGGGGGTCTTCGGAAACTTCCTAGAAATAGCAGCATCTGGCCTGAGCTTTGGGAAATGCATAAACCATCTCTGGGATGGACTCGTCTGCGGGCTGCTGTGTCACTCGGGGAGACCCCGAGAGCTCCCAGTCAGCACCTGCCGCCTCCAGCCACGTGGAGCACATCTGTGGTAGCCACGTGGAGCACATCTGTGGTGGACACGTTGGTTGTGGTCGTGAGGTGCTGGCAGGCTGGGCCCATCCTGGGGGCAGGGGGAGGAGGCGGGGGCGCAGGGCTTACCCATCACCCTGCAGCCCTCTACGGGCTCAGCCCCTCGCTCCTAAACACTCATGTCCTCCCCAGCCCCCTTACCCCACTTGCTGGCTCTTCCGCGACGGGTCCTGCTCCTCCGTATGTGTTCAGGCGCTCAGGCACGTCTGACTCTGCGAGACCCCAGGGACTGCAGCCCACCAGGCTCCTCTGCTGTGAGATTCTCCAGGCAAGAACACTGGGGCAGGTTGCCATGCCCTCCTCCAGGGGATCTTCCCGACCCGGGGATCACACCTATGTCTCTTGAGTCTCCTGCGCTGGCAAGCGGGTTCTTTAGAGCCAAAGCCGCCTGGAAGGCCCACACCGAGGGCCCCACCCCTGGGCTTTGGGTGCCCTGATGGGTCTGGCCCCAGGTGGAGCTTCTTGTTGCCCAAACAGCTGTGGCCCCGCAGGCGGCTCCTCCTGCCCAGAGGCTCACATCCCTGCCTCCCCTCCTCTTGCGGCCCCGCATCCAGCTCCCAGTCTCACTCGAGGGGACAGCGCAGGGCTCTGCTGATGGGTCAGGTGCGGCTTCCAGAGCGGTGTGGACAGCTCCCCTGGAGGGAGGGCTGGCTGGTGGGACGCGGGCGGCCTCGTCTCACATGTGGTGCGAGAGCTGGCCGTGAGGGGTGTGTGTGTGAATGTGAGGACAGGCGGGGCTGGGCACCCCTGTGTGGGAGTAAAGGCACAGTGGGGAGTGGGGGTCCTGGGAGCCGAGGTCCCTGCGGTAGATGGGGGTCAGCCTCACAGTGACCCAGAGGGTCCCCGGGAGCTGCACACGAGCCAGCGAGGCTGGCACTGCTGACCAGTGTGGACACTGAGGCCTGGAGATGGGACAGGCCTGCCCATTGCCACCAAGGGAGGGGGGCCCAGAGTCCTCGGGCTTCCAACTACCCTTTGCAGGAGCTGCCTGTGCCAGCAGGGGACCCCAAACTCATTGGCCAGTTACTAGGATGGAAAGAGAAGCCCCCTGAAAAATAGGTGTGAGGTGGCAGCTGTCCCCTGCAGCTGAGCCGCTGGGCCCTTGGATTTCAAGGTCTCAGAACAAGCCTTTTTGAAGAGCGCCTGGTCTTGCCTGCATCCAGGCCAAGTCAGCTTTCCCTGCTGCTTTTGGGAGGCGGTGGCTCTTCCTTGGGTCTCCCCCGGTGGTGCTAGTGGTAGAGAACCCACAGGCCAATGCAGGAGACCTAAGAGACCCAGGTGTGACCCCTGGGTCAGGAAGACCCCCTGGAAGAGGGCATGGCAACTCGCTCCAGTATTCTTGCCTGGAGAACCCCACGGATGGAGGAGCCTGGCGGGCTGCAGTCTAGTGGGTCACAAAGAGTCGGACACGGCTGAAGGGACTTAGCAAGCAAGCACATGGCTGTTTCTCAGACATCCTATCTCTCCAGTTTCAACAGGAAAAGTGACTGTCGTTATTCAGTCGCTCAGTCATGTCTGACTCTTTGCCCCATGGACTGCAGCACGCCAGGCCTCCCTGCCCATCACCAACTCCCAGAGCTTGCTCAAACTCATGTCCACTGAGTCAGTGATGCCATCCAACCGTCTCACTCTCTGTCCCCGTCTCCTCCCGCCTTCAATCTTCCCCAGCATCAGGGTCTTTTCCAGTGAGTCAGTTCTTCGCATCAGGTGACCAAAGTATTGGAGCTTCAGCTTCAGACAGCTCGGATTTCAGCTCAGACAAGGCTCGGATGCTCATGTGTCTGTGGGGGTGTGAGGGGCAAGCCCCTTGCACACGTGTGGGCCTACTGTGTGTGTGTATGTGTGTGTGTGTGTGTGTGTGTGTGTGTGTGTGTGTCCCGGTGGGCATGCAGGTGCTGCGAGTGTACATTTCGATACATTCTCATTAAAAAAAGCGTCTCCTTAGGTTATATGTACAGAGGCAAGCTGCAGGCAGCATTTTAAGTTTCTCTTTTCTTAAAAGGAACGAAACACCTCTCTCAGCGACTACGGAGTGCTTGCGTTGGCAAAAACAGAGCTGGATTGCTTTGGGGATCTCATTAACTCCCCAGCACAGCACAGCTAACTTCCCCTCTGAGGCACAACACGGGCTCTCCCAATTTTTTTCTGGTTTTTCCCGAGTGTCAGGCATCGGGGGTCTGCCCACACCCCGGGTGGCGGGGTGGGCTCTTGATTCCCGCCCCCCTCGCCCCTCTCATGTCCCTGCATGTGGTTGAATTTGGTGTGCATGACGGGTTTACAGAGACGCAGTGTCCGATCAGCCCCTCTCCTGGGCCAGCTGGGTCGGCGTCCCCTCCGGGAAGCAAGGTGATGGGGAGAGAACCGTCCCCTTTGTTCCTCATTTTTCTTGGCCGTACAGTCAGGTTTAAACAAAAGTCTGCAGGCGGCTGTGATGGGAGAGGAGTCGGGCCGGGGGTGGTCGGTAAGTTTCTGATTGCCTGCCAGGGAACCCGAGGCTGCAGCTGCGGTCTGTGGGGAGGAGGAAGGTCACTGACTCATGACGTCTGCCAAGGGCGGGCGCAGAAAGTGGGGGCAGAGGTCCTGCGCGCTGAGCGAGGCTCAGTTGCCATTGTGGGTGTGGCTGTTAAGAATGAGGGCAGCCTTGGTTTCTGGTGGCAGCCAGCTCTCCTGAGTGCCACTGGAGCCCACCCAGTGTCGTGTGCCTCAGGGCCTTTGCACCTGCTGCCCCGTCCACCTGGAGCGCTGTCCCTCACCTGTGACCTCACTCATCCCGTTTTCCAGCTTGAGTGGGTCCTCCCACGTGCCACCACCTCACCCACCTTGTCCCAGGCGGGTACCCGGCCCCGGGACCCCGCTGCTCTGTTTCCACCATGGCTGCCCCACACCCGTGCTGGATAGGGGCCTTACCAGTACATCTTGGTGCCCAGTGCCCTCCCAGGAGTCTGGTGCCACCCGGGGTGCCCGCCTTTTGCAACTTATCCCAACTTCTGTCTCTAGCTCCAGGCAGGCAACCTCCCTTGGCTAGAGCCCCCGACTTGCCTCAGAGGAATAGGGTCTCACTCCAGGGTCTCCATTGCACTGGTCAATCATTTCTAGATATTTGAGAGTCACTTCTTCAGCTAGATTGTAAGTTTTCCCATGGGTGCTCTGGGAGGCAGGGGCCCAGTGATGACTGATTTTGCAGTTCCCAAGGGGCGCTTCAGCTCGTGGGCAAACTCCCTCTGGCCTTGAGAGGCCACAGTCACGCCCCAGGGCTTTGAGATGCAGAAGCTGACGGTGGTGCGGAAGGGCTGCTGAGAAGGGGACCCCCGGGGACCCCCAGCGGCCAGAGTGCAGAGTGTTCGGGGTGGACTGTGCAGAGTGCAGGGAGCAGGTCTCTTCCGTGCGGGGACTGAGCAGCCTTGCGCGGAAGAGACAACGCTGACACTGACGGCGAGAGGGCCTGTGATTCAGCAGGGTGGGGGTGGGGGGGGGGAGGTTCTAAGAAGGAGGTGTGTCCGTGGAGCGGGGGGCCAAGCCCCATGGAGGGAACCGCATGGCCAAGGCCGGCCCCTCTTGGAAGCAAAGGGGCGAGGGGTGCTCACCAGGGTTGTCCAACTATGGGGAAGAACAGTGTCCTTCACTGAAGCACCGCGTCGCGTGGTGGAGCCAGGTGGCCACGCTCACATCCCCATGAGGCTATTACTGTTCAAATACACACTGTCTTTTCACACTGTTCATGGGGCTCTCAAGGCAAGAATACTGAAGTGGTTTGCCATTCCCTTCTCCAGTGGACCAGTTTATCAGAACTCTCCACCATGACCCGCCCGTCTTGAGCGGTCCTACATGGCACGGCTCATAGCGTCATTGATGTATCGATGTGAGAGTTGGACCGTAAAGAAAGCTGAGCGCCGAAGAATTGATGCTTTTGAACTGTGGTGTTGGAGAAGGCTCTTGAGAGTCCCTTGGACTGCAAGGAGATCCAACCAGTCAGTCCTAAGGGAAGTCAGTCCTGAATATTCATTGGAAGGACTAATGCTGAAGCTGAAACTCCAGTACTTTGGCCACCTGATGCGGAGAGCTGACTCATTTGAAAAGACCCTGATTCTGGGAAAGATTGAAGGCAGGAGGAGAAGGGGATGAGAGAGGATGAGATAGTTGGATGGCATCACTGACTCGATGGAGAGGAGTTTGAGTGAACTCCAGGAGCTGGTGATGGACAGGGAGGCCTGTCGGGCTGCAGTCCATGGGGTTCCAAATAGTCGGACACGACTGAGCCACTGAGCTGAACTGCACAGAACTCACTGTCTGGTTGCTGCCCCTGCTCAGGAGTGGGTCCCTGTGGCCAATGAGAGGAGGCTGGGAGTGACTTGTCCCCCTGGGAGCCGAAGCTTGGCTTCCTCTCTTTCCCTCAGCAGCGTCCCCACCCCAGCAAACTGGGAGCTGGAACAGGGAGACAGACAGACATGCAGCCTGAGGAAGAGGTAGACATTTCTCCAGGCCACCGGCTCCGAGAAGCTGTGTGTCGCTGCAGCCTGACTCAGCCTCCGCTGCCTGAGACTCCCAGCTTCACAGTTACATAAGCAGTCTGGCCTCAGCATTCCCAGCTGTAGAATGGGATAATGACAGGCCCCCTCTGGGGCTGAGTGTGAGAATGAACAACTCCTTACATGTAAAGCACTCAGTAAAGGCACTCAGCGTGAAGTGAATGCTCTTAACAAGAAGTAAGAGTGAGAAAATTTCTGTTTTCTATCGAGAGCTCGGCCTCGATTCCGGTCACCTCGATTCAGAGACCCATCCACCCAGTAACTTCCCCATCTGGAGCCCCACGGAACACTCGTCCTTAGCATGCTGACAGGCAGGCCATGAAAACCATATCTGCGTTCAGTAATTTGGAGAACTGAGAGGTAAACCAAATTACATTGTCGATTTTAATTGCCCGGCTTCTTGGAGCCTTGAATATGCTAACAGGCCTTCGACTTTCCGAGAGTCCGCTTCTCAGTGTGTGATCCTGAGAGTGTGACTATAAGTGTGCGTGCACGTGTGCACCCTGGCCGGCGGGAGTGGGCCTCGGAGTCTGACCCAGGGGCAGAAACAGGGAGGAGGAGAGAGCGGTGGGGAGGCGGGAGGAGGGGCGTGATTGAAGGGGGGGATCCCGGGGCTGGGGGACCTGAGACTTTGTCTTTAAGGATGGAGGGACGACTGAAGGTGACCAGGACTGCCTGATGGCCTGGGGGCCCCTTGGTCTCGGGGCTGGTGTCTGGGAGATGGGAAGGGGAGGGCCCTGGGGTTCAGACCCACCGGATGCTCTCCAGGCCAGGCGGCTGCAGGGGCCAGTGGGCGGCTGGTTCCCGCCTCGGTGTGCGGGCCCACCCCCAGCTGCCCGGAGCCTGAGGCTGCTGGACTATCCAGGTCTGGCTTGCTCCCTTGCTCCTGGCAAGTGGCTCAGGCAGTGGCTAATTGGATCTGCGAATTTGGTGTGGCTGTTTACAGAGAGCTTTTAGTCCCCAGGACAGGGTGGAAATTGGATTTCAGGCTCCTGGCTTAAAGATGCTCCCTGATTCCCAACGCCCGTCCTCCTGTGTGTCGGGGGCTCAGGCAGCTGCCTCTGTCCAGGGGAGATGATAAATTATGCATCCGTTTAATACCAGCTCAGGCCAGATGGATGCCAGGGGCTTGAGCCGTCCAGCGACTCTCATCTCTAAACAAATCCATTTTGCTTACATGAGCATAGGGCTCCAGACTGGCGGTCATTCGAGAAGTTTCCTCAGTGTGGCCCTAGGCTCGGGTTGTGTGTCTGGGTCTGTGGGGCCCCGGCGGGGGCAGCCCTCTGTGCCCTGGGCTACCTGGGGGGACCCCTGGGAGGAGTGATGGATCTTTTCCTCACAGAGGCACTTAACGGTTCCTGGGCAGTTAGTCTTGGCAAAGATGCTTTAAATGTGCTGGCCGGAGTGCTGGGGCCATTTACACTCCTTGTGTGACTCTCAGACCGTGATTGTGTGTCCAGCCTGTTCCCATCCATTTCAAGCTGAGAAGCCACCTCCTTCAGGAAGCCCTCGATGAGTTTTCTCGCTTCTCTGACCTGTCACTGTTGGAACCACTAAATGACCCAGAAGCAGGCTGCCTGGGGTTGCCTTTCTCAAGAGTGAGTTTCCCAAGGCTTGTTGGAATCCTCTTCCCTGGTGGAGACCTCTCTATCTCTCTGGAAACCCTTCTTGAGCCGAGAGAGGCGGAGAGAGGGGGTCTCCAGGGAGAACAGGGGCTTCAACAGATGGGAAAAGAGAGGCAGGGCAGAGCTGCCCTCTGCTGTCTGTGCACAGGGCTGGGCCTGCCCCGCGCTCCCAGTTTCCACAAGAAGCGTCCGGAAAGCTGTGTTCTATGACTCTGTTTGAAGGAAGAGACTGAGGCTCAGGAGGGGGGAGGCTTGACCAGGATGAGCTCTCTGCTCCAGGGGCCTCCCAGACACCCCCTGCCAGTCTCCCCCGGAGGTGCACCTCGCCTCCCAGGTGCAAACACTGAGGGGACAGTGAGGTGGCTCTGGGCACAGGGTCATGGAGGGGACCAGACCCCAGGCCTGCAGGGACTTGGCCCTCGGACATGCTCAGAGGCGGCCACGTCCACACACGTGTTCACACCACAAGGGCATCGCATGCCAGCTGGAATTATGCAAATGTGTGGTGACGGTATTCACATGATGAGCTTTACTTGGTGAACAGAGCTTCAGATAATCAAACCTGGGGGGCGAGTCGCTCTACCTGCCTGACAGACCAAGCTTCGGAGCATCTCCCCTTGAGCTGGCAGCAGCAACAAGCATCTGAGAAAGGATGTCAGAAGCCAGACAGGCCAGGAATGTGGAGGGCGGGCCTTTGTGTGTCCCCATCAAGGTGGCCATCTGCTAAGCACCTGCTGCCCGCCCAGGGCTCGGCCGGCAGCCAGGAGCAGAGCAGGCGTCCCCGCAGCCTCCAAGGGTCTCCTGATACTACAGGGTCTGCAATCAGGGGCGTGGGGCGGGGCAGGGGGGTGTGCCCGCTTAACCACCAGGCTCAGATTCAGCTGTGAGGGAGAGCAATGCAGAAGGGCCAGGTCAGTGGGAACGGCCACCTCTCGGGGTGCCCGCGGGCCCCAGCTGGCGTGTCAGCAAGACGGGCTCCGTGGGGAGAAAGGCTTTAGGTTGCTCGCTGATTCCTTCATTCCTGCCACGCTGCCTCTGCTGAGAGCGGAGCCCAGCCCTCACTTGCAGGAGGTCCTGGTCCCCTCACTCCAGGACAGCCAAGCAGAGGGATCAGGGTCTCTAACCCAACTGCGGAGAAGCGCCCGCGATGACCGGCCCAGGAAAATGGGAGCGTGGGTCGGTGAGATGAGAAGCTTACAGAAATGACATGTGCTCAGCAGAGACCAGAGAGCGGTATTTTTAAAAGCCAAGCTGGGGGCGGTGAGACCTCAGGCACCTGGCTTCTTACCCCCTCCCTGGCCGCTCCACCTTTTCCCGCATCAAGGGACACCCAGTCATGGGAGATGTGTTTCCATAAGAGGGATGAGAAGCATCATTGCAGACTGGTGGAGGTGAGCTGCAGGCTTGCCTGGGGTGGGAAGACCTGCCCCACTGGGGGCGTCAGGGGCGCTGGGTGTCCCGGGCTGGTGGACACATCAGAGACAGGAGAGGAGGGAGCTTCTCTCGCAAGGAAAAACCAGAAATTAATCACCAAGAGAGGAGCCAATGCCCCCCACCTCCCAAAAAAACTGTTAGGAGTGGAAGGTGTTTGCCACCTGGAACTGGGCGAGAACGATGGATAATAAATGTCACTCTTTTTCTGGAGGAGACAGTGCAGTGTGATTTGGTAATTACCTGCATGTCTATGTCGAAAGCTTAGAATGGTCCCCCAGAACGCTCACACTGTCGTGATGGGTTTTCAGAGGAAGGAGGAAAAGTGGAGGCCCGGGTGGGAAGGGCCACCTGGGGGGGCGCTCAGATGGGTCCAGTGCCAAGTGCTGGGTCCCACCGACGATCCCTGCATCACTGCTCTCCCGAACAGTGCTTCTTTTTAGAGATGAGGACATGGGGGTTCAGAGAGGTTGAGTCACCTGCCCAAATACCCACAGCAAAAATGCCAACCCAGGATTCAGTCCTAAAACCGTGTGACCCCCCAAACCTGCGCTCAGCCCTTTAATTTAGTCCATACAAGAGGAGGGGGCCCAGGATACCACCTCTTCCCTGCCGTCCACCAGACGGAGCCCCTGCTCAGCACTGGGTCCTGGGAACAGAAGCTGACCCTGCTGATGTCCTGGCTCTCCAGCGGGACAGTGGGATGAGCCAGGTTCACCAGGTGAAGGGACAGGACAGCCGTCAGTTCAACCTCAGAAGCTCGATGACTAGATCTGAAGCGCATCCCATGCGATATTAGGGAACACGCTACAAGCACAGTCATTGCTTATCTGAAACTGAAATTTAACCGGGTGCGCCTTTTCATCTGGCGTTGCTGTTGGGAGGGAGGCCAGAGTGGGCATCCACGCAGGACCACTTCTCGGGTGGCATGCAGTCCCTCGGGCAGCTGGAGGGCTGCGTGCCAGCACCCTCTGCCCCTGCGGCTATGCCCCAGCTACTGCAGCCTCTGGTCCCACCCTGTCCTCGGGCCGGGTGTGGGGATGACCGGTCCCTCCTGGAGACCCTCACCGGCCAGGGTCTGAAGAATGTCCTTGTCTCCGTGTCACGGCTCTCAGCCCAGCGTGGCCTGGGAAGCACCATCCATGCCACTCTTAGTCTTGCCGCTGTTTTCTTTACAGACAGGACACCAGAACTCAGAAGCGGAGGGTGTGACTCCCACAACGTCCCACAGCAGGAAGGGGGCACCCAGCTATGCCCCTAGAGCTGAGGCCTCTGCACGGGCGCCTGGCTGGGAGGGAGGCCGGGTGGGCCACTGTTTCTGGGGTACCAGAGTCCTGGTGTTTCGGGGGGAGTGTATCTCCCCGCCTGCTGACTCTGGGGTGTGGGGGCGCTCCTGGGAGCACACCTGGGGTGGTTTCGTGTTTCCCAATGAAACACAGCTCTGATGGGAAGGTTGCCGACTCCTCGGCCAGAGAGGAGGCAAATTGAGCAACAAGGGAAGCCTTCATTCTACAAAACAGACGCCCACGGGCAGTAATGGAATGAGAGCAGGCCCCCGGCGGGGCAGGTGAGCAGGGCCCACCCACGGAGGCGTCCCACCCCTGCCCCTCCCGGAGAGCGCGGCTGTTCTGTGCCCTGCGCTCCCCTCGCTTCCATGGGGAAAAGGGAGAACGGGTACCAGGGGCCCACAGACCGCGGCCCCGCAGGTCCTGCCCGAGGCTCTGACGGCCCAACTCTGCTTTCCTTTCCTTCCCGTAGTCATTCTTTCGGTAGCGGGACCCGTCCTGGGCCACCAACACATGACCCATCCTGGGCCGACACACCGACACGTCCCGGGCCGACACATGACACATGAACCCGTCCTGGGCTGACACATGACC
This sequence comes from Capricornis sumatraensis, assembly GCF_032405125.1. Classification (NCBI taxonomy): domain Eukaryota; kingdom Metazoa; phylum Chordata; class Mammalia; order Artiodactyla; family Bovidae; genus Capricornis; species Capricornis sumatraensis. The sequence goes on along the minus strand of NC_091075.1, from coordinate 117,268,740 downwards.
CGTCTCGGGCCGACACACGACACACGGACCCATCCCGGGCCGACACACGACCCATCCCGGGCTGACACAAGACACACAACCCGTCCCGGGCCGACACACGACACACGGACCCGTCCCGGGCCGACACACAGACAGCCGGTCTATCACCTGCTTCTTGTGCTCTCGTCTTGTGGCACGTCTGTGATGCGTTTGGTCAACGAGGGTCCCAGCCCCTGCGGCACCGTGAAATGTGCCCAGAGTGCACGGTGGTCTCTGTAAAGGCTGAGTTCCAAAGCCCACCTGCCCAGGGCCTCCTGGGAGGGCTCCCACGCTCCGGCTGAGGGACTGAGCCCAGTCAGAGGCCGGCCACCCCCACCCCGCTCCTCCTGTGAGAATCCTGCCCGTTCTGGTTCAGAAGCCCACCAGACGGTGCTGGGCACACAGTAGCCGGTGTGCCTGGGCCACTGGGCCGCAGGCCTGGGAGGGACGGTGCGGTTCCCCAGCTCATAGCGCCTGGCTTGGGGCTCCGTGCTCTGCAGTCCTAGGTTTTATCCTTGCCTGTGTGTTCTATGAGTGAAGGCCCTGGGATCTGGAGCATGTCAGGGGAGCGGGGCGGGGGGGGCGGGTAGTTCATAGGGTCCTGCCTCCCACCCACTCCAGGCTGGGACTCACAGGGAGGGGCTCCAGGGGCCTACCCTCTGCTCTGCCCAGCGACCTCCCCCTGTTGGTCAGAGCCTGGTCCACTTCAGTCTCGGAATGGAGCTCTGGGGTCTGCACGCACCCCTCAGAACCCCTCAGGCTAGCAGTGCACAGGGTACATCAGGAGGGGTCAAGAGAGAAGTGCAGAGAAAGGAGACAGGGATTCTTCCTGCTTGTTTCTTTTTTAATTGAGGTCACATTGACAAGTAATCAGTTTCTGGTGGCTCAGACGGTAAACAATCCCCCTGTAATGCAGAAGAACCAGGTTCAATCCCTGGGTCAGGAAGATCCCCTGGAAAAGAGAATGGCAACCCACTCCAGTATTCCCACCTGAAGAATCTCATGGACAGAGGAGCCAGGTGGGCTACAGTCCATGGGGTCGCAGAGAGTCGGACATGACTGAGCAGCTGACCCTTTAGCTGATAATGTCATGTGTTCACGTGACAACGTTGCATTTCTATTTCTGTGTCCATGACAGCGTTGTTGTTCCATCACTCAGTGAGTCCAAGTCTTTGTGATTCCAGGGGCTGCAGCACGCCAGGCTTCCTTGTCCTTCACTATCTCCAGGAGTTTGCTCAAACTCATGTCCATCGGTCCATTGAGTCAGTGATGCCATCCAACCATCTCATCCTGTGTCATCCCCTTCTCCTGCCCTCAATCTTCCCCAACATCAGGGTCTTTCCCAGTGAGTCAGCTCTTCCCATCAGGTGGCCAAAGTATTGGAGCTTTATCTTCAGCATCAGTCCTTCTAATGAACATTCAGGGTTGATTTCTTTTAGGACTGACTGTTTTGATCTCCTTGCAATCTAAGGAACTCTCAAGAGTCTTCTCGAGCATCACAGTTCGAAAGCATCAACTCTTCGGTGCTCACCTTTCTTTCTGGTCCAGTACTCACATCCATACATGACTGCTGGAAAAACCATAGCTTTGACTAGACAGACCTTTGTCAGCAAAGTGATGTCTCTGCTTTTTAATACACTGTCTAAGTTTGTCATAGCTTTTGTTCTCAACGAGCAAGTGTCTTTTAATTTCATGGCTGCAAGTCACCGTCCACAGTGATTTTGGAGTCCAAGAAAATAAAATGTGCCCATGTTTCCACTTTCTCCCATCTAATTGCCATGAAAGGAGATGGTGATGGACAGGGAGGCCTGGCATGCTGCGATTCATGGGGTCGCAAAGAGTTGGACACGCCTGAGCGACTGAACTGAACTGAACTGATGGGACCAGATGCCATGATCTTAGCCTTTTGAAGGCTGAGTTTTAAGCCAGCTTTTTCACACTCCTCTTTCATTTTCGTCAAGAGGCTCTTTAGTTCCTCTTTGCTTTTTGTCCTTGAAGTGGTACCATCTGCATATCCAAGATTGTTGGTATTTCTCCCAGCAATCTTGATTCCAGCTTGCGATTCATCCAATCTGGCATTTTGCATGTTGTACTCTGCATATAAGTTGAATAAGTAGGGTGATTATATACAGCCTTGACCTTCTCCTTTCTCAATTTTGAACCCGTCTGTTGTTCCATGTCCTGTTCTAACTGTTACTTCTTGACCCACATACAGGTTTTTCAGGAGGTAGGTAAGGAGGTCTGGTGTTCCCAACTCTTTAAGAATTTTCCACAGTTTGTTGTGATCCACATAGCCAAAGGCTTTAGCGTCGTCAGTGAAGCAGGAGTAGATGTTTTTCTGGTATTCCCTTGCTTTTTCTATAATCCAGTGTTGTGAAGTCAAGTGGGCCTTAGGACTCATCACTACGAACAAAGCTTCTGAAAGTGATGGAATTCCAGCTGAGCTGTTTAAAGTCCTGAAAGAGGATGCTGTGCAAGTGCTGCACTCAATATGTCAGCAAATTTGGAGAACTCAGCAGTGGCCACAGGACTGGAGAAGGTCAGTTTTCATTCCAGTCCCAAAGAAGGGCAATGTCAAAGAATGTCCAAACTACTGTACAATTGCACTCATCTCACACGCTGGCAAAGCGATGCTCAAAATGCTTCAAGCCAGGCTCCAGCAGTCTGCACACTGAGAACTTCCAGATGTTCAGGACAGTTTTCCTACCACCAAGAATAGCTCTGTCCGTCAGCATGTGTGCAGCTGACCCCTGTGCCCACTCTGCCCTCCCCGAGCCCTCCCCTCGGGCAACCACTGCTCTGCTCTCTGTCTACGTGTTTGCTTTGATTTGTTCATTTATTTTGTTTTTGTTCGTTTGATCGTTTTATTTTTTTAGACTCCAAATGTGACTGAAATGCTGCAGGATTCGTCTTTTTCCGTCTGACTTATTCCACTTAGCATAATGCCTTCAAGGCCCGCGCCTTCCTCAAGGCCTTCCGAGAGAAGGGCCGGCACTTCCACTCATGCTGGGCCTGCCTCCCGCAGCCTTGCTGCTCTGCAGAGCTGGACGGGGTGGGGGACTTTCCTGTGCGCCCCGCTTTCCGCTCGGCCAGCCAGCTGGGCTCACCTTCCACTTGGACCACACCTCCTTGGAGCCTCCTGGGACCTGTTCTGGTCCGCCCTCCACCTCGCACCTCCTGATGGATGTTTTCTGGGCCTCTGAGATGTGGCTTCATTTTTTCCTGTCCCCCTGGTGTGTGGGCCGATTCGCATCCCCCCCAGACCCGTAGGTTAGAGCTCTGAGCCCCGGAATGAGACTGTACTTGCAGAGAGGGCCTTTAAAGGGGAGAGGATGGTAAAAGGGGGTAGTTGGGGTGGCCCTAACACAGCCGACTGGTGTCCCGACAATCGGAGGTCAGGACAGGGACACACAGGGGGCAGACGGCCGTCTGCGGCCGAGGGGAGAGGCCTCGGGAGGAGCAAGCCCTCACCCCCGGCCTGGACATCCGCCCCCGGGACTGTGAGGAACACAAGTTCCCGCTGATGACGCCGCTGGTCTGGTGTCTGCTTCATGGCCGACAGGCCGGTACAGATGGCAGGTCGGCCTCGGGCCTGGGTTGAGGACCCCTCCCCGGGTTCCCTCTTGGAGACCATCGTCGTGAAAGCTGGTGTCGGCATGTCCATGCCGCTGTCCATTACCACGTTCTTCTCCCTTCCTTCCACGCTGCCCAGGTGCCCACTAGCCTGGAGGAACGGAGTGAGGGTGCCTTCCTGGGGCCTCCAAGCTGGGTCCTACGGAGCCAGGCGCTGCCCACCTGGCATTGAGGAGCCTTGCTCTCAGAACCCTGGCTCCATCCCAGGAGAAACCCCAGCCATGGGGAGAGGCGACCACCTCGTGGTCAGCAGCCCCGGCTGAACCCCATCCTCTGCCAGGCACAGCTACCAGCTGCGTGAGGGGCCGGCCTGACCATCCAGCCCAGCTGACGACCCCCAGCAACCACTTGAGAGACCCAGGCGAGAGCCTCGTAGCTGACCCCACTCAACCACAGAACCGTGGGAGATAAGCCAGTGGTTTGGGGGCCGGTTGCTACGCAGCAGCGGATAAGCAGAGTCCCCCCAGGTGGCCCTGCCTCTGCCTTCAGGGCCGCACGCCCCGACAGCCCTGCGGAAGTCAGATGGTAGTGACCCCCACAGCCCTCTCTCCTGGTGAGCAGCCCCGACTCCTGCCTGCCTTCCTCCAAAGACCCAGTCTCAGGCCCCCTTTCCAACCTGCTCACTGCTCACAAGCCCACTCTAACCTGCCAAGACTCAGATCACCCAAAGGGGCGCACCACCAGCCGTAAGACTGCCAAGGATGTGTGACCCACCCAGCATGCCACAGAGCCATCCCTTCCTTTACTCTGGATGCCCTGCTCTGGTTATTATGCCCGAAGGCCGAACTTTCTGTCTAATCACCCTCACCTTCAGTTCAGTTCAGTTCGGTCGCTCAGTCGTGTCTATCTCTTTGGGACCCCATGAATTGCAGCACGCCAGGCCTCCCTGTCCATCACCAACTCCAGGAGTTTATTCAAACTCATGTCCATCGAGTCAGTGATGCCATCCAGCCATCTCATCCTCGGTCATCCCCTTCTCCTCCTGCCCCCGATCCCTCCCAGCATCAGAGTCTTTTCCAATAAGTCAACTCTTCGCATGAGGTGGCCAAAGTATTGGAGTTTCAGCTTCAGCATCAGTCCTTCCAATGAACACCCAGGACTGATCTCCTTTAGGATGGACTGGTTGGATCTCCTTGCAGTCCAAGGGACTCTCAAGAGTCTTCTCCAACACCACAGTTCAAAGGCATCAGTTCCTCGGTGCTCAGCTTTCTTCACAGTCCAACTCTCACATCCATACATGACCACTGGAAAAACCATAGCCTTGACTAAATGGGCCTTTGTTGGCAAAGTAATGTCTCTGCTTTTGAATATGCTGTCTAGGTTGGTCATAACTTTCCTTCCAAGGAGTAAGCGTCTTTTAATTTCATGGCTGCAATCACCATCTGCAGTGATTTTGGAGCCCCCCAAAATAAAGTCTGACACTGTTTCCACTGTTTCCCCATCTATTTCCCATGGAGTGATGGGACCAGATGCCATGATCTTCGTTTTCTGAATGTTGAGCTTTAAGCCAACTTTTTCACTCTCCTCTTTCACTTTCATCAAAAGGCTTTGCCAGCAGGGAGGCACTAATGAGTGAGCAAGAAGACACAGGGTTCATGCTTCCGAAAATTGCACGCCCCCCGCCCTGAATAAATCCCGACGTAACCAGCTGAAGCAATTTGTCACACAGAGTGATGTACATCTTTAAAAGAATTTCAGGTTTAAAAAATTCAGTGATTTTTCATCACCCCTCTCAAAAGTACCAGAGGAAAAGAAAGAAAATACAGATCCCATCACTTGAAAAATCAGAATACTTTCTCTTCCAGGGTTTGAATCACCAGTCCCCAGCTCACACACGTGGGTTTTCTGAGAATGTCTCTTTCATTTAACTATTTTCCAACCTGGAGGAAGAAATTGTCAGTCACATGCTATTTCGAGAACAGAAGCTTCTACGGAAGACGCCGAGGAAGCTCCGAGTGCTGTGGGCAGGGACCGAGCTCAGCCCCCTGGATCTGTGGCTCAGCCGCGGGCCCGTGGGAGGCCCCCGTGCGCCCTGCAGAGGTTACTGACTGGTCGGACTGACCTCTGGGGACCCCGTGTCCCCACCCTGTGGAGCCCAAGGCATCCAAGTCTCTGAGCAATGAAAGAAGAGTGTTTATCACAACCACCCCCTGTGACAGCCTCGTTTCATTTTGGAACCTCCAAAGCTCCAGCCGCTTAGCAAGGAGACAAAGAATGGACATGTTTCTATGGGGAAAAGCTTGTCGGTTTAACCTCAGAGCCGTAAGAGACGAGGTTCAGAGCGGCTTTAAGTGGTTTTCACGTATGCCGCTCTCCACGTGAGAAATAGGAACGTGGCCACCCAGGCGGCTTTTCTGGGAGTTTGGATGGGTTATATAAGCACGTTTGCATAGATGTTTTCCTGGGCTGGATAAGCAGTGCCTTTCTGTTTAAATTTTCGTCTGGGTCCTTGACAATGAAGTTTACTGATCTTGTTGTAATCCTGGAGATTTATCCTTGATTCAGATTTCAAGCGTGAAGTGAAATGTCACTGGGTTTGCGAGTCTCTAGCAAGACCCTGGAAGCAGTCAAGAGGATGGACGGGAGGGTTCATTCCACGGATGTGTTTTGAGCATGTGCTGTGTCTGTCCATCCCGCCCAGCAGGAAACGAAGGGCCAAACACCTGCCTATGCCCTGGAGCCTCCCCGGCAGCTGGAGGGGCTGACTGTAAACCCGCAAAGGGCAGTGCTGGGAGGGGCCACGTGCTAAGGGGGAGACAGCGCCCGGCTGTAGGGGGAGCAGAGGCTAAAGAGGAGATGGTGAGCTATGGCGACGTCTCAGGGGGTGCGCCAGGCAGACGGAGGGCAGGTGCAAGGGCCCTGGGGCAGAAACTGCAGCAGTCAGTCCAGGCGTAGCAGGTGTGAGCAGGGGAGGAGAGGGACGAGCGCGGTCAGGTCTGCGTGTGGAGGCGGGGGGCTGGGGCAAGGCTGACCCTCCAGGAGGCTCTGGGTGGGGCCAGCCCTGCCATCACGCCAGCCCTGCCATCACGCCAGCCCCTGGGGTGGGGTTCTCCCGCCTGCGCTGGCCCACCCGTCTTGCCAGTGCCCTCTGTCTTCATCATCTAGGTCTTGGCTCAGCCCCTCTCAGCTGTGGGACCTGGAGAAACCTCCTCTGGAAGATGGGGGTCATGGTGGCGTGTGCCCAACAGGGTCACTGCGGGGGGTCAAGCAAGCATGGAGCGCGAGGCCTGCGCGATGCCCAGAGGGCCTGTGAGCACCGGCTCTGCTGTGAGGACAAGGCTCCGGGCCCTGAGGGCGCTCACTGCTTACTCCTCCTGGTGGCCCTCGCTAACTCTGCGCCCCTCCCACCCTCCTCCAGCGGCTCCTCCGGCAGGCCTTCCCGATTGCCCCTGTCGGGCCCCAGCCTGTCTCGCTCTCTCTGGGCCTTACTGGGAGGGATGCTCACCAATCCCCTCTGTGTCCCTGGTTCTCCAGAGGGGGCCAGGTGTCCAGGAGATGCTCACTTCAGGGACGACTGAGGAGTGGGCGGGGCTGACTCGGGGATGTCCTGAGTCAGGGGTTGGGCCCCAGGCAGTGGGGTCTCCCCCATGGATAGAGCCACCTCCGAGCTTGCTGTCTTCTCTGCCGCCATCTGCAGAGTGTGCCCAGCACCATCAGGACCCCATGAAGCCTGCTCAGCTGACACAGGGCTGGCACAGAGCTGTGAAGATGGTCAGGAACCAGGGGAGAGGCCTACATCGCGTCCCTAGATGCAGGTCACCCCCTGGCTAGGCTTTGTTGCTGTGGCCCAGGTAAGGCTCCACTTCCCTGACAGTGGGATGATGGGGGATGTTGGTACCTTCTGCTTGAGAAGATAGAGCAAGCCACGGGTCTGATGCACAGAGCCCAGGCTGGGAACACAAGGTGGGTGTCTCAGGTCCGCTGTGGGGGGTGTCCTTTATGGAGCATTGCCAGGACCCTGGTCTGCATCGACGGGCCATCCAGGGCCCATGCCGAGGGACGTCTGAGAAGGTGGGCAGGTGGGTGACCTCAGGCTCTGCACGCGCCCCCCCTCGGGGTGCAGTCTGGGGCTGGGGTAGCCCAGCAGGGTCTTCTCACAGGGTTTCCCACTTCGGAGATGTCCACAGGAGGATGTGCTCGTCAGGAGCGGCCAGGGGACCAAGGCTGGTCGGTTCAGGCCAAAGGGGGAGCGTTTCCGGACGCCGGTGCCCCAGCAGTGACAGTTGCCTAGGGCAGGAGCTCGAGGCAGTGGTGGGGCCGGCTGTGAGGGACCGCTGGCTTCCACCAGGGGCTCGGGGAGCTCTTCTGAGAGTGAAGAGCAGCATTTGCAAGGTTATTGATTTGCTCTGGAGTAAAGATCTGATTAGGACTTCCCTATATTAAGAAGAGGTGGCAAGAATACACAGCAGAACTGTACAAAAAAGATCTTCATGACCAAGATAATCACGATGGTGTGATCACTCACCTAGAGCCAGACATCCTGGAATGTGAAGTCAAGTGGGCCTTAGAAAGCATCACTACAAACAAAGCTAGTGGAGGTGATGGAATCCCAGTTGAGCTATTTCAAATCCTGAAAGATGATGCTGTGAAAGTGCTGCACTCAATATGCCAGCACATTTGGAAAACTCAGCAGTGGCCACAGGACTGGAAAAGGTCAGTTTTCATTCCAATCCTAAAGAAAGGCAATGCCAAAAATGCTCAAACTACCGCACAATTGCACTCATCTCACATGCTAATAAAGTAATGCTCAAAATTCTCCAAGCCAGGCTTCAGCAATACAGGAACTGTGAACTTCCAGATGTTCAAGCTGGTTTTAGAAAAGGCAGAGGAACCAGAGAGCAAATTCCCAACATCTGCTGGATCATAGAAAAAGCAAGAGAGTTCCAGAAAAACATTTATTTCTGCTCTATTGACTATGCCAAAGCCTTTGACTGTGTGGATCACAATAAACTGTGGGAAATTCTGAAAGAGATGGGAATACCAGACCACCTAACCTGCCTCTTGAGAAACCTGTATGCAGGTCAGGAAGCAACAGTTAGAACTGGACCTGGAACAACAGACTGGTTCCAAATAGGAAAAGGAGTACATCAAGGCTGTATATTGTCACCCTGCTTATTTAACTTCTATGCAGAGTACATCATGAGAAATGCTGGGCTGGATGAAGCACAAGCTGGAATCAAGATTGCTGGGAGAAAAATCAATAACCTCAGATATGCAGATGACACCACCCTTATGGCAGAAAGTGTAGAGGAACTAAAAAGCCTCTTGATGAAAGTGAAAGAGGAGAGTGAAAAAGTTGGCTTAAAGCTCAACATTCAGAAAACGAAGATCATGGCATCCAGCCCCATCACTTCATGGGAAATAGATGGGGAAACAGTGGAAACAGTGTCAGACTTTATTTGGGGGGGCTCCAAAATCACTGCAGATGGTGATTGCAGCCATGAAATTAAAAGACGCTTACTCCTTGGAAGGAAAGTTATGACCAACCTAGACAGCATATTCAAAAGCAGAGACATTACTTTGCCGACTAAGGTCCGTCTAGTCAAGGCTATGGTTTTTCCAGTGGTCATGTATGGATGTGAGAGTTGGACTGTGAAGAAAGCTGAGCACCGAGGAATTGATGCCTTTGAACTGTGGTGTTGGAGAAGATTCTTGAGAGTCCCTTGGACTGCAGGGAGATCCAACCAGTCCATTATAGGTTAGTACTAGATATTAGGGCTTCCCAGGGGGCTCAGACAGTAAAGAATTTGCCCGCATGCAGGAGACCCGGGTTCGATCTCTGGGTCAGGAAGACCCTCTGCAGGAAGAAATGGCAACCCACTCCAGTATTTTTGCCTGGAGAATTCCATGGACAGAGGAGCCTGTCGGCCTACAGTCCATGAGGCCACGAAGAGTTAGACATGACTGAGTGACTAGTGCATGCGCAAGCACACACACACATGCACACGCATGCACACACATATGCACACACACGCACATATGCACACACGCACACACACGCACACAAACACACACACAAGCACATGCACACACATGCACGCACGCACACACATGCACACACGCACACACATATACGCACACACAAGCACATGCACACACATGCACGCAGGCACACACACATGCACACACACGCACACACACATGCACACACGGACACATGCACACACATGCACGTGCACACACATGCACACACACGTGCACACACGCACACACACACTAGATATTGAATGTGGTTCACTGTGCTATATAGTAGGTCCTTGTTTATTCATTTTATGTAGAGTGGCATGTATCCTTTTCTCCCTTAGATGGTATTTATTTGATTCATTTTTAAAGTGCACGTCTTCAGGGCTCAAAGTCAGTTTTGAACTGTCTGTTGCATCCTTTTCTGTTTTCTGATCATAGGAGCATTATTTGAGAATGGCACACAGACTGTATTGTGTGTATCTTTTAATCCCAAACACCTTATTTACTCCCCACCCTTTCCCCTTTGGTAATTGTAAGTTTGTCTTCTGCTTCTGTGAATCTATTTCTGTTCTGTAAATAGGTCATTTGCATACATTTAAAAAATATTTCCCATATTAACCTCATATGACGGTTGTTTTTCTCTGACTGATGTCACTTAGTGTGACCATGTCTAGGTCCATTCATGTTACTGCAAACGGCTCTGTTTCACTCTTTTAAACGGCTGAGCGACAGTCCACTGTGCAGACGCACCGCGTCTTCCTTGCCCGCTCCTCTGTGGATGGACATCCAGGTTGCTTCTCTGTCTTGGCTGATGTGAACAGTGCTGCTGTGAATACAGGGGTGCGTGTATCTTTTCCAGGATGGTTTTCTCTGGATTTACGCCCAGGAATGGGATTGCTGGGTCATATGGTAGCTCTATTTTTTAGTTTTTTAAGGAACCTCCATACCATTTTCCATCATGACCGCACCAATTCACATTCTCGTCAACACTGTAAGAGGGTTTCCCCTTCTCCACACCCTCCCCAGCATCTACTATTAGGACACTTTTTAATGATGGCCTTTCTGACCTGTGTGAGGTAGTATCTCATTTTAGTTTTGACTTGCATTTCTAATCTGTTGGATCATCAAAAAAGCAAGAGAGTTCCAGAAAAACATCTACTTCTGCTTTAGTGACTATGCCAAAGGCTTTGACTCTGTGAATCACAACAAACTGTGGAAAAGTCTGAAAGAGATGGGAATACCAGACCACCTGACCTGCCTCTTGAGAAATCTGTATGCAGATTAAGAAGCAACAGTTAGAACAGGACATGGAACAACAGACTGGTTCCAAATAGGAAAAGGAGTACGTCAAGGCTGTATATCGTCACCCTGCTTATTTAACTTATATGCAGAGTACATCATGAGAAACGCTGGGCTGGATGAAGCACAAGCTGGAATCAAGATTGCTGGGAGAAATATTAACAACCTCAGATATGCACATGACTCCACCCTTTTGGCAGAAAGTGAAGAAGAACTAAAAAGCCTCTTGATGAAAGTAAAAGAGGAGAGTGAAAAAGTTGGCTTAAAACTCAACGTTCAGAAAACTAAGATCATGGCATCTGGTCCCATCACTTCATGGCAAATAAATGGGGAAACAGTGACAGACTTTATTTTTTTGGGCTCCAAAATCACTGCAGATGGTGACTGCAACCATGAAGTTACAAGACGCTTGCTCTTTGGAAGAAAAGTTATGACCAACCTAGACAGCTTATTAAAAAGCAGAGACAGTACTTTGCCAACAAAGGTCCATCTAGTCAAAGCTATGGTTTTTCCAGTAGTCATGTATGGATGTGAGAGTTAAAGAAGGCTGAGTACTGAAGAATTGATGCTTTTGAACTGTGGTGTTGGAGAAGACTCTTGTGAGTCCCTTGAACTGCAAGGAGATCCAACCAGTCCATCCTAAAGGAAATCAGTCCTGAATATTCATTGGAAGGACTGATGCTGAAGCTGAAACTCCAATACTTTGGCCACCTGATGCAAAGAACTGACTGATCTGAAAAGACCCTGATGCTGGGAAAGATTGAAGCGAGGAGGAGAAGAGGGCAACAAAGGATGAGATGGTTGGGTGGCATCACCGACTCAATGGACATGAGTTTGGTTAAACTCCAGGAGTTGGTGATGGACAGGGAGGCCTGGCGTGCTGCGGTTCATGGGGTCACAAAGAGTTGGACACGACTGAGCAACTGAACTGAACTGAACTGAATAATTCGCGAGGTTGAGCATCTTTTCATGTGTGTATTGGCCATCGGTACCTCTTCTTTGGAGAAATGTCAGCTTAAGTCTTCTGCCCGTTTTTGACCAGCTTGTTTGTTTATTTGTTTGGGTTGTTTTTTTTTTTTAAATATTGAACTGTGAGCTATTTATATAACTCAGAAATTAAACCTTTATTGGTCACATCGTTTCTGAATATTTTCCCCCATTCAGTTGATTGTCTTTTTGTTTTGTCTATGGTTTCCTCTGCTGTGCAAAAGTTTTGCAGTTTGAGTATATCCCATTTGTTAATTTTTTGCTTTTGTTTCTTTTGCTTGGTTGACAGACATAAGAAAACATTGGTACAACTTATGTCAAAGAGTGTTTTTCTTTTGCTGTCTTCCAGGAGTTTTATGGTGTCATGTCTTATATTTAAGTCTTCAGGGCACTCTGCGTTTATTTTTACTTGTGGTTTAAGCGAGAGTTCCAAGTTCCCTGATTTACGGGTCTGGGGTCTCTTTTCTAAGAGCCCTGATCCCTTTCTTGGGGCTCCACCCTCATGACCCAATCACCTTCCGAAGGCCCCCCTCCTGACACCATCACTGGAGGGTGGGAATTCAGCAGATGAATTTCAGGGGGACGCAGACAGGCCCTAGCACGGAGCGTTGCGCTGGGTCGCTCTGAAGTCGCGTGGGTGGAGAGGGGTACCTTGTGTCCATCACCTGTACTCTGTCCAGCCCACCGGCTGACTTTGTCACCAAGGATCCTGCTCTGGAATCAGACTTGAGTCCCCCACGCCTGGTTCTGAATCACGCGTTAACGTCATCTGCTAAATGGAGACCGCTACATCATGAATGGCTGCGGAATGAAACCCGGGATACCACGGCTTGGCGGATGGTGGAAGGTGTCCTGTGTGGGCCACGGGGGCCACTCGCGCCCCTCTCTGGCGCTGGGCGAAGGGCAGGGTGTGGACAGAAGCAGGGTCCTGGAGCGGGCAGCGGGTGGCGGCAAGCTCTGCTCGTGGAGACCCCACCCCCTCAGGTCCAGGGATGCAGGCAGACCAGCCGGCGTCTCCGCCATGGAGATCAGGTGACTCACTCTGTGCAAGTTATTTTTAAGTGACTGGAAGGCTGGCGAGGAAGCTGCCTGACAGCAGTGCTAATTACCGCCCCCCGCACGGAGGGAGCAGGCCTGAGGGCTCCAGGCAGGCACTGAGCCCCCACCCCTGGCAGCTCTGCAGAGGGGCAGACCCTTGGGCCTGGGTGCAGCCGATAGCCGGGGAAGGCAGCCCATCTTCCTGAACAGCCCTCCTCACCCCCAGTCACCCCAAGAGACTGTTGACAAGTCCCCCCATCCCGATCAGTACCCAGGATCTCACTCCACCTGCCCACTCAGCCTTGTGGGCCCATGGCTAAGAGTGGGGCCCCAGCCTGCACCCCCATTCTCGGGCTGGCACCCTCACCCAGCCCTGTGCTGCACCCTGACTCCCAGGCCCCTGGAGGCCCAGTGGTCTCTTAGCTTGCCGTCCTATCTTGTCTAAGTCTGGTCTTTAATGCCCATTTGCAAACAGACCCCTCCCCCTGCCAGTGCTCAGAGTCAAACGGCCTCCTCAGAGGACATCACTGCTTACGGAAAAGCTGGACAAGTGGGTGATAGGAGGACATCACCTTTATTCTCCTATCACCCTGCACTCGTGGGAGCATGCACACACATGCATGCACATACATGCACGAGCACATGTGTGAGAGCACACACGTGCGCACACATACATGCATGGCCGCACACTTGTGGTACACACGTGCATGCACACACATGAGCACACAATGCACACATGTGTGATTGTGCACATGCATCGTGCACACGTGTGTGCACACACGCACGGGCAGACATATGCAGGCAAATGTGTGCATGGATATATGCATGAGTGCATGCCTGCCTGCACACACGTGTGCACGCATGCATAGGCACACATGCAGGCACACACGTGTGTATGCATATATGCACTGCACACACGTGTGTGCATGTGAGTGTACGTGCATGTGTGCGTGTGTATGCATACATGCACGAGCACATGCGTGCAGACACATGTGCATATATACATGCACAAGTGCACTGTGCAGGCACACACGTGTGTGTGTGTATATGAGTGCACACGTGCAGGCACACACACGTGCACAGCCACTCCCTGGAACGCCTTCCTCCCCAGCTGATGCGCTCCTTGGCAAGTTTCAGGCAATGCTGGCTCTTCCCATAGTGCTCAGGGCTCAAGTCCAGGCGGGACTGAGGTGGAAACTGCAGACCTAACTCTGTTTGAAGGTCTCCCTCTCCCCAGGCATCAGGGTCCCCCAGACACAGCGGGGAGGGGAGGTCAGCAGCTCTGTCCTTCGCTCGGCCCTGGCTCATCCGCAGGGAGTTCGGCGCAGGCAGGGGAAGGGGAGGGCCTGGCCTGGGGGAGAGGTCCTGAGGTGACACTCAGAGCTGGCTCCTCCCCAGCATGCCTGTGGGGCCCTGGCTCCCCTCAGCGCCCATTCCTGGTGGTCTGGCCTCAGCAGGCTTAGCCTTGCTCTCCCACGCGTCCCCTCAGAGGGGACCCCCTTAGAGGACCCCGTCTGGCCCATTCCATGGGGTCTCTGCACATGGGTTCTGCCTGATTGGTTCCACCAGCTCGTCTCTGGGTTGGCTGATGTCTCCCTCCTCCTTGGGGGGCTTTCCCACCCGGCTTCCAGGGGGGTGCCCTGCACCCCTCCTCACCCCTGCTTCCGCAGACTCTGTTCGGGGTGCCTTGCCCCTCCCCTCCTGTCCTCTCCGCATTGGGGCTCCTAGGCTCTCACCCTGGGGCCCTCTGTCCCACGTACCCTCTCTCAGGCCCAGGACCTCGCAGTCCATCGTGAACCGTATGTCCAGCCTGGCTCCCCCTCCTGGACCCCTGAAGCCTGTAACCAACCTTCTCAGCAGCATCTTCCCCGGTGGCTCCAGCACACGGGCTTCTGAACCAGACAGGCCCCCCGGGGCCCCATCTCTCCTCTCCACTGCTGCTCCGCCCGTTCCCGTCACATGCAGGGGCTGCACTCTGCCAGCCCTGCGTGGAAGTTGCCTCTGTCCTCTTCCCCAGGTCTGGACACAGCCGACCTGCCAGCTGCCCTTCCCCAAGCACGGACCCCCTGTGTTGCCCGCCGTCGTCCGGCCTGGATGGCTGCTGGACGTCGGGCCCTTGCTGCTCTCTCTTGGCCCCCCAGTCCCTTCCAACAGAGCCTCCGGAAGCATCCTGGCAAATTCTCACCAGATCCTGTCACACCTGCACCTCGGCCCCCCAGCACGCCCACCCCCCAGTGAGTCCTTCCTGTGTCCTCCGGGCTGGCCCACAGCGCCCCACCGCCTCTGAGTGCCTCTTCCCGGGGCCTCTCCCCTTTCACGCTGCTCCTGCATGCAGCACTTGGTGACTTTTTCCCTGGCCAGGCCCACGCCGGCCACAGGACCTTTGCACGCCCTGTGTCCTCTGTCTGTGATGCTCCTCCCCGAGAACCCGCCTAGCTCCCTCACTTGCCCCAGGTTTTACCCACACACCACCTTTAAGACGCAGCATCTAAAACTCTGACAGTCACCCTGCAATGTTTCACTCTCTCTAATTTGCATCAACGGCTGATGGATCCCAGCCTCCCCAACCCCCGCCCGTACAGGGCCTGGCGGCGGGCAGATGCTCACTACCTACTGAACGACTGAATGAATGGGCGAGTGGGTTAGTGGAGTGTCCTAACCCTCCCAGTGGAAGTCCAGCTTCCTGGCCTGGCCATGCAAAGAGGTTCTGGCTGCCATCCAGTGAGCCCAGCCTTCCAGTCATCCCAGCAACGAGCCAGACCCGAGTGCCACCATCTGGGACCTTCTAGCCCAGACCACCCCACCGGCGAGGGCCGCCTAGTGACCTCAGAAAGGCCACTGGCAGAGCCTCGTCGGCATTCCTGACCCACAGAGCAGTGAGCTAGAATGGCATGACTCTTGCTTTGCACAAGCAAGTCTCGGCAATGGGATCTGGGACACGGGTGCTGGGCTGATGCATCAGAACCAGCCTCATCCCGCGCCCCAGGACTGCACAGGCGGCCCCTACCTGTCTCAAGGGTGGAATCTGGCACCTGAGGTTTTGCTGCCAGCTTTCGGGGTCCTGGCTGGAGCGGTGAGCAGACAGGGAAGCTGCCTTCAGCACCCGGTTACTGAGCGCACGTCCAGGGCCATTCCTTCATCACACGACGACTGCTGGCCAGGTACTGGCTCAAGGGCTTATAAACACTTCCTTGTTCAAAAACAGCAACAACAAGGGCAAGCATTTCCGGAGTGGCGGCCTTGTGCGGAATGCTACTGTCAGCCTCTGTCACGACAGCTCCGTTCTACGGCCGGGGGACCGGAGATGGGAGAGGCCAAGCCCGCTGCCCCCTCCCAGCCGTCTCCCCCTCCCCTGCTCCAGCCCCCCGCCCCCTCGGAAGCTGTCTGCAGCTACCCCAGCGTCTGGAGGTGGAGGCCACGGTCCTCCCGCTTTCCTGGCTGACCCATGAGTCCGGGGGAAAACCCAACTCAATCACAAAAGGTTTGGTTTGACAGAACATAAAAGCCGTGGGACGCCTAACTGGCCGCCCTGGATCAATCGCGGCCCCGCTGTATCGTTTCCTGGACTGTTGTAACAAAGCGCCACAAACTAGGGTCTTCAAACAGCAGAAGTGGGTCCTCTCGCAGCTCTGGGGGCCAGACGTCTGAAGCCCAGCCGTCCGCAGGGCCGGGCTGCCTCTGGGGGCCCTCAGGAAGACCACACGCGTGCCCGTCGCGGCTTCCGGCAGCTGCAGAAATGCTCGCATTCCCTGGCTCATGGCTGCCTCACTTGGTCTCTGCCCCTTCTTCACACGGCTTCTCCTCCGTGTGTCTCTTCTTTTCCTATAGGTACGTCAGTCGTGTGGGATTAGTGTTGTTGTCGTGTCTGACTCTTTGTGACCCCAGGGGCTGCAGCACACCAGGCTTCCCTGTCCTTCACTATCTCCCAGAGTTTGCTCTAAGTCACGCCCGTCGAGTCGGTGATGCTGATCAACCACCTCACACTCCATCACACCCTTCTCCTGCCCTCAATGTTTTCCCAGCGTCAGGGTCTTTTCCAATAAGTAGGCCAAAGGATTGGAGCTTCCGCTTCATCAGTCCTTCCAGTGAATATTCAGGGTTGATTGGCATTATGGGATTAGGACCGACTTCAGCATAACTAATTACGTCTGCAAAGACCCTATTTCCAGGTGAGGTTTCATTGGGAGGTTCCAAGTAGACGTGAATTTGGGCGGACATGTTCACCCCAGTACACCCTTCTGGGGCCCCCAGACCCTTAGCTGTCCGGGCCCCCTTTTCTGATCTGCATGTTCTTGGGGGGAGGGTCCATAGGGCCTGTGTACAACCCCGTCCCAGCCCTGCCCTGCCCACCTGCCTCCCGTCTGCACGAGAGCTAATGGGAGGCGGCAGGCTCACTGCAGGTGGCGGGCCCCTCAACGCACTGTCACCCATCTGCCTGCAAGCAGTAAATGAGCCCCCGGGAGCAGGGCCCCACGCTATGCGGTCTGGCCTTGGCCTTGCTGTACCCCTGCACTCAGGGGAAAGTTCGGCCGAGATGCCGGAGCCCTGGGGCAGGCTCAGCGCCATGTCCGGTGCCCCCTGGCAGCCAGAGGCCCAGAGGAGGGCCGGAACCTGACTCAGCTGCAGGGCCGAGGTCGAGATGGCAGTGCCCCGGGCAACCCAGGCCCACGGGCAGACTGGCGTCTACACGGTGTCCGTCTTCAGCTCTAGGAAGACGGTGTGTGTGCGCCGGGCCTCCGGGCAGAGGGCCACCAGCGGAGGACCTGGCCGTGGGCCCAGCCTCGCTCCACAGGAAGGCTGCCCTGCTGACCCCAGCGGGCTGCTCGGGAAGGCGGTCAGGCCAGGCGCCAGGCGCTGCTGCCTGGGTTTCAGGGAGCAGAGCGCCTGGTCTCTCAGCCAACGGTCCTGGGACTTCTGCGGGAGGATGGACCCTTCTCCCAGACTGGGCACCACGGACTCCCCAAGGGCAGCTCGGGGAAGAGGCCAGGGGAGGGGGCTCAGGGTCACTCACTGCCTGCCCCCCGTCAGGCCCTCCCCACGGCCCTGGAGCCCCTCCACGCCCGGCAGCATATCCACATTCCGCCCAAGGTGAGGGGCTGTTACGGGGGCGGTGAGAGGGTGCACTTGGAAGACCCCAGAGAAGGCCACCCAAGGCCTGCTCCCCCCACCCCTGTGCACCCCGTGGGCCTGCAACACAGGCGTCCCCTGGGGGTGTGCTGGGAACACAGACACTCAGGCACCCCAGACCCCTGAAGGGGACGCTGCCGTCAATGGGAGACCCCGGGGGACTCTAGCTTCGAGTGGGGGTCTGAGCCCCAGCTCCCCATGGACCCAACTCACCTCGCCTCAGACAGCGTGTCTAAGCTCGGCAATCCAGCCACTGCTGTCTGTTCGGGGCCAGGAGCCTGGTTTGGAAGGCCCTTCATATCCCCTGCCAAATGTGCTCCGAGGACCGCTGGGACAGGTGGCTGTCCGAGCCCTTTTTGAACGCCTGCAGTGATGAGGAGCTCACTGCCATGTGAGGTGCCAGGTCAGCCGTGCCAGGGGCTCGGAGGTGATCCCCGCAGGGCTGCACTTGGAGTTTGGGCCTCCTCACCTCCTCCGGACTCAGTTTCCCCATCGGTGCCAGGCACGAAACAGGTCCCCTCTCTCCCCCCGTCGTGAGAACATTTGTGCTTTGGGGACATCGATGGACCAATCAGTCAAAGCACGCTGTGGGGCAGCTCTCTGACGTCGCAGAAATGACCTGTCGCTCCCTTCCAGTGAGGTCAATGGGGACACTGTGGGAATGACCAGGATCGGAGGGCAGCCACTATGAGGCTCAGAGGTGCTCAGGGCCACTTGCTGCTGCTGCTGCTGCTGCTAAGTCACTTCAGTCGTGTCTGACTCTGTGCAACCCCATAGACGGCAGCCCACCAGGCTCTGCCGTCCCTGGGATCCTCCAGGCAAGAACACTGGAGTGGGGTGCCGTTTCCTTCTCCAATGCATGAAAGTGAAAAGTGAAAGTGAAGTCGCTCAGTGTCTGACTCTTCGTGACCCCATGGACTGCAGCCCACCAGGCTCCTCCGTCCATGGGATTTTCCAGGCAAGAGCACTGGAGTGGGGAGCCATTGCCTTCTCTGAATGGCCATTCACTAAAATGCAAACTCTAGGACCCTGCTCCCCAAGCCCTGAGCCAGGAGGTCCAGGCACCCAGGATACAGGAGCTCAGAGGACCACTCTGCGGAGTCGGGGCTACCAGGACCTTCTGGGGGTGGAGTGTCAGCCCCAGTGGGCCCCGAGGCCCACGGGCCCTCCGCCCAGGAGGGGAGCGTGGGGGCCGAGCTGTGCCTGCCTGTGCCTCTCTGAGAACCGCATGTCCACACACACGTGTGTGGTGTGCCTGCAGCCCGCAGGGCGTGCACACGGACACACATGTGGCCTGCTTGCACATCGTGGCACACCCACGTACCCAGGGCACTGGTGCAGACATGTGCACTTGCCCATGGGCGCACACACACACACACACACACACACACACACACACACACACAGCGTGTCCTGTCAACCACCAGCCTACTCTGTGCTGATGCAAGACCCTCCATCACATCTTCTCTTAGCACCTGCTAAGTGCTTAGTGTCTGCAAAGACAGGCTGAATCCCTCATCGCAGCTGACCCGGCAGGTGGGCGCCGCCTGCTAGCCCCGTGCCAGGCCCTGCACTGGGCCCTGTGGAGGAGCCGCCCGGAGACCAGTGAGCTCACGTCTACGAGGCCATCAGACAGGTGAGCAGGCAGGGGTCACCTGGGGCCATGTGACTTGGTCCAGAGCAGCCCGGGTGAACAGACAGTGTGTGGGTGCCTGAGGGTGCAGGGGGAGGCTGGGGGGAGGCTGGTGGAGCTGAGGCCCCTGCCCCGCACAGGTAGGGTGGAGGTGGGGAGGGTACCAGGCGAGTCCAGCCCCGGGTGTGGGAGGAGCAGGCGCGCGTGAGGATGGGTAGGCGATTATTCCAGGGGCCCGGGGCGGGGAGCATGGCCAGGCGGGTGCCTGGGGTGGGAGCCCTGCTCTCCCCACTACCCCACCACTGGCTGCACACTGGCACCTCCTTCTTTTTGCAGATGCCCCGCCCTTGCCTCCTTTGTCCCTTTAATCCCACATGTGCAGCCTCAGAAGAGACTGAGGCTAATTAGCCTTTCTGCTCAGTCAAGGTCAGAGGCTCTGCTCCCCTCGGGCTCTGCCCACAGGGCGTTCTCCTCTCCTCCCAGAGACAGGGAGGCCCCTCTGGTCCCGAACCTCTCGGAGAGATGGCAGGCCACCCGACGGACACCCCGTCAGCACAGTGGCCTGCTGCTCAGGGAGGAGACAGTGTGTGGCTGCGGGTCAGCAGAGTGCGGCCCACCTGCCCCCTCCCAACTCCCGCCTGTCGGTCAACAGCAGGCATCCCGTGTCCATCCTGACAGTGAGAGCCCGGCCCCACGGTGCTCACGAGGACTCTGAGCTGGCCCTGCCCTCGGGGACCAAGAGACCAGCCAGCAGGCTGGCGGGGACGTGTCTGTGCCCTGACTGGAGGCCCCGGCACCTGCGGAAGCCCCAGGGAGGAGGACTGCCGCTTCCGTGGGGGGGACTGTCAGTTCCCCGGGGAGGACTGTCGCTTCCGTGGGATTCCCCAGAAACAGGTGATGCTCCCCTGGGTTTGACAAAGGAACAGGTGTTCTCCAGGAAGCGGAGGAGGGAAGGGAAACAAAGGATGGTCCAGGGGAAGGGACTAGGTGGGGAGGCTTCTGGGGAAGCTTGGATTGCAGATGCACAAACCTCGGCCCTTGGAAAGAAAGGCAGAAACAGGCAACTGGCTGGAGGAGTGTCAGAGACAGTACAAGCTGGGCAGGCTTCCAGGAGGCGGCAGCATGGGAGCCCTTGAGCGATGGGAGGTGCAGCCAGGAGAGCTCACGCAGCAGGTGGGCCCGGAAGCCCTCTGGGAGCCGGGTCAGGCCCTGAGGACAGAGCCCCTGAGAGTTTGGAGGGCTCCCCGGCTCTCCAGGGCTCCCAGCCTCCATGCCAGTGGCCTGCCCCCAGCACCTGGGACACCCGTTGCCTGCTAGGAGGGGCTCTTGGGCTGGGATCCCCAGAAGCAGATCCCGAGACCAGGGTCCCGTGTAAGCAGCTTGTCTGGGGTGTCATCCCAGTAGGAAAGTGGGAACTGAGGTGAGGAGGGGGCCGGCCCCTCCAGGCACGTGCTCTGAGCAGGCAGCCACTGCCTGCCACAGGGACCCTACCCCTCCGGGGGCCCTGAGCCCAGAGCATGTGCCTCGGGGTTGCTGGGAGCCGTCCTGGGGGGGGCCTCAGGCACTGCAGGATAGGTGGGCAGGGAGGGCCGGGCCGGGCATGGGGGTACCTCCTGACGCAAAGGCAGAGGGGCGGCAGGAGGCAGGTCCCAGCGCCACCCAGCACCTCAGAAAGGCTGGCCCGTGGCACCTCTGCTGCAAAGCCCTAAGCCCATCGGCCACAGTTCTGGGGAGGCTGGTCGGCAGTGGGGGGAGTCCATCACAGCGCCTTGGATGGCTCTCATGGCCCCCGAGATTCTGGCTCTGACAGGCAGGCTGTCTCCCACTGGGGCCTTTCCAGACAGCCGTCTCTGCCCCCACTTCCCACCCCCCAGCCTCAGCTGTACCGGAGCGCAGGCGCTTTCCCACCGCGGGGCCTCTCCAGGCCCCTGCCCTCTGCCTGCACACACTTTCCCGCCTCCCGGCCCCGGAACCTCTGTTTCAGCTTCACAGTCTGGTCACCCTCTTGGCCGAGGAGCCCTCTCCCACCCTTGGTGTGTTGGAAGCGCAGCTGCCGGTGGATGCGTGTGAACAGGTGTGGGCCACGGTGTGCCCGCTCCTCCTACTCCCACGGGGCTCGGACCCACCCACCGTGGCGGCCGAGGGCCCGAGTGCGGCCAGCGCTCCAGGAGACGGGCGTTTTGCTCCTCTTCAACTCCATGCAGATGCCACCTCCTCCAGGAAGCCTTCCCAGATCCCCCTCCATCTCTGTCGTCTGCTTATCCCACACCATGGGGTCCTGAGTGTGCAGGCCAGCCTGGGTCTGCAGGGGTAGGTGCTCAGGGGACCTCCGCAGCACTGCCCCTCGCCGCCCACGGTCTCACCAGCCCCGCTGAGCCCAGGTGGGCACTGACTCTGTCCCCTCCCCAGCCTGACTGGGCTCCTCTGCCCGCCCCTCCCCTGGGCCTTCTCCGGTCAAGAATGCTTCTGGTCAAGAAACGCTCCTGCCTGGCCACCCTCTTCAGCCGTCTCCACAGGCTCCCGCTGCCCCCTGTGGCCCCCCAGCTCCTGGAAGGGCGGCTGGGCCTCTGACTGCAGAGCCCAGGAACTGCTCAGCGCACGTCACTGAACCAAAGACAGTCACTCGGGGGCCCCTGGCTCCTGCCATCCAAACCCAGCCTGACGTCCTCCTGGGCAGGCTCAGGGAAGTTCAGAGATGGCATGCTGCCCCTCCATGGGGGAAGGGGAGAGGGAGGGGGAGGGGAGAGTAGGGGAGGGGAGAGTGGGGGAGGGGAGAGGGAGGAGAGTGGGGGAGGGGAGAGCAGAGTGGGGGAGGGGAGAGCAGAGTGGGGGAGGGGAGAGGGAGGAGAGTGGGGGAGGGGAGAGGAGAGTGGAGGAGGGGAGGGGAGAGGCGGGGAGCCTGGGGGAGGAGGAGGGAGAGCGGGAGGGGAGGAAGCCAGGTCAAGCGCTGGTGGCAGCTGGGCCCAGGGCCTCAGACCTGCCAGCAGCATCTGTGCTGCTCCCGCGGCCCTGGGAACTGCCCCCCGGACTCCTCGGTGCCTGGACCACGGCACACGAGGCAGCTGGCAGGGGCGACATGGCATTTCAGCGCTTCCAAACCCTTATGTGAAAACAAGGCACGTCCTTAGGGAAACTCAGAGGCCAGGGACGTGTGTTGCTGCTCTAGCGACACGGGACACCCGCGAAGCCCCCCACACAGGGCGAGGGCCGACACCCAGGGCCTGAGACCTGGAGAGGCGTCGGCAGGAGCGGAGGGCGGGTGGACGCAGGCCTGGATGGACTGCCGGGGTCCTGGGGGACGCGGCTCGGCACGGGTGAGCGCCAGCATCCACGCTGGGACAGAAGGGACTGCCTCCCAGGCTCCCCTCGGGGACACCCCCCAAAACAGAGCACCCCCGAGGGACCCGCCCATGGGACAGCTCCAGCCAAGCCCTCCACGTCCAGAAAAGTCAGGAAAGTGCTCAGGAAAGTCAGAACTCACCCCATGGACGCAGAGGAACAAGGTGCCCAGCCTCAGGAAAGAACTGGAAATAGAGTTTAAAACACACCCAGGACCAGACTCACCTGGAATAAGCACAACCGACGGTGCTTCATAGCAACAGCCGGGGAAAGGAAGAGGGGCTCAGAAATCACAGAGAAACCACAGAGAGAGAAAGCTGAGCTTCCGTGTAGGAAACCAGCCAGGGAAAGGAAGAGGGGCTCAAAAGTCACAGAGAAACAACAGAGAGAGAAGGCCGAGCTTCCGCGTAGGAAACAAGACCCCCGAGGGTGGGGGGACCGTCCAGAGCTCAGCTGCTGGAGCCTGGGCAGGAGGGACCCGGCCTACTGGGCACTGCCTGGCATGGTCCCTGACTCTGCGGAGCTTCAGTCGGGGTGGGAGTGCAATGTCCCCGGTCTCAGACCCAGCAGACGGCGAGTAAGGCTCCTGACTGGGCACCCGGAGAACGCGTGCTGGCCCCACCACTCCCAGGACCCAGGCCCGCGGAGGAAGGGAACGGAAGGTCCCCCCGCCCCGCTGCCTGTCACCGACACTCTGCGCCACGTGCCACTTCTCAGCCTGCGTCAGTGCGGTGGTGGCAGGGACATGAGCCCTGGAGCGGCCTCCAGGCCAAACCCGGCTCCCTGCTTGCTGGCTGTGTGACCTCGGGCGGGTAGCTCAGCCTCTCTGAGCCTCGTTTCTTGAGGCACAAATATGGGTGATATACCCTGAAAATAACACCTCGTATCTGCCCAGCCTTGACTCTGGACCCCTGGGACTCTGAGCCCCATAGGCGTGGTGCCCATTCAATCCCCCCAGGACCCAACGACGGAGAAGGCAATGGCACCCCACTCCAGTACTCTTGCCTGGAAACTCCCATGGTGGAGGAGCCTGGTGGGCTGCAGTCCATGGGGTCGCTAAGAGTCAGACACGACTGAGCGACTTCACTTTCACTTTTCACTTTCATGCATTGGAGAAGGAAATGGCAACCCACTCCAGTGTTCTTGCCTGGAGAATCCCAGGGATGGGGGAGCCTGGTGGGCTGCTGTCTATGGGGTCGCACAGAGTCGGACACGACTGAAGCGACTTAGCAGCAGCAGAAGCAGGACCCAACGAAGCCAACCCTGGGGTGACCTTAAGAGGGACAGTCCCCGGGAAGCTTTCCCTTGAGCCCACAGAGTGCAAGGGGGGGCTCTTCAGGGTTTGCAAAGAGACGCATGGGAGGAATGATCCTTCTCCACCACACGCAGCCACCTGGGCACCAGACCCCAGCCTGGGGCACCCCCACGAGGGCCTCTCAGGGACACTGAGGTGGCAGAGCAGACAGGGGACAACCCCGTTCTCGATGGCCTCCCTGAAGCCCCCAACCCGGGGTTTCTGTTACCTGACTTCATGAATGACTTATTTATATGTTTATGGAGGTATAGTTGGCTTCCCAGGTGACTCAGTGGTTAAGAATCTGCCTGACAAGGCAGAAGCCACAAGAGAAGCAGGTTCAATCCCTGGGTAGATCCCCTGGAAGAGAAAATGGCAACCCACTCCAGTATTCTTGCCGGGATAACCCCATGGACAGAGGAGCCTGGCGGGCTGCAGTCCCTGGGGCCGCAGACTCGGAGCTGACTGAACAACTGAGCATTGGGGGGGGGGGCTCTCTGTGGGTGAAAGTCCTCTTGATGGATGGACGGCTGGACCTGGAAACGAGCTATTTCACAAACACTGAGGTGGTCTTTCAGATGGTTTGAATACAAGCTGAATTTTCCCAGAAAGCACCTATCATGTAACTGGGGAAGGATAGAGCTAGCTTAGTCTAACACTTTATGAGGAATTGCGCCCCATTCACCAGAAATGGAAACGGCACCAGCGTCCCCCTGCTGCTGACCGCAGCGAGTCCCAGATGCGCCGCGGCCCCATGAGCGTCCACACACGGACACACGGGCTGTTAAAGTGATAACTCTTTCTTCTCATCTCTTCTCTGCCTTATATTTAGGGCATTATGTTGCCTTTCAAAAGTTGTATGCTGTGCTCCGTTGTGTCTGACTCTTTGCGATCCCACGGACTATAGACCACCAGGCTCCTCTGGGCATGGGATTTCCCAGACAAGAATGCTGGAGTGGGATTCCATTTCCTCCTCCAGGGGATCTGCCCGACCCAGGGATCGCATCCAGCTCTCATGCGTCTCCTGCTTTGGCAGGCGGGTTCTTTACCACGAGGACCGTCTGGGAAGACATTTGTGCGCTAGGTTAAACTGCTTCTTTCATTCCAGGACTGTAACTAGTATAGAAGCAAGGCGTGTATGAAATAGTTTTTTAAATCAATAATTATAGCATGCAATCCAGTACCATTTGCTGAGTATCTATTGTGTGCGGAGGAACGCGGCAGACGTAGGCGCCAGCGCTGCCTCCGCGTCCTTGTAAATTCCTGCGAACAGGAGGTGCAGGATCTCTGTCTGCAAAAGAAAAAATGGAGCGAGATTTGCAGAGAGAAAGCATGGTAAGCGGTGAAGCAGGGAGTCCCGTGGGACTGACCCTCCAGAGACACGTGCGATGTAACCGCTGAAGATACATCTGTCCAGGGCAGAAACCAGACCAAGGACAGTTTGATTAGGACTGCCCTGAGCAGGCAGCCTCCTCCACTGCCCACCTGAGTGCTTCGTGGGGTGAGAACGCCTGACGGTCAGGTCACTATGAAGCAGAAAGAACCACACACCTTCCTGCGGGAAGTCCCGCCGCGGAGACTCACCTGTGCCCTGAGACCCTTGAGATCGAGTTCCCTGGCTGGGTCTCCTCTCCTCTAATGGCTCCTCCGCCCTCCCAGCCAGATGGAATGCTCCCCAACTCTCTCCCGCTGCCGTCTTTCCCAGCATCTCTGGGTAGTCAGTCCACCTGCCTCACTGACCCCTTTTACAGACTGGCCAGTGCCCACAAGAGGCCTTCCCGGGCCCTGGTGACCAGGCCAGCTCTTTGAGACAAACGTTTTCCCCACGTCCTTGTATCTCTTTTTCTTTGTTTCTTTCTTTTTTTATATATATACCTATTAAGCCATCTAACAAAATCACTTGGGAACAACCGACAATAGGTGCCAACAGAGAAAATTCAGGAATAATGAATCATCTCGGAATGAATTGTGGCAACACTTTGCTATTTTTCCTCAAACAGTATTTGTCTTGTAAAAACACATTATCGTAGTTTGCAAGGAAAGGACACACGCGAAACTCCCTCTGTGATGGAGACTTGTCAAAAGGACGCTTGCAGACGTTCCTGAGCAGGAACGCAGCCCAGCCAGCTCCCCTTCCTTTGGCCAGTTTGTGATTTTGCGTCACACACTTCTGTTGTTGGGCGTGCGCACATTGGAGATTGCTGTGTCTTCCTGACGGAGTGACCATTCTAAAAGCATACTGATTTATCTACTCATTCATGTATTAGTGTATTTCTTGGCCGTGCCACACAGCATATGGGATCCTACTTCCCTGACCAGGGATGGAGCCTGTGCCCCCGTGCAGTGGAAGCCCAGAGTCTTAACCAGAGGACCAGCCGGGGACCCCGCAGGCTGATGTGTTTGTCATGGCGTCATTTTGTAGGCAGCTCATTGTCCCCAGTGCGTTGCTTGTTCTGACGTCCGTTTTCCGTGCTGTTAATACTGTCTACACGGTGTGGCGTGACGGTAACGTGACCGCTCATGCTCTCTTCTCATTAATGCCCGCAAGATTTGTTTTCCTCCATTCGTTGGTTGTCAACGTGTCTTCATTATATTTGAAGTAACTTTCTTATTCACAGTATATACTGAGGTTATGCTTTTTTTTCTCACTCTGCCTATCTGTCATTTAACCGGTGTATTCAGACCGTCTGCCTTTAATGTGGTTGTTAGTAAGTCAGGGCTTACGTTAGTTTTTTGTTTTCTGAGTTTTCCCGTTCTCTGCTTTTCGCCCCTACTTTCCTTTGGGTTACCCGAACATTTTTTTAGAATTCCACGTTGATTTATCCATTGCTGTGGACTGTGCTTCTTGGCCCAGGTTTTTATGGGGTTGCTCCAGCTATAACATCGTATACGTAACTTATCACAGGCCGGCACTGCCACTATTTTTCAGTTTTAAAGACATATAAAAACATTATCTCCCTGGAGGTCCTTTGGCTGCCCCACACTTATCATATACATGCCTTAAATAACTCCCACACATACGCTGAGAATCACAACAGACAGTATTGTAACTTTTGCTTCAGCTGTCAAACATGATTTAGAAAATTCGGGAGAAGGGAGCCTTGCTTAATTTACACGTATTTTTTGTTTGTTGTGTCCTTCCTTCCTGACATTCCAAGGCGTCTCCCTTTATCATTTTCTGTATGTTTAGAGAATTTCCTTTAACCAGTCTGTAAGGACAGGTCTGCTGGTGACAAACACCAATAGTTCTTTTTCATCTCAGAATGTCTTGATTACCTCTTAATTCCCGAGGAACGTTTTCTCTCAGTTCGCACTCCTGGGTTGACGGCTCTTTTCTTCCGGCTCGGCCTGTGATGAGAAGTCCGCTTTTCGCTCACTCCGTCTCCCCTAGCAGGCATTGTTTTCCTCGGGCTGCTTCCAAGACTGTCTTCTTTCTCTTTCCTTCTAAAGCTTGATTATGATGAGTCTTGGCGTGGACTTATTTGGGTCGATCCTGTTCAGGGTTCACGCATCTTGAATCTGCCTGTTTCTGTCTGTGTCTGCCTTTGGACCCAGGTCCGTCCCGGCTCTGCGCCACCTGCTTCCTCCCTGTCCTTGGGTCACTCATGATGGGCAGGACCATCCAGGATTCTGACCGTCCATTCTGGAGGCCGAGAGACACGTGGCACTGGGCATGAGGCAGGGGACGGTCCTGCAGCAGGACACGCTCTGGTCCAGCCAGGGCTCCGCGTTCAGCTGTGGGGTGGGAAAGGCAGGCAGGCGGGAGTGCCCCAGGGCAGGCAGCCGGCGGGGGAAGGGCTGCCCAATACCTGGGGTCCCGGTCACGGCGCGTCTGCCTGTCTTATTCCGCTGTGCCTGCGTTGTGCCCGCCTCAGAACAAGGAGAGGAGAGCAGAGGCCATCTCTGTCTCAGCAGAGAGAGCTGAATCTGGGCCCCAGCATACGGGGGCGCTCAGCAAGTGCTCAGAGCAGGACTGGGTGCCTGAGTACGTCGGTGTGTGGATGGGGT
This sequence comes from Capricornis sumatraensis, assembly GCF_032405125.1. Lineage (NCBI taxonomy): Eukaryota > Metazoa > Chordata > Mammalia > Artiodactyla > Bovidae > Capricornis > Capricornis sumatraensis. Next base: position 117,240,400 of record NC_091075.1, on the reverse strand, counting down.
TCAGTCCAGTTCAGTCACTCAGTCGTGTCCAATTCTCTGCGACCCCATGGACCGCAGCACGCCAGGCCACCGTGTCCGTCACCAACTCCCGAAGTCCATCCAAAACCATGTCCATTGAGTCGGTGATGCCATCCAACCTTCTCATCCTCTGTCGTCCCCTTCTCCTTCTACCCTCAATCTTTCCCAGCATCAGGGTCTTTTCCAATGAGTTAGCTCTTCGCATCAGGTGGCCAAAGTATTGGAGTTTCAGCCTCAGCATCAGTCCTTCCAATGAACACCCAGGACTGATCTCCTTTAGGACGGACTGGTTGGATCTCCTTGCAGTCCAAGGGACTCTCAAAAGTCTTCTCCAACACCACAGTTCAAAAGCATCAATTCTTCGGCACTCAGCTTTCTTTATAGTCCAACTCTCACATCCATACATGACCACTGGGAAAACCACAGCCTTGACTAGATGGACCTTTATGGGCAGAAGCCTGCAAAACTAGAACCGGGGAAGCGGAGCCTTGGGGAGCCTGGCTCAGTCTCGGGGGAGGGGCAAGGCTCGGACAGCTCAGCGCTGTTTCCCCGGCAGTGCCTGGCCCGGGGCAGGCATGCAGTGTCTAGTCTCCAAGCAAAGGTCATGAGCACCGACCGGGGGATTCTCACCCCAAGAACAGCATGTGGCTTTTTGGAGGGCGGGAGTTCCACTCACACCTGCATCCTGGACCACACCAGCCAAGTCGCTGCCCTTCCCCACGCCTCCCGGGAAGCAGGGGATGATACCGGCTCGTTCTCTGGGAGCGTCATGAGGTGGGGTGTGACAGCTGAGGTGTTCAGGAAGATGCTGGGCAGCTCCTGGGCGCCTAGCAACAGGAGCTGATGTCAGCTGCCTCTCGTGTGAGACAGAGCGTGCTGGCAGGTGGACCGTCAGCCTCACTCTACAGAAAAGGGAACAGGCGCAGAGGGGCTCAGCCACCTGTCTGCAGTCACACAGGAATCCACACTGATCAAGCACTTGCTGTGTGCCCGGCCCCCGCTGGCTCTGACGCTGTGAAAGCGAATCGGGTCCGCCCCCTTCACTCCCAGGGGTGTACTCTCTTCCCCCGTTCCGTCCCTCCAGCGGGGGACAAGGGGATGAGCACCCAGGGATGCTCAGATGTGCCCAGTGGTGGGCTGGGGGCATTGAAAACGGCAGCTCGTGTGGCCTCTGCAACCTCTCTGTGGCTCTAACGTGCCAAAATCTGCTCACCTTTCTGCCTGCACGTGGCTGCCTGCTGCTCGGACCTGCCGGCCTTTGGGGTAGTCACGGGGGCAGGAAGAGACCCCCAGTGGGACCCACTCTAACCTCCGAACCAGAAGCAAGCTTGGAAGGGAGGGAGCTGTCATCAGAAGCTCCAGTCTCGCTGCCACGTGGGGCCTGGCTTCCGGCTCCTCTGCTCTGACTGTCTCTCCTAGGGAGCCGGCTGCTCCAGAGATGCTCAGAGACTGGCCCAATCAGCAGAGATTGTGCTCAGCAAACTACATCAAACTCCTAAATCAATCTGAAGTCTGCCGAGAGCATCCGGTGGGATGCCCGTAACTCAGCTGACTGAGGAAGGAAAGATCCTTCAGAGCCCCGTTGGCCCTGTGAGAACCCACACAGACTTCCTCAAATGAGTTATCTTGGAAAGAAATTACGGTGCAGAAAGCGCTTTCTCCACTTCGGGGTGGAGGGGGGCGGAGAACCAGGCACGCAGGCAGCTGGGCTAAGGCTTGCATAACTCAGGAGGGGGGAGTGGAGTCTTTACGGTACTAACTGCAGATCAGATTTTTCAACAACCGACGGAGAATTCCCAGAGCAGCGGGCACTCCCAGGGCTCTCTCCAAAGTGAAGTGAGAGTCGCTCAGTTGTGTCCGACTCTTTGCGACCCCGTGGACGATAGAGTCCATGGAATTCTCCAGCCCAGAATACTGGAGTGGGTAGCCTGTGCCTTCACCAGCGGACCGTCCCAACCCAGGCATCGAACTGGGGTCTCCTGCCTTGCAGGCGGACTCTACCAACTGAGCTATCAGGGAAGCCCCAAGGCTCTCTATAGAGTCCTGCAAAAGGCAGTTTCTTTGAATTCAAGGGAAGAAGCTTTTAAGCAGATGGGAGGACCCCTGGATGTGGGACAGGAGCAGAAATGCCCGATGCTGTGTGAGCCCCCGGTAGCTTCAGTGCGTCACGGCCTGCAGCTCGGCGGGAAGTCAGCGTTCACTGGAGAGTGGGGCTTTCTGAGGGGCGGGAAGGCCATGGTGGGTGGTGAGGTGGCAGGAAGGGTCAGCTGCTCAGCAGCCCACCAGCAGACACCAGAAGTCTCCCGCAGGCTGGGCCCTGCGGCCGTCAGTGGAGACGGTGACGTGCCCCCGGGGACAGCAGGCAGAGGGACGCGTCGGTGCCTTGACTGCCTTCTGTGGACCGGATGTGTCCCCGAGTCCACGCGCGGAAGCCCTGACCCCTGGAGGGCGGCATTCAGCGGGGTGCCGTCGGGAGCTGGCAGACGAATGAGCCAGCAAGTGCACACACAGGCGTGAGTGAGGGACCGGTGTGCCCCGTGGTGGTGGTGGCTTAGTTGCTCAGTCGTGTTCAGCTCTTGGGACCCCGTGGACTGCATCCTGCCAGGCTCCTCTGTCCATGGAATTCTCCAGGCCAGAATGCTGGAGTAGGCAGCCATTCCCTTCTCCAGGGGATCTTCCCAGCCCAGGGATGGAGCGCAGGGCTCCTGTACTGCAGGCGGATTCTTTACCAACTGAGCCACCGGTGGGCCCGTGGTCCATGGAGCACCTCTGTACTCCCCGGCCCACCCCAGCAGCCTCCTCGGGGGTGGGTGCGGGGAGAGGAGGAGCCCTGCGCCCCTGTGCCCTCAAGGGCACCCGCCCAGGCATCGGCTCACACCCGCTGTCACACCAGCTCCCTCTTGGTGCCGGGACCCAGGAGGACAGGAGGCCCTGCTGACCGTCCCACCCAAGGCCTGGAGGGCCAGGATGGGTGCGGGAGTGGGGAGACCCCCAGGCAGCTCTCCTAGCGGCTGGGGGCCACAGGCGCCTGAACGAGGCAGCAGCCACCGAACCCAGGGCCGCCCAGTCACTCCGTTCTAATCCCCACTGAGGGTCCCGGGTGACAGGCTCAGTGTCACCTGTCCCCAGCATGTCCCGGGAGCAGGCTCTCTAGCCTTATGACCTGGGGTGCCCGTGGGAACCCCCAGCTGCCTCAGCACACACACCAGGCAGGGGGCTAAAGAGGGGCATGCGGACCCCCCCAACTCCGTCCACCAGCCCCGGTTTCCCTTCTGAGCGCTCTCTGAACAGAGCTGGGGCTGTGGTCCCTCGGGAGAGCCCAGACTGGGCTCTTGCCAAACTAAGCCCAGAGCCACAGCTGGTCCTACAGACACACAGACGGGGCGCAGCCATCTCTGGGGACCTGTGGGCTCTGTCCTGTCCACTCCCAGCAGCTCCAGGGGGTCGTTTGTCCCCTCTGTGGAGGGCAGAGCCTCGTGTTGATAAGGAAACATGCAAAGGAGGCTTGCTCTGTGTTGACCTTCGTGGGAGGAATCACAGTGGGGAATCCACAAGGGACAGGGGCCAGGCTGAGCCTGGGATCCTGCCGCCTTCGTGGCCCAGACGAACCTCAGCCCCAGGGGTCCCCAGGACAGCCCACCTTCCCTGCATGTCACGGACTGGAGACAAGTCCCCCAGAGGAGGTGACTGAACCTGCTCCCGGGCCATCTGTGCACTTGCTGCTAGAATCCACTCTCTGCAAGGACCTTGCGAGGTCAGCTTGATCATAACCCCCTGCCTGGATATTGGATCAAAGTCCTCACCCTGCTGGCCCAGCCGCTGCCCGACACCTGTCTGCTTCCAGTGAGGATGCCACTGGGGAGTTTAGCCAGAACCCCCTCACCCCTGACCTTCTGCCTCACTGAGCTTCCATCCACTGACCCCAGCTGCTCCTGAGTCAGACCCGCTCCTGTCCCCCCTGCATCCTGAGTTAAGCCTGGTTCCACACAGATGTCTCATTTCCTCCATTGCTATAGCCCTGAGTAAAATCTGCCCTCACTCATTTAACCGCTGTTTCTCTCTGACACATCACCCACAGGAGGGCCCAGGACAGCAGTTACCACTGTGACCCCATCTGTCCCTCTCCATGGGGTCCCCAGGGTGCGGGGATGAGTCACTTGTCCCTGAAGCCTCTCTGTGCCCCCAGATGAGGAGGAGATCTTTGTGGCCAGGTGGGAAATGTCACCATCGGCCATGGTTCCAGCAGAGCTACCCGGGCACGGAAGACCGACTCAGCCTGTTTCTTATAACCCAGCAGGGCTTAGTCTGATCCAGTCCACCCCTTGAGCCCCAGGGCCGTGGTGTCTGGGCCCATGAGGTGTCCGGGCCCATGAGGTGTCCCTCCTCCCAAGGTGCCCCTCTGAAGCCCTGGCCACTCCCTTCTCCCTGGGAGAGAATGTTCCCTCCAGAGAGACCCTCCCGCTGAGGTCTCCCCTCCCCTAGGGCATCACCCACCCCCTCGGCCAAGTCTTTCCCTCCCTCATGAAAACGTAATCCTGAGGTCCGGCAGTTCAGCCGCTGGATGCACAGAGGGTCTACTGGCCACTGGCTTTGTGCAGGTCATGGCCCCTCCCTGGGGCTCAGTCTTTTCATCTGCAAAATGGGTGCACAGACAAATTCCCTTCATTTCACAAAGGGGTGAGGAAAGCTGTTTCCGTGGCGTAGAGGTGATCATGTTTGCCTCCAGGACTAAAGCACGTTGGGGAACCCGAGCTGTCACTGGGCATCCGTGAGGGCTGAGGGCAGCAAAGGCGCATTTGCGTAACGAGGCTTGAAGGTGATGGAGGTCTATCCCCGGTGCCTGGAGGCCAGCCCCCAGCTCCCCTCTCTCAGCCCTGCCCGTCTGGGTGTCTGGGCTCACCGGGAGCCCCAGAGGAGCAGGCAGTGATGTCTCCCTGGGCACGCTTTGGAGAAGCGAGACGGGGTTTGCCTTCTCTTCCCCTGACTGACTGCCGTTTCTCTTCTTTCCTGTCTCAGGAGCCAGCGGGCTGGCCCTGGGCTCCCTGCGGGCCCTGTGCTGCCCATGTGGTCCTTCCAGCGTCTGGGCCATGGTTGGGGAGGGCAGGGGAGGGAAGGGCAGCCCCTGGCTCCCTCTGCTTTGTCTTTAGAAGCAGGGCTCCCCCCACCCCCGACACTGGCCTGGATGCTTCAAAAGTGGAACAGCTCCTAGAAGACCAGAAACCGGTGGCGAACGTTCTAGAATAAGAGTGCCTCAGGGGACGACAGACTCCCTGAGGGACAGTGGACAGAGGGGCTTCCCCTCCCTGGAGCCTGGCAGTGTGAGGTGTCTGCTGGGCTTGAGGGATGGACTGGCCAGGAAGGTGAGGTCTGAGCCAAGACTTGCAGGGAGTGAGAGATGGGAATGGGGCAGGGGCTCCAGAGGAGGACAGGGCCGGGTCTGGGGGGCCTGGCAGGCTGGAGAGAGGGGGCCTGGCAGGCTGGAGAGAAGGGCCCAGGCTAGGGCGGCGAGGAGCAGGGGACATGGGTCTGGGGCTTGGCAGCTGACCCGAGCGGGCCAGGCCAGGCAGGGGCTCTGTTCCCCAGAGGCTTCCCCAGGTCTCTTGCAGGCGGGGCCCTTGTGTGACTTGCTCCCAAGGTCTTGGGGCCTGAGAACAGATCGGCACGGGGCGGGGGTGGGCAGCAGGCCCATGCCACAGTCCAGGTGAGAGCCGAGGGGGCAGGGGGCCAGGTGGACACAGCGGAGGGGAGGGCGGGCCCAGAGTCTGGCTGATTTCTGAGATGAGGCGACAGCCTGGCTTCGGGGGGCGAGGAAAAATGGATGAGTGAGAGGGGCCGTGGAGAGAGGTCCGAGACGGGGCTCCGGGCCTCCAAAGGTCGAAGGTGAGAGGTCAGAACGGAAGGACAGTGAGAGAGAGCAACCAGGGCAGCAGAGAGCAAACCAGGACCTGGAAGCTGACGGGACAGAGGAGCCCGGGGGTGACGGGCGGGCTGGAGGCTGTGCGGAGCGGGGGTCGCGGGGGTAGCCGCCTCGTGGAGTTCGGGAGCTGGGAGCCAGAGTGCCCGGGGTGGACTCAGAAAGCAGTGAACCCAGAGGGCTCCCCTGCTGAGCTCTGCTGCAAAGAGGAGCAGAGACCTGCAGGGAGGAGAGGCGGAGTCGGGAGGAGGAGACTGAGGGCAGGAAGGACCCGGGGGTTAGGGTTAGGGCGGCGCTGGCCCCTGGAAGATTCCTGTGAGAAGGAGAGGCTGGGGGAGCGTGAGCACGTGGCCGGGGGCAGCAGGAAGTGGGAGTGCCGGCCTCAGCGGACCAGAGGGCTGGGGAGGGATCAGGGTTCCCTAGGGGCTGCCCCTCAGGCTCTGCCCCTCCAGGTCCAGCCTCCCCAGTCCCTCCCGAGGGGGCCGTTCGCTCCGACGTACGGTCCACAGCCACGGCCGGCGATGGGACCCAGTCCCTGCCTGGCCCGGTCAGCTCTGCTGGACTCGGGAAGAACGTGCCTGGCAAGCAGGCCCCGACCCAGGTCGACTGGAGCCGCACGCGCAGGACCTGGGCTGTTGAAGTTAGAGGGCCAGGACACCCCCACTTCCATCTCCGGGGAGGGGCACCCGCTGGGGGATCAAACACAGATGCGGGACCCGGAGTGTAATTTCTGACCAGGTCAGTCAGCACCCCCAGGTCAGAACAGACCGGCTGGACGGCTGGCCCTGGTCTCAGGCTGGAGCCGGCCCACTTGCCCGAATTGCCATCTGTGCCCTTTCAGGCAGAAACAGAAAGAAAATTAGATCCAACCCCCACTCCCACTCAGGACGTGACGCTTTAGACTCAAAATCTCAGCTGGTAAAGAGGTGGGAGCCTGCGTGCCCTGGGTGGACTCAGAAAGGAGCAAACCCAGAGGGTGCTCTTGACGAGTTGTGCGACAAGGAGGGGCAGAGACTTGAAACCCCGAATCTCCCAGGACAGGGACCCGCCCCAGCTGCAGCCCTCCCCCACCTAAGGGGGCCGAGAGGCGGTGATGGGAGAGAGGCCAGGCCCTGTACCAAGAGCAGCCCCCTCAGCCCCAGGCCTGGGAAATGGGGCACCCCACCACCTTCGTGCCCTTTGCACTTAGTCGCTCAGTCGTGTCTGACTCTGCGACTCCACAGATTGCAGCCCGCCGGGCTCCTCTGCCCATGGGATTCTCCAGGCCAGGATACTGGAGTGGGTTGCCATGCCCTTCTCCAGGGGATCCTCCCGACCCAGGGGTCGATCCCGGGCCTCCTGCTTTGCGGGAGGATTCTTTACCGTCTGAGGCACCAGGGAAGCCCTTTCGCTCTTTATGGGTGTGTGCTCACACCCGGACACTGATGGGCATCCCTGCCCTGCTACTGGCCCCATTTCACAGACGAGGAAACTGAGGCTGGGGGCCATCTGCCCGCGGCGAGGGAGTGACTGCCGTCCCAACTGTTGGTGCCCTGCTCCCCGCCTCCTCGTCCAGGTTGTGACCCAGTGGCACCTCTGCCCTGATCTGACGGCTGATCTGCATTGTTCAGGGGAGGAAAACCCCCTTGGATTTCATTTCCTCTCCATTGTTGGAGACGAATGCCCTTGGCCAGCCCGCAGGAATGGGCGCCGTCCCTCTCGCTGTAGCTCTCAATATTAAAACCGCCGCCGTCTGGACTGGAAATACACCGGTGAGAACACTTCCTTTAATGAGTCCAGGATCAGAGGGCAGCCCGGGCTGTGGTTCTCGGGGAGCTCCAAGTGGCAGGGGCAGGGTGGGAGACCAGGACTCCCAGGCGCCGGGGCCAGTACCGTCTCCCCTCACCCCCACCCCACCCTGCTTGGCGAGCCAGGCACCAGGGTACCCCAGGCCACACTGTGGAGTGCAGTTGGCCCACCGGGTCTGAATGTCAGCTTCTCCACCGACGCTGGCAAGTTCTGGGCGCAGGACTCAGCCTCCCTGGCATCCACGTTCCCACAGCCCTCCACCCTTCTTGCTCGCTGGCAAGGCCAGGTTTTGTTGGGTGTTCCCCATTTCCCTGCCAATGACGTTGGGAAGGTAGCTGACTCCTCCCCAGCCACAGGGCGAAATACTGCACAGTGGAAACACTCACTGTTCTAACCACAGATGGGGGTGGAGGCTACTGGGGGCTTTGCGGAAATGTTTTCTTCCTCTCCAAAAGGCTCAGGAAAAGATGGTCTCCTCTTAAGAAAAGAAGAGAAAGATGATCTCTTCTTCCACTAAACACGGCTGCACCTACTGTGACCTCTGGAGCGGCAGCAGCCACCCTGGAGCCACAAGGAGGATGTGTCTGAGGCCAGAGCACAGAGGTGGGAAGACCCTGTGGTTCTGCACTTCGCTGTGCGCCTCTGAATTGTCCAGCTCCGGAGCCAGCCCCCATCCTCCCCAGAACTTCCCGTTCATTGGGTTAAGACTTAGTCCTTATAGTTAATACCATTCTGAGATGAGCTTCCTTCTGTTTGCAGATAGGAGTATTTTGATGTTCTCGGAACCCTCATCTCAGAATCCTCACCCCTATTATAAAAGGGGATACCTACAGTGTCCCCTTCTCAAATCAAATAAAGCCCAGAAGTTCCCAAACTGGCAGTGGCAGGAGACCCATCTGTCTATCATGCACCCATCATTTACGTATCTATGTATCTCTATCTACCATCTACCTGTCTGTCTTCTGTTTACCATCCCTTTATCATCTGTTTCCCTGTCACCCGGCTATATGTCGATTACCCATCTATTTCCCCATCGCCTGGCTGTATATCCATTGCTCATCTGTTTCCCATCGCCCGGCTGTACGCCGATCCCTCGTGTTATCTGCGTGTCTGTCTCACTATCTCCCCCTGCACCTCCCACCGCCTCCTTTCTGGCTTCGCTGTTTTAACCTCCTTCTCCGTCTCTGTGTCTCTTGCTGGGCTCTCACGCTCTCTCTGTGCCCCAGGCAGCAGCCCCCAGGTCCTCCGTCTCCTGGAAAGGCGGCTGGGACGACTGCTCTTGGCCAGGGGTCCGTGAGGACCTCCCCCTGCACCGCCTCATGGCTGGTGGCTTGGTTCGGCTGGAGGCATCTGAGTCGTGCCGGCCTCTCCCCACAGCGGCCAGGAGCCTGGGCTCTGGAGCAGGTGGGTCCCCTTGATTTCTGGAGCCGCAGGTTGTCACTGGGGTGACCCCTGGAGGGCAGAGTCTGGGGTGGAGTCTGGGGAGCGGGATGTGTATTCGGGGACGAGCCTGGCGTCTAGACTGAGGAGGGGCGGGTAGTAGCAGGGTGAGGACCCCGTGTGAGGCGTGTGCAGGCCCTAAGCCCAGAGCCCGTGGGTGTGACCGTGCGTGGGCCCGGGGACTCTGCGGCCGTGATGCAGAGGAGCGCCCTGAGGGTCCTGCTAAGAGACGAGGAGGCAGAGGAGAGGCCATGTGAAAGGGCAGGCACACAGCCCAGGGACACCGGGAGCCTGGAAGCGGCAGGGCCCTGCCCACCCTTGACCTTGGGCTGCCAGCCCCGAGGACCTCCTCCTGTCCAGTGGAGGCCCTGACTCTCGGTCCTTTATTTTGGCAGCCCTGGGACTCGGAAAAGCAAGACCACTCAAGGGGAGACCTTACAGCTGCCAGCTCCAGCCGGGCGCCCGGCCTGGAGCTCCCCGGGCCTGAGCAACTGAGCTGGGCTGGCTGAGCCGGGGGGCGACACCCTCGGCCCTGAAGGGGGTCCCGGCGGCTCATTATGGCGGTCAGGCAAGCCCGCAGATGGCCTGGCCCTGTCCTACCCCCATCGTGGCCCTGTCTCTTGAGAACTTAGGGGGTCTTCCAGCTGATCTTTTCAAATGAAAATGCCCCTGGGAGGGTCCACACTTGACGCTTGCGCCCAGCAGCCCAGAGCTGCAAGCAGGCCTCTTGGTGGGGGAGAAGCAGGTGAGCGTGGGGGAGGGGGGCCTGGGCTGCGCCTGCTCTGTCCCGAGCGCCTGGGCAGACAGCCGGGTCCTCCCTGCGGCCCTCAGCCCTCTGGACGCGATGCGGGCTCTCGGGTGGAGCACTCACCGGGAGTGCTGCCTGGGCAAGGCCGTGGCTGGGAGGAGCCCTGCAGCTTCTCAGGGCTGGGCCTGTGTCCGTCTCGCCTCCCCAGGGTCATGGCCCCGCCCTCCCAGCACCCCCCCACCCCCACTTCCAGTGACGCCCGTCTGACCACAGGCTGTGGAGGGCGGTCAGGTCCAGGAGGAGGCTGCATCGATCGGCCCTGAATTGGACAAGACAGAGAACTTGCCCGGCCTGCTGACCTTTTCAGAGCGCCGCTAATCCGATGACCCCCGCCTCCCAGCCCCCCCGAGAGTGGCCGTTAACGTGATTATCAGGGGCCCCGTGGAGCAGGCCCAGGGCAGTGGGAGACTTGCTAGGCCCTCGCTTGGCCTGCGTTGGTGGGAGGCCAGGCAGAGCCTCTACCCAGCCTCCCTGCCTCCACCATCCCTGGAACTTTCTCCGTTTGGAGTGGAACCTATCACCCCCACCTCCGCTTCCTCCAAAGTCCTGACCCCTTGTAGTGACCATAGCCTCCGGGGCCCCCTGCTGATGGAGGGCGACCCAGAGCCACCACAGCTTCAGAGAGAGCTCTGGGTCCCCCTGGCTGTGTCATGCTGGGGGAGGGGCACCCAGGAGCCTGGGGGACCTCATCCGGCCTCCTCCTCCCTGTCTCTACTGTCCAGCCCGTCTCCCCGGCCTCCTGAGTCCACCTCTTGGCACCCTGGAAGCCCGTCTACTTCCTTACGGCCACCACCCTGGCTGGGCCCCCGCGGCTTTCCTGTGGCCCGAGCAGGGGCCCCTCGCTGGCCTCCAGCCTCCCCCACTTCCCTGTCCCGTCACTCCAGACAAAGCAGTCTTCCGGAAACACACCTGGCAATACTATGTCCGTGCATAGACACGGCCAGTGGCTCCACGCCTGCCGGACTTCTATTTATCTTTCAGTTCAGTTCAATCTCTCAGTCGCGTCCGACTCTGCACCCCATGGACTGCAGCATGCCAGGCCTCCCTGTCCTTTACTGACTCCGAGAGCCTGCTCAAACCCATGTCCATGGAGTTGGTGATGCCATCCAACCATCTCATCCTCTGTCGTCCCCTTCTCCTCCAGCCTTCAATCTTTCCCAGCATCAGGGTTTTCTTCCAGTGAGTCAGGTCTTCTCATCAGGTGGCCAAAGTATTGGAGCTTCAGCTTTAGCGTCAGTCCTTCCAATAAATATTCAGGACTGAGTTCCTTTAAGATGGACTGATTGGATCTCCTTGCAGTCCGAAGGACTCTCAAGAGTCTTCTCCAAACCACAGTTCAGAAGCATCAATTCATCTTTCAATGCCCACCTTGATCGTCCTGGGAGACCCGGTGGTCATTATCAAATCCCCACTACAGGCGTGTGAAGCTGTTCACAAGCCCAGCCAGGTGTCTGAAATCCAGCGCCCCAGGGCCCCTCAGAGGTCGCTCCACCCTGACATGCAGGCTTCCCGGTGGTGGACTCGCAGGCCCCCTGCCTGGTCCTGGCGAGGAGGGGGCACCATCCAGGCTGAGGCCATCAGAGCTCCAGGGGGGCCCAAAAGCCTTTTCTCTTTGGTCCAACATGAGTAATGAGGCCACAGCAGGTCAGGGATCGATTTCTCATTTCTGTGATTAGTCCACAGCCTGGAACGCCCAGTCCCTGCTTCTCCGGAGGGTTAGGCCCCACCTGCTGCGTCCACACCAGCCCTGCAAAGGTCACACTCGCCCCCAGGTGCAAATGGGATGCCCCTCCCGCCAAGGGGGTGGGGCCAGGGTGCCATCTTGAGAAGAAGGACAGCTGGAGCCCCTCCGTACTGTGACCCCAGGAGGCAGGCCGCTCAGTCCCTCCGGGTCCCCACGGCGCCTCCTGGAAGGATGCCCAAGCCTGCCCTGCCTCCCAGAGCAGGCGGCGAGCCTCGGGGGTGACCAGGCTGCTTCTACCGGGAGGTCTCCCCCACCTTGCTTCTGAGCACCAGCTGGCTGGGGTGCCCCCCAACCTGCCTGCCCAGGGACCCTCGCCTGGCGTCCCAGCCTCTCTGAGTCTCTCCGATGGGGACAGACAGACGCCCTCTGTGTCCTCACGTGAGGACCGGAAGCAGCCTGGGTTTTACGGCCAGGGGCCGGGTGCACAGGGCCGGTGGCGGAGGTGCCCCGGGGCGATAGGGGTCTGGTCCCCTTTTCTTGGGCCCACATTTGGGGGTCATCTGACCCCACGCCGGCTGGCGGTGGGGATGTGGCCAGGTGTCACGCTCTCTGGCTGATCTGTGGTCACCACGTGGATGCTGGGGAGGACCCGCAAGACTATCGTCTCTGCGTCCCCACCATGGCCTAGAGCCCCCCGCCCCCACCAGGCCTGGCTTGCTCATGGTCCCCTCCCTCCCTGGTAGCCTGTCTCAGCTCCAGAAGCCCCTCACCCCGAGGGCCCACAGCACCGGGCCTCACATATCCCCAAGCCTGCCTTCCCCTGGGGTGGGAGTCCATGCTGGGCACTGAACCCTCGGTGCCAGTCTGAGCAGCCCTGGACCAGCACTGCGCCCCGGAGCCGGCGGCCTGCTTGGACACCCTCCTTAAAGGACCCCTGACCCTGAAGGAGGCAGACAGCCCTGGCTTTTGCTGTGCCTCAGGTGACGCTGGCTCTACCCTCAACCCACCAGACCACCCCAACCATGCTCACTGCCCCGTGTCCACAGTAACACGCAGCCACGCTCACTGCCCCGTGCCCACAGTGATACACAGCCACGCTCACTGCCCCGTGCCCACCAGTGACACACAGCCACGCTCACTGCCCCGTGCCCACAGTAACACGCAGCCACGCTCACTGCCCCGTGCCCACAGTGATACACAGCCACACTCACTGCCCCGTGCCCACTGGTGACATGCAGCCATGCTCACTGCCCCGTGCCCACCGGTGACACACAGCCACGCTCACTGCCCCGTGCCCACCAGTGACACACAGCCACACTCACTGCCCCATGCCCACCAGTGACATGCTGGGTTTAAAGACAGTGTGTCCAGGGCACCTGAAACCCACTCTGGGACATTCTGCCTTGAAAAGCATCAAGTCTCCAGCTCTGCCTGTTTCCCGTGGGGAAAGGGCAGCGCTTGTGTGGCTACAAGCTGGGAAGGGAAGACTTTACCAACGCATCATCTTACCTTCTGACTTACTGGGCTCCCGTCAGATGGTGTCAGGGCCTTAAGGTCATTTCAGCGTTTTCATATTTAACTTGCAGTCCGCAGCTGCTCGGCAGGACGAGGGCCGTGCGGCCCCACTGTGTATCCCTGCCGGCTCTGTGGCCCTCTCCTGCTAAGGCGGAGGCCCCCCATTTTGCCCTCGAGGAGTCTGGGTCCCACCCAGGGGGATTCAAATGGAGAAAGGGCACCCCACAGCCCAGCTGGCAGGGGGTAGCAAGATCAGCATCGGAAACCTCCACCCACCCCTGCCAGCCAGACCCCCACAGGCCAAGGCGCCGTCTCACCCTCACCGTCCCCTCCTCTCCCAGGGGGCCTGCTGTCTTCTGATTGCCCAGGTCCAGCCACTTCTGGAACCAACACCTGCCCCCATCTCTGGGCGCTGCCTCATCCTGCAATCCATTCCTTGATATCCCCTTTCATTTATCCATTTATTCATTTCATTCATCCATTTATTCATCCACATATTCACCCGCCACCCATCTACACCCATCCACCACCCACCCACCATCCACCCACCACCCACCATCCACCCACCATCCACCCACCCACCATCCATCCACCCACCATCCATCCATCATCAATCCATCCATCCACCATCCATCCACCCACCATCCACCTATCCCTCCACCCATCCATCCATCTATCCATCTGCTGATCCACCCATCCACCCATCCACTCATCCACCCATCCATCCATCCACCCACCATCCATCCACCCACCATCCATCCACCCACCATCCATCCATCATCAATCTATCCACCATCCATTCACCCACCATCCATCCACCCCCCATCCACCCACCATCCACCCACCATCCATCCACCCACCATCCATCCACCCACCATCTATCCATCCAACATCCATCCATCATCAATCCATCTGCCAACCATCCATCCATTCACTCATCCATCTTCCCATTCATCCATCCACCCACCCACTCATCTACACGTCATCCATGTATCCATCCGTCCAATAAATGCTTCTTTTACTCAGCATTCATTTTTAAACTTCAGAGGACGGTTGATTTACAATATTAGTTTCAGATGCAGAGCAAAGAGATCCAGTTACCCACACAGTTTTTCAGATTCTTTTCCATTATAAATTATTAGAAGATATTGAATATAGTTCCCTGTGCTATATGGTAAATCCTTGTTGTTTTGTCTATTTTATATATATCAGCATTCATCCAGAATGCTGTGGAAGTGCTGCACTCCATATGTCAGCAAATCTGGAAAACTCAGCAGTGGCCACAGGACTGGAAAAGGTCAGTTTTCATTCCAATCCCAAAGAAAGGCAATGCCAAAGAATGCTCAAACTACTGCACAACTGCGCTCATCTCACATGCTAGCAAAGTAATGCTCAAAATTCTCCACCCAGACTTCAGCAATACATGAACCATGAACTTCCAGGTGTTCAAGCTGGTTTTAGAAAACACAGAGGAACCAGAGAGCAAATTCCCGACATCTGCTGGTTCATTGCAAAAGCAAGAGAGTTCCAGAAAAACATCTACTTCTGTTTTATTGACTATGCCAAAGCCTTTGACTGTGTGGATCACAATCAACTGTGGAAAATTCTTCAAGAAATGGGAATACCAGACCACCTCACCTGCCTCCTGAGAAATCTGTATGCAGGTCAAGAAGCAACAATTGGAACTGGAGGTGGAACAACAGACTGGTTCCAAATAAGAAAAGGAGCACGTCAAGGCTGTATATTGCCACCCCGTTTATTTAACTTTTATGCAGAGTACATCTTGAGAAATGCTGGGCTGGATGAAGCAAAAGCTGGAATCAAGATTGCCAGGAGAAATATAATTATCTCAGATATGCAGATGACACCACCCTTATGGCAGAAAGTGAAGAAGAACTAAAGAGCCTCTTGATGAAAGTGGAAGAGGAGAGTGAAAAGTTGGCTTAAAGCTCAACATTCAGAAAACTAAGATCATGGCATCCAGTCCCATCACTTCATGGGAAATAGATGGGGAAACAATGGAAGCAGTGTGAGATTTTATTTTTCTGGGCTCCAAAATTACTGCACATGGTGATTGCAGCCGTGAAATTAAAAGATGCTTGCTCCTTGGAAGAAAAGCTGTGACCAACTTAGACAACATATTAAAAAGCAGAGACATTACTTTGCCAATAAAGGTCCATCTAGTCAAGTTAGAAAGTTAGAAAGTTAAGTCGCTCAGTCGTGTCTGACTATTGGTGACCCCATGGACTGTAGCCCACCAGGCTCCTCCAGCCATGGGATTCTCCAGGCAAGAATACTGGAGTGGGCTGCAATTTTCCAGTAGTCATGTATGGATGTGAGAGTTGGACTGTGAAGAAAGCTGAGCGCCGAAGAATTGATGCTTTTGAACTGTGGTGTTGGAGAAGACTCTTGAGAGTCCCTTGCACAGCAAGGAGATCCAACCACTCAATCCTACAGGAAATCAGTCCTGAACATTCATTGGAAGGATTGATGCTGAAGTTGAAACTCCAGTACTTTGGCCAGCTGATGTGAAAAGCTGACTCATTTGAAAAGACCCTAGTGCTGGGTAAGATTGAAGGCGGGAGGAGAAGGGGATGACAGAGGATGAGAGGGTTGGATGGCATCACCGACTCGAAGGACGTGAGTTTGCGCAAGCTCCTGGAGCTGGTGATGGACGGGAGGCCTGGCGTGCTGCAGTCCGTGGGGTCGCAGAAAGTCAGACACGACTGAACAACTGAACTGAAGTGAAGTGATTCATGAAGAAAGAAACGTTTAGTCAAGATCCCTGCAGCAGTACTGATCAGTGGCACAGATCTCAGTACTGATCTCTCACTATAAACGCACCTATGTACTTTATTGCTCTTATTCTATTAATCTTCAAGCACGTGGCAGGGATGGTGAGCTGCCTGTCAAAGTCCTCCTGGAACACAGCGCTATGACATTTCCCAGGCTCCCTTGCAGTTAGCTGCAGCAGGGTGGCTGAGTTCTGGCCCGAGAAGTGAGGGGAAGTGAAGGGTGCCATTTCCGCGCCAAGACCTTGGGGAGGCCGGCGCAGCTGCCCTGCGCTCTCCATCCCCCTCCCCTGGCTGGATGCAGGTGACAATGGGACCCGAGGAAGGCAGAGCCCCAAGGGGAGGGTCCATGAAGCAATACAGAGCACTGCCCGCCCTCCAGCTGCCCGGGACGGTTTCCTGAGCAAGAAATGAACTTCTATCGGGGTTGAGTGTTCATCTGCTTTGGGGTCTTTCTATTACCACAACCAAGCCTAATTTAACAGATCAGGTATTCCCCCCTCCAAGTACAAAAGAGGAAACTGAGGCCCCCAGGAAAAAAGAATCGACTAGGCAATGATTTCTCGGATCTGATACCAAAAGCACCAGCAATAAAGGCAAAAACAGAGAAGTGGGATCACGCCAAACTAGAGGAATTCTTCACAGCAAAGGTATCACCAACGGAATAAGAAAAAGAACAACACAAAACTATGGACTGGAAGGAAACATTTGCAAACCACACATCTGATAAGGAGTCAACATGCAAAATATATAAGGAACGCCTACAATTCCATAGTTAAAACACCACCACCAACATCAAAGCAGATAACCCGGCTAAAATGCAAAGGCCTTGAACCGATGTTTCTCCAAAGAAGACAGACAAATGGCCAGCAGCTAAATAAAAAGATGCTCAACTCTACAACAGGGAAATGTGAATCAAAACCACGATGAGACACCCCCCCCCCACGCTCACACCTGTTAGAATGGGTATTATCTCCAGGGGAGAGAGGAGAGAGGAGAATATATTGGTGAGGATTTAGAAAACTTGGAAACCTTGTACACTTTTGGTGGAATGTAAATGGGTCCAACCATTATGGAAAACAGGAGGGCAATTCTTCAAAAAAGTAAACTATCAATCCCACTTCTGGGTCTTTATCCAAAGGAAATGAAATCAGCCTCTCAAAGAGACAGCCACACTCCTATATTCACCGCAGCAGTTTCTCAACAGCCAAGATATAGGCAGAACCAGAGTGTCCGTCAACAGGTGAGTAAAGAAAACCGGTCTCTAGATAGAATGGAATAGTACTTAGCATTGAAAAAGAAGAAAACCCTGCTTTTGCAGCACCATGGATGGTCCTTGAAGAGGTTATGCTGAGTGAAGTGAGCAAGACACAGAAGGACAAACGGTGTGATCTCACACCTACGGGGAATCCAAAAACGGTCAGATGCAGGCTGGCTCAGGGGTGAAGAATCTGTCTGCCAGTGCAGGAGATGCGCGAGACTTGGGTTCGCTCCCTGGCTCGGGAAGATCGCCTGGAGGAGGAAATGGCAACTCATTCCAGTACTCTTCCTGGGAAATCCCACTGAGAGAGGCTGGCGGGCTGCAGTGCACGATGGAGAGTTGGGCGTGACTGAGCGACTGACGCGTAGGAACAGAGCCGGATGGAGGGTGACGGGGTGGAGAGGCGGAGCTGGGGCGGGCTGGTCAGTGTCGCACGGGAGAGCCCTCGCTCCGTTACAAGGTGATCTCAGGCGGGACGTGAGCGGGGGTCGGCAGGGACTCGGGCTCCCGGGGAAGAGGCTGCTCTGTTACAAGGTAATCACAAGAGGGATGTGACTTGGGGGTCGGCGGGGACTCGGGCTTCTGGGGAGGCAGAGGGCACAGTGAGGGTGAAGGCTCTGAGACCTGTGGGTCCCTGGCTCCCACCTACTGCCCAGGTGGCTGAGGGTTACGTGAAGTGACAGGCATGGGTCACAAGAGTCCCTGGGGATGGGGCGCTGGGGTCTCTGAGCGCTGGCCAGTATGGCAGGGACCTTCACAGAGCCAGCAGGTGGAAGGAGATGAGGAACCCCCAGGGTGGTGGGGGAGAGTCGGTTCAGGCCAGGACTCCCCCGGGGAACAGAGGCCTTGATCCCTGCACTCTGGGGACACGGAAGATGACAAGGCCACGACCCCAGCATGAATTAGAACACCGCGGTACAACCGGCAACATTTTGAAAGGTCACGAAACATCGAAGTTATTGACGGAGGCAAAATATCGCAGATTTCGTCAGCCATTTCTTGGCCTATTTTTGCAACATTAACTTTTTAATTAAAATCGACTGCCCGAGACTTTCCAATGGAACCAGAACCTGCTAAGGTGAAAATGATGCTTGTGCACCAGGGAATCCTGACCCAGGAAGCTTTCTGGCGCCCCAGGGGTGGGTGTGCCCCCCTTCAAGAGCCGTCAGTGTCTCCCCTCTTCTCAGGATGAGCCCCCAGCTTCCTGCACAGCTCTGCCCTTGTGAGCTGTGCGTGCACCTTACTCAACCACCCTGAGCTTCAATTTCTTCTCCTATGAACTGGGGACCCAGGGAAGAGCCAGTGAGTTTGGTCCACGAACACGCCCAGCCTGGGGTCTTGCACAGGGGAGGGTCGTCATCAGCATCAGCGCCACACTGACCGATCCTAGGTTCCCACCCACCCCCGAGGCACTGATGGGCCCCAGATACACCTGCTGCCCGGCGTCCATGCCTTCAAGCCTGCCTGCCATCCCTCTCCCAGAATTCTCCCTGGTAGTCCAACCTTGAGCCCACACTCAGCAGCTTCACCTTTCTGGAGCCTGCCCTGAACCCCTGCTGAAACAGAGGGCTCGCTCTGGTCTCTGGACCACCCCTCCCCGGCTCCCATGACCCCTCTCCTGACACCCCACCCCCCTAAGCTTTCTCTTGTGACCCAGCTCAGGCCTGGCACACTGTGCACCCAGGCTCCCACCAAAGGGAGGGAGGGAGGGCGAGACAGAGAGACCCAGAAATAAAGAGACCCAGAGATGCAAGAGACAGAACGAAAGACACACAGAGGGAGACCGCAGACAGCGAGAGTCCTAGGCACCGAGAGAGACACACCAGGAGACGGAGAGCCAGAGCGGCGAGGGATGAGGCCACAGAGCAGCCGATGAGAAAGCCTCGGGTCCGACGAGACAGCGGAGTCAGGCGGCCTGAGACAGCAGATACACCTGGCTATGGAGGCGTCAGCCTGCCCATCCATGCCCGCCCAGGGCCCGGGGCCCCCGGGGAGGTCGGCTGGGGTGGGAGAGACCAGCCTCACCCCCAAGGAAGCGACCGTCCCTCCCCTGGGGTTGGAGAAAGAGGCTTAGTGTGGGGGGCGGGGAGAGTGGACTGCTGGGCCCATACCTGCCCTCCAGGGTAGTTGAAGGGCGGGGGTGACGGGTTGGGCTCCACAAGGTAGCAGTCAGCTGTTTTCAGGGGGGCCTAGGCCTGGGCCATCCATTCACCTGCAGCCAAGCCCTCTGCGGAGAAGGCTGGGAGCGTGTGGTCTGAGTGGGCTGGGGTCACCCTGCAAGAGGGCGGGCCCCCGGGCTGCCGTGGAGACCAAGAGCCCAGACTCTGGCTTACCCAGAAAGCACCACTGAAGGCCAGCCCTGTCTCCATGGAGCCCAGGGGATTCCTTGTCCTAAGGTGGGGACGGGGTGGGGGCTCTTGAAGGGGTCTAGGGAGGGAAGCCAGCTTCCACACAGCTGGACAAAAGGATGATGCCCGTTTGCCAATGAGGAAACAGAGATACAGCCTCTCTTGTCCAGGCTGCCCAGGCCTCTAAGCATGGGCCCTGAGCTTGGTCACCTTCTGAGCCGAGGCTGTTCCTTCTTTGTGGGGCAGTGGGCTGGCCCCTCAGAGGACATAGGCTGGGCGTAGGGCAGCGGAGAGAGCTCCCCAGCAGAGAGCATGGAAATGTTCAGAGGAATGTGCACAACGGCCCCAAAGGCCACAGAAGCTCCAAAGAGGCAATGGCCCAACCCAGGGCTATCGGGGAGGGCTTCCTGGAGGAGGAGGCAGCATGGGCCGCCCCCGCCAAGTCCGAGGGGAACTAGGAGTCCGCTGGGCAGCTGATCGGGGAAAGAGCGCTCAGGGTCCCCTTGTTCATCACCCCCGCTGCTGCCCCCAGGACTCAGAGCAGCCCTGCTGAGCGGTGTGGGGGAGGGTCCACCCCGGACAGTGTCCCAATCTGCCCAGGCCCCACCCTTTCTGTAAATGACACCCCCTTCTAAGAGCCAGGCAGGGGGTCCCTGACCCCCCCCCCTCCGCCTCCCTGCCCTCCCCTTCACTCTCTGAGCCAGGCTAGGCAGAGACAGAACTAGCCACTCCACCCCCGCCCCCGACTTCATCCTGCTCCTGCTCAGTTCAGTGATTGAAACAGTTCAGTGGCGGCCAGGCCTGCATCCATGTGGGTCCTGAGGGGAGGAAGGCTGTTTTAATCACTGACCGGTAATTGAAGCTCACAGAGGCAACACAGACGGGGACGGCGGCCAGAGGGCAATGGGGCTGAGGGCTTAAAGGAGGAAGATTCTGGCATCTGGTAGGAAGGTATTCATCAGGGCTGGCAGCGGAGGGGATCTGGCCCACTTCAATTTCAACAAAGTTGGGGTGGGGTGGGGTCGGGGTTGGGGACAGATGGAAATACTAAGAGGACATGTCTAGGGAACCCTTCCAGGTCAAGGCCCAGTCAGGTCCAGGCTCCGAGGGGCCTGGCTGAAGTCTGGTCTGGGAGGGCAGGTCCTCGTCAGGCGTGCAAATTCCCTCAGAGGCATCCGTGGAGCCTGCAGGGTGGGCGCGTGATGTGGAACTGAGGATGAGCGCTGAGGATCCAGAACCCTGATGGGGTCCGAGGCCTCAGCACAGCGCAGGGGACCCCTCTGGTTCCCTCTGGTTCTGGGGCTGACGTCAGTCTTGCTGCCAGCTCGTGGTTGGCCGTGTCCAAGACTTGCCTTGCCGCCCACCCAGCTAAGAACCAGGCTGAGGCCGCCGACCACCCGCAGGCTGGTCCCGGTGCCCTGGGTCTGGGACCAGGCTCCTCCAGGCCTTGCTTGGTTCCCTCCCTCCTGCCCTCCCCCAAGAAGACACACCCAGGTGAGACGACCCCAGGACAGTCAGGAAGGTCACTCCACGCACACCCGCATGGGCAGGAGCCCCAACTCGGGCTCCCCAGACCCTGCCCCAGCAGAGCAGGGGTAGCCACGGTCTCATTTCACAGATGGGGTGCCTGAGGCATCCAGGGCCCTGGTGTGCTGAGACCCCAGGCTCCAAGGCAGCTGGGGCCGCTATGATGGCAGAGCCCGAGGGTGGACTGGATCCCAAGAGCTCCCTACCCCAGTGGGGCACGCAGCGGGTACTTTGCAAACAGAAAGATAAGGTGCTGTCTGAACCTGCCTGGATCCAGAAACTCCAACCGTGTGGTGAGAAGAGCAGGTGGGGCTGAGGTTCCACGAGGGACTGAGCTGGGGCCCCTCTCCTCCAGGGCCTGCAGGAGACCCCTGTCCCCCGGCCTGGGCACAGGCAGAGCCCAGCTGCTGCACCCCTCCGCCGGGACCCCCACACCATGGCACACACAGGTGCTTCCTCCCACGGATCTGCAGACTCATGCCGTCCCCGCCGGATCCTGGGTCCTCCTCACTCATTACACTTTAATAAGTCGGCGGGGCTGGCTGCCTGCTTGGGAAGGAAGGGTTTTGCTGCCATCTGCGGGTGGTTTGCCTCTCTGGTGGCTCAGCTGGTAAAGAATCCGCCTGCAAGGCAGGAGACCCCGGCTCAATTCCTGGGTCGGGGAGATTTGCTGGAGAAGGGCTAGGCTACCCGCTCCAGTGTTCCTGGGCTTCCCTGGTGGCTCAGACATTAAAGACTCTGCCCAAAACGTGGGAGACCTGGGTTTGATCCCTGGGTTGGGAAGATCCCCTGGAGGAGGGCATGGCAACCCACTCCAGTATTCTTGCCTGGAGAACGCCATGGACAGAGGAGCCTGGAGGGCTGCAGTCCATGGGGTCACCAAGAGTCAGACACGGCTGAGCGGCACGCACAACACAGCCGGCGGTTTGCTAAAGAGATGGAAGAGTGAGAGCCGCTCAGGCGTGTCCAGCTCTTTGCGACCCCACGGACTGTACAGTCCATGGAACTCTCCAGGCCAGAATACTAGAGTGGGCAGCCTGTCCCTTCTCCAGGGATCTTCCCAACCCGGCAGTCGAACCCAGGTCTCCCGCATTGCAGGCGGATTCTTTACCAGCTGAGCCACCAGGGAAGCTCAAGAACACTGGAGTGGGTAGCCTAGCCCCTCTCCAGGGGATCTTCCTGACCCAGGAACCTGCTTCCAACTAGGAGCTTCCAAGGGTGGCAGGAAAGGGAGGGAAGTAAAGGGCAGGGGAAGTGGGGAGGGGGTTTTGAAGGAAAGAGGGGTCACGGTTTGGACCGGACCTGGGCTCTGGTTCTGGCTGTGTGACCTCAGGCTTACTTACATCTCTGGGCCTCATCTCCTTTGTCTATGAAATGGGGGTGACCAAGCTCACCTGGAAGGGTAGCAACTGCAGAGAGTCACTAAGCTCCCTGCGCCCCCTCCTGCCCCGAGGGGCTGCCAGCCCACCCAGGCTTTCCTTAGAGGCTAAAAGTCTTGCTTCTCACCCCCTGCCTCACAGTGAAAAGGCGAAAGTGTCCGTCGCTGAGTTGTGTCTGACTCTTGCAACCCCGTGGGCTCCAGGCTCCTCTGTCCGTGGGCTTCTCCAGGCAAGAACACTGAAGTGGCTTGCCATGCGCTCCTCCAGGGGGCCTTCCCCACCCAGGGATCAAACCCAGGTCTCCCACATTGCAGGCAGATTCTTTACCATCTGAGTCACCAGGGAAGCCCCGCCTTAAAGTGGATAAAGCAGTTCACCCAGGCCCTGTGGGTCAGATGGAGACGCTGCCCGCACGCAGGCCAGGCCTCAGGTCTACGGGGCTCAGGGTCGGGGGAGGCAGGCGGTGAGAAGCTGTGAGCTCCACGGGATGCAGTGACCAGCGCTCGCCAGCTCCTCTGCCTGAGGTACACCTCGCAGGACAGGGTGGTCCCTTAGTGCCCTCCAGAACTCCAAGAGCATCTCAGAAGACCAAGTCCATTTCACAGAGGGGAGAACCGAGGTCTCCAAGAGCCCTGAGCAGCTGAGACCATGAGGGGTGGGGGGGTGGCTGAGCCATGCACCTGCTGCATTGGGAGGGTCAGGGCCCCAGGCCCTAGACCCCCGGGGCAGGGCAGGAGAAAGCCCTGGGTGTGGGCACGCCGAGCCTGCAGTGTGTCCCCCTCCACGCAGCAAGAGTCGCTTATGCCTCCAGGAGGCCATTTGAATGTAGGACAGAGTGAAGCCGTCCTGCCCGAGGGTCTCCACGCTGGATATGAACGGCCAGGGACAGGCGCCCCTTGGACCTTCTCCGAGTCCAGTTCACATTGCTCTGACAGCGCCCACAGGTTCGGGAGGCCAGGTTCGGGGTGGGGCTCCTCCAGCCGTGACTGGGTTCGGGGACCCCCCAGCACCCACCCATCTGTCTCGGATCTGGAGTCTGAGCCTCCGCTGCCAGCCCCATCCCTCCCTGCCCCCCTCACAGGGTGCTCCCTGGGAAATCACGTCCAGTCCCATCTTGGCATCAGCTTCCAGAAGCCCATGGTCCAGGGAACTGACGGGGCGTTTTCTTCCTTTTGGGACAGACCCCCAGCCTGGGACTCGGCGCACAGCAGGAGCACAGCATGCTTTAGTTGAGGGGGTCGGGGCAGGGAGGGGCCTGTTCCTCTATGCACCCCCAGTGCCGGGGACTCCCAGAAGGTCTGGGAGGAAGGAGAGAGGCTCTCAGAGCAGAGAGGGAGCAGGTGGGGCTTTGGAGGGTGCACGGAGCCCCCCAGAAGGTATGTCCATGTCCTAACCCCAGGACCGTGACCTTACCTGGAGAAGGGTTTCTGCAGGTGTGGGTTAAGGATTTTGGGCTGAGGAGATGCTCTGGGCTTATCCGGGGTCGGCGGGGGGCACATCCAGTGACTGGTGTCCTTACAAGAGTGGAGAGGAGACCGACTCACAGAACAAAGGGGATGGAGGAGCCGGGGCTGCACGGCCACCCCCTGAAGCGCCTGGGTCCCCAGAGCTGGAAGAGGCGGCAAGCACCCTTCCTTGGAGCCCCTGGAGGGAGACAGCCCTGCCCACCTTGTGTTTGGAGGCCCTGGTCTGTGTCATTGGTGAGGTCACCACGGACAGCGGCCCAGGGCTGCTCAAGAACCACACGGCCGTTCTTCACCCTGGACCACCGTCCCTGCACCTGGTCAGTTGCAGGCCTCATGGTGGGTGGGGGGCGTCTGGAGACGCTGCCCCATCCCTGTGTTACCCGGGGCTGTCCTGTGCAGTGATGGGTGGACTGGGAGTGGGGAAGCCGCCCAGGAAAGGTGGGTCCTGGAACACAGCTGAGAATGTCAGGGAACCGTGTCTCGGGGTCGAAGTGTCGGCTGGGGGCTCCATGAAGTGGGGGAGTCCACTCTGATGGCCAGCATCCCCCCGCCCCCGCCGCCCATTCTCTTCCCTCAGGGTCACCCCGGCGCCCTGGGAAGTTTTGCTCAGTGGCTCCGGGCTGTTCCCAGCAGAGCTTCAGGGACCAGGGACCCGTGAAGTGAGAAGAGGCAGTGGCCCCGGGGCCAGTGGGGAGGGGACGGTGCGGCTGGCCAGAGCACCCCGGGACAGTAGGCCTGGGGGGGCCCTGGGGGGGTTGGGGGCGCGGCCGGCCGGCCCTGCCCGGGGGCCCCACCTCGGGACAGAGCTGCGTGAGGGTGGGGGGCCCACAGTGGCCTGGCCTGCCCTGTTCTGCCGGTGAGCCTGGTGGTGAGCCCCAGGCGCCCGGCCGTGACCTGCCATCCTTCCTGGGACCCCAACAGAACCCCGACACTGGAAAGCAGGCGGTCCAGCTGGGCCCGGCATCTCGGGAAGCCCCCAGGAAAGGGACACTCACCCCAGGAGGGCTGCAGCCCTGGACCTGCCCTGCCCGCTTCAGGGGCGGGCTCACCACTCACTAAGCCGTCTGTGTGGCCCTGACTCCTCAGCTCCTGGTGGGGGTGGGGGTCCTGGCCGGCTCCTCCCCTCGCGCCCCACTTTTGGCAGAGACCCCCACTTCCCCACGTAGTGATCAAGCGGCTATATGTCAAGACAGACAGAGTGCAGCGCAAGTCGCTCAGTCGTGTCCGACTCTGCGACCCCATGGACCACACAGTCCATGGAACTCTCCAGCCCAGAACACTGCAGTGGGTAGCCTGTCCCTTCTCCAGGGGATCCTCCCAGCCCAGGGATCGAACCCAGGTCTCCCGCATTGCAGGTGGATTCTTTACCAGCTGAGCCACAGTTCTTTCCCAGTATTCTTGGGAAGCTCAAGAACACTGGAGTGGGTAGCCTGTCCCTTCTCCAGGGGATCTTCCCAGCCCAAGAACTGAACTGGGGTCTCCTGCGTCCCAGGAGGATTCTTTACCAACTGAGCAATCAGGCAGAGGGACATCTCAGAACCCAAATGTCTGAGCAGGTGGGGATACATACGTTTGAGAACAACGGATGTAATCAAACCAAGACCCAGAGACGTGTGACAACTTGCCTTCGGTCACCCTGCGAGCCCGCTGGAGCTGGGCCTTCACAGCCAGGCCAGGCTCAAGTAGGAAGGGAGGTCGGAGCGGACCCCCACCGCGCTCCACACGCTCCCTGGGGCTCCCTGTCCACCCCCCCAGAAGGCTTCCTGCCGCTCTGTCCACTGAGGACTTGGACAGGTGGGGACAGGTCACCTCACCACCCAGGCCAGGTTCCCTGGCCACATGGCCCTCAGGGGGGCTGTCTGCCTTCTCCGTGGGTCTGAGGACATAGCCTCACCGGGGCACTCCTTCCCCAGGGCCGCGGTGGGTGCTCAGCGTGGAGTGCGGAGGCCGGCTCCCCTTGGTTTTCTTGAAGGACCGGCATCTTGAGCTCCCAAGGGGTCCCACCTGGCAGCTCTGGCTGTGCCCACACTTCCCTGAATGTGGATCCCAAGCACCCCTCGACCCCAGGCTGCCCCTGCCCAGGTCTGCACCCTGATCCCGCCTCCCCGCTTCATACAGGGACATCGTCAGGGGCAAGAGCGCACGTCTCTTTGAGACAGAGAACTTCCTTCTCTTGTGTGAGAGCCACACCTTCTCACCAGTATCCACCCATCCGTTCACTGAATCAGTCCAAGTACCAGGCTCCATTCGGGATGCCTGACAGACAGCAGTGCGCAAAAGAAAATTCCCGTCTTTATGGTGCCTGTGCTGGGTAGAGCCAGCAGGAAAGAAATCCAGGGGGGCCTCTAAGCTTATATATGATTGCAGGTTGTAATGGGTGTGGGGAGGAAAGGGAGGCAGGTAAGAAGACGGAGGAGGTGCAGACATTTAAGCAGAGGTCTTGAGGAAAGGTGCCGTGAGCCGAGAGACTTGCACAGTGAGGGAGACTTCGGTGCCTGTCGGGGGAACCGCACGCCCAGCTAAGAGCACAGCTGGCGCAAAGCCCCTGAGGCAGGACGCAGCTTGGTGGCCCCGTCAGGCAGCCCTGGATGCCTGCCCAGGACTGTAATACCTTGGCAGTTCCTTGGTGGAGGTCAGGGAACTTTGCAGATGCAATAAGGGTGGCTGGACAGTTGTTTTAAAAATAGGGACATTGTCTTGAATTAGCAGGTGGGCCCCGTGTCACCGTAAGTGAGTGTTACTTGCGCAGTGTTGGTGTCTGCGACCCCAGGGACTGTAGCCCACCAGGACCCTCTGTCCAAGGACTTCTAAAGGGAAGAACACTGGAGTGGGTTGCCATTCCCTTCTCCAGGGGATCTTCCCGACCCAGGGATTGAACCCGCATCTCCTGCATTGCAGGGAGATTCTTTACCATCTGAGCCACCATCGGACAGCTAACGTCACGATAAGGCCCTTTAGAAGTGGAATTGGGAGGCGGAGGGGAAGGCCAGAGTGGTGTGACAGGGTGGCCAGACCCTGCTGGCTCTGGGGGTGGAGGGCTGTGATCCAGGAAGTGTGGGCGCCACTCTTTGCTGGGGTTGGGGAACCTGGCTTCTCCCCAGGAGCCTCCAGAAGGAGCAGGGACCTGCCCACACCGTGAGTTTAGCCAGTGGAGGACCCTGCCAGACTTCTGATCTCCAGAACAGCAAGATAATACGCTTGTGTTGCTTTAAGGCAGCCGCTCTGGGGTGGTTGGTTTCAGCAGCCTCAGGAAACTAGCTCTGTGGTCTAGAGAACCAGAAACATTGCCAGTGGCCGAAGGCAGCTCTCTCCACCCCTTGGGGCCTCAGGGTTCCTCTCTATAGAGAGAATTATGTACCCATTTAGAGGCTGATTTCCCCATCCAGCTAGCATAAGGATGCTGTGGGGGAGAGCAGATGTCTCTGGGCTCAGGGGCCTGCCTGGGTTGCCATGACAACCGTCTCCAGGCCTGGTGGGGCTGGGATGGGGCGGGTAACACTGGCAAGAATCTGCTGCCCTTGGCAAGGGCTGGTGGTCAGGGAAGCAGGACCAGCCTTTATGTGAGTGCACACCTCTCTCTCCTGCCCTTTCCAAGTGGGCCTCACCCCCATACTGTGCCCCGGTGTACCCAGCTGACACCTGATGCCTTCACATGGGGGTGGGGAGGTCCACGGAGTTTCTCAAACTCGATGTTGGCAAAGACACCGCCTGCCAGGGCAATGCCAGCCCTCCCGTCATCCTTGGCTCCTCACTTTTTCAACCCGTGAGAAACGCTTGGCAGCGATCAAGACAGACCCCAGACCTGCTCATCTGTCCACCTCTGCCTTCTCTCGCCGCCTTCTCTCGACCCTTCCAGCCGCTTCTTCACAAGCTCTCCCAGCGTCTGCCCAGAAATAAGCGGATCGGCTCCCTGCTCATCGCCCCGGGGTGGGGTGAGGGGCTCTGGGATGACCTCTGGGTCCCTCTGGCACGCTTCAGCCCCCAACCCATCGTGCCTCTGCTCAAGCGCCACCCCCCCGGGCTGCCCTGGGCTGTGCTCTGGGCTCTCCTGCCTCTGGCCCTTTGTGCCTGCTGTGCCCGCTGTGCCCGCTGTGGGGAGCGCTTCTTCCTCTGGGAGTCAGGCACCCCCGCCCCCACCCATGTCCTCCTCGGAGGCCCTGGAACCCGCTCCCCATGAGGCCAGACATTGCTGGCCAGTCGCACTCACCAAAGGCCGGCTCACAGCTGCCCGGCCCCCCTTAGGCCCGTCCCTAGAAGAGCAGGGGTCCCTGGCCCGGCGGATGGAAGGCAGAGGGAAAGCCCCACCCCATCACCAGGAGGAGGAGCAGGGCGGCTGAGGCCCCGCACCATCGCGCCCTATGTGCTGGGACCCCACCCTGGGCGGCAGACCGCTGCAGCCTGGGAGAGGTCCGGCTTGCCCGCAGGGGTCTGCCTGCCCCCGGGAGATCCAGGCCTGACTTACGGGGGTGCGGTGGCGGGAAGTGCGGGGGCTCTCGCAGGGTGCCCAGCCGAGGCCCAGTACAGGCCGGTGTCTCGTCTGTAAGCCATGTGACCACAGCAAGGGCCCCCACCTCTGACGGTTCTCCTTGGAAGACACGTGTGTCCCCCGCTCCCGGGAAGGGCGCCCTCCGTGCTCCGTCCTCGGCTCGACTCTGAAGCTGCCTATGACTCGCTGCTCCTCTGCTGAGCCCTGTGGGCCTGAGACGGCGGTCTCCAGTCACTTCCCTGTGTGCTCGCCATCGCGACAGTCCACTCACTGCCTACTCACCCTCGCCACACTCTCACACCTGCTGTCCCCGCGCTGGGGAGGGGGCAGGAGACCTGGAGCCCTTTCCAGCTGAGACCAAGGCTCTGTGCCTGTCCCAGCCTCAGTCTCCCCATCCTGCAGGCGACCACAGTGAGGACATGAGGATTAAAGGAAAGAACACGTGAGCGCCTGGCATGCTCTGGCAGCTCCCAGGGCTGGGAGACGCACTGCCGTTCTCCGGGGCTGCTCTGATGCCCGAGGGGTAACAGTCGGGAGACTAGGACTCCCCAACCACAGAGCCCCCACTGTGTTACCCCAAAGCCCCGCTGTGTTAACCCAAGAGCAGGAAACCTTGGTTGTTGTCAGGTGTCAGGGCTGAGGTTGAAGGAGAAACTACAGGAAGCCCAATGTGCATTTCAGACAGAGGGGGATCATTTTTAGCCTCAGTGGCCCCAGGACTGGAAAAGGTCAGCTTTCATCCCAATCCCAAAGAAAGGCAATGCCAGAGAACGCTCAAACTACCGCACAACTGCACTCATCTCACACGCTAGTAAAGTAATGCTCAAAATTCTCCAAGCCAGGCTTCAGCAATATGTGAACCGTGAATCTCCAGATGTTCAAGCTGGTTTTAGAAAAGGCAGAGGAACAAGAGATCAAACTGCCAACATCCGCTGGATCATGGAAAAAGCAAGAGAGCTCCAGAAAAACATCTATTTCTGCTTTATTGACTATGCCAAAGCCTTTGACTGTGTGGATCACAATAAACTGTGCAAAATTCTTCAAGAGATGGGAATACCAGACCATCTGACCTGCCTCTTGAGAAACCTGTATGCAGGCCAGGAAGCAACAGTTAGAACTGGACATGGAACAACAGACTGGTTCCAAATAGGAAAAGGAGTCCATCAAGGCTGTATATTGTCACCCTGCTTATTTAACTTCTATGCAGAGTACATCATGAGAAACGCTGGACTGGAAGAAACACAAGCTGGAATCAAGATTGCCGGGAGAAATATCAATAACCTCAGATATGCAGATGACACCACCCTCATGGCAGAAAGTGAAGAGGAACTAAAAAGCCTCTTGATGAAAGTGAAAGAGGGGAGTGAAAAAGTTGGCTTAAAGCTCAACATTCAGAAAACTTAAGATCATGGCATCTGGTCCCATCACTTCATGGCAAATAGATGGGTAAACAGTGGAAACAGTGTCAGACTTTATTTTGAGGGGCTCCAAAATCACTGCAGATGGTGACTGCAGCCATGAAATTAAAAGACGCTTACTCCTTCGA
The DNA here is from genome assembly GCF_032405125.1 of Capricornis sumatraensis. Lineage (NCBI taxonomy): Eukaryota > Metazoa > Chordata > Mammalia > Artiodactyla > Bovidae > Capricornis > Capricornis sumatraensis. The sequence continues at coordinate 117,210,428 of NC_091075.1, read as the reverse complement.
AGGAAAGTTATAACCAACCTAGATAGCATATTCAAAAACAGACATTACTTTGCCGACTAAGGTCTGTCTAGTCAAGGCTATGGTTTTTCCAGTAGTCATGTATGGATGTGAGAGTTGGACTGTGAAGAAACTGAGCACCGAAGAAGTGATGCTTTTGCACTGTGGTGTTGGAGAAGACTCTTGAGAGTCCCTTGGACTGCAAGGAGATCCAACCAGTTCATCCTAAAGGAGATCAGTCCTGCGTGTTCATTGGAAGGACTGATGCTGAAGCTGAAACTCCGATTCTTTGGCCACCTCATATGAAGGGCTGACTCATTGGAAAAGACCCTGATGCTGGGAGGGATTGGGGGCAGGAGGAGAAGGGGACGACAGAGGATGAGGTGGTTGGATGGCATCACCAACTCGATGCACATGAGTCTGGGTAAACTCCGGGAGTTTGTGATGGACAGGGAGGCCTGGCGTGCTGCGATTCGTGGGGTCGCAAAGAGTCAGACACCACTGAGCGACTGAACTGAACTGAACTGAATGTTTTGGAGGAGGAAATGGCAACCTTCTCTAGTACTCTAGCCTGGGAAATCCCCTGGACGGAGGAGTCCGGTGGGCTAAAGTCCATGGGGTCGCAGAGAGTCAGACACATGCCCTCATGCCCCTAGCGTTCAGGACGGAATCCCACTAAGGAAGCATTCCTCGTTCATCTGAAATTCACCCTTAGAGGATGTCCTGTGTTTTCATTGCCTTTCAGTCCTGCGTGGTGGTCTCACAGGTGCAGACTGCACCAGCTGAGAAAGCCCCCTGGGGAGTGGGGCCGGGAGATGGGGTCCCAGCGTGGGCCCCTCGCAGGCAGGGACGTGTCCACCATCCGGGCTTGCTTCGAGGCTGAAGTTCGTAGGAAGCCCACGAGGTGGCGCCATCGGGCCACAGGCGCCGGCGCTCCGTGTCTCCTGCCGGAGGCGCCCCAGGGGCCACTACAAAGCCCCTCGCCTGGGCTGGGGGTGCCCTCCTGGGACAGATCTTGTCCCCTCGACCCCCCGGTCTGGAGGGGGCACCCAGGAGCTGAGGGGCTGGAGGAGGGGGAAGGCCTCCTCACCCCACCCTCGGGAGAATTTCACTCCCTCCTCACGTCCGTCTTCACTCAGCTACTGTCCCACAATCCCTGTCCGTCTGTCTCCAGGTCTTTCTGCGGGTCTCTCCCTCCATCCAGCCCTGGGACCACTGATACGGGTCCCCAGCCCTCTGACCTGGGTGGACACAGGGCCTCCCTTATACCCTGTCCCTCCCTGACCCCTGGAGGATGAGCAAGCCCCAGCTCAGAGCCCTGGGCCACACACAGCAAACACCCCATGATGGTTCGCTGGGAGGACTGTGTCCAGGTTTGGGTCTGGGCCGGGCAGGGGCCAGGGCCCAGAGGGCTGGGGGCTGGCGAGGCGACCCTGTAAGACGCCGGCCTTCCCTCCCTAACCAACAATAGTGTCCCAGGGAGGCTGCAAGTCCTTTAGGCACCGACCCAGCTGATCTCCACAGCAAATGTGAAGCTTGGAACCATGCTGTTTCTCAGCACAGAGCCCAGGACGTGGGGAAGCTGAGTCAGTGACCTGACCTGGGTGGCAGTGAACTGAGGCACGAGTGAACAGACGGCGTCGTCTGGACTCCTCAGCAGGGCCCGAGGGATCCCAGGTGGTGGTGCAGCCCCCGCCAGTTCTGAGCCTGCAGGTCATGCAGGAAGGGCTGGCTTGATCTAACCACCCGGACCCCCCCAGCGGCAGGCAGGCGAGCCCGTCTCCCGGCTCTGCGCTCCGTGAAGTGCTGGGTGCAGGACATGCTCGAGGCACGTCCCAGCAAGTCCTGGAGGGCGTCCTCGGCCTTCCCTCTGTGGTGACCCTGCACCCCGAGGCTCTGCCCAGGCCCAGACGGCAGGGGCCTGGGGGCTCAGAGGACACCCTTCAGGCCCCTCAAGGCCACTTCCCACCACAGTGGCCAAATGCACAGACACACTGCCAGCCTGTGGCCTCCACGCCTGCAGCAAACTCCAGGAGGCCTGTGTGTGTCCAGGGGCCTGGAGGCCCTCCAGCCCGTCCACCCGGGCCCCCCTCCACCTCTGCGTCCAAAGGTACCTCACATGTGGCCACACGCACCACCCACTTCCTTAATGGAGTGTCAGGCCCAGAGACTTGGTGGTGGCCTGATTGATGCAGGCTGAGCCACCTGTCACCCAGCCAGGAGATGCCGCTGTGACCTGTTCATCCTCCGTTGAAAGTCCCCAGAAGCAGAGGCGGGCGGTGGTGGGCGCTGGGGGGACCCGCAGGGGCTTGAGAAGGGCGCCGGCCCCCGGAGCCGGAGCTGGCGCCTTCCAGGAGCAGGGTGCCCACCCTCTTCAGGAAGACAGGGTGGGCCGTGGAGGAGTCAGGAGAGCGCCAAGGCCAGGCTCTGGGCTGGGGGGACAGTGGGCTGGGTGAGCCGCGCGGAGCCAGCCCCTGACAGCGGGCCCGGTTTCATGGAAGACAATTTCCCGCCGACCGAGGAGGGGAATGGCTCAGGGTGGCTCGAGCACGCTCCCTCCATTGTGCACTTCATTCCTACCGCATCAGCTTCACCTCATCAGGCACCAGATCCTGGAGTTGCGGGACCCCTGCTCTAGCAGACCAGGGCCCGACATGGAAAGTTCTGGTGCCAGGTCAGCACTCCCCAGCCAACCCCACCCACCGTGTCCCCCTCCCTCCCCCCATCAGAAAGCCAGAAGCCCCTGTATCCCCAGCAGCCCTCCTCGGGAGCCCTGGCCTGTCCTCCGGTGGCCCTGGGCTGAGGGCTCACACTGACTTTCTCAGCTGGCAGGTCTGGGTTCACACGGTCGTGTCCTCGTCACCCCCGTGGGTCCCCAGGGCAGCGTCCCTGTGCAGCCAGGCAGGGCCCAGCACACAGTAGGACTGGAGGATGGAGAGTGTGTAGTCAGTGTTCCCACGGCTGCGGCAGAGGCTCTGAGGCCCCCTGGACATGGAGGAGGTCCCCTGGACGTGGAGGAGGGCCCCTGGACACAGGAGGAGGCCCCCTGGACACAGGAGGAGGACCCTGGACGTGGAGGAGGCCCCCCTGGACCCGGAGGAGGCCCCTGGACATGGAGGAAGCCCCCTGGACATGGAGGAGGCCCCCTGGACGTGGAGGAGGCCCCCTGGACATGGAGGAGGCCCATGGACACAGGAGGGTCCCCTGGACACAGGAGGGCCCCTGGACCCAGAGGAGGCCCCCTGGACATGGAGAAGGGCCCCTGGACATGGAGGAGGCCCCCTGGACATGGAGGAGGGCCCCTGGACATGGAGGAGGCCCCTGGACATGGAGGAGGCCCCTGGACACAGGAGGGCCCCCTGGACCCAGAGGAGGCCCCCTGGACATGGAGGAAGCCCCCTGGACATGGAGGAGGCCCCCTGGACGTGGAGGAGGCCCATGGACACAGGAGGGTCCCCTGGACACAGGAGGGCCCCTGGACCCAGAGGAGGCCCCCTGGATGTGGAGGAGGGCCCCTGGACCTGGAGGAGGCCCCCTGGACGCGGAGGAGGCCCCATGGACATGGAGGAGGCCCCCTGGACACAGGAGGGCCCCCTGGACCCGGAGGAGGCCCCCTGGACCCGTAGGAGGCCCCCTGGACATGGAGGAGGCCCCCTGGACACAGGAGGGCCCCCTGGACCCGGAGGAGGGTCCCCTAGATGCAGAGAAGCCCCCCCGGACGCGGAGGAGGCCCCGGCCCCGGTGACGTGTCCAGCCACAGCCCTGCCCCTTGGTCACCCTCCACCCTCTCGCCCTGACACCCCGGGATGCCACGTGTGGGCCTCGCTCCCCTGGGGCAAGTTCTGGCCACGGGTCCTGCCCTGAGCACCACCCTCACTCAGTCCTCCCCACCCCGAGTGCTGGCCTCTCACAGAGGCAGGAACTGAGGCCCAGACGGGCTCCGTGGCTCTGCCAGGTCGCGCAGCCTGGAAGCAGCAGAGCCGGGATGGAGACCCTGCTCTGGCTCTGGGTGCTGGGCATGGACCACAGGACAGTCCTGCCTCCCGTGTCCCAGCTGCCCTGGGCCTCCGAGCGGCCCCCTCCTGGACGCTCCTCTGTGGGTGCCACTGAGGGGAGGCCTGGTCTCCATTCAACTCCAGGTGAAAGCGATTCACTGCAGACACACACATGGAGGCGGTTTTGTTACAAACCACGGCTTCTCTGGGCCAGCCTGGGGCACCACACCCGACTCCCACGGCCGGGACCCCTGAGGCCCCAACCTGAGAATGTCAGGGACCCAGGAAAGGGGCGAGGGCAGAGAAGGAGGCTGTGTGGCCCGAATCCCACTGCAGGGTGGGGACCACAGTCGAGGTGAGCAGGATGGGGCTGGCCTCGGATGGCTTGGGGCAGGAGGGGGGAGCGCGGTCAGAGCCCCCATAGGCGGGCTTGGGGACCCCAGCATCACGGAAGCCGGGAGGCAGACCACTAGGGCCGCAGAGACTGTGGGAGGGAAATCGGGGCAGCTCGAGGGCTCTGGGTGGGCTGGGGACTGGAGGGACCACCCCTCCACTGGCGCGAAGTTTTGGAGCTTGAGCGCAGGCACCTAAATTCCAAAAGAAGCCCCTGGAGCCGCTGCACTCACCGCTGAAAAGCAGGCGGTGTCTTGGGGTCTTTTCCTTCTGAAGGATTTCTGGTGGATTCGTCTCCATGGTCAGATTACTCTAACCACGAGCTGGACTCCTCACAGTGACCTCGCTCACGCTGCACACGCGCCGTCAGCGTCTCTGGCTGAGCCGGACGGCAGCCGCGTTCCGCATGCTCACGTGCGCTTCGAGAAATGGGTGAGGTGCCCACAGCATCTGCCCAGCGCCACCCCCCCGCCCTGGGCCCTCAGTAACTCTGGACATCTGCAGCAACCCCACTTCCAAGTAAAGTCACCATCTGGGGTCCTGGGGTTACAATCTGGGGGAGACGGCCCAGCCCATCACAGACAGGTCCACGCGTGCCTGACCTCCTGGCACAAGCTACTCTCCTTGGGATGGCGTGTGAGTGAAACGTGGATTTTCCTTGCAGACCACCATCAGTGGCAGGCAAAGGAGCCTCCCCCCACCACCACAGATGCACCCCCAGCATGTTAAGAGCAAAGGTCTTGGCAAGAAACTTTGGTAGATTCTGTGTAGTGGGTGGCGGATTTCTTTGGGGGTAAAATGAGACAATCCATGCAGTGTGTGTGGCTTCTCCAGCTCTGCTCTCTGCACGGTGATGGTGCCACAAGCCACTGACCACCCCCGTTAAGCTGGCAAGTGTGCTCAGGAGTAGAAAAACGATTGGTTTAAATGGCATTTACTGCTCAGACCTACCCACTCAGCTAAGGAGACGGTACCCCGTGAAGAATGCAGTTAGCTCTAGGCTCCCCCACGGCGTTTGGTCGTGGCTGGAATTACGCTCACAATAGGTAACTTGCTGAGCAGCAGTGCGTGAATGAGCGAACGGATGAATGAATGTCTGAAGATACGCACTCCAGGTCCAGACCCCGTGGGGACCTCACCAACCACCTCGTCACCCATTCCTGGGGTTCTAGAACATTCTAACGCACTGGACAACTCTGTCGGAAAGGGTGACACGGTGTCTTTGTGCTAACTTGCTGTGGGAAATATTCCATTCTGTTCTGCTGTTTCCCTGCAGCATCTTCTGTGGAACCAGAGCACAGCCAGGGGAGGTGAGGGTGTAGAGGCCAACGTGCCCCATCACCGAGGGGGGTCAAGGGGCAGACGGTCCCGGGGAGGGGTCACTGTGGTCGCCCATCCAAAGAGCTGCCAGGCGGACGAGGGGGCTCAAGCATGTCGTGTGGCCTCTGTCACCGGGACACAACTAGAGTTGGTGTGTGGAGCTTCTAGGGAAGCAGATAATGGTCTGCACACGCCATTGTGTGGAAAGGGCAAACTTGAGAGGTAGTGAGCTCACCATCCTCAGAGGCATGCAAGCTGACTCTGGTCAGCCATCCACTGGGAAGTTAGGGAAAAGCACCAGTGGATACAAAGCTGGTGTGGGGGACACGTAAAGTGAGAGCTGGGTGGTGAGAGGCCAGGAGGGGAGCTCCAGCAGGGACACAGCTCGGATGACCATCTTGACTCAGCGTGAGGCTTCCAGGGCGGCTGGTGGCACTTCTCCTGCTTTATCGAAGGGAAAGCTGAGTTCCTGCGAGAGCACGGGGTGAAGCCCCTCTCTCTCCAGCCTTGTCTCCAGGGCAGAGGCTCCCAGGTGGGAACCCCCAGCCGCCCCCCACCCTGCTCCCCACCAGGCCTGGGGGCCGCCCACCAGCAGGCAGGGAGAGCTGGGCGGCACGGAGGAGGCAGGGACCGAGGGAGAGGGTGGGGGCAGGCGGGTCTCAGCAAGGTGTTAGAGAAGCGCCAGGAATGATGAGGGCTTCCACCTGCGGGAGGAATGGGGAGCCCCCCTCACCGCCTCTCCAGGAGGAGCGGCTGGCCTGGGCTCCCGACCAGTGGTGAGATCACGGGCTGCGTCCACAGTCCCGCCAGCCCCCCGCCCCCCGTAATGGGGAACAGATGCTCCCAGAGGGGCCCGAGTGGGGAGGGCTGGCTGCAGGGGCGCCGGCCCCCAGGACTCAGTGCCAGAGGGCACGGAGCTCCGAGCCTTTGTCACTAACTAGAAGCTTCCCTGTGCTGCCGGCCCTGGGGGCCCCTCACTGCCGACCCCACCGCGGCGGGGCGAGGGGATGCCGCGTCCACTTGGCAGAGGAGAATCGGGAGATGCGGGGACACTGGCCCTGGGTGCAGGGCGGGTCCCGAACTCGGGTCCTGGGGTCCACCCAGCGTCCACTCCAGGTCCACCCAGCGTCCACTCACTGTCCACTCAGCATCCACGCTGCGCCCACTGCATGTCCACTCTGCGCCCACTCTGGGTCCACTCCGCGCCCACTCTGTGTCCACCCAGCGTCCACTCAGCGTCCAGTCCACGTCCAGTCCGTGTCCACTCAGCGTCCACTCCTATCCATTCAGTGTCCCCCACGGCCACTCACCACGTCCTTCCCCAGGACTACCCTCCCTCTGCGAGGCGGCCTCACCTGGGCGAGCCCCACATGGCTGACAGGCTGGAGGGACTGGGGCCGTCTGGAGGCGGCTGCTTCCTGCTTCCTTCCCTCCCTGGGGCGGCAACACCCCGTCTCGGATCTGACTTGAGCGCAGAGGCCGCAGACACTCAGCGAGACCCTCTCACGTTCCTCCCGGGAGAGCCAGGGAACCTCCTTTCAAACCCAGCTCACCGAGCAGTTGGCCGAGCACCTCCTTCCCCGGACCAGGCTGCGTCCTGGCCCGGTGCAGGGGGCTGGGTGGGGTGAGCAGGCAGCGGGCGAGCAGGGCACATGGCACACGGGCGGAGGAGAATGAAACGGGAGGCAGCCTGGGGGTGTGGGCGGGGTGCTCAGGGCATGGGAACCTTTATACAAAGACCCGGGGGCACCAGGGGCGAGCAGGCAGGCCCAGCTCCAGGCATGGCCAGGAGCTAAGGCCCCGAGGCGGGAGCCCCTGTGTGTTCGAGGACGCCGACATCGCGCCGTCCTCCGCAGCCCAGACCTTTAGATGGTGTCAGTGACCACAAACCGGGGCTTAAAACAATCCCGTTTTATTCTCTCTGGGTCCTGGAGGCCAGAAGTCAAAGCCAAGGTGTGTCGGGGGCAGGGCGGGGGGCTCACTCCCTCTGGTGGCTCCAGGGGGTTCTCCCAATGCCTGGTGGCTGCCAGCATCCTAGGCACCAGCCTCTGCCCCTGCCGCCACGTGGCCGTCTCTGCTCCCATCTGTGACCTCCGCCTGCCTCTCTTATAAGGACCCTCTGAGTACTCTGAGCCCATGGGCTGATCACCCAAGACACCCTCCTCATGCCAAGGTCCTTAAAGGCCCTTAAAGGCAGCATTTGCAGGGTCCAGGGAGAGAAGGTGATGCCTCTGAACGGGGCCGTTTTCGGAGGATGGGCCAGAGCCAGGGCCGAGTCCACCCCCACCCCCTGCCCTGCCACTGGGTGCTGAGTGAAGGTGCTTGGTGAGTGACGGTGAGGCCCGAGGCCCCCTGCTTCTCCGCGCCCCTCTCCCCCGTAAGGCGGCTCGAGGCTGGCGTGGGGCCGGGGCAGGACTGGGCAGCAGTGCTGGGGGTCTCTGGCCCTGTCTGGGTCCCCAGGGCTGTGTGCTGAAGGAGCGTGGCTCCTCACACGTGGGGGAAGGCGGCGTGCCGGGCGTGATGCCACCGCACGCTGACAGCCAGGGGACCTCTGGTGCCCAGCGCAGGGGACTGAGGGGCGGTGCTGTCATCACCTGGAAAAAAAAAAAAGAAATTGATGGGATGGTGAATGCGGTGAGCGCCCGAGTCCTGCTTCCCGCTGAGCATCCTGACTCTGCCGCTAGCAGCTGTGGGGACGTGGCGGGACCACGGACCGCAGGCCTGGCCAGACGCAGTTTAGGGGCCCTCTTCAAGGAAAAAGACTCAAAATTATGAGTGCAGAAATCAGAGCAAGGGTGAATATTCAGTTACAAGTAGGAAGAATCGCAAAACGGTGTCCTTTTTCTCAGATTGACAAATACCTCGGATACTAAGAAATCTAGGGGCGGAAGAAACAAACATGATCTTTATCACCCTTAACAGCGAGAGCAACGTTTTCTCCTCCATTTCCTGCGTCTGCTCTGCTACAACCGCTTCCTACGACAGTCCGTAATCCCACTGTCTACGTGAAACGCCTGAAAGATAACACTAGCTTCCCAGTATCAAGCGCGATTTGGTTTTGATCATTGCTGGTTGAGAACGTTGAATTGTTTTGTTGTCCCATTTGGAGCCTCACCACTCATTACTGGGAGCCGCAAAAAGCTGACTCCTCGGGGCTAATTGGATTATTCAACAGTCTGTTCCCGGCTACTATTCGAAATGCGGAAACGTGTCTCTGCTTCAGAATCTCTGCAGCCAGCCTGGTCCGAGCACGGGCCTGGATCTAACTCGCTTCTCTGCATTGGAACAGCTTCCCCGGAGTTCACTCACTGCCAGCCTTTGCAGCCCTTCTTTCACATTCTGACCATTTTAGCTGTTTTTTTTTTCTCTCAGTTGCTTAAGAGATAAATTCAGAGTTGACAATAGGCAGCTTTGATGTCAATCCAAACCAGGAATCTGCGATTTCTCACTTGTTTTGGTGAATCACTCCAAACTGTCTCAGCAAATTACAGTTTAAACAGCACTCTGGTGCAAGCTTTCCCGTCTCATTGGCGTTTGCCCCTCTTCCAGGTGTCGGAGCATTTCCTTCACGTCCTGGAGGGGCTCTGACCCCGCAGAGCCCCCCCAGGACCACCCCTGCCCTGTGCCCAACCCGCCCCTCACAGTGTTCTGGGGCGGCCTGGGTGTCAGCCACTGACCGCAGGCCTGGCCGGGACTTGCTTTGCTCATTGAACTGGCCACATCAATTGGCAGGACATGGACACTCACGGGACCTCCCCCTGTGATGCACATCACGGTCATTGCCCATCCACGCGCCCCTCGGCAGACCGATCTGCCAGGGATGGGAAGGGTCCACCGTCCACCCTTCTCTTGCTGCCCAGGGGACCAGGCAAACCAGTCAGCCTGGGGCCCTCCTTCCCTGGCAGGGGGACCAGTGTGCTCGCAGGGAGGTTGTGTCTCTGCCTCAGTGGGGACCGGGGTGGGGGCCTCCCTGCGATCTGGCAGAAGCCTCCAGGGCATGACCAGGCTGCAGGGGGTCAGCAGGGAGCCAACTTCTCTAAGCAGCAGGGGGCAGTCCTGGCAGGATACAGGAGCGCGGCCTTGAGAACAAACAGGTGTGGGTTCTAATCCCCGGACCCCCCGATGTCTGACCCCAGGCGGGTTGCCACACCTGTCCCTCCTCGGTCACCTTGTGGTACAGAAGGCAGAGCAGGGCGCGTGTCCGGCAAGGCAGAGTCCTGGGGAGGAAACAGGCCAAGCAGCTGGCCCGGGGGCTGCCCACCCGAGACCACTGCTTTCCTTCCTAACCCTTGTGCAGAGAGCAGGGAACCAGGTGGCCCTCCTTCATGTTCCACCAGGTGGTGCGGCCCACTTCCACCGGAGTCTGGGCCATGGGCTGCTGCTGGCCTCCTGGCGGCTGGCGGGGCCAGGACAGCTGCTCGCCAGCCCCGGGCCCATAATTGCTTGAGGACGCTGCAGTCTGGAGCTCTGCTCAGCCTCCCAGGAGCGGCTTGGAACTCTTCGCCAGCGCTCTGCAGATGGCCCAGCAGCCCACGCTCTGCCTGGGGTCAGCCAGCCCCTGGACCAAGGAGGCAGGCAGCAGCCCACTCTCTGCCTGGGGTCAGCCAGCCCCTGGACCAAGGAGGCAGGCAGGCGCTGGGCGAGAATAGCCCCACCGTGTCCTGTCGCATCTTGGCCGGAGGACTGAACCCACCAGGCCCACCGCCCTGGACCCTGGAAGAACCCAGTGAGTGCAGTGGTCTGTGTGCAAGTCAGCTCAGCTGTCAGCCCCGCAGGCTGGGAATAGGGGTCGCGGGGGCCGCAGCCAGAGAGAGAGGGCCTCTGCCTCCTCCTCCTCCCCCGTGGAGGTCCCCTCTGCCCCCCGCCCAGCGCCGGGCTCCCAGCACCTGAAGGAAGGGAAGGAGGAGAAGCAGGCCCCGCACCCTCATCCATCACTCAGTCCTGCAGGCACGTGTGTCCGTCCAGCCGTGGAGGCTGGACAATGCTGCCCCATGCTGTCCACGCCCGAGGCCCTGGAATCTGTGATGTGCGATCTCTCAGAGCAATGGTGACCTCGCAGGTGTGACCAAGGGAAGGGTCTGATGACGGGGGGAAGGGGGTATCCTGGATGGTCGGGCGGGCCCCACATCATCACAGGGTCCCCATAGGAAGGAGGCAGGAGGGTCAGCGCGAGAGAAGGAGGTGGAGCAGAGGTCAGCCAGCGACAGGGGACGCCGTGCTGCTGGCTCTGAAGACCGAGGCAGGGCCACGAGCCAAGGACTGCGGGTGCCTCTGGAGAAGACAAGGAGACAGCTCCTCCCTGGAGCCTCCGTAGGAACCGGCCCTGTGACCCCTGGAGTTCAGGATTCCTGCCTCCAGGTTGCTCATGTTACTGCTGTGGTGACATGTCCCAGCGGCCGCAGGAAACAAAGGTACCAGCCCACACGCCCACTCTTCCTCCCTGCCTTCAGCCTGGTCCCAGCCTGGCCTTGGAGCTTGTGGTCCGGTCGGGTGGGCAAGACCTGTCCTGCTGAAAAGTCAACGGACCCCACAGAGGGTCCTTTAAAAGGGGAAGCGCTAGTGCTAGACGCCACCGGGCACACAGCTCCTCAACCCTCCGGGCAGGGACTCCAAGGCTGGGGGCGTTAGAGAGACGCAGACCGAGGGGCAGGGGCCCGAGGATGGAGCGGGGTTGCTGGGCCCTCCTGCTGCAGGAACTGAGCCAGGCCCAGCGCCAGGAAGGCCTTCAAAGGGGCCGGGCTGAGGGCACAGACCCAGAGACCCTGGGGAGGGCGGAAGGCCAGGCCCAGCCCCTGCCCAGCCGCCGCCCCTTCTCCGCCCATCTGTGCATCTTCCGTTCTGCCCAGCAGGGCTCTCCCTCTGCTGGCGCCATCGGTGTCTCCCCCCCGCCCCAGATTCTGGTTTGTCTGGCTCGTCCTGCTGTCCATGGGGGGCCTGGCCAGGCCATCTCCCCATGATCAGGGACCCAGAAGGCCCAGCACCCAGAGGCGGGGTCCAGGCCCAAGTGGGGCAGGTGGAGAAATCTCCGCATGAGGGTCCTAGAAAAGGCCAGATCAGGGAAACGGTGATGCCATCCGTGCCTGTTTACAAACTCAGGGATGGGGTGCCCGCTCACATCCTGCTCAGAGCAAAAGGCAGGGCCAAGGGCAGACACCTGCTCTGATCCCCTCGAGCTTGGCCCAGAACACAGGGGTTTGAACATGGCCTCTAGGCCAGAGGGAGTGTTAATGAGTTAGATCGACAGAAATCACCTGTAATAAACTCCCTGAGCCGAGGAGGCAGCGGTGATGGTGAGGGAGCTGGGGGCCAGCAAGGAAGCTGCCCCGTCCATGGGCATTGATCACAGAAGTTTTCCACGTTTTCTTGGGCCCCTCCCATGTGCCCTGAGGCTGGCCGCTGAGGGTACAAGGGCACCCAGTGGGCACCCCTTCCCTGTCCCTGAGGCTTAGCATCCAAGACAGGAGTGGGACATGGACCAAATAATCCCCCAAATGCATGTGGAACTGCAGCAGGAAATGGTGCTCCCAGGACACAAGAAGGGCCAGGAAGGCTTCCTGGAGGTGGTGAGCACCAAGCAGAGACTGGAAGGAAGGATGCACAGGACAGCAGTGGGGAAAACGCTGAACACTGAAAGGAATCCCGAAAGGGCAGTGAGTGGGCGGGTGGGGCGGTGGGTGCATGCCCTGTTTTCCCTTCTGAGCCTTTAGAGCTGATGTCTAATCTCACGCAGGCACCACGTGATGAGCAGCACAAATCCGAAGCAAAACAAGGAAGGAACACAGAGGGTAGGAGGACGGAAGACAGGGTCTCGGGGGCCGGTGCCTTTGGGAGGGAGGAACAGCCCAGAAGCATCTCCCCGGGGCAAGGGAGGCGAGAAGCAGGGGAGGGGGGTCATCATGGACCCACCCGGTGCCCGCAGCTTCCTTTCAACCTCGTGGGCTGGCCTTGCCGAGTCTCGGGTGTGAAACAGAGGGATGTGGAGATTATTAGCCGTCAGCCTCCCAGGTGCCCAGACGGAGGCAGGTGGCCCCGGCTCTGAGCGCCTTTCAGCATCAGACAGAGAACAAACGCGGCCCGGCGGAGACACACTGCAGACGCCCGCGTGCTTCAGCCTGGGCCGTGACCCCCACAGCGGAGGGACACCTCAACATCTGGGGTAGTGTCCACAGGCCCGCAGGCACATGTGGACGCAAGATGGGCCCTCCTGCCCAGAGAGCCTCGGCTGGGGCAGGGCTGTCTTGCCATTTGGGGGGCTCCCCCCGCCTCCCCGCCAGGAGCAGCGCCAGCCCACCTAGTACCGTGGGGAGGGAGCAAGTGGCGGAGATTCAAGACGGCAAGATCCAGAGCAAAACGGGGAAGGCGTGGGGTCCCAGCTCCGAGAAGGGGCCTGACCCAGGGCTGGTCAGAGCCTGGCTTCCTGGGCTGCGGCTCCCAGACCCACGGCCCAGGCCACCTGCCCAGAGTCGCACCCCCACAACACAGGCTCTCCCAGAGACGCCCCAAGTGAAAATAGCCAGCGGCCCTCGTACCACTGCGGCGTCCGCGCTCTTCCCAGCAGGGGCCGGTGCCCTCTGCAAGCCACGCGGAGGAACAAAAGCTGCTTCACCGGCAGGGCTCAGTGGCCCGGCCAGCAGCTGCCGCGCAGCCCTTCACGTCTGCGTCTTCCCGCCGCAGACTTCGGTGACTGGCCCGGTGGGCATGGCGTGGGCTCCACGCGGCCTCCGTTGAATCCTGCCACAGCCCCTCCCTGGCTGAGTGGTCCTGAGCAAGCTGCTTGCCCTCTCTGAGCCTCCGTTTCCTCGTCTGTAAGATGTGATCCACCCCCGTGAGGCTGCCATAAAGAGGAAAGGAAGAAGCGCTTGCGGAATACCAGGCACATTGTAAGTGTCCGATTTACGTTAGTGGGAAATACCGTCGGGTGTGACTAGCGACTTTCACCAACTGCTTCCTCTCAGCCCAGCACTCTGCACTTGATTTCATCGTCCCAGTTGCCCTGTGACAACTTCCGTTTTACTTGTGCAGAAACTGAAGCTCAAAAGTTCACGTGGCAGGGATTCACACACCGGTATGTCCATGCGAACGTTAAATCGGAAATAAAGAGGAGAAATCACAGCTGATGCCGCTGAAATGCAAAGGATCATAAGAAACCAAACAAACACCAGCTAATGAAACAAGCTGGAACACGTGGATACATCCCTGAAGACACAATGAGTAAGACTGAACCAGAAAAAAGTCTGAATAGACCTTTAACCAGTGAGGAGATGGAATCAGGAGTCAAAACCCCCCCAGGAAAGAAAAGAGCCGGACCAGATGGCTTCACTAGTGAATTCTACCACATATTTAATCAAGAGCTGATATCAGCCAATATGTTCCTAAAAAAAAAAAGAGAGAGAAGGAAACACTTTCAAAGTCATTCTATGAGGCCAGCACTACCTTGATACCAGCTCCAGACAAGGCCACCACAAGGAAGGAAACTTACAGGCTGGCATTCCCGATGAATATAGATGCAACATTCCTCAGCAAAACACTAGCAAACCGAACTCAGTAGCACATTAGAAGGATTAAACACCTGGTTAAGTGGAATTTATCCTTGGGCTGCAAGGATGGTTCAACATACACAAGTCAGTTTATGGGATATACCACATTAGTAGGATGAAGCATAAAAATCATATGATTAGCTAAACAGCTGCAGAAAAAGCACTTGACAAAATTCAACACCCTTTCATGATTTAAAAAAAAAAAAAAAAAACCCTTGACAAAGTAGGTGTAGAAAGAACGTACCTAAACATAATAAGGGCTATGTGTGACATGCCTACAGCTAACATCACACCCAGTGGTGAAGAGCTGAAAGCTTTTCCTCTAAAATCAGAAACAAAACAAGGATGCTCACTCTCACCACTTAGCCAACATAATATTGGAAATACTAGACAGGGCAGTCAGCCAAGAAAAAAATAAAAAGTATCCAAATTGGAAAGGAAGAAGTAAAACTGTCTTAGCAGACGACACGACTTTGCATTTAGAAAACCCTAGTGTTCTTGCCTAGAGAATCCCAGGGACGGCGGAGCCTGGTGGGCTGCCGTCTGTGGGGTCGCACAGAGTTGGACACGACTGAAGCAACTTAGAAGAACAAAAAAAGTTCAAACCAATAAACGAATTTAGCACAGTTGCAGGAGACAAAATAAACAGACAGAATCAGGTGCATTTCTCTACGCCACCAGCAAACTGCCTGAAAGAGAAACTAGAGAAGAAACCCCATTCACAGAAACATCAAAAAGGATAAAATATCCAGGCATACATTTAACCACGGAAGCAAAAGTCCTGCTCACTGAAAACTAGGGCAGCAAAGAAAGAAGTAGGTGATGACACAAATAAACGGAAAGATATTCTGTATTCCTGGAGTGGAAGAAGTAATATTGTTAAGACGTCCATACTATGTAAGGCACTCTATGGATTCAACACAATTCCTATAAAATTCTGATGGCATTTTTCACAGAAATAGAAAAAAAAAAATCCTAAAATTTGTATAGAATCACAAAAGACCCCAAATAGCTGGAGCAATCTTGAGAAAGAAGAATAGAGCCGGAGGTATGATACTTGCTGATTTTAAAGCATACCACCAAGCCACAATAACACATTACACTACATCAAAATATATTACAAAGTAGTGTGCTGTTGGCATAAAAACAGACACATGGACCAATAAGGAGAGCATAGAGAGCCCAGAAATAAACTCATATTAAATGACACGTAGATGGTCGGTTAACCTACGATAAGTATTCCAAGAACACACATGTGGAAAGATCATCAGTAAATGATGTTGGAAAAACTGTAAATCCACTTGCAAAAGAATTGGAGCCCTATTTTATACTGCTTACAAAAATGAACTCAAAATGGATTAAAGATTTAACTGTAAGACCTAAAAGTGTCAAACTCCCAGAAGAAAAAGAGAGAAACAGCTGCTTTCCGTCAGTTTTGGCAGCGATTATTTTGGATGCATCTGACACCGAAAACAGGGGCGACAAAGGCAAGAACAAACAAGCGGGACTGTGTGAACCAAAAGCCTTCTGCACGGCTAACAGGGCTATCAGCAGGCTGCAAAGGCAGCCCACGGAAGGGGGGAACCATTCCCGAACTATGCATAGGCTAAGGAGTTAATACACAAAACACACAAGGAAGACTTATAACTCGATAACAAAGACCCCAGACAACCCAGCTTTTAAATGGGTGAAGGGCCTGAATAAATGTTTTCCTAAGGACACAGAGAACAGGGCCGACATCACTGATCGTCAGAGAAACGCCCGTCAAAAGTGTAAGGACGCGTCACCTCCCCCTGTGAGGACGGCTGTTTACTGAAAAGACAAGAGGCGGCAAGTATCGGTGCGGACGTGGAGAGAAGGGAACCCTGGGAACACAGATCGGTGCAGCCACAACCGAACACAGTGTGCGGATTCCTCAAAAAACCCAAAACGAGAGCTGCCGGATGAGCCAGCGGTCCCACGTCTGGGTGCACACCCAAAGGAAACGGAGCCAGTGTCTCAAGGAGACAGCCACATCCTCGTGTTTGCTGCAGCCTTCGTGTACTAGCAGAGTTGAGACGTGGAAGCAAACTGTCAAAGGACGCTTGGATAAAGAAAATGCAGTGTGTATATATATATACACAGTTAAATATTATTCAACCATAAAAAAGAAGGAGATCTTGCCATTTGCGACATGAACACACTTGGAGGGCATTATGCCGAGTGATAGAACGCAGACGAACAAGACCATCACTTTCTGTGTACGGTGTCACTTATAAGAGAATTATAAAAAACACAGTCAGACCCGTAGGAGCCGAGAGGAGGACGGCGGTTGCTCAGGGCCGGGGGCAGGGAAGCGGGAGGCGCAGGTCCAAGCGCCTGAACTCTCGGTTCTAAGATAAGTAAATTCTGGGATCTAATTTGTGACTACAATTATTAATACTGTTATTCATACAAAAATGTAAACTGTATTGTACATTTCGAATTTGCTAAGAGGGGGGACCTTGAACGTTCTCACCCCAAAGTAAATTTTTGTTTAAAGGTAACTGCGTGAGGTGGCCTTTTGTGATAAATAACTGGACCGTGGGAATCATTTCACAACACATTCACGTATCAGAGCAGCACGTTGTACGCTTGAAACATAGGCAGTCTTCTCTGTGAATGATACCTCAGCACATTTGTGGGTAAACAGATGAATGCGTGAATAAATTGTGGTGTATCCAGAGACCATGCCTGTAGAACGTTTTTTCAGCCGTAAGAAGGAATGAAGTATTGATCTGTGCTACCGTGTGGATGAATTTGAAAACGTCCTGCCCAGTAAAAGAAGCTGATTATGAATGGCCCCGTGCTGTCGGACTCCGTCTAAGTGAAACGTCCACAGTGGACAAGTCCGTGTGGTTCCAGGGGCTGGGGGTGGGGGTGAAGGCTGCCTGCTAATGGGTGCGGGTTTCTTTCAGATGACGGAAATGTTCTGGAAGAGACAGAAGGTGGAGGTGTCGAAACATTGTGAATGTCCTAAGTGCCCCGGAACCGCACCCCCTGGCGTGGTCGGCGTTATGTATGTGAGTTTCACCTCGCCTCCATAAACACAGCAGCCGCAGTAGCTCCCAGCATCTCAGCCCAGCCCCAGGGGCACTGCCTGTTTTCCAGGGCATCCTTCTGAAGTCCTCTGGGTGGGCGTGGGGGCTGCTGGTGATGGTGTCATTCCTGAACTCAGCTGCTATTTTCTCGGTTGCTATTTGCCTAAAAGGGTTCAATTCCACCCCCGGCCCACCCGCCACTCTAGCTCTGCTGGCTACAGGGTGGGGCTCCGTGGTCAGAGGACCTTGCAAGCTTTGGCCACAGAGGGGTGGTTCATGCCCACTCACCACCCGGAAGCTCTGCTGGTCGGGGCTGGCTGTGACGGGTGGACGTCTACAGGGCAGGACTGTGAAACCTGCCAGTTCTTCCCTTTCACTCTAAACGATTCAGCTCTGAAGCGGGAGCAGAGATGGGGCCTGGCGTGGGGAGTCACAGCCCCAGAAGAGAAGGACCCCGATGTGCGATGAGCTGAGCAGCACGGTGAGTCATGTCAGTGACGGACGAGAACCTGCGGAATCACGTAGGAATCCACGGCCCACGCTTTCCGAGTGTGGCGGCGGCGGCGGTGGTTTATTCACTAACTGGTGTCTGACGTGTGACCCTGTGGACTGTGGCCTGCCAGGCTCCTCTGTCCACGGGATTCTCCAGGCAGGAACGCTGGAGCAGTTGCCATTTCCCTCTCCAGGGGGATCTTTCGTTTCTGGCACTGAACCTGCGTCTTCCTTCCGCAGTGCAGGCAGATTCCTTACCGCTGAGCCACCAGAGAAGCCCTTTGCATAGCGTAATGAATGGTTAATCACAAGACGAAGGAATGGGGTATTTACAGTCTCTGTGTACCGACTACACAGCATTTCCCGACTTCCAAAGGAAAAGGGGTCACTCTGCAGTGGAGACTCCTGGCAGACCCGAGGGGGCCGCTTTCATCGAGCGAGCAAAGTCGGTGTCAGCGGTGCGGAGGGCACTCAGATGCGATGTGAGTCCAGAAGCACCACCTCCGTGATTTTCCAGCCAGAGACGTAAGGACTCAGGAGAAGCATCGGCCAGCGCTCTGCTGGGTCACCAAGACACATCTTGCAAAGAGTCGTGTGCACGAGTCTTTCTGTACCTCCCCCCGTGCGTCTCTGGAGCAGACCCCTGGCAGCAGCCTTGCAGAGTGAAAGTGTGAATACCTAGCTAAATAAGTCAGTGATGTGCTTAAGAGCATCTCTGCTCTGACCCACCTAGTATCGGGGCGGTTAGCTGTGAGAGTGTCTCAGAGAGAGGAGCTCCTCCTGGTTCTTTCTTAAAGACGCAGGGAACTCCCCAGCCGGCACACTGGGAAGCCGGGGCCTGAAAATGTCCCCCCTCGCTTTCATTTTCCTGCAGCAGTTTTTTCTAGCACTGCTGTAACAAGGTAATACAAGTGAGGTGGCTTCAACAGCAGAGATATTCTGGGGCAGAAGTCAGAGGTCAAGGGGCTGGCAAGGCTGGCTCCTTCTGAGGTGGTAAGGGATACTCCTCTAGGCCTCCTCCCCGGGGGTCTGTGGGTTCCCTGACTTTGTCACGCTAGGCCTCCACCTCCATCTGCACGTGGCCTCCTCCCAGCGTGCACACCTGTGTCCCCATTTTGCCTTTTTATAAGGCTACCAGGGGCTTCCCAGGTGACTCAGTGGTAAAGAATCCACCTGCCAATGCAGGAGATGCGGGTTCAAGCCCTGGGTCAGGAAGATCCCCTGGAGAAAGAAACGGCAACCCACTCCAGTATTCTTGCCTGGAGAATCCCACGGGCAGAGAAGCCTGGAGGGCTACGGTCCATGGGGTCGCGAAAGAGTCGGACACGACTTAGCAAAACAACAATAACAAACAGTAACACACGAGACATAGTGGGGCGGGCGGGGCCCACCGGCTCCAGTAGGCCCTCGTGTTATTAATAACTAATTACGTCTGCGTTGACCCTGCTTCCCTATAAGGTCACTTCTGAGATCCTGGGGTTAGGACTTCACCATGAATTTGGAGGAGACACAATTCTGCCCATGACATTTCTCTTCCGGTCCAAAGGGCTCCTTGAGCCCCCCTGAATGGGATGAAAACTCCCAGATATTCAGGACCCAGAGTAAGATCTATGAGTCGCTTGTTGCTGCGAGAAACCGCCCCTACCCCGATGCACACGCGCTGCTGCGCTTGCTGCTACTCACCGTCGGTCGGTGCGGTGGGGCCGCCTCCCGGGGGCAGGCTGACCGCTTCTGGCTTCTGCTCCAGCCCGGGGCTGGCCTGGCTCCTGCACATGGAGGTCTCAGGGCCCACGAGGGCCAGAACCCCACACTGTCACAGCCTCTGGAGCCAAAGCAAGTCACGAGGGCAGATTCAAGGAGACGGCTCACCTCGCGCGGGTGGGAGGCCAAGCCACCAGGCAAAGAGGCCAGAGGGGCGCGTGCAGGGGCAGTGGAGAGACGGCAGGCATCTAGGGCGACAGTCTGCATCTGAGTTGGCGCGTCTATAGCCTCCTGTCTTTAGGTAGTGGGAGGAGGAGGCGGCTCGGGCCTTGGGGTCAGACCAGCCTGCTCTCCAGCCCCTCTTGTCTGGACCTGGGCTCAGACCCACCCCCATCCCGGGTCTGCACCCCCAGCGCCCCCCACCACGTCCTTCTGCAGGGGCTGGGTGGGTCCTGGCCGGCCAAGGTCCCCCCGCCATGGACAGGACCCCGGGTCCCACTCCCATGGGCTGCTCTGACCCCGAGCTGGCTTCTCGGATGTGACCCTGGTGCCCTTCTCTAATTTGTAAAGCAAACTCCGGGGAGGGTTGGGAGGAGGGGGTGCGGAAAGGGGCTCTTCACGGCCCACTGGGTCCCCTCCGCTCCGCTCAGGACAGATTACCCAGCCATCCGTCAGCAGGCCCCACCGGGCCTTTGGGAAAGAAAGCCGGAGCAGAGTTCAGTGGGCGGCCCTCCCCTCCTGCCCCAAGAGCCTTCCAGCGGCCCCTGGCTCGCCCCCTCCCCCGTGAGGTCACTGGGCGGAGCGGCGTGCTGGCCTGAGGCCGCCCTCGCCTGGCCCCTAGGGCTCTGTGACTGGGCATCGCTCCCCACTGATCCTGAAGCCCTGCGACAGCAGGGCGGTTGCTCCGGGCCATTTGCTTTTGAATGGCCCAGCCCGCCCGCCTGCTGAGAGGGGAGGCCCTCTCCTGCAGCTCCTGGGAGGGGCCATAGGCCCAAGTGGCCACAGAGGCCTAAAGCCTTGATGCCTTTTGAAGTTGAGACAGAAACTTCGAGGCGTCTGAGAGTTTTCATTAGGTCCCAGAAGATCAGTCTCAGCCCTCCCGGTCCTCCTTTCTCTGGCCGGAGCTCCCAGCGAGAGCACCCCGGAAGTCCCTCTAGCAGACGGGCACCAGCCCAGGGTGGGCCGTAGGGGAAAGATGGCGGGGCTTGGGTGAGGGTGAACACAGGGGGTGGCAGGGACGACAGAGGCCCCCTGCTGCTGACCTGCTGTGCACCTGGGACCCGCCACCACCCGCCCTGAGGGTCACTAATGCCCAGGAGGGCTGGCGTTACCAACCCATTTCCCAGAAAGCCGGAGAAGCTGAGTGACGGCGGCTGGGGGCCAGGAAAGGGAGAACGCTCTGGGCCCCTCTACAGCCAACAGCCAGCGATGCGGCCGGCACTGCTGCTGACCGCAGGTTCTGAGGGACCAGCCTCACTGGTTCCCGGTTCTTGCCAGCAGCAGCTGGGCATTGGGCAGGCTGTGCTTAACAAGTGTGGAATGGAGGCTACTGCGTGGGTGAAGGCAGGAGGATGGAAGGACGGATGGACGGGTGGCTGCGTGGAAGGGTGGGTGGATGGGTGGATGAAAGGAAGGAAAGATGGATGAAAGGAAGGAAGGAAGGGTGGGTGGGTGGAAGGGTGGGTAGATGGATGGGGGGATGAAAGGAAGGAAGGGTGGGTGGGTGGAAGGAAGGAAGGGGGGTGGACGAAGCGCATCATCACAGAGGTGCGTGCAGGGCTGTAAGAAGCCCGGAGAGGGGGCCGGCATCGCTGGGAGTGAGGGACGCCTTCACAGTGGCGGTGACTGCTCAGCTGGGTCTCACGTTCAGCAGCAGTCGTGAACTGTCCATCTGCACACCTTCGGTGGCTGGCGTCCTTCCAAGAGAGGAGGAAGAAAGGGAGGTCCGGGTGCAGGCCCACGGGGAGGAGCCGTGTGACGGAAGCGGAGGCGGGAGTGGTGTGGCCAGAGCCCAGGGGCTGGGAGAGGCAGGAAGGCTTCTCCCTCCCCCAGAGCTCTGGGAGTGGGTTCACTCCGGCCACACCCCGATTCCGGGAGTCTGACTCCAGGGCTGGGACAGCAGAAACCTCTATCGTTTCAGACACTCACTGTGGGGTCGCCTGTGACTGTAACCTCAGGAGCAGAACACGCCTGGTGAATGCTGGTCCGTGCCAGGTGTGTGCTGGGGAGCTCACGGTGTGACAGAAGCTTCGAGGTGGGATTTGCAGGGGAGACACGGGTGCAGAGGAAACCTGCTTCTGTTGCCACTGGGCTCCGCACTGCTGATCTGAAACTTCTCCTGCTGCTGCCCCCCGAGTCCAGCTTCAGTTTCCCCACCTCCAGGGTGGGGGTGCTCGTGGCCTGCGCCCCCTTCCCTTGCCCCATTGCCCCAGCCCCAGGGGTGCAGCTGCGTCTTGCGTCTCTTTCCGCCCCTTTCAGTTCTCTGACACCTGGCCAGCTGTTCACTGTTTGAAGGTCTCTGTTAAATGACCAGGGGTGGTTTTGGTCACCTGAGTGGACCCCACAGAACTCAGGACAAGGGCTCTCCATGTATGGGGAGTCGGGAGGCGCCCGCCTAGCCGACATCACAGGGTGCTCCGTGGGGTCGGGGATCGAGGAGAAGGTGGGGGCCAGCATCCCACACCAGCCAGACCCTTAGCTGAGGAACCCTGCAGGACAAGGCTCTTCAGAGCAAGACTCAGGGTGTTGAGGGGGCCACTCAGAGTTTGGGGTGTACTGGGAAGCGACAGGACGCTCAGCTCTGAGGGTTCAGCCTTGAGTCTCACCCGATCCCCCCCCATCTAACATCCGAGGGGAGAGGCTGCTCAGGGGCTTCCGTCAGAGACCTCTGTCCACCTGTGCAGGCCTGGACCAGCGCTGCCCTGGGACTCACAGGCTGGATGCTTGGGAAACCAGTATCTTTGAAGACATCGGCTCATCCCTTGGACGGTAAGTCTGTTTGAGGCCGTGCGAGCTGAGGCCCACCACGGGGGCAGGGGGAGAGAGAGGTGATGGTGGGGGACCGGGCCTCCTCTGCCCCCCAGCCCACAGCTGCTTCTGGGGCAAACGAGAACAAAGTCTGCTACAGTCAGACTGACCTCCCCTAGCCCTCCTTCCTGAACGAGAGTGGGCAAGATTTCCAAGAGAAAGCAGTGAGGTTCAGAAGAGCTGGACGTCAACCCCTTCACCGCAGCGTCTGTTAGTCTGACCAGCCCAGCAGCACCAGCGGGGCCAGGCCCCCTTCCAGCAAAGACAGGAAATCCTCAACACTGGTTTGGGAAATAAAGTCAAGACACAGCGGGGACCTGGGTCCCATTCCCGGGCCCCAGCGGCCACTCTGCCTCAGGCATGGTCTTCTCAGCCATGAAATGGGCTCGGTGATTGAGGAAGTACTGTGGGAAAGCAGAGAACTAAGCCACGGAGCACCGGATTTCAAGCACCCACCATGAGAGACGCCAGCAGTCCTCAAGGTGCTAGCTTGATACGATCCTCATAACTCAGCAGCTCTGGGAGTAGGGAGTGAGGCACATATTTTTAAAATATAAAAAATGATGGCAAACATTACCCAGATGCATCTCTGTGATTCCTCCAAGGAAACACAAGAAAACGCAATTGCTCTGAGCGTGCCAAAGCTTCACACAGGAATCAGCCTCGCCTCCACCAAAAGATACCTTCTCCTAAAGATCATTATCACGTTTCCAGATAGGAAAAAATTTACTGTTGTGAACGTTAGACAAATACTAAGCTAATCTCAAATCGAGAGCCAAAAACGTGCTCCGACAACAATATGGATTTTTTTTTTTCTGGGTTTCCTCCCGTGTTTGATCAGCAGATGTAAGCCAAAGTGTTTTTGCTCCGATGGGGAGGCGGGAAGCGCCAGACTCTAATTAAAACCACGGTGGGGTGATGATGCCGGCCGAGGGGAATGGCATTCTGCTTAGACTCTGCCTTTGGCTGCCGGGGCCCTTCCTTGCTCAGCCAGTCAATTGCCACGCGAGCCCGGCGCTGCGGGGTCCTGCACAGCGATGGGTAACCCTTAGACTGCGGCGGGTGAGTGGGCGGGACAAAGACCGTGACGGACAGGGCAGGGGCGGGACAGCCTCCGCGCACGCGGGATGCGCTCGCGCTCAGCGTTGCGGTAAGGAACCTACCCCTATGTTGGGCAACCGGAGGCAAGTCACTTCACCGCCCTGGGCCTCAGCGTCTGTGTTTCTAAAATGAATTAGGCGAACGAGCTGCCTCACAGGCCAGCGAGGGTGAACTAATGATATCAAGGCCATGAGTCCCGCGTGGGCGGGACCCTGGTTGCTTGCTCTTGGTCCAGACACTAGACCGATGCTTGGTGCATCCTAGGCACCTGGAAAGATTCTTCGAGAGAAGGAAGGAGGAACAAAGGGGAGGAGGAAGCGAGGGAAGGAAGGAGGAAGGCGGAAGACGGGCGGGGGGGAGGGGGAGGGGGTCATATGTATTGCTTTCTGCCTGGAATATTGAGCTACTTGGAAACTGCTGCCTCAGATTCCAAACTCCAGAGCCATTTCTGGGTGAACTATCCTTAAAAGTGTTCATTTGAAAAAAAAAATTCAGACTTCTTAGGGGGAAGCGTTGAAAACCCTCCAGCTTCCCAGGTAACACCCGCTTTCATCTGGGCTGGGCCGTGTCTCATGAAGGACTGGGCATGCCGGAGACGACTTCTTCTGAGCTGAGACCTCTGAAGAGCTTGGCTGGATTGTCTCTAAACAGGTCGGTCCTGTAGCGCCTGACTTAATCAGAGCCTTATTTCCATGTAAATTGCTGCCCTTCAGAGTCAGGCCTTGCAAAATGCAGGCGCTCTGGAAGGCAGAGCCATCAAAGCCTGGAGGAAGGGTAAGGGAGTTAGAGAAGGCGAGGTTCGGAAAAAGAAGGAGACCGGCACTTTCCAGGAACAGATCACCTTTAATGAGGCAAGAAGGGGTCAGCAGTCAGATTAGTGAGCTGCTGCACTTACCCAAGGAAAGACCAAGTTATATATAGGCATGTATGTGGAAAGTTACTGTCTTAAGGGGGCCTGTTCTTCTCCAAGTTTGTTTAGAGCAGTTATCTCTTAAATGTCTGGGGCAAGGAATTTTGGAGATCAGCCAGAGGCTGGACCGGCTGGGAGCTGGGTGTAATCAACCTTAATGTCCATTTTTTTCTTCAGGTGAGAGAGTTTTTTGTTTTGCGTAGAATGGTGGGGAGGACGTGGAGGGGAGTTTTAACTCCAGGCTATTTGGAGCCATGTAACTTTCCTTTAGGAAACGGGTTTGCAGTTCGCATCTTTCCCGCAGGGTGTCTGCCTGCACCCCCACGGTTCTGCAGAGGCTGGTGGCAGACAGCAGTCCTGTATCCGGGATTCAGATCCACCCTCCCTGATGCTGTGTGGCCTTAGCAAGCTCCCTAACTTCTCGGGGCCTGTTTCCTGGGCAGTGGGCAGAGGGTAGCCGGTTACCTCCCAAGGTTGTTGACAGAACTCGGGCCCCATCCTCCTGACCCCGTACTCTCACCCCACCTCCATTCCCCCCTTCCACCTCCCCCCACCGCCACCCCCACCCCATTCCAGCTCCCTTGAAGAGTGGGAAAACGCCAGCTCATCCTGGGAGTCAATTCCAGGACACTCCGTCCCTAACCCACACCAGATGCAAGGTCAAGGGGAGGAGGGCCCGGGGTCCCCACCGAGTCCTTGTCCAGGCGCCCACGTGGCCCCAACCTTCTCTCCCATTAACCCCCTGCAGCCCAGCCGCGGGTCGGGAGAGCCGGCTGGGTCAGGGGCCGGCCACCAGCGGGGACCCAGCACTCCCCCCAGCCCAGGCTCCTGGCAGCAAGGATGGAGTGTGAGACTGGGTCTTCAAGACCCGCAGGCTGTCAGCCCCCCGACACACACCCGTCAAGGGGCTCTCGTGCTTCCTGGCGCCCCCATGGGCCCGGAGGCCCTTTCAGGGTCCGCACCCATGAGGGGAGCAGTGTGTGCTGGGTGAGGGGTGTGCTGGGTTCACCCCACACAGACGCCCCCTCCCTGGGGGTGGGGGTGCTCTGGAAACCTCTGGCGGCTTCCTCAACTAGAGTGACAGCAGAGCTAACTGCCCTGCCCGCCACTGCTTTACAGGGAGAGAAACCGAGGCCCGAGAGGAGCCGACTGGGCCAGGGAGAAGAGGAGCGTCTCTGGGTGCGGGAGACGTGGGGGATCGGGGCGGGCTGCGGGGGCCGTGCCTTGTCTACCCGGGGGTCTCCACAGACCCTGCCCTGGGTCCCACTGGGTCCCCAGATCTAGGACATCCCGCCTGAAGGCAACCCAGCGCCCACCCGCTGGTGTGGACCATCGTCGAGTGAGGGCCAGAGCCCAGGGTCAGCCAGATGATTTGGGGTGAGTTACCCAGCTCCTCTGGGCCTCCATTTCCTGGTCTCCTGAAAGGACGTGACAGTCCTTTGAGGCTAAAACAGGAAAATGAAGACGCACTTAAGCATGGGCTGCCCCTGGGGATGTGAGGTCCTGGTGTTCCCAGCCCTCCATACCTGGAGGCCACTTACCCTCCCCTCCATACAGGGGGCAAAACTCTTACCATGGGAGAAGCACCCCCAGAGGTGCCCAGGAGCGGATGGACTCGGTGGTTCAGTCGCTCAGTCGTGTCCAACTCTTTGCGACCCCATGGACTGGGGGTCACACGCCAGGCCTCCCTGTCCTTCACTATCTCCCAGAGTTGCTCAAACTTACTTCCGTTAATTCGGTGATGGACTCTGTGCACCTAAAATTAATACAATCACTGGGCTTTTGCTTGAGAAGCACAGCAATGTAACACTTCTTTTGGACAAAACTTAAGCCCTGGTGAACACCGGTCTTGGGCTCCCCAGGGCCTTGAGGCCCAGAGCGCATCTACCCTAAAATCCAGGTGGCCAGACCCTGCCCGACAAGCCCTCTGCACCCTGAGGTCACGGGGCTTCAGAGCAAGCAGGCTGGACCCTGAGTTGCCCAAAGCTCTAGGGCTGGCCGCGGCCACAGACCCAGGGTCCCCAGCCCAGCCCGGTTACCCCCCGGCTTCTGTGTAGGGGATTGTTCCTCAAGACCGAACTCCCAAGCCTGCACTCAGCCAAACTGCTCTGGCTTGGGGTGGCTTGGTGGTGGCCAAATGCCAGGGGCCTGAGAACGAGTTTGCAGGCTCACCTGCGGGCCTGGTCTCCCAGCTGCTGTCCAGCCCACCCGCCTGCCCTGCTTCCCCAGTCCCCCTGCTTCCCAGAGCAGAGGGCCCCAGGCCTGAACTCTTGAAGAAAGAGACGGAAAGTCCTGGAGACAGCCCCATGAGTTTGTGGGGACCTGTCCAGCCACACGGGCCAAATGCTCAGCAAGGCTCTTGGCTGGCACTGCCCTGAAGTCTTCATGCTTCTCAATCTGTAAGTAAGAGGCCACATTTTTTCCCTGCGCTTCCAGGATGGACAAGGGGAGGGTCTGTCACTCACCGCGAGGTCTCGGCCTGCCTGGCCCCAAGCGCCCCCTGCCTGACCCGGCTGGCAGCGCCTGGCGGGGTGCGGGGTCAGCGCTCGGTGGGAAGGTTAAACAAGCTGACGCGGAGGCGGAGGGGGCTCTGCTAGCGGGGGAGGCCCGGTTCCCGGCTGTGGGGGCGACTCAGCGCCTCCCGCCGGGGTCTGGTGGGGGTGGGGAGGTCAGCCTTCGGGACAGAAGCGCCTCCCGTCCGAAGTTCCCGGTCGGTCGGCCGCCTGCCCCGGAGCCCCGGGGTGATAAGCGCAGATCGGGGGAGCGCGGAGCCGCAGGAGCGCAGGGCCGGGCCGGCAGCGGTAAGAACTGGATCACTCGGACCGGGCTGACCCGGGCCCAGGGCGGGAGGCGGCGGCGGCGGCGGCCACGGCCGCAGGATTCAGGCCACGCCGGAAGGGGCTCAGGGCCCGCGAAGCGGAGCGGGGCTGGCGCGGAGCGGCTGCAGGTAGCTTCGGGGTGAGAGGCGGCGGCTTCGTTTGGGGAGTTTAAAACCGAGGGGAGACGCAGGAGCCCGCGAACGCTGCGTCCACAGCCGCGACCCAAGGGCACAGGCAGGGCGCTGGGCTTAGGGCGGGGCGGGGTGGGGGGGTGGTTCAAGGTCAGACCTCGGTCGCTGGGAACGCATTCGGTTAGGGCCCCAACAAAGCGCGTTGGGCGAGCGCAGCCAGGCTCCGGGGGTTCCGCGCGTGGGGCCTCGAGTCGGGCAGGTTTTCGGCGTCGGGGCGGCCCGGGCTCCTGGGCTTTGGGGGCACCTTTGCGGGTTCGCCCACGGCGCTCCGGTTCTGACGTGGGGCACAGGCTATGGTCGACAGGTGACGTGCTCTGGGGTAATTTTTAGAGACGGCATTGCTGCCTGCCGTCTTGGGGGAAACGGAGGCGGGTGATCCCCGCACTCAGCCTTGCAGAGGCCACTGGATCCAGCTTCTCCGTCGGGGAAGTGAAGACCCACCACGGCTCCTGGCAGAGGCCACGGGGTGGAGGGCGGTAGGGAAGAGCGAGAGCGCTAATGTCCTGTGTCAACAGCAGCTCTGACCCTGCACCCCCAGCTTTAAAGGCCCAAGATGCTAGGGGAGCCCCGTTCTCCCCACGGGAACCCCAACTCTGGAAGCCCTCCCGCGACCCCGAAGCTTAGCGTCGGGGTTCCTGAGGCTGGGCTGCTGAGGGCCAGGCCTGGGGCCTCAGGGCCTTCGCTGGGGGCAGCGGGTTTTCCAGTGCTGGGGGTCGGGAGGAGCAGGCGCCAGGGGCAGGATGCCTCGAAACCAGCGCCCCTGCAGAGGGGCGGCGGCAACCGAGGAGCCAGAGCGGGCTCGCCGGGCTTCCTTCTAAGCGCTTGGAAGTCCCATCGCGCCCCGCGCCCGCTGCGGGCGCCCTCTCTTCCCGGCCGGTGGGGCTGGGGGCGCTTCGGCTGCTCTTGGGACAGGCGCTGGGTCCCGCGGGAGCGCTCCACCGCCTTGCGTGACCGCAGCCCATCAAAGGGCGCGCCCATCAGAAGCCAGCGGGCTCCCTGGGCTCACCTGCTGAGACTCAGAAGGAGCCGTTTTGTACGGGGGTCGGGGTTAGTTCTTGGGTTGCCGCCGGAGGAGCCTGCAGTCCCGAGCGCGTGGCGTTGGGGGAGTGGGAGGCGCCTCTCCGGAGAGATCAAATCGAAGCCCAGGGAAACCCGGCAAGAAACCGACCACGCAGAGGGAGGCGCTTTGTCCGGCTTAAAATGCCGAGACGTGGCAGGCCAGACGGCTAGAGGGATGAGGTGAGCGGACGCCCCTCAAGGGGATGGGCCCGCCCTCGGAGCCGTGCCACGGGACACCCCGGCTGCCCTTGGCACCCAGGCCGCGGCGCCCCGCCCGAGACCCAGGCCCGGGAGGCCACGGGCGGCCAGTGAGGGCCTGCTCGACCTGACTTCCCGCGCGGGCCTCCGCGATTCCCGGGCCTGTGCGCCGCCCCCTTGCCGCCTCCGAGAGCCAGCGGGGATCCGGGAGGGCGGCGGCACGCGGTGGCGAAAGGGACTGCGGCTTCCCTTCGCAAGGCGCCTGTGTTTCCGGGGTGACCGCGGGCCCAGTGCACCGCCGAGCCTCAGTCTCTTCCAAGCAATAACCCAGGTT
The DNA here is from genome assembly GCF_032405125.1 of Capricornis sumatraensis. Taxonomy (NCBI): domain Eukaryota; kingdom Metazoa; phylum Chordata; class Mammalia; order Artiodactyla; family Bovidae; genus Capricornis; species Capricornis sumatraensis. The sequence continues at coordinate 117,181,295 of NC_091075.1, read as the reverse complement.
GCCCACGGGGCGCAGAGGCTTTGCTGGGCTTCTCGCCCAGCCGCCCGCAGCCCCGAGGGCCTGAGACCCACACCTGGTAGCTTCTTGGCCGCAGTCTCCCCAGCTGGGGCCCTGCGGGGACAGCTTCCCCTGATGCTGGAGGGCAGAGCCCAGGGTCGGTGACAAAGGACCCTGGAAAAGAAGAGCTGGGGCAGGGGACTCAGTGGGGAGGGCTGCACAGAGGCCGCAACACGGGCTGCGCTGCGGAGGTCGGGTGCTGCGCTGACAGTGTCCTCCTGCGTACCCCAGTGGAAAACGGTTTTGTGGGGTCCCAGGGGAGCCGCTGCGGCACGCCAGGCTTCCCTGTCCTCCGCTATCTCCCGGAATTTGCTCCAACTCATGTCCATCAGTGATGCCATCCAACCATCTCATCCTCTGTTGCCCCCTTCTCCTCTTGCCCTCAATCTATCCCAGCATCAGGGTTTTTTTTTTTTTTTTTTCCCAGTGAGTGGGCTCCTCGCATCAGGTGGCCAAAGCATTGGAGCTTCAGCTCCAGGAGGACCCCTGCCTCCCACAGGACCCGACAGAAAGAGTTCTAGGAAAACTGAGCTTAACAGGAGCCCCAGGGCTGTGACTCCAGCGTGTTCACCAGGATGCTGGAGATGCCTGGTCCTGTGGGCAGGGGCTGCCCCCACAGCAGCAAGAGGGAAGCACATTTGAGAAACGATGAAGCGGGGCTCCCACACAGATCCCTTACAAGATCAGACTGTTCCTAGGAATCGAATCAACTCTGCTGTTCCCTCAGGCAGGGGGGAGCGGGGACCTCAGAACCTAGGAAGTGGCTGCTGCCCATCCCAGACAGGGGGCTGCTGCTGGGCTTGCCTTTCGGGGGCTTCTTCCCCCTTTGATACACTCAGCTTGGCCAGCTGTCTCCTTTGAAATGCTGAATGAAAGCCCACCGGGAGAGGCTGGGGGTTGCACCTTGTGCCAGCCACTCCTGCAGGTGACTTTCTGCAGCTGGGGGAGGTGAGCCTAGTGCTGCCTCCTCTAGGGAGCTCGGCTTTCCTTGGGGCTACAGGGGGAGGCTGCCCGGGACTCAGACTGAGGGGCCAGGCAGCCGGGCTGGGCAAGGGCATTTCTCTGCCCACAGGCCGCCTCGCAGAAAAGCCGGCTCTCCAGCTGCCTTCTGGAGATGACAGCGGTGGCAACAGTCCTGGGCCTGGGCCGTTGGCATCAGCCTGGCCAGGAGAAGGTGTGGGGAGGAGTCGGAGGTCCCCGGGATGGGGAGGAAGCGGTCCTGGCTCGCTGGCCTCCACAGGCGGCTCAGAACCAGGATGTGTGGAGGCCTGCCACCCGGGGTTCTGTTCTCTCTCCCTTTGGAAAGGGGGTGGCCTGCTTCCCCTGGGAAACAGCCACACGGATCACACTGACGTCTCAAGAGTGGCGAGGTCACCTGGCGGGGTCCACTGAGCTGTGGGAGGGGAAGCGGAGGTGTGCCGCCCGGGCTGGTGGGCAATCCGGGACCTTCTTGCTGCCGGGGAGGGGACAGCATCCCAGCCTCCCGTCCTCATCCTGGCTCCTCTTGGGGTTCAGGTTCCCCCCGGCGCCCCAAGCTACCATCCCACAACGCCTTGGCTGTATCAGCTCTGTTGGTGTGTCCATTGTTATTTTCCTGCTGGAGTATCGTTGATTTAAAGTCTTGTCCTACCATCTCTCCATTGAGGGCACTGGGATTCACAGAGGCGGTGGGGCATGGAATCTGCCAACCGGGGATATCCTGAAGCCAGAGGCTGACACACAGTCCGGGCCGCGGGGGCCGAGTGGACAGCGGCGTGATATCTATGGCATCGACTCTCCCGTCAAGGTCAGAGCCCTCGTGTGGTCAGGGGCAGGGACCCGAGTTGCTTTCAGAGACCTTGAGTTGGCCTCATGATGCTGTGTGGCGCTGTGACCCCCTGGCAGACCCCCCGGGACACCTGCCTCTTGGCGTCGACCTGGGGCATTGAATGAAGGCACAGGGGAAGGTCCTGAGATGGCTGGTCCTGCAGGTGGAAGCGCCGCCCGCCAGCCCACAGACCAGAAGACAGCGCCTAGGAGGACAGGGGTCCCATCACATTCCGGGTCTGGGAATTACACTTTACTTTTAACTGAACATGATGATTTGATTTACAGTGTTCCGAGGGGGATTCCACTTTAACATAGGATTCAGTGAAGGTACGAACTGTCCCGTGAGGACCCACGAGGTCCAAGGCAGAGTGCGGGCTGCTTCCCAGCCGAGACAGGGAGTTTGCCCCAAGGCGCTGGCAAGTCATCTCCGCTCCTCCCTGACCCGCTTTCCCTCCTGGAGCGGGACCGCGCCGGCCTAGAGTCTCGCCGACCCTCGCACCTCCCACGCTTGCTGGTTCTGAGTCTTCCCTCACCCCCTGCCTTCTCAATGGTCATTCCGTTAAGTGAGGGCTTCCCTGGTGGCTCAGATGGTAAAGAATCTGCCTGCAATGCAGGAGACCTGGGTTCGATCCTGGATTAGGAAAATCCCCTGAAGGAGGAAATGGCAACCCAGTCCATAGTTCTTGTCTGGAGAATCCCACGGACAGAGGAGCCTGGTGGGCTACAGTCCATGGGGTTGGAGAGTTGGGCGTTACTAAGCCACACACACACACACACACACACACAACACCTCTCACACACGAAGGGGAAAGGGTGGAGTTCAGGAAGCTGGTGCTCCAGGGCCCAGCAATGACTCCTGGCTAGTTAGGTCCTGGTGAGAGAGCATTTTCGCCCTCTGGCCTCTGCAAGTGTTTCTTGTTTTAGGAGGACTGTTCTTGTCTGTATCTGCCCCCGCTCCACTTTCTTCCTATGGACCCTGACTCTGGGGCCCAGTTTATCCTCAGACCCATGGCGGCATCAGGGAAATATGAAGCTATAGAAAGAAGAGGGAGTGGGGGTGACAATTCCACCGGGGTGCCGTCGTGAGCGGCCAGGGTGGGCACAGCCCCTTGAACTGGGGTCCATGTGGCAAGAGCTTATCATCTTCGATGGATTCTGAAGGTCGCCTTAGCTGCTGGCAGCTCAGGCACCCTTCTCCTCCCCTGTGGTCTTCAGCAGGACCACGAAGCGGGGGCCAGAAGGAGACGTGGGGCGGGTCCCCCATGCCCTGTGCCTGTCCACAGAAGCCTTCACGTGGGTACGGTTCCACGAGATGCGTGGCCGAGGGTCTGTCCTGGCCTCCACTGTGGCTGAGGACTGGTCTGGCTCGGCCTGGCCTCTCTCCCAGAACAGGGCCTGGATGCTCGACAGCATCCCATCAGCAGATGCTGAACAAATGATGGAACAAATAAAGGAAGTGCCCACATGTCCCCAGCCTGAGTCCACAGGGGAGGCCCGACAGGGGAGGCCCGGGGCGGGGAGGCCTGAGGGGGGGAAGCCTGGCAGGGGCAGGCCCAGGGGCGAGGCCTGAGGGGGGAGGCCCGGCAGGGCAGGCCCAGGGGCGAGGCCTGAGGGGGGAGGCCCGGCAGGGCAGGCCCAGGGGCGAGGCCTGAGGGGGGAGGCCCGGCAGGGGAGGCCCGGGGCGGGGAGGCCTGAGGGGGGAAGCCCGGCAGGGGAGGCCCAGGGGCGAGGCCTGAGGGGGGAGGCCCGGCAGGGGAGGCCCGGGGCGGGGAGGCCTGAGGGGGGAAGCCCGGCAGGGGAGGCCCAGGGGTGAGGCCTGAGGGGGGAGGCCCGGCAGGGGAGGCCCGGGGCGGGGAGGCCTGGCGGGGGGGAAGCCTGGCAGGGGAGGCCCGGGGCGGGGAGGCCTGGCGGGGGGGGAAGCCCGGCAGGGGAGGCCCAGGGGTGAGGCCTGAGGGGGGAGGCCCGGCAGGGGAGGCCCAGGGGTGAGGCCTGAGGGGGGAGGCCCGGCAGGGCAGGCCCAGGGGCGAGGCCTGAGGGGGGAAGCCTGGCAGGGGCAGGCCCAGGGGCGAGGCCTGAGGGGGGAGGCCCGGCAGGGGAGGCCCGGGGCGGGGAGGCCTGAGGGGGGAGGCCCGGCAGGGGAGGCCCGTGGGGGAGGGCATGGTCAGCGTGGGCAGCGGCACCGTCCCCAACCCCCGCCGGCCTTCCCACGTCACCACCATCCAGCGTTGGTGGCCCGTCCTGGGGGCAGGCTGGGAGTGTGGAATTCTCCCACAGATAGTCAGACACGCGTTTTTGGGAGTTGGGGAGAGGTGTCTTCAACCTCACCTCAGTTCTGCCTCGTGGTAGGCCGAAAACCGCACTGGACAGGCTGTTTTAGGTTAACATGTTTGTGGTGTGAAATGTGCGGGATGTGGGGGTGCAGGGTCAAACCCCGTATTTCTGCTTCTCTGCCCAAGAAAGCAGAGACGTTAAAAGGGAGAGACATTACTTTGCCAACAAAAGTCTGTCTAGTCAAAACTATGGTTTTTGCAGTAGTCAGGTATGGATGTGAGAGTTGGACCTTAAAGAAAGCTGAGTGCTGAAGAATTGATGCTTCTGAACTGTGGTGTTGGAGAAGACTCTTGAGAGTCCCTTGGACTGCAAGGAGATCCAACCAGTCCATCCTAAAGGAGATCAGTCCTGGGTGTTCATTGGAAGGACTGATGCTGAGGCTGAAACTGCAATACTTTGGCCACCTGATGCAAAGAACTGACTCATTGGAAAAGACCCTGATTCTGGGAAAGATTGAAGGCAGGAGGAGAAGGAGATGACAGAGGATGAGATGGTTGGATGGCATCACTGGCTTGATGGACATGAGTTTGGGTAAGGTCCGGGACTTGGTGATGGACAGGGATGCCTGGCGTGGTACAGTCCATGGGGTCGCAAAGAGATGGACACGACTGAGAGACTGCTGAACTGAACTGCCCAAGATATAGGTGTTGGGTTGTTACTTCAAGTCAGTTCCGGAAGCCTCCACACAGTGGCACTCTTGGGACAGGTCTGGTCCTCCAGGCCTGGTGAAGCTTTTGCTTTTTCAAGCCTTCAGAATGAATCAGCCTTAGATGAATATGTCCACTGTGCGCCCAGCTACAAAAGCAAGCACGTTCCAGCAAAATCTGGCTTATTTATAGATTCAGGTCTAAGAAGATGTTTTGCTTTAGCACATCCTCCCCTGGTCCCAAGGATGGGGTGCTGGACGCCTCAAACATTAAATGTGTTTGGACAGTTAACTCAAGAGTGACTATCACGCTGCTAACTGTATTCACCGTCTCCGAGCTGGGGGCCGGCTGGGGGCTCACGCACTGAGAGCCAGGCCCCCTCACATCTTGCAAGCTGCTTCCAGGGATTTTTGCCTTATGACAACACAGGTCAGGCGATCGTGTCCCCCATCCCGTGACTCTGGCTGGGTGAGTCCTTCAGGGGAGCTTAGAACAGCCTGGTGAGTTGGGAGAGAGATCGCCCCCGTGGCTGAGACTCGCAGGCCTCGTGGCTACACAGGCCATGAGTCAGAGCCCCGGCCAGGGTTCAGGACTGGCTCTGTCAGGGGCTCCACCACGGGCATCGGGGCCGAGAGCAGCACGCACTGGGAGGCTCTTGGCTTGTTGTCCATGCAAAGGGCTGTGTGTAGACAGAGGCCTCTCTGAGGGCTTCAGGCATCCTGGAGCCTGGCCATGAGGCTACCACCCCCAGGCATAGCATTCAGAAGAGCTGCTGTCACCTACTTCCTTAGATGACATACATTTGGGGTGCGTGTGGAGTTGGGTGACAAGGGCGTCAGATCCAATTTCCTCCCCGACTAAGGTTCCCCTCCTTGCTGGCCCCTGACTGTCCCTGACCACACAGACGAAGCTCTGGGTAGCCCCTCCCACAGCTGGGGTCTTACAGCTTCTCAGAAGTGCAGTGTTTCTGCACGTTGTTACATGCATAAATAAAGGTGGGGTGGGGGCAGGAAAAGATGGTGTGAGCGCCCTGTGTGGGAGCGAGTTCCCTGTTAGGAGAGGTGTGCAAGCAGCAACTCGACGACCCCTGATAGGAGGTGTCTATACTGAGCCGCTGTTTAGGACCCTCCCTTTGTACTGATTTCCCAGATTGATTTAAACATCCAACTTTCTGGGCTTCCCTGGTGGACCAAGTGGTTAAGAATCTGCCTGCCCACGCAGAGGACACAGGTTTGAGCTCTGGTCCGGGAAGGTTCCACATGCTGTGGGGGCAAGCGGGCCCGTGTGCCACAACCACGGGGCCCGCACTCCGGAGACCATGACCCCTAGCGCCCGCGCTCTGCCGCGAGAGAGGCCACCACTGCCAGAAGCCTGGGCACCGCAGCTGGGGAGCAGAGCCCGCCCGCCACAGCTGGAGAAAAGCCGTGTGTAGCGACGAACACCGAGCTCAAGCCAAAACAGAGCAGAAGATGAAACAGACACTGAAACCCCACTCTCTGTAGAGACTGGGTAGCCTCATCCAGACCCAAAGAGCTCACTGCTGATGCCCCCAGCAAGTACAGAGGGGTCGGGCCTGAGCTTCTGCAGTGGAGGTTGGTGAGGCCTTAGTGCTGTTGTGGGCTGGATCATGTTCCCAGAGGTATCCCCAGGTCCTAGTTCCTGGAACCTAGAAACATGACCTGATCTGGGAAGAGGGGCTCCGTGGACAGGATCAGTTAAGGACCTTGAGAAGTCTCTCCAAGGGGCCCCACCTGCCATCACAGATCGCCAACAGCTGGGGATGGAGGGAGACTGGTGAGAGAGAGGAGGCCCCAGAGGCAGAGAGGGTCTTCTCCAGAGCCTCCAGAGGGAGCTGGCCCTGCTGACACTGGATTTCGACCCAGCCACGCTGATTTCAGACTCCTGGCCTCCAGAGCCGTGAGCGATTGCATTTCTGTGGTTTGGAGCCCCCAGCGTGCGCTGCTTCGTGAGTGCAAAGGCCAGGCATCCAGGGATCGGTCCCTGGGGTCTCACGGACCAAACTCCGAGTCCTGGAGATGCTCAGAGCCCAGCCGCAGCTGCAGGGGACCCGGGAGAAGGGCCTTTGTTCTGATGCTGCTCTGTCCCTGCTGGTGTCTGCGGGGGGCTCCCTCGGGAGAGCCCCCCTCCCTCGGGTCCGCACACAAACACGGGGGCGGGGAGGAAGCTAAGTACTGCACCCCGCCTAGTCCTCTTCAAAATCCTTCTCACACATCTTCAGATTTACCCTGGAAACGCCAGAGGCGGGTGCTCTCTGCAGGCCCTGTGATAAGAAACAGCAGAAAGCCTTCGATGGGAGGGTCTGTCCCTGGCCAGCCCCCCACGGCCGAGCAGCTCCGGAGACGGGCTCTGTGCCCAGTGACAATCTGGTGCTTTCAGTTCGGCCCTCCGTCAGGCAAATAATGCCCTCCTTCCAGGACCTGCCGAGAGGCTCACTGCGGTTTGGGACAGCCGGCCCCAGGGGCAGGGAGCTGATGGTCCCCGTGAGGTCCTCAGGGTGTCAGCGGCCCCTCCGTGCCCTGGGCTGGGGGCTGAGTGGGTGCAGATGCTTCCTGGTCTGGGAGCTCGTGGATGGAGCTTTGCGGGGCAGGGAGAGGCAGATGCTCAGAGGTGTTCAGAGAAGCCCGAGGAGGAGGAGGAAGGGAGGCTGGACCTGGGCAGTGTAGCGGGGGACTCCCAACGCAGTGCTCCCCGCCCGCTCCGGACTGGGCCCCCACCCACAGTGGGGCCGGGGAGGGTTGCCTGAAAGAGGGCACGGCCTCACCAAACGTTCCCCGACTCAGAGTCAAAGCCGCTTTGCTCCCATGAGTCTGGCAAAAAGAATGGAAAGGAGCCACGCTACCTGTTGGCAGAGGACGGAGGAAAGGTGCTCCCAGCCAGTGCTGATGTGGAACGTGAAGCCTTTCAGAAGAGGAACCTGGAGCAACGCATCACACACACACACACACACACACACACGCGGGCCCATGCAAGCGCATCGTGCACACACACACGTGCAGCGCATCGCACACAGACGTGTGCAGCGCATCGCGCACACACACACTCAGGCTATTGGCACATCAGCCGCATTCCAGGAATCTCCCCCACGGGAACAGAAGGACCACCTCCTGGGGCAGTGGACACTCGTACAGGGCTACCTGCTGAGATAATCCAAAGCTGGAGGACAGGGTTGCTGTTGCCCAGTTGCTCAGTCGTGTCCGACTCTCTGCAACCCCACAGACTGCAGCACGCCAGGCTTCCCTGTCATGCGCTATCTCCTGGGGTTTGCTCAAACTCAGGTCCATTGAGTCGGTGATGCCGTCCAACCATCTCTTCCTCTGTCGTCCCCTTCTCCTCCTGCCTTGAATCCTTCCCACCATCAGGGTCTTTTCCAATGAGTCAGGTCTTCTCATCAGGTGGCCAGAGTTTTGAAGCTTCAGCTTCAGACCTTCCGATGAATATTCAGGGTTGGTCTCCTTTAGGACAGGGAAATGCCATTAATAGGTAGGTGGTAGGGATGTGTGGCCCTCCCCCAGTAAATGCACACGGCCGAGACCTAGATGAATGGGGCTGAACTGGGACTGAGAGGCTTTCTGTGGGCCAGTGCCAATGAGAAGGGCTTTCCCGGCGGCTCAGCGGTCAAGAATCTGCCTGCACCGCAGGAGCTACAGGAGACACAGGTTCGATCCCTGGGTTGGGAAGGTCACCCAGAGAAGGACATGGCAACCCACTCCAGTATTCTGGCCTGGAGAATCCCCATGGACAGAAGAGCCTGGTGGGCTACAGTCTGTGGGGTCACAAAGAGTCGGGCACGACTGAAGTGACTTAGCATGCACTCCAGGGAGAAAGGAGGGGTGGAAGCTCCCACGGAAGGTGGTGGAGCTCCCTCCGTTGGTCGCCATGTGTATACCTTTGTGTTCACGTATGTTTGTGTTTACATAGATGAAGTGTGTACGGAGAATATATAAAGACACACATGAGGCTGGCCATGTGGGTTCTCAGGGGACAAGACAGAAGTGGTAGGGTGCTGATGGGGGGCCCATGACGGAAGAGAAGCCTTGGGGTGTCACCTGGCACCAGGACACAGATGGTGCGTTCACCTGTGTAGGGGCATGAGGCCTCCCTGTCCATCACCAGCTCCCCAAGTCCACCCAAACCCATGTCCATCGAGTCGGTGATGCCATCCAGCCATCTCATCCTTGGTCGTCCCCTTCTCCTCCTGCCTTCAATCTCTCCCAGCAGCAGGGTCTTTTCAAATGAGTCAGCTCTTTGCATGAGGTGGCCAAAGTTTTGGAGTTTCAGCTTCAACCTCAGTCCGTCCAATGGACACCCAAGACTGATCTCCTTTAGGATGGACTGGTTGGATCTCCTTGCAGCCCAAGGGACTCTCAAGAGTCTTTTCCAACACCACAATTCAAAAGCATCACTTCTTCGCACTCAGCTTTCTTCACAGTCCAACTCTCACATCCATACTTGACCACTGGAAAAACCATAGCCTTGACTAGATGGACCTTTGTTGACAAAGTAATGTCTCTGCTTTTGAATATGCTGTCTAGGTTGGTCATAACTTTCCTTCCAAGGAGTAAGCGTCTTTTAATTCCATGGCTGCAGTCACCATCTGTAGTGATTTTGGAGCCCCCCAAAATAAAGTCAGCCACTGTGGGTGTGTGTATATATGTGTGTGTTTGTGTACATAACTGAGGGTTTGTGCACATAAGTGAGTATATCTGTGTGCAGATGAGTGTATTCTGTGAGTATAAGAGTATGTGTGTACAAGTGAGTGTATCTGTTTGCACATTAGTGAGTGGGCTGTGGGTGGGGTCTCTGGCCCCAGGCTGTGTCTGCTCTCCACACTGCGGGGCAGGGAGCGTCCTAGGAGTCGGCGGTGGGGTCCCGGGTAGTGGTGCCCAGACGGCCCGCATGATTTGTTCCATCGCATTCTCTGTGTTGAGCATGCATTATTCATATAATAAGCAAGCTGTTTTGTTGTGGATGAAAAGCTGGGTTGAAGGCAGAGGCCCTGAGAGGCCAGCAGAGAGCCAAGGGTGCCTCTGCAGGTCCGGGGTGCCCTCGGGGGTGCCTGTCACCAGCATCATCCGCGAACATTGCTTGCCCTGTCTGGGCGCAGTTTATTCCTCCTTCAGGTGAGGGATTCAGGCCGAGAGCGGTCCAGGGGCTGCGGGTGGGCCCGAGGCAGAGCCCAGCCCCTCTGTGGCCTCTAGTAAGGAAGGAGGCAACCCCGGGACCTCACGCCAGCCTGGGGGAGCCTGAGGGGGTCCACCCACCACGTGGACCTCCCCTCTGTCCCCGCTTCAGAGGGTCTGTCGGTCAGTCTGGGGCTTTGCCCTCTGAGATGGTTCCTGACCCCCCCAGGCCCTCTATACCTGCTGTCCCCACCCCACCTCGATCACAGGCCCAGCCGAGCACAGGAGGACCCCGGGGTCACCAGGATCCCCAACTTGCTCCTGTGTCCTCTGCTCTCATTCCACAGCCTGGTGGCCTCGGGTCCCCCAGCCTCATCAGCTTCTCTGCCAAATGCCCCTTAAAATTCCCCTCTGCCAGGGCATCTCTGAGGATTTTAAGTTTGTCCACTTCATTTTGCAAAATCAAGGAGTGCTCCCACCTGGTGCAAAACTCAAACAGGGCAGACAGTGTGGACCTGTGACATCTTTCTACCCTATCCCAGCGCCCAGCTCTCCAGGGAGGGAGCATCACTCCAGCTCCGGACCTCCTCCCACAGCCAGGGAAGCTGCCCTGTGTCCCGTGCCTGCGGTGGGGCGCAGGGGGAGAGGTGATCCCAACAGCAGAAGCTAATTGCCTGCAGTTCCCTGATAGCTCAGCTGGTAAAGAATCTGCCTGCAGTGCAGGAGACCCCGGTTCGATCCCTGGGTTGGGAAGATCCGCTGGAGAAGGGATAGGCTAACCGCTCCAGTATTCTTGGGCTTCCCTGGTGGCTCAGCTGGTAAAGAATCTGCCTGAAATGTGGGAGACCTGGGTTCCATCCCTGGGTTGGGAAGATCCCCTGGAGAAGGGAAAGGCTCCCCACTCCAGTATACTGGCCTGGAGAACTGGACTATAGTCCATGGGCTCGCAAAGAGTTGGACACCACTGAGTGGCTTTCACTCAGAGACCTGAATTGCACGACCAAGGTGCAGCCAGGGCCGGGCTCCCCTTGTGGGTGCTCTCCCAGCACTCCTGGATCAGCTCCAGCCTTGTGGGGTCCCTGCCCAGCCATGCTGCTTCTTTGCAGTGCCTCCCTTTATAAGGACACCAGTCATGGGGGCTGGGGCACGCCCACGCCAGGGCGACGGAGCTCCAGCTGAGCCCTTTCAAATTCTGGAAGACGATGCTGTGAAAGTGCTGCACTCCATACGCCAGCAAATTTGGAAAACTCAGCAGTGGCCACAGGACTGGAAAAGGTCAGTTTTCATTCCAATCCCAAAGAAGGGCAATGCCAAAGAATGTTCAGACTACCTCACAATTGCACACATCTCACATGCTAGTAAAGTAATGCTCAAAATTCTCCAAGCCAGGCTTCAGCAATACAGGAACTGTGAACTTCCAGATGTTCAAGCTGGTTTTAGAAAAGGCAGAGGAACCAGAGATCAAATTGCCAACTGGATCATGGAAAAAGCAAGAGAGTTCCAGAAAAACATCTACTTCTGCTTTATAGACTATGCCAAAGCCTTTGACTGTGTGGATCACAACAAACTGTGGAAAATTGTTGAAGAGTTGGGAATACCAGACCACTTAACCCATCTCGTGAGAAATCTGTATGCAGGTCAGGAAGCAACAGTTAGAACTGGACATGGAACAACAGACTGGTTCCAAATAGGAAAAGGAGTACATCAAGGCTGTATATTGTCACCCTGCTTATTTAACTTCTATGCAGAGTACATCATGAGAAACGCTGGGCTGGAAGAAGCACAAGCTGGAATCAAGAGTGCTGGAAGAAATACCAATAACCTCAGATGTGCAGATGACACCACCCTTATGGCAGAAAGTGAAGAAGAACTAAAGAGCCTCTTGATGAAAGTGAAACAGGAGAATGAAAAAGTTGGCTTAAAGCTCAACATTCAGAAAACGAAGATCATGGCATCCGGTCCCATACTTCATGGCAAATAGATGGGGAAACAGTGGAAACAGTGACAGACTTTATTTTTTGGGCTCCAAAATCACTGCAGATGGTGATTGCAGCCATGAAATTAAAAGACGCTTACTCCTTGGGAGAAAAGATATGACCAACCTAGACAGCATATCAAAAAGCAGAGACATTACTTTGCCGAGAAAGGTCTGTCTAGTCAAGGCTATGGTTTTTCCAGTGGTCATGTATGGATGTGAGAGTTGGACTATAATGAAAGCTGAGCACTGAAGAATTGATGCTTTTGAACTGTGGTGCTGGAGAAGACTCTTGAGGGTCCGTTGGACTGCAAAGAGATCCAACCAGTCCATCCTAAAGGAAATCAGTTCTGAATATTCATTGGAAGGACTGACGCTGAAGCTGAAGCTCCAGTACTTTGGTCACCTGATGCGAAGAACTGACTCCTTTGAAAAGACCCTGATGCTGAGAAAGATTGAAGGCGGGAGAAGGAGATGACAGAGGATGAGATGGTTGCATGGCATCACCGACTCCATGGACATGAGTTTAAACAAGCTCCAGGAGTTGGTGATGGACAGGGAGGCCTGGCGTGCTGCAGTTTATGGGGTTGCAAAGAGTTGCACAGGACTGAGGGACTGAACTGAACTGAACTGAACGCCAGGGTGACCCCACTGGAAGTAACTCGTTACCTCTGCAGTGACCCAATTTCCAGACAAGGTCACACTCTGAGACTCTGGCGGTCAGGGCTTCAGCATGTGAATTTGGGGGAGACACCATTCTGCATCGACGTGTTCAGGCGCAACCGTAGAGGAGTGACCCAGTATACCGCGAGCCTGTGCAATGGCGCCTGTTTGGTGCACATCGGGTGCCCTGTGTGGTCGCCTCCCCCAGTCCGTCCTTGGTTCTCAGGAGGCGCCCCCCTCCGTCAAGAGCACCCATTCTTTCCCCAGCGGCGTGAAGCGGTGTGAAGACGGTGTGGACATGACCTGGTCTCCTCTGCGTGCAGGAAGCACAGTTCTTGGAGTTCAGGAGTCTTGCCGCAGCGATGCGCTCCGAGTCGTCACCGCCTAGAAGTCCTTGCGGGCCTTCCAGTGCGATGAGCTCACTCGTGCAGGCCGGAGCAGAGGGTGGCAAAATCGGCTGGACTCTGGGCTCTGGGCTTCTGGGGGAAGAGGGTGGGGCTTCGGAGCCCCGCCCTCGAGCCCCGCCCTCCAAGGGCCCCCACCCCCACGTGCACCGCCCACGGCAGGGATAAGGAAGCAGTGTAACTACCGTTCTGCGCGGGTACCGCCCCGTCCCACCCCCCACCCCCACCCCCCCCCAACAAACACTCCCGGATAGTCCACAGGCTTTCACTCCAAAACCTAGCCGGGTGAGCCGGGTCAGACAGGCAGGGCTCCCATTAGGCCCAGACGAGGTTTTGAGGTTTCGAGGAACTTCCCTCTGGCTCTTGGGAAGAGGTTCCCTGCACCGTGGTCAGTCCAGCCCTTTGTTCCAGCCTCATTTCTCCAACCCCAAGTCACTTGCCACCAAGGTCAGGGGCCGCCCGAGCTGTCTGAGGGTTACCAGCGGTTTGGATAACTCCACGCATAAATCTGTGCTCTCCGCTGTGGAAACCCCCACGAGGTGAAAGCCCCCCACCTCGAGGTGCTCTTCACATTCCAACCAGACATCCCCGCACCCCGAGTCTCAGCGACCACAGCTTCGCGGCAGAGCCGGTGGTTGGACAGTCACACAAAGAAATCCTGTGTGACTGTATCATTGCACTGAAGGATAATCTTGAGAATGCCCATCCATGGTGTGGTTCTTGAGTCCAGTCCCTCCCCTCCTTTTCCAGAAGAGGAGGTGGCACGTGGGGACAGCAAACAGTCTCGCATCTCATTGCTGCTCAGTGGCCGGGCTGGGGCCCAAATTCAGCAATTGCTGTGAGGCGATACGGATGCGATAAAGCAAGGAAAATAACATGCTCCTGGGGGAATCTAGACGGTGGGTATGTGGGTCCCTTCAAAATATACCTGCAAAGGAAGAAAGGGTCTGTCCACCAGTGAGAGCTCCGGGCAGGGTCCAAGGTTTGCTGAGCACCGGGGCACAGGTATTTGGTGAGTGCCTGCCCCAAGGGACAAGACAGACACAGCGATCAAGGCCAGGAAAGGGGTGAGCAGTGGGGAGAGGTCTCTCTGGCCCAGACAGGGGCTCCTGGCAAAGGCCCGGAGGGCGAGGGCGGGAGGGGGCAGCCTCCTGGGGGCGGTTGGCCTCAGCCTCCGGGCGGGGTGGCTCTGAGCTGGGATGCTTCGGGGCCCTCCCGCGGGGAAGGGAACCTCTTGGCTGGCCCCGCAGTTCTGCCTGGGGACGGGTCACCTGCCCTTCGGGAAAAGCGGTTCTGGCTGTGCACACAGGAGGCTCTGGGCTGAGTCCTTGAGAACCGCTGGGCGGAATCAAGGGCTCCCTCCGGCTCCGGTCCTCTCTCCTAAGTGCCCGAGGCGCTAGGTGATACCGGCCCTGTCATCTTCCCCCGCCCCTCCCCTCCGGCCCCTCCCCCATCCTTCCCTCTCCCCTCCGCCCCCTCCCCTCCGCGCTCCCCGACTTCCCTCTTCTTTTCCATCCCTGCCTCCCCCAACCCTGCCCTCCAACCTCCCAGGGACTGGAAACTCTGGGGAGCATCCACTTAGCACTTGGTGAGCGCCTTCCTCCGCTTTTCAGTGTTTAAAGGGAGACTCGCTCGGGAGGTGGGTCGATCTCAAAAGGCAGCCAAGCATTTGGTCTTTTTCAAAGCAAGCGTTTTCTCATGCTCGCTCAACCGCCCTGCTGCCTCTACTCAACCCCAGGCCAGCCCCTGCGCAGGCCGGGACTGTTATTCCCACTGTACCGCTGAGGACGCTGAGGTCGCTGAGGTCCCCAGAAGGCGGCGGGGCGACTTGCTCGTGACCGGGAACGGAGCCTGGAGCCTGCGTGCTGCGCACCTGCACAGCTGCACGGCCACTGTCTGTGCCTGGGATGTGGGGAGCGGACCCTTGGACAAGCCCATAAGCACGTCCCGAGGCTCTGCCACCCTGCCCACCCCTGCCCACCCTTGCCCACCCCTGTCCAGGCCTGTGGGCCACCAGGTGGACACCTGAGACGAATGTGGCCCCTTTCCATGCCCTCCTGAGGCTTCGCTGCTTGCCGCTAGGACAGTGACGACCTCTCTCGACCTTACTGTCTCCCTGCGCCCTGCACGAGTTCTGGTCCTGAAGCCCAGCTCTAGTCCTGGCCCTTCCCCAGCCTGCAGCCTTCAGCGGGTTCCCATCACTTTGCAAACTAAGAGCTCCATCCTTCAGCTTTCCAGCACAAGCTGCATCCCTGTTCTCCAGCCCTCCCCCTCCCCCCATCGGGGGGCGCACAGGACCACCCTCACCTCCCTTTCATCTCTAGAGCACAGCAGCCTCACCCTATTCACAGCCAGAGAATCATGACCCAAAACACCCTGGTTTCCTTCTTGTACTCATCACCGAGCCAGCCAGCCAGACGAAGGTCCAGAAAGACCAGGTGCCCACGAGAGGTGAGGAAAGGGAAACTGACAGCTGGTAGGGAGAGTCTTTCTGAAGTGCTCATGATCCAGAGCCTGGGTAGACCCGCCACCCCCTCCCCAGGAGTCCTGCTCAGGGCAGGCACACACCCCCAGACCACTCTCCAGCCCATAGGTCTGTTCATCCTGACATGATCCGCAGAAGTGGAGAGCTGGCAGCAACCCCAAAGTCCCCTAATAGGGCCTGCTATGGTGGGGGCGCGTCTTTTCCTGGATTGCTCAACCGATGATCTGATAGATGATCTGACCGTCTGGCTCAGAGATGGGGCCCAAGCCCCTCCCCTTGCCCCCCATGGGAGCTGTGAAGTGAGAGCAGAGTCAGGCTCTGAGTTCCCGAGGGATTTCATGCCCCTCCCACACACACCCCGTTCTGCACACCGCCGGCCACACCCACATGTACTCAGAACCCGTGTGGTGAGGAAGCCCAGGCAGAGCGGTCTCTTCTCTGACACCAGTGTCAGCGCCCCGATAAAGGAGCCACGGAGCCTTCAGGAAAATCCCCCTCCCCCTAAGCTGGGGCCCAGACACCCTGCAGTGAAGACAACCCGCCCCAATCCATATACACCATGAGCACGCTGGTAAACGGTTGTTTTACACCGAGTCGAGGGGAGATGGGTGAT
The DNA here is from genome assembly GCF_032405125.1 of Capricornis sumatraensis. Classification (NCBI taxonomy): domain Eukaryota; kingdom Metazoa; phylum Chordata; class Mammalia; order Artiodactyla; family Bovidae; genus Capricornis; species Capricornis sumatraensis. The sequence continues at coordinate 117,165,170 of NC_091075.1, read as the reverse complement.
CGGTCTGTGGTGACTGGAACAAAGGCATCTCGGCTGGGTTAGGACGCGGTGGTTAGAAAATCATTGCTACATTTATCAGTATCAAATTCCTAGTTTAAGGGGATTAAGTTGGGAGAGGGAAGGGGTATACAGTGGACACTGCTTCTGTAGATTCACGTCCAGCAGCAGGGGCGTGGGGTGGCATGGAGTGAGGCGGGGACAAACGGCATTCGGATGAGGGATGGAAGGGAGCAAAAACAAGGCGAAATCTGACTTGTAAGGTGGGCATTCTCTAAGAGTACTCCGAAAGGAAACGTTTATTAAAAAATGCATGACGGGCAGTGGCTGCTGCCGTTTCTGACTTCTGATCTAGGTTCTTGGGATTATCCCCACCAACTCACTCCCCCTGGTTCAGGCGGCACCTTTGGACACTAGGGCTGAGCTGGGAGGTGACAAGGTTCTCTGCCCAGTTGAGAAGAGCGCCCCTTAGGCTGGGTGGCTGAGGGTTTTCCGGTGGTCTCGCCACAGAGCGGGGACCCGGTGGTGGACGGAGGATGAGGAAAGACAAGAGAGGACCGGGCTGTAAGGAAAGGCGGCTGTGGCTTGGGGGTGCGGGGTACCTCAGAGACACGACTCAGAGACAGAGGTGACAACCTGCGGACCCGGGGGAGGCTCCACTCACGTGCCCTCCGCGCAGCCTGAAGGTGACCAGGAACTCGGGCTCTGGTCCTGGGAGCGCCAGAAACCTGCTCAGGGCTCTGAGACTTCCGAGTCCGTCTCCAAAGGGAACCCGACTGCAAGACAACCCTCCTGGGTTGAGTGTGATCAGCCGCCTGCCAGGGAGCCGGAGCCTCCAGCCGAGTTTGCCCCTGTGTGCCACGCCTCTGTCCAAAATCCCCGCCGCCGAGCTCGGGCTCCTCTCCCCTCCAAGTGGGTAAGGATCCGGCTCCGGGACCGCACGGAGCACAGAGGCTGCGGCCTGGGCGAGCGCCGGGGGCGGCTGTTTCACTCCTCTCTACCCGACCGGACCCGGCGACTCCACTCTCCGCTGAGGCCCCGCGAGACCCTCGCTCTGCCGCCAGGAGGGGCATCCGCAGTGCCGGGACCCAGCGCCCAGGCCCGCGGAGGGGACGCGTGCTTCAAGCCCCGAAGACCAGTGCTTGGGAGAAAGGCCGGCTCTCTTCCACCCGGTTCCCCTCACCCCGCCCCCGCGCGAGTGCTCCCCAGGGGCAGTGGAAAGACATCAGCCCCCCCCATATGTGGCCCGAGCCCCGCCCCCTCTCCCCACAGCCTGGCACAGGTAGGGGTGCTTATCACCGGAGGTTTACAGGCGGAGGAAACTGAGGGTCAGAGAGGCGAGGCACCCTGCCCAGGGCCACGAAGCCCTGGCATAAAAGAATTGAAATCTAGACTCTGAGGAACGCCCCCCATCACCCCGCCCCTGACATTCTGAAGGTGCTCGGAAACAACGGAGGCGACAACAGGCTCTTCGTTTCAAAATCTGTGTGCTCCGGGGCCACTGACGGCCAGGCGCAGGGAAACCCGCGTATAGCAGATGGTCACCTGGAAGGCATCTTCCTCGCCCGTGCCGTTTTCTCAGAGTCTCCCTCTGGCCTGTTTCTCCATCTCTCAGAAGCCCGTCGAATTCGATGGTGGGATTAGAAGGAGAATAGTGGGTCTCTCTCAAACAGACGGGCGGTCGTTTCTCCCCCTGGCCACCCTCCCCTGGCTGGGCACCTCTACCCTGGCGTCTCCCTGACCACGGGCGCCGCAGGGAGCAGGGCGTGGGGGACCACAGCTCTTCCCTAAGACCCAGGCTCGCTGCTTTGGCTCAGGGTCCCCACCCAGGCGATGGAGTTAAACAACGCAGTAAGTGCCTGTGGTTGGTCATCTCAGCCCCTCCTGTGGCGGGATGTGAGGGTCAGAGGAGAGGGCCCTGGAGTTTCCATAAAAGACGCGAGGTCTCCGGGTGCACCCGCTTTTGTTTCCCGGCCACAGGCCGGCTGCCTCCCTCCGCTAGGCCTCGGCCCCGCCCGGCCTCCCTACCCGCTGCTCTTCGCTCTGGTTCGACTACGGGAGTGTTGGTGCCAGAAGGGTCTTAGGCCCTGAGTGTCGGAATCCCAGGCCGGCCAGAACCACTTACCATCTGGGACAGTGTCTCCTCGCCTCTGTTTTCCTCTCTGGAAAATGGGGTTGATGCTCCCTCCACCGTGGTGGTTCTGAAAACTAAATCCAGGCGGCGGGCTGCTCTCGGTTGGACGCTGCCCCGGGCTGGCCCTGGAAGGCGGCTGTGTCTCTCCGCGATAACCCGCGTCCGGTGAAGCCGGCTGCGCCCGCGCGCGTCCGCGCTGCGACCCGGTGAGTCCGTCAGAAGGCTTACTCCCGAGCGGCCACAGCGCCGAGGGCGACGGCGTGGGCCGCGAGGCACTGTTGTCGCCGCGCTCCCCGCGGCAGAAGTGAGAGGGGACTCCCCGCTGCTGACAGTCGGGCCTGCCCCCAAGACCTCTGCGGCCAGGGGTGGTGGCTCTTGCTTCCCTACCAAGGCTGGGGCCTCCGGAGGAGCTGGAGACCCGCTTGCAACTCAGCGTGACGACGGGTGTGACCACGGACGCGTGGCCCTGCGGAATGGGATTGGGGCGGGGGAGCATTTTCTTACATTTTGAGACTGAATCTGAGAACTGCAGAGTTCTGTCCTACTTTTGGCATTAAAAGCATATTTCATTAAGTGTAAATATTAAAATATGCCTCAATTGTGCAGCTTTGACACCCGGGATCTTTAAAAAAAAACAATGACCAGCCCATTCTCTTGCGGTTTCTTGGAAGCCCTCGGGTCTTCCTGGCCCGGTATACACACGCACAAATATACATACAAGCATACACACACACACACACACGTGCACACATACACATACCACACATGCTCGCGCGCACGCGCGCGCACACACTGTTCCTCACGCTTGGTCCAACACTCTCCCCGCGACGAGGTAATTACGGTCCGTGCCGGACAGTGATTGGCCAGTCTGTTCCTCATCGGGGCCCCGCAGCCAATGGGTGGTTCCCCGGCCGAGGCCCCGCCCCGTTCCCCCCCCCACCCCGGCGCGGGTGGCTCGGGCCCGGGGAGCGCATCACGCGGGGCCGGACTGGCCGCGACCCCACGCCTGGGCCCCAGGCCGCCTGCCCTCGGCCGCAAGAGTGCCTGCGCGCCCAGGTCCGGGCGGCGTCTCCGGCCGGTGGCGGCGCGCGGGGCTCGCGCGGCGTCCTCGAGCTGGGCCGGCGGCCGCCGAGCCCGCGCCGCCCCGCCCCTGCTGGCCCCTCCCCTGCCCTCCCCGCCCCCAGCGGGGCCGGCCCGGGCGGCGACCAGCGCGGCGACGGGAAAGGCGAGCGAGGCGGCTGCCCGGGCGGCTGTCGGCACGCACCCGCTCCGGGCCGATCGCAGTCTGGCAAGGAGGCCGCTGCCTGCCCAGCGGGGCCCGACGCCAGCGCTCCGGGCAGCGGCTCTTGGGTCGGGCCGCGCGTGCGCCAGAAAGTCGCGCGCCACGGTCCCCAGCGGGGACCGGGACCGGCCGCGCCCCGGGCGCCCAGAACCCCGAGGAGCCCGGCAGAGTTCGACGGACCCAAGGCCGCGATGCCGGACGAGCTGACGGAGCCCGGGCGCGCCACGCCGGCCCGCGCCTCCTCCTTCCTCATCGAGAACCTGCTGGCGGCCGAGGCCACGGGCGCCGGGAGCGGGGCCCAGGGCGGCGGCGGCGGCCGCGGGGAGGAGAGCGACGACGACGGCGATCCTGAGGACGAGGACGCGGGGCGGGCGAGGCGGCGGCGGCTGCAGCGGCGGAGGCAGCTGCGCGCGGGCTCCGGGCCGACCGGGGAGGCGCGGGCCCGCGCGCTGCTTGGGCCGGGCGCGCTGGGCCTCGGTCCCCGGCCGCCCCCGGGTCCCGGGCCGCCGTACGCGCTGGGCTGCAGCGGCGCCGCGCGCTGGTACTCGCGGTCGCACGGAGGCTATGGAGGCGGCCTCAGCCCTGACAGTGAGTGGGGCGTGGGGAGGGGTGGCCCGGGTGGTGGGGCCCGGCTTCTTCCCATCCCATTTGCTCCGGGACTTTGGGTTCGTTGGCGGCCTTTCTGGGCCGCCCTCCTCCTGTGTCTGTGGTGGGCTCTGCGGTCGTATGGGGAGAGCCCCTGGTTGAGCAGGTTTGGAGGCCCATTCTCCAGGGCAGGGTCGCCCACGCAGGGAGAAGCTTTGGCAGGGTCTGGGTTTCGCCCATAGCCTTGGGAGAGCAATCTGGGGACAGGGGACAACAGCTAAGAAGAGGAAAGAAAGGGAGGGTGAAATAGAACCGAGAACAAGAGGACACGCGAGGGGACACGGTGGGGAGAGGCCGGAGCGAAGAGGGAAGAGCGGGAGAAAGGTGTTGGGAGAGGAGGAAGGCGAAGAGGGGAGAGAGAAGGTGAAACAGAAGGCCGAAAAGAAAGCGGTACGTGCCAGGGAGACAGCAAAGATGAAGGGCAGGAGACCCGGCAGAGTCAAGCTCAGCAAGATGAAGGGGGCACGGCGTGGGGGGGGGCCTGCTCTGCAGCGCGGGGTGGGGGTGGTGGGCTTCCACAGAAGCTGTGTCCGCAAAGCCTCCTCTGCCAGCCGCAGACCGGGCCTGGGGCAGGGGCCTAGATCTCCCTGTGGGGCCAGCTGTGCCAGGCAAGGAGGCTGTGTTCCGAAGCCCCCCGTCTCCCTTCTCTGCCCCTCCCCCTCCCTTGCCTTTGTTCCCTGCTGAGAGCTCCGAGGCCGGGGGTGGCGGTTTTCAGCCCCAGAACCCACTCACCCCTCTTGCCCGGGCATTCTGGAGGTGCATTCTGCTCTCCCTATCCCCAGGGTGGCTGCCTCCCTTGGGGCCCAGCCCTTTGGAAGAAGCCCCCTCCAGGAGCAGGACTAGGAAGCTAGGCTAACCTCAGCCCTGGGCTTTGCCAGCCCCCGCTCCCTGCACCCCAGCGGAGGACTCAGGCTCCTGCTCTGAAGTGCTTTCAGCTCCTAGCAAAAGTTAGCACAGAAAGAGTGCTGTGGGTGGGGGTAGGTGGCTAGACCCCTGTCGCCTCTTGGATGGCCCCCTCCCTGGTGTAGGAGTGAGCACTTTGCAAAGGGACCCACCTCTCAGAACCTATGCCCAGAAGGTTTGGGACCCCCTACCCTTTTCATTTTGCTTCCAGGAAGCTTGAGCAGGCCTGTTTGGTTACTTGCCCTGAAACTGAGTGATCAACAGTGGTGCCCTTCCGGGGGTGTTTCTGAAAGGGTCTCACAGGGTGAAATGTGTTCCCCTCCTGTCCCTAGAGTTTTGCCCCAGTCCCAGCCCCAGCCCCACCAGCAGCCCTCAGAGATGTGGTCCTTCCTAGTTCATATAATGCGGGTTGGGGGTCCCTGTTTTGAACCAGAGCTGGCAGGCCTGGCTTGGCTTCCTGTGGCAATACAAGGGCCTCTGAATCTGGGGACCCCCCATATCGGGGGTGCACACACCAGCCTGGAACCTGACCCCTCTTTGGACACAGTGAGGGCTCACACCACTGGCACCAGGGACACAGCACCCCTGCGCGGCTGCTGGGCGTGGGGCGTATGCACCAAGCAGCTCACACCAGCTCACCAGTGTCTGTCTGTCAGGCGCTCACACTTCGGGCACACCGCTGCTTTCGGTGGGCCGGCCTGGCCAGACTCGACTTGACTGCGGGAATGCTAACCTGGGGCCTGTGTGCACCCAGAAGGCTCAGCCCGAGGCAGAAGGGACGCTGGCCTGAGTTGGCCTCGAAAGCCCGGAAGTCAGGCGGCTGCCCCCTTTCAAGCTGAGCTTGGAGTCTGGACCAGCATCTGAGTCCTGGGCAGGCTCTCTCACCTGAAGCCATCATCCTTTGCTAGCCCTGGGGGTGGGGGGCAAGGCATCGACTCACCTCTGGGAGACAGGGTGGAGCTTGGTCCTTGCAGCATGAGCTGGGGTGGGGGGCATTGTGGGCTTCTGCACCCCCACACCCTCAGATTCAATCAGGGGCTCATGGGCTTGGGGTGGTGTGTGGGAGCTGAGTGTTTCTACACAGCCAGAACTGCACTTGTCTCTCGCCCTCTGAGCTGACTGCGGGCAGAGAGGGCATGCCTCTGTGGATATCTGGATTAGGGGCACAGGAAACGGGGGTAAACAGGCCACCCGTGTCTCCAGGGAGGCGTTTTGTTGGCCGGCCGTCTGCATTCGCTTATTCTCCATCGACGGGAATGTTTCTATGCAAGCGGGAATTTTGCATCTTCTAGGAGTGAGTGGGGAGGGATCATGGCAAGTCTTTATTTCTGGGTCTGGCGGTCTTGGCGGTCTTGGCGGAGGGCTGAGTGCCAGGGGTGAGGTGGTCTCTGTGCTGGTTTTCCGGGTGCATATTTCTCAGAAGGGCCTTTCTTTCCTCTGTGAGGTGAGCCCCTGGGGCCGTTGAGTGTTGTTTTGATTCGAAGCCAGTGGTTATGGGAGCCAGTTTCTTGCGTTTCTGTTTGTGCTTTGGTGTTTCTTTTCTTCCCTTTTTTCTTCCTTCTGTGGATGCGCCCGGAGCGTGTTCCCAGCGTGTTGCTTTGGAGCTTAGCTCAGGTCTTCACGCTCACCTCTGGATGCCCGGCCTCTCTCTGTCCAGCGTGGGGGTGAGATCTACCGAGCGCGGTGGAGGGCGACCCGCCGCCATCGGCGGAGCTGTCTGGGGACTGTTTCCTTGCTGTGGTCGTGGCAGACCTCACGGGGTGCGGGGAGCAGCTGGCTTCAGCGACAGGTTCACGGAGGGGATCAGCCTCCAGAACCAACCCACGTTCCCCCTCTTTCCCCCCTGCAGCCAGCGACCGGGACTCACCGGAGACGGGCGAGGAGATGGGCCGCACAGAGGGCGCCTGGCCGAGGGGCACCGGGCCGCGAGCGGTGCAGCGAGAGGCGGCGGAGCTGGCGGCGCGGGGACCGGCGGCCGGCGCGGAGGAGGCGGCGGAACTGGCCGAGGCCCCCGTGGCGACAGCGGCGGCCGGAGAGGCCCGCGGCGGGGGCGGCGGCCGCAAGAAGAAGACGCGCACCGTCTTCTCGCGCAGCCAGGTCTTCCAGCTCGAGTCCACCTTCGACCTGAAGCGCTACCTGAGCAGCGCCGAGCGCGCCGGCCTGGCCGCGTCCCTGCAGCTCACCGAGACGCAGGTCAAGATCTGGTTCCAGAACCGCCGCAACAAGTGGAAGCGGCAGCTGGCGGCCGAGCTGGAGGCGGCCAGCCTGTCCCCGCCGGGCGCGCAGCGCCTGGTCCGCGTGCCCGTGTTGTACCACGAAAGCCCCGCCGCCGGGGCCGCCGCCGCCGCCGCCGCGCTGCCCTTCCCGCTGGCCCCCGCCGCGCCCGCGCCGCCCCCGCCGCTGCTCGGCTTCTCCGGGGCCCTCGCCTACCCGCTGGCCGCCTTCCCGGCTGCCGCCTCCGCGCCCTTCCTGCGGGCGCAGATGCCCGGCCTGGTGTGAGCATCCCCGACCTGCTGGGCCCACGCCCCGAGGCCAGTCGGGACTTGTGTGGACTCGCCCTCCGGGGGCGTGTAGGCGGTGGAGCCTGGGGGCCTTCGGTCGATCGGGGGTTCGGGGGCGCTCCGGTGGACCCACTGCGCCTCCAGAGCGCAGGCTGCCGCCTCGGGGGCCGTGCCCTACTATCGGCCAGAATGTAACAGAGACCCAGGTGATTGTGGCTCCACAGACAGTCACTAGGCTGGGTCCCCGCTGGGAACACAGCATCACAGACAGTCGGCCCTGCAGCCCAGGGTCCTCCCCTCCCGCGGACAGGCCTCAACCTCGGAGCAAACCTAGCTCGCACCCCTCCGGAGCCAGCAGCTGGGCGCAGTCCACAGCAAATCCAGGCTGCCCAAGATGCTTTGTGGAAGGGCCCTCTCCTACAGGCGCAGTGACCCTGCCCCGGACTATGCGTCAGCGACCTCTGGAGCACTGTGATCAGCCTGATGGCCTTGACCTTGCATCCCGGCAGAGAGAGAGAGATTCCCAGGGAGCGAGTTCCGGTGAGGGGAAGGGATGAAGATCCTGCCAGGCGGTGCTTCTGTCGGATTGTGCATTTCGAAGCGGTCCTCGGTTATCCCGGCGAAGACTTTTTTTTTAAACGAGTCTACTTATTTGCGTATGGAATAAAAAGGGACATTTTCTGGACAGTTGCCGCTGCTTTGTAATCCCTGGGGCTGAGCTCCTCTCTGGTAATGCACTGTGGTGGGCGCCATCCCCAGCCTCCTGGAGCACCTTCCAGTCCTGGCCAGGGGCAGGTGGGTAGGTGGGTAGGGCAAGCCCCCACTTTTCCCACAGGGAGGCCCAGGGAGGCCTTAGGGGAAGTCAGGGTTGGGGACGAGAGGGACCTAGAGTCAAAGAAGGGATCCTCTCCTATCGTGTCACTCAGTTCTGGGACCTTCAGTACAACCAGAAGTCAGGAGTTGAAGGCAGAACCTATCACTTGGCCCAGGGAGCTGCCAGCTACGTGAGCCTCTGTGCCCACGGCTCCTTTCTGCCCTGGAGCCGAGACTCATCTCTGACACGGGGGCTCCTTCTTTTGGTCAAAACAAAACGCTGGCGCCAGTCAGCCCAGCAGGGCCCAGCGAGGAGCAGGGCTCTCTGGCCGGGGCCTCACCCCCGGGACCATTGGCAGTCCCTCTTGAACTGAAGGATTCAGACCCTGGGCAAGGTCCTGAGTTTATGGGCTCTGAGCGAATGCGTATTGCTTAGCTCGTTGCCGTGGCTGGATCTCTGCAGCCAGCCTGCTGCAGGGTGGAGACAGTGGTCTCCTCCGTGAGGGAAAGATGCTTTATGGGGTGCTCATAAAGATGCTTTCAAGATGCTGCTCAAGTCAGGAGAGAAGCCATTCAGTTGCTTGAAAGGGTCGCTCCTGAGACAGAATGGAACCCCTTGGAAACCTGTCTCCACCCCCACTGGCTTTGGGTCTTCGAGTGGAGCAGACATTCCAGGCTGAGATACACATCCCGGTCCCTCGGTCTGGTCTGGTCGGTCTGGCCCTCGGAGTTCTCAGTGGTGGCGCCAGACAGCCCAGGAGAAGGCGCCACAGGGGTCTCCCCACCCTGGGTGGGGGGAGGAGGTCCATTTGTCTGCCCCTGCAGCCCAGTTCCCTGACCCAGAATCATCCCCTGCCCCAGCCCTTCCAGTCAGTTCCGTGTGCCCTGAGGCTGGGCTCTGGCAAGCTGGTGGTGGGGGGGGGGGGTGCTCCAGGGGGACGGTGGGGGCGGGCAGCCCGGGGCGTAGGTGGTCCTTGCTCCTCTGGGCTCTAAGGTCCCCACCTTCAGGCTCCCAGTGCCCAGGGCCCGACCAGGGCAGGCAGGCCCCCTGAGAGCCTCACACCTCCCCTCCAACCCGGCCCCCCGCCGGCTGCTGCATTTCCTCCCTTTGAGGGTGGGGTCTGCTCTTCCTGGAGAAGGGGAGAGCTGCCCTTTCCCCATCCGTTTCACTGGACTTTGTTAGGAGCGACTTACCATCTGTTTCCCTACAGTGAGCTGGCTCCTAGCTATCTCCAGAGGCCTTTGGTCCAGACCAGAGGCCACGGGCGGAAGTGTGTGCCAAGAAGGCCTTTGGAGAAGCAGCGGCATCTCTGCTTCCTCCCTCTCTCTCTCCCACTGGGCCCTCTCGGGGCCTCCGCGGCACTCTTGGCTGGGGCTCCACGTGGGACCCTGGGCCTCTGTCCCTTTGGCGGCTGCACACGGTCAGCAGATATACCCCTGCCGGTTCTCTGAGAGCTGTGCACCAGCATGCCTGCGCAGAGCTGGCCGCACGGGCCAGCGCAGGTCCCCGCCTGCGCACCAGGCGGGCAGCCGGGCAGTGCCGCGCCTCTGTGCTGCTGGCCGGCGGCACCGCACGCCGGGGCATCGTGCGCGGATACACGGAGGTAGCGCTGGGATTCGGCAACTGCGGGGATCCCGGGCACTCGGACCACGAATGGGATCCTTAAAACCCGGGTTAAAGGCGTGTTGCCAGCGATGCAACCGTTGGATTCGACTGTTTGGTGGTTGATGCTGGCGCGGACCCCAGGTCGTGGCGACCATACCGACCGCAGGGCACAGCGGAGCACCGTGTGGGGCCCATGTCCCCGAGCGGCTCGGCCGCGGCGGATCGGTCCGCACCAACCACGGCTCCAAGCCGGCTGGGGAGCCGCGTGGCCCCGGGGCCACAGGCAGCGAGGGACTGTGGGCCGCGTGTCCAGACCCTCGGATCTGCCCACTCGGAAGGAACCAACCTGGCTGCCCGGCCTGGGACTGTCGCCGGGGTCAGAGAGGAGGTTTTCTGCGCGGCGGAAGGACTGCCTGGTTCTGCGGAGGCAGAGACAAGGTGGGCCGGGGAGCTGCTTCCTTGCCTGCCAGCTCCAAGCTCCGCAGGGTGGGAAGGAAGCAGGAGGTGGGAGGGAGGCTTGTTCCCCCAACCTTGAGGGAGGGTCGGCAGCTGGAAGCCTAACGCTGAAGAACAGAAAGTGGATCCAAACGGGGCGATCGGGCCAACGGGACTCCGGAAGCTGGTTTGACCCCCTAATTACCCAGCGTGCGGAGTGTCCCACCAGGGGCCGCACAAACCACAGCGAAGCCTGGGCGTAACAGGCAGCCCGAGGGGCTGGGGGGCCAGGCTGGTTATGAGCCGGGCTCGAAGCTCCAGCGCCAAGAGCGCAGGTCGGCCTCATCCAGATGCGTGCTGGCTCGGCTCCTGGCGGGGGATGAATGGCTTTGCTCTGTTTCTGCCCCGCGTGCCCTGACCCTCTCCAGCCCTCCAACCCTAGCTTCTCCTTACACGAAACCCAAACCCGATTCCAGCCACCGTGGGTTGCCTAGCGGCTTCTAGCTGCAGAGTCCCCGAGCCCAGCTGGGTCTACCAGGCTTTGAACACCTGGGTGGACCTGCAAGTTTCCCTACCGAGTTCGCGCAGAATCAGACCTGCTAAAAGGGACAGGCAAGTCCCATTTCCCTCCCCTCCCCTCCCCCATCTCCCCCTCCCCCATCTCCCCTCCCCTCCCCCATCTCCCCCTCCCCTCCCCCATCTCCCCCTCCCCTCCCCCATCTCCCCATCCCCCCTCCTCTCCCCTCCCCCCCGCCCCCGCCCCCGCCCCCGCCCCCGCCCCCGCCCCCGCCCCCGCTCCCGCACCCCCCCTCCCCCGCTCCCCCGGCCCCGCTCCCGCTCCCGCTCCCGCCCCCGCCCCCCTCCCCCAGCCCCTCCCCCCTCCCCCCACCCCCCTCCCCCCTCCCCCCACCCCGCTCCTCTCCCCCCTCCCCCCACCCCGCTCCTCTCCCCCCCTGTCGCCCCCCACCCCGCTCCCCTCCCCCCGCCCCCCCACCCCGCTCCCCTCCCCCCTGCCCCCCCCACCCCGCGTTGCTCTGTGAGACAGGCACCACCTGACCACTCCAGATCCCGGATGAGAGAGTGAGTGGGCAGCACCTGAGCTCATTTCCACCCACCTTGTCCAAAGCCCTGGTGAGGGACTGATGAATTCTCCAGGAATTGCCCTTCTCCTACTCCGCACGTGGGGATTCACGGACTCCTTCCCACCCAGGGTCTCCCCTCCTCATCAGATACAGGTCAGGGGCTGTCGTTACCCCCCTCAACCTCGTCCCCCAAAGCTTAGCTTGGCTTCAGGGGGGAGAAGATTCCCCAGAGTCTTGGTGCTCTGAACCTACCCAGAAGAAGGTGGCCCACCTGGGTAAGGAAGGGGCTGAGCGGTCAGCTGGGGCCCGAGAGAGACACCAGGGCCCGGCCAGCTCTGCTCTCACTCCTGTCTGTAGGTGTCTCCCAACCATCCTTCAAGGCCGTCTGGCCTCACCTGAAGATTCTCCCAAAGGGAAACTGGGGCTTTGAGGTCAGAAACTCTGAGGCAGGGACTCCAAGAAGTCAGTCACTGGGCCGCTCAGGCCCAGATCTCCGTTCCCTCACCTGGCACTGCTATGGAGGCCAGGTTCCTGGTCCTGGGGGTCACTGCTCTCTGATGGCCTGGGTCGGGGGCCAACCAGGATCATCTGGATCATATCCTTTGGCCGCCCTCACTGCGACGGTTCACAAGAGAAGGGTCCCTGGTCTCCTGCATTCGTTCACTAGGAGGGATGCCTGAACCCGGAATTCCAAGGCACGTCCCAGAGGTGGCTCACCTCACAACTGGTTACAAAGCCCCGCTGCCCTCTGGCAGGGTGGGGGGGAAGAGAGACATTCCTATAAGGGTAGACTGGAAAGGGGGCCACCCTGTTCTAATAGCACTGAACTTTGAATCCAGACACTTGGGCCAAGATCTGGAACCAAGAGTTAGTCTCTGGGTTCACCACCTGGAGAGCAAGCAGGTGAGTGGAGGGCTCAGCCCTGGCCAGTTCCGACAGCCATGGGCTTCAGTTTTTGTTTGTTTTGCTATAAAAGTGATAATGCTCATTATTATCTGGCAAGTGCAGAAAAGTCAAAACAGAGATAATTTACCTGCATTTCCACCATCAAAAGTCAACTGCTTCTGAGTGTGAGATGAAACTGTGGATTCATTGTGAGGCGATTCACAGATGTATTGTTAATTAAAAAAAGCCCTTATCAGTTGACATGCACTCAAGTATTTATCAGTGAAATGATGTGACGTTTCTTTGAAAAGTATGGCAACAAGAAAAAACAAATAAATTGAATAGTAAATACGAAAGTGAGACACACAGGATTAGCCAGGCATTGATCATTGTTGAATGGAGGTGCGTACATGGGGGGGTGTGTTCATTTCAAGGCTTCCTCTACTTTGTTTTATATTTGAAAACTTCCATAATAAAAATGCTCTAACAACTGACTTCGCAGAAACGTCACGGGTGTGTATTCCTAGCAGCGGATTCTCCGCCCGGGGCCATTTTCGTTACAGGTTTATTTTCTTCGGATCGCCATCTGACCTTGTTTGCACCCCGCTTGCTTTTTTTTCTCCCCATCCTTACTCGAAACGCGCATTAAAACCCATTAATTCGGTCTCCGCAGACACGCTTCATTAAGCCTTCAACCTCTCTCTGTCTCCGAGAACCTGTCCCTGCCCACATCTCTCTCCCACTGGCCCTGGCGCCCCTCTGGGTCCTGAACGCTGGTGCCGCCATCACCTCCGCCTGGGAGACCTCCGAGAGCCGCAGAAGACCGGTCTGCGCTGCCGGGGGTCGCTGGCGCCGCTTCCCGGGCCTCGCGGTGGGAGTCGCCCGAGGACCGGGATCCCCCCGCAACCCGTGCAGCCCGGGTCTCAGGTCCGACCCCGCTGCGGGTTCGGGGTACGAAGCCCCGCGGCCGCCCCTCTGGGCCCGGGTTCGCGTGTGTGGTGTCTCGGAGCCTCCTCGACGCTCTCGGCCCCTGGGTCCGCGGCGCCGAGACTAGGACTGAAGGTGGGGGCGGTGACTAAGGCTGGAGGGCGGGGGGAGATTCCTGGAGGGCGTGTGGGGAGAGGCTCGCGTGCTCGGAGCTCCGTCTGGAGAGACAGACGGGTCCGAAGGGCGCTCTCCATCCCCGGGAGACGCGGTGTGCGAGGGGGTGGGGGCTTCTGGGATGCGGGCGACCCAGCCCCGAATTGCGGGACTCCCCGGGGTCTCGCTGCTCCCGCCCCCCGGAGCGGGGTCCGACGAGGCCAACCCGCAGGACCTCGGCCCCGCCCGGCCGGCCGCGCGCTCCCCTGCCCGCGCCGCGTCTCTGCTTCTGTCCCCTCCGCCTCTGCGTTTCTCGTCTGCATTCTTCTCCGCGCGCTTTCCTCCTGCGGGGCTCGGGAGTCGGCCGGTGCGTCGTCTCCGCTGTCGCGCGGCCTCCTGGGCTCCATCGCCCCCCTCTCCGGGACACGATTACCTCCCCCTTCGATCGGCCCCAGGTAGGAGTCGGGGAGGCTGGGCCCCCCCTTTTTGAAAGGTTTATTTCTGGGCGGAAGAGCGCGTCCCCCGGACGCGGCGGCGCATGGACCCCCTGCCCGCCGAGGCCCCGTGTCGCCTCGATCGGGCTGGTGGGAGTCGGGGTCGCCGCTTCGTGTCCGGATCCCGCGCCTGCCCCTCTGGGGGCTCTCGATCCAGACCGTCCCCTCGCCAGGCCCGAGTGTCCCCCCTCCCCGCTCCGGGCTGACCGAGCTTAAAGGAGGGAAACGGGCAGTGGCGCCAGGTCCGCGGCTCCCGGGATCCGGCGGGCGGCCGGCGCGGAGCTGCCGCCTTCTGCTTCCGGGCCGCCGGGCTTCGGGGCGCTAGGCCGGCGTGGCTGCGGACCCTCCGGGCCCGCGGCCCTTGCGGGGGGGCGCCCCCTCCCCGCAGCCCTTCCGGCCCCGCCTGCCCCCTTCCCGCCGGCGCCCCCCGCCCCCTGCCCGGCTCACCTGGCGTCGCCTTGGCGTCTCGGAGTCTGGCTCGGCCTTCGCGCCCCGCCCCTCGGTTCTCACCTCGCTCCTTCCCGCTCCCCTTCCCCCTCGGGCTCCGCGCGCGCGTCCACGCGTTCCCCGAGCCGGCACCTCTGACGCTGAGCTCTAGCCCAGCGGCCCGGGGCTGGGGCCGGCAAGGAGGGAGGTGCCTGAGCCCTCCTGGGTCCCAAAGGCTTCTCGGAGGAGGCAGTATTAAACCCGCAGGGAGGAGAGGAGCTGCGGGCGGCCGTGCGCAGGTGGAGACAGCGGTTCGCCTCGAGTCTCGGACCTTGGTGTGGGCATCTCCCCCCCAAGCCCCGCTCTGTGCTGTCTCGCCCTCGGGTCGCCCCCACCCAAGCACTCTTCCCTCCCGGAAAGATGGGGCGCGGATTTAAGAGTGTCCAACCGTGCTCAGCCTTCGCCGGCCGTCTGCGTCTGCGTGGATTCGGGAAAGTCGTTTCCCCTTTCTGAGCTCACCTTGCCCATCTGTGGAGTGGGTAGGCGGCAGTGGTGAAGGTCGTGGGGCCCAATGTCAAGAGCGCGGGCTCAAGGCTTGCTGCTGGGCACACAGCCTTCTGCACCAACAGCAAGGTGGGACGCCTACCGCCCACCCGCTCAACTCACAGGTTCCCTTTCCTTCGGCCTGTGCAGGGCAGGCCGCTGCGGTTCCGGCTCGGGCCTGAGCGCCGAGTCAAGTCGCTCCCAGCCCCGTTCGCGCGCTAAGTCATGATCGCACTGGGGCTCCAGGACCGCTGAGGGGGCGCCCACACGGCCTCGCAGGAGGATGCGCTGTATGCGCAGCAGGCCCCCCGAACGACAGCTGCTCCCCTAAAAGCCAGCACAATCTGCCCCTCCAGGGCCCAAGCTCCCACACTCCCGCACCCATAAATCCTCTGACCTTTGCCTCCTTCCCAGCAGAGACCCAGGCTGTCCCCGCGCCCACCACAGGCAACGGCGAACTCTAGCCAAGGGGCCCGGGAGGAGGGATACGCCTGAGCCCTCCCTGGGCCTCTTCCTTTACAGCCGCCCAACTGGCCTCAGAGATTTGACATCCAGAGGCGGACACAGACCCTGGCCCAGAGCCTTGGGCCAAGGGGCCCCGCTCTGCAGTCTCTTTCAGGAGTCGTGGCAGATGGCCCTTGCTGGCATCCCCGTCACCTTGGGGCAGCTTTCTTGGAGCTGGGAGCTGATCTAGCTCTTTACCCAGGTTGTCAGTGCGGCCCCACGACAGCCTGGCAGGGCGAGCCGTGTCCCCAGTTTATGAACGAGGATTCAGGCCCCACCGACTCCAGATCACGCAGACTGCACCGTGGGCGAAGACAGAGCTGGGTCCAGCACTCTTTCCAGCGGGGAAATGACACGACCCAGTGCGTGTGCTCGAGAGCTCAGCGCTGTGCGTGCCGGACTGCCTTTGGGGGGCTCTGGGAAGATGTGGGGGTGAGGGCAGCTGGCCTGCTCAGAAGAGAGCCGCCTTCCGGTTCAGTTCCTCCCACCCCCAGCCTTCCTCGCCCCCCCCCCCACCCGCCAGCCCACCTCTCCTTATCCCAGTCGGACTTTCTTTCCCTACCTCCATCTCCCCACGTGGGTTGGGGGCCTCGCCTCTGTACCCAGGCTGCCCTTGGGAAGCCCCCACCCCATGGAGTGCCTACCTTGGGATTTTCTAAGGCCCTTTGGAGTGGTGGGGACCCACCGGGCCTTAGTGGGGTCTGAGAGGGGAGCCCCAGCCCCTCGGGGTCCTGCGTGGAGAAGGACTCCTGGAGGCAGCCTGGCCAGCTGCAGGATGGGAGAGCTTGGGCCGCCGGACTGATGCTGACACACTGATTCGTGATGATTCAAATTGCTTCTGTAGACGGCGGGCCCCTTAAAAGTGTTCCATTTCTCCATGTGTGGGGGAGGGGGAGCGGTTGGTGACAGCCTCCGGGCCCCTTTCCCAGAAAATCTCCAGTTCCTGCAAGGGACCCTTGCCAGTCTCAATCTCATTTTCTGTGCCCATTTCACAGATGCACCCAATGTGGTCCCAAGAAAAACAGAGACAAGCACCCCAGGAGGCTGACGGCATGTCTCCCTGCGGCGCCAGGAGGCAGGCCCCATCCCAGCAGTGGAAGAGAGGAGGGGGCTGGGAGGCTCTGGTGGATGCGTCTCAGAAGCAGCCCACGACCATACTGGTGCCCTTTGCTCTCGTCCAGCTCTCCTCTGGGATGCCCCGAGTGGCTTCGCTGGATGTCATCCTCCTGCAGGACCTGGAGGAGGGAAGCACTGGGCCCCAGGACCCCCAAGCCAATCATCTGAGCCTGGGGCTCTCAGGGCCGAGAAAAGACCAGGGGTTTGGGTGTGCGCGCGTGTGTGCCTCTGTGTGTGTGTCTATGTCCGTGTGCCTCTGTGTGTATCTGTGTGTGCGTCTGTGTGTGTGTCTGCAGACCTCTCCCAGCCGCAGAGAGGGAGGCTTGACCCCTCGGCCCAAGGAGGTGGTGGTAAACTCAGGGTGCGTCCCCGCCGAGCCTCTCGTGTCCTGCTGCCGACGCGCGAGGGGCCTGCCTCGGCTACTCCCGGGCTCACAGGGGCCTGAGCCGGCGGGCGCCGAGGCCCTGGGCCCCACCGACACTGGCCTAGGAGCGCAGCCTCAGTCTCACTGCCCGGTCGGTTCTGCCCAAGGTCACCGCGCGCCGCTCTGATTCCCTGCCGCCCGCGCCCCTCGCCTGTTCTCCGCGTCTCGGCCTCTCGCCGCCCCCCTTCCCGGAGCCGCTCTCGGGGCTCCAGCTCCCGGAACCGCAGCGTCAGCACATCCGGGCCTCGCTCGCTTTGGTTCTGAGTTTTCTTAAATCGTGAAAATCCATTTCCCCAAATGGGCGGGAGCTGAGCCTCGCTTCGTCCAGGGGCGGTCGGCCGGCCCCCCCCTCCCCACCCCCAGCGCGACCCCCGAGGCCCGGCATTGATCCCGCAGCATGTGCACATCGCATTAATCCTAATGGTTTCGCTGATGATTCAACTTTTTCGTTAAAAGCCACCCCTCCGTCCTCACCGCTCCCCTGCCTCCGCCTCTGCCGGCCGCGGGCCCCTCCGCGGCGCGCCCGCCCAGAGCTTTCTTGGCCGGTAGAGACGCGGCTCCTGCAACCCGGGTCCGCCTCCCAGGGCGCGTAGACGCCTCAAGAGGAGCCCGCTCCTCGCCGGCAGGGGCGAGAGCGGGGTGGGCGGAGGGCCTGCGGCGGTTTGGGGACCCTGCCCTCCCTGGCGCGTGAAGTGCAGAGCTTAGATCGCGGTCATCCCGACACTTAACGAAGTCAGATCCTTGGCCTTCCAGACTCGGACCTGAGAAGAACCGTAGAAGGATCCAGAAACTGAGAAGTCCCGCACCCTCGCGGCGCCTCGGTTGCCCATTCCATCAGCGGGGAGGCCGAAGCCCCGACTGGCTCCAGGTCGGCCGTCACACGGGAACGGAGCTGGGCCTGAGCGCAAAACCGAGAAAGCGCATGGCCTGGACAAGGGGAGGCTGGGGGACCTGCCCCCGCTCCTTGACCTTCTTCCAGGGAAGGGCCTCGGCCTTCGCGAGGGGCCGATGCCAGATGGCCCTGCCTTCCAAGGCGAAACCCGGAGCCCGCTAGGCTCCGCGGCCCCAGCCCTGCGCCAAGGGCGCCCAGCGCGATCTGCCCCGACACCTCCAGGCTGGACCACGTCTGATATCACGAGGAAACGCTCTTCGTTTCTTCTTCGTTTGTTGTAGAGAATTCAAAATATGTAGGTAAGAAAAAAAACGTTAGGGCACCACAAGCTTAGTTAACTACCCAGAAATAGTTTTCAATGGTTTGAGGTCTTTTTTTTTTTTTTTAAATTTATAGGCAACACATTGTGCCTGCTGTTCAGTCGTGCTGGACCCCTGCGCCGCCTTGGACTGTTGCCCGCCAGGCTCCTCTGTCCCTGGGATTTCCCAGGTAAGAATGCTGGAGTGGGTTGCCATTTCCTCTTCCAGGGGATCTTCCCCACCCAGGGATTGAACTGGTGTCTCCGGCATTGGTAGGGGATTCTTTATCACCGAGTCACCTGGGAACCCCCCAGACAGAACCCAGTTTGCTGTAGGAAGACTCTCCCTTCCCTCATCCTTTTAAAAAATGAAGCTAAATTTGCCTACAGAGAAAAGTACAGATCTTCAGAGTACAGTTAGATGAACTTGGACAAACGCACACACTCGCGTACCATCATCCAAATATTTTTTTTTATAAAGAAAGGAAAACATATACACAAATGTCTGAAAGATTTAAATCAGGGGAACCGCGGTTCCCTTTCTGTTTACAATTTGTCAGTGATGCACGCACACAATTTCAAATGGCCTCTGTTTCCACAAAGAGAATGAAAAACGCTAACCAGAAACGATTCCCCACCCCAACCCCCAACAGAAGACACAGCTGTTAACCTTGCCAGCTCTTCCTGTTCCTAACCTGCTCATATTTCTAAATGCACCCTTAGATTATTTCTTGATTTCATTTTTAAAAAGGAATCTAGAGCCTTCCTGGGTGGCCCTGGGACTTCGAGCTCCCAGTGTTGGGGGCCGGAGTTTGGTCCCTGGTCGGGGAACTGGACCCCACATGCTGAGACCTGGCACAGCCAGATCAATCTTTAGTGCTTGTGGCCTCCTGTCTGAAGATGGGAAGTAACTTGCTCGCAGGTCAGTGCAGTAGTCACAGCCCTTTGCTAGCCCCTCCTCAAAATGCCAGCCTCTCTGCGGAGATGGGGACCCAGAGTTCCCAGTGCTGCCTGCCACACATGCACTCCACAGCTGGCTGTGAGTTGGGATCCATCTTTTTCTTTCCTACTAGTGTTTCTCCTTGGCTTTCTCTATGCTTGCTATTCATCTGTCTCCAAACTCCCTTCCCGAGGACCAGTCCCCTCTAGGAGGCATTAAATGGGTGGGAAGAGGGGGAGAGGTGGGCCGCAGGCTGGGGCTTCTACATAAGACCCTCTGATTTCCAGCCTGGCTCCCATTTCCGAGGCCACCAATCCCCAAGGCTTGCTGCTGGCCAATCAGCTGCCCCTCACTCCTGGCCCCTCCCATTCTGCAGACACCCTCCAGGAGTTTTGAGAGGGGCCTGATGCACCATTCCCAGGGTCTTATCTCCAAAGGCTTTGGGGTCTTCCCCTGCGACCCCTGGGACGTGTTCCACTCTGGTTCCCACCTGCTAGGAGCAGGTGGGTTTGTCCAGCACGAACTCTGAATTTTGAGGGATCCTACTGGAATGTGGCCCCTCGCTGGGGCTGGTTCCCCAAGGGCGAGGATGAATCCTCTAGTGGCCTCCCTGGAAAACCCTGTTTAAAGAAGGTGCCAGGCACTCAAGGCCAGAGAAATCCAACGTTCCTCATCTCCAGGGGACTCCTTCAGCCAGAGCTCACCGTGCAACGAGCCTATCCTGGGTCCCAAACCCTTCCCACCCCACCCCACCCCCACCACCAGGCCAGATGACCCCTTCCATCGCTGCAGCCTCCCTTGTTCTCTGGGGTCACTGCTACTTCTTATCTGACTCCTTTATGAGGCTGTGGGCTCTTTGGGGCTCTGCCATCCAATCAGGCCGCTTAGAGGCTGTCCCCTCTGGGCGCTTAATCAATAGTTGTTGGATAAATAGTGAATGAGATCGTGGTTTAATTCTCCCATCAGCCATGTGATGTGGATGAAGTCTGCGTGGCCAGCAAGCTAGGGAAGGACATCCAGATCTGTAGAGCAAATCTAACTGTTTTGCTTCTTCAGGTTTGTGATGAGCCAGTGGAGACTGGCAAATACATCTGTATGGAACTGGGGGGCAAAGACGTTCCAGTGCGGTGGAGAAAACCCAGGGTGGGGCGTGGGCACGGTGCAGCTTTTACACTTCGGCAGGGGCGGGGGGGCGACGTGGGTATCAGTCCCGCCCTGCCCATGTGTGTTTGTGCATATAGACACTAGGGGAGAAAGGAAGCCAGTGCTTCTCAGCTTTTAGAATCAGCATTGCCTGAAATTGCTTTTCCCACTTCTGTATGTGTAGATTTATTTCAGGATGTAAAATGCATTTCTTACTGTGGTTATATCTACAGAAAGAGTTTGAGGCTTGCTGGATGGTGTTGCAATTATTTTGGTTTCGTATACTCTTAAGTTTTTTAACTTGGCAGAAGTAATACATATTTTTCTTCATATTGTTCTTAGGTCTTAGAATTCTCTAGATAAACAAAACCAGTAGAAAAAAATGTACATATAGAAAAATATAGGAGATATATATATATATATATATATATGGGCTTCCCTGGTAGCTCAGCTGGTAAGGAATCCACCTGCAATGCGGGAGACCTGGGTTTGATCCCTGGGTTGGGAAGATCCCCTGGAGGAGAGCATGGCAACCCACTCCAGTATTCTGGCCTGGAGAATCCCGTGGAGAGAGGAGCTTGGTGGGCTCTGTGGGCAGAGAGTTGGACACGACTGAGCGACTAAGAACAGAACATAGACACCACATATGAGAGTGAGACGGGGAGAGAGGGAATTGATTTTAAGAAGCTGGTGCATGTGACTGTGTGGCTGGCGACTCCGAGTCCTGTAGGGTAACTGACAGGCTGCAGATGTGTTCAAGAGAGGATACTGCGGTGTGAGCCCCAGTTCTGGAGGCAGCAGGCTGGGACCTCAGGCAACGTTCCTAGGATACAGTCTCGAGAATCCCTTCTACTTCCAGGGCCCTCAGTCTTTGCACTGTTGTTCAGTTGCTAAGTCGTGACTGACTCTTTGCGATGCCATGGACTGCAGCACACCAGGCTCCCATGTCCTTCACTATCTCCTGGAGTTTGCTCAGACTCGTGTCCATTGAGTCGGTGATGCCATCCAACCATCTCATCCCCTGTCTCCTCTTTCTCTTCCTGCCCTCAGTCTTTCCCACATAAGGATCTTTTCCAGTGAGTCAGCTTTTGGCATCAGGTGGCCAAAGTATTGGAGCTTCAGCATTAGTCCTTCCAATGAGTATTCACGGCTGATTTCCTTTAGGGTTGACTGGTTTGGTCTCCTTGCAGGCCAAGGGACTCTCAAGCACCTTCTCCATCACCGCAATTCAAAAGCAGCAGTTCTGTGGCACTCAGCCTTCTTTATGGTCCAACTCTCACAACCGTAGGTGACTACCGGGAAGACCATAGCTTTGACTAGACAGACTTTTGTCGGCAAAGTGATGTCTCTACTTTGTTACTATGCTGCCCTTTGCCCTTAAGGCCTTCAGCTGATTGGATGTGGCCCACCCACACTGTGGAAGGTTATCTGCTTCCCTCAAAATCTGTTGATTTAAGTGCGACTCTCACCTAAAATAGACCTTGACCGTGACATCCAGGCTGGAGTGTGAAGGACACACACCTAGCCCGGTTGATGCATAGCCCTAATCAGCTCAGGTGCTCAGGCCTCCGTCTGAATTTTGACCTCCTCCCTCCAGGTCAAGAGAGGAGAGGCCGCCCTGGCGCTGGTATTCTCACCGGCATAACGGGAATGTGTAGATGGATCTGAGCGGCCTCTATGAGCCTCGGGGCTCTTCAGTCCACGGGGTCCTCCAGGCGCAAGGCTCTGTCCCTGCGGGGAGTAGGACGGCCCTCACGCTTCAGGGTGAGCTGCACGTGTCTCAGCCTGTCCGGCAGCAATCCGAGCATTCAGTGAGCTCTGGACAGCGGGGATGTGTGTCCACCACATCTGGGTCACCAGGACCCACCAAAGGCTGGGCCAGTGCAAGGAGAGGCGATAATGTGGGTGGGGTCTGTCTCCCTCACGTCATCCGGGTGGTGGCTGTGGATGGGGGCGGGAGGGAAGGCGGGGCGGTGAGACAGGCCTACGCTTGTGTTTCATTGTTGTGCCGTTGCTCAGCCATGTCTGACTCTTTTGTGACCCCGTGGACTGCAGCCCGCCAGGCTCCTCTGTCCATTCTCCAGGCAAGAGTACTGCCATTCCCTTCTCCAGGGGTTCTTCCCAACCCAGGGATCGAACCTGTGTTTCCTGCATTGGCAGGCAGATTCTTAATCGCTGATCTTCCAGGAAAGTTTTGTTTATTTCAGGTCAATTCCAGATGCAAATGCAAAATGGAACAAGCATAAAAAGACGGAAAGTGCTCTTGAGCTTTTCCCTGATCCCAGGGAAAGGTGAGGGAAGGTGTACGGATTCTCTCCTTCTGCCTCTCACCAAGTCCCACTGCTCACTCAGCTGGAGGCCATGGTTCCCAGTCACCCTTTCAGTCCTTCACCTGGCTGGATGACAAGGTTCTGACCAGTGCTACCTGCAACTCCAGACCTTCCTCTTAGCTAGGAATTGGGCAGCCCTTGGCACCCTTCTCTCCCCTTCCTGGCTGCCTGGGATGGCTTGTAAAGATCTGGTGGGGACATGCCACTTAGAGCAAAGCAGAGCTGCCCACCCCCCTGGACCATTTATCAGCTTGCATTTGTATGCGATATAAAACCTTCTGTCTTACATAAGCTGCTATGACTTGGTATTTCCTTAGGAAACTGAGTCAATATCTTAACTAATACAGGAGGCCTTTCTAAGCTGGGCTGATCAGCATTTACACTTCGCTGCTGATGACAGCACCGGCCACAGCTGCATACAACGAACTTGGAGGTAGTAGGCTTGCGTGGTATTCTCTGAAGACACCAGGGACCCAGGGACTCCTGCCTTTTTTATCTGCCATCCTAATAATGGGCTCCATCTTCCAGGTCACAAAACAGCTGCTGAGGCTCCAGCCCTCACATCTTTGTTCCGTTCAGGAAGAAGGGCAAAAGCAATAGGCAAAGGGGCTTCTTCCCCTCTTTTAAGAATTCCCAGAGGCTCCTTTCACTGACTTCCACCTTTATCTCTTTTACCACCCCTACATTTCAGAGAGAACTTTGTTACTAAAGCAGAATGGGGAATGGATATTGGGAGGCAACTAGGAAGCCTCGCCCAGAGAAAGTTGTGGACTGGAGTCACAAATCAGCAACAAGACCAAGACCTTCAGTTGGAACCAACCTCCCCGGTTCTCCCCTGGCCACTGCCCCGCCAGCAGCTCCCTCCGCTGAACTCAGCCAGTGGGGTGAGGTGTGTTCAGTCCCCACACCCAGGCCAGGCTAGCGCTCTCTTGTGCCAGTCCTTTGGGACTGGGTGGTACAGGGCTGGGAGCCTGGCTACTGTCAGACAGACCAGGACGAATCTGGGACCCTGCTCTCTGGCTGGGTGGCTTTGGACAAAGTCCTAACCTCTCTGAGCTGTCCGTTCCTCTCTTAGCTCTTGCTGCACTGAGGGGATCCTAGGAAATAAGGAAAAAAGGCTGTGCACACCCCCCCCGCCCCCGCCCGCTGCTGGGGCATCGAGGGGTGCACAGGAAGTGATAGCAACGTCGACCCCCCGTTCCTTGGCCAAGCACGAGGAGCAGACGCTGAGACACAGACTGGTCCGCCAGCATCCTGGCCGGTCCATTTCCCCCCTGAACCACGTGGGCTGGCTGTCTGCCCCACTGACTGAGCCCATCTGTCATTTTTATTACAAATTGCCATTCAATTGGCTTAACCCAAAGCCTGTTACCCCAAATAACCTGAGTGAGTGCTTGCGAACCCAGGCTCAATACCCCTTCCACACTTCTCACCCACAGCTCCAGGGAGCTCCCACGGGGGGCCTGAGTCACTCCCTCCCAGGGCCGGGGACCAGCCCCGTTTAAAGAGTCTGTCTGTTTCCCCAAGGATTTCAGAGGCCGGGTTTCCTCTGTGTGCCACCTTGAGACAAGGCCTGGGTTCGAGCGCCTGATCCTGGCCTGGCCTTGGGGCTCCTTGACGGCTCTCCCAAGTCTGAATCTGAGGCTGGGAGAGATGTGAGGGAAGTGGGTGGCGGGGTTCCGGTCCCCCCACCCCCCACAGATGGGCTAGAGATAGCAGGTTTCATGTGGGTTCCCAGGATCTGGGGCTGGCCAGGCCGGTGAGTCCCACGTGGGATGGAGACTGCAGCCTTGCAGGGTTGTTCTTCCTGGCCCAGGGACCCCGGGCTGTCCCTGCATCCAGGCTCCAGCGAAAAGGGCTTGGGGTGAGAGAATCAGGTCCCTGCCGCCCCCAGGTCATTTGTTTTCCCGTAAAGACCCTGGTCCCTCCCATCCTTCCCACATGGGAGGGCGGTGCACGGGCTTGGATCAGATACACGTGGGGCCTGTTTCCCTGCTCAGGAACAGTGTCTCCCTGGGAGGGGGCCTGAACTATCCCTCCCCGTGGTTCCTGCATCCACAGACCTCTGTATGTCCAGAGTACCCGTCGCGGGGCCGGCACTGACCCTGGGGGTCAGCCCAGGACTCGAGGGCCCCTTGGTCCTGCCGAGGAGTCGGATGAGCCCAAAGGCTGCAGCCCAGGGCCTGGCATTGTGCCTTCCTGGGCGTCCACTGCACACAGGGACCCCAGTCCCCACTGTAGGGGGTCTCAGTCTAGCAGGAGAGACGGCAGATGGAGGGAACACAGATGGGGCCACAGGCTGTAAGTGTGGCCACGAGTGTAGACAGACGCTGGGCCAAGGGTCAGGGGAGCTCCCGAGGAGATGGAGCCGGCACCCAGGGTGAGAGGGAATTACCCGGATTTGGGGGTGGGGAGCTGGTAGAATGTTCCAGACGGAGGAGGTGGTGGAGTCAAGGTTGGGGGGTGAATGAGGGCAGGCTGGGTGGTGCTTGGGTGCAGCGGGAATGGCTGGGTGTTGTGGCCAGGCCTGGAGGAAAGCGTGGTCTTGACCCCTGGCCAGGAGTCTGGGCTTCATTCCAAGAGTCTGGGTCAGAGGAGGGGGTAGCCCTTGGTCTGAATCCCTCTGGCCTTGAGGGGCCATGACGCATGTCAGCAGGGCCGCTGGATGCAGAAAACCACTGGATGAAGAAAACCCAGGAGGAATAGGTCCAAAGTTAGACGGGTGTCAGAGGGCAGAGCTGAGCAGCCCAGGAGGTGTCCGGGACTCCCCAAGTCATGTGGGGACTCCCCAAGTCATGTGGGGGCTCCCCGCGGCGGAAGGGGGACAGGAGTACGCCCAGGTGTGAGGTCTGTGGGCCCAGTGCTTGGAGTGTTCAGCTCAGCTTGGGGCTCCCTCTGAAAGCCTGCCTGCCCCCACTCCAGAGGAGCATGTGCCCTGAGGGGCCACGTCCCCTCCATGCACTGGGTGGGCACCCTGCCCTTCCAGCCACTCACCACCAGTGCCATCGGCACCACTGACGCCTCTGACACTCTTCACGGCCCGCCCCATGGGTGCCAGCTCCCGGGGTCCCTCGTGGTGTCATCTCCGGAATGAAGGTGGGATGGGGGAGGCTGGAGTGAGGGAGCCAGAGACTGAGGAGGCCCAGAGAGACCAGGAATTGGGCCAGGACGAGGGGCCCCCCCAAGATTGCACACTGTATGGCCCCCACGGGGCACACGTGGCCAGAAGCAAAGGATGAGGACCCAGGCTCCACACGGCATTGCAGCAGGGTCAAGGAATAAGCCACAGGCCCCACAGGGTGACTAAGCGGGGCCCACGGCCAGCACAGCCTCTGGAAAAGGGGTGCTCACACTCAGAGCCCCTCTGAGCTCCCTGTTTCCTCCCGCGCAGCCTCAGGGGGTGGGGCTTGGAGTGACGACTCAGGAGGGGCTGGGGGGCTGGAGGGGAAGCCACAGGGTGGTGGACGCGGGGCTGCTGAGGTTGGGCTGGGGGCTTGGTGCGGCCTAGGACCCGCCATTGCTGCGTGGGTGTCCCGGGGCTGCTGGCACGCGCAAATTCCATCTCTTATGGCTCTGGCACCAAAAGATGGAAGTCAGGGTGCTGGCCGGGCCCTGCGCCCTCACGAGGCTCCCGGGGAGAGTCCTCCCAGCTCCCGCCAGCTATCCGTGCTCCCCGTGGTCTGTCCCACAGCCGTCTTTTCCCCGTTCCTCACATCATCCTCTCTGTGTGCCCAGATTTCCCCTTCTCATCAGCACCCCAGCTTGTGGGCTCAGGTCACCTTCTCAAGTCCTGGGCGTTAGGACTCTCCTGCCTGTGATTGTAGAGGCTCAACTCACCCTTCCACAGCTGCCGTTGTTCTTGGCATGCGCCCTGGCCACGAGCCTGCCACACAGCAGTTGTCCCCATCGCAGAAGCAGGACCATCGAGACTCTGAAATACCCCACATAGCGAGAGGCACCCCCGCCTCGTGACTCCTGGGTCGCAGCACCTGCCTGCAGGCCCTGCGCCTCCACGCCTGGGGGTCACAGCCTGTTCTATTTGGAGGAAAGGAATTTCTGTCTTGGTGTAACATGAGCTGCTCAGGAGACCCCAGGTTTGGAAGAGCCTCTCTGTAACAGAGGGGAACAGTCTTCTCTTTGTAGTGAGAGGCCCCCTGCTGCTCACCAGGAAGGTGGGGCCATGTGCCAGATGGCCGAGTGGTGAGGACCCTGGGCCCCTCTCTGGGCAGCAGGCTTTGGTCTGCAGGGCTGGCCAAAGCCCTAGTGATGTCCCCTGCCAGCGTGTTGGTCACTCCGTCATGCCTGACTCTCTGCAGCCCCATAGACTGTAGCCCACTAGGCTTCCCTGTCCATGGGATTCTCCAGGCAAGAATACTGGGGTGGGTTGCCATGCCCTCCTCCAGGGGATCTTCCTGATTCAGGGATCGAACCTGGGTCTCCTGCATTGCAGGCAGATTCTTTAATGTCTGAGCCACCAGGGAAGCCCAATGATGTCTCCTGGCTGCCTTATTGATGGCCCTGGGGTAATCTTTAGACCAGGGTCAGATGTCATCCTTGCTTTCTTTCTGGTGGCCTGCAGGCCTGAGTACCCCTGACTCGTCCAAACCGGTCTGGAGCAAGTGCTAAGTTCTGGGCCTGGCTTCATCCACAACATGCTGTGTGGTCCCAGGATACTGACTTGCCCTCTCTGGGCCTGCGTTTTCTCCTTTGTTAAACAAGGTCATTCCAAGGTCTCTCTCCAGATATGCCAAAAAGAATTGAAGCTTTCTACAAACTCTTCACTTCCATTTTATTAAAATACCACAGGCAACACCGTCCAACAGAAAATATAATGAGGCCACATATGCACGTTAAATTCTCTGGTAGCTGCATTAAAGAAGTAAGAAGAAACAGGTGCAGATAGTTAAACAAGCATTTCTTCTAATGTGTTCAAGATCATTATCATTTCGGCGTGTAATCAACATCAAGATTGGGGACAGTTTTATGTTCTTGGTGCCATCTTTGAAATCTGACATGCATTTCACACATGCACACATCTCAGTTTAGAGGCTGAAATTTTACTGGAAATACTTGGCCAGGAGCACCGCCCTGGCTATCAGAACAGCACCTCCCGGAAGCGTGGCTTGGTGCTTCCAGTCCACTGGTGACGTTCTCTATGGAAGCAGCTGGTTACCTGTGCCCTCACCTGGGACAGCATCTTCCAGACCATGTTCCTAGGGCATCTTGTTCCTGGTTGTGTGAACGGGTGGTTCTCAAGTCACTACTGGAATCAGATTTTCTTGGGAGTGTGTGTGTTAAGTCGCTTCAGTTATGTCTGACTCTTTGAGACCAGGCTCCTCTGTCCGTGAGATTCTCCAGGCAAGAATACTGGGGTGGGTTGCCATGCCCTCCTCCAGGGGATCTTCCCCACCCAGGGTCTGAACCCTCGTCTCTTACATCATATCCGGCATTGGCAGGTGGGTTCTTTACCACTAGCACCACCTGGGAAGCCTCTTTCTTGGGAGACATCTGGTCAGACGAAACTCAGCAGCTTTTGCTTTGATTGCAGGACTTCTCAGAGCCTTTGATGTGGCCATGAGAATTAAAAGTAGGTGAGGTAGGGAGTCCCTGTTCGGCCAGCACACTGAGAACCCTGGGCCTGATACTCCAAGGCAAGAACTGAGTCTGTCTCTCCCTGTGTCTCCAGGCCGCTTTGGCACAGACTGACCCCCTAGGTGTGCCCTGCCCACAGCAGGCGCCCGGCAGAGACCAGTCATTCTAAACAAAACTTGGCTAAAGGACTTCCCATCCAGTGGTGAAGAATTCACTTGCCAGTTCAGGAAGACACCAGTTGGATCCCTGGTCCAGTGAGATCCCACGTGCTGCCGGGCAACTAACCGATGTGCCACAACCACTGAGCCTGTGCTCCAGAGGCCGTGCTCTGCAGCAGGAGAAGCCCGCTCCCCACAACCGGAGAGCAGCCCCCACAGCAACGGAGACCCAGCACAGCCAAAGACAGACTTTGAAAACAGGGCTAAAGAGAAGAGCTGAAACAGAGGTATGTTAAAGCTCATAGGAAGGGCCAGATCCTCTGCTTAGAGGAGAGGACTGCCTGGAGGAGGTGACATCTGAACTGAGCCTGAAAGGTAAACCTACAAAGAATAGGGTAAAGGGTGGGGAAGATATTTCTGACACATGAAGACCCAGAGGAGCTCTGTGTATGGTCTGATGCCCAGAATGGTGTATGGGGGTGTTGGTGCAGGAGTGTGAGAGGCTGCCTGGGACGCAGGGCACTGCAGTTCACCCCTCACTCTGTGTGGATCAGTGTTCCGTCGGCGGGGCGGGTGGGGCGGTCCTGCACTGGAATCCCAGGGAGTCTGCTAAACACGGACTCCCCAGCCTGAGAACCTGCATGCTGACAAGTTCCCAGGGGACTCCAGGGCCCCGTGTCTGGTTTTCTCCCCCACAGGCACAGAGACGATTGCACCTCTCAGCCTCGCAGTGGGGGCAGCAGGTTGGTCCTGACAAGTACGAAGTGGAAAGAATGGAGCGGTGGAAAGTTCTGGACGATGCTCCGACCTCTCTCCCCTGGCTCTAGAGGCTGAGGAGACTGCAGGTACCAGATGGAGCAGTTATAGTAAGGCAGAGCCTCCGTCAGCCCGGGTTCCCCTGGGTAGAGTCTCCATCAGCCCGGGTCCCCAGGTAGGGCCTCCATCAGCCCGGGTCCCCAGGTAGGGCCTCCATCAGCCCAGGTCCCTGGGTACAGCCTCCATCAGCCCGGGTCCCCAGGTAGGGCCTCCATCAGCCCGGGTTCCCCTGGGTAGAGTCTCCATCAGCCCGGGTCCCCTGGGTAGAGTCTCCATCAGCCCGGGTCCCCGGGTAGGGCCTCCATCAGCCCGGGTTCCCCTGGGTAGAGTCTCCATCAGCCCGGGTCCCTGGGTAGAGCCTCCATCAGCCCGGGTTCCCCGGGTAGGGCCTCCATCAGCCCGGGTTCCCCCGGGTAGAGTCTCCATCAGCCCGGGTTCCCCGGGTAGAGCCTCCATCAGCCCGGGTCCCCCGGGTAGGGCCTCCATCAGCCCGGGTCCCCGGGTAGGGCCTCCATCAGCCCGGGTCCCCAGGTAGGGCCTCCATCAGCCCGGGTCCCCGGGTAGAGCCTCCATCAGCCCGGGTCCCCGGGTACAGCCTCCATCAGCCCGGGTCCCTGGGTACAGCCTCCATCAGCCTGGGTCCCCAGGTAGGGCCTCCATCAGCCCGGGTCCCCAGGTAGGGCCTCCATCAGCCTGGGTCCCCAGGTAGGGCCTCCATCAGCCCGGGTCCCCGGGTAGAGCCTCCATCAGCCCGGGTTCCCCTGGGTAGAGTCTCCATCAGCCCAGGTCCCTGGGTACAGCCTCCATCAGCCCGGGTCCCCAGGTAGGGCCTCCATCAGCCCGGGTCCCCAGGTAGGGCCTCCATCAGCCTGGGTCCCCAGGTAGGGCCTCCATCAGCCCGGGTCCCCGGGTAGAGCCTCCGTCAGCCCGGGTTCCCCTGGGTAGAGTCTCCATCAGCCCAGGTCCCTGGGTACAGCCTCCATCAGCCTGGGTCCCCAGGTAGGGCCTCCATCAGCCCGGGTCCCCGGGTAGAGCCTCCATCAGCCCGGGTCCCCGGGTAGAGCCTCCATCAGCCCAGGTCCCCAGGTAGAGACTCCATCAGCCCGGGTCCCCGGGTACAGCCTCCATCAGCCTGGGTCCCCAGGTAGGGCCTCCATCAGCCCGGGTCCCCGGGTAGAGCCTCCATCAGCCCGGGTCCCCGGGTAGAGCCTCCATCAGCCCGGGTCCCCAGGTAGAGTCTCCATCAGCCTGCCTCCCTGGGCAATCACATGCAGCAGCGTCCCCACATGGGCCGTGCAGCGTGAGCAAGAAATATGCCTTAGTTGTGCTAACCGACCTGAGGTTCTGCTCGCTGTTGCTGTGTAACTCAGCCTGTTATGATGCATGCACGTCCATCCGTTTCCAGTCGCTCCAGGGGGAACATTTCAGAGTGTCTGTGGGCACTGATTCTGAGCAGTCAAGACAGTTCACACCCCCTTCACTCCTTCCCCGTCCCTCCCTCCAGAGTGGCAGCTGGCCTGTGCGGCACCCTCATGAGAATTACGAGAAGGCTTGCTGTCCGGGCTGCTCGGCTTGGTGAGAGTGCGCAGAGAGCGAGCTGGATTTCAGCCTTGACCCGCCCCCTCGATCAGGCACCTGAGCAGTGCACGACCTATGCAACCATATGGGGAGGCTCGACCGCTCACCTGTGGGGGGCAGAGGACAGGGGGAGAGATGAGGCTTCGAGGAGGGGGGGGGAGAGACTGTTCAGTTCTGGACCTGGGAAGTCTCCAGCAGGTAGATGGAAAGGGTGAGGGGGGGACTGGGGAGAAGAAAGCCTGATGAAACTTTCTGAATGCTTTTCTCCTGCTGGACAGGATTTCCCTGTTGGCGAGGGGTATGTTCCTTAAGATTCCCAAAGGATGGAGGGGTTCTGTGGCACTGGGGTCTCCACCACAGAAGGACATTCCTCTCCAACATCCCTTCCCACCTGCTGCGCTCATCTGCCCCTGGCATCAGAACCCTGAAAGGAGACGCTGAAGTGAGGGTCCCGCCTGGACCACCAGGTAATGCAGAGAGTGCTACAGAGCCAGCCAGCCGAAGGGGTCAAGGCCGAGGAAGCCCTTTCACAGCACAGAATCACACTGACCCCTCATTTCCCACTTGGAAAAAATTCCTTCTGCTTGATCTGTCAAAATTTATCGGGGAACTCTTTTAAAATAGCAGCTTTATTGAGATATAACTCACGTATCATAAAATCACCCCGCTTTAAAGTGTTCAATTCAGTGATCGCTAATGTATTTAGATTTAGGTAGCTCAGTTGGTGAAGAATCCTCTGCAATGCAGGAGACCCCGGTTTGATTCCTGGGTCGGGAAGATCTGCTGGAGAAGAGATAGGCTACCCACTCCAGTATTCTTGGGCTTCCCTTGTAGATCAGCTGGTAAAGAATCCGCCTGCAACGTGGGAGACCTGGGTTCGATCCTTGGTTGGCAAGATCCCCTGGAGAAGGGAAAGGCTACCCACTCCAGTATTCTGGCCTGGAGAATTCCATACACTGTATAGTCTGTGGGGTCACAAAGAGCTTGACACGACTGAGTGACTTTCACTTTCTTTCATCTCTAATTACAGGACACTTTTATTACCCCTAAAAGAGACCCAGATTAAAAAGGCTGAGTGCTGAAGAATTGATGCTTTTGAACTGTGGTACCCGGGAAGACTCTCAAGAGTCCCTTGAACAGCCAGAAAATCCAGCCAGTCCATCTTAAAGGAAATCAAACTTGAATATTCATTGGAAGAACTGATGCTGAAGCTCCAAAGATTGGCCTCCTGATGGGAAGAGCTGACTCATTGGAAAAAACTCTGATGCTGGGAAAGATTGAGGGCAGGAGGAGAAGGGGGCGACAGAGGATGAGATGTTTGGATGGCATCACCGGCTCCATAGACATGCATTTGAGCAAACTCCGAGTGATAATGAAGGACAGGGAAGCCTGGCGTGCTGCAGTCTGTGGGGTCGCAAAGAGGGTTGGACATGACTTAGCAACTAAACAACAAAAGGAACCCAGCCCTCCTTTCCCTTCGCCCCCAGTCCCCAAGGCCACCAATTTTTTCTATCTCTACGTCCTTGCGAACCCTGTACATTTCATAGGCATGAATCACACAGTGTGCAGCCGTTTCTATCTGGTTGCTGTAACTTAGCATAACGTTTTCAAAATTCATTCTTACTGGAATCAGAATCAGACCAGGAATCAGAACTTCATTCCTTTTTTATGGCCAAATAATATTCTGTTCCCTGGACATACCGTTTTGTTTGCTCAGCAACCAATATATGCACCTTTGGGTGCTTTCTACTCTTTGGCTGTTAGGAGTCTTGCTGCTGTGAACGTTTGTAGATAAGCTTCTGTGTGGACGTACGCTTTCAGTCCTCCTGGGTACACGCCTAAGGGGCGGATGGCTGCGTCCAGTGGCAACTCTAGCGTGTGAGGAACAGCTAGGCTCTTCCAGAATGGCTGCACCAGTTTACTTTCAGCGACGCACGAGGGTTCCAGTTTCTCTACAACTTCACCAACATTTAATATTATTTGTCTTTTTGATTCTATGAACAGTCGCCCTCGTGGGTGGGAAGTGATGCCTCATGGTGGTTTTGCTGGCATTTTCCTGATGACTAAGGACACGGAACCTCTTCACATCTGTTGGTTTTCCGTGTCTTCTTTGGAGAAAGGTCTGTTTGCGCCGTTTGGCCATTTTTAATTTGGATTACCCGTCTTTTTCATTACTGAGTTGCAAGAGCACTTTATAAATTCTGGATACATGTCTCTTGGCATATAAATGTTCTGCAAATATTTTCTGCCATTCTTTGTGTTATCTTTTTACTTTCTTGACAGAGTCCTTTGTAGCCAAAATCTTTAAACTCTGATGCAGCTATTGAGGAGCTTCTTAAATCTAAGATAATTAAAAACAGTGGCAGCTGCCATGTGTTGTGAAAGCGAAAGTCGTTCAGTTGTGTCCGACTCTTTGCGACCCCACAGACTATACAGTCCATGGAATTCTTTAGGCCAGAATACTGGCGTGGGTAGCCTTTCTCTTCTCCAGGGGATCTTCCCAACACAGGGATCGAACCGGGGTCTCCTGCATTGCAGGATTCTTTCCCAGCTGAGCCAGAAGGGAAGCCCGCCATGTGCCACGTTAGGGTGTTTATTGACTTAAACCTCACAGCAACCAGTGCGGTTAGGACTGCCGTTGTCCTCCGGGTATCGTTGGGGAAAGAGTGGCACAGACAGATCGAGAAGGAGGTTCACAGTCACGAGGCCACCACGTGACGGAGGCAGGATTTTAATACGCCAGCTGTTCCCAGAGCCCAGGTGTTTCATCACTGCTCAGCAGAGGTTCTGCTCTGCAACCTTTACCATGAACAGGGAGGCATCATCATCACCCTCACTGTTTTTTATCGTTCTCACCATTATCGACGTCGTCCTCATCGCCCCATCCCCAAGCCCAGCACCGTCTTACCCCGATGTTCTCATCCTCACCAGCATCACTGTCCCCCTATCACCAGCATCGTCCCCTCCCCTCCACCCCCCCATCCTCCCTAGATCATCCACACCGCCAAGCTCATTCTCAGTCCTCACCATCACCAACACCTCTATCATCGTCACATCAGCCCGCCACAGTCACCACCGCCATCACCACCATCACTTCAGTTCAGTCGCTTTGCGACCCCCTGGACTGCAGCACGCCAGGCCTCCCTGTCCATCACCAACTCCCGGAGTTTACTCAAACTCATGTCCACTGAGTCGGTGACGCCATCCAACCATCTCCTCCTCTGTCGTCCCCTTCTCCTCCCGCCTCCAATCTCTCCCAGCATCAGGGTCTTTTCAAATGAGTCAGTTCTTCACTTCAGGTGGCCAGATGATCAGAGTTTCAGCTTCAGCATCAGTCCTTCCAATGGTTATTCAGGACTGATCTCCTTTAGGCTGGACTGGTTGGACCTCCTTGCAGTCCAAGGGGTTCTCGAGTCTTCTCCAGCACCATGGTTCGAAAGTATCCATTCTCGGCGCTCCACCGCCACCGCCATCACCACCATCATCACTGTCAAGGCTCCCAGACAGTCTGCCGAGCTCCTCACTTGGGACCACGCCTGGAGCTCCCCGCTTCACATCTCCCACCCACTGAATCACCCCGCCTGCCCTGCAAGTATACCGAGGCTGGGAGAGTCGTGCTCACGCACATGTCCCAGCGCCTCATGGAACCTTGACTCAGGCCTTCCGGCCTCCGCCTTTGCTCTTGGTGAAGTTCCCTTGCTCGTTTCCCAGAGATGAGACTGAGAACAGGTGTCAGAGTTGAAGGGAGGGGAGGGGCCACTGGGGTCGAGTCCTGGCCAGAACCGAGGGCTGGCAGAGTGGTCTGCATTCAGGAGACGCTCCAGAGAACCCTGAGACAGGGAGGCTGGAGGCCTGGTTCCCAGGCACGAAGTCATTCTGGACGAGGGGGAGGGTTAGGGGGGACCACGCCGACCCCATCAGTTAGTGCAATTAGCCATCAGGATGGAGGCCCCGCACTAATTGCCTGGTGGCCAGCTGAGGTGCTCAGTAATGGATTAGCAGAGTGCTGCAGCTACTGCAGAGGTGGCCTCCACCTCCAGGGTCAAGGCCAAGTGCTCCAGGGATGCCTCTGCTCCCAGGGCGGCCCAGCCCTGCCAGGCCGTGCACCGGCCCCCCGGCCCCCCAGCGCCCCCAGCCACTTCCCAGAACTGAGAAAACATGGCTGAGGGCCTACCTGGCCGCAACCTGTTGGGGTGAAAGGGGGTCACCAGACCAGAGGCCTAGGTCGCTGAGTCAGGCCCTGGGAATCCATCCCCCTGGGACAGAAGCCCTCTTCGCACAAGTGGGCTGAGCTCTGAGGGCTTAAGACCCCTTCCCCAGGAAGCACTCGGTCAGGCGGAACCTCTGTGAAGACCCCAGTCTCTTCCTCGATAGGATGGGGAGAAGGGGTGTTGACCTGCCCACCTTGCCTCTGTGCCAGGATGAGAGGGGTTCTTGTTCCTAAAGTTCCCAGAGCAGGACATGCCGCCTGGGGCAGCTCAAGCCCGTGGTCAGTGGGCCCTGCCTGGCAGCTCCCAGCTGCTTGCGGAGGTTCCTGTGTCTCCCCCAGCTGGCATGTACCTGGCTGTGTCCCCGGGGAATGTGTGTGTGGTGGGCACGGGGCTTTCCCCTGAGGGTGATAGGAAGCCCCAGAGAGGTCTGTGCTGTAGGATAGCAGCAGCCCTGGAGGAGGATGCTTTGGGGGTTGGAGGGAGGAGGGGAAGCCTCAGCAGGGGCCGGGGGGTCCTAAGCCTGGGCTGTCAGGGGTGGGGAGGATAAGGAGGAGGCACAGATGCCAGGCAGCTTGCTAGGCATGGTGCTAGAACTTGGCTGGGACTGCAGTCAGTGCTTGGGAGTGGCCTGAGGGAAGAGAGCCTCCTCACTGACCCTCGACTTTCAACCAGAGCACCCCTCCTCCAGGAAGCCTTCCAGTTCTGCTACAGCTTGTCTCTGGGGCCTCATCACCTCCCCTGCCCTGTCCCCATCCCAGTTTGCCCAGTGGCCTATGTCGCTGACCTCTCCCTCTTTCTAGGGCTCCAGGCATCAGGTCCCCCTCCCTTCCTAGCCCCCCCACCCCCACCCCCAGCTGGGTGGGACTTCTCCAGGCTCCCTGAACAGTGTGGGCTCCTGGGCGCTGGGTTGTGAGCCGGGCTCCTCCGGCTCTGGCCTCCTCATGTAGCAGCTCTGGGGCAACCAACTGAGGAATTAAAAAAAAAAAAAACAACAATAATGAAGACTTTACTTTTAGAGCCATGTTTAAGTTTACAGGGGCTTCCTGGTGGCTCAGGTGGTAAGATATCCGCCTGCAATGCAGAAGACCTGGGTGCAACCCCTGGGCTGGAAAGATCTCCTGGAGAAGGGAATGGCAGCCCACTCCAGTATTCCTGCCTGGAGAATCCCATGGACAGAGGAGCCTGGCGGACTACAGTCCTTGGGATCATGAAGAGTCAGACGCGACTGAGTGGCTAACCCACTACACTGTCAATTGAACAGGAAGTCGGGAGCTCCCTCCTGCATCCCACAGATCCCTCAATTGATGACCTCTGCTCCTCGCCTCTGCCTAACCACCCACCCAACGCTGGTGGGATGCACGGTTACCACTGATGAGCCAGTACGGATAGCCAAGGGCCACAGTGTGCATGAGGGCTGACCGTGCTGTACACACTATGGGTTTGGACAATGTGCCGCTGACATGCGTCCACCATCGCAGTATCACACAGGGCTGGTTCACTTTCCTAATACTCCTCTGCGCCCGGTCTGTTCGCCCCTGCTCCCAGCCGCCGGGCAACCACTGATCTCTTTACAGTCGCTACAATTTTTCCCTTCTCCAGAATGTCGCATAGTTGGAATCATACACTCTGTAGCCATTTGAGACTGGCTTCTTTCATTTAGTGTCATGCCTTTCAGGTTCCCTTATGTCTTTTCTTGGCTCCGTAGCTCATTTCTTTTCAGTACTGAGACATATCACATTGTCTGGAGGTACCTCAGTTTATTTATCCATTCACCTCCTAAAGAGCATCTTGGTTGCTTCCAATTTGTGGTGATTATGAATAAAGCTGCACTGGACGTCTGTGAGCAGGTTTTTATGTGCATATAGAATTTCAGTTCATGTGGGTAAATTCCAAGGCGTGCCAGTGCTGGGCCATCTGGTAAGAGAAGTTTGGTGTGCTAAGAAACCCCACACTGTTCTTCCCGAGTGGATGTACCACGTTGCATTCTCACCAGCAATGAGAGTTCCTGTTGCTCCATGTCTTTGCCAGCATTCGGTGTTGTCAGTGTTTGGAACTTT
This sequence comes from Capricornis sumatraensis, assembly GCF_032405125.1. NCBI lineage: Eukaryota > Metazoa > Chordata > Mammalia > Artiodactyla > Bovidae > Capricornis > Capricornis sumatraensis. Next base: position 117,128,285 of record NC_091075.1, on the reverse strand, counting down.
AGCCATTCCGATAGGTGTGAAGTTCGTATTTCATGGCTGGTTTAACTTACTGGTCCCTAATGATTTGAAACTGGCCCAGATGATGAGAGCCGGATAAATCGTGCAGTCGACCCTGGCACCCTTCTGCCCTCCTCCTCCGCCGCCCCGTCCCAGGGCCTGCCAGTTCCAGCCCTCTCCCTCTTCCCGGGCACCCTGTCATCTCCCTGCCTGCCCCTTCTTCTCTCTACCCTGACCCCCACCTGTCCTCAGCCCTCCAAGTGGCACCCAGGGAGACCTGCAAACCCAAACCCGCCGGGCAGACACGCTCCACAGCCTCCCGCCACCCTCTGTTCTTACATCTCGGAAAGCCCCCTGCACCTACCTGACTGCCTCACCTCCCTCTCCAGTTGGGAGGGCAAGGGCAGCCAAAAGCTGGGTTCCCCAGAAAGAGCTGAATGTAAAGGGTTGATATAGGGGTGCAGAGCACACTAGCATTGGAAGTGGGGAGGTGGGGCAGGAGGGGTGGGAAGCCAGTTACCCCCTGGGCAAGGAGCCCTCCTGCCATCTTGGAGCTGCCGCTCTGAGGGACCAGGGAGCCGGGGTCAGACCCCAGCCTTCCAGTCCCTGGCTAAGAGCTGCTGGGGTGGGAACGTTGATTCCTGCACCAACTCCCGCCCCCCAGGCAAAGAGTTGCCATCCTCTCTGGTGCTGCCCTGTCCTTCTGCAGAGGGCTCAAGCCTCCCCCAACTCCAGGGGTCAGAGGGGGCCCAGGCCTTCTCAGAGCCGGCTGGGCTATTTTTAAATTCTTATTGGAGTATAGATGATTTTCAGTGTTGCGTTAGTTTCAGGCATACAGCAAAGTGATTCAGTCACATGTGGTGCTCAGTCATGTCCAACTCTTTGCAATCCCCTTGGACTGTAGCTGACTAGGCTCCTTTGTCCATGGGGCTTTCCAGGCAAGATTACTGGAGCAGGTTGCCATTTCCTCCTCCAGGGGATCTTCCCAACCCAGGGATCGAACTTGCATCTCCTGCAGCTCCTGCCTGGGGCAGGCTGATTCTTTACCGCCACGCTGCCTGGGAAGCATGAGAAAACTCAGGCCCAGAGAGGCAAGGTCTTCTCGGGAAACTTTCACCCAGCTTTTCAGCAGGGCTGAGCCAGCTTTGAACCCGAGTCTGCCTGCTGCAAAGCCCTTGTTTTTTTCTGCATCACACCGACTTCTGTGTTACCTCAGGTAATCAAATAAAACTTTCTCACAAGGAGAGATGAAATGTGAAAAGGGCTTGAATTTCTAAATCCAGAGAACAATCATCACTTGGGCAATGGTATTTGTGGCCTTTTACGATTTCCTCCAAAGTGGTTTTTTTTTTTTTTTTTTGGTAAGCTGATGAGAAAGACTCATTTTATGTCGTAGAAGGATGGGAGTCTGGAAACAATAAAATCAGCATTCTCATAATTAGCCCTTAAATTGTTCCTTGGTATAAAAGTTTCCCCTGGTCCCAGCTCCATCTTGCTTCTTGCACATTCTCACTACACAAATCTGAACAATTTTTGACAAGATTTTTGAGTTTTGTCAGATGTGAATTGTTAAGATTTAATTGAAAAAATGAACAGAACGCAGCCAGTATTTCAAAGGGAGTGACCCAGAACCAATTAGAATTTAGTAACAATTGGCCATTCAGCACTGAAATCCATGTTGGGAGCATCAGATTAAAGCCACTTTAATTCCCCTGCCCCCCACCCCTTCTGAACTCAAAATATCATTAGTGGGAGATTTCCCTGCAATTTTTTTCCAATCAATTTTCCTGGTTTTAGAAGTTGAAGTTCAACCGGCGGGGGTTGTATGAGAGTGGGTGCTGGTTGGTTTTCTCCCGGGCTGAGATGATACACAATATAGGTTACCGTCTTGAAAAAACAGGTCAGGCCAAGTAACATTCCTCGTCAAATTGCTGCTGACAGCCCAAACAGGAGACGGGGAAGGCCACAAAAAGGGCCTTTCATCTGAAGACAACACAGCGCGTAATTGGTCATTCTTTCCTCCCCCTGTCTCTCCCTCTCAGCTGGGGGAAAGTTCCCAAACAAAGCCAGGGCTTCCTCCGGCAACTTCTTAATCCCTTCTGGCAGATGCTCTCAGGGAAGTGTCAGCTGAGGGTACGTGGCTGTGCGCGGCGGGCACCGTGCCTGGCGCGTAGTAGGTGCTTAGGAGGGCAGCCGGGGAGGGCGGCCAGCCGGGGAAACCAATGAATGACCGCAGGGACCAGGAGCTCCCAACCAAGCCGTCAGCTCCATCCCCTGCATGAGGTTCGTGAGGGCCGGGCCGTCTGATCCATTCCAGCCCTTCTCTGCAGACAGGGAGCTCCGTGGGACCCCAGAAGCTTCCAGTCCACCCTCATCTACCCCACTCCCTCTTGCGCTTCTCTGGGACTTGCTTCCCTAGTGGCTCCACGATGTGGGAGACCCAGGTTCGATCCCTGGGTTGGGAAGATTCCCCTGGAGAAGGAAATGGTAACCCACTCCAGTATTCCGCCTGGAAAATCCCATGGACAGAGGAGCCTGGTAGGCTACAGTCCATGGGGTCGCAAAGAGTCGACACGACTGAGTGACTTCACGTTCTTTCTTTTCTTTCTTTCTTTCTCCTCATTTGGATGCCAGATGCTGCAAGGTTTGTCTCATCCTCACCGCAAACCTACAAGGAAATTGCAACTTGGGAAGGTCAGGTGGTGGCCCGCTGAGGGTCTCCGCTGGGCCCTGGGAATCCGAGTGACCTGGTGAGCACGTCTGGGGCACGTGGGCTCCACTTTGTGCCACCAGGGCCCCCGTTCATTCTAGAAGAAGGGCCCTGCCCCGCTGGCTTTTGTCTGTCTCGTCCCTGTTGGAAGAGTCCAGAATCAGGGCGCATTCCATATCTTCTGACATTTGCGTGATAAGCCGTTGATGCTGACACCAAGGGTTTCTTTCCATTATTACTTTTGGAAAAATGGAATTTATTAATTAATTGTTGGCTGTCCTGGGTCTTTGTTGCTGCTCAGGCTTTCTCTGGTTGCAGTGAGCCGGCCCACTCTCTAGTCGTGATTTCCGGGCTCCGGAGCGCGGGCTCAGCAGCCGTGGCTCCCGGGCTGAGTTGCTCTGGGGCTCGGGGGATCTTCCAGGAACAGGGCTGGAACCGGTGTCCTCTGCACTGGCAGGTGGATTCTTAACGCTGGACCCCCAGGGAAGCTCCATTATGACTTTTAAGGTGAACTTGAGGAACTCTCCTAGAACTGGGGACAACCCACCACCTTCAGGTCACTTCCACCCCAAACTCCCTTTCGATACATTTCTGTTCATTTCCAGAAGTCAAGTGAGACCCCAAAGCTTGGATGTGAAGTTTCAAGAGCACAAACACACAGAAAGCAAGCAAAAACAGCCCACAGGGTTCACATTACTAATGTGGAGTTTGGGGTATCTCAGAGTCTTCAGTCTCAGACCTGCGGTGTCTCGGCTTGGGTTCTCAGAGGCGGACGCTGAGACAGAGGCTGACGGGCAAGCGCTTGCTGGGATGGGGTCCTGGGAAGCGTGGGGCGTGGGGGTGAGGAGGACACGGGCCACTGCTGCGCTGTCAGATAAGCGGGCAAGCGGGGCGAGTCCCCGCGGACCCGCCAACTCCTGCCAATCTGGCAGGGCTGCTCCCAGGAGGGGGCGGGGGGTGGAGGATGTGATGGATTCCCAGGCGCTTCTGGCCGCACATAGGCAGAGAAACTCGGGCAGCAAGAGACAGCCCCCAGGCAAAGGGGCCTAGCTGCTGGCAGTTGGCAGCCAGGGCACTGAGGCGGCTGCGGCAGTGGGAACTCGGGGTCTGCTGAGCGGGCGACACAGACTCAGCCCACCTTCTGGTTAAGAGCTGGCAGAACGGGGTCTGTCATCCCCGGCTGGGTGGCCTCGGGCAAATTGCTGTCCCTCTCTGAGCCTCGGCTTCCTCTCCTGTGCAATGGAAAGAATGGTACTCACTCTTAGGTCTGTCTGTGGGGCTTAATCCAGCCCCTGTGCATAAAGCACCAGCTCCCGGCAGGGGCATTCCCGAGAGTGCTGCAGCCTGCACGCTCTGTAGCTGGGTCAGAGTCAGGGTTGGGTCAGGCACGCGGCCCCACTGAGAAGCCGCTTGCAGGCTCTTCTTGGCAGCTGAGTTGCTCAGAGGTTGAGGGTGATTGGGTTGTGCTCAGACCTCACCCTGCTCCCAGGGTGCAGAGCGAGGCCACATTAGCAACGGGGCCTCGCCACCTCGGGGACTTCGGGGCCTGGGAGCGCTGTGGCTGGAAAGAGGGGATATGCACTCCCTGAGGGCTGTGCTGAGGACTGCAAGGGGAGATACAGGCCTCAGGTGCCAACAGTGGAAGCAGGGTGCTCTGTGGTGTAGTGAGCCTCCCATCCCTGGAGGTGTGTAAGAGGCTGGGCGTCGGTGTTAAATTTTCTCCGTCCTGTGGGGCGCTCCGAGCCCTGGATGGTGGTGGTGTAGATGGGGATGGCTGGATAGCATGCCTTTTAAGATCTTTCCCACCCTAGAGAGTCTAGAATTCCATTTGTCTGTTCGGGGCCAAGCAGTGCAAACGTGCTCCTCATTTGGCGCATTGCATCCGTGACTCCTGAGGCTCCCCAGACAGAGTTCAGCAGCTCAGGCCTGGTCTGAATTAGTGGGACATTTAGGGGGAGATTCTGGCTTCAGCCTGAATGAGCCGCTGAGTGGTGACCTGAGCCTTGATAGCAGCAGAGGAGCCGCTCGCCAGTGGACTCCCCAGGGCTCAGGCTGGTATGAAGGCACAGGGGATCCTGCTGGGACTGGGGTGGGGAGTCCGGGGTAGCGGGGAATGTCCTGTGAGAGTCTAACGAAGCGGCAGCTCACGGCTCTGGGGGCACCATGGGCACGGATCCCACAGGGTGAGCCCGGGGGAGGAGACGCCACGAGAAAACCCAGCCGCAGGCTGTCTGAGCGCCCACATTGCACTCCGGCCCATCTGAACTGCAGGGCTGGGAGTGCAGGTGCTGCTTTCATCCTTGGGGCCCATTCTTGAACTTCCCTGAGCCCCCCGGCCTTCCCTGTGCAGTGGTGAGGCCCCCAGGGTCCCCCCTCCAGGAGGAAGTATCTGGGGGCGAGGGGCTCCAGCCTGGCCACGCCTGACCAGGCTTGGGGGCCCCCTCCTGCCCCGCGGGCTCAGCCGGGCACCTTCAGGCCGCTCGGCAGGGTCCCTGCGCTGTGGCCGCTTCCTGTCTTCCTGCTGTTGTCCAGGGTTACTCGGACACCATCACGTGCGCTGCACACAAACAGAAATACAGGAGACCCAGGCGAGGCGCAGAGGTGCCAGGCCCTGGGGACGTCGAGGAGAACAAGGCCGGGGTGGCCCAGTGACCCCCTGTGACCCCCTGTGGACCCTGGAAGTTTCTGGGGGTGAAGAAATGATGGGCCCTTCACTCACTTGTTCACTCAGCAGACACTGAGTGCCCCTCTGAGTCCAACACGATACCTGACAGTAATTGACACAAGTGGTCATGGTTAAGCATGAAATAATCGATAAGGCTTCACAACTGGTGAGGTTCCTGGGTCTTTCCCTAATTCCTGCGCGACCTGCAAGATCTGTTTCATGTTGACTGTGTCCGCACCGTTATAGCAGCAGGTGCAAACCACACGTGTGGTTTCGTCTAACTCACTTTAGAGAAACTAGCAATGTGCAATGCACACCGTTGTTGCTGTTGCTGGTTTTCAGTCACTAAGTCATGTCCAGTTCTTTGCGACCCATATAAAGAAGGCCGAGCACTGAAGCGTTGATGCTTTTGAATTGTGGTGTCAGAGAAGACCCTTGAGAGTCCCTTGGACTGCAAGGAAATCAAACCAGTCCATCCTAAAGGAAATCAACTCTGAATATTCACTGGAAGGACTGATGCTGAAGCTGAACCTCCAATACTTGGGCCACCTGATGTGAAGAACCGACTCATTGGAAAAGACCCTGATGCTGGGAAAGATTGAGGGCAGGAGGAGAAGAGGGCAACTGAGGATGAGATGGTTGGTGGACACCAACTCAATAGACAAGCGTTTGAGCAAACTCCAGGTGATAGAGAAGGACAGGGAAGCCTGGCATGCTGCAGTCCATGGGGTTGCAGAGAGTTGGACGTGACTGCCCATCTTCTCCCCCTCTTTATGGAATTAGATATAGGGGCCTCGCACACTGAACGAGAGATAGCAGGTCCCTGCTGGGGCTGCAGAGACATCTGGGGCGACCCCTGACACCTGCAAGCACTTGGTCAATCGAGGCTCTAGAGCACGTCTTAGAGTTGGATTCAGACTTCTCTGGCTTGTTGTGGTCCCTGGACAAGTTGTTAAGCCCTCTGGGCCTCAGTTTACCCATCTGTAAAGTGGAAATAAGAACTCTGCGTTATGGGATTTCGAGAGGATAAGCGAGTTAATTGTGCTTCTGGAAGACTGCCCAACACAGTGATGAGCTAAGCTGAACTGGGCCAAGGAAATCGAGGTGAGCAGAGGCAAGAGCTTGGAACCCAGGTGTCCCGGCTCCCAGACTCTAGGGCTCTTCCCTGGAAACCCGCACGCTGGGGGCCAGCTTCCCAAGCCTGCGCGTCTTGGCGGACTCCACCCCCTAGCCCCTCTCCCCACAAGGCTCCCATGTTTGGCGAGGAGGATCCAGCTTGCCTGTCTCCTTAGGGCGGCAGGGGTGGGCAGAGAAGAAAGGCTGAAACTGTATCCTCTGTCGGCCTGGGGGTCAGGGGAGCAGACCCCCACGCTTTCTCCACCGTCAAAACCCCCGTAGGATTTTCTTGAAGTTCAGTTTTCACATCATATGGCTGAACATTTGGAACTTTTTAAACGGAAATTGTAGAAAAAATGAAAAGTATTTTCGTCTCGGAACACAATACCTTCCTGGCAGGGAGCCACAAGAGAAGGCTCGATGGTGGAGAAAAAAATGGTCATAATTGTCAATCTGGATTAATCCGGGCGTTCTTCCGCTTAACCTCGCGGCGGGCTGAGTGGGCTGATCAGCGTGCAGAAGACACTGTTGCTTGTCACTGTACCGAGACCCAGGTCTCACACGCCAGCTAATTTTCTGATCACATTTCTTTAATTGTAAGCTGGGTTCAATGGAGCCCCCGATGAGACCGACGCATAAGGGAAACGGGGGTGCCCTGGGCGGACTGTGGCAAGCTCATCGCCCGTGGTTATTAGCAGAGGAAAGGTCTAGACACACACGGTGGCCCTGGAGGAATTAAGTCAGGGCGGGCAGGCAGGGTTGTGGGTGGCAGGCTCATGACACGGGCGGTGCTGGCTTAGTAACCCCATTTCACAGACCCTGAAGCTGAAGAGCAGAGAGGACGGACCCGAGTCTTTGGGAACAAGCAGCTTCTGTCCCAGCCCCGGGCAGGAGCGCGCCGGTCCCGGCCCCGGGCAGGAGCGCACCTATACGACAGATGATGCCTTTCTGGAGTCGGGTGACGGGAGGAGAAAAAGGCCACCCCTTGCTGGCCGGGGAAGGGCGAGCTCTGCCCTGAGCTGGAGGAGGGCCAGCTTTCTCCTTGACGGCAGCACCCAGGCCAGTGCGTCTTCGCCCAGTTTTCACTTCCTGGGCCCTTTCTCTACCTTCAGACTCTCATCCCCCAGCATCACTGCTGTTGGAGGAAACGGGGCTCTGACTCCATCCTCTCTGCCTGCCTGTCAGGCCATGGTGTCCTCCAGGGGCTGGAAGTGGCAGAGCCCAGGGGGAGACAGAAACAAGCGGGGTAGGGGAGTTGTTGAGGCTGGTGAGGCACAGGGAGGCGGCCCTTTAGGCAGGGAAAGCGCACTGGGCGGGGGTCACGGGACCGCCCAGGCCGCAAAAGGTGGGCCATCGTGTGTGGCCCAGGGCCTTACTTCCGATGAGGGGCTTTGACAGAGGGCACACCTGCTCCCCGCCAGCTTGCCCACCTTCCCCAGAACCTGGGAGCCGTGTGTCCAGGCCTCAGTGACCTCTGGCAGAGCTGCCTCCTCCGGCGGAGCTCGGAGCAGCTCGGGGAGGCCACAGGGCCCCTGGGGAGAGCAGCCGGCATCCTTGGCATCTTCCGTTCAGGAAGGGAGCCCTTTCCTGACTGATGCCCCTACCGGGCCTGGCCTCTCGCAGGTCGCCAGGCCAGAATCAAGCCAGGCTGGGGGCCATCTCTCATCTCACCAGCTCTCAGCGAGTCCCCTTTAGGGGAGACGTCTCACCTATCCCCACGTTTTGGGCACTGTGGTTGTGGAAATGAACAGGGCTTCAGCATAAGGCCACGGGGGAAGTCATCCCCTCTCAGCCAGAGGGGAATCCCTTGCTGCCAGCTGCCGCACAAAGGTGGGAGATCAGCTCCACTTGGCACCTCCAGGAAGCCAAGTGACACTTCAGAGATTCTTAAAGATCCATTGGAACTCGCCAGCAGGATGAGGTTCTGGGCGCAGTGGAACACGGGAACAGGAATACCAAGCTGGGGTGGTCCTTTAGGGCCCCTTGGGACCGAGGACATGGTCAGGGGTGAGTCTGGGGGTCTCCCCGGGCCTTGAGTCCCTGGTTTGGGAAGGGCACTTTGTGTTGCAGGCAAAGGGAAGCCACGCAGGGGTTTGGCAGTACAGGGAGGTGAGTCGATCCCGGTCGGTGGAGGCATGAGCCCCAGGCGAGCCGTGAGGACGTCCTCTGGATGCCAGGAGCCTGCGGTGGTGCTCACTGCAGGCATTCACATGGGCCTGGGGGAGTGGGCGGGCAAGGCGGGGGCCATGTGGCTTTGGAGGACTCGATGCCTGGCAGGTGGGTGGGTAGCAAAGGGCGACTTCCGTGTTTCCTGGTCTGGGCGAGCAGACAGACCAACATGGAGGTTGCAGGAGAGGGTCACAGGGACCACCAGGTTCTCTCCAGAGTCGCTGGGTGACCTCCGAGACCCTCGCAGAGTCTTACAGAGGTTTGAACGCACACTGCTTGCACCCACCCCCACCCCGGGGCATTACCCCACGGCTGCTTCTGGAAGGAAATCCCTTCGGACGTTTGCAGCCACAGACCCTGCACCCCAGGGTCCCCGGTGCCCCCTGCGCCCCTCCAGGGTCTCTCATCAGCGTATTGAGGGCTCTGGTGAGGGAGGGCCGGCCCCGCACCTGGACCAGCTGTGCCCCATGCCCGGCTGCGCTGCTGAAGGGAGTGATTAATGAGCACCTCCCTCCTCAAAGCTCTGGGGTGAGTCAGCTCTGCAGGCCGGCGTGAAAGGGGCTCCTTGAAATCTCCTTTTGACCTTGGCTTCCAAGCTCGGGTTTCCAAACTGGGGCCCTCGGTGGTCTGTGTCCAGCCTGGGTATCCGCTCTGATCTCTTCTCTGGTGTCAGGTGCCGGGGCTGGGGGCTGGGTGGACGCCACACCTGCCCTCCTGGAACCTACACACACTTTTAAAGGTTTCTTTTCATTGTTTAGTCACTAAGTCATCTCCAACTCTTTGTGACCCATAGACTGTAGCCCGCCAGGCTCCTCTGTCCATGGGATTTCCCAGGTAAGAGTACTGGAGCAGGTTGCCGTTTCCTTCTCCAGGGGATCTTCCCCACCCAGGGACTGAGCCCATGTGGCCTGCACTGGCAGGCGGGTTCTTTATCACTGGGCCGTCAGGGATGGATGGGTTACTCTGACTCAGTTGTGTCTGGCTCTTTGTGGCCATGTGGACTGTAGCCTGCCAGGCTCCTCTGTCCATGGAATTTTCCAGGCAAGAATGCTGGAGTGAGCAGCCATTTTTTTCTCCAGGGGATATTCCTGACCCAGGGATCGAACCCGCATCTCCTGTGTCTCCTACGCTGGCAGGCTTAGGGCCAGGGAAGCCCCTCTCAGTGTTTCTGGCTTTGTCTCAATCGCCCTGTTTCGCTGAGCTTGCCATCGTCTTGTTTGGTGTTCACTCCCTTTGGAATGAATCGGGGAATGAGTCTGAAATAATTGCATCAAAATCGCGGTCTTCTTCTGATGAATCTCTTTGTACTTAAGTTGCAATGTGGGGGGGGTGGGACTGCACTCTGCCCCCTCCCAGTTCTGGCTCACTGAGCTGCAGGGCAGGTGGGTCACAGCAAGACCGAGGAGCTGTACCTGGGCAGCCCTGGGTCCTTCTTTCCCAGGAGTGAAGTGAAGTTGCTCAGTCATGTCCGACTCTTTGGAACCCCTTGGACTATAACCCGCCAGGCTCCTCCGTCCATGGGATTCTCCAGGCAAGAATACTGGAGTGGGCCGCCATTTCCTTCTCCAGGGGATCTTCCTGACCCAGGGATCGAACCCGGGTCTCCTGCATTGCAGGTGGATGCTTTATCGTCTGAGCCACTGCTCTCCAACACCTTGCTCAGTCGCCTTCCTTGACCACCAAGGCTGGGTGTGGGGGAACAGTGGCAAAGCTGGCCCAAGCCCTCTGCCCCCTCTGCGTCTCTCTGCAGCGTTGCCACGTGGCTTTGCATCTCCTCCCGCTGCAGGTGGAGTCCGCTTGGGCCAATAGGACAAGGCGGAAGTGATGGCTTGCCAGGTGCCAGGGAAGACTCAAAAGGCAGAGTACACTCGAGTCCAGGTTGTTGACATTTCCTTTTATGGTTTGTATTTTTTGCACTAGATTGAAAAATTCCTCCCTGTTATTGAAAAACTTCCTTGTGGCTCAGCCGGTGAAGAATCCACCTGCGAGGCGGGAGACCTGGCTTTGATCCCTGGGTTGGGAAGATCCCCTGGAGAAGGGAAAGGCTACCCATTCCAGTATTCTGGCCTGGAGAATTCCACGGACTGTATAGTCCATGGGGTCACAAAGAGTCAGACACGACTGAGCGACTTTCACTTCACGTGGGGTCATAAAGATATTGCCTTCTGCTTTTTTTTTTTTTCTAGAAGTTGTATACTCTTTCACCTTTGTTTCTAATGCCTTGGAAACTGATTTTGTGTGTGGTGTGAGGTAAGGATTCGGTTTTTCGCACGGAAAGCCCGCAGCTGGCCCCGGTCAGCACTGCACTGGACGCTCTGTCCTCTTGATGGTCTGTGTTCCTTCCTTCGTCAAAAGTCACGTTTCCATTGTTGCTGTTGTTCGGTTATGAAGACGTGTCTGCAGCACCAAGGACTTCGAGACACCAGGCTTCCTTGTCCTTCATTCTCTCCCTGAGTTTGCTCAGACTCATGTTCACTGGGTCAATGATGCCATCCAACCCTCTCTTTGTATTTCTGAGATTTCCGGTTTGTTCTCTCTGTCTTGACCCATTCACACCCCTTGTTAGCTGCAACAATTTTAAAGTAAGGCTTTATACGTTATCATTTCCTAAACATTTTAAAGTTTTTTGATCCCTTTCCTTCCTTTATATACTGGCTTTCCAAATCTCATGGGGAGAAACTCTGTTGGAATTTTTTATTCAAAGTTCATTGAACAGGCTAATCTAGGGAGCATTGACATCGTTATGGCCTGAGTCTTTGTATCCGTGAATACATTACGTTTCATAACTCTCCCCAGGAAACCGTTCTAAAGATTACAGCTTGACTTGCTCTAGACTGGGATCTTCTCTCTAACGGTCTTGTTACTGGTCATCAGTGCCATCAGGAAGTCTGCAGGGTTTGTATCCAGCACATGTGCTGATGGCAGTTATTCCTGTGCAGTGATCTGTGCTGCTTGTACCAGTTCGTTCCTAGATCATCTCGGGCTTTCCGTGTGACCGGTCATAGTGTTTCCAACACTTGCTTCTTTGATTTTTCCCTTGTCCTATTGCATTGTCTAAATCCATCAGTACAATGCTGAACATAAATGATGGCGGGGACATGCTTGCCTTGTTCGTGACTTTAATGGGAATACGTGGAAACACTCTTTGCTTCTGATAGAGTGTTTCTGTTGGCTGTGGTAGAGCCAGGGAATCGCCCCGGCTATCCCTCCTCCCTTCACTTCTTTTTCTGGTAGTAGAACGCCTCCGGGTTTTAGCGGGGCACATGGATATCAGACGGAAAGTGTATTTTTCAGTCTTGCTTCGGTCACATGCCCAAGAAGTGATGTGTGCAAATTCTGTGTTATTTTCCGTCTCTGTGGAAGTGGTGCTGGTGAGCTCGCGTTGGCCAGGTGGGCAAAGACTCACCCTGGGATGTGTGAAAATCACACAGGAGGCTGGAGGAGCCTGCATCTCTGGTGAACTAGGGCAGCGGAGCCGCCCGTCTGATGGGTACCCTGCTCTCTCTGCGTTGTTGCACGTCACAGGAAAAGTGATCTTGGCCTGACGCCTTTTGGGTTCCTTGGTTCGGAAGTGCAGCTTGTACTTTGTTTAAACTTACCCAAATAAGAGATTCTCATTCTATTCATAGTTAATTATTTTGAAAATGAAACCATCAGTGAATGAATTCTATTGAATGCTTGCTTGGCTTCTATTAAAATGACCAAACTGATTTTTTATTTTACATCCCTCCTCCCTTCATCTCTTGATGTGCCATTGCTTAGCACATAAACTTTGAATTGAGAACTCTGCCGGCATTTGTGGGATGAACTGAAAGGAGCTGCAGCTGTCTACACTGCAGGCTTGATGTGCAAATCTTCCTCTTAAGACTCTTTTGCATCTCTGTTGGTAGTTGAAATCGGTATAACATCCTCTGTTTGGTTTTTCTCACACTTTTCTTTGTTTCCGGCCGTGCTGGGTCTTTGTTGCTGAGCACAGGCCCACTCGTTGCGGAGCTCCGGCTTCTCACCGCCATGGCTTCTCTTGCTGTGGAGCAGGGGCTCTAGGCACGCGGGCTTCAGTAGCTGTGGCGCACGGGCTCAGTTGCCCTGAGCACGTAGGACCTTCCCACGCAAAGGATCGAACCTGCGTCCTCTCCTTCGGCACGTGGATCCCTAACCAGTGGGCCACCGGGGCAGTCCCACGTCTTCTTTTCAGGAGTTGTCACTTAGCTTTGAGCATTAGGCCCTACTAGTCTCAGAAAATGAACTGGTTTCCCATTTGCCAACCCCTCTCATTCAGTGAAGCAGGACGCACACACTAGGGCTTGTCTGGTCCTTGACGGCTTGATAACTTGCTGTGATACTATGTAAACTGGATAGCTTTCGTTTGCTTTTTGGAGATGCGTATTTTTGCTCATCAGTTTGCCTTCTGCGTTGATTATTGGTTTGCCCATGTCTTCTATTTCACCTTTAATTAATTTTGCTAAAGAATTTATTTCCAGGAACACTGTCTTCCATACTTACACACAAAATGTATTTGTACAGATACTACCTTGAATTGCAGCATTCATCGAAGAATACTGTAGTACTCGAAAGCCGTTCTGCACCCGTTTCCTTCCCTTCTTCATCTCAATGCTATTTCTGTGTAGCTCTTGCTTCCTGTTTGGTTTTGCTAGAGATTTTTCTATCTCATTTTCTCAGAGAACAACATTTTACTTTTGCTGAGACTTTCTGGGTTTTATTTTATTTCCTTTGAAGCCATGTCTTCTCAGGTTCACTTCTTTGCTGTTCTTTACGGGTTATTGCCATTCTCCTGTTATTCAGTTTAACATGGGACATCATCTTTAGGTTTTCTTGTTTTGCAATAATGTGTAGTTTATAAATACACCTCTAAAAACCCGTCTAGGTACACAGTGGAAGATTTCTGTTCCTTGTTTATTTACTGGCTCTGCCGGGTCTCCAGTGCCGCATGCAGCCTTTCTCTAGTTGCTGTGAGCTGGGACTGCTCTTTGCTTGGAGGTTCGGGCTTCTCGTCCCGGTGGCTTCTCTCGTTGCAGACAGCAGGCTCTCAGCACTCGGCCCTCCGTAGCGGCAGCATGCAGGCTCAGTGGTCGTGGCTCACGGCTCTGGGGTGCTCAGCCCGGTGGTTTTGGTGTGTGGGCTCAGGTGCTTTACAGCATGTGGAATCTTCCTGGACGGGGGGTTGAGTCCGTGTCCCTTGCATCGGCAGGCAGATTCTTGTCCACTGTACCCCCAGGGAAGTCCCACCCCGGGAAACTTCCGTGTCATGCTTTCGCCTCCATTCATCATTAGATAATTTATCATTTCCTCTTTAACACAGAAGATTCTTAGGATTGTGTCTAAAGTTTACAGGCTTAAGTATTGTTACTCTGGTTTAGTCGCTAAGTTGTGTCCAAGTCTTCTGTGACCCTATGCACAGACTTCAAGGTATGTACATTTAAATGAGCTTTATTTTTAATTTTGAAATTAATTGCATCGTGGTTCAGTTCAGTTCAGTCGCTCAGTCATGTCCTACTGTTTGTGACCCCGTGAATCGCAGCACGCCAGGCCTCCCCATCGTGGTTAGAGAACATCATCCTTCCCTGGTGGCTTAGATGATAAAGCATCTGCCTGCAATGTGGGAGACCTGGGTTCGGTCCCTGAGTCAGAAAGTTCCCCTGGAGAGGGAAATGGCAACCCACTCCAGTACTCTTGCCTGGAAAATCCCATGGACAGAGGAGTCCACGGGGCCGCAGAGTCGGACATGACTGAGTGACTTCACTTTTACTTTTCACTTTAGAGAATGTAGTCAAGATGAAACTTACCCTTTGAAATTTGTTGAGGTTCGTCTTTCGACCTGCAGGTTGTCCGGTTTTGTGGATGTCTTACCTGTGCTTGGAAAGAGCATTTAAACTCCCTGCAGGAGGCTGTGTTTTCACAGAGACCATCCCTGGGAAGCGCAAGGCACTTTTGTACCTTTATGTGTGGTTACAACTGGCTGTGGGAGGCAAGCAGCGCAGAGACCAGATAACACATTTTATAGGAGATGAGCTGGAGCTCAGAGAGGGAGAGCAACGCGTCTAAAGTCACACAGCGCCTGCGTTCCAGGTAACTGAGGAGGAGTGTACCTCCTCTTGCCTGTGTCTGTGGGCCCAGCTTGATAACAGTTGAAAGGAATAGTGTCAGTTGCGTGGAACAGCGTGGGGTGGCGTTTGGCCTTCGCCCAAGCTTGGGCACTAGGTCCTGGGCCTGAGGTGGGCAGAGGCCACAGAGGTTTTTACCTATGGCTTATTCTCGTTTGTAAACCCCAGACCCTCTGCCCTGCCGAGGGGCCCCTCCAGCCCTACTTGGAGAGCCTGCTCGGGTCCACGTCTCCCCATGGGCCCTCAGCCCCCGTCATGGTCCGCCCCTGCACGGGTCGCACACCCCAGAAGTGCCCGCTGTTCTCATGCGCCTGTGCCGTGTGCCCTCCCCCCGCGTGTTCTCGCTCAGGCTGGAGCAGACTCGCCCACATTTCTGCAAGGCCGATCTTGCTTTGCTCTGCTGCCCGCAGGAGTCCAGGTCCTCCGGACCCGCCTCTAGCTGGGCCGTCACCAGGCCCACACCTTGGCCTCTTTCCTGGCTCCTGTGTCGCCCCACATCGTCCGTCTCCAGAACCCTCCACCACGCCAGACTGGCTTCCTGGCCTCGCCGTCCCCCCGTCCAACCCAGAGCGGGTATTTCTAACTCATCTGACCATCTCTCTCTGGCCCTCGGGGCCTGCCCACTGTCCCCTTCACTCCTCAGCAGCTGGTGCTGCCGTCATGACAATCAGTTGACTCTTTCTCTGCCTCCAGATCACTGTCCATGCAGCTTCCCATCTGGAAACCCCTTCCTCTTCTGTGATGTCTGTCCAATGCCATCCATTCTTGGAGACCTGGCTCTACGTCACCTCCTCCAGGCAGCCTTCCTTGACTTCCGGGTTAGGTTAAGGGCACTCTGCCCTCCCATCACACTGGGGCTGCTCTTGCTCCTGGCTGTGGTCACTGTGGCTGTGTGGTCATTTGCCACTTTCCTCATCACTGGGGACGGTGCCTTGACCCTGAGCCTGCGTCCCTGTCCCAGCTTTGTCTCTGGGGCTGATGTTCACATTGGTGGCCCCGGGCAGTGTCCTCCAGAGTTGCTGGGCGAGCCCCCTGGCTGGGGGGGCAGGTAAGACATCGTCACCCTTCCTCCCTCTCTCCTTGCGGTGGCCCCCCGGGGTGGAGGGCTCCTGCCTGCTGACCAAGGTCAATGCCCTTTCCAACGGCCCTTCATTAGTGAGTGGACATCTCGCCGAGCCAGCGGGGACCTCTTCACGGCCCCTGTTCAGGGTCACTAGGTCCCTGGAGAATGTGGCCGAGGGCGACCGGCCAACAACAGGGGCCATTGTCCTCGCTCCTTGCGGACGGGGTCAGCCCAGGCCCATCTGGACAGGGCAGGGGTCACGACCTCAGCCGCTCTCGAGAGGTCCTGCCAAGACCCTGGGCGCAGCCAGCTCGGTGTGCGGGGAGTGCAGATGGTGTCCTCAGGGGCTGGGCGGGGCCTCTGGGGACCTGTCTTAGGGTCCGAGGGAGCCGCTTCATCACCAAGCCCTTTGTTGCCGGCTCACCCCCAGGAGGGCCTCTTCCATTGCAGCCCTAAGGCAAGACCGACACCTCCCAATCTCCCCCCATCTTCAGACATGACGCTCTCCTGAGCCAGGTGACCGCACCCCTACCCGCCCCACTCCCCCCACCCCCCTTCCTGTCCTTACCTGATCCCTCTGCTGGGCACGGACGTGGCCAGTAAGAATTGCAGCACCAGCTAGGTGGTCACCGGGTAACTCCATCACGTGGACGCTCCATCTCTGGACGTGTCCTTGGGCCCCATGGAAGCTGGACCCCTGGAACCCCAGAGTGGAAGCAACGTGCAGGGATCCCCTGGAGGTGGGTGTGGAGGCGGCGGCTGGAGGAGGAGCCCGGTGAGAGGGCCACTTCCCGGGGCTTCCTGTCCGGAGACGCGCCTGAATTGACACGCTTCTTCTGAGTCTTCCCTGAGGCCGGTTGTATTCTCGTGGTCGCTGGCGATGCTGTCTTGACTTCACCCACTCTCGGTCTTTCCCTGCCCCTCGAGGTCACCCCATCCCAGGCCTGCAGATTCAGATGCCTCAGCTATGTGTGGACGCGGTACGGATGGCGGGGGGTGTCATTGACTTGGGTGTTTACGACATGAGCAAAAACCTGAACCACGTTCAGCCCTTTCCCAGAGCTCTTTCCACCCAACCCTGGGTGGCTGTGAAGATGGGAATGTACTGCACTGAGTGTCTGTGGCAGGAGGGAAGGTACAGAGGCTTCTCTACTTTGCCAGTGAGGGAACTGAGGCTTGGAAAGGCAAGGGGCCCGCACCCATGGGCTTGTACCCCCTCGAGAGGTGACCTGGCTGCAGAGGCTGCCCTGTGTCCCCCCGGCAGCCGCTGCGTCTCCTGGAAGGGGGGTGATTTCTTGTTCTCCCAGCGCCTGTCCCCACTGCCCCCTTGAGCTGAGCTGAGCTCGGCCGGGTGCCCCTGGCCTGGCCCCCTCCTGCATGCTCCCTTCTTCGGTCGCCCGCTGCCCCGCTCTGCTTCACTGGGCTCAATGCGTCTGAGCAGGGCTCTCGTTCACGTGGCCAGGCCTCGTCCAGGCTGTTTTGTTCCCACTCAAGTCCTCCTCTTCCTTCTCCTGCTCACCTGCCTCGGACCCCCGTGGTCTTGAAGGCCTACCTGAAGCACCACTGCCAGGCACATCAGCTCTGGGTCACAGGGGACCCTGGGGGCGGCTTCTCCAGGTCGGTCACTAGCTGAGAACTAGCCGCACCCCCACCCCGACCCAGAGATCCAGGGCTTGGCCCAGGAAACAGTCCCTGCCCCAGCTTGCATCAGGTTCCGGCAGGTTCCGACTGCTCAGGTTTGGGAACCACTCTCTGCTGGACTGTCCATTGACAGCGCCAGCTTCCCAAACCTCCCTGCCCAGGACCACGCTCCCTGTGGGACTGCCTCTGTGGATGGGAGCTCAAGTCTGTGCCTACGGAAGGGAGACGATGGCATGTCCTGGGCCAGGCAGGTCCCAGGTGTGAGCCGTCAGCATCTCTTGGCCTCACAGGCCACGCACGGTCCAGGCCCGCACACGCGTGGGGAGCACACGCATGGTGAGCCGCTCGGTGATGAAGCAGCCTCCAGCAATGCAGCCGGGAAGCCCAGACAAGTTAGGAGATGTCTGGGGCTCGGGCTGCTCCGGAAAAGCCGCTAATTAAGATGTCTGCTGTCCTGGGGCTTCAGATCCTTGTCCTGTCGCTGATCGGGTTACAGTGAGCAACAGCTCAAAGGTGCAGCCTCTGGGCGCTCGCATGGGGAGAGGGGACGGATAGCTGTGTGGCGTGGGGCTGCCTTCCTGCACATCCGAGGGCAGGTCTGAGGCAGGCAGGGGAACCCGCGGCTAGGGTCGACCCGGCCCCTCCCGGTGCAGTGCGGTGCACACAGTAGGTCCTTTCTTGTTTGCCCACTGAAGGGTCATCACCCAGTGACCCTGGGTGGACACCCCTGGAGGTCAGCATACTCTGCTCATGTAACAGGGCGGGGGACCTAGGCCATATGTAGGGCTGTGACTCTGACCCCATCAGCAATCTGTGCACCTACTGTGCGCCTGGCAGGCAGCTCGGTCCCCTTGCCTTCACTGCTCCCTGGTGTGGGGAGCTGGCACCCTCCCCTGACCCCAGCACCACCGATGGTAATGTGACCCGTGAGGCAAGGTCAGATCCCCAGGAGAGAACCCTCCAACCCTGTCCAGGCTGAGCGACACAGCCACACAGACCTGGGTTCAAATCCAGACTCTCCTCGCTGCTGTGTGGACAGCAGTGGCTCCTCTCTGAGCCCCAGTCCCTCCGTTACGAGTCGGGGTGATGAGGCGGAGGACTGATGTGGGGAGGAGGCGGGGAGAGCTCAGTCAGGCCGTGTGTCTGACGCAGTGCCGGAGACAGAAGCAGTGGGCGGGTGGAGGGTGCAGCTTGCCCCAGGAGCCCTCACTACCGCCGCTGGGCAGGGCCTGGTCCCATCGCAGGCCAGAAACGGTGCCTCAGGGATGCTGAGTCAGTGGGCCGAGGTCAGAGCCGATGGGCAGGATGAAGACGGAGGCAGGGCCTTCGGGAGCATCTGGGGTCTGTGTGCTTTGCAAGCCCCAGCTGGACTCCAGAAAAGCAGGCCTCATCTCCCCGCTGCAATCCTGCCAGAGTCAGGTGGGATGGGGGTAGGCGCCTGTGCTGGGTTCATGGACAATGCAAGACAGAGCTGGCATGGGGGGGGTGCCTGGCTGACCTCAGATGTCATTCACTCATTCAGCCCAAGGTCCTAGAGCCCCTGCCCCGTGCTGGACACTGGGTGGGCTGGGGGGTTAAAGCCAAGGACCAGACACAGGCCTGCACCCGCTTGGAGCTGATATTCTAACCAGGGCAGGCAAGCTGGGAGAGGACACCACAGAACCACAGGCCAAAAGGGGCCGCAAAGCTGGGCAAAGTGCCGACAGCGCCAGAGCTGGGCAGGGCTGGGCCCTCCGGGGCGGAAGACCGTGTGCCCAGAGGCCAGCAGGCCAGTTAGGCAGGACCGGGGTGAGGACTGGTGGGAGGCCCAGGGTCCATGGCTTGGGCCAGCCGCTGGGCCGGACGAAGGGTGTGCTTGGGCAGCAGGGGCCCTCGGGGAGGGAAGGCTGCGGAGGAACTGTGCACAGCCGTGGGCGTCCTCAGCCCCGACACCCGGGGTCTCTGAACTAGATGGAGAGCTGGGTCAGACTCGGGATGGTGATGAGGAAGGTCACGACGCTCCACTGAGGACCAGGGTGCAGGCTGGACGTGCCAGTGACATGCGTGGTTCACGCGAGAGGAGGCCTGCGGGCTGTGGCGCACGGCTACCCGACAGCACCGCGATCTGGGAGGCCGGAGCTCTCACAGCGGCTCAGACTCCAAGCACGGGGGCCTCCGTGGTGGAGGCAAAGCCACCTCGGGCCAGTGTCCCTCTACCACGTGCCGCTGCCTCCAAGCAGGTCCCAAGCCTGCTCAGACACAAGAAGGGACGCGGACCTCCACCTCTCCACGGGAGGAGCCCCAAGGAAGTCGTGGGCGTTTCGGAAAGACCACGGTGTCTGCCTTCTGACCACAGATTATTTATGTTCCTCTCTCATGTAAAATACACACACCTCCCTTCATGCCCCCTGAAAGGCTCCCTGTCATGGTCTCAGGCCCAGACGTGAGATCCAGGGTCTTGTCGAAATCTCAGGCCCAAGCGTGAACCTGCTGTGTGCAGTTCCCCAATCCCTGAGCACAGAGTTTAAAAAAAAACTCACCTGAAGATCTGTGAAGCAAGGTTAGAGGTATCCACACCCCTGCCCACACCCAACACACAACAGTGGGGAATTTTAAAAAGCAGGAAGCCCGTGGAAGTCTCCAGTTGATAGCAATTCTGAAGCCCAGCTTGAATAGGCTCGTTCCCCTTCCCGGGGACTGTTCTCTGTGGCTCCTGGTTCATCCCACCTTTGCCATAAGAAGTGACCTGTGTTTGCAACCAAGTGACTGGCTCAGCCTTCTTGACCACAGTCGTTCAGATTCCAAGAGCATCTGTATTTATTGCCATCTCTGTGTTTCCACTAGTATAATCCTCTTAAGGCTTTGTGGGTTTCCTATGAATCTTACTGATGTTCAGTCCCTTAGATTGGACACAGCCACATGTTTATTTAGGAGAAGCTCTGCTCTGTCTTGAGGTCCCTCGGAGGTTCCCGAGATCCCCCAAATCTATTGTTTACTCTGTGATGAGAGAGACGTTTTTGTTTAATGAGAGAGACATACGTTAAGTTCTTTAGAGGGTTTTTCTCTGTAAGGTTCCCCCTTAGATCTTTCCAAATGCTGATAAAGGATCCTGGAGCCCTGCTTCAGAGTTGGTCTTCTTCCAGAAGCCATTTTTCATTTTGAGACAATTTGCCACTGAAAGCGTCACAGACAATGTAGGCTCTGACCAGGCTGGGCAACAAGCAACACTTCCATTTGGAATCCCAGCAAGTCTTGGTGCCTTTAAATGTTTTTCTTCAAAATTGCAGCTTTCCTTTTGGCTCACCTCTGTCCTCTGGCATTTGATCCTGGGGAGCAAGAAGAAGAGAGGTGGCCCTTTCAATATTTCTTCCTGGGAATCTTGGCTAGATCAAAGATCAGCCAGCTCTGGCCCATGGCCCACATCCAGCTGCCGCTTGCTTTTGTGAACAAAGTTCTACTGGGATGCCGCCATGCCTGATGCTTTATGTATCATCGCTGGTTGAGCGTGAGCTGTGGCCACAGACTTGCAGAGTTGCACCAGAGACTGTCCTTATACTTCTCAGCATCTCAAATATTTACTGTCTGGCCTTTTACAGAAAGTACCTGCCAGACCACTCAGTTAATTAGGTACATTTCCTTTATTTCTTAACATTTAATTGTGCTTCTTTTTAAAACAATTGTTTGATTTTTGGCTGCAGGAGGCCTTTGTCGCTGTGTGCAGGCTCTCTCCAGTTGCGGAGGGCTGGCCTCTCAATGCGGCGGCTTCTCCTGCTGCAGAGCGCTGGCTCTGGGCACCCCGGCTTCAGCTCTTGCCGCACGCAGGCTCAGTAGTTGCGGCCCATGGGCTCCGTTGCTCTGTGGGATCTCCCGGGACGACGGATCAAACCTGTGTCCCCTGCACTGGCAGGCAGGCTCCAGAACACTGGACCACCAGGTAAGCCCTCTTTGTTTTTAAAGATTTTTTTTTTTTTTTTTGATGTGGATCATTTGAAAAGACCCTGATGCTGGGAAAGATTGAAGGCAGGAGAAAGGGAGGACAGAGGATGAGATGGTTGGATGGCGTCACCGACTCGATGGACATGAGTTTGAATAAGCTCCCGGAGATGGTGATGGACAGGAAGGCCTGGCGTGCTGCAGTCCATGGGGGGGTCGCAAAGAGTCGGACATGACTGAGCAACTGAACTGAACTGAACTGAATGTTTAGAGTCTTTATTGAATCTTGTTCAATATTGTTTCTGTTTGATGTCTTGACTTTTTGACCGTGAGGCGTGTGGGATCTTAACTCCCCAGCCAGGGACTGGACCTGTGCCCCCTGTGTTGGAAGCACGGAGTCTGAACCACTGGGCTGCCAGGAAGTCTCAGGCACACTTTCACTCTTCGCTGCAGGTGGCCATTGCTCTCCTTGGGCCATCCCACGGCAAGGGTCTTGTTTCTCCATCCCACCTCCCTTGCTCTTTCTCAGGCCCTCACTGGCCATCTCCTCGAGGTCTCTGGTTCCTGCCTACTGCCCAGGATCAGAGACGCTTTGGGTTTGTCAAGGCAGCCAACCTCTGTCCTGTTGCCACACAACAAACCACCCCGAACTTAGGGGCGTGAACCAATGATATTTTTGGAAAGGACTGTGTGGGAGGCCTGTCCCTGCTCCAAAGCCCAGGGCCCCTTCTGGGAAGCCTGGAGCCTCCTCCTGACTCCACGGCTGGGAGGCAAGATTGTCTGAAGGCTCATTGCTCCCGTGGTTTCGTGCCTGAACTGGTGACCTCAGGGTCCAGATCTGACCTCTGTAGTGGTGGGGCTTCCTCAGAATGTGGCTGACTCTGGAAGTGGAGCTTCTACCCTGCAGCTTGGGCCTCTCAGGGTGGTGTTCTGGTGAGCACGCCTGGAGCCACATCACCTTTTCTCTCCAACCTCACCTCCATAACATTGGTTCCAAAGAGCCCCGAGCACAGCTGGGTTCAAGGTGCATGTGCGTATGGGCGTGAGCGTGTGTGTGAGGTCTGTGCCTCGTGATGCGATGACGTCCCAGAATTTGCAGACGTGTTTTGAAGCCGCCATTCCCTTGCCTCCTTGTCCAGGTTCCTGCCTTGTGGGCGTCACGTGGGTTGTTCCGCGTCGGGGACACGGGAGAGTCCCCGAGGTCTTGCGAGCGCTCCGTGGCTGTGGCTGCCCCTGGCATCATCTTCACTGTCATTGCGATACATACGCCTATTCGGTGTCTGTCACCTGGCCTGTCCAGCTGAAAGGAGGCCTCATCCTGAAAGCTGCTGAGGACCAGGGAAGCGGCCTTCCTGAGCTGGTGCCCCCACCGGGCAGGTGCCAGGGCTGCCACACATCGTCTCAAGAGGTCGTCACGGTGGGTCTGCCTTCCCGTCTTCCTAGAAGAGAGGTGCTGGCTGGCCCACGGGCGGGAGCGGGCCCCGAATAAGCGGAGGCCGGCGAATGCCTGCGTCCAGGGCCTGCCGGCCACCCTTCAGTCTGTGGCTGCCTGCTCCTCGTTGGTGCGTTTAGGACCCTGATGCCACCTCTTTGGCCTCAGTTTTCTTATCTGTAAAGTGGGACTGAAAGCACTTACCCTTTGGGGGGCTCTGTGAACACTGAAGGACGCAACCCTGTGAGGAGTTTTCTGTCCCAGACCCGGGGCAGGGGGACTGTGAGAAGGCTGTCACGTGGGCAATGGGTGAGGGTCGAGGAGCCAGTGCCCAGCCCGGGGGACGCCCAGCGAGGTGCCCGGGGGGGCGTGCCCGCTGTCCACACATCATTTGAACGCACATCATTTGTGTGTGCCAGTGGTTCACAACAGCGGCATTTATGGAACTCCTGCAATGCCCTAGGTCTTCTCATGGGGCCGAGCAGACCAGTTGGAACCCTGCCCAGATGGGTCTCTCTTTCTGGAGTCTCTGCAGCAAATTGTATTAGCGCTTTTGGCTCTTCACGCCACCCTCTGGGAGTCGTCCACCCAAGCCTCTGCTGCCCTAACCTGTGGCCGCAGTGCTTCCTGGGGGAGCCGTCTACACCCGCCCACTGACGGTGGTGTTGGGGGTGGGGGTGGACATTCTGGAACAGGAGCTGTAGGGTCTGTTCAGACTTTCTCCAGCCCTCTCACTCTCTTCAGTCTGTCGATAGAACAGCACCTCCCAAATTGCCTTTCCCTCCAGCCTGGGTCCTTAGGCAGAAAGACAAGGCACAGCTGAGCTGCTGACATGGGCTGTGAGTGAGAAATGGATGCGCTTTGGATGGAGGGATGCTTGTTATCAGGCAAAGCTGACTGATACAGTCCTGGGGCAGGATCTGGAGTGCTCACAGACAGGCTGAAGCTGACCGAGGCTGGTCTAGAACCAGAGTCACACACACGCAGGAAGCTGATGGCTCACCCAGTCAAAGGGAAGATGGCTCATTGGCTGCCACGGCCAGAAGCAGCGCAGAGGCCCGGCCTTCTGTTCTCCCCGCCCCCATTCTGCTTTGCTATTTTATTTCATTCATACCCCACCCTCTTTCAACAAAGGATCTGAAGTGGCTTACCGTGTCAGGCGTGTAAACCAAACAAAACCAAGCAGGCACCCTATACCGATGTGAAAGAGAATGCACATGTTATATGACAAGGGACGAACGTGGGGCAGTATACCCGGAATCGAATCCCTAATTTTGGTGTCAGTGACTCCTCCCCTGAAAGGAAGGCGTCTCTGTTGCGCTTCATCTGTTAGAGTTATAGTGCAGCACATTCCCCTCTGTGGGCCTCCCTGCTGGCTCAGATGGTAAAGCATCTGCCTGCAGTGCAGGGCCCAGGTTCCCTGGGTCGGGAAGGCCTCCTGGGGAAGGGAATGGCTGCCCACTTGAGTGTTCCTGCCTGAAGAACCCTATGGACAGACCACGGGGTCGCAAAGTGTCGCACACGACTGAGCGACTGACACTGACAAACACTAACATCCCGACGGACTCGGGCTTCCTGGTGGCCCCTGAGCTTCCCGGAAGCCAGGAGGGTAATACGCCATGATCAAGCTGAGTCTTCACTGTGGGAACGGGGGATTGTATCACGCCTCCTCCAGCCGGAACCCTTACCTGGTGCCTAAATCTGGAACCGAGTGCTCCGGGGGTGCTCCCCAGGGAGGGGGCCTGACGGGACCCGCGGGTGAGCTGCTTCCTTCTGCAGCCATTTCACCGTCTGCTCTCCACCCCAGGCCAGCGCAGGGCCCTGCGTCAGAGCCAGCTGTTCACGACCTCTCCAGACTCAAGCGGAAACAAGCCCTGGGTTTAGCTCTCCGTTTGGGGGTCAAAAGGCATGAATTTCAGCGGCAAAATGGTCCACGCTGCAGTCTTTGTGTTCTGCAGGGTAAACGCTGAGGCCAGGCCCACGGGGCCTCCCGCTGTATCGCCCATGAGCTTCGGTAAATCTTTTGACAGGAGTCATTGTCTGGGGCAGCGCCCCAAACGACTTCTCTAAACGGAGTCATTCATTCGGCGATAATGGGAGGCCGCCGGCCGGGCCTGCTGATGGCGGTGATTCCACACTGATGACCCGGCTCGTCAAGGGCATTTGCGGACCGAATGTCAGCAGCGCCTCCAGCAGGGGAGAGGGAGCCCCTGGGGTCTGGGGTCTGGGCTGGGAGCCCGGGTTTCCCTGGGGACGAAGGTGGACATCAGGACCCCCCTTTCCTTTCACCCAGGAGAATGCTGCAGTGTGGGAAGGCGGGCCCCCGTGTAAGTCAGGAAGACAGCGGCCAGGGGATCATCTTGGGACCCAGTGTAACTTTAGGACCCTGACGCCATCTCTTTGGCCTGTTTTCTTACCTGTAAAATGGGATTAAAAGCACCTACCCTTTGGGGGCTCGTGAGTGTTGAAGGACACAGCTG
Organism: Capricornis sumatraensis; assembly: GCF_032405125.1. Lineage (NCBI taxonomy): Eukaryota > Metazoa > Chordata > Mammalia > Artiodactyla > Bovidae > Capricornis > Capricornis sumatraensis. The sequence goes on along the minus strand of NC_091075.1, from coordinate 117,102,978 downwards.
TAAGGAGTTTTCTGTCCCAGATGCACGGTGGGGACTATGTGAAGGCTGTCACGTGGGCCACGGGTGAGTGTAGAAGAGCCGGTGCCCGGCCCGGGGGCACGCCCAGCAAGATGCCTGCAGAGGGGCCATCCCCTGACTGAGTGCCCCTGGAGGCAGGCGGAGGGTCCAGACCGAGGGAGCAGCAGCCAGAGGCCCGTGGCACCCCAGGATCTGCACAGGTGGCCCCGTGGAGCGCTGGCCCGTCCTGTGCTCAGGACACGCAGCAGCGCCCGGCTCTTTGCTCTGCACTGTGGCGGGGAGACGCATCCTTACAGCCGTGTGTCGTGCACCTTGCCTGTGTCCACGCACACCCATTCGCGTGGGTGCAGAAACCATGCCTGTCTGTGCTAGGCTTGGTGCCGGGGCTGAGGGTTCAGGGTGACTAACCATTCCCATCTCCCTGGGACCCTGTGCATTTTGGCGCTGGGGTTTGGCGCAAACCCTTCAACCCGAGAAAACCCAGAGATCACCCTCCATCCTTTAGCTAATTTCCTTTCAGCTGCTCAGCGAGGCTGGGGAGAATCTGTACCTGTGCAGGACTGCTGAAGCTGGGCTTTAACTCCAGGGTAGGCGGCTTCATGCATTGGTTTATTCCAAGGAAACATCCGTTCTCATAAAAGTGGGGTGACTATGCTCCCAGGGCCCCCAGGGATGATGCATCTCCAGGGCCTGACTCCAGACGAGGAGTCTTGAGCTGGTGCCGCCCGTGTCTGGACTCGGTCATGGACTGCGGCTCCCTGGTAGGAACAGCTGAGCTGCGTGGGGAAGGACTTGCGTGTCCCTTTGTCGCAGGCCAGGGGGTGGTGGGGAGATGGGGGCGGGTCTCAAGGCTCCCGGAGCCAGACGAGCAAAGCCAGAGCCTCAGTTTCCCTTGCCTCCGACGTGAGAGTCAGGGACAGGGGTTACGGGGCGGCTGCCCAGGCCTTGGCACCCAGCGGTCCCCACCCACCCAGATGATGACCCTCCTGCCCGGCTGTGGAGCTGGGCCGCTCTGACCGTGACCGGGAGGGCAGAGGCAGAGGAAGGAGAGGCCCCGAGCCTCCCCCGTCCCCCAGGCTGGGCCTGCAGGGACCCCCCACCCACTCCAGCTCACAGCCCAACAGCCCCGCACGCACACTGCCAGGCCTCCAGGGACTGAGACCCTCCCCCTCACCACCCCCCGCCCCCGCAGAACCGTGGAAACGCCCCACTTCCCTGATTGCACCCCATCTGTGCCTCCCTGGGAGGCCGGCCGGACCCGAGTCCTTGTGTGGGACTGCGTGTGGCCAGCTAATAGGTGATGGGGCGACAGCCAGCCAGTAATGCTCAGGGCCGAGGGCGTGTGTTGGCCTTGGGGTCCCTCAGGAGGTCTGGGTCAGGGCCCTTGACAGCGTGGTGGGAGGGAGGGGGCTGAGCTGTTTGGTGTCCACACAGTCTCCCCACAGTCTCCCCACACACCTCCCCGCACTGGCCTCAGACCCCTCACTGCACACTGCTAGGGTCCCTGTGGTTCTGTCTCCCCCAGGACTGTTAACATTCACGGGGGCGTGGAGGAGCAAGGAAGCAAGAGCAAAGCCCAGAGCTCCAGAGACCTGACAGGGAACAAAGTCAGCCTGTGCAATGGGGACCAGCCTGTGGCCAACATCTCGCATTGTCCTGAGAAACCTGGGAGGACTTCCTGGAAGAAGAGGAAGCGTGATGGTTGCTGTTCTCCCTGGGGAAGTGTGTTGGGCCACAGCTCTGTCCACTGTGTGCCTGTTGGAAGGCCCTACTGGGCAAGCTCTGTGGGGCCAGGGGCTAGGGCAGGGGCCTCCTGCCACTTCTGTGAGGCACTCAGAGGTGATGGGGCCCTCTCTTGGGTAAGGGACAAATGAGCTGCCAGCCCAGGCTGTGTTTGTGGGGGCTACTGCCCCCACCTTGGGAAGGACTGGGGTGGGGGCGGTCACGGGGGAAGGAGGAGAGATCTCAGGGTCTCTGTGGGGCCAGCTTGGTCCGCCAGGGCCTGCCGGAAGGTAGAAGCGCTCCGTGCATACTCACCCGCAGGTGCAGGCTCATTTATTCCCACAGTGCCTGGTTCATTATTACCATTTTGCAGATGAGGAAAACCGAGGCCCAAAGGAGCCAGTTGCTTAGGGGCCCCAGAAGGCATGGCGGGGCTGGGCTCAGAGCTGGGGGCTCTGCCTTTGCAGCCTGTGTTTCCTCTGGCACCTCACGGGGAAGTGTCTGAACTCACATGCAAACGGTCAGCCTTTGATAATTTTTCTCGTGTGTTCCCGGCTGTGTCCTGGAAGCTGGTGATAAGATCTTTTAGGCACATTTGTTGGAGAAGGCAATGGCAACCCACTCCAGTGTTCTTGCCTGGAGAATCCCAGGGACGGGGGAGCCTGGGGGGCTGCCATCTATGGGGTCGCACAGAGTCGGACACGACTGAAGCGACTCAGCAGTGGATTCTCACGCTATCAAGTAAAGAGTGGCTCAGCTGGTGAGGAATTCGCCTGCAATGCGGGAGGCCTGGGTTTAATCCCTGGGTTGCAAAGATCCCCCGGAGAAGGGAAAGGCTGCCCACTCCAGTATTCTGGCCTGGAGAATTCCATGGACTGTATAGTCTGGGGGGTCGCAGAGAGTTGGACATGACTGGGCGACTTTCATTTTCTTTCACGCTGTCAGGGGGCTACCTTCCTAAAATGTGGCATGCCCACGCCTCCTAGGCCCTTTTAGTGAGTTATAAGTGTGTTTGTGTAAGGAATTCACTTTCATGGCGAAGGCTGTTCTACGGTGTGAACATACCCTGATCCAAGCGGCCGCTCGTCTCGTGATGTTGGGGGTGGTTTCCGGGTTTATTGCAGACAGTGGTGCTCGGCCTGGCAACTCCACTGCTCAGTGGGGGCCTGAGAGAACCTGCTTTCCAAGGCGCTTGTACCGCGCTTCCCTCGCCGGCATCCTCAGCGTCATTCCCGACTGTGGGCCTGGACGTCACTGGTCCACCGGATGTGTGACGCCCTTTCCTCATCACCTGTCTACACATCCCTTGTGGTTGACGTGGGTCATTTCTCCATTCAGGGGCTGCTTGCTTTCTTCTTTTGTGAAATACTGTTTATGTTTTCCTGCTAAAAATTATTTTCCTATTGATTTATCGGGACTCTATCCGTGCCTGCAAACTAAGTCCCTTCAGTCGTGTCTGACTCTTTGCAACCCCGTGGACTGTAGCCCATCAGGCTCCTCTGTTCATGGGATTCACCACGAACAAGAAAGCTGTAGGGGGGTAGCCATTCCCTACTCCAAAGGACTCTATATTTTGTACACAAATCCTTCATCCATCATGCACGTTGTGACCCCACACTGTGGACTGTCTTCTGATGATGACTTACGCTTTGTACAGCCCCCTCTGGCTGCTGTTTGGAGGGCGGGCCATCCTGAAGACTGCCGTGCTCTGGGGCGGAGAGGACCACGGCCTGGGGTGGGGGTGGGCAGAGGGGAGATACGTCAAGCTGGGGGGACCCACAGGTGGGTGTGAGGATGTGGACAAAGGGGGTCGAGACGGAGACCGTTTCAGGGACCTGCGTGTGCCAGAACCTTTCAATGCTGCGGATCACAGGCGCCACTGAGGAGAGGGCTGCTGCGGAGCGGAGACTAGGGCGCTCCCCTCTCCCCAGAGCCCGGGGCCCCTCCTCCCTCCTGCTGATGAAGGAAGGAGGAGCCGCAGGGTGGACCAGGCTCTTGGCCGCGCCCCGCTCGGGCCCACGCATCCTCTGGGTGCGGCCCCGTCCCTTCCCTCTGCTCACACTCTGGTGCCCAGCCCCCAGGGCATCTCCAGGGGCCTGGGAAGCCCTGAGTCCCCTCCCCACTCCAGTCCCCCTCCCCGCTGCCCTCTGAGTGCATATTCCTGCTCCCAGCCAGGCCCCTGGGCAGCGTGGGTACCACACGCGCCATCTCGTTTCCCTTGCCCGCACCCTCCTCGCCCCTGCAGGCTGCCCCTGGCTCCCGCTGAGGTTACGGTGCTCAGGCCTCGCCCCAGCAGACGTGGAGCCGCTGCTGGGGCGCCATCTCGTTTCCCTTGCCCGCACCCTCCTCGCCCCTGCAGGCTGCCCCTGGCTCCCGCTGAGGTTACGGTGCTCAGGCCTCGCCCCAGCAGACGTGGAGCCGCTGCTGGGGCGCCTTCCTCCTTGAAACACCTGCCTCTCCTCACCTTCATCACATGGTCCTCCTGCTCTCTGCTGCTCCTCTCCTGTCACCCTCGGGGTCCTCCTTCTATGCCCATCTCTCCCCCGGTGCCCCCAGGGTGGGCAAGGAGCCCGTCTGCCTCCCTTGACGCCTTGACTTTTGACAACCTCAGATGGGTCTGGTTGTGGGTGAACTGTGTCTCCAAAGGGGTGGGTCCCGGCCCCAGCCTGGTGGTTTTAACGTGACCTTATCTGGACACGGGGCCTTGCGGATGTCATGAAGATGAGTGTTACCCTGAGGCCTTCCTGGAGCACGGTGGGCCCTGACTCTAGTCAGAAGAGGGGACACAGATACACACGGGGGAGGCCGCCGTGCGAAGACTCAGACAGAACCTGGCGTGATGATGGCAGAGGTGCTGCGCAGGCGGCACTTCTACAAACCTAGGATCCAAAAACCCCAGTGACTCCTGGAAGCCGGGAGAGGGGCCTGGGCCGGATTCCCCGTCACGGTGCAGAGGGAACCAGCCCCCCCACACTGTGACCGCGCCCCCAGAGAAAGAAATACTCCTCCCCCCAGCTGCGGCCCTTTAAAATCCTCCCCAGCACACTGGTGGGGCTTCCCAGGTGGCGCTCCGGGTAAAGAACCCACCCGCCAATTCAGGAGACGTAAGAGATGCGAGGTCGATCCCTGGGTCGGGAAGATCCCCTGGAGGAGGGCACAGCAACCCACTCCAGTGTTCTTGCCTGGAGAATCCCATGGACAGAGGAGCCTGGCGGGCTGCAGTCCACAGCGTCACAGAGTTGGACACAACTAAAGCGACGTAGCAACATACGCACACAGGACGCTGGTCTGGTGCTGGGGGCTCAGAGCGACCTCTGAGGGTGGGATCTCTGACTGCTGCCCAAGCATCTCTGCTTGGGTCTCGAGGTAACCCCAGCACCGGATCCTGAGCTGGGTCCCCAGTCACCAAAAGGGCGTGATTCCAGTGAGAGCAGCCTGGGAGCAAGGGGCAAAGTCTCTGGGTTGTCAGCCTACTTTACGGGCAAGAAGTGGAGACATCCGCGCATTCAGTTCCTTTTTCTCGAGCCCTTCCTCTGCCCCAGGCACCGGGACGGGTGAGGATGGAGACCCAGGAGGAGATGGAGCCCCATTTCCTAAACATCACAGCTTCATGGTGGAGGCAGGTGGGTCGCCTCACAGGGTGACAGGTACAGGGGCAGAGGGGGTCCCCCAGCCCAGCTCGGGGCTGAGGAGGTTGTTCCTGGGGGAGTGGCTCCCAGCTGGGCTTTGTACAGGGGAAGCGATTGACTGAGCCAAGGCAGGGCGTGGAGAGTCTGCTCCAGGCCAAGGGAGTGTGTGCAAAGGTCCTGTGGTGTGAGACAGCATGGCCCCGGGGAACTGATGTGCACCCTTAGAATGAAGGGCTTGTGTGTACACGTGTGTGTGCGTGTCCTTAGGGATCCCCAGTGGGTTGGGAATCTATGTCCTTTCACAAAGGGCCTTATGTGCTAAGCTTTGGAATTTGAATAACTCTGGAAAAAAAAAAATTCACCAAACTGACAGTTCAGTCACCTGCTCTGTGGCTCAGGGCAAGCCACTCACCCTTGGGTTTCCCTTCTGTCAATGGGACCCAGGCTGAGCCCCTGCAGCTCAGAGGTCCTCAGCCTCCAGATCCCAGCCTCCAGGGGAAGCAAGGGGACCCAGCTCTCGCCACCGCCCCTGGCCCAGCCCAGGGCTCCCATGTGTGACTCCGGGTGTCCAGCCCTGCAGAGGAGTGGACTTGGCTGTCTGTCCCGGGGCCTGCCATCAACCTCGTGTAATGAGAGCTGGGCCACATGGCTGTTACAACACCAACAACAACCCGCCTATTAATTCTGCAACTGGAGAGGGGACAACCTCGGGGACTTATTGATCCCTCAAGGACACATGTCGGTGTTGGGGTGGGGGCAGTCTGTCAGCAGGAGACCCCACCTGGGCACCCAGAGCCGCCTGAGCTCAGAGACCAGAGGCAGCGCATTTTTTACACTCACTTCCTTAGAGAGAGGCTGATATTGACAGTACAATCTCAGTCTGCCGAAGAAATTGCAAGAGACCCTTTAGGTGCCACGAGGAGGTGTTGGCCTGCAGTCACTCGCCAGGGCCGCCGAGATGATCTGTGCTCCTGAAAGAGGAGGCATGGGGCTTGGGCGTGGAGTTAGGTACAGGACTGTCCCAGGGGGTCCGGTGGGACACAGAGCCGCCCCACCTTGGGTTCCTCTGCCCCCTTTCAGCAGCCAGCCCCTGACTGCAGCCCCTCAGACCTGAGCCAGGCTCTCCCAGCTCTCATCCTGCCCTGTGCTCACCCCCTCTCCCCAGGCCCCCTTCACCAGCCACGGTCACCTCCTTCCCAAAGACTCCTGCTACACCCCAAGGACAGAACCCCCCGCCCCTCCCACAGCCCCTTTCCCGGAGGGATTGGGTGCCGTCCCCCAACCAAGAAATCTGGTGTTTCTCTTTTGTGGTGTGTATTTAAATGTCTATCCTGTAGAATCTGCCTTTTTAACTACAATTCAGTGACATTAGGTGCACTCACGACTAGTGTGACCGTTGTGCATGCATGCTAAGTCACTTCATTGGTGTCCAACTCTTTGCGACCCCGTGGACTGTAGCCCACCAGGCTCCCCTGTCCATGGGATTTCCCAGGCAAGAATACTGGAGTGGGGTGCTGTTTCCTCTTCCAGGGGATCTTCCTGACCCTGGGATCAACCCTGTGTCCCTTACGTCTCCTGCATTGGCAGGCGGGCTCTTTATCACTCGTGCCCCCTGGGAAAGCCCACCATCTATTTCTAAAGCTCTTCCATCACCTGCTGTGAGGCTTCTGCAGGGCCCGGTGATGATGGTTCCCTTGGCCCACGCTGTGGGCTCCGCCGGGCTCCCCGTGCCCATGTCCCCTCGCTGCGTGCCCACAGCAGCTGCAGGGCCTGGCTGGCTGTGATCATCAGCTCAGTCACCCAGAGCCCTCACCTGGGAGGGAACACTTTCAGGACCTGAGCATGCCCGCTATATGTAAAGGGCTGCAGTTCCCAGACTGGAGCTCCCTGGGTGGGAGGAGGTGTCCAGGCCTCAGTCTGACCCTTCATTGTGGGTCCCTGGGCTATGCAGGCGCTGCTGCTGTTACGTTCGAGCCCTGAGACCGTCAGCGCACACTTCCAGCAGGTGGACACCCGGGCTCTGAGCGAGCTCACCCCTGGCAGAAGCGGGGGGAGGATCACGAGCTGGGTGGGTCTGGGTCGGTTCCTAGCATCTTGGGGACCAGCAGTGGCAGCCACTCTGACTTGTCCCCGTCCTTGTTCACTGTTCTCTGGTAGCAGTGGAACCTCTGAAGCGAAGTTGGCCCTGGAGTGAAGACCACGCCCCAGCTCCCAACCCTCACTGCCTGTGGTCACAGAACTGAGTTCCGGGGGTCGGATGGGGGTGTGTTTCAGGCCAGCCAGAGAGGGAAGGTCCATGTGCCACCCTCCCGTGCCTGCCAAGTGCAGAGTGGAGCTGGGCATCTCAGACCTGGGCAGAGGAGGCAGCTGCCAGGACTGGGGACAGAGCAGAGGATGTGGGGCCACCCTGGGGAAGGAGCCACCCTGCCAGCCCGGCCACCCCACCTCTGCAGAGTTCTGAACCAGATACCAATCACTTTAATTCACTTAAACTCTCATAAACTGGGTTTTCCCAGTAGTCATGTATGCCTGTGAGAGTTGGCCCATGAAGAAGGCTGAGCGCTGAAGAATTGATGCCTTTGAACTGTGGTGCTGGAGGAGACTCTTGAGAGTCGCTAGGACTGCAAGGAGACCCAACCAGTCCATCCTAAAGGAAATCAGTCCTGAATAGTCATTAGAAGGAGTAATGCTGAAGCTGAAGCTCCAATACTTTGTCCACTGATGCAAAGAGCCAACTCATTGGAAAAGACCCTGATACTGGGAAAGATTGAAGGCGGGAGGAGAAGGGGACGACAGAGGATGAGGTGATTGGATGGCATCTTGGACATGAGTTTGAGCAAACTCTGGGAGATGGTGAAGGACAGGGAAGCCTGGTGTGCTGCCATCCATGCGGTCAGAGTTGGACACGACTTAGCGACTGAACAAGACTGGGCTCTCAAACAGCAGCCCAGCTTGTGCCCTGAGTGCTCTGCCTGTGTCATCGCGCTTTATTTCATAAACTGGGAGCTCCTTGCGGGGAGGAAGGCTGCTGGTTCTCTTACTTCCTGCAGCCCCCTGTCCCAGGAACTGAGCAGGATGCCAGTGGATAAGGATTTGGGGACTGGTCAGGGTCCCGGGACTCCTGAAGGTGCGGGACCCCCCGCTCCAGTCCTGAAGGGCTGGCTGCGGGGTGCAGGCTCCCTGCACCCCCACAGACCTTGTCTTTGCCGTCAGGCTGTCAGCTGCTGCTCTGGCTCCTGTCCTGCCCAAGACCCTGTCCCTCCCCACCTTCGAGGTTCTCAGTGGCTCTGTGCTCCAGAGCTGACGGTGGGGAGAGAGGCGGCTGGGCCTGGTGGGCAGTGTGAGTCACTGTTAGACGTGTGGTCTGCACGGGTGTCAGCAGCTCAGGGGTGCACGTGAGTCCTTCTCAGGGTGGACTCAGAGCTCTGGGCACAGCGCCGCCTGACTGCTGTAGACAGAGGAGGCGCCTTGCTCAGGCGTCCGTCCCTGGTGCCGTCCGTCCTGGCTGCGGGTGGGCGGGGCTGGCTCTCGGGGCTGCTCTTTCCGAGATGGGGGGGAGCCTGGCGGTGGGCCCTCCAGGCTGCACAGGGCAGGTTCTGCCCAGCGGCCATACCCGCTGCCAACTCCCAGGCCGGCGGCCAGGCTCTGCCATGTGCCCCCGGACGACCCCTGCAGGCCCAGTTCTCCCGCTCGCGTCCAGGCCACCTTCCGCCCTTCATCCTGCCTGGAAGCCCCCGGGAGACCCCATCACGCCCCCATCTCCTCCCAGAAGGCATCCAGACTCCTTCACCCTGCTCCCTGGACACCCTCTCGTGCAGCAGGCTGGCTGGTCGTCTGCACACGCGCGGCATGCTGGTCGGCCGAGGTCGGGCCAGGCCCCCTCTCTTGGAGGCCTGTACCAGGCTTGGCGGGAGAAGGTGCCAGACAGATGTGACTTCCTCTTTGCCCCCCTGGTCCCGCCCGGCTTGGGGCACCTGCTGGGGGGGAGCTGACCGAGGCCTGGAGATGCTGTCTGAGCAAGACCACTAAGGAGGGCCTGGGTGCTCTCCAGCCGCTGGTGTCTCCCTGCCTCAGGCTCCTGCGGCCGGCACTGGAAGCGCCAGATTCTGTGCAGAAGGACAGACCCTGCCCTCAGGCCAGCAGAGCTGTCCGCCTGTCCCTTGACCTCCCCGGGGCGTGGGGCCCCTGAGTGAGCCTGACCCAGGATCAATAGCAGAGCTGATCAGCTGGCAATGCGATACTAATGGGCGCAGAATTAAAGCGCGAGGCGCGTATTAATCTGGACAGCCACGGAGGCCTGGCCGGGCTGGGCGGGGCGCAGGGGGCTGGCGGGCAGCCCTTAATGGAGCCGTATTGACCAGGCCGTGGAGACCGCAGCCCAGCTTGGATGTCACTCTGCAGGCCAGGAACTGGGTGTTTATGGATTTCAGTGTTTTATGGGTTTGGGTTTTGTTTTTTTTTTTTTTTAAAGTGACCTCTCCCCAATCAATATACTCTTTTTAGCCGAGCATGATCACCGATATTCCATCAGCGCAGCCTCTGGGGAGCTTTGCAAATATCAGTGTTAGAAATATTAATATCTGATGGTGATGGGGCCTCGGCGACACGGACACCAGGAGCAGACCTCCCCTCCTGAACACCCTCCTCTCTGCTGGGCTGTTTTCAGTCACTGGAAGGACCAGTGGGCACCTGGCTTGCCACGCAATGCTGGAGGGGGGCACCGGCTTGCCTACCCAAGTTCAGGGCACACAGTTGGCACAGCCTCCCCGGGAGGATGGTATGGGGTGGGGGCACCGTGACCCCAGCTTCAAGATGAGGTGACGGAAGCTCAGGGGTGTCCGGCCCCACAAGAAGGCCATGCCAGGTGAGGACCCTGGTCTAGCCCACTGTGCCTGGTGCCTGTTCCAGCGCTGACAGAAGCTCTCTGCCAGGCTCTCCTTCCACCTCGTTTTTCAGGGAGACAGAGGATGGACCAGCACCCCTCTCACCGGGGTGCTGTGAGGCTGGAGTTTAGAAATCCAGACTTGTGTGCTTTAAATAAAGTGCTCTGGAGGTGGGGAGACCAGGGCATGCAATTCCTGCTGCCCCTAACAATGCCCCCACTTTCCAAGGCCTCTGGGTGCCTCTCACCACCCCTGCCTTCCCCACCAGACCACTCACTCTGGGGGCAGTAATGGCTGAGGCCCATCAAGTGGAGGGCAGGCAGGGCAGTTCCTCCACGCAGCCCTCCCTGGTTGCACCCTTGCCGCCTGTCACCCCGTATAGCGCCTGTGGCTCTCCTCTCCCTGCCCGCCAGGGACCTCCCCGCACCCGCTCCTCGCTGCTCCAGCCCTGCCCTCCCCGATCTGCGCCCTCCATTGACCTTCCTCGAGGTCAGATCTGACCTCATCTCTCCCCTGCCTTCCAGACCGAGTCCACTCTGCGGGGCGTTCGGCCGGCGCTGGGCTGGCCCCTGCTGTCTCTGCAGCACACCTCTCACCGCCCTCCTGCTGTGCCGCACCTGCACTCAGGCTGGTCTTGGAAAACACAGGGTCCTTGGCTCGGCCTGTGCTCGTGCGTGTGCTGCGTGAAAGCGGGAACTTGGCTCTGCAGGGAGCGGGCCTGCGGCAGGCTGGTCGCAGTCACACTGCCGCCTGCTTTGCTCCAGGACTTGACTCTCCTCACCCCTCAGGCCTCGGTGGAATCCCTGCACCAGTCTCTCTGTGATGTCTTGGCCCAGCCTGGCCTCCACGGGGTGACTCTTGCTTGGCTCCCCGTGGACTCTGCTTTGCACGCGGCCAGGGCCCTGTCCATACCCTCTGCCCCCAACAGGCCGGGGGCTGGGCATTTAAAGGGGCAGAGGATGGATGGGGGAGGTGGGCCAGGAGCTGGTGACCGAGCGATAAAGAATTAAGGGCAGAGGACCCGGAATGCTGGGAGCCTGGAGCCTCCGGAAGCTCTGGGGGTCAGGGGCAGCACTGAGTCAGGAAGCCAGGGCTCTGGACTGTGCCCAGCACAGACGCTGCAGTGACACGTCCCCACCCTGCCCCGGTCCCCTCCTCTCCCAGCAGGGCCCCAGGGTCCAGTTCCTTCCTTGAGGCCCAGTCCACTCACCTCCTCATCTAGAGCCCATCAGATCAAATTGCCAACATCCGCTGGATCATAGAAAAAGCAAGGGAATTCCAGAAAGAAACATCTACTTCTGCTTCATAGACTATGATAGAAATTTTGATTGTGTGGATCACAACAAACTGCAGAAAATTCTTGAAGAGATGGGAATACCAGACCATCTTACCTGCCTCCTGAGAAATCCGTATACAGGTGAAGAAGCAACAATTAGAACTGGACATGGAACAGTAGACTGTTTCAAAATTGGTAAAGGAGTACGTCAGGGCTGTATATTGTCACCCTGCTTATTTAACTTGTATGCAGAGTCAGTTCAGTTCAGTTCAGTCGCTCAGTTGTGTCCAACTCTTTGCAACCCCATGAATTGCAGCACGTCAGGCCTCCCTGTCCATCACCAACTCCCGGAGTCCACCCAAACCCATGTGCATGGAGTCAGTGATGCCACCCAGCCATCTCATCCTCTGTTGTCCCCCTTCTCCTCCTGCCCCCAATCCCTCCCAGCATCAGAGTCTTTTCCAATGAGTCAACTCTTCACATGAGGTGTCCAAAGTACTGGAGTTTCAGCTTTAGCATCATTCCTTCCAAAGAACACCCAGGACTGATCTCCTTTAGGATGGACTGGTTGGGTCTCCTTGCAGTCCAAGGGACTCTCAAGAGTCTTCTCCAATACCACAGTTTAAAAGCATCAGTTCTTCGGTGCTCAGCTTTCTTCACAGTCCAACTCTCACATCCATTCATGACCACTGGAAAAACCATAGCCTTGACTAGATGGACCTTTGTTGGCAAAGTAATGTCTCTGCTTTTCAATATGCTATCTAGGTTGGTCATAACTTTCCCTCCAAGGAGTAAACGTCTTTTAATTTCATGTCTGCAATCACCATCTGCAGTGATTTTGGAGCCCCCAAAAATAAAGTCTGACACTGTTTCCACTGTTTCCCCATCTATTTCCCATGAAGTGATGGGACCAGAAGCCATGATCTTCGTTTTCTGAATGTTGAGCTTTAAGCCAACTTTTTCACTCTCCTCTTTCACTTTCATCAAGAGGCTTTTGAGTTCCTCTTCACTTTCTGCCATAAGGGTGGTGTCATATGCATATCTGAAGTTATTGATATTTCTCCCGGCAATTTTGATTCCAGCTTGTGCTTCTTCCAGCCCAGCATTTCTCATGATGTACTCTGCATATAAGTTAAATAAGCAGGGTGACAATATACAGCCTTGACATACTCCTTTTCCTATTTGGAACCAGTCTGTTGTTCCATGTCCAGTTCTAACTGTTGCTTCCTGACATGCATATAGGTTTCTCAAGAGCAGGTCAGGTGGTCTGGTAGTCCCATCTCTTTCAGAATTTTCCACAGTTTGTTGTGATCCACAGAGTCAAAGGCTTTGGCATAGTTCATCATGAGAAATGCCTGGTTGGGTGAAGCTCAATCTGGAATCAAGATTGCCGGGAGAAATATCAACAACCTCAGATATGCAGATAATACCACCCTAATGGCAAAAAGTGAAGAGAAACTAAAGAGCCCCTTGATGAAGGTGGAAGAGGAGAGTGAAAAAGCTAGCTTGAAACTCAACATTCAAAAAACTAAGATCATGGCATCTGGTCCCATCACTTCATGGCATATAGATTAGATTGGGAAAAAATGGTAGCAGTGAGAGACTTAATTTTCTTGGTCTCCAAAATCACTGCAGATTGTGACTATATAACCACGAAACTGAAAGATTCTTGCTCCTTGAAAGAAAAGCTATGACAAACTTAGACAGTATATTAAAAAATAGAGACATCACTTTGCTGACAAAGGTCCATCTAGTCGAAGCTATGGTTCTTCCAGTAGTCATGTACGGATCTGAGAGTTGGCCCATGAAGAAGGCTGAGGGCCAAAGGACTGATGTTTTCGAAATGTGGTGTTGGAGAAGACTCTTGAGGGTCCCTTGGACAGCAAGGAGATCAAACCAGTCAATCCTAAAGGAATTCAGTCCTGAATATTCACTGGAAGGACTGATGCTGAAGCTCCAATATTTTGGCCACCTGAAACGAAGAGCCAACTCACTGGAAAAGACCCTGATACTGGGAAAGATAGAAGGCAGGAGGAGAAGGGGACGACAGAGGATGAGATGGTTGGATGGTATCACCGACTCGACACACATGTGTTGAACAAACTGCAAGAGATATTGAAGGACAGGGAAGCCTGGCGTGCTACCATCCGTCGGGTTGCAGAGAGTCAGACACGACCGAGTGAGTGAACAGGAGCAGCAGTCAGAGCTTCAGCGGGCGGCCAGCTCCGGCCCTGGATGACGTCTGCTCCTCAGCCACCCCGCCTGGCTGTGAGTTAGGAGCTGCTTCCACATTTGGCCAAATGTGTGAATGAGCGAATGCCTGAAAGCCACAGCGCCGGCTCCCTTCCCGTCTCTCGACGGGACACCCCCACTTCTGAGGGTCCCCAGCCTTTGCTCAGGAGGTGCTCCAGGCTGCATCCTGCCGCTTCACGCCTCTGGGCAGTTCTGCACCCAGGGCGGCGGCCGTGGGCAGGACTAGGGACAGCAGATCCAGGTGGGAGGCCCGGGGCCTGCGCTGGGACCAAGAGGGGGGATGGTGGCTGAGATCCTCCATGGACGGACGCCCGTCCCACCTCCCCCAGGCTGAATCCCTCACCTCCCGTGCCCCCCACCTTCAGAAGGTCGCTGCAGCCTCACATGTGGACCCCCAGCCGGACGAATGGCTGAACACTGGCCAAAGGGCAATGGGGACTGCAGAGCAGAGGGGCCACTGGAGGCCTGGGCATGGCCTGATGGAGCCCAGCCACGCGTGGCTGGTGGCTCTGTGGCGCCCGCCACGTGCTTGTCCATCACCGGAGGGGTTGGGGGCGGACCGGCTCCCAGCACACTCGGCGGGAGGCCGGGCAGCTGGAGAGCTGTCCTGAAAGGCAGGACGGCCCCTCCTCACCGCACCCCCACCCAGGCCCTTCCCTCCGCACCCCCTCAAGGGCCCGGTGAGGCCATCTTGGAGCCGGTCCTGGCTGAGATGGCCTGGCCACCTCCGAGTCCAGCCGGTCCTGCCAGCAGAGAAGTGAGCGCGAGCATGTTTGACACTGAATAATTAATTTTCATTCTGCGATAAAAACGTCGTCTATTGATTTACAACCCCTCCCGGCAATCAAGCTTTTCAACGGAAACCTGATTCTTAATTATTGTCCCTGGACCGGCCAGGAGGCGTGTCCAGCTGCCGCAGGAACAGCGCCAACTGCTCCCAGGGAGCTGGGCACGTGGGGCCAGCTGCCACCCGGCTGCCCGCTCCATCCTGCCTGCGTAACTGTGCCAGCCACAGACTGTGCCACCTCCTCAGCAAAGGCTGCCCTGGCCAACCCCGGCCTGGGCAGGAAGCAGGGCAGGGGGGTGATCACCACGCCATGCCAAAGGGCAGCGACCTCCGCAGGGGCTTGGGGAGCCATGCCACCCACGGTGGGTGGGTGAGGCAGGGGCAGCTGCAGGTGGCAGGGCTGCGGGGCTGGCTCTGATGCCTCGTCTGTTGTGAAGGAGAAGCCGGCAGCTGTAGAGGAGTGGGTGGTGGCTGTGGCCGTCGCCTCAGCCCGGTTATCCCACACTGTGGGCTTCCAGCTGTGTTTGGCCTCGGTCTCCCTCCTGTGAACCAGTAGGCGTGAGCATGGCAAGTCCCGTCCTAGGGCACCCAGGATGCCACTCGGCCCTGTCATCCTAAAATGCCTGCAGAGTGACGCGGGGGTCAAACCCTAGACCGGTTGGTAGAGACGAGACCTGCCCACCCGGCCCTGCTGCCAGGGAGCTGCCAGGGAGCTGGGCCCTTGGGGCCAGCTGCAGACAAGATCTTGGGACAAGATGCCGGCTGCAGCCCAGCCCTGCGTCCTCCGCCTGCCAAGTGGACGTGCTGGTCTCTGAGCCTCGCACCTGGTCAGGATGGAACCCATCTCCCGCGTGCTTGGAGGCCAGGGCGGAACGTGGGGGTGGCCCCGGGGCCCTGCTTGCTTATGTTGGTGCTTCTGCCCACCGTGAGCCCCGGGGTGCCGGAAATGTCATTTCACAACAAAACACAAGATGCCGCCAGGACAGTGGGGGAGGGGGGTGCTGGAGCGCATGGAGGGACCCAGGATTGATTTTCTTTCCCTCCTGCGCTGTGTCTTCCCAGAACTTGCGGGTGTCCTGGCCTGCTTTCTGCCCAACCCCGTGTGGGGTTGCATTTCTGAGCTCAGGGTCTAGGAACTGAGCCTCACAGCCCAGGGCAGAGCCAGCCTATGGACGACCCTTGGGGACAAGACAGGACAGGCTCGACTTTACAGACAAGAGACAGGGGGGGACAGAGTGGGCAGGGCTCCTGACTGAGGGTTCACACCTCCCGGGCAGGGCCCTGCAAGCCATCCCGGGCCACCCCCACGCCCGCCTGGCCTGGGCAAGGCAGCGGCTTCCTGGTGGAGGGGATGCCAACACAGGGCCCTGCTGGCTCGGAGGTGAACCAGCATAAAGCCAATTCGAGAGGCTTCTTGTCTTCTCATCAGAGCCTCGATGGAGGCTGGTGGAGCATGTGAGAAGATCCAGCCTGCTGTCGCGGCCATGGGCCCGCCGAGGAGGAGCCGGCAGTCAGCTGCTGCAGGCTGGACCCGTGGGCGGCCCATGAGTTCAGCATGATAACCTTGGCTCATCACACACGGCAGACAGAGCGAGGCGCTTTAAGAATTCAGGAAGTAAGGTCTGCCTGTGGTTGCAGGTGGACTGGCATGGACCCGGGCAAAGGAGGTGAGGAGACAGCCTGGCTGGGGTGCGTCTGAGAGCGAGAGGAAGTGAGGGGGCAGAGGGCAGAGTCGGCCCACCCTGGAGGCTCCTGGAGAGCACGGACACAGAGAGCGTTGGGGGACCAGGGTCACGGGCCGGCTGCTTATCAGGCTGGTCAGAGTTTGGTGGCAGATGGGGGAGAGAGAGAACAATCTGGGGAAAGAGTGGGGCATCAGCTGGTGCCCCACCAGCGATGGGCAGACTCGGGGAGGGGACAGATGCAGCCACCGGGGGGCCCGGGGTTCTCCAGGCCTCCGCCTGGGTCCTGACTCTGCCCAGCAGAGGTGGAACGCTCCCTTCTCTGTGCCTGTTTCTTCACCTGCTGCCTACCAACACGATGGTTGTTGTAAAGACTGAGCAGGGCCCTTGGCTCGGTGCCTGGTACAGAGCTCCTTGTTTGAGCACGGTGGTGACCCTCCCCCAGGGCCTGGGAGGCTCACGACGGAGTGAGGGTACTCCCAGCATCCCCCCACCAGCTGTAGAGCACCCCTGGGTAGAAGCACCCCTCTGCCGCTTCCCTCACCGTGGGCTCAGGGACACTGGGTGAACCCGCCTGCAAGGCGGATGATGTGCGCACACCGCTCGGAGGGCCGCCGGGAAGGACCGGGGAGCAGCCTGCGCACCTGCCCTGGGCGGTCAGTCCTGCCCCGGGGCCTTTGCCCTCTCCGCGTCTGCCGTGAGGGCCCCCTTTGTATGGAGAGCCCCGACCTGCCCCTGGAGTCCTCCCCGCCCCTGGGGTCTCCCCAGAAGCTGCAGCCCCAGTGTGGCATCAGCACACAGTAGGGGCGCAAGCACAGCCCTTGCCTGGGCTTTCCTTTCACCCGCGTCTCCCGAACCGAGGCCGGGGTAGCCAACCCCCATCTGATTCCTGATCGCATTTGGCAAATGACTAGTATTGACCTCTGCCTGCAGCTGGGGCGGCGGGGGAGGGGCTTAATGGGGCAATTATGGGATTTCCGTCACTCTCGGCGAGGCCTGGGCGGGGCTGGGGGGCGGGCGCTTCGAAGGCCGCCGACTCCCCAGCCTTGCTCACAGGTCCTCCTGGACCTCAGCTCACAGGCGGGAAAGTCACATGCGGCCCCAAGACCCAGCACCCTGTTCACCTCCCTGTTCAGGGAGGCAGGGACGCCCGCTGGTGTGGGCGAGCTAGCACCCGCAGGGGACCCAGGCCGCCCATCCTGACTGCCCCCCAGGCTGGGCTGTACCGCAGCATTCTCACTCTGTGCCAGGCCACTGCTGGGCCCCGGGGCTGCGTGCTCAGACCAACTCGGGGGACCCAGGCTGGAGCCACCGCCGCCTCCTCTGCGTCCGCCCCCGACTCTGTTGCTCCAGAGGGTGGAGGACCGAGTGGTTTTCCCCAGGCCCCCGGGGTCTCCAGCAAGCACAGTCCTCCTGTGGCCCCAAGGGGTCTCATTCCCAAGAGGACAGGGGGCCCCAGAGCAGCAGCAGGTGAACACGGCCTCCACGCCCACACTCGCTCAGTCGTGTCTGACTCTTTGTGATCCTTGGACGGCAGCCCCCCAGGCTCCTCTGTCCGTGGAATTTCTCAGGCCAAAGTGCTAGAGGGGGCTGCCGTTTCTTCCTTCAGGGGATCTCCCCCATCCAAGAATCAAACTCGCGTCTCCTGAATTGGCAGGTCGATTCTTTATCACTGAACCACCCGGGAAGAAGCCCTCCAGGGGCTTCCAGGGACCCCCAAACTCCCGTTCAGAGCTGGAGACAGCTGCATTCACGGCATCTCAGATGACGGCTCATCTCTACCCACCCTCCCAGGTTGGAAGGAGCAGCTCCCAGGCAGGACAGGCAGGGGGGTGAGCCATGGGACGGCGGCTAGCAAGACCTCCTTTCTAGCTGGGGCCTAGGGGAGGGAAGGTGGGGCAAACGCAGCCCCTTTGGAAGCCGACTAGACTGGCGGCATCTCTGCTGGCTCCAGTCTCCTGATCTTCAGGGAACCTCCACCGAGAAGGGGAGCCAGTACCATGTGGTGGGGGCTGTGATGAGAGACGGGCCAGAACCGGGGACCGCAGGAGTGGAGAGCCTTGGCGGGGGTGGGTTGGCGGTGGTCAGCCTCCTGGAGGATTGGCCTGCATCTGGGGATGGGGGATTCCACCAGGCAGGGCCCAGGGGTGGAAACTACCTACCCCTGCAAGGACCTGGGAACAAAGAGAGGCAAAGGTGCTACCCTGCTGGCCGTGAGGGGCCTGAGCTTCATCCTCATCTCCAATAGATGCCGAGATGGGCAGAAAGGCTCAATGGGCACAGCCTCTTCCCCCAGCCTCCTTGCCCTCCACAGCCGCTGGCCACCAAGAGGATCAAGATCTGAGCTGGCACAGCCCTCAAATTGGAAACCGAGGCTTGAGGGGCTGCAAAGACCAAAGGTCCAGGGCCACCAGGGGCTTCGTGGAGCCTCGCACAGCACGAGATCACTCCCCTGGATGAGCCGCTGAAACCTCACTTTCATCACGCGGGCTATTGCTCCCATTTCCCAGATGAGCAAAGCGAGGGCATGATGGCCGCAGGTCACACCAGGGTCCACAGCCGGGATGTGCAAGGGGGTGATGGCCACGGGCCACACCGGGGTCCACAGCCAGGATGTGAGAGGGGGTGACGGCCACGGGCCACACCGGGGTCCACAGCCAGGATGTGAGAGGGGGTGACGGCCACGGGCCACACCGGGGTCCACAGCCAGGATGTGAGAGGGGGTGACGGCCACGGGCCACACCGGGGTCCACAGCCGGGACGTGCAGGGCTGGGTGTTGAGCTGGCTCTTAGCTCTGCCTCTCAGTTCTGCTTTGGAACCTCCTCTGGGCACTTCAACGGCTCAGGCACTGCCTCCCACACGGAGGCGCTCTGATGGTCAGGGGCAGGGGTGAGGGGGCGAGGGGGTCCAGGCAGAATCCCCGAGGCCAATAGCCTCAGGAAGGCAGGGCCGTGGCGAAGGGCTGCCTCCCTCTGTCCAGCAGGGACAGGGCCTGGCATTGCCCAGAGGAGGTCACTCTGGAGGCAGGCGGGGACACAGCCACCCAGGGGACTCCGTGTGGCCACAGCCTCAGCCACAATTGGTGAGGTTTCCCGGCAGCTTCTTCTGCACGCTGAAGGGGCAGGAGGGCTTTGACGCCCTTCAGAAGAGGAGGGAGTGGGGCGGGGGCTCCCCCAAGACCCCGCAGGAGTGCCGCTTCTCTGGAGCTGCCGAGGATGGAGGAGGAGAGGGGTCTCCGGGGGCCACGCCGGAGAAATGGTCACAAAGTGCCTTGCCTCCCCTAGGACCCTGGGGGAGGGCCGGGAGGGGGCGTGGGCACCTGGGGGGGCGGTGCACAGCCTCACTTCCTCTCCCTCCCACCCCTCGCAACCTTGCTTTCAGTCCTGGCGTTTGATTTCACAGCCCCAGACCCAGAGCTTATCCTGAGAGACCTCAGTGATGGGGTGTACAGGCTCAGCTCCAAAACTGGACTTCTGGAGACAGGCCTCTGGCTCACTTCTCATGGCTTCAAGATGGGCCCCCACAACCGCCACCCTGATATTTGCTGCAAGGAGGGAAGAGGGAGAAAGGGAGAAAGGAGGAAGGGAGGGTCGAAAGGATGGATGCATGGCGTGGGTAGGGACTTCTTGCTGGTCCAGAGGCTCAGACTCTGTCCTCCCCAAGTAGGGGCCCAGGTTCGATCCCTGGTCGGGGAGCTAGATCTCGCAAGCATCCCACAGCTACGTTCTCATGCCACAACAAAGAAGCCCGCACTCCACAAGTAAGACCCAGCACAGCCTGAATAAGTGAGTATTAAAATAAATGGAGTCGGTGGCCTGAGTCTAGCTGGGTGTGTGCGGACGCCCAGCACAGCCTGAATAAGTGAGTATTAAAATAAACGGAGTCGGTGGCCTGAGTCTAGCTGGGTGTGTGCGGACGCCCAGCACAGCCTGAATAAGTGAGTATTAAAATAAACGGAGTCGGTGGCCTGAGGTCTAGCTGGGTGTGTGCGGATGCCCAGGTTTGTGGACAGAATGAATGTAGTTACACCGGCACCGTCTTTGGTGAGAACACGTTAAGCCCCTGCACATCCGTTTCACGGCGCTGTTGAAGGGCTTCAGCGAAACATTAACAGTCACAGCAGTCGGTACCAGGTCCGCTGTGTGGAAGGCCCCCCGGCGGGTCAGCTTGGCTCACCCCCAAAGACAGAGGTGAGCCGCGTGTCCAGCAAGCGGGGAGCCCCAGTCCGGCTCTCTCCGCCCTCAGGAGCCCCCCAGGTGCCCCGGGGGTCTTGAGAGGAGTTAAGTGACTTGCCCACCGTCCCCAGGGCTGCTACGGAGGCGGGCAGGGCCGGGCCCATTTCCAGACCCGCGCTGATGGCACAGTCTCCAAGGGATGGTAATGAAATAAAGCTGGTGTGACACGGCTCTTGTCGCCTGAGAGCGTCTAAGTGCTTTATAAACAATTAATCGCTCTCGCCCACTCTGGCGGCTGAGCGCAGTGGCCTGCAGGCCCGCAAGGGCTGGAAGGGAGGCCGGCCTCGGGGGGACGGAGCTTCCTCAGCCCGAGGCCCTGAGCTAGCGCTAAGCACCAGGCCGTGATGCTCTAAACCACAGGGGCTTTGGCTCTCCGGGGAGAGAGACCTGAGAGTCACGGTCTTTAGAATAACAGACACAAGGAGGGCAGAACCACGGAGTGAGGGAGGTTCGGACCCAAGGGGCTCAGAATCTGAAGATTCAGCCCTGCCGGCTACTAGCCCAGCCCCATGGTTTCCTCCTGCTGCCCCGGGCCCATCGCTTCTCCTTGGGTTCCCCACCCCCACATGGGAACATCCGAGCACCCCTCTCACTGCGGAAGGAATAAATCAAACTGCGTGCAGAACCCAGTACGGGCAACGCACGGGGTCAAGCAGGGTGCTCAGGAAACAGCAGCTACTGTCGCACACGAGCACCGCCAGGCAGTCCCGTCGCTCGGTCGTGTCCGTCTCTCTGTGACCCCATGGACTGCAGCATGCCAGGCCGCCCTGTCCATTACCAACTCCCAGAGCTTGCTCAAACTCATGTCCATTGAGATGGTGATGCCATCCAACCATCTCATCCTCTGTCGTCCCCTTCTCCCCCTGCCTTCAATCTTTCCCAGCATCAGGGTCTTTTCCAGTGAGTCAGCTCTTCACATCAGGTGGCCAAAGTATTGGAGTTTCAGCTTCAGTATCAGTCCTTCCCATGAATATTCAGGACTGATTTCCTTTAGGATGGACTGGTTGGATCTCCTTGTAGTCCAAGGGACTCTCAAGAGTCTTCTCCAACATCTCAGTTCAACAGCATCAATTCTTTGGCGCTCAGCTTTCTTCGTAGTCCAACTCTCAGACGGATCTTTGTTGGCAAAGTAATGTCTCTGCTTTAGAATCTTAGAATTATCAGCTGAGACCTGGAGACAAGGAAGGTCTCTCTCTCCCTCCCAGCATCTGCCCTCCTCCTGTTTGTGCCTGAGCTTGTCAAGGAAGCAGCTTATTAGTCATCACTTTCCCCAGGGGGACGGATGCACACAGCAGGGATTTAATCCATGTTGATAGGGTTGATGGCCTTGTATTTGAGTCCCCAGATCTCAAGTTCGTGGACTCATGGACTCCTGGGGTGAGAAAGGGCCCTGGAGGCCACCCAGTCCACATTCTGCGCACTTGCCGCGATGACCACACGTGGACCCCTTGGATGCCTCCCTGACAAGGAGCTCACTACCTGTCAGAGCTATTATTGCATTGATTCCTTCTGACCCCCCAAACTCCCACAGCCACGACAAACACTCCTACAGAGTCATAGACTTCTGTTCAGGGCCTGCTGTGTGCCTGGTACCAGCTACTATGACTGATACTGTTTCATTCAAGCCTTTCAACAGCGCCATGAAGTGGGTACATTGTTATTACCCATTTGACAGGTGAGGAAACGGAGGAACAAGGGAGTTCGGTCACTGGCTCACAGCTGGGAAGGTGTAGAGAAGCCAGAACTCAAACAAGAAAGACCCCCTACGCAGCTGCCCTGACCCCCCTGCTCGACCATCCCGAGGCAGAATATTCTGGACTGACCCCCGCCACGCGGCTGCCCTGAGTCCCCCTGCTCAGCCATCCCGAGGCAGAATACCCTGGCCCGAATGGCAGAAAGGCTCCGTGAGTCAGCCCTTGCTTCTACCAGAAGGTGACGATGGCTCAGAAGGCTCTGCCTCCTGTGGGCCCAGGGCCCCCGCCCCTCTGCTTCCCGGAGTCCGGGCAGGGGACTTCTTGCCCGGTTACCTACCTGGCTCCACCATCAGACGGTGACTCCAAGAACAGGGGCCTCCTCACCTCTTGCTGTCCAGTGCCCAGCACAGGCTCAGACCCAAGTGGGACGTTCAGCGCTTTTCTGCAGGAAGAAGAGAAGAGCTCGCGCTTCACAGACATCGCTCAGTTACCATCGTCCCCATTTGACAGGTGAGACGACCTAGGGAAGATGAGGCGTGAAGGGGAGAGGCCCGGAGGGTGGGCCCCTCTGGCTGGCTCTCCCTTCAACCCCCATCTCGCAGATGGCCCTGCGCGTCTCCCTCCGGTTCCCCATCTTGGGGGGAGGGGCTGGCACCATCCGCCGGCCACCTCTTGCCCTTGCTGCTTCACTTGGCATCAGTGTGTCCGACGCGTCCAGACACAGCAGGACAAAGCCGCCGCTGACCCTCACGTGCCGCCTCTGTGTGTGTGGCTCGCCTGACCTCAAGGCAGCCCTGAGGCTTCTCTCTTCACTTTGCCATCGAGAGACTAAGCACCACGCCCAGAGTCACACAGCTCTTGTGGCGGAACTGGGCCAGCCGCCCGGCACTTGAGTCCCAGAGTCCATGACCTTGACCTTAGCCCTCTGCCCCCTCCTCCAGAACCCCTTCCGTCTGGAGGGTGCTGGGAGCCAGAGCCCCCTCTCCAATGTATGACCTCGGCTCTTCTCTCAGAAGAAACTGCCTGGCTAAGACTTAAAGATGAAGGCAGGCAGAAGAGAGCCGCAAAACGGATGGAAAAGGGGAGAACATTATCACCTTCGCCTGGGAAACCTGTTTCTGCATCCTGATGGCCTGCCCAGAAGTCCAGGAAAAATGAGACTGGAAGTCCTGACCCTGGGCAATGCAGTCCTGACTCTGCTGAGTCAGACCACCCTGACCGACTCTGATTAGTGAGCTTCTGAAGGGATCCTGGCCTCCTCTGCTCTAGGTTGCAGCTCACACCTTGGCTAGAGTGGCCCCGTGTCTGTCAGACATTCCAGGCCCACTCTCAGCACCTCTGCCTTTGAGGACTGGCCTGGGCAGGCTTGAGAAAGGGAGGCTGGGAGGGGGCGGGGCGGGGCTGCAGTGGCAACAGTGCTTCCATCTCAGGCCTGGGAGATGGGGGAGGCGGCAGTTCACCTTAAGCAACAGGCCCAGGGAGTACCCCCCTCACCCAGGGAGCACCCCCGCCCTCACCCAGGGAGCACCCCTGCCCTCACCCAGGGAGCATTCCTGCCCTCACCCAGGGAGCATCCCTCTCACCCAGGGAGCACCCACACCCTCACCTAGGGAGCACCCCCGCCCACACCCAGGGCACACCCACGCCCTCACCCAGGGAGCACCTACGCCCTCACCCAGGGAGCACCCACACCCTCACCTAGGGAGCACCCACACCCTCACCTAGGGAGCACCCCCGCCCACACCCAGGGCACACCCACGCCCTCACCCAGGGAGCACCTACGCCCTCACCCAGGGAGCACCCCTCTCACCCAGGGAGCACCCACACCCTCACCCAGGGAGCACCCACTCCCTCACCCAGGGAGCACCCCCTCCCCACTCTCTTCACCCCCTGCCCAGTCCTGTGTCCTGGTCTGCAAGGCACCTGGCATTTCACCGTTGTGGCTTCTTCCTTTTAGGGTGTGAAGGACAGTCAGATCTCTTATTAAAAAAAAAAAAATATTCCATTTATTTATTTGTTTAGGCTGTGCTGAGTGGCTTGTGGGCTCTTAGTTCCTCGACTGGGGACTGAACCTGTGTCCTTGGCAGTGAAAGCACCAAGTCCTAACCACTGGACCACCAGGGAATTCCCAGATCCCCTATTCTCCGTTCAGTTCAGTTCAGTTCAGTTACTCAGTTGTGTCCGACTCTTTGTGACTGCATGGACCCCAGCACGCCAGGGTTCCCTGTCCATCACCCCTATTCTCAATAATAATTAATTTGCATATTCTTAATGCAAGATTAATGCAGTCCTGGGTGTTCATTGGAAGGACTGATGCTGAAGCTGAAACTCCAATACTTTGGCCACGTCATGCCAAGAACTGACTCATTGGTAAAGACCTTGATGCTGGGAGGGATTGGGGGCAGGAGGAGAAGGGGATGACGGAGGATGAGATGGCTGGATGGCATCACTGATTTGATGCACATGAGTTTGGGTGAACTCTGGGAGCTGGTGATGGATAGGGAGGCCTGGTGTGCTGCAATTCATGGGGTCGCAAAGAGATGGACACAACTGAGCGACTGAACTGAACTGAATGCAAGATACCAAAGCCCACCACGCACGCAACATACAGAATGTAATAAAATACTCCCTGGGTCGGAAAGCCTCCCTGGAGAAGGGAATGGCAGCCCCCTCCAGTATCCTTCCATGGAGAAGCCCATGGACAGAGGAGCCTGGCGGGCTGCAGTCCATGGGGCTGCAAAGAGTCAGACATGACTGAAATGATTTAGCGAGCGCGTACGTGTTCATTCTGAGTGACTCCAATGCTAAGTAAAGGACGCATGAAAGAAATTTCCTGATTTCACAGTGACCAGCTTTAAAGCCACACAGTGGGATTTGGTGAGCTTAAAGGCTTAGGAAAACCAGCTTTTTGAAAATGCAACTTCATGTTAACTTTAATCAGTTTCATGGTAGTCAAAACCCCTGTGAAATGGGGATGCCCTTCCTGCCAGTAAACCCTCTGCCTCAGGCCCTAAAGGTGGTGCAGTGCGGGCGACTCTGGGCAGGAGTCAGGAGACCGCTTGGCGGAGGGCCGTCTGAGCTGATCTGCGGTGCTGGGTGGGGTGGGGGGAGGGAAAAGCATGGCTGGGAGATGGGACAGCACATGCTGAGAGCCCCGCGTGGCCGGGGTAGGGAGAGAGGAGAAGCAGCCAGAGAGGCTGGGGAGGGACGTGACGGCACCCCAGGGCCTCGAGGGAGCCGGGAGGATGCTGAGATGCGGGCCAGGTCTGGCCTTGACCCGGATGGGCCCGGCGGCACACCCCTGCAACCACCTGGGCGGCGTGTCCGCTTCAGGCCCCGAGGCCACTGTCCGCAGTGCCTTCCCTCCGCCCTCTCTGGGGGGCTGGGACCCCCACTCGGGCAAGGACCACCACCGGCGTCCAGCATCACCCCAGCACCCGGGGCACGTTGTGCTGAAGGACGGAGTGAAGGAATGAACGGGCAGAGGAGGGAGCGGGCACGTGGCCAGCCCCTGTGTGCCCGCCGGGCCCGGCGCCGGGCACAGCCAAAGCTCTCCCCACCTCCTCTTGGTCAAGCGAGCCCTCCTGTGAGCAGCCCCCGGGGCCCACAGAGAACTGGACAGGCAGGTCCTGTCCGTCTTCATGCGCACCCCCTGGCCCGTGGTGGGGCCCTGCTTCCTGGCTTGCTGGGCCACTCTGTCCTCTCTTCTGAGTGACCCGAGGCACCTAGGGACCAAATGGGCACTTTGGCAAATGGCCGGGAGTTCCAGTCTGTGGTCTCTCCCTGAAGACCCACCTCCCTGTGATCTGGGCCCTTCAAAGCTTGGGCCTGAGTCGGAGGGCTTCCAGGGTGGGTGGCTGCTGCCTCCTCCGAGGTCCGAGGGGCCCCAGGCCCAGCAGCTGAAGCCCTTCGGCCTGGGATTTAGAGATGCGGATGCCCCGCAGGGCAATCGATCCCGCTGCCTTGAGAGTGCATTACCCTGGCCCGGCCCCGCGTTAATGCGTGCTGGGCGTTTCCCTGC
This sequence comes from Capricornis sumatraensis, assembly GCF_032405125.1. NCBI lineage: Eukaryota > Metazoa > Chordata > Mammalia > Artiodactyla > Bovidae > Capricornis > Capricornis sumatraensis. The sequence goes on along the minus strand of NC_091075.1, from coordinate 117,076,777 downwards.
CCCCCGCCTCGCTCCGCACCCCAGGGCCCAGGTCCCCCACTCCAGCCCCGGGACGCAGCTCGTCTGGGGCCGGGTCACCTCTCCAAAGTGCTCAGAAGTGTCCAATTGCTCCCTGGGCACACCGCTTCCCCTGCTAAAGTGTCGCATGGCCCCAGGGGGAGCCCTGCGGTACCAGCAACAAGTCTGCTAAAATGCCCAGGCCTTGCTCCCCTGGGGGCGGCCCGGAATCGCCGCGTGGAGGGGCTGCAGGGCGGCAGGAGACCCACCTGCTCTGTGACCTCAGGGTCAGGCCCACGCCTCCCCCGCATGCACTCTGCTCCAGGCCCCCCAGCCCCCTGACTCCTCTCTGTCACACTCAGAGATGGGGCCCTTCCCCGACGCCCACCGCCGCCTGGAACATTCCACCCAGAATATTAAGGGGCAGACTGCTTCCTGTTTCATCCTCACACAAGAACATGGTCTTGTTAGAATGACACTCCAAGTAAAGCAGAGTTGGGATAGGGCTTTGAGAAAAACTAAAAAAGCATGTTTTCTTTGTTTTATATCATTATGAGAAAATAAACAATCCCATGTGATGAATTTCTGTAAAACTTCCAAGTGACTCTTCTTAAATGGAAGGAGAAACGAGAGCATGCAACAGGGAGAAAAAAAAATTGAGCGCTTTTACGTTGTGTACGTTGCTTCCCTGGTGACTCAGATGGTAAAGCGTCCGCCTGCAGTGCGGGAGACCCGGCTTCCATCCCTGGGTCAGGAAGATCCCCTGGAGAAGGAAATGGCAACCAACCCCAGTATTCTTGCCTGGAGAATCCCATGGACTGAGGAGCCTGGTGGGCTACAGTCCACGGGGTCGCAAAGAGTGGGACACGACTGAGTGGCTTCACTTCCCTTCACACTTCTGCCTGACCCTATTCTGGAGGGAGAGTGGACAGGACACACGTGTACATACGGATGAGTCCCTTTGCTGTCCACCTGAAACCATCCCAACAACGTTAACGGGCTCTGCTTCAGTACAAAACAAAAGGTTTAAATGCATAAACAAATAATCTTATTTTCAAATTCTGGAGGGTTATCGCTGATGAAAACCTTGGTTCGCCAAACAAGGGTGAGCATTTTAAAGTAAGGCTTGCAGCCACTGACTGTTCACGGCCTTCGGCGCTCTGCTGAAAGAGGCCTGCAGCCTTTTCTGTGGTGTGGTTTCAGAAACACAGGTGATGTTCACACGCCTTGTGATCACGCAAGTGCATTCTGGGTGGAATTTCCCACATCACTCGTTTCAAAACCAACCATGAAGCCCGGAATCAGAGATGATGCAGTGAGGTGAATGCCTGGAGGCTTGGACGCTCCTGCAGTTTGAAGGGTGAATGCAGGGCTCCTGGGAACCCCAAGGCCCTCCACCCCAGCCCTGATGGCCGTGCTCTGGGCTCCCACGCGACCACTGGAACAGGCCTTGCTCGGGCAGGTCCCGGGCCCCTTGTCTTCAGGCTGATGGATGCTCTGGGCTGCTGGAGCCAACGGCGGGAGCGAAGGAGTCTCTGAACCCGAGAGCTGGCCTCTGGGTTTTTGGCTACCATTGTGGCCCCCATCCCTGGGGCCCACAGAGCTCAAACTCTGACCCCTCCCTTCAGGAGCCTTCCCAGGAGCCCCGTCCAGGCTGCTGGAGGCCAGAGGTCCTGGACCAGAGCTCTGCCTCCCCTGGAATCCTCACTGCGGCAGAGAGCAAGGGAGGCCTGCATCTCGCCCCATCTACTGGTGAACCCCTTTCTTACAGGTGGTCCCCTAACACACACACAGGGGCCTACTGTGTCCTCTGCACAGCTTGGGCAACCCCTCTCTAACCGTTGTGGATTTCCGCTGTTTGCTTTCTGGGTCCCCTCTAGAATGTTCCATGAGGATGAGGGCCTCCCCTGCCTTGTGTCTCAGAGCCCAGGGTAGAGTTGAACCCACAGGAAGCTTAGTGATCACTTGTGGAGTAGGTGCCTGAGGCAGCTCGGCTCTGTGCTGGGCTGGTCCGTGGGGGCAGTTAGGCCTCCATGCGGTCCTAATCTCCACCAAGGCAGCCCAGAGTCCTGGCATGGTGTGCCCACCCCACGCTCCCAGCAGTGCCAACATCCCTCCTCGAGAGGCCACATCACTGGCTGGCCCGGAGGAGGGGCCCTGGGCAGGCTGCCTCCACCACTACCCTAGAGGTGCCTCCCCAGCCCGTGGGGCCAGATGCTGGAAAACCGACTTCAGGTGCCGGCTAGAACTGAGCTGGGTGAGGAACACGGCGGGCGAGGGGGTGGACGGAGCTCAGTATGAGACAGAACGTTGGATCAGCCCTCCTGTGCCATAGGGACCCTGCCAGCCTCAGCCAGCATGAGCTCCCCATCCCCTGCCTGGCAGAGGAGAGCCAGATGGCAGGTCGCTCTGACACTCAGCTACCACCTGGAGTGCAGGCCCGGATCTGCTCCTAGAAGGACCCTCTTCCTTAGAGTTTTCACATGGATCCCAGCACAGGCCGCATCCCGGGGTCTAAGCAAGCCTGTGGCCACCACTCTGGGCCTGCCTTCTCATCCTCACTCCCACCCCATTGCAGGACCTGCCGTGGAGGTGCACGGGCGGGCAGGGGTCCCCCTCTCAGGACCCTGGGTGACCGGGCTGGTGTGGAGCAAAGTGGGTTCTCCCAGGCCGAGTGCAGTTCCCAGCATCTGAGGGCCGTGGGATGATGCACGCATGATCCCTGCTGGCACAGGGTGGCCAGGCCTTCTGGACAGACTTGGCAAGGGGTTCAGCCAGGCTCTGGTGGGGTGGGGCTGGTCCACAGGGGAGCAGGCCACCAGGAGCCCGGCCCAGAGAGCCTCTGTGGGGCTGGCCCATCACGAGAGTGGAGCCATTTGGCAGTGAGAGGCAGAGCCTGGACCCACTCGAGCCCAGGAGGGCAGGGCAGCGGGCTCTAGAGCGAGCTGTGGTCTCGGTCGGCAGATGCGGCCCAGTTAATGGGCTGGGTGGGGGGGCTGTGAGGGGGCTGTGGGGAGGACCAGCTGGGTTGGAGCTGGGGGAGGCCCGGCTCTCGCCAACATCAGGGTGAGGCTGGGCCTCTCTGCACGCTGGAGGTGGCCTTGTACCTGGGGGTGGGCTGGGGGTCCTCTGGCCCTGGTTTGGGGGGTCCTCCTGCCTCCTCTCCTGTGGGTTCCCTCTGCCTGTGTTCCCGCCCGCTCAGGGGGAGGGTGGCAGAGTTCCAAAGAGACCACAAGCCTCGGGGTGCTGCCTGCAGTGAGAGCCCCAGACCTGGGGAGTGGCAAGTAGCCCCGGGGGAACTGAGCCACTAACTGGGGGCCAGTGTGCTGAGTCCAGCCTGATGGAACCTCAGCTTGTTCCCGATAGCAGGGAGCAGGAGGGAGCAGGCCCCCACTCCAGACTAAAGCCAGGGCTCCTCGTCTTCAGTGCACTTGGGCCACCTTCCCCTGGACTCTTCTGAGAGGCAGAGGAAGTGGCCCCTGGCCACCCTCACAGCTCAAATTCACAGTAAAAAGAGAGAACCCTGCCCCCCTCCAGTGTCTGCATATAAAATGCCAGGGCAGGCTTCTGATTGGTCCAGCTGGGTCATGTGGTTGGTGCCTGAAGGGGTCACGTAGAGAAGGAGCGGACACTTCTCAAAGGTGAGCAGGCATGCTCAGCCCCGAGAAGCTGAGGGAGGGGTCGGGCCAGCCCAGAAACCTCCAGGAAGCTGAGGGAGGGGTCGGGCCAGCCCAGGTATCACAGAACAGGGCAGGGGGTGAGTGGGGGATATCTGAGCATGGGCTCGGCCACAGGGAGTCAGAATCGGAATCAGCAGAGAGGACAAGAGAGGTGAGGATTGTGGCCCCGTCTCCCTCTGTAAGGGCAGCTTGTGTGTGTTCACGTGCAGGGTCTTGAGGATCTCTGGAGTCCTGTGACCACCGCCACAGTCCCAGTGCAGGGCAGAGCCGTGACCACTCCTCCAAGCTCACTTTGTGGCTGAAGCCTCCCCTGACCCATGGCCTGTGGTGTCTGCAATCTGCTCTCCAGCCCTGGTTCCTTCTGTTCCAGAAGGTCGTTTGAATGGGGTCACACAGGAGGCGGTTTCGATCCAGCTTCTTTGGCCCTGCATAATCCCTTGTGATTCAGCCGGGCTGCCTGTGAGTAAGTAGCTCATTCTCTTATTCTGCTGAGTAGTACTTCACCCAGTGGATGGATCCGATGGATTCCGCTGACACAGTCTCCATTTGAGGGACATTTGGGTTCATCTCCCTTGGATAAGAACCCAGGACTATGGCTGCTGGGTCCTGTGCAAAGTGTGTGTTAACCTTGGTAAGAGTCTGCCAAGCCGTTTTCCCCACATTCTCACCAGCAACGTGGGAGAATTCTGGTTCTTTCTCACCCTTGCCAGCACATGTACCATAAGTCTAAGAAAAAGTTAGCTCTTCTCATACCTGTGGAGTGGTATCTCATTGTGGTTTTAATTTTTAATGTGTGTTTCCCAATGCATAATATGGAGCAAGTTTTTATAACCTCATTTACCATTCATATATCTTCCCTGGTGAAATGTCTGTTCAAACACTTTGCTTAGTTTTTGTTGGATTGTTAGTATACTTATTATTGAAGTATGAGGGTTCTTTATATATTCTGAATTCAAATGCTTTATCAGCTATGTGATTTGTAAATATTTTCTCCTAGTCTGTGGTTTGTCTTTCACTCTCTTAGCAATATCTTTTGCAAAGCAATTTTAAAGAAATTTGATGCAGTCAAATTTATCTTTTTTTTCTATTAGGGATCACACTTTTATTGATGTATCTAAGAGAACTTTACTCATCTGAGGTCATGGACATTTTCTTCTAAAACCTTTATAGTTTTGCATTTTACATTTAGGCTTATAATGCATTTTGAGTTAATTTTTTATAAGGTGTGAGGTATGGGAGGGGGTCTCACTGTATTCCCAGCACCACGTGTTGAAGAGACAAGCCTGTATTTCTGAATCACCTTTGTATCTTTGTCAAAAATCAATTGCCCATATGTGCTTATGGCTCTATTTCTGGACCTTGTATTCTGTTCCATTGATCTTTGTGTTTTTTTTCCCCCCCAATATCTCACTGATTGGATTGCTGTAGCTTTACAGGAAGTCTTGAAATCAGGCTGTGTACAAAGTCCAGCTTTTTCTTCTCAATCACTTTCTGCTCTTAACCTCTTATTTGAAGATAATTTTAGATTGAGAAAATTGCAAGAACAGCACAGAAAATGCCCCCCAAACCCCTCACCCAGGCTCCCCAACATTAACATCTTACATAACCACAGTACAAAGACCTATACTAAGGAAGTCACTTTGATATACCAGACTTTCCATTAAATTTCTTAGTTCAGTTCCAGGATCTAGTTAGTCTGTGAGTCCAGTTGGGATTTAGCTTTCACGTGCCCCCAGGTTCCTCCCACCTGTGTGGCCCCTCCCACCGGTGTGGCCCCTCCCACCTGTGTGGCCCCTCCCACCTGTGTGGCCCCTCCCACCCACGTGGCCCCTCCCACCCACGTGGCTCCTCCCACCTGTGTGGCTCCTCCCATCTGTGTAGCTCCTCCCACCTGTGTGGCTCCTCCCATCTATGTGGCTCCTCCCATCTATGTGGCTCCTCCCACCTGTGTGGCTCCTCCCATCTGCGTGGCTCCTCCCACCTGCGTGGCTCTTCCTACCTGTGTGGCGCCTCTGACGTCCCCTGTCTTTCATGACCTGGAGACCCGGAGCATGCAGGCCAGTTATTTCGTTGACTGCTTCTCAGTGCGGGTTCTTCTGAGGTCTCCTCGTGATGCAGCTGAGGCATCACCAGAAAGAATAACGCAACTGTGTTATTCTGTGTGTGCTCTTCCACCAGCCGCATCAGGACTGACCGTGCGTCCCATTAGAGGACCACCTGGTCTCGGCCACTAAGTCAGGCTGGAGCCTGCCAGACTTCTTTGTGAAGTTAATGTTTTCTTTTTTGCAATTTGTAATACTTCTGGAAGACATACATTGAGGCTACGCAAATATCCTGCCTCTCCTGAAAAGTTTGCCTACTGATTTTAGCATTCAACAGTGGATTTTGCCCGCAGTAATTATTACTGTGGTGTTCTAATGGTTCAGTTCAGTTCAGTCGCTCAGTCGTGTCCGACTCTTTGCGACCGACCCCATGAATCACAGTACGCCAGGCCTCCCCGTCCATCACCAACTCCCGGAGTTCACTCAGACTCACGTCCATCGAGTCTGTGATGCCATCCAGGCATCTCATCCTTGGTCGTCCCCTTCTCCTCCTGCCCCCGATCCCTCCCAGCATCAGAGTCTTTTCCAATGAGTCAACTCTTCGCATGAGGTGGCCAAAGTACTGGAGCTTCAGCTTTAGCATCATTCCCTCCAAAGAAATCCCAGGGTTGATCTCCTTCAGAATGGACTAGTTGGATCTCCTTGCAGTCCAAGGGACCCTCAAGAGTCTTCTCCAACATCACAGTTCAAATGCATCAATTCTTCAGTGCTCAGCCTTCTTCACAGTCCAACTCTCACATCCATACATGACCACAGGAAAAACCATAGCCTTGACTAGACGGACCTTAGTTGACAAAGTAATGTCTCTGCTTTTGAATATACTATCTAGGTTGGTCATAACTTTCCTTCCAAGGAGTAAACGTTTTTTAATTTCATGGCTGCAATCACCATCTGCAGTGATTTTGGAGCCCCCAAAATAAAGTCTGACACTGTTTCCACTGTTTCCCCATCTATTTCCCATGAAGTGATGGGACCGGATGCCATGATCTTCATTTTCTGAATGTTGAGCTTTAAGCCAACTTTTTCCCTCTTCTCTTTCACTTTCACCAAGAGGCTTTTTAGCTCCTCTTCACTTTCTGCCATAAGGGTGGTGTCATCTGCGTATCTGAGGTTACTGATATTTCTCCCGGCAATCTTGATTCCAGCTTGTGTTTCTTCCAGTCCAGCGTTTCTCATGATGTACTCTGCATATAAGTTAGATAAGCAGGGTGACGAGATACAGCCTTGACGTACTCCTTTTCCTATTTGGAACCAGTCTGTTGTTCCATGTCCAGTTCTCACTGTTGCTTTCTGACCTGCATACAGATTTCCCAAGAGGCAGGTTAGGTGGTCTGCTAGTCCCATCTCTTCCAGAATTTTCCACAGTTTATTGTGATCCACACAGTCAAAGGCTTTGGCATAGTCAAGAAAGCAGAAATAGATGTTTTTCTGGAACTCTCTTGCTTTTTCCATGATCCAGCGGATGCTGGCAATTTGATCTCTGGTTCACTTTCTAAAACCAGCTTGAACATCAGGGAGTTCACGGTTCACGTATTGCTGAAGCCTGGCTTGGAGAATTTTGAGCATTACTTTACTAGCATGTGAGATGTGTGCAATTGTGCGGTAGTTTGAGCATTCTTTTGCATTGCCTTTCTTTGGGATTGGAATGAAAACTGACCTTTTCCAGTCCTGTGGCCACTGCTGAGTTTTCCAAATTTGTTGGCATATTGAGTGCAGCACTTTCACAGCATCATCTTTCAGGATTTGAAACCGCTCTACTGGAATGCCATCACCTCCACTAGCTTTGTTCGTAGTGATGCTTTCTAAGGCCCACTTGACTTCACATTCCAGGATGTCTGGCTCTAGATTAGTGATCACATCATCATGATTATCTGGGTTGTGAAGATCTTTTTTGTATAGTTTTTCCATGTATTCTTGCCACCTCTTCTTAATATCTGCTGCTTCTGTTAGGTCCAGACCATTTCTGTCCTTTATCGAGCCCATCTTTGCATGAAATGTTCCCTTGGTATCTCTAATTTCCTTGAAGAGATCTCTAGTCTTTCCCATTCTGTTGTTTTCCTCTATTTCTTTGCATTGATTGCTGAAGAAGGCTTTCTTATCTCTTCTTGCTATTCTCTGGAACTCTGCATTCAGATGCTTATATCTTTTCTTTTCTCCTTTGCTTTTCACCTCTCTTCTTTTCACAGCTATTTGTAAGGCCTCCTCAGACAACCATTTTGCTTTTTTGCATTTCTTTTCCATGGGGATGGTCTTGATCCCTGTCTCCCGTACAATGTCACGAACCTCATTCCATAGTTCATCAGGCACTCTATCTATCAGATCTAGGCCCTTAAATCTATTTCTCACTGCCACTGTATAATCATAAGGGATTTGAGTTAGGTCATACCTGAATGGTCTAGCAGTTTTCCCTACTTTCTTCAATTTGAGTCTGAATTTGGTAATAAGGAGTTCATGATCTGAGCCACAGTCAGCTCCTAGTCTTGTTTTTGTTGACTATATAGAGCTGCTCCATCTTTGGCTGCAAAGAATATAATCAATCTGATTTCGGTGTTGATCATCTGGTGATGTCCATGTGTAGAGTCTTCTCTTGTGTTGTTGGAAGAGGGTGTATGCTATGACCAGTGCATTTTCTTGGCAAAACTCTATTAGTCTTTGCCCTGCTTCATTCCGCATTCCAAGGCCAAATTTGCCTGTTATTTCAGGTGTTTCTTGACTTCCTACTTTTGCATTCCAGTCCCCTATAATGAAAAGGACATCTTTTTTGGGTGTTAGTTCTAAAAGGTCTTGTAGGTCTTCATAGAACTGTTCAACTTCAGCTTCTTCAGCATTACTGGTTGGGGCATAGACTTGGATAACTGTGATATTGAATGGTTTGCCTTGGAGACGAACAGAGATCATTCTGTCGTTTTTGAGATTGCATCCAAGTACTGCATTTCGGACTCTTTTGTTGACCATGATGGCTACTCCATTTCTTCTGAGGGATTCCTGCCTGCAGTAGTAGATATAATGGCCATCTGAGTTAAATTCACCCGTTCCAGTCCATTTTAGTTTGCTGATTCCTAGAATGTCAACGTTCACCCTTGCCATCTCTTGTTTGACCACTTCCAATTTGCCTTGATTCATGGACCTGACATTCCAGGTTCCTATGCAATATTGCTCTTTACAGCATCGGACCTTGCTTCTATCACCAGTCACATCCACAGCTGGGTATTGTTTTTGCTTTGGCTCCATCCCTTCATTCTTTCTGGAGTTATTTCTCCACTGACCTCCAGGCGGGTCATGGTGGAGAGGTCTGACAGAGTGTGGTGCACTGGAGAAGGGAATGGCAAGCCACTTCAGTATTCTTGCCTTGAGAACCCCATGAACAGTATGAAAAGGTGAAATCATAGGATACCGAAAGAGGAAGTCCCCAGGTCGGTAGGTCCTAATGGCAACTCCCTGTCTTTCCTCCATGCGGTACTCGGAGCCCTTCTGCAAGGAAGAGCTCTCCTGCCTTTCTTCCTCTCTTTTTCCCTCCTTCCTTCTTTTCTCCTTCCCTCTTGTCTTCCTTCCTCTTGTTCTTTCTTTCTCAGTATGCACTCAAGGTGTTTGCTTTATTCTTTGGGCTCTAATCCAGTACTTTGTCTATTTTCTTGTTTAAAGTATTCTAGCTTTAGTCGCTGCACACGCTCTCACATGAGCTCCAGTGGGCTTGTAACATGTACTCATCTCTCTTTTAAAGCAACCCCCAAATTCCTAGGACCCCAAGATATTCCAGGTTCTTTTTCCCCCTGCGTTTTCCCACGTGCTTGCTTGCCATCTGTATCTCCTCTTCAGTGGATTCTTGGTCTAAATCTTTTCCTCTTCTTTAAAAAGAACCATTTTTTTCTTATGGTTGACCTTTGAGAGCTTTTTGCTCCTCTATGCTGTGACTGTAAGAGTTTGTGCGAAATGTGATTTGCAAATATTTTCTCCTGGTCCGTGCCTTGTCCTTTCATTCTGCGAAGAGTTCTTTTTGTTTGTTAGTTTTTAACTTTTGTTTTACAGAGCAGATGTTTTAAATTTTGGTAAAGTTTAACTTAGCAAGCCTGTTTTGTATGTGGATGATGTTATTGGGATCCTGTCTAGGAATATTGCCTAATTCAAAGTCATACGTTTTCTTCTACGTCTTCTCGAACTTTTATAACTTTATGTATTTTTTAATATGTAAAGGAGAGCAAATCAATCAATCCTAAAGGAAACTGCCCTGAATATTCATTGGAAGGACGGATGCTGAAGCTGAAGCTCCAACACTTTGGCCACCTGATGCGAAGAGCTGACTCATTGGAAAAGACCCTGACGCTGGGAAAGATTGAAGGCAGGAGGAGAAGCGGGCAGCAGAGGATGAGATGGTTAGATAACATCACTGACTCCATGGTCTTGAATCTGAGCAAATTGTGGAAGATAGTGGAGGACAGAGGAGCCTGGCGATCTGCAGTTCACGGGGCTGCAAAGAGTCAGACACAGCCTACTGAACCACGTGTTCTTTCAGTGTTTCATTCTGAGTTGATTTGGTTAAAAGGTGTAAGGTTGAAAGCTAGTTTCACATAAATTCGCAATTTTTCTAGCATAGTTGATTGAAAAGATTGTCCTTTTGATGCTTAATCGCTGCTGCACCTTTATCAACAGTCATTTGACTGCCCATGGGTCCATTTTTAGGCTCTGTATTCTGTTCTGAGGATCTGCGTGTCTGGCTTGCACCTATGCTTCCCCATGGTGATCACTGTTACTTTGTAGCGAGTTTTGAAGCCGCGTGGCATGGGTCTTCTGGCTGCGTTCTTTCCGAATTTGTCATTTGATGCCGGTAGTGCCTTTAGTTTCTAGCCTGCAGGCTGCACGTTTTACGCCTAAGTGAGCAAGTCAGTCAGTCGCTCAGTCGTGTCCGGCTCTTTGTGACCCCGTGGACTGCCCTAAATACTGCATTTTCAGTGCTATTGTTCATGCATTTGTTCCAATCTCAAACTCCATTTCTTCGTTGTTAACAGAGAGAAATGTAAGGGATTTTTGTTTGCTGATCATGAGTTGTTGCAGCGCTCATGTATTAATTCTAGAGCTCTTTTGTGTAGAGTCTTCAGGATTTTCTACATAGAAGTCATGTTATCTGTGAATGGAGAGAGATTTATTTCTTGTTTTCTTGTTCCTTTCACCTCTTTCCCTCGCCTTATTGCGCGGCTGGGACTTCTACCGCCTGTTGAATGAGAGTGGTGAAAGAGGACATCCTTAGCTGCTTTCTTTTCATTTAGTTTTAATTAAATATATTTATTTTTAATTGAAGGATAATTGCTTTACAGTATGTGTTGGTTTCTGCCAAACGTCAACATCAATCCTTGGCTGGTTTTTTCATCTTAAGGGGAAATGCGCATTCTTTCACCATTAAGTAGATATTAGCTGTCAATGCTGTCAGTTCGGAGAAGGCAATGGCACACCACTCCAGGACTCTTGCCTGGAAAATCCCATGGATGGAGCAGCCTGGTAGGCTGCAGTCCATGGGGTCTCGAAGAGTCGGACACGACTGAGCGACTTCACTTTCACTTTTCACTTTCATGCATTGGAGAAGGAAATGGCGACCGGCTCCAGTGTTCTTGCCTGGAGAATCCCAGGGACGGGGGAACCTGGTGGGCTGCCGTCTATGGGGTCACACAGAGTCGGACACAACTGAGCGATTCAGCAGCAGCAGCAGCAGCAGCAGCAGCTGTCAATTCTCTTGTTCAGATTAGGAAGTTTCCTACTATTTTTCGTTTGTTAATTTTTTTTATCATGAATAGATTTCAAATTTTGACAGGTGATTTTGTTCCACTTACTGAGATGATCATATGGCATTTATTCTTTAACCTATTAATATGGAACATTACACTGATTACCTGTAAAAACTTCAACCATCTCATGAAACTTGGTTATGAGAGATTTTATGATCATTGCGGTGTTTTCGTGGCCCTCGTTGTCCTTTCACTAACTGTGTGGTCTTGAGTAACAGCCTCTCTTTTCCTGCTGATATTGATCATTTTTGCCTTCCCTTTTCATTTCTTGAGCATTTGTGCTAGAAGTTTATTGATTCATTGATCTTTAAAAATAACTTGGCTTTTGGTTTATTGATTTTTCCTACTGTTTTAAATTTCATTGATTTCTTCTCTAATCTGTATAATTCTCTTCCTTCTGTTTGCTTTGAATTTATTTGCTTTTCTTTTCCTAGTTTCTTACAATGGAAGCTTATATTATTTGATTTGAGATCATTAGTCTTTTCTAAAGTAATTATTTTAGGACTATAAAATTTCCTTTAAGCACTGTTTTACTTGCATTCCACAAATGCTGATAGGTTTTATTTTCATTTTAAAATATTTAAAAATTTACCTAGACGCTTACTCTTTTATCTATGGTTTCACAAGTATGTCGTTTAGTTTCTAAATACTTTTTTTCCCCCTGACACTCTTGTGTTGCGGATTTCTAGTTTAATGTTGTTATGGTTCAAGGTCAAATGGTCTCTATTCTTTTGGATTTGCTGAGAGTCGTTCTGCAATCCAGGTATATTCTTCTGTATTTTCTGTTATTGGATAGAATGTTCTCTGCATGTCAACTGGGTCTAACAGTGCTGTTCAGGTCTTCTTCATTCTTACTGGGCGCTGGGTTTTTGTTTTCTTCTGTCCATTTCTGAAACAGAGTTGACATTTGCAACTACAGCTGTGGATTTGTCTATTTCTTTCTTCAGAGGACGAGCGGGTTGGATGGCAGCACTAATTCAATGGCCGTGGATTTGAGCAAACTCCAGGAGATGGTGAAGGACAGGGAAGCCTGGCGTGCTGCAGCCCCGGGGCCGCTGAGAGTCGGACGCTCCTGAGCAGCCTCAGCCCCCTGAGTCTGGGGCTCCTGTATTTTGCTAGGCGCATACGCATTTGGATTGTATGGCTCCGTGTTTGTCGTTACGCAGGGTCCCTCTTTCCCTCTGATAACCTGGCTTTGTCTGAACTTGTCTGATGATGGCACAGTTCTTTCGCTTAGTGTTTATGTGCTTCAGCCCTTGCCATCTCTTTCTTTCTCGGCTGTGGTGGGCCTTGCCGCTGTGTGCGGGCTTCTCCCGTTGCAGGCGGTGGGGGCTGCTCTTCGCTGTGGTGCCCGAGCTTCCCGCTGCAGTGGCCCCTCTGGCTGCAGAGCATGGGCACCAGCTGCAGCTTGCAGGCTCCAGAGCTTGGGCTCAGCAGCTGTGGCACAGGGACTTACTGGCTCTGCCGCACGGGGGATCCTCCCCTCCCAGGCATTGAACCTGTGTCCCTTGCATTGCAAGGCAGATTCTTAACCCCGGGACCACCAGGGAAGCCCTCTCTTTCCATCTTTTACTTTTTTTGTAATCTGTTTATATCTTTATATTCCAAGTAGGTTTCCCATAGGCAGTATTTAATCGAGTCCCAATTTTTAAAGATAAAAGCTCACAATCTGCCTTTTATCTGGTGTGTTTAGATGTGCACGCTTAATGTGATTATTGATAAGGTTTGATTAAAATCTGGGGCTTCCCTGCTGGCTCAGACAGTAAAGAATTTGCCTCCAATGCAAGAGACCTGGGTCGGGAAGATCCCCTTGTAGGAAATGGCAGCCCACAGCAGTATTCCTGCCTGGGAAATCCCATGGACGGAGGAGCCTGGTGGGCTACAGTCCAGCTAGTCTTTTTTTTTCTTTTTTTGGTTCCATATGTTCTTTGTTTCTTTTTCCTGGGTTTTAGCCTTTTCTTCTGGTAACTGGGTATTGTTTTATGATTCCATCTTACCTTGTCTCTAGATTTATTGTTTATACCTCTTAAACAACTTTCAGTGTTTCCCTTTAGTTTAACTATATATCTTTAATAAATCAGAGTTTACCTTCAAATAACACTGTACTATTTCACATGTAAAGACCTTAGAAGGTTACATTTTCAACTTCTTATTTTTGTTGTCGTATTTCCTTTTATACATGCCATAAACACATTGCTACAATTTTTGCTTTAGATTATCTTTTAGAGCAGTTAGAAAATAGAAAAAAAAAAAGGGTTTAATTTCATCTTCATTGATTCCGTGTCCAGTGACTTCATTTCTAAATTTTAGCCCAATATAAGGGGTTTCCACCTGAAGAACTTCTTTAGCACTTCTTTTGCTGTTGATTGCCTTGAAAAGCATTTTGTTTCAAATAAGCAACTTTTGTTTCTCTGAGAAAGCCGTTACTTCCTTTTCATTTAGGAGATAATATTTTCTTGAAGTCTGCAGTTTTTTCTTCCTTCCGACACTTTAACTCCGCTGTAAACGGGATCTTCATTCTTCTGTATGCATGCACGCATGCTCAGTCACCCCAGTCATGTCTGACACTCTGTGACCCCAGGGACCCTAGCCCATCAGGCTGCTCTGTCCACGGGGCCTCTCCAGGCAAGAATACTGGAGCGGCTTGCCATGTTCTCCTCCAGGATTCTTCTGTATATGATGCCTCTTTTCTCCCCACTCTGGTTAGCCTTATATTTTCTCTCTGTCTTTGGAGTGTTTGCCAACATGTGGTTATGTGTTTGTTCGAGGTTTTTCAATTTGTTTGCTTGGTTTTGGTATTTATGCTGGTTGGTGTTCTCAGAGCTTTTTTTTTTTTTTTAAATTTATTTTTAAAGAGCAGTTTAGGTTTACAATGAAATTGAGAGGTAAGTACAGAGATTTCCTATATACCACCTGATGCCCCCACCCCCACATGAGGCGCCTCCTCCACAATCAACGTCACTCATTAGAATGGTGCGTTGTTTACCAAGGATGACCCTCACTGACAGGTCTCAGCCACCTGAAGTCCACAGTTTACCTTAGGATGTGCTCTTGCTGTTGGAGCTCTGTGGTTCGGACACACGTATAATGACATACAGGGCTCCCCTGCTGGCTCAGTTGGTAAAGAATCCACCTGCAGTGCAGGAGACCCTGGTTCGATTCCTGGGTGGGGAAGATCCGCTGGAGAAAGGATAGGCTACCCACTCCAGTATTCTTGGGCTTCCCTAGTGGCTCAGCTGGTAAAGAATCCGCCTGCAATGCCAGAGACCTGGGTTCGATCCCTGTGTTGAGAAGACCCCCTGGAGAAGAGAGAGGCTACCCACTCCAGTATTCCGGCCTGGAGAATCCCATGGACCGTATAGACCATGGGGCTGCGACGAGTCGGACATGGCAGAGGACTTTCACTTTCACTTCATGATGACACATATCCCTCATTATAATGTCACACAGAGTGTCTCCGCTGCCCTAAACTCATCTGAGCCCGCCTTCCTCCACCACCTCCCTTCTTGGTGTCTGCCATCTGTCATCTCTCTGAATGACTCTTCCATCCGTTCTCTCCTCCCCTTCTGGGATTCCCATTACGCGTGCGTTAGAGTGCTTGACGTTGTCCCACAGCCCATGCCTGCTCTACCGGTTTTATTTTCTCTCTTTTTCTTGCTCAGGTCACTTTTTGACTTGCCTTCATGTTTGGTGGCCTTCTCCTCAACTGTGCAGCTGCTAATGATCCCACTGACTCGCCTGCGGAAGGCCTTCTTCCTCCCTGTTTACGCATTTTCGTGTCTACTATTTCCTTTGGGCTCTTTCTCCAAGTTTCCATCTCGTGGCCAGAATGACTGTCTGGTCACGCACGTTGTTCCCATCACACCGACCATGGTTATTTCATTCTATTATTATTTTTTACCACACCTTGGGACATGTTGGGGGATCTCTGTTCCCCAACCAGGGGCCAAAGCTGCACCCCTGCTCTGGAAGCACACAGTTTTAAACGCTGGACTCCCAGGAAAGTCCCAGTTACTTCAGATTCCTGGTCAGACAGTCCCTGCATGGGCACCGTATTGGAGTCTGGTTCTGAGGCTTGCTCTATCTCTTTGGAATATGTCTGTTTCTCTGGTCTTTTCACAAGCCCCAGACTTTTTAATGAGAAGTCATACATCCTTCTTTCTGTTAAACCTTTAATGTGGGGCTTTCTGCTGCTCTGGGTGAGGGTTGGGAAGGGTTTGAGAGGTGCTGTTGCTGAGGTTTCCCTGCTTCAGGTGGCAGTGCAGGCAGATGGTGTCTAGCCACATCTGTCCGCTCTGAATTTGGGGTCTTCCTTGGGCACTGTGCCTCTGAGAGGTCCTCGCTGCTGGTTTCCTTCTCTGCGCTCTCCCAGCTCACTCTTCCTTGGGCTTCACTTCTGGTTACCGTGGTGACAGGAGCTGGAGGGTGTGTGATGGCTGTGGTCCTGATTCAGCCTCAGTTTTAGGGCTGCAGTTTTTCCAGGAATTCTTGGGGCTGTGGTCTTCCTGCTCATTTTCCAACTGTTCTTGGGGGTTCGCTGCTTAATCCTGCCCTTACCCCAGGAGAAGGGTCCCCTTCCACAGCTTCCCCGAAACCCTGGCCAGATTAAGGTTTTGTTCCACAAAGGACCCAAGTGATGTTTCTTGCCTGGGTCCAGCCCCAGTGGATCCAGGGTGATTCGAAGGTGGGGACGGAGTCAGCGTCCTTGGAAAAATACATATTTAATCACAGATATATAGAGAGATTGGAAACGGATAGTGTAGTAGGAAGATTAGTGGAGAAAAGAGGCTGAATAACTTGGATTACGTGGAATAGCATCCATGCTCCAGATGGGAATTCAGCCAGAAAAACGGGAGCAAGAAAGAAGCGACTGGGGGAATCAGTCTTTCCGGAAACTGATCCGATTTCTTTATTTTTGGGTTTGCTTATATACCTTTTGTTACACATAGGGATGAATACAGAGTCACGCGGGGGTCAGCAGTCCTGACCTTTATCAAAATCAGGTGCTTTACATAAAAAGGTCTTAGGGATTTTATGATCCTTTCTTTCTGATAACCGAAAACTTATTTTTTTCAAGGGTGTTTTTTCTTAAACCCGGCACCACCCTCCAAATACAGTTACATTCCTATAGGGTGAGGGTGTAGTGAGTTACAATCAAGAAAGGAATTTATTTAACCCAAGGTTAACATGATTAATCTTAAAGGTTAATGCTTATTTCTCTTATATGCTAGTTATATTCGTTATAAGGGTAGGGAACATGGAGATTTAGCAGCAAACATCAGCCCAACAAATGAAAATCATTTCACCGATGTTCCACTTAAGATCTATTTAGTCTTAAGATAGTGATAAAGTTACATTTTTACATAGCAAGGACACAGTGATTTATAACAAAGTACAGTGATCTATTACAAAAGAGAAAATTCATTAACTCAAAAAGTCTAGTATTGCTAACATCAAAAACTACTATATTTCCTTTTCTATATTCCAAATACATTGATTAATATATTCCCAGGTGCCTAAGGATATGGAGGCCTGGCGGCAATCGTTGACTCAACAATGAGAAAAGCCCTATGCTAATTAAGACTCTCAAAATACTCCAAAACTCTCTGTGCTGTTTATGGTTGAGAGGTAGTAAACAATCATGTGCCTAGTGGCAGGAGTATGGATAATCCTGTCACACAAGCTAGTCTGTCAGCAGAGAGGTTTGACCTGAGACATCCTTGTCCCACCCAGAGCAGGGAATTAGCAGCAATTATTGGCACAACAAATGAAAAACCCTTCACCAATGTAATTCCTAACCAACCCACTATAATTATTTCTAACTCCCCCAAAGAATTTGCCTTTAGTAAGTCTAAAACATCTCATGCCTCTCAGATTGGGAGGCTGTAAACAATCACATGTGGCTGGAGGAACCTATACAGGTGGGCTAGGTAACCTTCGGAGGAGTCCGTAAGCTGAAACGCTCTTGTCACGCCCAGGAATTTTTATTGACTTGGAGCTGCACGTTTACTCCTTCTCCGAGAGAAACGGTTATGGGGGAGAGCCCCCCGTAAAGTCAGAGGTGTAGGTGAGAGCATCAAACAGACTCTGGTTTTGGGGTAGATGCTCGGGAACAGGGGGCTTCCTGAGGCTTGATCACGCCTTTGCGTATGCCAAGCCCCCTTCCTCATGACCTTTGCCATGGGCGGAGTTCCTCACGCTGGCCCCCGGCAGTTTCTTGCCCCTTCCACATGCTGCCCTTCTCCTCTGAAGCCACGCCACCACAGGGGGCATGTCTTTGCGTTCCTTTGAGACCTCTTTTGAAGGTTTGCAAGAAAGAGCCCACAGAGGATGGGGCTCCCCCAAGCTCTCAGCCCCCCGGTGCTGCCAGACGATGCTCACCTTCCCAGGGTACCTCCTGGTCCTGCTGACCTCTTCTCACTGATCTCCGCTGCACCATCCCTGGGGGCCCGAGCTCATGGCCCCTCTCTCCCTATAGAGCAGTCTTGCCTGGGAGTTTGAGACGGCTCCTTGCCCGGTGACCTCAGCTTTCCCACACAGGCAAAAGTTACGAATTCGAGGTTGGCTCACCTCCTGTTTCCTGCTGAAGAGCAAATGCCGCACCAAGACAAAGCAGGCAGGCAGGCAGCACACTCGGGCAAAGTCGCGCGAGTCTAACCCCTCCCTGGCGGGCTGCCTGGGCTGCACAAAGCGCCTGGGTTTCTGGGACTCTGGCTCCTTGTCCCCAGAGCCAGGCTGGGACAGAGACAGAGGCAGGTACAGGAGTCCAGGAGTCTATCGTGGTTTTTTGCCTTTTAATACGTCATAACCCTTTGCTGAAAGCAAATAGGAGAGGAAAGCAGTTTTTGTGCCTGTTTCCTTCTCAATGGCCTGTAATGTGGAGAACTTGGAGCTAATCGGTCAAGAACTGGGCTGAGACGGCACTCCCTCATTGCTCTGGTTACCCCGAGGGCACCTCAAGCTTCAAATTCCTCCGCAGACCTGGTTTTAGGATGGGGGCAGGCTGCTTTGCCAGAGAGGATTTTTCCCTCAGTATCTGTGCCTTCCTCAACTCTTGGTCTTCCTTTGCACAAGCCTCAAAGGGGGCAAGCTCTTGTCCAGCCCCAGAAGCATCCCACTGTTCCTCGCAGCTCGGTGCCCGTTACCTGGCCACAGGTGAGAGTCAGACCCTCCTTCTGGTCCTGAGTAAGTCCCATCTCAGGCAGAGGAGGGCTTCCCAGGTGGCTCAGATGGGTGAGAGTCTGTCTGCAGTGCGGGAGACCTGAGTTCAATCCCTAGGTCGGGAAGATCCCCTGGAGAAGGAAATGGCAAACCACTCCAATATTCTTGACCTGGAAAATCCCACGGACAGAGGAGCCTGGTGGGCTACAGTCCATGGGGTCTCAAAGAGTCAGACACAACTGAACGATTTCACTTTCACTTTTTCCAAGAAAGCTTGAGAAGTTGCCTTTTGCCAGGCTTTTTGGCTCCTTTGTGTTGTTGGCTCTCTATATCTAAGAAAGGAGGAGATACAGAGTTATCCTTAAAAGCACCTGCTTGGACAGGGCGTATGTCTCACCTGCTCACATCCCATCAGCCAACACTCATCATGGGGCCAAACCTGCCAAGGCTGCCTGCTGGCCCCTCCGCCTCCTGGAAGGCACCAGGAGTGACACGGGGGAAGCAGCCGTGTCCCCAGACTCTCACATGTGACCTCTCGGGGAAGGAAGAAGTTAAGAGGAATCCCGTCCTCCAGCGACCTGTTCCCACTGAAGGATGCGCTTGAAACCTCACCGCAGGCACAGGTGCTCACCTACATCCCAGGTGAACCGGGCTGTTCCCAGTTGGGACCTGAGTGAGGGATGCTGCTGTGAGCATCTCGGGGCTGATCTCCTGATGCCCCGCCCAGGCCTGGACAGGCCCTTCTGGGCTGTACAGGGGAGCAGAATTGCTGGGTTGGGAGCTGTCGGGGTTGGGAGACGACGCTGGATGGTTTTCCAAAGGGTTGCACCAACTTCCATTCCCACCAGCAAAGAAGAAGAAGAGTTCCTATCGCTCACCCCCTACCCCCAACATCATCCTGTCAGACTCACTCCAAATAGGCAGCATACAGAGCAATAAGTGAAAAAGGACCCAGCCATCCAGCTTCATAATGCCCTCTGTTGCCAACCCTGGAGGCACCTTCTGTTGTGGTGAGAGGGCCCGGGTCCCCCAACTTTCCAGCAGCTCCCATGTGTCTGCAAGAGAGTGTGGGACAGACAGGGGGCAGAGTAGCTGTGCACGGGCGGAGGCGAGGCGGGGGGCTTCCGCTCTGGAGCAAGCAGAGTTGTCAAGCTGCCCTGAGCAGGTGTGGACTTGGCTCAGGAGACGCGGCCTGCGTGTCACCTGGAGGGTGACAGTAACTGGGGCCCTGATGTAGCCCCGCCCAGAGCCCAGAGGCCCCGGCCCCGACCCTCGTGTGCACCTTCTCCCAGCCGGGCCCCGGGAGGCGGATTCCGCTGTGACGCCCATCCCCAGGGGGAGGAAACCGAGCCCCAGCCCATTTAGGGTTCCCCCAGAGAGGCTCGGATAGGACGAGCTGGGTTTGGGGCCCCAGGTTCTCCTGCTCTGGCCTTTGTCCTTGGTGGCGTGGGAGGCGGCAGCACGTCAGGGCAGCGCCGGGCTCTGCAGCCCCCGCGGGGCAGGTGGGGGTTGGGGGGGTGGGCACAGCTCGGTGCTAATCTGTCTCAGGGAGCTGACCCGTACGTGGAATCTGTCGGGCAGCCCAGGGCTCGCCAGCTTAAGGACGCACGATTTCACCGCAGGTCAATCATTCTCCAGGCTGCCCGAGGCTCTGGGGCCCGGTGAACAGACGCCTGCTCTCTTCTCATGGACCGACTCATCTGGAAGCTTCCATCTGGGCTGTGGGCCGGGCCGACTCTGGATGCCACGTGGCGCCCCTGCCCTCACCTCCCCACGGCCCCCCCACACCTCGACAAGGTCCAGGCCCTCACGGGATGGCCCCGCGCCTCCGGCTTCCTCTGAACGATGGGGCTTCTGCTACATGGGGCCCGGGATCCAGCGCTCCAGACTGGGGGCGGGGGGCACAGCGCCGTTTGGCCGGCCGCCCGGCCGGGAACCTCCCCTGCGTTCTGCATGACCGCGGGGCCTGTTCATCGCGCCTGTCTGCTCGCGTCACGTCATGGAGGGCTTCTGGGGGCCGCGGCCGGCTCTGAGCACAGCCGGGGTGGTGGAAGCGGCCCAGCTGCTGCGCTGGCCCCTTGGCGGAGGTGCTGGGCCGCCGTGGCCCCCGAGGAGGGGCAGGGCAGCGGGGGCCGTCGGCGAGGCCTCTGGAAATGGGCCTTTGCCCAAGTCGTGCCCAGGAGAAGGGGCAGTGAGGCTTCTCCACTTACGGGGATGGGAATGCGGAGGGCGGGCGGGTGCTGTGTGTGTGAGGGTGTGAGCCACACGAGGCTGACTCTGGGTGCAGCCGTGTGTGCGTGTGGAGTGTGAGTGTGTAGGCATGTGTGTGTGCCTGCATACATGGATGTGTGCAGGAGAGCATGTACACACACCTGTCTGTGTCTGTGTGTGTGTGTGTGATGGAGAGAGAGGGTCCTGCGGGCATCCAGCCATCCTGGCAGGATCCGGACACACAGAGCCGTGAGAAGCAGCCCCTGCCACTCCCCTTAGGCCAGCTCCATACGGCCCCAGGCACGTGGAGCGCAGGGCTCACCCCTGGATTTCCTATTTCCAGGTGATTAAGTTGAACCGTCTTTTATTGCTTAGTATCTTCAGTATGGGTGGGACCATGTGGCTCCCTGCAGCGTGAAGCCGAAGCTCCTTAGCTCAGTGTCACAGCCCCTGTGATCCCAGGGGTCTTTTCACCCATGACCTCTCCCCTCCTGCCCCTAGGCCCTCCTGTGCACATCTCAAAGGCAGATTAAGGGACCGCTTCTGGAAGCCTCGATTTCCCTGTTTGTAAAGTACAAATACGAGGGAATTGGGGTGAAGGCTGCGGCTTGCTCAGCACGGGCCGGGTGGGCACGTGAGCCCTAGGAGTGCACGTCTTCTGACCTGCACAGCTCTCTTCTCAGGGCGGCTGTGGGGATGGGGGTGTCTACGCCCTCTCCTGTCTGTGTCCTCGTGGCATCAGAGCCCTCGCCTTGCAGATGGCAGACCCACGGTTCTGATTTGCCGGGAGAAACAGGCAGGCGTCTGTGTTCTGGGAGATGCGGGATGTCAACAACAGGCCCCCCTCCCCCACCCCATAAGGTGAGGGGTTCACCCGAGGCTGAAAACAGATGCCCAGGAGTCCACCTGGCCAAGGAGCTCCTTTCGGGGCCCAGGACCCCATGTCCGGCCGAGGCCAGGGGCAGCCGGCCCATTTCCCGTGGCTGTTTTTGCTCTGATGGTCAGGTTCACGGGCAGTACGCGTAATCAGAAGCATTCGGTAGCGATCTAATTAAATGTTAACACATCATTAAAGTGATTTGCGATAAGCACAGTTAACAGTTTGATAAATCCATTCCTGGCTGACTCCATGCTGAAAACGATCGTTCTCAATCAGCCGTGGGCTGTTGACATCCGCTCAGCTTCGGGGGGCGGGGGTGGGACACCGCTCGGGCTGGCAAGCCTCCTCTGCCCTCCCAGGCCTTCCAAGCACTCAGCTCCCACGTGGGTTGGTACCTGGGGAGTGTGGGGTGGTGGTGCGTGCACTCGGGGTTCCTTGGCGGGGTGGGAGGGGCAGTTCATTTCCGGGACATTTTCCAAGTGGCGGGTGTTTGGGTGTCTAGGCGGCCGCCCGACACGACTTGCAAAGGATTAGGGAGGCGCTGCTCTGGCCTGGTTAACACTCCGTAATGAAGGCGGCCTCCCGGTTGAAGGCTGTGAATCACTGCCTGTTAATGGGATTAATTGCTCAGGACTTAACTGCGTTTCTGCACACCTGGTGATGTGGGTGGGGGTGGGAGCCAGTTCTGCTTGAACATGGATGTGCTGACTTGGGGGCAAGGGAGAAATGGCTCAAGGAGCGCTGGTGTGGGGGCGGGCACAGAGGGTTTGCTCAGGGAGGGAGTGACAGCCTCAGGAAAAACAGAAGGGTCTTGTAGCAAAGCTCTACGTGAAGGACACAGGGCACTAACCCTCGAAGACCCACAGGGTTCCCTAAGGACACAGGGCACTAACCCTCGAAGACCCACAGGGTTCCCTAAGGACACAGGGCACTAACCCTCGAAGACCCACAGGGTTCCCTAGAACAGCAGGGACCTTTAGATTCTGATAGTCCAACCTCCCGAAGAATCAACACTATTGAACTGCACTGTTGGAGAAGACTCTTGAGAGTCCCTTAGACTGCAAGCAGATCCAACCAGTCCATCCTAAAGGAAATCAGTCCTGAATATTCATTGGAAGGATTGATGCTGAAGCTGAAACTCCAACACTTTGGCCACCTGATGCAAAGAACTGACTCATTAGAAAAGACCCTGATGCTGGGAAAGATTGAAGGGGGGAGGAGAAGGGGATGACAGAGGATGAGATGGTTGAATGGCATCACCAACTCGATGGACATGAGTCTGAGTAAACTCCAGGAGTTGGCAATGGACAGGGAAGCCTAGCCTGCTGCAGTCCCTGGGGTCGCAGAGAGTCAGACACGACTGAGCAACTGAGCTGAACTGAACTGAACCTCCTGGTTTCACAGTCGGGGAAGCTGAGGCCCAGAGGAGGTGAGGGTTTAGGAAGCAGGAAGCCATGTGGCTGGGCCAACAGGTCTTTTCACCAGTGAGCTCTCCCCTCCTGTCCCCAAGCATGTCTATATCTCGCAGGCAGATTAAGGAACCGCTTCTCCAAGCCTCGGTTTCCCTGTTTGTGAAGTGCAGATACAAGGGAATCGGAGCGAAGGCTGCAGCTTGTTCACACGGGCCGGGCGGGCACGTGAGAGGAGGGGTGCGCATCTTCCGACCTGCACGGCCGTCTTCTCCAGGCGGGGAGGGGAGGCGGGGCCTA
This sequence comes from Capricornis sumatraensis, assembly GCF_032405125.1. Lineage (NCBI taxonomy): Eukaryota > Metazoa > Chordata > Mammalia > Artiodactyla > Bovidae > Capricornis > Capricornis sumatraensis. The sequence continues at coordinate 117,053,263 of NC_091075.1, read as the reverse complement.
CATCTGCTCCTTCCTCCGTGTGAGGAAGGCTGGGCTGCCTGGGCCCCAGTGCCTTTGTCTGTGATACCTTGGCCTCGGGGTGGAGAGAGAATTGCAAGAGGAGGCGGGTATCAAGTGCAAGCAGTCTCCCACCTCCCTCCACCCAGGATGAGGCTCTGCTGAAAACGCCGGGGGCCCGGAGACAAGGCCCGATGCTTGGGTCCAAGCAGACTTGATCTTCCAACGGCTGGGTCACTGGTGAGCTCACTTTGGTCCTAAGATAATTCCCAGAGCACCAACAGTGTGCCAGGCACTGGATGGCCAGGAATCCTCGCTGGACTCCTCTCTTACCATGCCCTCCTCACTCTGAGACTCCACCACGTGAGTCTCTGGCAGGCTTGACTGATGTTGTGAAAAGTGAAAGTGTTAGCCACTCAGGTGTGTCTCTTTTGCAGTCCCATGGACTGTAGCCGGCCAGGCTCCTCTGTCCATGGGATTTTCCAGGTAAGAATACTGGAGAGGGTAGCTGTTCCCCTCTTTAGGGGATCTTCCTGACCCAGGGACAGAACCAGGGTCTTCTGTGTTGCAGGCAGTTTCTTAAGAGTCTGAAATGCCGGGGCGAGATGCTGCGGACTTTGTCCCAATTCTGGGACCGCACACAGCTCAGGCCACTGTGTAGAGTGCTCTCTGCCCTCATCCCCCAGCTCCTACTCATCCTCTCTGGGTCTGAGCCTAATGCCACCTCCTTGAGAAGCCCTCCAGGACTCCCGTGACCAGGCTGGCTGCCCCCGTCCTGTGCCTCCCCCAGTCTCTAGGCCTCTCTCACGCTCCCTCCCCTTCACTTGTTTCCTGCAGGTCTCAGCACTCAACTGAAAGCTGCTGTAGCGTGCTTCCTAGCAGAGCCCCGGGGCCAGTTTTATTCCTGTAAGCCCTGGTGTCCTTATCTGTACAGCGGTGTATTAGCAGTTCCTACAGCTCAGAGCTCTCCTGTGGATTAAATAACGATGCTTGAGAAACCTGTAGCTCAGTGCCTGGCACCTGCCGAGGGCCTACTGATGTCAGCCCGATCGTGAGGACTGTTCTCTGCAGGCGGTGAAGCTGCCAGGGTCTTGCGTGCTGGCCCCTGTCTCCCAGTAGCAGTAAATGGACCCTTGCGGTCCCTTCTCTTGGTGAGCTTCTTCACAGTGGGAAGAGGAACAGTGGCCAAAACAGTGTAAAGGCCACAAGAAGCGTGACATAGAGAAAAGAGGAGGGCGATAGGTTTTGGGGAGCCTGGTCTCGCCTGATCTGGGTCTCAAGTCATGGCCCAAGGAAATACTGTGTGAGTGTATATGTGTGTGTTAGGGGTGAGCGTGGGACGGTTGTGTGTGGGGGGACATTCCAGGCACAGAGAACAGCGTGTGTAAAGCATGGAGGCCTGAGGTTTAGAATAGTGCGAGCATTTTGGTGCTTCCGATTCATGACATACAAGGTGGATATTGTCTCAAACAAGGCTTGGCAGGCACATGAGAACCATGATGCGCAGGAATTTGAGAGCTCTGCTAATGAGGAGTAACTTTGATGTAAGAGGTGTGGCTGGTGAAGGGTTTATCCAGCTTGACAATCTTACACTTTAACCTAGAGTGTTTAGTCTATTGACATTTAGTGTGATTATGGATGTAGTTGGCTTATAACTCCTGTCTTACTATTTGTGCCTTCCTGATGGCTCAGACAGTAAAGAATCTGCCTGCAGTTGAACCCTGCAGGAGACCGGGTTCAATCCCTGGGTCGGGAAGATCCCCTGGAGAAGAGAATGACAACCCACGCCAGTATTCTTGCCTGGAGAATCCCATGAGTAGAAGAGCCTGGTGGGCTACAGTCCACGGGGTCGCAAAGAGTCAGACGCGGCTGAGTGACTAATATTAGGTTACTGTTTGTTTCCTGTTCGTCTTCCTATTTCTTGAATCCTTAGAATTAATCTCTTTGAAAACAATTACCCCATTTCTCTCTATTAACTTTTTAGTGTCAATTATAAAGAGTCAGACACGGCTGAGCGACTAACTTGCTATTTGTTTCCTGTTTGTCCTCCTATTTCTTGATTTCTTAGAATTAATCTCTTCGGAAACAATTATCCCATTTCTCTCTTTTTAGTGTCAGTTGTAACCTAGACACTTTTTAGTGTCAATTGTAACCTAGAAATTAAACACGCACATTATTGACTCATTACAGTCTCATAAAATTGATTTCTTTCTTACCCTGCCTGATGATGTTAGAGCCTCAAGACACCTTAATTGCGTGCATTCTACTCTTATTTCACACGACCATTTCCTGCCTCTCGTTTATGCATACAGTTTACGCCCGTAACACACTCTCAGTTTTGAGCAACTGTGTTGGTAAGCACACACATCTGTGAGCGCGCCTGTCCTGTTGTTACGGTTCCTTCCTCCCCGCACCCTCCTGCTTTTCCCAGGGTATCTTGCTTTCGTCTCCTTTACAGGATTTCCTTTAGCGCAAGCATGCCCAGTGACAAAGAGAGCAAGCTTTGTCTAAAGGTGTCTTTCACTCTCATTTTGAAGAACACTCTGTCTGGACAGAGTCCAGGCGGGCAGGTGGCTTCTTTCAGTGTTTAAAGAGATGGTTCCATTGTCCTCTAGCTTCCATGCTTCCCTTGGGATGTCAGTCTGTTTTCTCATCACTGTTCTCCTAAAGGTGAATAGGTACAATGTGTTGTTTTCCTCTCTGGATGTTTTTAAGACTTTCTGTTTGTCTTTTTTTCAGCAGTTTTTCTGTGGTGTGCCTAGAGGTCATTTTTGCTTGTCTGTTTTCATTTTTTAAGTCTCTCCTGCTTGCCTTGGCAAAGCCTTTTGATTTTGTGAGTTTATTTCTTAAAGCTATTTGGCAAAAATCAGGTCAGTATTTCTCCCAGTTTTCTTCAGACCCATTCCCTCTCTTCTCCTTCCTGGAATCCCTTTCTAACTATATCAGAGATTTAGGTAGTGCCCTGCATGTCTTCATGTTCTTTCCTGCATGCTTGATGTGTTACAATTTCTATATTCTCTATTGACCTATCTTCCATCTCACAAATCTTTCACTGCCTCCTGCTTTGTCCGGCTGTAAAATCCGTCTTTTGAGCTGTTGCTTTCGTTTTCATCTGTGCACTTCTCCTTGGCTGCACCGGGTCTTCAGTGCTGTGTTTGGACCTCCTCCAGTTGCGGCGGCCTCTCTCGTTGCAGAGCGCAGGCTCTGGAGTGTGCAGCTGTGTTGCGGTGGCCTCTCTCGTCGCAGAGCGCAGGCTCTGGAGCACGCAGGGTTTCAGTAACTGCGGTGTGCAGGCCCAGCAGTTGTGGCTCATGGCTTGCGGGCTTCCCTGGTGGCTCAGACAGTCAAGAATCTGCCTGCAATCAGGAGAGCCAGGTTCAGTCCCTGGGTCAGGAACATCCTCTGAAGAAAGGAATGGGTACCCACTCCTTTATTCTTGTCTGGAGAATCCCATGGACAACAGGATCCTGGTGGGCCACAGTCCCTGGAGTTGCAAAGAGTTGGACATGACTGAGTGACTAACACTTTCACTTTTTCTTTTCCCTTTCATGTGGAATCTTACCAGACCACAGACCAAACCCATGTCCCCTGCACTGGCAGGTGGATTCTTAACCACTGGACCTCCAGGGAAGTCCTATTAATTTTAGACTTTTCTTTCATTTTTCTTTAGATTCTAATTCTCAGCTGTAATTCCCCTTTAAAAGATGGATTTGAACTACACTCTACTTGTTTTAAGCATATGTCCATTATAGTTGTTTAGAAGTTCTTGCCAGCTGATCCCAACCCTTGTGTAAACAATGGGTCTGTTTCTGTTGGCTGGGTTGCCCCTCTTGGCTTTCTTGCATGTGACTCTGCCTTTTGGCATCCTAGTAATTTCTCATCTACTGGCAGTTATTGTGTACAAAATTGTAGGGACCCGGGTGACTTTATTTTCTGAGAGTGGTCCTTGTCTCCTCCGACAGGCAGACCAAGTGTGGGGCGGACCACCTTAGGAGCTGACGCCTGTTGGCCTGGGTTTCAGATTTGAAAGGAATCCACCTACCTCTGAATCCCGGTTCTCCCAGGGCCGCCTTTCAGGTCTCCAACCAGGAGCTTGCCATGTTCGCTGATCTACTCGTCCTGGCGGGCCTGGGTATGGTGAGCCCACAAGACTGGGGAAATTTCCATTCTGCTTTTCAGAGGTTTTCATAGCTTTCTATTGTCGCGTAAAGATGCAGGCATTCCAGACCACCTTGCCTGCCTCCTGAGAAACCTGTATGCAGTGTCAAGAAGCAACGGTTCGAACCTTACACGGAACAACTGACTGGTTCAAAATTGGGAAAGGATGATAAGGCTGTATATTTCACCCTGCTTATGTAAGTTCCATGCAGAGTGCGTCATGTGAAATGCCAGGCTGGATGAGCTCAAGCTGAAATCAAGATTGCTGGGAGAAATATCAACAACCTCAAATATGCGGGGGATACCATTCTAATGGTAGAAAGTGAAGAGGAACTAAACAGCCTCTTAATGAGGATGAAAGAGGAAGGTGAAAAAGCTGGCTTAAAACTCAGCAAAAACTAAGATCACGACATCTGGTCCCATCAGTTCAGTTCAGTTGCTCAGTCATATCTGACTCTTTGTGACCCCATGGACTGCAGCACGCCAGGCTTCCCTGTCCAACACCAACTCCCAGAGCTTGCTCAAACTCATGTCCATCTATTTGGTGATGCCATCCAACCGTCTCATCCTCTGTCGTCTCCTCCTCCTGCCCTCAATCTTCCCCAGCATCAAGGTCTTTTCCAATGAGTCAACTCTTCTCATGATGTGGCCAAAGCATTGGAGCTTCAGCTTCAGCATCAGTCCTTCCAATGAACACCCAGGACTGATCTCCTTTAGGATGGACTGGTTGGATCTCCTTGTAGTCCAAGGGACTCTCAAGAGTCTTCTCCAACACCACAGTTCAAAGCATCAGTTCTTTGGTGTTCAGGCTTCTTTATGCTCCAACTCTCACATCCATCCATGACTGCTGGGAAAACCATAGCACTGAGTACATGGACCTTTGTTGGCAAAGTAATGTCTCTGTTTTTTATATGCTGTCTAGGATTGTCATAACTTTTCTGTCAGTGACAGACTTTATTTTCTTGGGCTCCAAAATCATTGCAGATGGTGACTGCAGCCACAAAATTAAAATTAAAAGATGCTTGCTCCTTTGAAGAAAAGCTATGACAAACTTACTGTATTAAAAAAGCAGAGATATCACTTTGCTGACAAAGGTCCATACAGTCAAAGCTGTGGTTTTACCAGTAGTCACGTATGGATGTGAGAGTTGGACCATAGAGAAGGCTGAGTGCTGAAGAATTGATGCTTTAGAATTGTAGTACTGGAGGAAATTCTTGAGAGTGCCTTGAACAGCAAGGAGATCAAACCGGTCAGTCCTGAAGGAAGTCAACCCTGAATATTCATTGGAATGACTAATGGTGAAGCTGAAGCTCCAATACTTTGGCCACCTGATGCAAAGAGCTGACTCATTGGAAAAGACCCTGATACTGCGAAAGATTGAAGGCGGGAGGAGAAGAGGATGACAGAGGATGAGACGGTTGCATGGCATCACCAGCTCGATGGACATGAGTTGTAGCAAACTCCAGGAGACAGTGAAGGACAGAGGAGCCTAGCCTGCTGCAGTCCATGGGGTTGCAAAGAGTTGGACACGACTGAGTCACTGAACAACAATCTGTTCCCCATCAACTCTGGAGTCTGGCAAAGATCTCGACATGGAAATGGTCTGTGTTTTGGAAACCCCGAGGGCCTCCAGTGTCATCAGTCTCATTCTGCAAGCCCCCAGGAGTTCTGGTGGGCCCTTCCGTGTGCCCACCCAGCGAGCTTCCTCCCAGGACAAGCTCACATCTCACTTTTTGCTCCTGCCTAGAAGAGCCAGCGCTCCCCAGGAAAAGTAGCCAAGGGTGGCTCAAGCACCCTCTGCACCCTTCCCTGCCCCCTGCTTCCTGTTGGTTCATAAGCAGCCAATGCTGCCCTTGGAGGGGGACTTGTTCTGCCGTGGACTCCCCGCTCCTCGACTCCCCCTACGCAGAAGCTGGGATGGGTTTAAACAAGGAAACTGCATCAGCTTTTGAGGGAGATTGTTTATTTCCATCATTTACCCACTCTTTCTGGTGGCTCAGCTGGTAAAGAACCTGCCTGCAATGCGGGAGACCTGGGTTTGATCCCTGGGTTGGGCAGATCCCCTGGAGAAGGGAAGGGTTACCCACTCCAGTATTCTGGCCTGGAGAATTCCATGGCCTGTATAGTCAGTCCATGGGGTCGCAAAGAGTCGGACACGACTGAGCGGCTTTCGCTTTCACACTTTTGCTTTCACCCACTCTTTCATAAAATTACCTGTTTAGCTCTCACAAACATCTGTGAGCTGCACCCTTCCCTTCTCCAGGGCTGCTCTGGAAAAGCCCGCTGTCTTGGGAATCTCTCCTCAGTCACCGCATCTAGGCTCCATGCCCCGTCCCAGTCCCCACCCCTGTCCTGCCTGTGCTTCTCCAAGGCTCCTCACTGCCCAGTGGAATATTTATGTTGCCCATTTCTTTGTGCTATGTCAGCCTCCCCCAGGAAAAAACCATTCCACAGACCAGGACTTCTTACTTGTTTAGTCCATCGCCGAACATGCAGTCCCTCGGACAGCAAGGAGATCCGACTAGTCCATCCTAAAGGAAATCAGTTCTGAATATTCACTGGAAGGACTGATGCTGAAGCTGAAACTCCAATAGTCTGGCCACCTGATGCGAAGAACTGACTCACTGGAAGAGAACCTGATGCTGGGGAAGATTGAAAGCAGGAGGAGAAAGGGGCGACAGAGGAGGAGATGGCTGGATGGCATCACCGACTCGATGGACGGGAGATGGTGATGGACAAGGAGGCCTGGTGTGCTGCAGTCCATGGGGTCTCAGAGTCAGACACGAGTGAGCGACTGAACTGAACTGAACTGAGCTAAGCATGCCATACTGTGCCTCAGTCAGGACCAGGCCTGTAACAGATGCTTAATCAGTATTTGTGGAATGAACGAGGAGCATCGCCCTGTTTCACAGCTAAGTAAACCAGGGCCAACTTTAAATAACTGAATAAGGGCACAGATAGCTGGACTCAGCGCCTCTTCTTGGGGACGCAGTTCTGCTGACAATAGGGGCAAGGACAGCTGTGACCTCTGTGCTGCCCCGGCTGTGAGCTCCCAGAGGGTGGTGTCTCCCCCTGTGGCCCCTCCCGTCCGCCTTCGCTTACTCAGGGCTCATGACCATGGAGTAGCGTCCTGTGCACCAGGGTCCCTAAGAGGACACAGTCCCCTCGGCATCTGGTTGGTGGGGAGGCAAATGCATGAACAGGTATTGGGAAGTACTGATGGGGTGACAAGGCCCAGCCTCGAGGACAGGTGAACGCCGCTCGGGGACACATTGAGCGTTCCAACGAGGGGCAGCAGACTCTGGAAGCATGAGGGGGATTCTGAGACACTGGGAGCCAGAGCAGTGGCCCCAGCTGGGGGTCTGTGTGCCCCTGCCCGGGGAAGGTGTGTGGGTGCAGGGGCTGGTGTGGGGCTGGGGGAGGCCAGTAGGGGTCAGAGCACACAGGGGCCGCCTGCCTGGCCTCTGAGCAGGCCTCTGAAGCTGCCCCTTTGAGAGCCCAGCACGGGGGGCGGAAATGCCAGCATCTTTGGAGACGACCGCAGTGAGCAGGGTCCAGGGAGGGTGGTGCCCAGCCCGGGCCCCCGAGGGAGTGGCCCCGGGGTGGGAGCAGGTATCGATCCTCTGCGCTGGGCAGGAGGCAGTTGATGGATGAGGCACTGGGTCCCATGGCAGGCACGGCGCTTCCACATCAGGCCACTGGCGCCAAAAATGTCTAGAAAGCCCATCACAGACGGCGGCGCTCGGCGCGCCTCGAAACGGCAATTACAGAGCCAGTCATTAATTAAATAAGACCTGCTTTTCTGCAGCCGCACATGGGAGGCATCCTGCTCATTCAGCTATGCTTCCATTCAGCGTTTGCAGGGTGGCAGGCGTGCATGAGATGCTGGGTGGGAGGGCCTGAGGCCCCGCCTGGTTCCAGGCCCATCTCTGCTCCTGTAAAGCCTAGGTGCCCAGCTGCTTGGACTCCTGGACGTTGGCTCCTCCCCGCGGGACGGGCTTGGCTGCACCACCTGACCGGGGGAGGAGGGGCTGTGTGGGTAAAGGAGATCATGCGGGTGAGGTGCCCAGCAGCGTGGGGCCCCGCACACGCGTCCAGGATCAGTGCTAACCGAAGCACCGTACGCCCGCCCCAGGGAGGGCCAGGGTGGAGGCACAGCCGGCCTACAAGAACTCAGGGCGGCCCACCTCTCTCTGGAGCTGTGTGCAGAGCTAGACGAAGCCCCTGAGCGGGCCCCGGACTCTGCAGGTACCAAGGATGCCAGGCAGTCGGGAAACCTGTGTGTCCAGCGAGGACCCCACCGAAGCCTTCCTGTCCCCACGGAGCCTGCCTGTTAGGGAGAAGGAAATGGCAACCCACTCCAGCGTTCTTGCCTGGAGAATCCATGGACCGAGGAGTCTGGTGGGCTACAATCCATGGGGTCACCAAGAGTCAGACACAACTGAAGTGACTTAGCACTGAAGGGGTCCCTGAAGGCCTTGAAAACAAGGAGTAAATTAAGTTCCTAAATCCAGCGTCAGGGGATGGAAATGCTGCCGGATGCCGTGTCAGCCCGCTGTTGTGTCTTATCAGCCGGCATGGGACACGCCAAACGTGGTCAAATGCAGGCATCGTTTCAGCTGCTTTGCTGTAGCAGTTGACACTGCGGGATACAGCCAGGCAGCGTCTTTATCTGAGTATCTCGGTCACGTTTCAGAACGCACGCGTGATTTCCACTGGCTTTTCAAAGGGCACCGTTACAGTGCTAAGAAGTTAATTATGATTAACAAGAAGGTGGGTGGAAGCGAGGCCCTCTGGGAAGGTCTGTGTAAGAGACCACACCTGGGGGTTAGAATCGTGTGGAAGATGCTTCACGGTTTCCGCCCTCTCCAGGGTCAGGGCCCGGCCTCTGAAGGTGTCGGTCATCAGCAGCCGCCTTGGAAACCTAACTGAACTTAGCCCCCTGTATCTGCTGAGACAGGGAGGGCCTGCTGCAGGGCCAAGACGCCTCCCTGCTCACACCGACCGAGCATCTGTACCACGGGGACACCGGGCTGGGCCCCGGGAGTGATGAGGGAGGCAGCTCTGGGGACATCCACGCCATCGGAGGAGCAGGGCAGGCAGCGAGCACACAGAATACCAGGAGCTGGCGATGCTGTGTCGGCGACGGCAGGGGACAGGAGCATCCCCGGGCGGGCCAGGCAGGGACAGACGTCCTGAGGTTGCACCGCCCGTTACGAGTGGGGCTCGGAACTCGGGCCTCCTGGTGCAGCTCGCAGGGCCCAGGGCCCTCACCTGCCCTCCTCCCTTTGAACGCCAGGCTGGTGGGGAGCATACACGGCAGGCTGGCAGGTAGGGGGTGGCCCCTTTGCCCCTGAGCACAGCTCCCCCTCACTTGGCACCCTCTCGAGCGCCCATCCCACCCGGGCATGGCTGCAGATAGTTCCCTCCGTGGGCTGCCACCCACCTGGCCGGCCTCATCGGAGGCTGTGTGACCATGATGTGAGTTCTCTGGGGCCCAATTTTCCGAGCTGTGAAATCGGGGCGACACCCCAGGACTCTCAGAAAGAGGGAGGTTGTGTGTGCAAAGCGCTCTGTTGCGGGCGGGGCCCCCGCCAGTGTCTGCAGACTGAACGAGTGAATGAATTAATGCATGAGGCCCCCAGTTCCCCAGCAAGACGCAGAGGAGCAGCGGGCCCACCGTCTGCCTGGCAGCCCCCCAGATGACCTCTCAGCTGCCTGGGTGCCTGCAGGCCCGCAGGGGAGCCACCCTGGCAGGCAGGCGGGCAGGCGGGCAGGCGGGTGGTGCAGGTTCTGCCCCACAGAGACTGCGCGGGCCCCCTCCTGCTGACCCCTGCTCACCCTCCCCGGCACCATCACAGCAGTCAGGGGCTGAGCACCCCAGGTAACACCCCGACGAAGTCGCAGCACTGGGGCAGGGGGAGGCGGGCAGCGGTCTCACCAGTCTGGAGTCCCTGACTCACCTGGGACCAGGCGTAAACCCTGCGGCAGGGAGGGCACTCAGCTTTGGGTTTGGACCGAAGCCTGGAGGGGCCTGCAGGGCCCCGAGTGAATTGGGGGACCATGGAGAGGGTGTTGGAGAACCGCGTCCAAGGGAGCGACCTCAGGGCGGCCCCTGGACACGCCAGAGTGTGTGTCCACCGCTGCCTGGCCTTGCTGGCGGCTCTGTGAGACCCCCAGGCCAGGCTGCGGGTGCCCACTGTGCTCTTTCGGCCCCCACAACAAGCTTCCACAGGCTGGGGGCTTAAAGGACAGGTTGATCTCCCGCGGCTCCGGGGCTGGGGTCCGAGGCCGAGGTGAGCACAGGCCCGTTCCTCCTGAGGCTTCTCTCCTCGGGGGCGGGTGGCTGCCTTCTCTTTATCCACACGGCATCTTGTGTCTGATCTCCTCTTACAACGACGGGTGTCAGGTCATACTGGGCCCACCCTAATGGCCTCTTTTGACTTTGATCCCCTCTTTAAAGACACTCTCTCCAAATACAGTCATGTCCTGCGGTCTTGGGGTTTAGGATTTCGACACATACACTTTGGGGGGCACCATTCAGCCTGTAGCACCCATATAACTGGACTCCGCAGTTAGCCAGGGGTGGCCGTGGGTGTGGACTCAGACCTTCAGGCCCGTGTCCTGGACACCTTCCAGGCCACAGCAGGGCCTACGGGGCACTGTCCCGAGGCTGAGAATGGCCCTGCATGGTGACTCCCACACCTTGGCCTGCTCTGGGAGACTCCTGGGTGTCCCAGAGATGCTGGCCTCTGCAGGCACTCAGGGACACTGAGTCCGTGCTCAGCTGCCCTCTGTGTGCCCAGAATTCAGACCAGTGCCTGCACAGTGAAGCCTGCGGGCTGGCAGGCAGGGTGAGCAGAGGTCTCCCAGAAGCTGGACACTAGGTTTGGGACCCCACCAGGCTCATGACCACCCTGTTTCTCTGTCATCCTGATGTTTCCTTCCCAGGAAGTCCCATAAACTCTCCGACCGCTTCTAGAATCGGTGGCTTCAGGCGGAATTTCCCTGCACGTTTCTCAACATGAGAAACATCCCAGGGTCCACGCGGGGTCTCTACACCCCCAGGCCCGAGCCCGGGAAGCACCTGCTTTGGGGACCTTCAGAATTACCCGCAGCCCTTTCCAGCAGCAGGATTCACTCTCTTGTTATTTCCGAAAAGCGTCCAGATCACACGTAAGATGGCCGGACGAGACAAATTCATTAGGCTCCTGAATAATGCAGGGAGGTGTGGGGGGCAAATGAGCGGGAGGCGTTCCCTCGTGGGCGCTGCACGTATGGATTTTCCTTTAAGAGGCAGAACACAAGTGGATGAGAGTCTGATTGTCGCTAATGACGCGGGCGCACTGGCCCCTTGGCTCTCAGACAGCCACTCACTAAGGGGAGCGGTCGCTGTTTCCTCCGCGGGATGAGTGTGTTGGTTAAGCTCTTCGACACCGTCCCCGCACTGTTCGGGGATGACCACCCCGCTTAGGAGGTGCACGGCCATACTGTTTTGTCCTGAAGGAAGAGTTCTCTAGGGGAGTCATTCTGTTTTGGGGACTGTCCTTGGGGCAGACATCCCCAGTCCACTCCCCACCACCCGGGCTAAGTAAGTGAACGGGGCCCCCTCTTAAGGGGACACTCACTCTTCAGCTTCAGGAGCTATTTTCCCGGCAAAAGGCAGAAATCTGGCATGAGAAACACAGCACCCATTCCACGCTAATGACACCAGCGGCCTGTCTGACCCCGTGTTTGCCCAACGCACCCCAGAGGGCCTCAGCTTCCTTTGGACAGTTCCCAGACACGCGCACTGCTTTTCTGCCCTAAACACCTGCACTGTCTTCCTGCGGCTCCTTGGTGAGCGGGATCACTCGTAGGGCAGAAACACCCCAGAGTCCATGCCCTCAGGAGCGACCTGTGACCAGTGAAGGGATCTGGTGACTCAGTATGCCCTGGGGGGGGGGGGGCGATCCATGCCCTCCCTTTCAGGTTCCCCCTGCACGGCTGGGTCTCAGCCATCCACTGGGGTAACTCCCCATTGCCCAGCTTCCTCCCTTCCCTGTCTCACTTCTCGACACCCACAGCCTGCTTCTCGGGGTCACCTCCCAAACAGAGACTTGTCCACCTGTAGGTGGGGAAGCTCCAGTTCTGGCGACCAGCAGCCCAAGTTGGGATGTAGCAGGGTGGCTAGCCATTCACCGTGTGCCTCCCGTCCCTCCCCCGGGGGGCCTGGGGCCACAGGATAGGACACGTGCTGGGGAAAACGTACCTGGCTGTGTTTGCCTAGGTTCATCACAGAAAACTGAGCCGCTAGGATGGAGACACGCAGAGGTTTCTTATCGGGAGTTGGCACATATGATTTTGGAGGCTGAGAACCGAGAGGGTGGACAGTGGTGGCTCCCCTCCCCGGGGGCGGGAGAAGGCGGTCCCCGCCCCACGGTCAAGCCGGGGAAGGCGTGGCTCAGCCTTTTCAGTCTCGTCTTCAACTGACGAGATGAGGCCCACCCACACTGTCTCCTGACCCAAAGGCTAAGCTCATCCAGAGACCCCCTTGCAGACACACCCAGAGTTGTGCTGACCCCACGGCCGGCCACAGTCAACCCATATGGTAGACCAACACATGCTCCTAGTGGTTGCTGGATAACGGCCGTGAACTCATGTGAATCCCCAGGGACCCACAGGCCCCATGGTCCACGGGGCTGAGCAGGGATGTAGCAAGGTCAGGGGCTAGATGGAGCCGGTCCAGTTCCCATCACAGGGGGCTCAGTGGGCCTGTGCACATGCCCAGGAGTGGCTGCCCCAGTCCCGGGAAGCAGAGCGAGAGCAGGGAGCAGAGAGCTGGCAGGGGCCCACGCCGCACAGGGAGCCTTGAGACGCGGCGCCGGGTGAGGCTGCCAGGCCGAGGGCGCAGGTCCCGAGTGATGCTGGCCCCCACCGCCCCTTCTCCTTCCTTCAGTTCTTCCCATCCAAAGGCAAAAGGCCAGTTTGGGGGAGCAGACAGAAACTTTATCTGCTGACAGAGGATGGAGCAGGGCGAGCTCCTGCCTGAAAGCGCCTTCTCCCGGAGTGCAGGCAAGGACGAGCTTTCTACAGGAAAGCAGGCTGAAAGGGTGGTGTGGGTCCGAGGCCTCTGTCACTGAGGCTCACGGAAATGGGTGGTGGTTTCCTGGGACGACCTGAGCGCTTTTTTGCCTCTTCATGGTCCTTGGGGGACAGGCTGTGAAGCAGGGGGCACCAACAAGGCGCCAACTGGGCGGGGGTCTTAGTATCAAACTGAGATGCTAATGAGCTGTAGAGCCACATTTGTCCTGGTTGTGAAGTCCGGCCAGTGAATTCGCGCTTCTCACGGTTCCTTGTTCCCATAGCATCAGACATGAGGATCCAGCCAGTCTTGGTTTTCTGCAGATTTGCCTGGAGGGAGGCTTTTATTAGAAATGGCAGGGCGGTGGAAGCCATTTCTAATTCAGGCAGAATGCCAGGAAGGTGCCCTCGCGTTTTACAGAGATGGTTTTGGGTGGGTTGGGGACCCTCAGGTGGCCCCCCGGGTGACAATTCCACTTACACGAAGCACCTTAATTGAACTCACAGAGACTGGACGTAGAGCAGAGGTTGCCAGAGACTGGGGAGGGTGCGGGCTTCTGCTGAACGGGAGCAGAGCTCCAGTTTGGGAAGACGAGGACGCTCTGGAAATGAATGACGGTGATGTTCGCTAGGCAAAGTGAAAAACCTACAGAGAGACAGATACTGTATGATATCACGTATGTGTACAATTTAAAAAATACACTAGATGAGTGGATGTAACAAAAAAAGAAGCAGCGTTCTAAGTCAACTGTACTCCGATATGAAATAAAAATTAAATAAGACGCAGACTCACAGGTGCAGAGAACTCACATATATACAGGGAGAAGGGAGAGGGAGGGGCAGCCTGGGGTGGGGAGGAAAAAGGGTTATCATGGGATCATACAAAGCCGCCTGCATGAACCTTCTGAAAATTACACAATACTAGTGGCTCAGACGGTAAAGCGTCTGTCTGCAATGCAAAAGACCCGGGTTTGATCCCTGAGTTGGAAAGATTCCCTGGAGAAGGAAATGGCAACCCACTCCAGTATTCTTGCCTGGAAAATTCCATGGACTGAGGAGCCTGGTGGGCTACAATCCATGGGGTCGCAAAGAGTCGGACACACTTGAGTGGCTTCACTTCACTTCACTCTTCATGAAATGTAAAGACTCTTTCATCAATATCTTTCATTCAGTTAAACAAGTGTGGGGACTTCCCAGGGGGTCTGGTGGCTAAGGCTCTGTGATCCCAGTGCAGGGGGGTCAATCCTTGGCTGGGGAACTAGATGCCACGTGCCGCAACTAAGACCCAGCACAGCCAAATAAATAAATCAATATTTTAAAAAACTGTGAATGACCTTTAATGCCATTAAACTATACACTTAAAAGTGAGAAAAATTTTAAATTTTGTATTATGTGCATTTTACCATGATTTTTTAAAAAGTAGGAAAAGACTCGGTAGCATCCCCGAATTGGTCGTCTCACCTTTGAACGGAAAATCGTTGCAGTGAGAGAGGTCAGCCGGGTTTTCCATGATGGCCCTTTGCCCCTAACTCCTAAGGCGGTAAACCCAAAGCAACTGCACATCCCGGGAGAAGGTGAAGAGATGGAGAAACACAAACGCGTCCATGGGAGACGGCGGGGCGGAAACTCCAACCCCTCTCCCCCCAGTGGGGTCAGTGAAAAAGCAGATGCCCTTTTCAGACCCTCTTTATGGGCCTGGAGACAGGAGGAGGCGGTTCCAGAGAGAAACGACACCCCGTGCGAGGCGTCTGAAGACACCTGCCACAAAGCTGGACCCTCAGACGTGGGACGGGCAGCCTCAACTCACTGGGAGGTGCAGGGCGGGGGTGAGAGTCCCAAGCTCTAAGCCTCACTGGGGTCTGCCGCCTCCCCAGGGTCCTTCCCAGCAGCATCTCGGGGGCCTCTCGGGTCCCGATTGCCGCCACGGTTAGATCCCTGCAGGAAACACTCAGATTGAAGGCTGAGGAGCGGTTCTGGAGCTGACGCACACTTTTATACTCTAAGCCCCATCCCGAAATGACATCAGCTCCAAGCCCTCCGTAGCCTGGGTACTGCCTAATGACCCCCTCTCAGACTGACCCCTGCAGGAGGCCGAGGGCCCCTCTGTGGGAGAGTAAGGAGTGTCCCCTACCCCCTTGCAGCTGGGGGTGTCTGGCTGCCCCGTGCCTGCTCGCCGGAGGCTGGAGTGCCCAAGACCGAGCCCTGCACCCCCGTCAGCTGCCCCTGGGTGTCCTGGCATCGTGAGATCCCCGCAGCCTTCTCCCACCTTCAGGCCTCAGGATGGGGGTGGGGTGAGGGAGTGAATGGGGCCTCTGATGTGGGGGTGCTCGCCCATCCGGGGCTCCTGATGGTGAAAGGCGCTCAGAGAACTGCTGGCCCTAGGCCGCCCCACGCCCCCACAGGATGCGCGAGCTGTTCCTTTGTACAGAGAAGGAGACTGAGGCCCAGGGAGACGACACTCCCGGCCAGGCCAGCTGGATGGGGAGGCCGGGCGGTGCCTCCTCCTGGCAGGAAGGAGCTGGCTGGGCAATCTGCTTTCCCAGGCCTCTGCCCCCGCCCCGGGGCTCACCTCTCTGCGTACACCACCAGCCCCGACACACAGAGGCTCCAGTTCCCTGTTCCCACCGATATGTGCAGGCAGCGTCTCTGGGTCGGGTACCAGCCTGACCTGGTGGTGGATACAGACCTCTGCTTGTCCGTGTTCCAGGACGGGACGCCTACCACCAGACAGGTTCTCTCTGCCTCGGGCACAGCCCCACAGGGACAGCTCTTGTGGGTGGGGCCGCGCCTCCCTGAGTCCTCAAACGCGTGGGGAAAGTGACAAGTCTGCCTGGACCCTGCTCCCTGCTCCAGCAGCTCAGCTTCTTCCCCTGATGCCTGGGTGCTGGGGTTTTACCTCCCTCGCCTGGTCTGCCTTCTGGGCACCCCTATTCTGTGCATGCTAACCAGCAGGAGGGAAGGGGCTCTCGCTCCTTCAATGCCACACACGCCCCTGTCTATGGCAGCCGGGCCTCCTTGCAACTCCTTTTAACCCTTCGGATCAGTTTTCTATTGTTGGGCTAACGAGTTATCTAGTCAACTACTATAGTAGTTGAAGCTGAAACTCTAGTACTCTCCACCTGATGTGAAGAGCTGACTCCTTTGAAAAGACCTTGATACTGGGAAAGATTGAGGGCAGGAGGAGAAGGGGACGACAGAGGATGAGATGGTTGGATGGCATCACCGACTTGACGGGCAGGAGCTTGAGTAAGTTGGGGAAGAACAGGGAAGCCTGATGTGCTGCAGTCCACAGGGTTGCAAAGAGTTGGAAATGACTGAGTGACTGAACTGCACTGTAGTTGCCTGCTCGGTGGACAATATACGTGTCCGCCTGTGGTTCTGGAGGTCGAAGCCCAGTGTGGTCTCATGGGGAAAAAGCAAGGTGTCAGCAGGGCCAGGATCCTCCTGAGGGCTCTCTGGGGGCCTGTTTCCTGCCCTTCCCAGGTCTGGGAGGCACTGCCCACACTCCTGGGCTTTCGGCCCATCCACCACCTGCAGAGGCAGCATCCCTGGGCGGGGTCCCTCACGTCCCACCCCTCTGACCCCGCCTGCCCCTCCTCCACACTGACGAACCTCATGACTGCCTTGCTCCCCTCAACTCCCCCCACTGACAGCCCAGGATCTTCATCTCTGTGCATTAAGACCAGCAATTAACTAAGATCAGCTATCTAAATTCCCTTGCAGGTGCCAGGGGTTAAGACAGGGACCTCTCTGGGGCTGTCATCCTGCCCCATGCCTCCCTCCAGGGAGGTTTCAGGGGTCTTGCTCAGCCTGGAGGTTTCTCCAGCCCATGCGGCAGTCTCCTCAGGGGGGTCTTCCCATGCTCATGGCCACAAGCCTGCCCTCTGGGCTCAGAGAGCAGCGTCAGCTGCATGGCCCTGGCTAAGTTTTGTGCTGGGTCAGGCCTCAGGAAGGCAGGAAGAGTTACAGCCTCATGGCCTCCCTGCTTCCAGGGAGTGGCTCTGCTGGGAGGCTGCCCCCGAATCCTGCCTCACGGGGCCGAGGCCGCTGTAATGAGCCACTTGCCCCCGAGCTCTGCAGTTTCATCTGCGCCCATGAGCACCTCTAACCCAGCGCTGGGGAAATAGGGTGCAGTGGGTTGGATGGTGTCCCCTTGAAGGAGACGTCCCAGTCCTGAGCCCCGCTCCCAAGGCGGCCTCGTGTGGAAGTAGGTCAGTTGCTTCTGTTGATGATAGAGAAGGCCTGGGAGCCTGTGAGAGTGCAGAGAAGACACCTCTCCCAGTCTAAGGATATCAGGGAAGGCTTCCTGGAGGAAGTGACCCTCTCAAAACGCCATAATATTTAGTTGACATGATAATGTACACCTCAGAGCAACTCCAGGCCAGACTTAGGAAAATGAGCTGTAAATGGGCCACTATTAGAAGCAGTTAGTTAAGGCAGGGTTGTACTGGATTCAGTTCAATTCAGTTCAATTCAGTTCAGTCACTCAGTCGTGTCTGACTGTTTGCGACCCCATGAACCGCAGCATGCCAGGCCTCCCTGTCCATCACCAACTCCTGGAGTTCACTCAGACTCACGTCCATCGAGAGTGATGCCATCCAGCCATCTCATCCTCAGTCGTCCCCTTCTCTTCCTGCCCCCAATCCCTCCCAGCATCAGAGTCTTTTCCAATGAGTCAACTCTTCGCATGAGGTGGCCAAAGTACTGGAGTTTCAGCTTTAGCATCATTCCTTCCAAAGAAATCCCAGGGCTGATCTCCTTCAGAATGGACTGGTTGGATCTCCTTGCAGTCCGAGGGTGACTGAGGTGCCCTAAACCCGGTGACTAGAGTCCTTATTAGAGGAGGAGAGACCCTGACACACCGGGAGAAGCTTTGTGACCGCAGGGCAGAGGGCAGGGTCGTGACATGTGTCCAAGCCAAGAATTCCTGGAGCCGTGAAAGCTGGGAAAAGGGCCTGGAATGCCCGCCCCCCTCCCCCCGCCCCGGAATCCCCCAGAGGGAGCCAACCCTGCAGACCCCTCGATTTCAGACTCTGGCCTCAGAACTGGGAGAGAGGCATCTGCTACTTTGAGCTGTGCAGTTGGGGGTTATCAGCTGCAGCAGTCCTTGCTGACTGATCCATTGGTTAGCACCATGGGTCTCCTTTATAAAAATTCAACAGAATAATAAATGGAGAATAACCTACAGCCGTTCATTCATTCGTTTGTTCAACAAATAGTAATCCAACAGCTATTATTTTTCAGAAATTATCCTAAACTTTGGGAGGAAAGCACACACGTACATACACACCCTCCTTGTCCAGGAAAAAGCCCATGTCTGCATAGACAGGGAATAAGAGTCATGTCGGAAGGAGGCCTGGGGGCCTGGGAGTAGTGCAGAGAAGGCACCTCTCCAGGCTAAGGATATCAGGGAAGGCTTCCTGGAGGAAGTGACCCTCTCAAAACGCCATAATATTTAGTTGAGGCAATAACGTAGACCTCGGAGCAACTCCCTAGTCCAGACTTCAGAAAAAAAATTTTTTTAAGTCGCTCAGTCATGTCCAACTCTTTGTGACCCCATGGACTATAGCCTGCCAGATTCTTCCATCCATGGGATTTTCCAGGCAAGAATACTGGAGTGACTTGCCATTTCCTTCTCCAGGGGATCTTCCCAACCCAGGGATCAAACATCTCCAGGATTGAAGGCAGATTTTTTTACCGGCTGAGCCACAAGGGAAGCCCAGACTTAGGAAAATGAGCATGGGCAGTTCACACCAGCTGGTTCTTTCTTGCTTCAACCAACAGCCTGTCGGGCAGGTTTCCAGACCCCAGACCACGATTGGCCGGCCCGCCTGAGAAGGGAGACAGCCTGGGGTCTGAGGCGGGGAGAGTAGGGAGGCCCATTTCTGGCTGCAAGTTGCAAGTTCAGTGTCTCGTTTAGGACACGGTGACCTAAGAGCCCAGCATGCGATGTGTGGCTGTGTGGATGGGGCCCCAGAGTGGCCCTGGGGATCGTGGGGGGCCCGGGGTGCTGGCTGCATGACCCAGCCAGCGTCTTCCAGGGGTCTTGCCTGTTCGGGCTCTCCAGTCTGCAGGGAAGGGGTCGGGAAGCAGGTGAAGGGGGTTGACCCACCGTTCCTGCCCATCACATGGCCCCCAGGTGGAAGGACCCTGGGGTTGGGCCTCAGAGTTGGTTCCGGGGCTCCTGGCCTCCGAGCAGGCTGCTGTAGGGGTCTGTCCACCGGACCCCTGCACTGTCTGACCCCAGCTTTCACTTTGATGAATGTCAGACTCAGGAAAGGGCTGCAGGGAAACTACAAAGACTTCCCACGTGCCCTTCACTCCGGTCCCCAAACGTGAATGCCCGCAGCCTTCGCTTTTTCTCCTCTCCCCTAACTCCCTCCCTCGCTCCCTCCCTCTGTGTCTCTGTCTCACACTCACACACACATACACATGCGCGTGCACACATCCCTCTGTTCCCGGTGCCGCCCATGCCTGTGTGCATCGTGGCTGCGTTTCGGGAGGGACCCTGGGGGAGCGCAGGGTGGGCCGGGGAGGGGACAGCTTCACCCTGAGCTTCCTGCAAGAGGCCGTCGCCCAGGACAGGGGACCCCTGGCTGCAGTGAAGGCTGCGGGGAGCCCACTGTTTCATACAGGATCCTCGGCGCAGATGTCAGGGCTTTGAGTCATTCAAAGGCAGTCCAGGGCCCATTCTTTAGGCTGCTGGCTGTAACAGTAATAACAGTAAAAGAAAGTGAGGTCGCTCAGTGGTGTCCAACTCTGCAACCCCCTGGACTTAGCCCGCCAGGCTCCTCCGTCCATGGGATTCTCCAGGCAAGCACACTGGGGTGGGTTGCCATTTCCTTCTCCAGGGGATCTTCCCGATCCAGGGACTGGACCATGAAGCTAATGTCAGGCCTCACAGACACAGCCACACTGAGCTCTCACCCAGCCTGTGATGACCCTGACTTCAGAGAGGCCACTTCTGGAGCCCCACAGCTGGGGGGACAGGCTGGGGACCAATGCAGGCTGCCCAGCCCTTGCATCCCCGCCAGGGACCGCCCCTGCCGCCATGCCCCAGACACCCCCACAGCTGCATGACACCTCCACATCCTCAGGCCTCAGGGGGGATATCTGCTCTGCCCACCCACAGGGCACAGAAGCGGGGGGATGGCTCAGGCACCCACTCCGCCGGAGACCCCGCAGCCCAGACCTCCCCATCGCCAGGCCGTAGCCAAGAGGCAGGGGCAGTGTGTCCGCTGCAGCCACCCGGCCCCCGCGTCAGGGCTTGGTGACGACCCTGCCCCGCTCTGTGGCAGAGAAAGCGGACTTTGCAAAGCTATTGTTTAAACCAAGAGAAGCAACCAACATAAAACAGAAGAGAAGGGAAAGAGGGTGAGGAGAGGAGGGGTGGCTCAGAAAAGTGGCATCAGGCCCATTTTAGGGGGAGAGCAGTGTCTGAGCCCCCGGCCTCCCCCGGGGTTTCCCACAACCCCGGGGGAGGCCCGAGTCCCTGAAGGCTGATGGAGGGCCAGAGACCTGGGCTGGGAGAAGGGTTTGCGCTGTCTGGACTGTGTCCCGAGTGGATGCCAGCAGGTTTGCCCGTGTGCCCGGGCGCCAGGGTTTGCGAGGCGGGTCCTGGGGGCCAGGGCCCTGCCTTGCAGCCCTCCTGGCCTTGCCTCCGTCCGCCCTGGGGGCGGGTGATGAGAGGTGGCTTTGAAAGGGAAGTTGTGTCCGCAGGGTGGCGGTGGGGGAGGGCAGGGGTCCTGGGAACACTTAGGCCCTTATCGCTGATCAAAGCCCAGAGGTGCCGCCCGACAGGCGAGGTGTGGCCCCACCTGGCTCTCATTAGGCGCCGGCGGCTGGCTGCGGGCTCTGTTCTTGCTCACAGATCCTCCGAGACGGGGGCTCTGCTGGCCGACCTCCCACCGCACCTGGTGGCCCAGCAGAGGGCCAAGCCAGGCACTCGGACCACAGGGAGCCCAGCCGCGTGCCATACCCACCCCCAGAAGCCCTGCCTCTCCAGGCACTGCCCACTTGCTCAGCCCCTCTGGCCTCGGCAGTCCTTCCCCCAGGAAGACCCCTCCACTCCGTCCGTCCGTCTTCCGTCCCGTCTGCGGCCTCTCTGCTCACCCCCATGAAGTCTGCGGTGCCAGGAGGCTTACACCACGGCTCCCACATGGCCTGGGCTCAGGTTCCCACCCCGTCCTGCACCGTCCTTGTCTCGGGGACCAGGCAGGCTGTATCCTTCCCTGTCACACCCCTGAGGGGATCAGGGGCATCCCACCCTCTGGCTACCCCACACCCCCTCCCAAAGCCCAGCTGGGCCTCTGTACCCTGGGGCCCAGCTCGTGCAGCGCCCCGCGCAGCGTGGGGTTCCTGGGGCTAAGTCTGCGTCCTGGTAACCCTCCATCCGCAGTACCTACCCAGTGCTGGGGGTTGGGTGCCCCCCAGGGCAGGGAACACCCCCAGTGGTGAAGAGGTGGCTTTGAAACCCTGCTCTGGGCTCTCCGGTCCCCTCCAGGCCCAGCTTCTGGGTCCTTTCAGGGGACTGAGATGGGCCCTCATCCGTCACCCCAGCCCCAGTAGGGATGAAGGTGCAGAGCGGTGGGAGCTGAGTAGGAGCTGCAGGCTGGCGATCCAGGTCCGGCTCCGAGCGCCCACCTCTCTGGTCTCCCAGCACTCGCCCGGGAGGATCCGCTAACCACGCCCCCTGCAGGTCCTTCTCTCTCACCCTCAGAGCTTGGAGGGGCCGAGCAGCACCGCGCGGGGCTGCTGCCCCAGGCTCTCCTCTCTGCTCCCGGCAGGGGGGGCGGCCTTGTGCGTATCCCCTTGCGGTGGTCCCAGAGGGTGGCCAGCCCCTCTTAGCACCCCCGCATGTCCCTGTCCCGCTCTCTTCTGTAGGGAAATTGTGTTCACGGGCTGGACTGCCCTGACGGGGAAGCGAGGCACAGATGGGGGTCTCGGGGGTGGGCCACGCCTCCCTCCCAGACAGCGTGTCTCGTGTGGCATCAGAGGGCTGAGGGGGCTGCTTCAGCTCTGCGGGTGCCCCTCCTCCAGGCCCAGCTGCTCCCCAAAGAGCTTGCCCAGGACTGGCACCTGAATCACAGCAGGCCTGACATGGGTCAAGGACACCCCAAAGCGGGTGAGGGGGGTACACAAGGGGAAATCTGCAGGTTAAGCCCATGGGACCCACCAGGGCTGCCCACACCCACCCCATCCTCAGCTTCTGCCTCTGTGAAATGGGCATCACCACTTCTGATCTGTCCAGTCTCTGAGGTTTTGGACAATAAAGCTAATAGAACAACCGGGCACTTGCCCAAACCTTGTGTGTGCTAAGTCACTCAGTCGCGTCCAACTCTTTGTAAGCCTTTGGACTGTAGCCCACCAGGTTCCTCTGTCCATGGGATTTCCCAGGCAAGAATCCCGGAGTGGGTTGCCATTCCCTTTTCCAGGGGATCTTCCTGACCCAGGGATCAAACTGAGGTCTCCCGCACTGCGGGCAGATGCTTTAACCTCTGAGCCACCAGGGAAGCCTCCCCAAACATTAGGGATGCATTGAGTCCTGGAAGGCTGGTTGAGGGTTGTGGTCACGCCAGTGGTACCCCACCTTGGAGTGCAGACTGGGCCTCCCCGCCTCCTGCCCACCTGCCCCCTTCCCATGCTGTTCCACAGTCTCGAGGCTGGCTTACAGGCACCCCGAGCACCCCTCATCTGGGCCCTTCTCCCAGCTTTTTAACTTGCATTTGGCAGCCCCCAGGTTCCTGGGTACAGTTGGTGGAACAGGGTGAGCTTCAGAGTCAAGCGCAGCCCTACCATACACAATAAAGAGGAGGGTGGGTGGGCGTCGTTGAGCCCAGGGAGGACACAGGAGGTTAAAGGAGGAGGGGTCTGCCGGACGCCAGGCAGCTGGAGCGCTGCAGGGGCACCGGAAGTTGTGGGTTCACAGTGCTTGGTGCCTCTTTCCAGCAAGTGACAACAAGGACCGTCTCCACGCCAGTCAGTCTGCGGAGGGCTCAGCGCATCTTCCGTGGAGCCTGGACAAATGCCACCCCCAGGTGACAACCCAGGACGTGCAGACACATAGCTCTCACGGCACCCTTTCCCACGTGGGGCCAGTTCTGGAGTGGGCAGTCAGCTGTGTCTGAGCGGCGACGGGCGGCTGAGGTCACCCATCCTTGCAGACGGCCCCTTCTCACCCCCCGGCACTCTCGGCGCAAAGCTGGAGGAGAGAGACGAGAGCCAGTCATCAGCGTTTCTGTGGAGTCCCGACTCCAGCTTCTCCTCCCAGACCTCACTGCACGCAGTTTTCCATCGTGACTGAACTATATGCACAGTTTGTAACCCGTTCAAGCGTTTTCCGTTATTTTTAGTGCCTCGTGCAGATGAAATTTTGAATGGCTGAATGGTATTCTGTCTCGAAGATGCTTCAAAATATCAGCTATTTTCAATTGCTTTCATATTAGGACAAATAGTCTATTACAATAACATGTTTTCCATATTTTAGATTGCATACTCAAGCCGAATTCCTCCAAGGCAGTAATGGGTCAGTTTTGAGATCTCAAGAAAGTGAAAAGTAAAAAAAAATACAAAAGCACCACCCCCCTCAAAAGAAGAAACAACAAACCACCCAGATGATTGACCGAAGTCATTCTATTTTCTTTACGAGAATCTAGAAGAAATCCCAAATCGGTGGTCAGATGCCATAAAAGTATCAGTTAAATCAATGCTTTTCAATCACCTCTCATTTGAGCTTCTCGGTCTTCTATTTCGAGGCAGCACAAGGCAATGTTAACATTTCCTAAAATACCCGTATTAGCACAAGCATATCGGCTAAACCTCTCCCACATGCAGTGGTTACCAAGAAATCGGAACAAATGTTTAGTATTAGGAGGAGTCTAAGTTATGGGAGAATTTCATATGTTATGATTTATGCATCCGTCATTCCAGTCATCTTAAATAAGAAAAATGTTGGTTTTCAGTTGCCACCGAGAAGTATCTGGTCTCTTTTAGAAGAAGATTAACCGCGCAGAGGGGCGGCCCAGCTCTGCAGGCGAAGCTGACACTTTTCCTATTATGTACCTGATAATTCAGACAAGATTTAATCAAGCAATCCATTTCCAATGCCCATTCGGCATTAGCGTTCTGTTTTGAATTTGCCTCTATTTCTGTCACATCCAGAAAGGCCGTCTCCGTTACATGTTTTTAAGTTCCACATTTTCAACTTATATATTAGAGGTAATCCAATAAGTAAAGCTAAGCCAGTGGAAACTGGTAGGGTTATCAAGGTTTTTCCCAGGAAGCAAGGAAGCATACACAGACGCATGTATATCTCTATATAATATAGATAAAAAATGTAGTATAATAACAAATGTATCAAATACATGTTATATATTTTATATGCTTTTATAAATATGACTGTATTATTATACTTTTGTGGTGGTAGATTTGGGTCAAAAGGGGGTTTTTAATTGAATTATAGTTACCAGGTTGTGTTAGCTTCTGGTATACAGCAAAGTGATTCAGCTTTATATGTACACGTATATATATTTCACACTCTGTCCCATTATGGTTCATTACAGGGTATTGAATGGCGTTTCACTCTGCTGTTCATCTGGTTTATGTGTAGTAGCTTGCATGGGCTAATCCCAAACGCCGAGCTTATTCCTGCGCACAGCCTTTCCCTTTTGGTAGCCCCAAGTTGGGTTCCTGTGTCTGTGAGCCTGCTTCTGCGTTGTAAATAAGTCATTTGTGCCAGATTTTAGACTCCACATAACAGTGACATCACACGGTATTTGCCCGTCTCTGTCTGACCTCCTTCACTCAGTACGATCATCTCCAGGTCCGTTCACATTTGCTGCAAAAGGCAGTATTTCACCCCTTTTCATGGCTGAGCAGGATTCCGTCATGTGGACATGTGCACGTGTGCGTGCTGAGTCGCTTCAGTCGTGTCCAGCTCTTGGCGACCCCATGGGCTGTAGCCCGCCGGGCTCCTCTGTCCTTGGGGTTCCCCAGGCAAGAGCCCTGGAGCGGACTGCCCTGCCCGCCGCACTCCATGGTCTTCACCTGTCTCTGGCGCTCGTCTGGGCTGCTTCGTGTCTTGGCTACTGTGAACAGGGTTGCTATGAGCGCTGGAGTGCATGCATGTTTTTGAATGTCAGTTTTGTCCAGATATATGCCCGAGAATGGGATTGCTGGATCATATGGGAACTCTGTTTTTAGCTTTTTAAGGAACTTCCGTACCGTTTTCCACAGTGACCGCCTCATTTCACATTCCCACCAACAGTGTAGGAGGGCTCCCAAAAGGGATTGTTGAATACTCACTAACCCCTCTAGATGTCGTGAAACAAAGCACACTTCCATCGAGATGTGTAACAGCGTTTGCCGTCTAAATGGAACTGTTTGTAATTATTTAATGCGTTCAGTAATTATTGGCTCTAGCCTCACTTGGGGCCAGATCTGGGCTGAACCCGATTCTCAGGTATGAATAAGACAGGTCTGTGTCCCCAGCGGCGTGACTGGCGTCAGGGTGGCCAGTCACGGCAGCTGGGTGTGGGAGCGCGGTGGGGGCCCTGGGCCGTCCCTTTGGAGGTGGGGGGAAGGGCCCGCGTCGCCCTGGCTTTTGGAGGCCTGGACCACATGGACTGACCTCTTGGGAGGAGGAATTTGCTGGGCGAGATCACTATGGTCTGCGTTTCTCTTTCAGAAAAGCCCTGGAATCGTTTCCCTGGGCCCCACTGTTGAACATTCTGTGTTTGTCCATTTCTTGAGTCAATAACTATGTAGGAGTGTAGGCCAGGATCAAGGCCATTTCTGGTCCCAGAGTTCTGAGCTGGCAGAGGAGACGCTGGGGAACGCCTACGGAAGCCAAGGGAACGGCTTTTCCTTTCTAGGGCGATAAGTGTCAACCTGCTTTTTAAATAACTTGGAGCTAATTATGCGTTCACCAGTCCCGTCCTGGTGTTTTCAGTCACATACTCCGAATATTTGTCGAGTGACAGATCTTCGTAAAAATAACGCGCGGCTTCATCGCTGCTGCTTCCTAGCACGTCTGCGTGTCTAGACGCACTCGCTGGGCTTGACTCTCCAAGCTGGGAGCCTTGCTAGGGGCTCTTTGTGGAAATCTCCCAGCGACAAAGACTAATGAGGGGCTGATTCCACAGACAGTGAGCAGTCAGTGCAGGCTTTCTTGAACACCTCGAGAGATGTGGACTCCTCTGGATATTCTAAAGTGGTTTCCCCTGGAGTTTTTATAAAAACTGGAGCCCCTGAAATGGATTAATATCTTGGTCCAGGGGCTGCAGAGACCGTATCCGAGACATTCCTGTGGCATTTCTGACCGCGTTCAAGCCGAGGAGCTCCTGGGGTGGAAGGGGCTCGCTTTTATTTAGGGGCTCTGCGGATTTGGGCTTGCGGAAAACTCCTTTTCGTCTGACCCAACTGGAACATCTGTTGCCACCCCACCCCCACCCCTGACTCCCCTTCACAGACATTTTGTTCAAAGTTTCTATTCTGTACTTTGTTTTGACCGGGAGACCGGCTTTGTTGTTTAGTTGCTAAGTCGCGTCTGACTCCTATGGACTGTAGCCCTCCAGGCTCCTCGGTTCATGGGACTCTCCAGGCAAGAATACAGGAGTGGGTTGCTATTTCCTTCTCCAGGGGATCTTCCTGACCCAGGGATTGAACTCTCGTCTCCTGCATTAGCAGATGGGTTCTTTACCACTGAGCACCTGGAAGACTAACTTAAATGATTTTTAAAGTTGCATAGTGACAGTTTCCCCAGTGTTGGGGTTCACATATTACCAGCTTTTATGGGAGCACTATTCCCGATGTATGCATTCACTATATGAGTCTCCAGAGAATCCCACAGGTTGGGTGCTTTTTTTCCAAGGAGGCTGAACAGGAGAAAGTGTGGAAGAGGCAGAAGAGGGTGCCAAAAGGAAGCACACGGACCTGGGATTTTCAAGGGCAGGATGGCATTTACTGGCTCAGTGACTTTGGATGACTCACCCAACCTATTTAAATCTTAGTTTCCTCATTTGAGAATGGGAAAAAAATAATACTGGAGCAATACATCTTAGAGGAGTTATGACATTCAAATGAAATATTGGATGTGAAAGTTCATTGAAAACGGCAAACACCGCATAATGGGAGATGGGAGTGAAAGTGTTAGTCGCTCAGTCGTGTCCAGCTCTTCGGGACCCCAGGGACTCCTCCATCCACGGAATTCTGCAAGCTAGAATACCAGAGTAGGTAGCCTTTCCCTTCTCCAGGGGATCTTCCCACCCCAGGGCCTCCTGTATTGCAGGCAGATTCTTTAATGTCTGAGCCACCAGGGAAGCCCAGAACGGAAGGCATGGTCACTAATTAGTAGAAATACTGTTAGACGCTCAGTTGCGTCTGACTCTTTGCAACCCCATGGATTTCTCCAGTCCATGGAATTCTCCAGGCAAGAACACTGGAGTGGGTAGCCTATCACTTCTCCAGAGGATCTTCCCAACCCAGGGATTGAACCCGGGTCTCCTGCATTGCAGGCAGATTCTTTACCAGCTGAGCCACCAGGGAAGTCCTAAGCATATATATAAAGATTTCTAAAACAAACAATTAGAACAGAAAAGCAATTAGTTTTAGGAAACAGACCCACATAGACAAACACTGGGGGACAAGACTGATGAGGCCCCATGGATAAAGGAGAGGGAAATCTGTAGTTTGGCTCCTGATCTTCAGTAGGATATGAAAGACATTACACTTCAGCAAATGAAGTTAAGACCAAGATGGAGACAGCCCAGCCCAGCCCAGCCTCTGCTGGATCAGGAAGGACCGTCAGGGATGAGAACACAGGTCAGCGTGGGCAGGGGCCGTGGTGGGCAGGGATGAGCCAGGCTCCCCTCTGCTTCACAGTATGCTAACAGGAACACAGACCCATTCTGGTGACTTCTGGAGAAAGGGAAGTCAGAAGATCTTCACTCATTACTTATCATCCATGCTTGACTTATTGAGCACCTACTGTGTGCCAGTGGGGCCAAGAAATTTATAAATTTTTCCAGAGGACAAAGGAATGTTAAGCTTAGGGCAAAGCAAGGTAAAAGCGGGCTAACTGGGATTTTCTCTCCCAGCTGTGATGGACTAGCTGGTACTTGCTAGACCTGTACAATGTAGCTGAAGTCACCAGCATTTGACAGCAGGTGCGACAGACTGGTGGAGGAAGGGGAGCAGGGAAGAGCTTAATGCCTCTCTCTCAGCACTTACACACAAAGGCAAAATATCAGTGAGATGCTGATGACCTCAGCATCATCGTCAACCATCCGACCCCACCGACACTCACAGAATGCTGTGCCAACAACCAGAAGAGGCACCTACAACGTCATGGGATGTTGGCCAAGACAGACCACTGTTAGGACAAGAAATAAGTAAATTTCAGGCCACTGAACCTTCAGAGAATGTTATCTGACCATAGGAGAAGTAAATGAGAAATCAACCAAAAAAAGATATCTAAAAAGTCCCTAAATATTTGGAAATTAGCAAGCTTCCCCCGTGGATCGAAGAATAATTCACCAGAAAAATGAGACATTATTTTAATCTGAATAACCATAGAAACATTATCATCTCAGAATGTGTGAGATATAGATAAAAATAACTTTTGTGGAATTTATTTCTTTACCTGTGGTAAGCAAGGGAAAGTGATTTAAAATCAGTGATCTATGCTTACGTTAAAAGGCAAAAGAAAAAAAAAAGGAAGAGATAAGGAAATGCAAAATAAGTTGAAAGAAGGAAGTAATGAAGATAAATACAGAAATAATGAAGCAATAATGAAACAGAAAATTCATAAAAACCAAAATGTGTTCTCTAAAACATTGAAGAATTTAATAAATACCTAGAAAAAAACAGAGAACGTATAATTTACCAATGTAAAAAATGAAGATAAAATTTTACTACAGATCCGACAGTCACTAAAAAGAAGATAAGAAGGATCATAAAAGACTTCGGTAAGATGGTGGGAGAGAACTCTGGGAACTGATGGCACGGATCATGGTGATAGTTTCAGCAGTGTCTACTACTACTGCTAGGTCGCTTCAGTCATGTCTGACTCTGTGCGACCCCATGGACTGCAGCCCACCAGGCTCCTCCATCCATGGGATTTTCCAGGCAAGGGTACTGGGGTGGGCTGCCATTGCCTTCTCCATCAGCAGTGTATACCTATCTCTAGATTCATCAAACGCGTACACTAATTATATACAGCTTTTGGTCTGTCAAAAAAAATTGTAAATAAAGCCAAAATCCCAGCCATATGCCCCATAAATTTGATAACTTAGATAAGTGGACAGATTTCTTGAAAACTACACATTATCAAACTGACTTAAGAAGCAACAGAAATTCTGCATATCTCTAAACTTATTTTAAAAATCAATTTTTTAAAATCATATACCTTTCTACAAACATAACCCCAGTTCCCAATGGCTTCACTGGTACATTCTGTAAAACTTATAATTTATGAGAGAAATAATACCAGTACAACTCGTATTCTTTTAGAAAGTAGAGAAGGCAAAGAAATTACAGAAGAGAACAGACCAATATCTTTCATGGACTTGAACCAGAACACATCTTTCACAGAAAAAATATATGACATTATATTCAATAAGAAAATATTAGCAAATTAATTCAACTGTACACAGGAAGACCAGTGGGATTTATTTGAGGAATGCAAGGTTGGCTCAAGATTTCAAAAATCAATCAAAGTTAATTACTGCATTAACAGAATAAGGGGATAATCCTGTGATCATTTTAAAGCAAGCAGAAATGTCATTTGGGATATTCATTCTGCAAAATTCATTCATGATGAGAACACTCAGCAAACCAAGATGAGAAGAGATTTTCCCTCAGGTACATTGAGAATAGCCATGAAAACCTAGAAATTGCATCTTACGTAAGGCGGATCGGCTGAACTCTTCCTCCTAAGCTTGAGGGCAAGGCAATTGTCTGTTCTCATCGTTTCTATCGACCATTGCACAGAAGGGCCTGGCCAACTCAATAAGGCAAGAAAGAGAAATACCATAATTAAACAAAAGACACACACGTTGGAAAGGAAGAAATAAGCTATATTTGCAGTAGCATCTTTCCTTTTCTCCTTTGCCTTTCCCTTCTCTTCCTTTCACAGCTATTTGTAAGGCTTTCTCAGACAACCATTTTGCCTTTTTGCATTTCTTTTTCTTGGGGATGGTCTTGATCACTGCCTACTATACAATGTCACAAACCTCCGTCCATAGTGCTTCAGGTACTCTGTCTATAAGATCTAATCCCTTTAACCTATTTGTCCCTTCTACTGTATGATTGTAAGGGATTTGATTTAGATCATACCTGAATGGTCTAGTGCTTTCCCCTACTTTCTTCAGTTTAAGTCTGAATTTGGCAATAAGAAGTTCATGATCTGAGCTATAGTCAACTCCCAGTCTTGTTTTTGCTGGCTGTATAGAGCTTCTCCATCTTTGGCTGCAAAGAATATAACCAATCTGATTTCTGTATTGACCATCTGGTGATGTCCATGTGTAAAGTCTTCTCTACACATAAGAAAGACTTCCTCGGTGATCAAGGCAAAGAAATAGAGGAGAACAATAGAATGGGAAAGACTAGAGATCGCTTCAAGAAAATTAGAGATACCAAGGGAAAATTTCATGCAAAGATGGGCTCAATAGAAGACAGAAACAGGACCTAACAGAAGGACCTAACTGAAGCAGAAGATATTAAGAAGAGGTGGCAGGAATACACAGAAGAACTATACAAAAAAGATCTTCATGACCCAGATAACCACGATGCTGTGATCACTCACCTAGAGCCAGACATCCTGGAATGCAAAGTCAAGTGGGCCTTAGGAAGCATCACTACAAACAAAGCTAGTGGAGGTGATGGAATTCCACTTGAGCTATTTCAATTCCTAAAAGATGATGCTGTGAAAGTGCTGCACTCAATACGCCAGCAAATTTGGAAAACTCAGCAGTGGCCACAGGACTGGAAAAGGTCAGTTTTTATTCCTATCCCAAAGAAAGGCAATGCCAAAGAATGCTCAAACTACCACACAATTGCACTTATCTCACACACTAGCAAAGTAATGCTCAAAATTCTCCAAGCCAGGCTTCAACAGTATGTGAACTGTGAACTTTCAGATGTTCAAGCTGGTTTTACAAAAGGCAGAGGAACCAGAGCTCAAATTGCCAACATCCATTAGATCATTAAAAAACGAAGAGAGTTCTAGAAAAACATCTATTTATGCTTTATTGACTGTGCCAAAGCATTTGACTGTGTGGATCACAACAAACTGGAAAATTCTAAAAGAGATGGGAATACCAGATCACCTGATCTGCCTTCTGAGAATTCTATATGCAGGTCAGGAAACAACAGTTAGAACTGGACATGGAACAACAGACTAGTTCCAAATAGGAAAAGGAGTGCATCAAGGCTGTATATTGTCACCCTGCTTATTTAACTTATACGCAGAGTACATCATGAGAAATGCTGGACTGGATGAAGCACAAGCTGGAATCAAGATTGCCGAGAGAAATATCAATAACATCAGATATGCAGATGACACCACCCTTATGGCAGAAAGTGAGAAGGAAATAAAAAGCCTCATGATGAAAGTGAAAGCGGAGAGTGAAAAAGTTGGCTTAAAGCTGAACATTCAGAAAACGAAGATCATGGAATCTGGTCCCATCACTTCATGGCAAATAGATGGGGAAACAGTGGAAACAGTGTCAGACTTTATTTTGGGGGGCTCCAAAATCACTGCAGATGGTGATTGCAGCCATGAAATTAAAAGACACTTGCTCCTTGGAAGAAAAGTTATGACCAACCTAGACAGCATATTAAAAGGCAGAGACATTACTTTGCCAACAAAGGTCCATCTAATCAAAACTGTGGTTTTTCCAGTGGTCATGTATGGATGTGAGTGTTGGACTATGAAGAAAGCTGAGCGCCGAAGAATTGATGCTTTTGAACTGTGGTGCTGGAGAAGACTCTTGAGAGTCCCTTGGACTGCAAGGAGATCCAACCAGTCCATCCTAAAGGAAATCAGTCTTGAATATTCATTGGAAGGACTGATGCTGAAGCTAAGACTCCAATACTTTGGCCACCTGATGCAAAGAACTGACTCATTTAGAAAGACCCTGATGCTAGGCAAGACTGAAGGCAGGAGGAGAAGGGGACAACAGGGGATGAAATGGTTGTATGGCACCACTGACTCAGTGGGTTTGAGTAAATTCAGGGAGTTGGGGATGGACAGGGAAGCCTGGCATGCTGCAGTCCATGACATCACAGAGTCGGACAAGACTGAGCGGCTGAACTGAGCTGAACTGCAGTGGCACGTGTATTTATATAGAAAATCACGAGAAACCAAAAGTCTGCTGGGTCTTTTCGGTGTATTATACAAGGTCAATATACAAAAATCAGTATTTCTCCAAGCTAGCATTGGCTTGGAAGGTGTCTTTTTTTTTTTTTTTTCAAAATTGAAATTTGGGACAAAACAATTGTAAATACCATTCATAGTAATATAAAATATATAGGTATAAATTTCATGGAGGTTTTATAGGACCTCTGTATAGAAATTCAAAACATTTCTGGGTGAAATTAGAGATCTACATAAATGAAGGGATATATCATACTCATGGACTGGAAGATTCAATGTTGTTAAGATGTCTGTTTTCCACCAGTTGATTCCACCAATTGAAGGGGTTAGTAAACTATGTCCCTCAGCTGACTGCCTGCTTTTACGAATAAAGTTTTATTAGAACATGGCCACGCCCTTAGATAACGTAATGTCTATGGATGTTCCATGGCAATCTTCAATAGCAATGTTGACTGCTCACAATAGACTATACCACCCTCAAAGCCAAAAATATTTACTATCTGGTATTTTAAGAAATTTTACCCACCCCTGATCTATAGGTTTAATGCAATCACAATCAAAGTGCCAAACTTTTTTGTTCATTGTGGTATTGATCCTACTTAATCCAGGTTTACACTTTTACGAGCTCTACTGTGATCTTGCTGTTTAGTTGCTCAGTTGTGTCTGACTTTTTGTTACCCCATGGACTGTGGCCTGCCAGGCTCCTCTGTCCATGGGATTTCCCAGACAAGAATACTGGAGTGGGATCTTAATTTCCCTATTTATTGACCGTGCAATTTGATTCCATACTTACTCTCAACATTTCGTTTAACTACAACTTTTCTAATCCTGAGGTTTTTAAAATTCTAGTCATCTGTTAAAAAAATGTTTTCCAAAGTGGTATATTTCCCCCAAGAAGGGTCAGACATGCCGTATTTTCTGAATGCTTGCACGTCTGCACGTCGATGTTGCCTATTTCTGCCTTTGCGCTCGAGCTCATCTCGGCGGAGAGTCGAGCCCCCGAGCTGCTTCTTCAGCCCCCTGTGACCTTCCCTCCCGGCACCGAGGGCTGCCTTTCTCACAGCTTCTCCTTCCGTCTCCACTTGGCAGGACTCGATCATGAAGCGTTGCTTTCCTAGAGGGACTGACGACTGCTCTATGCGCTGACTCGTCTTGCTCTTCAGATGATCATTCGGTTGCCTTGCTCTTGAGCAACTTGTCTGTTTCTTTATTGATGGCGGTGCTGGGTCTTCACAGCTGTATGCACGGCTTTCTCTAGCTGCGGCAATCGGGGGCTGATCTGTTGCTGTGCACAGGCTTCTCGTCACAGGGCTTTCTCTTGTTGCAGAGCAGAGGCTGCAGGTGCAAGTGTTTCAGCAGCTGTGGCTCAGCAGCTGTGGCTCACGGGATCAAGAGCGTGCAGGCTCCAGCAGCTGTGGCTCACGGGCTTTAGCTGCCCACGGCCTTGGAATCTTCCTGGACCAGGGGCAGAACCCATGTCCCCCATACTGGCAGGCGGGTTCTGACCCACTGTACCACCAGGGAAGTCCTTTTCTGCTTTTCTCAATCACATTTTTTCCTCCACAACCTTTTCATCCAGATGTGTTTTTTTTTGTAGCATTGATGATGGTGTAGGGTCATTGGGTAGCAACCTCTCTAGTTTTGCTTTCTGGGTACCTGAAAACGTCTCTTTGACCTTGAAGGTCAATAATCTGACCCAGATTTGTGACAGTGTGACTCATTGTCCGCCACCTCGCCCTGGAAAGTGACCAGCGCTCAGTGTGCAGACTAGTGTCTCCTTCATTCCAGGGCAAGTTTGTCTTGTACGATGATCTCATGACGTAATCCCTTACGGCTAGTTTCTGTTCCGTTTTAGGGTCACCTCCTCAGGGCCACCAGCTCTCGCTGTGGGGTTGCTTTGTTCTTCCTTTACCCTCGTCTCTGGCTATTTCCATGTCTTTGCCTTTCTGCTCTGATTCGCTTGTTTGCCATTACTTCATTTTGGCCATTTTTCCAAATCCATATAAATCATTAAAAAAAAGATAAGCTCCAGGAAACTCTCAGTGATTCTTGAGACCCTGAGCTCCTGGCTCCCAAGGGTCTCCCTCAACACTCTCTGGGGTGTCTGCCCCGGCCCTGAATTGTCTTCCCTTACCAGATATGCTCAGGGG
The DNA here is from genome assembly GCF_032405125.1 of Capricornis sumatraensis. Classification (NCBI taxonomy): domain Eukaryota; kingdom Metazoa; phylum Chordata; class Mammalia; order Artiodactyla; family Bovidae; genus Capricornis; species Capricornis sumatraensis. Next base: position 117,018,520 of record NC_091075.1, on the reverse strand, counting down.
GTTGCCAGCTCCACCACCCCATGCCAAGGGGGCACTCAGGAGTGATGCCAAGATGCCTGGATCCATGTTTCTGTTAGTTACATCCATGAAGACCCACAGCAGGCTGCTAACCCCCAGAAATGATTTGCCTGGATGCTGCAGTGAACATCCACCAGCTTCTGTGTCTGGAGTTCTTCACTGAACTCTCTGCTTGGGATGGGAGCCGGAGCCTCCACCCTCTCCTCCATCTTACCTGACATCTGAAGGACGCTTGGGAGCTGTCAGTCCAGCGGCAGTGTGGACAAGGGACGGAGGGCGGTCAGCTGGCTGGACACGATGAACTGGATGAAGTGAGGAGGCCAGGGAGATGGCTGGATGGGGGGCAGTTGCTCGGCAGCCTGGACCAGGAGACACAGGAGGGCTGAGTGGCAGTCACCCGACAGTCTTTCCCTTCCTGGGTCTAGAGCAGCTCCCTGGCTGTCTGGAGGTGTCTCTAACTCTTCCCTCTGCTTATTTTCAGCTCCCCAGCTGCACAGCCAGCTCCTGGTGGCCAGGACAGGCTTCAGAGGTCTGCTGTTTCTACAGACCCCCGGCCCAGCCCTCGTCACAATGTGGGGCATGAACCGGGGCCAGACCTCAGCCCTGCCTGTCGCTGCCGCAGCCCTGGGGCCGGCGCGGGCCTGGGGCCGGGGCACTTCCCAGAAGGGACATCTGGGGGCTTCTGAATAGGCCCTGCTGCTGCGGGCTCTGCATCCCCCCAGCGGCATCCTGCTGTCTCCTCGCTCTCCATCCCGTGTGGTGGGGAGCGGGCTGGGAGAGGGGTGTGGGCTGCTTACAGGCTGAGAAAGCTGGCTCTGCATTTCCTAACCAGTTTGGCAGAAACTGTGCACTTTCCTGGAGAAGGAAATGGCAACCCACTCCAGTACTCTTGCCTGGAAAATTCCATGGATGGAGGAGCCTGGTAGGCTGCAGTCCATGGGGTCGCAAAGAGTCGGACACGACTGAGCAACTTCACTTCGCTTCGTGCACTTTCCATGTAAAGGAATCCTGGAGGGTTGTCACAAGAGCGATGACTCAAAATCATAATTCTGACATTTGCCCCCACCCCGCCCCTAACACTTGCCCGGCATGCCTGGTCTGCGCCCACTCATGTGCCCAGCATCAGAGGTGTCAGAGCAGGCTCCATCTTTCACTGCACAGGCCCCGGCGTGACATGGCTCTGGAGGGTGGTGAGTCCTGTCACCCAGAGATGCAGAGGGGCTGGGGACAAGAGACCCGTCCATGGGGGGGCATCCCTGGCACTCTTGCCCGCCTCACCACCTTTGCCAGAGAATTGCCTCCTGGCCTTATAGCCTGGCCTCGATTCCAGTCTCGTCCACCCATCTGGAGGGCCCGGTCCAGCCCCCACTTCCTGTAGGAAGCCCCTCGTCTCTCTCTCCCCTTAAGTTTCTTTGGATGCGCACTGCGCAAACCAGCTTGGGGCGACTTGGGCAACAGGCATTATAGGAAGATCCTGGCAGAACGTGTGGGATTGAAGGGGCGGCCTGGGCAAAGGGGAGCCAGACTCACGCTCACTGCCTCCCGTCGCGCCTGGGCTCTGGGTGTGGGCCCCGACTGCCACGCCACCCCCCGGGGCAGGGCAGGTGCGGATGTGGCGCTGCCAGCCTGGGGGACCCAGAGGCGAGGGGAGAGGATGCCTCCCCACCCAGAGCCAGCTCTGCCGGGCCTCTCGGGGTCCACCCCGTGCAGGCCCGGTGGGCGCGAAGAAACCGCCCGTCTTCATCCGCTCGCCCCCTCACCTGATGGAGAAAGATTTCAGTTCTCCCCACCTAGTGGGTAGGGACCCCGGAGTCAGAGCCACGAGGGGCAGGCTGCCTCCCCAGTGCCCTGCAGGGGAGGGGCTTGGAAATGCCTGCTCGCCCATCTATCCGTGTGCAGCTCTGGCTGGTGTCAACCCTGCAGCCCGGTGAGGACGAAGCTCAGCTTCTCGGCTGAGGGAAGGACGAGGGACAAAGGGAAGGGGTGGTTCTGGAAACTTCTGCTTCTCACACGCCGCGTGGGCCCCGGTTACCTCCCGTGCCCTCTCACCCGGAAAAGAGAGACGAGGCTGCAGGGCATCTCATGGACAGTTGAAAGGGCAGACCCATGAGCTCTTCTGAAGGTCGGGGGTCCCGAGGCTTCGGTCAGAGCCACCCCAGTAAGTCTGGCTACAGGCACTCCTGGTTTCAGTCCTTCATGGGCCTGACGCAAGTGGGGTCCAGGCGTCCAGCCTGGGCTCAGCACTGCCATCTGGCAGTCCAGGGCAGGAGGGTGAGACCAACCTCCGGACCTGGCTCCTGGCTCCTGGCTCCGGCGGATGACCTTGGGGGCCACGTGTGGGACATTCTCTGGGCAGCCACGTGACCGCCAGCCTCAGTGTTTCCTGGCACCACAGACCTGGGGGTAGGAAAAGGGGGCTTCCCACTGTAGACCTATAGCCGGAGGTTCAAAAATCCAGGTGTGGGCAAGTCTTCATTCCCCTAGGAACCTCCGGGGGAGGAGCTTCCTGGCTCTTCCAGCTCCCGGTGGCTCCAGGTCTCCCCACATTGTGGCCAATTCTTTCCATCTTCACATGGCCTCCCGTCTCCTTGGGTCTCTTTCTGTCTCCCGTAAGGACACCAGTGATTAGACTCCACCCTAATCCCATTCTCACCTCATTACAGCCACAGAGGAGGCCGCATTCTGAAGTTCCAGTGGACGTGCTCCTAACACTAACCACCAGCTGCGCGGGCTTTCCCGCCCTCCTCCTCCAGCTTCTCAGAGGTCAAGGGCCTGGCCTCAGCCCGGAAAGCCTGGTCCCGTCCTCCAGATGCGGAGCGCACCCAGCCGTCCGGTCCTGGCTCTCTCCCTGCCTGGACTTCGGATGTTCTAGACCACGCGGGACCCTGGGCGTGCCCGGAGTCGGTGGAGTCGGGGTGACGGGGACAATGCCACTTCCTCCCGCCCCCACGCACTGGGTGTGAACGTGCAGGGCCACGGGGTGACCTCTGGCCGTCAGTCAGCATGGCCCCCGGGAGGACAGTGCAGCGGGTCAAACACCGGGGGCCAGGACACCGAGGTCCCAGCACGCCTCCCGCCCGGGCCCCATCCTCCTCCCGCAGGAGTGTCTGGGCTCTGTCCGCCACCACAGAACCACGCACTGGAGGTATCGCTGCTGTTCCGTCACTCAGCCGTGTCCGACTCTGCGACCCCATGGACTGCCGTACGCCAGGCTTCCCTGCCCTTGACCACCTCCCGGAGGTTGCTCAAACCCACGACCACCTCGTCCTGTCACCCGCTTCTCCCCCACCCCTGATATTTGCAGTGTCAGGGGCTTTTCCAATGACTGGGACTCAAACCACAGAAACGTGTCCTCTCACCGCTGTGGAGGCTGCAAGGCCAAGATCACAGTGCTGGCAGGGTGGGGTGCCGGGGAGACCTCTTCCTGGTTTGCGGACGCCTCCCTCTCGGGGTGTCCTCACGGGGTGGGGGGAGATCTCCACGCCTTCCGGTAAGACCTCCAGCCGTCACATCAGGGCCCTGCTTAACGACCTCAGTGAACCTTAATTATCTCCTAAATGACTTCGCAATGGGGCTCGGGGCTTCACCTCTGAATCTGAAGGGTGACAGTTTAATCCGCAGCAGGTGGTGTATGCTGAGGTCTGAGACAGCCTTTTGCAGGAGCGGGTAGTAGGAGAGGGGTTGGTGAAAACTAATGGCAAGCGGCCTTGTGTGCGGGTTGCGGGGCTCGGTGTTGGAGCCCCAGCCCACCCCACTCACCTCCACGTGTATCTGTTGCTGCCCCCGTTCCCAGGCCCCAGCCAGCCTCAGGGAGAAGAGGTCGGTCTCCTTTCCTTCCTGTGAATTCCCGGGGCGGGGCCAGCGCCGGTGGTCCTGGCTCACGCCCCAGGCTCACACATGGGGCCCCAAGAGTGAACCATCCCAGCCCTTCCATCTAGGGGTCCAGGCTGCCTGTCCCGACCTTGACCCCAGCATCCTCGAGGACAAGGGGGACTCCGTCCCCACACCACCCACTGTGTCCGGGGCCCGGCTCCAGGAATCCCTTTGCTGGTCGACCTCCATTTCTGAGCAGCCTGTGGTCACCGCCTCGGGGAGGTGTCCTTGGCTCCTGGCCCCGCAGGGCACTGTCCCACTTGGCGAAATGGCCCTCCTGCTCTCCCTGAGAAGAGGGGTGGTCCTCTGGATGCCCACGGCCACCAGGAGATGCCCCCCCCAACTCCGTGGTAACCGTGAGGCCTTGTTGCTATTGCCAGCTAAGAAGGACGAACCCTTGCCTTGCCCCATGAATGGGCCCAATTGGCGGCAAGGTCTTCCCTGACCTGTCATCAGTAATTGGGGACAAATTAATATTTACTAAGCAGACTCCCACGAAGAGGGGGTGGACATGAGAAGGCAGTGGGGGGGGCAAGACCTGAGTCCCCGCTCCTGGCTTTTAACTCCGCACCCCCGCCACCACCACCGGCAGAAACGTGATCCCGAGCTAATTGTTGGAGCCGTTTTCTCAGCCTCTCCTGCCTGACCCAGCTCCCAGGGTTGCAGTGCCCTCCTGTACCTCCGACGCAGTTGTACACATCAAAGGAGCCAGAGGAAACCTCTTAATACCCTACTTCCCTTTCCCCTCCCCGCCCCACCCACCCCAGGACCAGAGCATCACAGCTCAAGGTCCCGGTGGAGAGGGGCTTTCTAAAGTATTCAAAAGCATCCCACTCTGGCCGCTTCCCCCTTCAGCATCTCATTTCACCCCCACGCCCCCGGTGAAGGGAATGTCCCTGCCCCTGTCCTCCGACGAGGGGACTGGAGCTCAGAGAGGTTAAGTGAGTCACCCAAGGTCACACAGTGGACCACGTGCTGGAGCTCTGACTTGAAACCAGATTGCATGCGTGTCCTGGAGCTGCTGACACAAGGCCTTGCAGACCGGGCTGAAAACAACGGGAACGTCTGCTCTCAGCCCCAGAGGCTGACGCTCGAGACCAAGCTGGGGCTGGGCGCCCTCCTCCGAGCTCTGGGTGGACTCCATCCTCGACCCTTCCTGCTCCACTGGCCTCCGCATCCTCGGCCCTGGGCTCGCAGTGGCCGCTGCCGTCCCCATCTCTGTGGTCCCTCGGCCTCCTCCCCGTGTGGGTCCGTGGGTCCGAGTCTCCCCCTGCTTGTGAGGACACCAGGGTTGGTGGAGGGCCCACTCCACTCAAGAGTCACCATCTCCATAGCATCAGATTTCCAGATCAGGCCAGCCTCACAGGCACCGAAGGAAGGGCTGGGCCAGACCTCGAACCCCACTTCCTGGGAAAGTCGCCCTCCCCTGCGGGGCTTGCTCTCACTCTTAAGGAAGTGGTCCAGCCCCACCTTTGGTCCCTGTGAGGCCATGAAGATGGAGATGACAGTGAGGCTGTGGGGAGATGAAGTACGCTCCCCCGCCACTACCATCAGCAGCTGCCCCTCGAGGCAGCCTGGGTGGGCTTCACCACGTGAGGGTCCTTCCTTTCCCACATCCCAGCTGTAGGCTGAGGTGGAAAGGGTGGGTGACATCAGGATCCCCTCCCTGGGGCCACTCCTCGCGCCGTGGGCAAGGTGGGTGGCACGGGATGCTCTGAGCCACAGCGTCACAGGCCAGGGGTTAAGTGGCTGCCCTGGGGCACGCGAGCGCTCAGTGGCAGGTCAGTCAGGAACAGGGGTCAGCTCACCCCATGCCCAGGTCTCTTTCGAAAAGCAGATTTGGCTGAAAGCTGCCCAGTCTGGGAGATTGTTTCAGAAGGCACTAGAAGCCTCTGCTTGGCTGAGGTTCTGGGAGGTGAGCTCTGCAGACCAGCAGCCTGGTTTCTGCAGCCCTGGGTCCCGCCTGCAGTACAAGGGCTGGGTGTGGGCGCTGCTGGAGGAGGGCGTGGGGAGCAGAGAGGAGGGGACGCCACCAGGAGGCGGCTTTCAGCTCCGCAAGGGGGACCTTACAAGAAGCAGAGGTGTCTAGGAAGAGGGGGATTCCTTGCAGAGGGATGAGCTCCCCATCACTGGAGACACTCAAGCAGGCGCCATCTGCTCTTGGGAGAGCCCTGGAGCAGAGGCCGTTTGGACTAAGTTTCCTGTGGGGTCCTTTGCAGCCTGATGCTGTGATCCGGCGAAGCCTGGGAGAGTGGGCTGGGGGCTGAGACCCCGCTTCTCCACCCCAGGCTCTCTCCCAGGCACATCGGAAGGTCTGACCCTGCACCCTGGGCACATGTGTGTGAGCCTGGCTGCTTCCTCGGCCTGGTTCCCAGCGGCTCAGCGCTGGGCCGGTGGGACCGGGTCCAGTGGGGTCGGTCCTCCAGGAAACGACAATCGATCAGATGGGCACGTGCTTTAGGGCAGAGCCTGAGGTCACCTGATGAGCACCTGAGGAAGACGTGGGGAGGGGTGTCCTGAGCTCCCTGCCAGGGAGGGGCTGGAGGGCTACCAGGAGGCGTACCCCAAGAAAGAACCCACGAAGCTACCCTCGCCAGCCACGCCCCTCTTTAAAGACGTGACTTACGTGGGAAGTCACTCACTTCAGAAGGCACTAGAAGCCTCTGGTTGGCCGAGGTTCTGTGAGGCGAGTTCTGCAGACCGGCAGCCTGGTTTCTGCAGCCCAGGCAGTGCAGGGGCCAAGGGGGGTTCTGGAGGGGGGACCTGGGGACCTAAGAGAGGACGCCACGGGGAAGCAGCTTTCAGCTCGGCGAGGGGGCATTTCAACTCCACCTCCAACCCCCCGTGACCCCGTAGGACCCTGCAGACCCCCCCTCGCTCCACCTCTAGACTGACCTCTGGAGGGACCCGCCTCTCGGCCCTCAGGGCCTCTCTCTGCCTGGTCCCAGGCCCAGCCCTGTGGGGAGTCCAGTCCCCCCACTCTCCAGGTGTGATGGGTATCAGGGCACAGGGTCTTCCACAGCCCTGCTCACCAGGGTCACGAGCTGGCTGTCACCCCTTCTGCCATCTGTCTGTCTGTCTGTGTCTCTGTCTCTATGTCCATCTGTCGACGAGCATCTCTCTTTGCTTCATGCTAGAAAGAACAAGCAAGCAAGCAAACAAGGCCATTCGCGATAGGAGGTTAAGATAAAGAACAGCGGTGGCAACAGGGATGACGGGGTGAAAGGAGAGGCGGTGCGAGACGCGGCCGGCTCAGACCTGCCGGAAGGGCCCAGAGGCAGCCGCCAGCCGCCAGCCGCCAGCCGCCAAAGCAGTGGAGCCACAGGGAGATCCCGCAGGAGCTGCTCAGCTTCCTCTGACCCTGACATCCAAGCTGGGGGTGGGGGACACCCCCGCCCGTGGAGCTCCCTGAACCTGGGGCAGCCAGCACTGAGGAGCAGAGCCCCCGGCAGGGGTCAGCAGGCTCTCCCCGCCGTGGTCGGAGGGGGTGCCCCCGTGCCAGGGCATGGACGTGCATGTTCGGGGAGGGGGTGGGCGAGGAATGTTACCTGCGCCATGAGCTGGCCTGTGGCCCCATGCAGGGCATTCCCGGTCTGAGGCCACCCCTGCAGGGGGCAAAGGCCGGTGGATCCCCTCCTGGACCAGCCAGATCCAGCCCAAGCTCCCCTGGGGAGCTCCTAGGGACAGGCCCGGGCCCTACTTCTCCCAGTCAGCCCTTGAGTTCCCCCGAGAGGGCCTATGCCATGCTGGCATCTCAGTTTATCCTGAATAACCCTCAGGACAACTCTTGGTCAGGAGCATCAGTCCGCCCCTACACATGAATAAACCGAGGCCATCTGATGACCAGGCCCCAGGCCCCAGCTGGTAACTGAAGAAGCCATGTCCTGGCCCAGCTGCCTCCTGACACTGCGCTTGGGATGTTCTGACACCGCCCTTTTGCGGAGAAGCTCACTTGAGCATCAAGTCAGCATCAAGGGGAAAAGGGAACAAATGGACCAGCCGGAGATGAAGAGCTGAGACGGGAGGAGACACGGGGAGTCTGGCCCTTCTCCCTGCACCCCCTCCTCCTGACTTGTTGGCCCAATTCAGGACACCCACCCCAGCTGGGGGACCCGGGGGTGGGGGCAGGAGGGGACCGGAGCTTATCTTACTGGAGTCCGCCTGCCACCATCCGGACTGCCTCCTGCCGGTTCCCAGGCTCAGGCCACCACACTACCCCGCTCCCAACAGAGAGGAGAGCCCTCTGCGGAGATGATGGACATTACCCGGTCCAGCGGGCATCTGGCATATCCCTGCCTGTTCTGGTGACCAGCGCTGCCATATCGTCCACTCAGGAGACCCTTGAAAAGTTCCTGCCCCTTGACACCACCGTGACTCCATCCTACACCCTGAGGCCCATCGGTCGCCCAGAGCACTGAACCACTTAGACTCTTCCAGGAGGAACAGTGGCCGCTCTGTCCCCAGCCCCACGCCCCTTCCTTCCAGATGGAGGGAACCCTTCTCCTCCAAGGATACACAGCTCTTGACCCCAGCTCCCACCATGGGCCACCCTCTGCCTCGTGACTTGAGCCCCAGACTGTCACCCTGGGCTTGAACCAGACCCCCCCAGTGACGATGGTCAGCAGAGGGCAGGCGGCCGCTTCCCTCTTGGCTGCGTTCCAGGGCAGAAGAAAGGGCTGAAGTTCTGTGAGCACCTACTAAGGGCCCCCTGAGTGAGATCCAGACGCTGGAGCACTTAAAATGGGCTCACGGGTAAGATTTCACAGTTCCGGCCCGGAGAAGATTTCTACTCCAGAAATTTTTTCTGTGCACTCAGCCAGAAGATGATAAATGAACCAACAAAGGGTGTCACCACCACCACAGTCAAGGCAATAAACATCCCTCACCTCCGCTTCTTCCGCATGCCCTTCTGTTGTTGGCTTTGGAGTTTGTTTTTTTTTGTGCTGAGAACACTTAACACAAGATGCGCTCTCTCAGCAAATGCTGATGAGGCCGGCGCCGTGGTTTCACTAGGGGTGCGCTGTGCAGCCCACCTCTCAAGCCCACTCCTCTGGGAACTGAACTCTGCACCCTGGAATGGCCCCTCCCTGGTCCCCTCCCCAGCCCCGGCAGCCTCCACTCTGGTGTCCGCTTCTCCGAGCCCATCTGTCCTTTGGTTCCACGTATAGGTGGAATCGTGCAGTCTGTCCTTCTGTGACTGCTCTATTCCACTCAACATGATCTCCTCCAGGTCCACCCATGGTGCCACAGACGAGACTTCTCCCTAAAATTCTCTCTCAAGGCAGAACAGTATTCCCTCGCATGTCCGTAGCGTAATTTCTTTATTCCTTCTAGACACCTGGGGTGTTCCCGTCCCTTGGCTATTGTGTATAATGGTCCAGGGACGTGGCTGGGCATGTTCATGTTTGAGACGCTGCTTGCGGTTTACACCAGAGGTGGGATGGCTGGGTCGTATTAGACTTTTCATTTTTAAATAAGTGTTTATTTGTTTATTTGGCCGCCCCAGTCGTGTGGGATCCAGCCCCCTGACCAGGGTTTGGACTCCGGCCCCCTGCACTGGGCGTGTGGGGTCCTGGCCACTGGACCCGGCCCCCTGCACTGGGCGTGTGGAGTCCTGGCCACTGGACCACCAGATAGGCCCTTATTTTCCATTTTTTAAGGAACCTCCGGACACCCTGCACAGGGTTTGCACCGTTTCACGGTCTCACCAACAGGGCGCAAGGGCCCCAGCTTAGGTAAAAGTCACTCCTGCCTCCAGTAGAGGGCTGAGCACAGCTGAGGGGTTTGTCCAGGCTGCAGGGGCAGCAAGCGGGGGACTGGGATCCGTGTCCGGAGCCCCTGGGCTCCTCCGCCTTCCCTTCCACGGACCTAGGGCTGTGCCCCAGGCCTGAACCGAGCTATCTGTGGGGCAGGGTGCCTGTGGGCAGAAGGGCAGGCAGGAGGGGCAGGCGCTGGGGGCTCTCCCTGCCAAGGACCCCATCAGGGCTGGGGTGGGCATGCAGCTGCAGCAGCTGCGTCACCTGCTCTCCTCCGCGCGTCCCTCCCCCGCTCCCCCATCTCTCTTTTCCAGGGGTAGTGACAGCGTTCCTCCAAGTCCTGTGTGGCCTGGAGTCCAGAGCCCAGGGAGGCTCTCTAAAGTGGGATTTCCTGCCCCGCATTGCCACCCCAATGACACCCCACGCATCCACCCCCAGATCAGGAGAAGGCAGCTCAGGAACTCAGCTTGTTGATAAGGAACTTCCCCAGCCAAGCTCAGGACTCGCTGGACACAAGTTCCGCTTTTCGAGGGTTAGAGTGAACGGCAGGAGCCTGGCAGCATCTCAGGGACTTTGGGGCAAGCTTCAGGGACTTCAGGGTCTTCAGGGAAAGAATTTGTCCTTAACGTCTCATCCAGCCACCCTCTCTCTCTTGCTCACACACACAGAGAGTTGCTGCCTTCAAGACAATGCTTTTAAAGCAGACTGTGTATCAGAGAAATGGTGGCCGGCGTGGGTGCGATTTGACTGAATCAGACAAGATCCCATCCGCGTCCCCTCCCCCGCCCCGGGGTCGTCGGGAGTCCCGGACACCCTGGGAACCAGCAAGGCCAGCTTTGACAGGCTAAGGCAGACGCGTCTCGAAACGCGCACCGCCCCCCCCCCCCCCCCACCGCAACCCCAAGTGTAGCCGAGCCGGCCTCCTCCTCAGAAAGAGGAATTCGATCAAATGTTAATCCTCTCCACATGTAGAATATTCCAGATAGCCCCGAGCTCCGAGCGCCTTTTGAACTTGTGAACAGAAATTGATTCAAGGTGACGAATTTGTAATCAGTTTATGATTGATGGGCCGCGTTTCCAGAGAGGCAGCTCGGTGTCCGCCCCCACTGCCCCCCCACCCCGCCCGGGGAAGCAAATGTGTTTCACTTTATCTCTCCCCATCCCGGGGCCCGGAGGACCGGGAGAAAGAAAATAAAGTCAACTGCAATATTGAACTTGTGTTAGAACAGATGCCACTTCATTAGGGATCCGAGGGAGGAAGCGCTAAGGCAGAGCTCTGGGGGCTCGCCCTCCCGTCTGGACAGGGGGCAGATCGGATGTTAAACTATTAGTGTGATTAGGTGAATAATGACTTTGGAACTAATTTCGCTGGATTGGAAAGAGAGCAGGACAGGGCGAAAGCAGAAACATCTGCTAGAATATTCTAATTTCAAAGGGTAATTGCGGAAGGCCTTCTCCGGGCCCCCTTCCTTCTCTCCCTTTCTCTCTCTTTCCTTTCTTTTTGTTAATCGAAACTGCCTTGACGTGACTTTTGAGTGCAGCCCTAGCAAAGTTCAGATGCAAAGTTCTCAGGGCAGAAGCCCCGGGGACTGCCAAGCAGGCTGGCCCAGGGGCCCGGGAAGCCACCCCGCTGCCAGCCCGCATGTCGAAGCTGCTCCCTGAGCGCCTCCAGGACAGCAGGCAGTGGCCTTGACCTTCTCAGGCCGGGCTGCCTCTGGGGATCTGAGGAAAACCTTAAACCACATCCATCCCATTTGAGAAAAGAACAGGCTCGCGGCACGAAAGCCTCTGGGGCAGGCTCACAGACCCCTGCGAGGGCATCATTCCCGCCATCCTTTCTCTGCGGTCACCCTGGCTCCCCTTTCTGTCTGCGGGCAGCGGGTGCTGGGGAAACCAGGGTCCAAACCAAAAGAGCAGACCCTGGTTTGCAGCATCTGCCGCTGCCTGTGGTGTAAACGCCCCTCCAAGGCCAAAGTCAAGCCACCGACTCAGGTCACGGGGATGACGTCGCTGGGATGGGACGGACATGTCCAGGTCTTGCTGGCCCGAGCCATCTCTGCACGCCAGTGTTCCCCACCAGCGGGAGCACACTTCCTGAGCCTTCCCCACCTGAGAAGCGTCCCCGGCTCTCCAGGGTCAGCGCCCTGCTCCCAGGCTGTGTCGGGCGTCTTGAGGCTTGGGCTCCCCTGTCCACAGGGCTCCTCCGCCTGTTTTCCCTGCCCAGCAGTCACGTGCTCCCGCTTGCCAAGCCGCCCCCAGCTACAGCGTCCTCCTGCTCCCCTACCGTCTTTACCTTCATCCTCTCCCCAGGCAGCTCTGAATGAACGCTCTGTGCTCCACATCGGGGGGACGGGACAGACCTGGCCCCTGGCCTCACAGACCTCATGGCAGAGCGGATGGACAGAGCTCACTGGGAGATAGCAGGAGGGCCCGAGCTGAGGATCCTTCGGGAAAGGGAGGTTCGAGGGCCTAATCCGATAGCGGGGGCTATAGAAGGCTCCCGAGGGCAAGCAGGTTTGAGCCGAACCTGGGCAGGAGAGCATAAATGGCAGAGAAGGAGGGAAGGTAGTTCTCCGGGCTGAAAAGGGCTTGTGCAAAGGCCCTGGGGTGAGCTCAGGTCATCAATGAAATCAGACCCTACGGGGCAGGCAAGAGGGAAATGCCAGCAAGATCGCCTCCTTCAGGGCCTCCTGGGGGAGCGCCCAGCTGGCCTCTGTCCTCAGGACAACAGAAGACCTTCAGGGGCCTTAAGGAGATGCGGGGCAATTTTGATTGTAAATTAAAGGTTATTTTTGCAAGGTGACACACACACAGTGCAGAATCCAAAGGGCAGCAGGGAGAACAAGAGTGCCCTCCCGACTGCAGCAGCCCAGCCCGGTGCTCCCGGCCAGCCTCCAGGACAACGCCGCCTCCTCCCCGGGCCTGCGTCCAGGCGGGTCCAGTCACTGCAAACACTCCCGCAGAAACCCACCGCCACGGCGCCCTCTGCCCCTGACTTTCCTGGACTCACATACCCTGTGTGTGTGTGTGTGTGTGTGTGTGTCTGTGTGTCTGGGTGTGTGTCTGTATGGATCTGTGACTCTGTGTGTGTGTGTGTGTGTGTGTGTGTGTCTCTCTGTGTGTCTGGGTGTGTGTCTGTATGGATCTGTGACTCTGTGTGTGTGTGTGTGTGTGTGTGTGTGTGTATACATGTGCCCATGCAATCCTGCTCCAACGTGTGTCAGAGGGTACAGCGGGATGGAACTCAGGCTCCAACATGGACACACACCAGCCCAGCACCTTCCTAATCCCCTCTGTCTTCTCCCTGCTGTGGACCAGGTCCAGTGCCAAGCAAGGTGGGGGCAGGGAGGGGCCTCTGGAGATGCTCCCTGGGGACTAACGTCCAAGAAGCACCAAGGTAGATGCCTTTGTGTTCCAGGCAAGGCCGGAAGGCCCTCGGCAGGCTTGTTTCAGCTTCTAGCAGGTGTTAAATGAACACCTGCTGTGCCCTAGGTATGGAGGGGAGACATAAGCAGAAAACGCAGCCTCCAGCCCCCAGCGCGGAGGCTCCCAGGGGAGGGACCCGGTCTGCAGCATGCGAGCTGGGAAAGATGGACCCAGAGAAGGTCTGGCTGTGCCAGGATGAGCTGGGGCTGCGGGCCCGGGCCTGGCCCTCGGCTGGCATGGCTCTGAACAAATCGCTCCTCCCCAGGCCCCCAGGACAGCGGCAGGAGACTCTCTGAGAACTTCCAGCTGTGGGAAGGAGACACTGTGACTGTGTGGGGGCCTGAGAACGGGGAGGTGGGGGGACACCCATCCTGCCTGAGGGATTGAGGGGGCGACTGTGGAGTCCTGGAGGCGAGGCCCCCCAGGACGCAGGGAGCATCCACCCAAGCTGTGAACTCTTGACAAGCAAAGCCCTGAGACTGCTTGTTTAATGAACTTTAAAACGTTGATTTAATATATTTTTATTAATGTAGGAATTAAAGAGCCTCTTGATGAGGAGAGTAGAAAAGCTGACTTAAAACTCAACACTTAGAAAACTAAGATCATGGCATCCAGTCCCATCATTTAATGGCGAATAGATGGCGAAAAAGTGAAAATAGTGACAGACTTTATTAGTTTGGGCTTCAAAATCACTGCAGACAGTGACTGCCGCCAAAAATTGAAAGACACTAGATCCTTGGAAGAAAAGCTATGGCAAACCTAGACAGTGTATTGAAAGCAGAGACATCATTTTGCCAACAAAGTCTGTCTAGCCAAAGCTATGGTTTTTCCAGTAGTCACGTATGGATGTGAGAGTTGGACTATAAGGAAGGCTGAGCACCAAAGAATTGATGCTTTTGAAGTGTGATGTTGGCGAAGACTCTTGAGACACCCTTTGACAGCAAGGAGATCCAACCAGTCAATCCTAAAGGAAATCGACCCCGAATATTCATTGGAAGGACTGAGACTGATGCTGACACTCCGATTCTTTGGCCACTTGTTGTGAAGAGCCAACTCATTGGAAAAGACCCCGATTCTGGGAAAGATTGAGGGTAGGAGGAAAAGAGGGTAACAGAGGTTGAGACGATTGGATGGAACCATCGACTCAACGGGTGTGAGTCTGAGCAGACTCCAGGGGATGGTGAAGGACTGGGAAGCCTGGTGTGCTGCAGTCCATGGGTCACAAAGAGTCGGACATAACTGAGCAACTGAACAGCAATTGAATATAGTTCCGTCTGCTGTGGAGTAAGGCCTTGCTGCTTATCCATTCTATATATACTAGCTTCCTGGAGAAGGAAATGGTGACCCACTCCAGTATAGTTGCTTGGAAAATCCCACGGATGGAGGAGCTTGGAGGGTTACACTAGTTGGGGTTGCAAAGAGTCAGACACAACTTAGGGACTGACCACATATGTCAGCCTGAATCTGCTCACCCCAAACGCTCTAAACCAAAGGATATATGCAACCGTTTTGGAAAATAATTACCACATGACTCAGCAGATTCCAGAGAAATGAAACATACATCTACCCAGAAACTTGTACACAAATGATTAGAGCAGCATCACTTTAAATAAATAAGTTTTGTAGCCAAAAAAAAAAAAAGAAAAAAAGGGAATAGCCTCACTTCCCACAGCCCAAAAGGAGAAATCGTCCCAACGCCCATCCACTGATGGAAGGACCTGCGGGAAGGGTGCGTGCACACGGGCTGCTATGCGGGGCTGGATGTTTGCAGCAATGTGGATGAACCTCAGAACGCAATGCTTGGTGAAAGAAGGCAGTTGCAGGAGGCCACACATTCTATTCACGTCTACCACGTTTCCAGACAGGGAATACTCCCAAGTCAGTACGTGGACCAGTAATTGCTGGGCTGGGGGCAGGAGGGTGGAGGTGAGTGCTAGCAAAGGGCAGGGGCTTCTTCCAAGGGGATGAGAATGCTGTGACTCTGAGTTGTGACAGCTGCACCTGTTTGTGAATATGCTATACACCCCTGAGGTTCTCTTCAGTCCCATTTCCCAGGTAGGTAAGTGGAGGCTAACGGGTGCCGGTGGCTTGCTCAAAGCCACAAGGATGGTGGGGGTGGGGAGGGGGTCGCTCTGCAGTGGGAGGAACATGGGGTGGGATGGGGAGCAGGTTCATAGGCCAGGGTGGTGAGGGGGTAACAGAGCTGGGCGGTGGGCGGGGCAGGCCCTGGAGTGAGGGGTGAGAGCCCTGCCCGGCGCCTCCTGCTCCGCCCACAGGCCCTCCTGCCCCGCCCACAGGCCCTCCTGCCCCGCCCACAGGCCGCCTCCTGCCCTGGGCCCCACCCTGGCTTCACAGCTGTGGCCCTGACCGTGTCCACAGCCCAGACCCCAGCAGCGAGCCGGGCCTGGTGCTGATGACCAGCACATCCTGGGAAAGTGGACAGACAAGTGAACGTGGGGGACAGCGAGGTGTCCGCACAACTCCTCATTCAAGGGGGCTACTGCCGACAGTAAATGGGATGCTGTGAGTAGCTCTGCCAGGATGACTTCAGACGCCAGGACTGTGCCGAGAAACCCAGGGAGGGTGGGCATCCGGAGAATGAAAGGAGCACTGATCAGGGCTGCGGGGGCGGAGGCTTGGCTGCGGCAGCCCTGAGGGCTTCCTGGGGGAAGAGGCACTTGATCTGGGGAGACAGATGGGGTGCCAGCCACTTCACTCCCCTGAAGAGGAAAGGGGAGAGTCTGTGACCCTAGGAAGGGCATCCCTTGCCCCCCCTCCCCGACCCCCGCCACACCTCTCAAGCTGGCCATTTGCGCATAACCACTTCCAGCCCCCCGGCCCTTAGAGGGACGTGTCTTTCTCAGACCTGAGTGTGTGGCCTCTGGGAGGAAAGTGCAGGCGTCTGGGAGGACAGCACATAAGTGCTCCTTTGTGCCCTCCCCCCTACTGGGGGTTGTAGCTGTTTAAGTTGCCATTGATTTTTTTAATTGGATTTTAAATGGTTTAGAAAAAAAATGTTTCTCTTCCTTCATTTAGAAAGTGTTTGCATTGCCAGTGTGGAGGACTGTGAGGTGGGAGGCGGGGGAGGGAGGGAGGCAAAGAGGGGGTGGGGGCGTGAATATGCACGGGCTGTGAGCAGAGGTGGTGCCTCCATGCATGAGCACATGTGTGTGCACGTGTGTGAGTGTGCATGTGTGTGTGCATGTGTGTAGGTGTGTGTGCATGTGTGTGTGAACTGTGTACCCGTGTGCACACACAGGAGTCTGCATATTGTGTGTGCGTGCAGGTATGTGTATGTGCACGTGTATGTAGGTGAGTGTGCATGTATGTGAATGTGTGACTGTGCACATGTGGGTGCATGTATGTAGGTGTGTGTGCGTTTGTGTAGGTGTGTGTGCATACCTGTGTGCAGGTGTGTGTGTGCATGGGTGTGTGTGTGTATGTAGGTGTGTGAGCATGCTTACATGTGTATATGTATGTAGGTGTGTGCATGTGTGTAAATGTGTGACTGTGCAAACGTTTGCACACACAGGAGTCTGCATATTGCTTCAGTATGTATGTATATATTTTTGCTTGCACATATATTGGAGAAGGCAATGGCACCCCACTCCAGTACTTTTGCTTGGAAAATCCCATGGATGGAGGAGCCTGGTAGGCTGCAGTCCATGGGGTCGCTAAGAGTTGGATACGACTCAGCGACTTCACTTTCATGCACTGAGAAAAGGAAATGGCAACCCACTCCAATGTTCTTGCTTGGAGAATCCCAGGAACGGGGGAGCCTGGTGGGCTGCCGTCTATGGGGTCGCGCAGAGTCGGACACGACTGAAGTGACTTAGCAGCAGCAGCAGCGTGCACATATATGTACAAGCATGTGCATACATGACTGAGATAGAAAGCGCCTAAGCACGGGGACCCCCCCCCCTCCCCGAGAAACCTGTCCTCGTTTCCTCCAGGCCCTTGCCACTGTTGTGTGGGGGTGATGACGACGCTCCCCGTCGCCGTCCTCCCTGCCAGGCGAGGTTGGCGTTATTTCCTGCCACTGACTCCACGGAGAAGGAAGCCAGGCCCCGAGAGGGCAGACCACCTTCCTGAGGTCCCGCAGTGGCAGTTGGCCCAGGGCCAGGAGCCCCCAGACCTCAGGCACCTGGGCTTTCTGCACCCCTCGCCCTGGCAGGTGTGGGGGCTTCCCTGAGGCTCACCCCACCCGTGGCATTCCCGGGGTGCCCCCCAGGCCCTGCAGCCCATTTGAAGTTGGCCCTTGAAGTCTGATGAGGCCTGACCCACTTCTTTCTGCGTCTCCTTTGCAGGGTCCCAGCAGTGGTCAAGTTGCCTCTGACTTCAAGGAAGCAGCCTGCATCTCCGGGTGGGGGAAGGTTCCTGGGCCCTGGAGGCCAAAGTCTGCAAGTCACCAGCAACAGTCCCAGGCTCAGTACAGGGGAGCTGGGCTCAGGCCGACCATGGGCCACCCTGCTGCCGTCCACCCTCTGACCGCTCCCCTCTCAGCGCCCCCTCCATCACCTGACCTGGCTCCTGACCCAGCTCCCCATCCGGTCTGTACCGGGGTCAGCGGTGAGGCAGGTTAGTCCTGGTTTTGGAAGAGCCCTCTGCGGCCCCTCACTCTGGGGCTCCTCCCCGCTTCTGAGCCCCCCTCCTCCGAATCCCGCCGGGCCTGGGTCCCCCTCCCGCGTCTCTGCTGCTGCTACTCCCCCTCCTGCCCTCCACCTGCCTCTGGGGCTGGCAGGTCCTTAGGGCTCCAGGCCAGCCCCTCCCCACTCATCTCCCCACTCACCTGGGTCTGTCTCAGCCCTCTCAAGACTCCGTCTCACTTCTAGAAGGCTCTGAGCTCCAGCTATCTCCTGGGCTCTTCTGCATGGAGGCCCCATTGGCCCCACACCCTTAGCAAGGCTAAAGCAGAACACCCCAGCTCCCCTCCCGAGCCTCCAGACCTGTCGCTGCCCCCAGCCTCCAGACGCCGTCTCCAGCCACCTTGCCCCTTTCCACTCCCTCCCTGAACCCCTGCCCCTGTCATCTAACCGGCAGCAGGAGTCCTGGGGCCCCATCCCCCTGTGGCAGCTCTTGGGTCCCCATCTCAACCGCCCCTGCCGACAGCAGCCGCCCCTCCCAGGGCTTCCTGCTCCCATCAAGCCCCCGTAATCCATCCTCCAGGCACTCTGGCCACTGTGAAGCCCATAGTAGACCAACACTCTCCCGACAACTGCTGCTGCTGCTGCTAAGTCGCTTCAGTCGTGTTCGACTCTGTCGACCCCATAGACGGCAGCCCACCAGGCTCTGCGGCCCCTGGGATTCTCCAGGCAGGAACACTGGAGTGGGTTGCCATTTCCTTCTCCAATGCATGAAAGTGAAAAGTGAAAGTGAAGTCGCTCAGTCGTGTCCAACTCTTCGCAACCCCATGGACGGCAGCCCACCAGGCTCCTCCGTCCATGGGATTTGCCAGGCAAGAGTACTAGAAAAAGCAATTTTTAAAGATATATTTGGAGGCATCAAAGTGTCCCAGGCGACTAGACCTTGAGATACCAGAGCTCAGATAGATGGACTGCGAGCACTGAGTCCAGCACGAGGCAGTTTTCCTTGAAAGTGAAGTGAAGTCGCTCAGTCATGTCTGACTCTTTGCGACCCCACGGACTGCAGCCTGCCAGGCTCCTCCATCCATGGGATTTCCCAGGCAAGAGTACCGAAGTGGGCTGCCACTGCCTTCTCTGGGCCATCTGTCAAATCGTCAGGCTGCTCAAGAGAACAGAAACCAAGAATGCCAGGGCTGGGTCTCAGCGTCACAGTCCAGAGGAAAGAAAACAGGATCTTCCCAGTTACCCAAAGAGCAGGCGTCCCAGACGCCTCAAGTCTTCAGTGGGGACCCTCGGAGGGACCCAGTTGGGAGTGAGGTGAGCCTGAGGGGAAAGCAAGCCTTGGGCAGACTGTAATCCAGCTTCCTACCAGCTCGTTCCCTGAGCAAGTTACAGTTATTTGCCCCTGCTCACCTCTCAGAGGATGAACTACACCCTTCTCCAGGGAATCGAGCACCGTTCAGAACCTCTACAGTTTGTTATTCACGGTGTTTCTCATTTAATGCCAAGTTACCGAGCAAAATGAGAAGCAGGGTCAAGAGAGAAAATAGAGGCTAGAAACAGACTCATGGATGACCTGAACGCATGGTAATAGGGTCACAGTAAAAATAATTGTGACTGATATGTGCAAGAAAATCGATGACAAGAAGGAGGATCTTAGCAGAGAAGAGGCACCTGTAAAGAGCAGTCGGTGGAGCTTGAGGGACTAAAAAGTCTAGACAGAGAAACTAAGAGCTCAGGTGATGGATCACGGGCGCAGAGGGCAGAGCAGAAGGACAGGCGGACGGACTGCAAATCGGGGAAGAAGAGGCCCTCCAGGCGGAGTCTAGAAGGCCAGAGGGTGGATGTTACAGAGAGAAGACCATATGGGGAAGGCCGAAATGGCCTTGGGCGGGCACACAGGGCAAGGAGGCGAAGAACAAGCAAGACAGGAAAGAGTAACGGCTGGGAATCGCCCACAGTGGAAGAAGCGCCAGGCACAGATTTAGGAAGCCTGCAGAGCCCTGGGAAGAGTGGATACCCAGGATATTTGTCTTTCTCTATTGGCTTTGCTGCACTTGGCATGGCCGTCTCTAGGCCCATCCAGGTTGCTGGCATCATTTCATTTTTTACGGCTGAGTAGTATTCCACTGTGCGTATATATACACACACCACCTCTTATTTATCCGTTCCTCTGTCCGTGGACACTTAGGTGGCTTCTGTGTTTTGGATATCGCCCCCTGCCCCTGCTTCTGCTCTGTAGCTCGGCTCCCTGACTCCCCAATGCTCCTCCCTCGGTCACCCCTCTCTGCAGCGTCGGTCGCTTTCTCAGGCACCCCTGTGCTACACAGCTGGGCCCCGAGCCCTTGCTCTCCAACTCCCCTGCCAGATGGACTGGACTTGGCATCCAGCAGGGGCTCCATGAGTGACGGTGCGCGGGCTGAGGGCGAGCCCATGAGCAGTGCTGGGAGCTCAGAGCTACAGACACGTGGGCGGCAGCTGCCACCCTGCAGCGAGGACTCACCCAGAAGCCCTCCTGCGTCCTCTTCACTTTCACGCAGAGACGTGAGGGCATCGGCACTCCGGGTCCTGTTTGTCTCGGTGTGCCCCCACCTGCCGCTGAGTGCCAGTCACACACAGTGGCATCTAGAGCCATACAGCGTGCAGAGCTCACTCCTTCCGCTACTTCATCTCGCAGATGTGGACACGGCGGCCCATCCCGAGAGGGGACCTGCTTGCCCGGGGTTACGCCAGGTCCCAGCTTGTGACTCAGGAACCTGCGCGACTGCCCCGATTCTACCTGTGCAGCCAGGACTAAGAGTGACGCTGCCTCAGGGGAGAGGGGACCAGTCAGGTTTCCCAGAAGAGGGGTGGAGCTGGCCACTGGACCAGCACTCCGGGTTCCTGATGGCAGGAGTGGGGTTGGGGGCTGTGCCGATGACTCAGGGAGACCACAGGTGGTCTGGGGACAGGTGAGTTACCCCCACCGTCCCCCAAGGGACACAGGGAGGATTCGTTCATCAACAAGCTGCTGGGTAAACACAGTGGGCCAGGGGTTGGGATCCCTCGGGCGAGCTCAGACAGCTCACCTGGTGCTGGGGGAGGCAGGAGGCCTGCTGGGGCTCCTTTGGCACCACGGCAGACACCGCTGTTTACATTCACTGGAGACGCAGCGCTGCAGGGGTTGGAACCATCCCCGTCTCACAGATGAGGCAACTGAGGCCCAGGGAGGCTAAGGTTAAATCTGTGGTTGCTCAGTTGGTCTGAGACAGAGCTGGATGATGAGCCCAGCAATGCCACGCTCCAAGGGCACCCTTTTCTGCAGTATCGGCGAGCTGAGGGCCCAAGGGGCATCCCCAGCCTTGCCCCCCCCCACCCCAGAGGACCAAACGCACTTACCTGCTCCCAGCAAGCCCTCTGTCCGGGTGCCTGGCCTCCAAGGGTGTCCTGCCTCCCTTCATCTGCTTGGTTCTTAACTCCTGACCATCCTTTAAGACTCAGAGCACATGTGCAGAAGGCTGGCCCCAAGCACGGGCCAGGGACCTCACACGCTCACTGTGCTTTCCCCCAGGACTGGGCGGCAGAGGCCAGCCTGGATCCCTCTGCCTGTTGATCCCCTGCACGTGGCTGTGCCCTCCTTGGGGACAAGCCTTGTTCAGCCACCCCTGGTCCCCAGCACCTTACCCCAGGCCTGGCTCACAGTAGGTCCTGGAGAACGCCTTTGAAATGACCAAGCCTTCCAAGATTGGATGCCTTTCCACCACTCATGGGTCATCCACTTCTTACCTGTTCTCAAGGCATGCGCAAGCATGCACACACACACACACACACACACACACACACACGCGTGCGCGCGCGCGTGCACTAAGCACAGCATCCAGTTATAAGCACGGTCTTCTAAAAGCATGAATGAATGGCATTCCTTTTTCAGTGAAATCAGCTGGGTTTGTTGAATTGATTTTGTCATTGTTCTGGGTGAGAGACAGGAGACTCAAATCTTAGGTTGCTGCCAAGAATACATTCCTTCTTGCATTTGGGGGAGTCATTTCGCAGAGAATGGAAGGGCAGAGCTGTGATGAGGGGACCCAGCCCTCTGAGCACAGGGGTGTGGTTGGGGGGACTGGCCCAGGGCCACACAGCAGGCCAGATGGAGCCGGACTGGAAGCTAATAAATAGCATCCTCTCCCTGACAGCCACACCATGGAGACTCTAAGTCATTATCGGAATAAAAATAGGAATGTAACCTCTCAGTTAAGGGGACCTTTCATTGTTAATGTGCATGAATGAGAGAAATTATAGAATATGATTCAAGCCCAAGAAGCTATTCTAAGACAGGAAGACGGTGGATAAACCATCTTTAAACCTCCCCTTACAACATTACAACAACCAGGCGTGCTTCCCTGGTGGCTCAGACGGTAAAGAATCTGCCTGCAATGTGGGAGACCTGAGTGCGATCCCTGGGTTGGGACGATCCCCTGGAGAAGGGAATGGCAACATACTCCAGTATTCTGGCCTGGAGAATCTCATAGGGTTGCAAAGAGTTGGACACAACTAAGCAACTAACACTTTGCCTTTGCAACATTGAGAGGAAATGGTTAACCGATGGGATCTGCTGGGCAGAACGTGCGACACGCAGTGGTCACATGGAGGAATGCAGGCCGGAGGCGTGG
This sequence comes from Capricornis sumatraensis, assembly GCF_032405125.1. Lineage (NCBI taxonomy): Eukaryota > Metazoa > Chordata > Mammalia > Artiodactyla > Bovidae > Capricornis > Capricornis sumatraensis. The sequence continues at coordinate 116,996,215 of NC_091075.1, read as the reverse complement.
GAATGAACCAAGGCGCAGGAATGAACCAAGGCGCACGCGGTGGCAGGCGTCCTGGCAGAGGACCCTTTAAATCCCAACAAGAGAGACAGCCCTCCCACAGATCACCGACTCCCCTTAATTCTCTCTTCGTGTGTGTGTGTGTGTGTGTGTGTGTGTGTGTGTGTGTGTGGTTGTAGAGAGACACACACAGACACAGCAAAGAATGAGTGTGTGTGTGTGTGTGGTTGTAGAGAGACACACACAGACACAGCAAAGAATGAGAGAGTGTGTGTGTGTGTGTGTGTGTGTGTGTGGTTGTAGAGAGACACACACAGACACAGCAAAGAATGAGAGTGTGTGTGTGTGTGGTTGTAGAGAGACACACACAGACACAGCAAAGAATGAGTGTGTGTGTATGTGTGTGTATGTGGTTGTAGAGAGACACAGACACAGCAAAGAATGAGTGAGTGTGTGCATGTGTGTGTGTGTGTGCGTGTGTGTGTGTGTGTGCGTGTGTGTGTGTGTGTGCAGAGATGGGGGAAGGAAGACTAGGGAGACGCTGGGAGGGGTCTTGGCTCAGTCTCACCCCGGCCCTTCCGCTCGAGCTCATCCTCCTTCACCCTCACACATCCTGGAACTCTCACACAGCGGGAAGAGGATGGACTATCCCCCACCTGGTTCAGCTCCGGCTCCTCCGCTGCGCACCACCCCCCCGACCAGCCCCGCCAAGAAGCTTCGTGGCCCTAGACTCCGCAGAGTCTCTGAGCCTCAGGCTCCTCCTCAGTGAAATGGGCACAGGGCCTCCCCCAGGGCTTTCATGAGAGGCAGATAAAGCCGCACCTGGACCATGCCCGCAGAGTGTGGGGGTGTGAGTGGCCCCGCCAGAAGAGGGACCAGGAGGGTCATCCGGTATGGCTGGCCATGCCGACCCCCAGTCCGTGTTTCACTGCATCTTTTGGTGGGCGGAGATTTCAAAACTGCTCCCGTATCTCACACACCCTGCTTGGTTTCTTCACACCCCGTTCTCTGCCCGTCATCTCTTCTCCGTCACCGCCAGCGTCTCCTTCTCCCCCAGCCCCTCTTCCCCATCACTCCTCCTCCGTTGCCTCCTCTTAACCGTTTCCACTGCAAGCTCGTTCCCTTCTGCCCGCTGCAGCTGCAACTCCTCCAGGCTGTCCCCAGCCGTCTGACTCTTTCCCCTGTGCCCTGGGTCCTGGACTCTGTCCTCACCCACGACGCAGCCGCCGCCTGTGTTGGCGGCTCCAAACCTGTGTCTCTAGTCCAGGCCTGTCTTTGAGACGAGTGTGTGTGTTCTGTGGGTGTCCCAGGGGCTCCCACTCACTCCCCGCCCAAGTCGCCTCCCCACCTGCTAACCCACCTTGCAAGTCCCCGCCTCCTCTGGGGCCCCCTCTCCATCATCCTGTGCCACCCTTGGCCCACTCACACCTCCTGGAGCTTGCCCAGAGACTGGCCAATGCCCTGCAGCCCTGGCACTACCCTGGAGCATCTTGTGGGGCCAGCCACGGACGAGGCGCTTGGGAATGCTGACCCCACCACGTCCACACTTGCAGCCGGTGGTGGAGGACCCTGGCCTGGACGTGGCAGCGAACTGACCAAGTTCGCCAGGGTCAGGCCCAGGCTGACCCCTCACCCGGATCTAGACCCTTGCCCACTCCGTGTGTGGTTGCTTGTCTTCTCATCGGGTTCGGAGAGGGCCCACTGCTGCCATGTGCACTGTTTGATCAAAGATGATCGCCATATTTTGGTCCGGCTCCTTCACAGGAACTACATCAGCAAAGTACCCGCTCTCCTCTCAACTCATCTCTGTGTGAAATGATGCCTTTGTTGTTGCTGACTCTCAGTTCAGAACCACTCATGCAAAGGGCAGGGTAAGCTAGACGGGGCTGTGTGAGTCTGGCCTTCACCTGGTTCTCCCGGCAGGAAGGCCTGGCAGCCACCGGCGGGCTCCCCGTGTGCCCCAGGGGTGTGGGGGGCCTTGCCTGTGCCACGGGGCTGGTAGGAGGGGTGAGGGCCCAGCCCCAGGCCTCATCCTGGAGCCCAGGCCCACCCCACCCTGCAGCAGGCCCCTGTCTTCCTCAGAGCGGGGAGCGTCTCTTGCCGAAGAATCACCCGGGGCCCCCAGACTTGGAGGGGGAAGAACAGAATCGGGCCCCTTTGGAGGGAGCTTCTGAGCAGGAAGGGGATCCCTGCACGTGCTCAGCTCTCCATCCAGGTACCCTCCTTTGGAGCGAGCAGCTGAGCTCCCAGCAGAGTCTCAGGCTACATCCGGAATGAGAGCACGTGATGAAATGGACACAGAGCTGCCACCCCACGTCTGCCCAGGGCCGTTGGCACCCTGGCCCTTCTGCGCCCTTCTCCTCCCAGCAGCCCCAGAGAAGGTACCTGTCTCCCAGAGAGGGGGGCAGGGAACTGCAGACCCTGGAGGGACAGGACCTGTGGAGGGAGGGGGCTGGGTGGAGCCTGCCTTTCTCACTGCCCGGTCCAGTCAGGCTGTCCACCTGCTGCTTACCCACCCACCTGCGGCCTTCTTACGCCGGAGCCCCGGCTGCCCTGCCACCCTCCCCACCTCCCAGTCGAACCCCACAGTCCGTCCCTGAGTTCTAAGCCCTCTCTCCTCCTCGAGCGGCCGTCTGGATGCGCCCCTGTGGCTGGCGGCGTCTCCCTGTGATCTGGGAATCCGTCCCCCTCCCTGTCTTGTCTCCACCCCAGCAGAGCTGTCACAGCGCTGGGCAGCCCGGCACCCCGCCCGTGGCATCAGCGGCTCTGTGCTCCCCAGTTGGCTGTGGCGCCACCTCCCTGTCCGCCTGCCTCCACTCCTGGGGGGGTCCAGCAGGGGCAGCAGATCGAGCGGGGGGCACCACAGTGATCCTGGGCACAAGCACCTCCACCTCTGCTCTCGCATCTGGAAGGTGGGCAGCTCGAGGTCGTGCATCGGGGTCGCAGCACCACAGCTCTGCAGCTACCAGGGTGCTGGCATCCCCAGGTGGCCCGAGTAATGCCCCCACATGTATTTCTACATCTGGATCCCCAGATCCTGTAATGTGACCTCCTTTGGGGAAAGAGTCTTGGCAGACAGGACTGAGTTAAGGATCTTGCCTTGGGGAGAGCAGCCTGGGTTATGCGAGTGGCCCTGAATCCGAGGATGGATGTCCTTATCGGAGGGAAGCAGGGGGACATTTGACCACACACCCAGGGAGGACAGAGGCTGGAGACAGGGGTGGAGGTCAGAGCAACGAAACTGCAAGCCGGGGCCACAGGGGCTGCAAGAAGCTGGAAGGAGCCTCCCCTGCACCCTCAGAGGGCGCTTGGCCCTGCCCACACCTTCATCCTGGACTTTTGGCCCCCAGAGCTATGAGAGAATTAGTTTCTGTGGTGTTTAGTCCCCCAGCTTGTGGCATTCTATTACCACAGCCCCAGGAAACAAATTCACCATTTCACAAGAAGCTTCCAAGTGCAGAGGAGGACTGGGTAATTTGAACACGGCCAGGTGTGTGCATGGTTGTGACTGTGATGTGAGCAGAGTGCAGTGGGCTCGGTGTGAGAGGCAGGAGGCTTCCTCCCGACCTCTGCACCTAACAGCCAATACCCACTGCAGCCGCACACAGAGCACAGAGCTGAGCTCCTCAAGCACATTTCCCCCTGATTTTCACAACAGTCATATAAAGCAAGTGCCATTGTTGACCCCACTTGACAGATAGGAAAATTGAAGCAAGAGAGGGGAAGCGGCTCGTGCAGAGTTGCCTGCCTTGTCCCCAGGTACGTCAAGGAGATGGATGGAGCAGGGGCAGGCTTTCTGGGCCCATGAGGAGAGACAGGGTGGACTGCAGAACGGAAGAATCAGAGGGACGGCAGCATGGGACGAGCTAGCCCACCCTAAGACCGTCCACCTGGCAGGCTTCCTGCGCGGGAAGCAAGGCGCGTCCTGCAGATTACCGTCCGTTGCTCCTGTTGTCTTTCTTTTAATGACAATACCAGGAATCATCTGCTACGAGAGCACGATCATAAGCGGCCAGCACAGCCGGCTCCCTCGCTCACCGCGGCCAACTCCCCGTCCGCTCTCCAGCACGAGCGGCCGCCATTACCCACATTTTGCAGCCGAGCAAACTGAAGCTCAGAATGACGGTATCAATCGGCAAACGTCTTTTTTGAGTGCTATGGCGTGCCAGATGCTATGGGTGATTGATTGTATTCATCAGGTGGCCATAACAAAATACCTAGACGGAGGGGCTGAAATAACAGAAATTTGGGCCTCATGGTTCTGGATGCTGGAAGCCCAGGATCAAGGTGCTGGTTGCCTCCCGTTTCAGGTGGAAGCCCAATTCCTGGCTTGCAGAGGGCCACCTTCTCCCTGCATGCTCACACAGCAGAAAGCAAGCTTGGCGTCTCTTCTTCCTACAAGGGCACTAATCCTACCAAGGGGGCCCCACCCTTATGACTTCATCTACGCCTAATTACCTACCAAAAGCCCCAACCCCCAAGTACTATCACATGAGGGTTAGGGCGTCAATGTTAGTTTTGAGGGACACATTCTGTCCTGGCAGAGATGCAGGGACACAGAGACAAGCAAGGGAGACAAAGGCCGTCATCTGTGGAGCTGACGTCCTGGAGACTGCCCACAGGGAGAGCTCAGTTTGGCCAAGATTCCAATTCTGATTCCAAGTTCCCGTTTCTTCTCATGACTCCATATTGTCGCCCCACCTGCCTCTCAGATGAGTTTTGTTCAACTCTGGGAGGGGAGCAGGGCAGGCTGATTAATTTCTTTGTGTAGATGATGACATCTTAGCCCCCTTCCTTAAAGCTACAGCAAGGGGGGGATTTATCCATCCACCCGCCTACTCATCCATCCTTCATCTGTCTACCCACATGGTCATCTATCCGTCCATCCACTCACTCACCATTCATCTATCCGTCCATCCACTCACTCACTGTTCATCTATCCAGCTACCCACCCATCCACCCATCTGTCTGCTTACCCATCCATCCATTCACCCATTCATCTATCCACCTACCCAGCCCTCTGCTTATCCATCCATGGATTTATTCAACAGAGATTCCCTGAACAACCCAAAAGCCTCCTTTGCCATGTCAGTGCCCATCCTCAAATCTCCACTTGCTGCTCAGCTGAGCCTCTCGGAGGCTCAAGGAGACTGAGTGTCAGAGCCTCCACATGACGTCATGCTGCCGGTGGCCATAGTAACCACGCTGGGGGCCACAGAGCCACCCAGGAGCCTCCCATCTGTGGCACCTTTGTCTCCACCCCACAGCCACTTGCTCACCTTTCAGGGGACTCACAGGGCCCCCCTTACCCCAGGGGCCAAGTGAACGGGGTACCACCCCAGAGGAGGGGAGGCACGCCTTCCTTCCTGCCCATTGCTCTGTCTGCTGGGGCCTGAAACTGATCTTCCATAAAGGAGGGGGGTCGGCCAGCCAAACTCAAATGGAAAACAGACCCTGGGCGGCTAGAGAGTGGCTGGCCCAGACAGTCCAGGATCAAAGGAGCCTGTGCTGTCCAGCAGCCTCAGCACGGCGTCTGGTTATCAAATTTGCACTTGGCAGTGTCTCTCTGTGCCCTCCCCCCAGAGGGAGGGCCGATCTGGCTGAACCCAGTTGACGCCCCTGCGCAGAGGGGCTAGAGCAATGCCCAGGCTGACGGCCTGCTGGACCTGGGGGGCTCCACTTCAGGGACTCTGTTCTATAACTGCCAGCTGTATGCCTATCACCTTGTATTCAGCAAGTCCTGTGTGCACTGAAGTTTGGTAAGCTGGTGCTAGCTGGCATCCACACTCCACCCACCAGAAAGCTGTCAGTGCCCGAGTCCCTGGGGCTGCTACCTGGCTGAGCTGGGATACAGACCTCCAAAGCCAGAACCCTTTAGGGATCTGGGGCTCCTTCTCCATGTAGCTTTCTGTCCTGCTGTCCGGGGTGGGTTAGAGCCAGACGCTGTGACCCTGAGCGTCCTTGTGAAGGAAGGGCCCCCATCAGGGGTGACCCTCAAGGGAGCCCAGAGCCTGACCGGAAGGTGGAAAGGGAGTGAAGAAGAAGAAGGCAGGACAGCAGGGGCATGTGCCCGCGGGGCGCCAGCATCAGCCTGTGCCGCGCACAGACTGCGGCAGACGTAGGGCCAAGAACGGGGAGCACAAGGTTCTCATGGCTGCGCTGGGGAGCTCTGCCGGTCCGGGCCAGCCGTGGTGGAGGGGGGGAGTCACCTGGGGGCCCCGCTTTGCTCAGTATGCCCTTCGTCCTCAGCAGGCTAGACCAGCACGTGCTCGTGATGGAGCAGCCACAGGGAAGCAGAAACAGACGAGGCCTCGGGAGGCCGAGACTCTGTGGGGTCCAGTGCCACTTATTTCTTTCTCTTGCCTAAAGGGAAGCACAGACTGACCAGAGCCCCAGTGGGAAACCACCAACCGAGTTAATGGGCAAAGGCCTTGGAGAAGGAGCAGAATCAAACCCGGCCTCGGGTTGGCTTGGTCCCGGGGGCAGACATGACCGCCTGGGCCATCGCCAGACTCTGGGCCCCTCCGCAGCCCACCCTGCCTTGGCCAGAGGCTCCCCGGACCCCTCTTGACCTCCATCAGTTCGCTTCATCTAAATGCCCGTCACGTCCACCTCTACGGCTGTCCGAGCCCGCCTGGTTCCTGACCCCGGCAGTGACCTCTGACCCTGCCTAGCGGCTTTCTCCGTGCTGTGGGTTCGCGGCTCCCCCCGGGCTCACAGACGCTGAGTGACGGCCGTGGCCGAGAGCAGGGCGGGACCGGAGCCTTGCCTTCCCCGGCGCGGCCTCGTCCATTATCAGCCGGGGGCGCTTGTCATCACACTCCGGGCGTAAATCGGAATCAAATGTGGGGCCCAAGACGGCGGGAATGCTCCATTTCACGTTTGGAAAAAAAAACAATCTGGGAGGGGGCAACACCCCTTTCTGTCAACTTGAAAGGGAAGGAGAGGCGGCAAAGGAAGGGAAGAGCTGCGATAATTCTCGAAAACTTTGGTTTTCATTTTCCCTCCTGGCTCCTTGGGCTCCAAGAGAGAACGGCCGAATCCCACAAGAAAGACGGCTCAGTCAGGGCCTAAGCAAACCCACGTGTCTCTGCCCTCTTTAGATGTCTTGAAATGTCTTTCAAATGTCCGGGCCCCCACACTCTCAAGCGTGTTCGCAGGAGAACTCCTCCCCACTGGGGCTGAAGTGGGCTTGTTTCTCGGATCCCAGGCAGCTCCGGCCACATGCCTTTCATGCAGCCCCCCGTTTCCAACCCCGTGCGGGAATCACAGGGGTCCACTCGGCTGATGAACAGCCACGAAGCGCGTCATTCCTGTGACCTAAGCTAGCCCTCCCAGTGGAGGAGGAGAGGGGGCTCCGCTCAGTGAAGACCCCGCCTCAGAGTCCACAGCCAGGGCGTCCCGCAGGCCTCCGTCCAGGGCTTGGTGCCGTCCAGCCCCTCCTAAGCCCCAGTGATGCTACTGCACCTCCAAGGACGGGATGCTTCCTGCTGGCAGGAGCCTCGTGCTGCCTGGGTGGCAGGCTCTTCTGCGTATTTCCAGTCAAACCATCACAGAGGGACATTCAGGCCACGCGGTCTCCAGAGCAGCTTGAGAACTCCCCTCCTTTCATCTTCTCGCCCCAGGAGGTCTGTGTCTTCCAGTTCGACTTGGGAGCCCAGTGGAGATCAGAGGGAAGGGGAACAAGGCCAGAGTCCTCAGTGCCCTGGGGCTCCCCCTGAGGCCGCCTGGAGCTGGAGCTCCTGGGACTGAAGGTCTCTCCCCCCTCTCTCTCTCTCCTCCTCCCTCCGTCTCTTTCATCTCCCCTCCTCTCCCTCCCCTCAACGATGCTGTGATAACTGCCCCCTTCCCCTTATCCCTCCAGGACTAGAGGGGGTAACAGCCCGGCTGCTACTAACCTGGCCCTAAGCCCTCCTTCACGGCCCTCTACAACCCTACCTTCATGAAGAAGCCCCTCTAGCGACCCTGCTTTGTGTGCCATCTGATCCTGGTGGTCCCATGATCACACACACAGCCCTAGATAATGCTGAGTCAGGGCCTGAGCAGAGAGGCCTAGAGTCACCCCCTGGGGGCCCCGTGCGGCCGCTGCCCTGCGACAGGGAGCAGAGCTGTCTCACAGACTCAGCAAGCCTGGGGGGACCCGCGGTTCACCCAAGTGCACTGCACCTGCCACCTGCTCCAACCCGGGCAATGGCCAAAATCGGGCCTTGCTGTTTGTTCAGTGAATAGAGAAATGCTCGCATGGGGCATTTCCAAGATTTGCCAGGCTGGTGAAGGGAGGAGGCTTGACCAAGGTGAAGAGTGAAAACGGAGCGGGTGAGGGAGCCTTGAGCGGGGCAGAGCCTGCCCTCGAGCAGAAGAGCAGAGGCAGGGGGCGCGCCCTCATTCTGCCGCACCAGCTGCGTGGCCTTGGGCAGGCGTTCGAACTCCTCCGCGCTTCACCCTCGTTACCTGCACAACAGAGCAAGGAAATCCTGTCCAGCCTCTTTCCTGAGTCAGGATACCGTGCAGATCTATTGAGGATGCGATTTGTCGATGACGAAGCCCTGCCTGTGCCAATGATCGATGCCGCCACTCGTGACCGTCACTGCCCATCTGGGACTCTGATCCCTCCTACTCTCCCCAGATGCAGCCCCTCACAGCCTGGCACCCACACACGTCCCCTATCCCGATGCTTCCCGGGTGCTTCCCACATACCACAGACCTAAACGTAACAGCTGGGCCGCCCTGGGGGCTCAGATGGTAAACCATCTGCCTACAGGGTTCAATTCCTGGGTCAGGTTTGACCCTTGGGTTGAGCAGATCCCTTGGAGAAGGGAATGGCCACTCACTCCAGAATTCTTGCCTGGAGAATCCCCATGGATAAAGCAGCCTTCAGTTCAGTTCAGTTCAGTCACTCAGTCGTGTCCAACTCTTTGCGACCCCATGAATCACAGCATGCCAGGCCTCCCTGTCCATCACCAACTCCCAGAGTTCACTCAGACTCACATCCATCAAGTCGGTGATGTCATCCAGCCATCTCATCCTCTGTCGTCCCCTTCTCCTCCTGCCCCCAATCCCTCCCAGCATCAGAGTCTTTTCCAGTGAGTCAACTCTTCGCATGAGGTGGCCAAACTACTGGAGTTTAAGCTTTAGCATCGTTCCTTCCAAAGAAATCCCAGGGCTGATCTCCTTCAGAATGGACTGGTTGGATCTCCTTGCTGTCCAAGGGACTCTCAAGAGTCTTCTTCAACACCACAGTTCAAAAGCATCAATTCTTCAGCACTCAGCTTTCTTCACAGTCCAGCTCTCACATCCATACATGAGCACTGGAAAAACCATAGCCTTGACTAGACAGACCTTTGTTGGCAAAGTAACGTCTCTGCTTTTGAATATGCTATCTAGGTTTGTCATAGCTTTTCTTCCAAGGAGTAAGCGTCTTTCAATTTCATGGCTGCAGTCACCATCTGCAGTGATTTTGGAGCCCCCCCCCAAAAATACAGTCTGACACTGTTTCCACTGTTTCCCCATCTATTTCCCATGAAGAGCAGCCTAGTAGGCTATAATTCATGCAGTCGCAAAAAGCTGGACACGACTGAGTGACTAAGCATGGATACAAAACTACAGAAAGTACCAGTAGCCTTGGGGCAGGCAAATTCTTAGCAGAACGTGAAAATGCTAATTATATATGCACACATATGGGGCTTCCCTGGTAGCTCAGCTGGTAAAGAATCTGCCTGCAATGCTGGAGACCTGGGTTCGATCACTGGGTTGGGAAGATCCCCTGGAGAAGGGAAAGGCTACCCACTCCAGTATTCTGGTCTGGAGAATTCCACAGACTGTAGAGTCCATGGGGTCGCAGAGTCAGACAACTGAGCGACTTTTACTTTCTTTCATGTACGTGGATACATACGGTAAATAATTTGTATCCAGAATATATATATATATTTTAAATTATGATAAAACAATAAGATAACCAAACATGAAAGTGCACAAGAGGCGTGAACACGATGTAACTGAAAAATATCTACTCCAGGGCCCCCTGAGCCGCACAGCCAGGTGCCCTGGGATCCACCCGCCAGTGGGCCAGTAGCCTCTGCACAGGGCAGAGCCTGGCAGCCAGCCAGGCCAGTGCGCCCACAGGCGTCAGCCCCACCACAACAGCAGAGCCGTGCCACCCACACGGGGCACCCCTCGAGCACAGAGCACATGGTGCTGGTGAACGAGATGGGACTGTGCTGCTGAGCCTCATAGGATGCATCCTACGGAAGGCCACATCTCCAAGATCAGAAAATGTAACCAGCCTAACAAATCATAAACATAGAAACAGGCCCTGAGGCAAGATCAGGCCACAGAGGAGAATGTTCCAAACAAAGGAACAAGATAAGAATCCCAGAAGAAAGGACTTAGCAAAGTGGAGGTGATCAGTCTACCCAACACAGAGGTAAACCTAGCGATCATAAAGACGTTCAGCCAAGTCAGGGGAAGAATGAATGAACACGGTGGGAAATTCAACCAAGAGTTAGAAACGTAAGGAGAACCAAGCAGAGTTGAAGGGCAAGATAATTGACACCAAAAATACGCTAGAAGGAATCAGTGGTAGATGAGATGACACGGAGGGCTGGATCAGCAAGCTGGAAGACAGGGTAGTGATTGTCACCCAAGCTGAACACACAAAAGAAAAAAGAATCTTTGAAAACGATGATGGTTTAGAGATCTCTGGTACAATGCCAAGTGTACTAACTCAGGAAGCCTAGAAGGGAAAGGTAGAGTGAATGGGGCAGAGAAGTTAGAAATTTGAAGAAATAAGAGCCGAAAGCTGACATGAGAAAGGAAACAAACGTCCAGACGGAGGAAGCTGCTGTTCAGTCGCTCAGTCGCGTCCGACTCTTTGCGACCCCGTGGCCTGCAGCACACCGGGCCTCCCTGTCCTTCACCATCTCCCAGAACTTGCTCAAACTCATGTCCATTGAGTTGGTGATGCCATCCAACCATCTCATCCTCTGTCGTCCCCTTCTCCTCCTGCCTTCAATCTTTCCCAGCATCAGGGTCTTATAATGAGTCAGCTCTTCCCATCAGGTGGCCAAAGTATTGGAGCTTCAGCTCCACCATCAGTCCTTCCAATGAATGTTCAGGACTGATTTCCTTTAGGATGGACTCATCTGATCTCCTTGCAGTCCAAGGGACTCTCAAGAGTCTTCTCCAACACAACTCAAAAGCGTCAGTTCTTCAGTGTTCGGCCTTCTTTATGGTCCAACCATAGCTTTGATTACAGAGTCCCAAACAAGATCAACCCAAATAGGTCCACACACAGACTCATTGTCATTAAATATAAAAAACCCAAAGATAAGAAGGGAGTCTTAAAAGCATCAAGGAAAAAACAACTAGTTATGTACAAAGGAACTACCATAAGGCTGTCTGCTGACTTTTCAACAGAAACTTTGCAGGCCAGAATGGAGTGACATGACATAGCTAAAGTGCCGAAAGGAAAAAACATACAATCGAGAATATTCTACCTGCAAGGCTAATTCAGACGTGAAGGAGAATTAAAGAGGTTTATAGACCAGCAAGAGCTAAAAGAATTCAGCACCAGTAAACCGGCTTTATAAGAAAGATTAAAACAATGTCTCTAAGTGGAAAAGACCATACAGCAGATATGAAAATTGGAAAAGGAAAAGGGTCTTCCCAGGCGGCTCAGTGGTGAAGAATCTGCCTGCCAAACAGCAGACATGAGTTCCATTCTGCATCTGGGAGATCACCTGGAGAAGGAAATGGCAACCCACTCCAGCACTCTTGCATGGAAAATCCCGTGGATGGAGGAGCCTGGCAGGCTAGAATCCATGGGGTCGCAAAGAGTCAGACACAACTTAGTGACTAAACTGCAGCAGCAGAAAAGAAAAACATCTCACGGTAAAGGCAACTACACAGTAAAGGCAGGAAACCAGCTGCTTATAAAGCCGGCAGGAAGGTTAAAAGACAGAAGTGTTAAAGTCATCTATATTCACAATAAATATCAGACTATGCGTATCACAACACACTGTGGACAATTCTTCAAGAGATGGGAATACCAGACCATCTTAACTACCTCTTGAGAAATCTGTATGCAGGTCAGGAAGCAACAATTAGAACTGGACGTGGAACAACAGACTGGTTCCAAATCGGGAAAGGAGTACACCATGGCTGTATATTGTCACCCTGCTTATTTAGCTTATATGCAGAGTACATCATGAGAAATGCTGGGCTGGATGAAGCACAAGCTGAAATCAAGATTGCCAAGAGAAATATCAATAACTTCAGATATGCAGATGACACCACCCTTATGGCAGAAAGTGAAGAACTAAAGAACCTCTTGTTGAAAGTGACACAGGAGAGTGAAAACGTTGGCTTAAAGCTCAACATTCAGAAAATGACATCTTTTTTTTGTGGGGGGGTTTGTTAGTTCTAAAAGATCTTGTAGGTTTTCATAAAACCGTTCAACTTCAGTTTCTTCAGCGTTACTGGTTGGGGCATAGACTTGGATAACTGTGATATTGGATGGTTTGCCTTGGAGATGAACAGAGATCATTCTGTCGTTTTTGAGATTGCATCCAAGTACTGCATTTCAGACTCTTTTGTTGACCATGATGGCTACTCCATTTCTTCTGAGGGATTCCTGGCCTCAGTAGCAGATATAATGGTCATCTGAGTTAAATTCACCCATCCCAGTCCATTTTAGTTCGCTGATTCCTAGAATGTCGATGTTCACTCTTGCCATCTCTTGTTTGACCACTTCCAATTTGCCTTGATTCATGGACCTGACATTCCAGGTTCCTATGCAATATTGCTCTTTACACATCGGACCCTGCTTCTTTCACCAGTCACATCCACAACTGGGTATTGTTTTTGCCTTGGCTCCATCCCTTCATTCTTTCTGGAGTTATTTCTCCACTGATCTCCAGTAGCACATTGGGAACCTAATGACCTGGGGAGTTCCTCTTTTGGTATCCTATGGGGTTCTCAAGGCAAGAATACTGAAGTGGCTTGCCATTCCCTTCTCCAGTGGACCACATTCTGTCAGGCCTCTCCACCATGACACGCCCGTCTTGGGTTGCCCTGCAGGCATGGCTTGGTTTCATTGAGTTAGACAAGGCTGTGGTCCTAGTGTGATTAGATTGACTAGTTTTCTGTGAGTATGGTTTCAGTGTGTCTGCCCTCTGATGCCCTCTTGCAACACTTACCATCTTACTTGGGTTTCTCTTACCTTGGCGTGGGGTATCTCTTCACGGCTGCTCCAGCAAAGCACAGCTGCTGTTCCTTACCTTGGATGAGGGGTATCTCCTTACCGCCACCGTTCCTGACCTTCAACTTGGGATAGCTCCTCCAGGCGCTCCTGTGCCTGTGCAGCCACCACTCCAAACACCCTCTTCCAACAACACAAAAGAAGACTGTACACATGGACATCACCAGATGGTCAACACCAAAATCAGATTGATTATATTCTTTGCAGCCAAAGATGGAGAAGCTCTATACAGTCAACAAAAACAAGATCAGGAGCTGACTGTGGCTCAGATCATGAACTCCTTATTACCAAATTCAGACTGAAATTGAAGAAAGTAGGGAAAACCACTAGACCATTCAGGTATGACCTAACTCAAATCCCTTATGATTATACAGTGGAAGTGAGAAATAGATTTAAGGGCCTAGATCTGATAGACAGAGTGCCTGATGAACTATGGAATGAGGTTCGTGACATTGTACAGGAGACAGGGATCAAGACCATCCCCATGGAAAAGAAATGCAAGAAAGCAAAATGGCTGTCTCGGGAGGCCTTACAAATAGCTGTGAAAAGAAGAGAGGAGAAAAGCAAAGGAGCAAAGGAAAGATATAAGCATCTGAATGCAGAGGTCCAAAGAATAGCAAGGAGAGATAAAAAAGCCTTTTTCAGTGATCCATGCAAAGAAATAGAGGAAAACAACAGAATGGGAAAGACTAGAGATCTCTTCAAGAAAATTAGAGATACCAAGGGAACATTTCATGCAAAGATGGGCTCGATAAAGGACAGAAATGGTCTGGACCTAACAGAAGCAGAAGATATTAAGAAGAGGTGGCAAGAATACATGGAAGAACTGTACAAAAAAGATCTTCATGACCCAGATAATCATGATGATGTGATCATTAATCTAGAGCCAGACATCTTGGGATGTGAAGTCAAGTGGGCCTTAGAAAGCATCACTATGAACAAAGCTAGTGGAGGTGATGGAATTCCAGTTGAGCTATTTCAAATCCTGAAAGATGATGCTGTGAAAGTGCTGCACTCAATATGCCAGCAAGTTTGGAAAACTCAGCAGTGGCCACAGGACTGGAAAAGGTCAGTTTTCATTCCAATCCCAAAGAAAGGCAACGCCAAAGAATGCTCAAACTACCGCACAATTGCACTCATCTCACATGCTAGTAAAGTAATACTCAAAATTCTCCAAGCCAGGCTTCAGCAGTACGTGAACCATGAACTCCCTGATGTTCAAGCTGGTTTTAGAAAAGGCAGAGGAACCAGGGATCAAATTGCCAACATCCGCTGGATCATGGAAAAAGCAAGAGAGTTCCAGAAAAACATCTATTTCTGCTTTATTGACTATGCCAAAGCCTTTGACTGTGTGGATCACAATAAACTGTGGAAAATTCTTCAAGAGATGGGAATACCAGACCACCTAACCTGCCTCTTGAGAAATCTGTATGCAGGCCAGGAAGCAACAGTTAGAACTGGACATGGAACAACAGACTGGTTCCAAATAGGAAAAGGAGTGCGTCAAGGGTGTATATTGTCACCTTGCTTATTTAACTTCTATGCAGAGTACATCATGAGAAACGCTGGGCTGGAAGAAACACAAGCTGGAATCAAGATTGCCAGGAGAAATATCAGTAACCTCAGATACGCAGATGACACCACCCTTATGGCAGAAAGTGAAGAGGAGCTAAAAAGCCTCTTAATGAAAGTGAAAGAGGAGAGTGAAAAAGTTGGCTTAAAGCTCAACATTCAGAAAATGAAGATCATGGCATCTGGTCCCATCACTTCATGGCAAATAGATGGGGAAACAGTAGAAACAGTGTCAGACTTTATTTTGGGGGGCTCCAAAATCACTGCAGATGGTGACTGCAGCCATGAAATTAAAAGACGCTTACTCCTTGGAAGAAAAGTTATGACCAACCTAGATAGTATATTCAAAAGCAGAGACCTTACTTTGCCGACTAAGGTCCGTTCTTATAAAGTCAGACAAATAGTTACCATGTGACCAAGCAGTGCCACTCCTGTTTGCTTACACATGGGCGTTAAAATCATATGTTCACACAAGGACCTGTCTGTACTCAGATGTTCAGACCAGTGTCCTCCCCTGGTGGCCCATCAGGTTTTTTTTTAAATCATTATGAATTCATTAATTTAAACGTATTTAATGCGTCTCAGATCACTGCAGTTCATATCTGCATTATTCTTAGGGAAGTTCAAATTCTGCATGTTTAGCCAGTGGTGGCCTCCTCTCTTTGACTTGTGAGTCTTTTTCTAATGTCTTTTTTATTGGGTTGACTTATTTTGTATGATAAAATAAACATAAAATTTACTACTTTATGATTTTTTATTGAAATGTTAATTGATTTACGCTGTTGTGTTAGTTTCCAGTGTACGGCAAAGTGATTCAGTTTTATATATATGTTGTTTTCAGATTCTTTTCCCTTACAGGTTACTGCAAAATACTGAGTATGGTTCTCTGTGCTATACAGCAGGTCCCTGTTGGATTTTGGCCATTTTAAGTGTACAGTTCAGCAGCATTAAGTACATTGATGTTGTACAATCTCATCACCACTCACATCCAGAACTTTTCCATCATCTTTCCCAAACAGGAATTCTGTCCTTGTTAAATACTGATGCCTCATCCCCTTCTGCCCCAGCCCCCATACCCATTATTCTACTTTCTCTATAAATTTGCTCTCCTGTATACCTCACTGATGCTGAGACCGAAACTCCAATACTTTGGACACCTGATGCGAAGAACTGATTCATTGGAAAAGACTCTGTTGCTGGGAAGATTGAAGGCAAGAGGAGAAGGGGATGAAAGAGGATGAGATGGTTGGATGGCATCACTGACTCAATGGACATGGGTTTGAGCAAGCTCCTCGGGTTGGTGAAGGACAGGGAAGCCTGGCATGCTGCAGTCCATGAGGTCACAAAGAGTCAGACACGACTGAGCGACTCAACTGAACTGATACCTCACTTTGCCAACAAAGGTCCGTCTAGTCAAAGCTATGGTTTTTCTGGTAGCCATGTATGGATGTGAGAGGTGGACTATAAAGAAATTTGAGCACCAAAGAATTGATGCTTTTGAACTGTGGTGTTGGAGAAGACTCTTGAGAGTCCCTTGGACTGCAAGGAGATCCAACCAGTCAATCCTAAAGGAAATTAGTGTTGAATATTCATTGGAAGGACTGATGCTGAAGCTGAAGCTCCAATAATTTGGCCTCCTGATGTGAAGAACTGACTCACTGGAAAAGTCCCTGATGCTGGAGTAGGTTGAAGGTGGGAGGAGAAGGGGATGACAGAGGGTGAGATGGTTGGGTGGAATCACTAACTCAATGGACATGAGTTTGAGCAAGCTCCAGGAGTTGGTGATGGACCGGGAAGCCTGGTGCACTGCAGTCCATGGGGTCACAGAGTCAGACACAACTGAGCAACTGAGCTGAACTGATATACCTCACATACATGGGATTATATTACATTTGTCTTTTTGTGACTGTGTGTTTCACTTAGCATGTTATCCACAAGGTTCATCTATGAGGTAGCATGTGTCAGAATTTGGTTCCTTTTCATGGGTTGAATATTATTCAGTTATGTGAAGAGATCACACTTTGTTTACCCTTTCTTAGGCAGCCTCTGTGGGTGGAGCTTGCCTGGTGCACAGAAGGTGCCTAGCAAATATCTTTGAGTGAAGGAATGACCAGGGTCAGGATACTGCCTCTGTCATTTCCTGTGTATCCCCTTGTTTACACACCTGCTTGTCTCTCCCATGTGACCCTGAGCCCCATGAAGGTGGGGACTAGTCTAATCTATTGTTTCTCAACTATATAACGTTGTGCCTGGCAACAGTGAGTGTTGGTGAGTGAGCGGACAGTGATGTAATGGTTACAAATGGGAGTTGGATGAGGCAAAGGGTTTGGAAAAGCTGAAAGAACTGTGCTAGGATGGAAGTAGGGTTGACTTTTGGGAGGGGAGAGTCTGGTTAGCTGAGGAGCCTCACACGCATGCAAGGGTATTTCAGCACCAGGGACAGCTCCTAGCACCGCACCATCCAGGACTCTCCCATCCGCCTCACCCACGGGTGGACGCCGTGGGCCCCAGAGGGCTGAGAGGGAAGACCCTCCTGGGGGTCCGTATCTCATGGTTTACTGGGTTTTCTGGGTGTATCAGCAGTGCACCCTTTCCTCGGAGGATGAGGAAGGGCAGTGCAGACGGGGGCGGTGAGGACACATTCCTCACCTGATCACCAAGAATGGGTCAGCAGGACCAGACTCTCTCCTCCAGGCAGGGGCTCTGCCACCAGGAAAAGAACCGCAGTCTGGGGGCAGGACCCTAACCTGATCTTAGGAAGCCACATCATCACATCCGTGGAGCCAGAGCTTGGCTGGTGGATCTGGGAAATGGGTGCCCTCACACCCTCTCAACCTAGGGTATGTGTATGCACGCTCAGCCGCTTCAGTCATATCTGATTCTTTGCGACCCCATGGACTGTAGCTGGCCAAGCTCCTCTCTCTGTCCATGATTCTCCAGGCAAGGATACTGGAGTGGGTTGCCATGCCCTCCTCCAGGGAATCTTTCTGACCCAGGAATCGGACCCATACCTCCTGTCCCTCCTGCAATGCAGTTAGCTACTTTACCCACTGACTCGCCTGGGAAGCCCCAGCTTAGGGAGCAGGGGCCTTGTTTTCTTCTGACAACCCAGCTCCAGAGGCAAACCAAGACCGAAGATGGGGGCCTTGACCCTTGACTCTGAGATGGTTCCCGGGGAAACAAAACCTGTTTGGGGTGAGAAAAGAGAGCCTAAATTAAAACAGGCTTGAGCAAGGGGGGAGATGGGATCAGGTCTCTCCTCTCACCAGCTCTGAGACTTCAGGATCGCTCAGTTACAAAAGGGCACGGTCGCACCCATGAGGGAGACACTGGTGGGCTCCATGCTTCACGCTCATGGGGCCCACACTTTGGGGAGGACCCAGCAGAGAGGGCAGCCTCTGCCCTTCCTTAACCTCCACGCTGGGGGCGGGACCCTGTCTGAGTGTCGGTGGGCAGAGGAGGTTGTGGCCTGGGCTATGTTCCCTTCCTCGTCCCCTGACAGTCACAGGGTGCCTCTCTTCCAGAAAAGCTTCTAAATTTAGGCAAACATCTTTTCCTCTGATGAGAAAGGCGATGCTGGTAAGCAGACTAGCTCAGAGCAGGGCGGGAACTGCCCAGGTAGGCGCAGAACGGGGAAAGTCATCCTCAGATCAATCTCTGACAAGCTGTTCCTGGAACCATGCTTTACCACAAGGCCACCACCTCCCTTTCCTCTGAGTGTCGGCCACAGGCAGGGCGCAAGTCTCTGCCCCTCCCCACACAGGAAGCGCCCCTTCTTTTTTTTTCTTTTGAATTTGGGTATAGTTGACTGACTATAAAACCATCCCCAAGAAAAAGAAATGCAAAAAGGCAAAATGGGTGTCTGAGGAAATCTTATGAACAGCAGAGAAAAGAAGAGAAGCAAAAGGCAAAGGAGAAAAGGGAACATATATCCATCTGAATGCAGAGTTTCAAAGAATAGCAAGGAGAGATAAGAAAGCCTTCCTCAGTGATCAGTGCAAAGAAATAGAGGAAAACAATAGGTTGGGTAAGACTAGAGATCTCTTAAGAAAATTAGAGATACCAAGGGAACATTTCATGCAAAGATGGGCACAAAAAGGACAGAAATGGTATGGACCTAACAGAAGCAGAAGATATTAAGAAGAGATGGCAAGAATACACAGAAGGACTATCCCAAAAAGATTTTCATGACCCACGATGATAACCACGATGGTGTGATCACTCACCTAGAGCCAGACATCCTGAAATGCAAAGTCAAGTGGGCCTTAGGAAGCATCACTATGAACAAAGCTAATGGAGGTGATGGAATTCCAGTTGAGCTATTTCAAATCCTAAAAGATGATGCTGTGAAAGTGCTGCACTCAATATGCCAGCAAATTTGGAAAACTCAGCAGTGGCCACAAGACTGGAAAAGGTCAGTTTTCATTCCAATCCCAAAGAAAGGCAATGCCAAAGAATATTCAAACTACTGCACAATTGAACTCATCTCGCACTCTAGTAAAGTAATACTCAAAATTCTCCAAGCCAGGCTTCACCAGTACGTGAACCAAGAACTTCCAGATGTTCAAGCTGGATTTAGAAAAGCCAGAGGAAGCAGAGATCAAATTGCCAACATCCATTGGATCATTGCAAAAGCAAGAGAGTTCCAGAAAAGCATCTACTTCTGCTTTATTGACTACACTAAAGCCTTTGACTATGTGGATAAAAATACACTGTGGAAAATCCTTAAAGAGATAAGAATACCAGACCATCTTACCTGCCTCTTGAGAAATCTGTGTGCAGGTCAAGAAGCAGCAGTTAGAACTGGACATGGACCAACAGACTGGTTCCAAATCGGGAAATGAGTCCGTCAAGGATGCATATTGTCACCCTGCTTATTTAACTTATATGCAGAGTACATCACGCAAGATGCCAGGCTGGATGAAGCACAAGCTGGAATCAAGATTGCCTGGAGAAGTGTCAATAACCTCAGATACGCAGATGACACCACCCTTATGGTGTCACGGATGAATGGACTTGAGTTTGAGTAGGCTCTGGGAGTTAGTGATGGACAAGGAGGCCTGTCGTGCTGCAGTCCATGGGGTCACAAAGAGTTGGACATGACTGAGTGACTGAACTGAATTGAACTTATGGCAGAAAATGAAGAACTAAAGAGCCTCTTGTTGAAAGTGAAAGAGGAGAGTCAAAAAGTTGGCTTACAGCTCAACATTCAGAAAACTAAGATCATAGCATCTGGTCCCATCACTTCATGGCAAATAGATGGGGAAACAATGGAAATGGTGACAGACGTTAATTTTCTGGGCTCCAAAATCACTGCAGATGGTGACCGAAGCCATGGAATTAAAAGACGCTTGCTCCTTGGAAGAAAAGTTATGACAAAAATAGACAGTGTATTCAAAAGTTGAGACATTACTTTGCCCACAAAGGTCCTTCTAGTCAAAACTATGGTTTTTCCAGTAGCCATGCATAGATGTGAGAGTTGGGTCATAACGAAGGCTGAGCGCTAAGGAACTGATGCTTTTGAACTGTGCTGTTGGAGAAGACTCTTGAGAGTCCCTTGGACTGCAAGGAGATCCAACCAGTCAATCCTGAAGGTCAGTCCTGAGTGTTCATTGGAAGGACTGATGTTGATGCTAAAGCTCCAATACTTTACCTATGTGATGCAATTAGAAAAGACCCTGATGCTGGGAAAGATTGAAGGTGGGAGGAGAAGGGGACGACAGAGGATGAGATGGTTGGATGTTATCACCAACTCAACAGACATGAGTTTGAGCAAGCTCCAGGAGATAGTGAAGGACAGAGGGGCCTGGCGTGCTGCAGTCCATGGGGTCCCAAGGAGTCAGACACAACTGAGTGACTGAAGAGCAAGGATAGCTGATTAACAAACAATGCTGTGACGGTTTCAGGGGAACAGCGCAGGGACCCAGCCATACATATACATGCGTCCAACCTCCCCCAAACCTCCCTCCCCTCCAGGCTGCCGCACGGCACTGAGCCGAGCTCCCTGCACTGCACAGCGAGCACCTGTTGGTCGCCCGTCCTAAACATGCAGTGTGTACACGGCCATCCCCAGCTCTCCAACCATCCCTTCCCCCCATAACCATAAGCTCATTTTCTAAGTCTTGAGTCTCTTTCTGTTTTGTAAGCAAGTTCATTTGTATTATTTCTTTTAAGATTCCACATACAAGGGATGTCATATGATATTTTCCCTACCCTGCCTGGCTTGCTTCACTCAGGACGACACCCTGTAGGTTCGTCCATATAGCTGCAAATGGCACGGTTTCATTCTCCCTAATGGCTGAGTAACATTTCATCGCATCTACACACCACATCTTCTTTTATCTAGTCCTCTGTCGACGGGGTTCTCAGGGCAAGAATACTGAAGACATGACGGGGACGACAGGAGGAGATGGTTGGATGGCATCACCAACTCAAGGGACGTGAGTTTGAGGAAACTCCAGGAGTTGGTGGTGGACAGGGAGGCCTGGCGTGCCGCAGTCCATGGGTTGCAGAGTTGGACACGACTGAGCGACTGAACTGGCTGTCGATGGACATTTAGGTGGCTTCTGTGTCTTGGCTACGTAAACAGTGGTTCCATGGACACTGCGGGCTGTGTATCTCTTCAGACCATGTTTTCCTCTGGATATATGCCCACGAGTGGGATTGCAGGGTCATATGATAGCTCTTTAACTGCTTATTTAACTTCTATGCAGAGGACATCATGAGAAACGCTGGGCTGGAAGAAGCACAAGCTGGAATCAAGATTGCCAGGAGAAATATCAATCACCTCAGATATGCAGATGACACCACCCTTATGGCAGAAAGTGAAGAGGAACTAAAAAGCCTCCTGATGAAAGTGAAAGTGGAGAGTGAAAAAGTTGGCTTAAAGCTCAACATTCAGAAAACGAAGATCATGGCATCTGGTCCCATCACTTCATGAGAAATAGACGAAGTGAAGTGAAGTCGCTAAGTTGTGTCCGACTCTTTGCAACCCCATGAACTGTAGCCCACCAGGCTCCTCCGCTCATGGAATTCTCCAGGCAAGAATACTGGAGTGGGGTGCCAGAAAGAGTGTCAGACTTTATTTTTGGGGGCTCCAAAATCACTGCAGATGGTGATTGCAGCCATGAAATTAAAAGATGCTTACTCCTTGGAAGAAAAGCTATGACAAACCTAGACAGCATATTAAAAAGCAGAGACATTACTTTCCCAACAATGGTCCGTCTAATCAAGGCTATGGTTTTTCCAGTGGTCATGTATGGATGTGAGGGTTGGACTGTGAAGAAAGCTGAGCACCAAAGAATTGATGCTTTTGAACTGTGGTGCTGGAGAAGACTCTTGAGAGTCCCTTGGACTGCAAGGAGATCCAACCAGTCCATCCTAAAGGAAATCAGTCTTGAATATTCATTGGAAGGACTGATGTTGAAGCTGAAATTCCAATACTTTGGCCACCTGATGTGAAGAGCTGACTCACTGGAAAAGACCCTGATGCTGGGAGGGATTGGGGGCAGGAGGAGAAGGGGACAACAGAGGATGAGATGGTTGGATGGCATCACTGACTCGATGGATGTGAATCTGAGTGAACTTCAGGAGTTGGTGATGGACAGGGAGGCCGGGCGTGCTGCGATTCATCGGGTCACAAAGAGTCGGACACGACTGAGCGGCTGAACTGAACTGATGACAGCTCTACTTGTACATTTTTAAAGCAGCCTGCATACTGTTCTCCATAGTGGCTGCACCAACTTACACTCTCATCAACAGTGTAGGAGGGTTCCAGGAAGAGGGTTCCCTTCTTTCTGAGGATTTGGTGGGAAAGTTGAGTCTGGCCCCCAGACATCAGAGACAGAGGCGTCTCTGCCTCTTAACACTCTGTCTAGGTTTGTCACAGCGTGTCTTCCAAGGCGCAAGCGTCTTTTACTTTCATGGCTGCAGTCACTGTCCACAGTGATGTTGGAGCCCTGAACCATTAGGGAAGCCCCGGTCGCAGCCCAGCCACTCCAGTCTTCTTACTGGTCTCCCTGCTCTATAATGCCCCCTAGAGATTGTTCTTGAACCACCAGGTAGCATGATCCATTTTCTCGCCTCATTTCTCCTCTCCGAAGCCCCCAAAGATTCCTCTACTCACTCAGAGTGAAAGCCAAACCCTTCTCAGTGCCTTCAGTGGCAGCTCTCTCTGGCCATTGTAACTTCTCCATCACTCACTCTGGACGAACCAGTCTCATCTCGCGGCTCCTGGAGCAAACAGACACAGCACACCCCAGGGCCTCTGCACCATCTGCCCTCCCCATTCAGAGCTCTCTTCTCTAGACAGCTGCCCAGCACACTCCCTCAAGCCTGTGCACAGTAAAGCCTGCCCTGGCCATGGTGCTCAGAGTGCCAACCCCCAGCTCCACCCCACTCCCCTTAGCCCTGAGCCAAAGGGTCTTTACTCTGCTGGGAACACGTAAAAACTTCTGTGACTCTCCTGAAGCCAGTCTCCCCAGGGAATTTTGTTCGAGTTGTCTTTCACAGACAAGTTCCCGGCACCTACGAGGTAGTAGAACCTGGGTGCTCCGAGGTCTGCAGATTTTCTAGAGAGGAGGCTGCAAAGGGGTCTGAGAAGAGGCCATGGGGATGTAGGTGGAAGTGAGGTGGGGGCTCCTGCTGCCCCATGTCAGACCGCACAGGCCCCCAGCAGCTGTTTTCCCCTGGTTCTCACGATACGCACACCTTTCTGATGAACAGGGGCTGAGCGTTCCCTGAAACCGGTGCTAAACTTGGGCATGTGTCTGAATGACCTGGGGAGTGGGTGTGTGTTAGTCACTCAGCCTTGTCCAAGTCTTTGGGACCCCATGGACTGCAGCCCGCCAGGCTCCTCTGTCCATGGGATTCTCCAGGCAAGAACACTGGAGTGGCTTGCGTTTCCTTCTCCAGGGGATCTTCCTGACTGAGGGATTGAACCCGGGTCTCCTGTACTGCAGGCAGATTCTTCATCGTTTGAGCCACCATCAGGAAGGGGTGGGGGTGGGGACTTGTGAAAACAGGCTGCTGGGTCCCATCACCCGTTTTTGATGCCGAAGGGCTGGGGTGGCCCTGAGAAGCTGCATTTCTAACTCCTTCCGATCGGCTTCTTTCTTTGGCTGTGTCGGGTTGCACGTGGGGTCTTCATTGCTGGGCGGGAACCCTCTGGCGTGGAACTCTGGCTCGGTGTCGCTTCTCTGTGACTCTGCGTGCGATCTCAGCTCCCCAACCAGGGACTGCAAGGTGGATTCTTAACCACTGGGCCACTGGGGAAGTCCCCTTCTGGCTGATTCTGATAACATATCTGAAGAACAGTGGGGTGTCTAGGACAGAGGGTACATGCATCTTCAGCTGTACTAGAAGTTGCTTTAAAAGCGGTCCTACCGATCTGTATCCCACGAATATAGGATCGTAAGTCAAGTGTCCACATACACATAGGTCTGTGTCTAAATATTCCACTTCGCTACTAATATCTATAGACACACCTTGTTTTATTGCGCTTCACAGACATGGCTTGTTTGTTTGTTTGCTTGTTTGTTTAACAAATTGCAGGTTGGAGACAACCCTGCGTTGAACGAGTCTCTCAGTGCTGTTTTTCCGACAGTGATTCCTCACTTCATGTCTCTGTGTCACATTTTGATAACTCTCACAATATTTCTAACTTTCTCATTATTACTGTACTTGTGATGGGGTGATCTGTGATCAGTGATCTTTGCTGCTACTACTGCAAACATTACTACTTGCTGAAGCCTCAAACAGTTGGTTAACTTTGTTGCTGATACTCAGTTGCTAAGTTCTGTCTGACTCTTTGGGACCCCATGGACTGCAGCACGCCAGGCCCCTCTGTCCTTCACTATCTCCTGGAGCTTGCTCAATCTCATGCCCACTGAGTCAGTGATGCCATCTAACCATCTCATCCTCTGTCGTCTCTTTTCTGCCTGCCCTCAGTCTTTCCCAGCATCAGGGTCTTCTCTAAGAAATCAGTTGTTTGCTTCAGGTGGCCAAAGTATTTGAGCTTCAGCTTCAGCATCAGTCCTTCCAATGACTATTCAGAATGTATTCCCTTTAGGATGGACTGGTTGGATCTCCTTGCTGTCCACAGGACTCTCAAGAGTCTTCTCCAGCAGCACAGTTCAAAAGCATCAGTTCTTCAGTGCTCAGACTTCTTGTTGGTCCAGCTCTCACATCCATCCATGACTACTGGAAACACCATAGCTTTGACTATATAGGTCTTTGTCAGCAAAGTGATGGGTCTGCTTTTTAGTACGCTGTCTAGGCTGGTCAAAGCTTTCCTTCCAAGGAGCAAGTGTCTTAATTTCACAGCTGCAGTCACCATCTGCAGTGATTTCAGAGCCCAAGAAAATAAAGTTTGTCATTGTTTCCATTGTTCCCCCATCTATTTGCCAGGAAGTGATGGGACTGGATGCCATGATCTTAGTTTTTTGAATGTTGAGTTTTAAGCCAGCTTTTTCACTCTCCTCTTTCTCCCTCATCTAGAGGCTCTTTAGTTCCTCTTCACTTTCTGCCATTAGAGTGATATCATCTGCACATCTGAGACTGTCAATGTTTCTTCAGGCAGTCTTGTCTACTCACTCCTGGAACAGAAAGCATCACTGAGCTTGCACTGCACACTGGGCTCCCCATCCAGCAAGGGGACAGACAGAGCCACGGGACCCCCAAGTGTGGCCGAGGGTCACCCAGGCGGCAGCTTCCACTTTAATCGGAGGCTGTGAAAGCAGGGAGACGTGATCCGTGGTTACGCCACCTCAGGAAGACTCAGCAAGCGGGTTGCAGTGGGCGGCCCTTATCTGAACGGCGTGAAGACCTGCCAGCCTTCGCCTTGTGTAGCTACTGTGTAGTCAGTTGCTCAGCCGTGTCCGACTGTTCGAGAACCAGTGGACTGTAGCCCACCAGGATCCTCTGTCCATGGGATTCTCCAGGCAAGAATACTGGAGTGGCTTGCCATGCCCTCCTCCAGGGGATCTTCCCAACTTTCGCGTTAGCTGGTGGCTAAGATGACCCTGGGTCACAACTGTGAAATTTACCGATATATCCTGGAAATGATCCCTACTGCTTGCAGCGAGGTCTCCCTGTAGGAAACCGGTGAGCTGCCATAGGAGTTGGTGGAAGACGGGCTGCCGACACAGTCCACGGCCGTCTTTGCCATTTCAAATTCAAATGGCCATTTTCAAATTCCAGTCTGGTTCTCGTTAGCCTTCCGAGTGCTTATGGTGATTTACGGACCCTCGTTAAGTGCGGCCATAACTGGATGGGCCTGAAGTCATTACCAACAATTAAGAAGCCGCCATTGATTTCCGCTAACCAGACAATGAGCAGTTGAGGCACTTGAGATGGGTCCTCAAGGGGGATCATCTCCCTCGTCCCCAGGGACCCGCATGGACCACCGTGGCGGGCCCACAGCGGACGGTGGTGTGGTAGCAAGGCGGGCGGGCGGAGACAGGCTCCGGGCCAGAGGGATTCAGAGGAATTCAGGTGCACACGCGGAGTGACCTTGAGCACACCCTCGGCCTCCCTGTCACCCCTTCCGCAGGAAGCCGAGTCCGCGCCCCAGCGGCGGTTTTGGGTCACGCGCGGTAATGTGTGTGCCTGGAACGTGGCGATCGCCTGATCAGCTGTGGCTCTTGCTATATTTAAACAGGTAATAGCTGGGAACTGGGCCCTGGAAAGCAAGCTGCAGACACAGGGCTGCAGCTCGACATTACAGGATGGAAATCACGTTACATCGTTATCAGCACACATGCAACCTGCTGCTGGATGAGGCAATAGGGAGCCAGAGAAACGGGGCTCCTGCTCCTTGGACAAGGCAGCCCCGCTCGGCAGCCTGACAGGGAAGACAAAGCCCCACCGGCCTCCGTGCTGGGCCTTGGGGCCCGGCTCCAGGCTTAGTTAAACTGTTTTTATCTCCCATAAATCCTCGTAAGCTACTTTAAGGCTCATCAGACCCTTCAATTGCCATTTAAGTGTTTTCTCTGCGCTAACTGCTTCTTGTTAAATAGTTTGACATTTATGCGTCTAGACTTTGGCTGTTTCGATATTGATTTGGTCCCGAATCGTAATGGAGGAGAGAGGCAGCATTTGGTTTGCTTTCATTGGCAGCGGCCATATATCTCGGTTAAGTGGATTACGTTTTTATTTCTCCATGTTGGAACCCAAAGCAAAGTGCACACAGGGTTTGGGAGTAGTCACACCCTCCCAAGTGGCTCCCCAGCTCTTCGGAATAGGGGAGACGGTTCAGCATAGGGACTGCAGGTGCAACTCTGGGTGAGGTTTCCTGGCAGGTCCTAGCCTGTTCTCGCTCGAGGTCACAGGTGCCAGGGTCTCAAGTGGGATGATGTGGGCACTTCAAGGGAGGGTGAAATTACCCCAGCTTGTTGGCAGCTTCCTGGGCTTGCCGAGCCCTGTCCTACCCCCGCACCTTTGTCTATGCTGTTCCCTCGGACATGAGCACCTTTCTTTCTTCCAGCTTGTAAACTCCTATTCATCCCTCATGACCCCAAGCATATGCTCCCTTCTCAGTAGGTCCTCTTCGACTTTCCAATCATGCCTGTGGTCAGGTGGCTGCCCTTCAGCCTCAGTATTGTCCTTTGAGGTCAGCCAGACCCTCCTTCACCGTCACCGTGGGTAAGAAGGGGTGTGACCTGCCCAGGCCAATCAGCAAGTCTGAGGGGCAGCTGGGCTCTCAGGCTCCTGGTCTGACCCCTCTCCCACCTTGTTCTCTGCATACCTGGCCCGGCTTACCCCAGGTGCGGCAATTCTCATGATCCAAGCGGCTGCTGCAGACACCGCCCGGGGAGCTTGTGGCCAGAGAGTGAATCTCCGATCAATACCCAGGAACCACACGGAGCCACCGGCTGGCGGCCAGGGTGAGTCATGCCTGCAGGAGGTGAGGGAAGCCCCTTCCTCTCTCCCCCCCTTCCTCTCTCCCCACTCATGCCCTTCATCCTCCAGCATCTTTTTCAAAACAATTTAAAAACATAGAAAAGTGCCGAGGGAAAAAAAAACAACCCACCCACATTCCCAGCTCCCAGAATCCACAAATATTCACCTCTCATCATTTTTATTTAGATTTATGGCCATTAAGGAAATCAAAGCCACAGATGCAGCTTGCCTGTCTCCTGCCCGTTCTGCTCCCCTCGTGCCCCTCCGCTGGTGAAGCCATACAGTTCTGGGCCATGGTTTCTCCTGGGGCTCACCTTCTCTTCTACATAGATGGCCGCGTGGAAACGACGGATGGCACAGCCCCGCGTGTTTAAAAATGTATGCAGAGCGTTCCAACTTTGTTGCAACTGTGCTGCTGTGTTTCATCCTATGAGTATGAGCTGCTGCCATGTGCTTAGCCGCTCAGTCATGTCCGACTATTTGCAACCCTTTGGACAGTAGCCCCTTAGGCGCCTCTGTACGTGGGTTCT
The DNA here is from genome assembly GCF_032405125.1 of Capricornis sumatraensis. Lineage (NCBI taxonomy): Eukaryota > Metazoa > Chordata > Mammalia > Artiodactyla > Bovidae > Capricornis > Capricornis sumatraensis. The sequence goes on along the minus strand of NC_091075.1, from coordinate 116,967,958 downwards.
CCAGGCAAGAGTACTGGAGTGGGTTGCCATGCCCTCCTTCAGCGGACCTTCCCCACCCAGGGATCGCACCCACGTCTCCTGCATTGCAGGCAGATTCTCTACCACTGAGTCACCGGGAAGCCCCTCTTGTGAGTACACCTGCATTTTATTCATCCGTTCCACATGATGCGAATGTAGGCTATTTCCAGTAATTTTATTTTTTTTTTTTGCCAGGACCACCGAAGCTGCCTGCAGCCGCCGTGTGTGCCTGCCAAGGGCACGTGTCCCAGCCTCTGAGGGCGGATCCCCGGAAGGAAAGAGGTGGGCAGCAAACGACCCTTCTCCCGCCCTCCGTGCGCCAGCCTGACATCCTGAACGTCTGTGTGTTCACATGCCCGTTGGACATTCAGGTTTCCTTCCCGTTTGTTTACAGCTGTTGTCTGTTTCCACGAGGTTGGCTGCCTCACTGGCTGACAGGAGGGATGAACACACCCCGGGTATCAATCTCCCGTCAGACGAGTCGGCCTCAGCGCTCCTCCGTTGCTTGATGTTTATCTTTGTTTCTGGGTCTTTCATCCTGCAGACCATTTAAACTTTGATACAATCAAATCAATCACTCTTTCCTTTGTGAGTTATTATCTTTGTCTCTTGACTCAGAATTTTCCCTGACATTCTGAGCTCATCTTATGCATTTTCTTCTAATAGCTTTGTTTTCCACGTTCAGCTTTTATTTCTATGTTTATATTTTTTATTTATTTATTGCCATGCTGGGTCTTCGCTGCTGCACCCAGGCTTCTCACTGTAGCGGCCTCTCTTGTTGCAGAACTCTGGGGCCTGTGATTTCAGCAGTTGTGGCACTCGGGCTTAGTTGCCCTGTGGTATGTGGAGTCTTCCCGGACTGGGGATCGAGCCCACGTCCCCTGTATTGGCAGGCAGATTCTGAGCCGCTTGGACCACCAGGGAAGTCCCACTTTAAGATTTTAGGCCCATCTAGAAGTTTTATGGGAGGCATGGATCTAGTTTTTGCTGAAATGACTTTATGTTGCTAGCATAAAGCTTGCTTTCTCATCATAATGGATTTTTAAAATAATCTGTTGGACTGAATTTGCTAATTCTTCATTTTAGGTTTTGTGTGGGTGTGTATACATTTAGCCCACGCTCACTTCTTCTTGTACAAACCGTCGGCAGGCCTGGTGCCAGGGTGTATCCTCTCAAGTGAGGCAGCGGCGTTTATTTTCCTTCTCTGAAAGTTTGAATGAGGTTGACATTGCTAGTTGAAGGTGGGTGAAAACTCGCCTTTGAAATGGCCGGAGTTTGCTCGGTTATTTTCACGGTTGTAAGTTTTCTCGTGGACTTTAGCCTGCCAGTTGTGTCTGACTCTTGACAACCCCATGGACTGCGGCCTGCCAGGCTCCTCTGTCCATGGAATTCTCCAGGCAAGCATACTGGAGTGGGTTGCCATTTCCTTCTCCAGGGGACCTTCCCGACCCAGGGGTTGAACCTAGGTCTCCTGCACTACAGGCACACTCTTTACCATCTAGCCACCTGGGAAGCCCAGGGAAGGTTTTCTCAAGTAAAATTTGATAACATGGTTTTCTGGGGGGAAAAAAATCTATTCCTCCTAATTTTTCAAAACATTTGCATAAAGTTGTTTATAACCATTTCTGAGCAATTTACAACATGCTGCTTGTGGCTGTGTCTTCTGATTTCCATATTATTTACTTTTGCCCTGAGCTTCTCTGGTGGCTTAGATGGTAAAGAATCTGCTGCAGTGTGGGAGATCTGGGTTTAATCCCTGGGTCAGAAAGATCCCCTGGAGAAGGGAAAGGCAACCTACTCCAATATTCTTGCCTGGAGAATCCCATGGACAGAGGAGCCTGGTGGGCTGCAACCCATGGAGTCACAAAGAGTTGGACATGACTGAGCGACTTTCACTTTTTCTCCTAAGCAGTCTTAGTAAAGATTTGTTTGTTTAATATTTCAAAGAACCAAATTGTATATTTTGTTGGTATTTATACTGCCCACGGAGAAGACACTTCAGTACTCTTGCCTGGAAAATCCCATGAATGGAGGAACCTGGTAGGCTGCAGTCCATGGGGCCGCTAAGAGTCGGACACGACTGAGCAGCTTCACTTTCACTTTTCACTTTCATGCGTTGGAGAAGGAAACGGCAACCCACTCCAATGTTCTTGCCTGGAGAATCCCAGGGACGGGGGAGCCTGGTGGGCTGCCATCTATGGGGTTGCACAGAGTTGGACATGACTGAAGCGACTTAGCAGCAGCAGCATACTACCCTAGGTTTTTTTTTGAATGTGTGTATTTATTTACATGGCTGTGCAGGGTCTTAGCTGCAGCACGCAAGGTCTTCATTGCCTCACGTGGGAGCTTTGCTTGTGGCACCCAGAATCTCTAGCTGTGGTTGCGGACTCAGTAGTTGCTGTTCAAGGGCTTAGTTGCTCCGAGACATGTGGGACTTTAATTCCCTGACCAGGGATTGAACCCGTGTCCCCTGCATTGCAAGGCAGGTTCTTAACCACTGGACCACTAGGGAAGTCCCTACCTTAGGTTTCTAACTGTTTTATTCTTGCTTGTTGAAGGCAGAGCAGGGCGGCGATGGACACCCTGGGTCCTGGACTGAATCTGGCTGCCGCGTCCGCTGTGCAGCATCAGGCAAGTTACCCCACCTTGCAGGGCCTCGTCTATCAGGTGAAGAGAACAGCACCCACTCCGTGGGTTGTTGTGGGAAAGTTAACAGGGAAATGCACATAATGAGTCACAAGGGTTCTTTTGGCATCTAAAAGCCAGCTTGGCCAACCAAGACTGGAAGAGCACTTCCTCAGCCAATATTGAACACCCAACACATCTGTGCAGACAGCCTGCTTGAAGGTGAGCAATTCAAAACATTTTACACGTCTGGAACCAGGCAACAGAGCCTGCCTCAAGTCAGCACCACTCAGAGCGCCCAGCCAGTGCAGCAAGGCGAGACAAAGAAAGGAAAGAACAAGTTTGGGGAAAGAAGCCAAGTTGTCATTATTTTCATATGACATGATTGTTCTCTGCCGAAACCCAGATAATCTATAGACTAATTATCTGAATCACTAAGAGATTACCAAGGTTTCTGAAAACCATATCAGTATATTTTTTAAAAAATGTTACTTTAGGGGAAAAAGTTTTTAAAAATAAAATATGTTACTTTAGGGACTTCCCTGGTTGTCTAGTGGTTAAGACTCCACACTTCCACTGCAGCAGGCATGAGCTTGATCTCTGGTCAAGGAACTGAGATCCCACGGGCAGTATGGCCAAAAATAAAAAATAAAAAAACGGTAGAGGAGAGAGAGATGCAAGCCCTTCTCCTTAAAAAACAGTAAATAAAATAAAATATATTACTTTAGGCTAGCAACAAACAGAAAATCTAATTTTTAAAATAGTCACAGCAATTATAGAACCCCTAGTAATAAATCTTTTAAAAAAGGATAGAAAGCAGCTCTGTGGAGAAAGTCGTTAAACATTATTGACAGATATTTTAGGAGACCTAATAAATGGAGAAATACATCATATTCAGAAAAACAAAGTCTCGTGAATTGCAAGATGTCAGTTCCCCCCAAGCCAACCAGATCTACAGACTCAGTACAATTCCAAACACGTTTCTCTGTGTGTGTATGGGTGTGTGTATGTATCTTAATGAGCCAATTCTAAAGTGTTTATGGAACAATAAACAGCCACAAAAGTGAAGACCCTCCAGAATAATACCAAGGAGAAAAGCTTACCCTCCAGATGTTAGAAAATTTCATGAGGTTACAGTTACCCAAATCGTGGTCCCAGAATTCCACTCCAAGGTGTAGACCCCAGAGAACTGAACACATGTTACATACAAAATGTTGTATGTGAATGATCAAGCAACCTTATTTGTAAGAGCCAAAAAGTGGGCCCAGCACGGATGAATGAATGAACAGTGGATGAGCGACATGGTTGGTCTGTACGGTGGAGTATTTGACCATCAAAAGGAGAGAAACACCGACTCAGGCCACAGCTTGGCTGAACCTTGAAAACGTGTTGCTCAGTGAGAGAGGCCAGTCACAAAAGGCCATGGACTGTATGGCTTGATTTATACGACATGTGCTGAACAGGCAAACCCAGAGAGACAAGAGGTAGACTAGGGAGGCCGAAGGTGGAACAGGGAAGGCTGGGAGCGACTGCCAGTGGGGGTGGGTTTCTTGGGCGGGGGGTGGTTACGGTGTCCTAAAATTGATTGCGATCGTGGGTAGATTGCTGTTGTTCAGACGCTAAGCTGTGTCCAACTCCTTGATACCCCATGTACTATAGCACACCAGGCTTCCCTGTCCATCACCATCTCCTGGAGTTTGCTCAAACTCATGTCTATTGAGTCGGTGGTGCCATCCAGCCATCTCATCCTCTGTCACCCGCTTCTCCGCCTGCCCCCAATCCCTCCCAGCATCAGTCTTTTCCAATGAGTCAACTCTTCACATCAGGTGGCCAAAGTATTAGAGTTTCAGCTTCAGCATCAGTCCTTCCAGTGAAGATTTAGGACTGATTTCCTTTAGGATGGACTGGTTGGATCTCCTTGCAGTCCAAGGGACTCCCGAGAGTCTTCTCCAGCACCACAGTTCAAAAGCATCAATTCTTTGGTGCTCAGCCTTCTTTATAGTTCAACCCTCATATCCATACATGACTACTGGAAAAACCATAGCTTTGACTATATGGACTTGTGTCAGCAAAGTAATGTCTTTGCTTTTTAATATGCTGTCTAGGCTTGTCATAGCTTTTCTTCCAAGGAGCCAGCGTCTTTCAATTTCATGGCTTCAGTCACCATCTGCAGTGATTTTGGAGCTCAAGGAAAAAAAAAAATCTTTTACCACTTCCACTTTTTCCCCTTCTATTTGCCATGAAGTGATGGGACTGGATGCCGTGATCTTCATTTTTCTGAATGTTGAGTTTTAACCCAGCTTTCTCACTCTCTTCTTTCACCCTCAGCAAGAGCTTCTTTAGTTCCTCCTTGCTTTCTGCCATAAAGGTAGCATCATCTGCCTAACTTAAGGTTCTTGATGTTTCTCCTGGCAATCTTGATTCCAGCTTGTGCTTCATCCAGCCCGGCATTTCGCATGCAGTACTCTGTCTAGAATTTAAATAAGCAGAGTGACAATAGGCAGCCTTGATGTACTCCTTTCCCACTTTTGAACCAGTCCATTGTTCCATGTCCATTTCTAACTGTTGCTTCTTAACCTGCATCCAGGTTTCCCAGGAGGCAGTTTAGGTGGTCTGGTATTCCCATTTCTTGAAGAATTTTCCACAGTTTGTTGTGATTCATGCAGTCAAAGGCTTTAGCCTAGTCAATGAAGCAGAAGTGGATGTTCTTCTGGGATTCTCTTGCTTTCTCCATGATCCAACAGGTGCTAGCGATTTGATATCTAGTTCCTCTGATTACCCTGTGAATATCCTAAAAACCGCTGGATTGCACACATTTTTGTAGACGAATTTTGTGATATGTGAGTTTGAGCTGCACTTTTAGGAAAACGGGCTGGAGCAGGCTCAGGAGGGCAGCACTGTGCTGGCTTGCTCCCCAGGCCCAGGCAGAGCACAGTGTCTGAGGCACGCAGACATGTGATGAAGGTTTGCTGACTGACTGTGCATGTTTGGTGCGTGAACGGGTGATTGAGCAAGGCCCGAGCAGTTCAGTGTCTGCCCGGGTCAGCAGCTGGTGGGTGGGCGGAAGGGCTGGGAGCTGAATTCTGGTGTCCTGCCCTCCCTAGTCCGCCCCTCCTGACCCGTGGGAGGAGGGGAGGGCAGCGTGGGAGCTGGGGGTGCAAGGAAAGTCAGGAAGCAGGCTGCCACCCCCGGGGCTGGAAAGGTGGTGAGCGGGGTCTGGGATTTTCTGAACTCCCCGCTCTGTGCCAAGCCTGTCTGGGGTGGGTGGAGCTGGCTGGGAGGTGCCTGGGGGGGACTTCGGGGGCAACAAGGCTGGGGAGGGGAACCAGCGGTCAGCATGATGACCCCAGCAGTGCCTGAACAGGGCCAGACCTCAGGCTGGGGTCCAGGGGGACACTGGGGATTAGAAGCGAGAATGCTGCCGCATGGAATGATCTGTGGGAGCACGTGGCTGAACGTTACCCTAGGCGGACGTGGGCCAGGCAGGGTGACCTCCCACCTGCACTGTTGGAGGCAAACCAGGGCCCGGGGTTTACTGAAGCCCCGACTCTGCGTCCCCCGCCAGACACTGGAACATAGGCATTCAGGGCTGAGTGGCTTCCCTCGGCCAGATCCCCTGATTTAGAAAACCTCAAGGTTGGCAAAGGAAACGGCAACCCTCTCCAGTATTCTTGCCTGGAAACGTCCAGGGACGGAGGAGCCTGGCGGGCTGCAGTCCATGGGGTTCCAGGACTGAGCATGCGTGCGTGAGGGTGGAGGGACATGGGTTGGTAGCAATAAACTGGTAAAACTAAATAAAAGGAAAAAACCTCAGGTAAAGGTCCAGGGTGGTCTCTGGTTTCCCTTGTGGTGGCTGGGAGGGAGGGGCATTCAGGAAGGCCCGCGGACGCGGGCAGGCGGTTGAGGTCTGTGCAGCACTTACCCTCCCCGAAGACCGGCTATTTCTGGCAGGTGCCAGGAAAGGTGAGGGGAGCCCTGCTGTGTGGTGAGCAGAGAGATCCCCTGGGGGCAGATGGCCTGGCTCTGTGGCTGGCCCTCAGGGGGCCCCGGGTCGATCTCGTGGTCCTCGTGTCTGGCTCTCCCCCTGTGTTGGGTTCATCTCACCCTGACCCTTGCCCAGGGCTTCCACCACCTGCCAGGCTCCAGGGGTGTGAGCAGAGTGTGTTCGTGAGCCATTGCCTGGCCAGGCTGGCTTGCTGAGACCCTGCCATGATTTCCGCATGCGCGTGCAGGGGGCTCGGGGTGTGGCTGAGGTTGGGTTTGGCCCTGGAATGTCTAATCAAGACAGGTGTGGTACCTGCCGAGCTCACCCTCGCCAACGCACCAGGACACCACGGTTGGAGAAGTAGCTGCAGGGCGGCCCTCCTGGCCTCTGCAGGTGGGAGTCCTCGCAGTGTTAGAACCACCCTCGGGACAGCGTCCCTGGGGGCCCCAATGGTAAAGAATCCGCCTGCAGTGCAGGAGACCTGGACCTGGGTTTGATCCCTGGGTCAGGAAGATCCCCTGGAGGAGGGCACAGCAACCCATTCCAGTATTCTTACCTGGAGAATCCCATGGACAGAGGAGTCTGGTGGGCTACAGTCCATGGGGGTCACAGAGAGTCAGACATGACTGAAGCGACGAAGCAGACAGCTTTCATGGTACAGCTCTCAGGACTCTGGACGAGCCTCCTCATGTTGGGGCTGGAACCTGGCCTGGTTCTAAGTGGTGCCAACCTTGGGCCCCGTGGATCTGCACAGCCTCCTCCAGCCGGCTCCTCCCACCCCCACCTCCCTCGGATCCCAGGCCCCCGATTCCTGCATCAGACCTCCCCCGACCCCACAGAGAACCCTCTGTTTCCCAGGGCTGAGTTGACTCAGAGGACTGAAATCTTCCCTGAGCCCCAATAAGTCTCTCCTCCAGAAATATTTATCACCACGAGCAGGCCCACTCAGGGGTCTCCCTTTGGAGGGATGCCTTCCTCTGATCAGTCACTTCAGCCAGGGTTCGTTCAGCAGTCAGACAGCTCATCAAGCTGCAGGCCCACCCCAGGGAGCAAAGAGAACACAAGAGCCTCAGCTTCCTCTGCCTTCTCCAGTGTGGGGGCGTGTGTGGAGAGGCTGCCCCTTGCTTGCAGAGCTGGCCACAGCACCGTGAAACGCGCTCTGAATGACGCCTGCATGCAACGAGGAAAGAGCTGTCGACTTCACACCGAGAGCCTGGCCAGAGGTGGTGATGCTTCCGCGGGGCTTTGGAGGATGTGCAGGAGTTCATTAGAGGAAGCATATCCTAGGAACAAGAATGGCAGGAAAGCACACTGCAGCTTGCCTTAATTCACTCCTATAACACACAAGCTGCTGTCACAAACCACCACAAACTTGGCGGCTTACATTTCTTCTGACAGCTCCGGAGGTGAGAAGTCTTCCAGGCCTAAAATCAAAGTGTCAACAGAGCTGGTTCCCTCTAGAGACTCCAGGGGCAGGAGCAGTTCTTGTCTCTTCCAACCTCTAGAGGCTGCTGACCTTCCCCGGCTCCTGGCCACATCCCTCCAATCTCTGCTTCCACCGTCAGGTATCTTACCTGTGTGCGATAGTCAGGCCTCCTTCTCATTGCTGTTTTTGTCACTCATCATGTCTGACTCTTTGAGATCCCACGAACGGCACCGCATCAGGCTTCCCTGTCCTTCAGTATCTCGCAGAGTTTGCTCAAACTCATGTCCACTGAGTCGTTGATGCCATCCAACCATCTCATCCTCTGTGTCCCCTTCTCCTCCTACCCTCAATCTTTCACACCATCAGGATTTTTATTAATGAGTCGACTCTTCCCATGTGGTGGCCAAAGTACTGGAGTTTCAGCTGCCAGTGACTTTTCCGGGTTGATTTCCTTTAGGAGTGACTGGTTTGATCTTCTTGCTGTCCAAGCGACTCTCAAGAGTCTTCTCTGCCCCCTCTTATAAGGACCCCTGTGATTGTTAGATTTAGGATTCACTCGGATAACCTAGGACAGGGGTCCCCAACACCCGGGCCCCAGACTGCTACCCACCCGTGGCCTGCTAGGAACCAGGCCGCAGAGCAGGAGGCGAGTGCTGGGCCACGGAGCAAAGCACCATCTGCAGTCACAGCCCCTGCCCATCACTGGCGTTGCCGCCGGAACTCTGCTTCCTGTCAGATCAGCAGCGGCATTAGACTCACAGGAGCGCAAACCCTACTGAGAGCTGCCCTTGTGAGGGATCTAGGCTGGACACTCCCTTGAGAAGCTGATGTCTGACGGTCTGATCCCGCATGACGGCGAGCTGTGCGGTTCACTGTGTATCGCAAGGTAACAATATCAGAGCGCACAGTAAAGGCGATGCGCTACAATCACCCCCGAACCATCTCCCCTCCTGGCCAGTTCCTGGAGAAATTGTCTCCCACAAAACTGGTTCCTGGTGCAAGAAAGGCTGGGGACCACTGCGCCAGGATCATCTCCAAATCTCAAGGTGTTCGACTCCACCTGGGAAGCCCCCTTCTCCACATGGGGTAACTCACGTTTCAGGCACTGGGACCCGACGTCTTTGATGGTCCTTATTCACCCCCCACGCCAGTTCAGGGGAAAGGGTGGGAGGGGCTGGGGTGGGAGAGAAGCCTGGCCGGGATGGGGCTTCTACATGGCAGGGTCACATCAGCCGCCTCCCCTCCGAACTTGGTGGGGGGTGGTTCTCACTTCACTAAAGCCCCCCCAAGGTGACGAGCATCCTGGGACACTTACCTCTTGTCGTGTCGAGAGTCTAGGGCTGGAGGTCCTTGCTCTGCCTGGGCCGGTGGGCCCAGACCCAGCAAGAAGCCAAGTCAACTTCCAGATACAGAGGAGTCTCACCTACTGCTCCCAGGGGTTCCAACCTGCACGAGTGAGCAGAGGAGGCTGGTCCTGCAAAAGGGGGACCATCCTACAGGGACCTCTGCTACCCGCCGCCCAGGAGCTGGTGCCAGGGACGAGTCCACCTCTCCGCAGCACACTGCCGACAGGTCCACCCCAGGCAACTCTGCCCCTGTGATGTGTATGTCACTCCCAATCAGGACGATGATCCCAAGGGGGAGGAAAGGTCCCCTGGTCCTCACTCTGCACCACTTCCGGCTTGTGTGCGTCACCTCGCTAGTACTCTCAGCACAGGTAGGGTCAGAAGCACAGGGAGCCCGAGCCCTCTCCTGAGGTCACACAGGACTAACTTTCCTATTTGCTGCGGTGAGGATAATGAACGCCCAGGTAGGGGCTGCAGCAGCCCCTCTGGGGCTCATCTTTCCACTCCAGATTTTGAGGAGCCACTTGTTAAATTGCCGCAAGGCTGTGTTGAGAGCGTTTACTCCATGAAAATCTGCAAATATTGCCAATCAGAGTTGATTTGTTTCTGTTTTCCTTTCTGGGGAGGCAGGCAGGTTGTTAGGCGTCCCCATCACACCAGTGCACACACGCAGACCGGCCAACCAGGCTCCCAGGGCCAGGCGCCCTCTTGGGGGCTGGCTTTGCATGTTGAGAATCATTCATCCCTAGATCAGCACTTCCCAGCGTGTACCCGCATCACCCAGCCCGCTGCACAGAGCAGCTAAGTGTCTCTGCAGGCAGTGGACACAGCAGAACCCAGAGCTGTGCCTGGCGGTCAGACTGTGGAGGGTGTGCTCTCAACCACCACCCAACAGCTCTTCAAGGCAGCCTGCGGACCCCTGAGACAGTGGAGACCATGACTGCTCGCTCCAGGGGGGTCTAGCCCACGTCCCAGCCAGCATGGCCTCAGCTCACATCACTTGAGGTCCAAAGGCAGAGAGGACAGAAGTGAGAGGGCAGGAGGGCTGGCCTGCCTGCAGATATTCCTCAGCAGAGAACTAGCAAGTTGGGTGGTTCTGGAAGGCTGGCTCAAGGGCCTAATTCCCCAGCCCTGAGTCAGTCCTGCGTCCCCAGCTCCAAGACTCCAGGGCTGCAGAGAGCATCAGTTCAGATCAGTTGCCCAACTGTGTCCGATTCTCTGAGACCCCATGGACTGCAGTATGCCAGGCCTTCCTGTCCATCACCAACTCTCAGAGCTTGCTCAGACTCATGTCCATAGAGTTGGTGATACCATCCAACCATCTCATCCTGTCGTTCCCTTCTTCTCCCCGCCTCAGTCTCTTCCAGCATCAGCATCTTTCCCAGAGAGCATGGCGGGATGCAAAGCCCAGGTCCCATCTCTTCCCCAACGCATGACCAGTGGAAAGTGAACTCAGCTCCCTGGCCTTGCCCTCCCTGTCTGCGGGAGCCATATTATCCACCTGAAGGTCAAGCGGAGTCCTGATGCTGTGTGCCTGGCTCTGAGGACATGCTGCTCGGCGCTGGATGGGGCTGAGACCTCCAGGCTGAGCCGAAGCATTGGGGTCTTCTGCCCCGTGAGCCATGGGAACCTCAGTTCTCCTTGCAGACCAGCATTCTCCCCGCCCGATGCCCCGGAAAGAATTAGGCGCCTCCATCTTCTCCGGGAGGCTGGGCTTTATTTGTCTCCTCTCGCCGAGAGCTGCCCTTTCGGGTTTTCATCCTGCGGGTCCAGACGTGCAGAGAAGTCTGCTTTCTATTTTGGCAGTGCAGGAGCGAGCTGGAGGCTGAGGAGCGTTCTGGTCAGTGGTCAGGAGGTGTTCGTGCTCAGCCGCTCACGGCCTGGTGGGCAGATGGCTTTGATGTGTGCTGGGCTGGGTGGGGCAAGACGGAGCATCAAGGTAGAGAAAGCTGCAAGTCAGGCTTCCTGGCCTTGACTGTCCACCTCCCTGGGCCTGGCCCCTCTCCTTCCAGCCCCCGAGACCAAGAGCACTTGGCCAAGGTCTCAGCCTTTTCATACTGTTCATGGGGTTCTCAAGGCAAGAATGCTGAAGTGCTTTGCCATTCCTTTCTCCTGATGCTGGGAAAGATTGAAGGTGGGAGGAGAAGGGGATGACAGAGGGTGAGATGGTTGGATGGCATCACCGACTCAGTGGACATGAGTTTGAGCAAGCTCCGGGAGGTGGTGATGGACAGGAAAGCCTGGTGTATTGCAGTCCATGGGGTTGCAAAGAGTTGGACACAATTGAGTGACTGAACTGAACGGAAGGTCTCAGCACATCCCAGGCACTGAGGTCCGGACTCCAGGCTCTGTCCACCCCCTTTAGCTCTCTCCATCCGCTGAGAGTTGGTCAAGGAGTAAGGGATGGATGGCTCAGCTGCTGGGCACCCCTGCCAGTATCCAAACCCCAGAGCCAGGCCCCAGCCTCTCCCTGTGAGGGGGGGTTAGAGGAGCCTTGACTGTCCCTGAGGCCGAGCATGCGCGTGTCTGTGCTCCCCATGGCTGGGGTGGTGATGCAGCCAGACTTGATTTCCTGCAGTTTCCGGGGGGTCGTGTGCAGAAGGAGGTCCTGTGGTCAAATGAATTGGGGCCCTGCTAGGCTAGAGTGAGCTGGTTTCCTTATGCAGGACTTCTCAGAGCCTTGCATGTGATAACGTGCACCAGGAATCTGCAGGTTAAGCCCAGATTTACTGGACTGAGGGTCCGCCTCCCCAGGCCTGGGTTCCAGCTGACACAGTGGGGCCTGCACTCCACACCTCGGCAACTCCTCCACTTGCCCCCCGAAGAGCTCTGATTGTGCCTCTAAGATCCACTCTAGGCCTCTTCCTCTGGGAATCCCTCCCGGAAAAGCCCACCCCACCTCAGACACACAGACTTGCTCCGTCTTTCGAGGGGGTGCACCGTGGACACAGAGGGGACAGAGTGGGGCAGAGGGGGGCAGAAAGGGCACAGCATGGAAGGCCCACTGAGGGAACCAGGAAGGGCCACGGTCAGGGTCGAGCCCACAGGCTTTTTCTCGGCAGGAGACCTGGACGCACATTTCTTTGGGAGGATGCTGGAATGAGTATGTGATTGAAAAGCCTTTCTGGGACTTCCCTGGTGACCCAGTGGTTAGGACTCTGTGCTGCCACCGCAGGGCGTATGGATTTGATCCCCAGGGAAGGAAACTAAGATCCCACATGCCGCACAGCGTGGCCAATAAATAAAAGAGAAAAGCCTTCCTTTGTCTTGCCCACGTCCATTCTAAGCTAGCCCGCATCTCTTGGTCCAGCAGGCAGACCTGGGTGCTGACTTTTGTCTGTGGGGTATTTCAAGGCAGTTTTGAGCAAGACTGAGGATGGTTATAAGCAGCTGTTATTATACTAGTTATCCCCAAGGGTAAGACGCAAAGGTGAGGAACCAGGCTAATTTAAAATTTTATACAAATTGCAGGTTAAAAGGAGAGAATTCCGATGGGGGCCGCGGTCGCCTGGAGAGGGGGCTCCCATCCCGCCCCACCTGTGTTCAAGGGTGAGCAAGCAGCAACCACCTCCCAGGGTAAATGGCTTGCCCAAGACATCAGCTATGACACCCCGAGTCTCACCCACGAGGCTCTGACCCCACGTGGGAAACGGCCTCCTCAAAGGGGGAGCAGGAAGAACGCAGGGTTGTCACAGGGTACCACCATTCCCCAAAACGCTCTGTGAGGTAGCGAGCTCCCCGACACCAGGCTGGGGTTGGGGGCATCCTTCGGGACCTGGCCCCCCCAGGACTCCACCTCCTGGCCCCTCCCCCTCCTCCTGCCCTGGCCCCTCCCCCTCCCCTGCCCCACCTCTTGGCCCCTCCCCTTCCGCAGAACATCTGGGGCCGAAGCAGGAAGCGTGAGGGGCTGTGGGGGTCCCCCGGGGGGCCAGGCGAGTAGCTGACACTGATGTGCTCGGGCAGCCGAGAGTCGGTCTCCCGGAGTAATGAGTCCGCTCCGGCCGCCCTGCCTCCAGCCGCAGCCTGGGAGCCGCCAGCCCGTGGTCAGCCTGTCTGGCTGCACACGTTTGACCCCGGTCCCCCCACAATCTTTTCTCACACCTAAAGAACAGACCTCTGACCTGGGCCGGCAGAACTTGATCAGCGCCTCCAGGGTCTGTTTATCTTACGTATTAATTCTGGCAACGTGGGCTCGGCCGGGAGACGGCCTGACCCCTAATTCTGGGGGCAGCGGGGGGTGGGGGGGGAGACGGCAGACCCTGCTCTTTGACCATCTCTGAACCCAGGAGCCTCCCTGGTCAACCCGGATGGGTTGGAACCAGCAGTTCTTTTCCTTCTTTCTACGGTTCACCACGAGTCCGAGGGGTGCCGGCTCTGAGCCAGCCCATGCTGGCGGCTTGTGGGAGAAATTCTGCACGTAGATGTCGAGGACTGAAGCCTCCAAAACCCGACCGCTCCGTCTCACACGTTCCATTCTTGACTTGAGCCGGATCAGAGCGGAGTGTTGGAATCCAGGTCAGGTCTGAGTCCCCTCCAGGATGACTTTTCCGAACTCTTTAGAGTCAGAAGCTTTCGAATCAGAGAGAACCAGGAAGCCTCTCCCCTGGGTCGTGGGGGCTGGGGCCTCGTGCAGAACCACCGGTGGGATGGAACGTCCTCCAGTTCTCCCACCTGCCGTGAGGCTTGGCGCAGGAGACACGTCACCTGTCAGGTAAGACTGGCGATCTCTGCCAGGTAGGATGGTTGCAAGGCTTAGAACAGCCGATGGACATGAACAATACACGGACCACAGGGTCGCTCCCATCCACACACCGCGTCCTGATAGCTCACAGCTGTATCCCCAACGCCTGGCACATCAGATGTCCTCGGTAAACATTTGCCCACTTTCTCTTCAGCCAGTTTCTCTCAGACCCTGATACGAGGATGCTCTCTCTCTCTCCTGAATAATTGACATTTTAAATCTTGCAGACACTGAACCGGGCGATGATCCTATTCCCGTCTTTGGTTCCAAGTCCAGGTTTGAATTTCCAACATCCCTCAGGTGCACACAGGGGCTTCTGACAACATTTTGTGTGGTATCCTTACCTCTTGCTTCTTATTCTTCGGCTCACATTTTCCCTTTGTCCAGATTCCCTCATTGACCAGTTCCACCCTGCTTTATGATAGCATTTCTATCAACGACCCCAGACATCTGGGGAGATGCAACAGAAATCCTGTATACACATGGATACATCTTCAGCGGGCAACTAGGTCTCAGTCATCAACTTGGATAAAGGGAAAAGAAACACGTAGCGGAGCGTCAGGCTCCTTCTCGGGCCCGCGCGGGGCAGTCATGCTCCTGGGAGCCCAGCACGTGGACAGCGGACAGTAGTTGCTAGATTTTGGGGGCCTGCTCTGCGTCATGCTCTTGGTGGCCTCACCTCACTGAGTGGACACTATGCCCGTTTGATGGGTGAGGAACCTGAAACCCAGAGATCTTGAGCACCTTCTCCAGGTTACCCCAAAAGGGAGCGGAGGGGTCGGGATCTGAACCAGAATCTCTCTCCCTGAGTTCTCCTCCAGTGTCGTCAGCATCTCTGAGGAAGCCTGAAACCCTCTGAGGAAGCGTGAGTCCCTAGCTTTGCAGGGGGACAGACTGACCCACCATCCTGCTCACAGCTCCCACTCAGAAACAGGCTATTTTCCACATGAGCTCAAGATAAACTCGTCATTCCTCCTGATGTGAACTAGAGTACACGTCTACCATAGAGGAAGGCTGAGCGCCAAAGAATTGATGCTTTTGAACTATGGTGCTGCAGGAGGCTCTTGAGAGTCCCTTGGACTGCAAGGAGATCCAACCAGTCCATCCTAAAGGAAATCAGTCCTGAACATTCATTGGAAGGACTGATGCTGAAGCTCCAGTACTTTAGCCACCTGATTCAAAGAGCCAACTCATTGGCAAAGACCCTGCTGCTGGGAAAGATTGAGGGCAGGAGGAGAAGGGGACGACAGAGGATTAGATGGTTGGATGGCATCACCGACTCAATGGACGTGAGTTTGAGCAAACTGCGGGAGTTGGCGATAGACAGGGAAGCCTGGCGTGTTGCAGTCCACGGAGTTGCAAAGAATCACACTACTTAGAGACTGAACGACTGCTGTAGAAAACTGGGAACGCGCTGGGAGCGGAGATGCACGCGGCGAGCCTCACGCTCCCAAGCAGCCCTGAGGAACGTGCGGGGGCCACACCACCACGGGCCTCCGACTTCCGTCTGCGCGCTTCACGCGGCCCCTCCATGCTCTGCTGTCTCCTGCAGAACAAGTGAAGAGGCTCTGCCTCGCAGTTCTTCACGTGTTCCTTCTGGAAAACAGAGGAGCCCGCGTTTGATGGGCTCAGTGGCCAGCACGGAGGTGGGGCTGGATCAGAGCCACAAAGAGCCTGCCCCACGCCCACCCCTCCAGAAGGAGGATCGCGCTGCCCTGACCTGCCCCCTGCCGCTCACTCTCCTAGCCCTCTCCTGTCACCGTGGCCTCCGGAGGTTTCCAAACCATTTCTGTTCTTGGAGAGCAGTGCCTGGTCCTTCCCCACGGCAGCGTCCTCTTGTATCATCTCCCACAATGGTGTCTGTCTGCCTGGAGGCCAGAGCCCAGGTCAGGCCAGTGTGTGTGAATGCTCCTGTTGCTCTGGGGCCTTGTCTGTGGCCTCAGCATGCGCGTGCGCACACACACACACACACACACACACACGTGCTTGGCTGGGCTCAGGCCCACGACCAAGAATGCAGCCGACACACACACACACACACACACACACACACAGGTGCTTGGCTGGGCTCAGGCCCACGACCAAGAATGCAGCCGACACACATACACACACACACACACACACACACACACACGTGCTTGGCTGGGCTCAGGCCCACGACCAAGAATGCAGCCCACACACACACACACACACACACACACACACGTGCTTGGCTGGGCTCAGGCCCACGACCAAGAATGCAGCCAACACACACACACACGTGCTTGGCTGGGCTCAGGCCCACGACCAAGAATACAGCCCACACACACACACACACACACACACGTGCTTGGCTGGGCTCAGGCCCACGACCAAGAATGCAGCCCACACACACACACACACACACACACACACACACACGTGCTTGGCTGGGCTCAGGCCCACGACCAAGAATGCAGCCGACACACACACACACACACACACACACACACACACGTGCTTGGCTGGGCTCAGGACCAAGAATGCAGCACACACACACACACACACACACACACACACACACACACACGTGCTTGGCTGGGCTCAGGCCCATGACCAAGAATGCAGCCCACACACACACACACACACACACACACACGTGCTTGGCTGGGCTCAGGCCCACGACCAAGAATGCAGACCACACACACACACACACACACACACACACACACACACACGTGCTTGGCTGGGCTCAGGCCCACGACCAAGAATGCAGCCCACACACACACACACACACACACGTGCTTGGCTGGGCTCAGGCCCACGACCAAGAATGCAGCCGACACACACACACACACACACACACACACACACACGTGCTTGGCTGGGCTCAGGCCCACGACCAAGAATGCAGCCCACACATACACACACACACATGTGCTTGGCTGGGCTCAGGACCAAGAATGCAGCCGCTCCGGAGGAGAGCCCCTCCAGCGGGTGCGGGCCCCAAGGCTCACTCCGCCTGCTGCCCCCTCGAGGGCTTACCTGGCGCGGCCTGCCGACGCCCGCCCAGCCAGAGCCCGCCCGTCCCATCCTCTAATGAGACAGCGTCCCCCCACTGACGGCCCTTGTCTGCGTACAGATCAATTCGTCTCCACTGAGGGGAGAGAATTGCAAAGCAAACCAATTATGCGCATTCCACTGCGCTCGGGGCACGCAGACTGAGGGGTCAGAGGGATTTGCTTCCTCCCATCTCAGCGGGATGACTGCTGACCACTGACCGCCCCAGGGAGAAACGTGATGCTCCAGGTCCTGAGGAAGAGCTGCCCAACTCCTCTTCCCTTGGATGGTCAGGTGGTCCCACTCACAGATCCCGACAGAGGACCAGCCATCGCTAAGAAAGTGTCTGCATTATTTCCTGGGGCAGCCTTAACAGAGCACTACAAACTGGACAGCAAAAAGGTCAAAGCAGTCCACCCTAAAGGAAATCAACCCTGAACATTCATTGGAAGGACTGGTGCTGACGCTGAAGCTCCAATACTTTGGCCATCTGACGCAAAGAACGAATTCAATGGAAAAGACCCTGATGCTGGGCAAGACTGAAAGCAGGAGGAGAAGGGGACAAGAGAGGATAAGATGGCTGGATGGCATCACCAACTTGTCGGACATGAGTTTGAGCAAGCTCTGTGAGATGGTGACGGACAGGGAGGCCTGACGTGCTGAGGTCCACGGGGCCTCAAAGAAGCGGAATCGACTGAGCAACTGAACAATGAACAAACCGAAAGAAACTCCTCTCTCTTGGGCTGGAAGCCAGGCGCCTGAGGCCTGGGTGGAGGCAGGCTGGACCACCTCAGAGGCTGTCGGGAGAGGTCCTCCGAGGCCCCTCCAGCTCCGGGAGACCCCAGGGTCCCTCGATTCATAGCTACCTCCCTCCCTTCTCTGCCTCTCTTGTCACGTGGCCTCTCCCCGTGTGCCTGCACCTCTCTTCTTAGAAGGACACCAGTCACTGGATTAGGGCCCAGCCAGTCCTGCACGACCCCTACACCTGCAAGGATCCTCGTTCCAGATAAGTACCCAGGGCTCGGATGTCAGCTAAATTCCATGGGCACACACTCCCACCACCCACGAGAGCCAGCACCCTCCACCCATGGACCCTCCAGGGAGGGAGGCCAGGTGAACATTGGGGCCTGTCAGGCATCACCTCTGCTGGGCTCTCCAGGAGGGCCGTGTGACCAGGGGCACAGCCAGGCGGGGCACTCGGGGCCACAGGGAGACCTGCATAGCTGACTCCGAGCCCTCGGATGCCTCCAGATACCTGACGTTCCCTGCAGTCCCCGCTGCAACCGCTGCACGGGGCGGGGGCCCCTCGGGGCCTAGTAGCTGCCTATAGCACTCAGCTGGGAGCCTGACACGTGGGGGCTGCTGACAGCAGAGGTCGACACCAGAAGACGCCCAACTGGAGCTCAGCTGGACACTGCGATGGAGCCCAGGCCTCAGTCTCCCCCCACACACACCCTGAGGGATGAGAAGGACCAGGTCTGAGGCCTCCTGCCATTGCCAGCTTAGGGGGCCCCAGGCCTGGGCGGGAGCTCAACGTGCCCCCCCACCCCTGCCGTGGGACTCCCACTGATGAGGGCTCAGGCTGCCTGATGGCCAGCTCTGCCCAGGTCCTGCGAAAAAGACGTGCTCCTGATGCTCATGCACGCAGAGGACCTCCGCCCCGAGGCCATGAGTCCACAGGGGGTTGGGGTGAGGAGGGAGGCTGTCTGAGCTTTTCTCCATTTCATCCCAGAACAGCCCATGAGGACAGTGTTATCATCATCCCATTTTCTGGATGAGTAGGCGGAGGTGGAGAGTCAGTTGAGTCACTCGCCCGGGGGTGCTCGTCAGGGAGGCCATGGAGCTGGCCCGACCCTGGCATCAGAGTCCAACCAGAAGGCTGCAGATGCGAGACTCAGCAGCCTCTTCTGCTGGTCTCAGAGTCTCTCCATCAGCAGGAAGCTGGGAGCCCTGCAGGCCGCTCCGCTCCAACACTGCACTGTGGCCTCAGCCGCGTCCCCGGAGACCCCCCCTCCAGGCATGCGCATCCTCGGAACCTCCCACGGAGCCTCCTTCTGGGGCTGGAGGCAGCTGACAAGGGGCCTCCCTCTTTGCTGCAGATGCCCAGCACAGAATCAGGCAGGAAGACACCTCTGCCCCCAGCCCCTCTCGGAATGCACATCATCAGATAGTTAATCAGAGAAGTAAAACTGCGGGGTCAGTGGGGAAGGAGAAAGCCGCCCTGGCCAGGGTGGTGGTGAAGCCCCGGAAGGAGGCAGACTGCACAGTGTCAGGGTTTCACAGGCCGCCACCCCCCCGCCCCGCCCCGCCCCCCAGCCCCATTTCTATTGACTATTCTTCAGGAGCCCTGATTGGGTGCAACGCAGCCAGCCTCAGACCTCTCCTGGCTGTTATCTACATCGTCCTCCTCCCCAAATCCTCCACCCAGGGAAACCAGAGCATGTTGTAAGCACCAGCTGTGGAGGCTGAGCTCCAGACTCCCAACCTCCCATCCTTCACGCCTGCGGTTCGGTTCAGCACCGCCAACCAGGTGGCGGAGCGGGATCACAGGTCTCGGTGGTGCTGGAGCCCCGCACCGTCTCATGGGCTGGGCAGAGCCTGGCCATCCCGGCACAGCTGCCATCTTGGTAAGACGTCATGGTTCCGGCTCAGCTGGCAGAGGCGCAGACTGGCTGAGACAGACTTTGATTCTCTTTATTGAATTGGGAGCTATGGGATTTATAAAACTCAACTTTCCGATGACAAAAAATATTATCTGTGTGTCCCAATAAAGACGAACGGAGCTCAGAGTTTGCTGCAAAGGCAATTTCGGCCACTCATCCAGCTCAGGGGCTGTTATCGCCCCCGGGGATGGTGTCATCTGCAGGGTTGGGATATAAAGTGCCCTTTTGGATTTTTCTTAAGCTCACATTAGAAAATCGTGGATAAATTTAATCTCGGCTAAAAGGTAAAGATAGTCCACAGCCAAAGGGCAAGGCTGGAATCACACGGCAACTGCTGCGTTTTATATCCAATCAGACACAAACTAAGAGGGGAAAATAGGGTTCTCCAGACTAATCAATTACATTTGAGTAATTGATCGTATATTATTATTGATGAAAGCCCGTAATATGTGAGTTAGAAGAAAGTAAGTTCTCGAAAGATTAGATTTGTATACGAAAATGGAAGGGAAAAAAATGACTCTCATAAAACCATTTGAGAGTGCTTTATGGTTTAATGCAGAGTGGGGAGTGGAGACTGGCCCCAGATTGCTCTCCCCTCTCCCCACGGACTGCCCACCTGGGAAGGAGCGAGCTAAACGTTTAGCAGAGGGGAGGGTGGTGAGCCCACAGGAGCGGCTGGGTGGTGGAAGCGTCCTCATGAGAAGATGTGACCCAAGAAATGGGTCCCCTTAGAGGAAGTGCTTTTTCATCATGAAAACATCGAGACAGCAATGGCCTTCCTATAAGGGGGTGACTGTCCCACCCCTCAAGGTGTTAAAGCAAACACTGGAAGGCTGGCCATCGGAGATGCTGGAGGGGAGGTTCTGCTTGGGCAGAGTTGTCTCTAGAAGACCCCCAAGGTCGTTTCCAGTTGAGAGTCTAGGACTGTGTTTATGTGGCAGCCTGGATGGGAGGGGTGGTCTGGGGGAGAATGGATACAGGTGTGCGTATGGCGGAGTCCCTCCACTGCTCACCCGAAGCTACCACCACGCTGTTAATAGGCTGTACTCCAGGACAAAACTAGAAGCTTTAAAAAGGGGTCTGCGATTTAGAGTGGAGAAGAAATGGCAGCCCACTCCAGTCTTCTTGCCTGGAGAATCCTGTGGACAGAGGAGCCTGGTGGGCTGCTGTCCATAGGGCCGCACAGAGTTGGACATGACTGAAGCAACTTAGCATGCATTGGAGAAGGAAACGGCAACCCACTCCAGTGTTCTTGCCTGGAAGATCCCAGGGACAGAGGAACCTGGTGGGCTGCCATCTATAGGGTCGCACAGAGTCGGACACGACTGAAGTGACTTAGCAGCAGCAGCAGGATTTAGAGAGGGCCACCAACCTAAGCTGTGGGTGGGCTGCAAGGGGCCGTGAGCAGGCGCACACCCCTGGCATCAGTGAAGGCCCCCCACCCCCAGCCCTGAGCCTTGCTCAGCCCCTGCCCCTGTTCCCAAGGCGAGTCCCCCGCACCCTCGCCTTCCCAGTGCCCGTCTCCCACTGACCCCACAGCTTCTCCTGCTTCACAAGGAAAATAGAGGCTCTGCCGTTCCCTGGGCTTGAGGCCGCCGCCCGACACACACTCACTCCCGAGCCTGGGCGGGACCAAGAGCCCTCCGCACCCGCTGCCTTGGCCCTGCCTTGTCCCCTCCTCCTCCCAGTCCCTAAGGCAGCAACCGACAGGCCAAGAGGGTTCAGGAGACGCTTGGTGAAGAATCAGGCCACATCTCCTCCTCCTCCGGGGAGACAAGGCCCCTCAGATGACCTCGCTCCATCCTCTGGCGAGCACCAGCATCCACCTAGGCGGCCCGGGAAAGCCTGGCCAGCGCCCCAGGGCACCCCCAGCCCTGCCCCAACCCCCGCCACTCCCCAGGCATGTCCGGCTTTCGTCCTGTTTCCCATTCACTCATCCCTTGTGCCACGAGCATCATGGATGCACTGGCCTCTCCCAGGGGCCTGGGTCGCAGAGCTCACGGTCAGCAGGCACCAGAGGACATGTGACAGGCATCATACAACCAAGGATGGGGGGTGCCCCAGGCCTCCTCCCACGGGCCGTGAATCCCCTCAGCGCTCCACGTCCACCAGCGAGCACTCTCCACTGGCCGCCACTCCGTCCTCAGGGCTCCTTCCCACAAGCCTTCTCTCTGCCCTTTGTGAAAAACAGAGGCAAAATTCAGATGCCGTCAAATTCACCATTTTAAAGTGTATGGTGGGTTTTGCTACGTTCCCAGAGTTGTACAAGCATCACCACTGTCTGATTCCAGGACATTCGCCTCAGTCCTGAGAACCATGCTCCTTAGCAGACCCCCCGCCTCCACCCACCCCAGCCCTTGGTACCCGTGTTTCCATCTGATGTCTGGTATGTGATCTGTTCAAGTTATCAACTTCTTCTTACATTTTATCACTTATTTTATTTTATATGTTCAATTTATATGTTTTCCAGGACATCACCTCTTTCTCTCCAGGTCAGTTTATGGCCATCAAGTTACATGAACCTTCTGGTAAAAAAAAAAAAAAAAAAAATATATATATATATATATATATATATATATATATATATATATACACTAATCTCTTCCAATTTTTTAGTTATTATCTTTTTCTCATTTTCAATCACGTCTCTCTTACTCTCTGTATTTCTTAATCAGGTTTGTGAGAAATTTATATGTTTTTGTTGGTCTTTTTAAAGAATCTGCTCTGGAAAAAAACCAAAACCAAGAATCCGTTCTGAGATTTGTGTATACTTTCTACTCTGATTTCTTTATCTTTTTTCTCTATCATTTTCCTCTTCTTATATATTTTTTTTTATTATACATTCTTCACGTGATAAATTAATCCCTGTATTTTTAGTCTTTCCTCTTCAAGGATCAATGTACCGAAAGCTTACATTTTTCTCAGCTCTGTGTCCCATTGATATGCTTTCCTTGTCCCCTCTCTTAGATGAGTTATTAATTTCAGTTTTCGTTTCCATTTTCCTCTAAGAATGTAGTACAGAATCTAATAGTCTTCCAAAATCCTTTTTCTTTCTATGGTAACAGAGCTCTCCGTTTTTACTGGACACATCCCCACCCAGGATAAAAACTACAGCTCCCAGCATCCCCTAGGCTAGGCAGCCACGTGACTGGCTTCTGGCCAATGGAATGCGAGCAGAAGTGATGCGGAACGCTGGGGACCAGGTGGTCGAGGGCAGCCCTTGGATGGTGGAGCATCAAGACCATGGGGCCTGAGAGATCGTGGACTGTCCTGCTGTCTGACCACCACCCAGCCCAGACTTTCAAGTGACTTTTCTGTTGGTTCTCTGCTGTGCAGCTAAATCTATTCCCTAAGATTAAGCATAATTTGAGTGTGCTTCTTACTTTCCAAGGAGTAAAGGGTTGGGGTTTGTGGGGGCGGGGGAGGGTTGTCAAAATTTTATATATTATTTATAATTTTTCTAGAATATGGCTAGAGAAAATCTCAACTTTTCTAAAGGTTTACTCTGTGACTAAGTGCGTTATCAATTTTCACAAATGGTCAGCGGCTCTTGAAAACAAAATATAATCTCTACGTGAAGCATGAAATGTTTTGTATACATCTATTACATTGCGTTTGCTGATATGTGATTCCATTTCTCTAAAGCTTGGTTCCTTTATTTATTATCTGCTAGCTTGGCCTGATTCTGAAATGGTACATTGCAAGTCCTATTGGAATTCATTATGTTCCATATTTTTAAATACCTTGGCTTTATACAGTTAGCTGCTAAGTTGATGCGTGTAGAATACAGATTTGATTCTTTTATATTACTCGTAAATTGTTCTTTTAATCCTTCAAAATGTCTCTTTTCCATTTAATGTTTTTGATTTTCAGTTCCACCTGCTCTAGACTAAAAATGATGCCCTTGCTCTCCTTTTGTCTGCATTTCTTGGAAGCCTTTCAACATCTCTTTATTCTCAAATATTGTTTACCACTCACTTGAAAGATGCCTGTTTAACAGAATGTAAAAAAACAAAGAATATATATATGTACACATACGCTTGACACTGAATCACTCTTCTGTACGCCTGAAACTAACACAACATTTTAAATCAACTATACTCCAATTAAAAAAAATTAAAGAGTAAACAAAATAAAATACATGCAGCCTTTCGACAGCCTGGACTGGTGGCCTCCGCTCTTTAGCAGGGAGCTCAGCCCGGGCGCAGCGCTGGGGCCTCACGCCGTCCGCGTCCTCTGCGCTGCTCTTTCCCTCGCTGTGGGACGTTTTGCCTTTTCCTCTCTCTGCTGCTGTCCACCCCATGTCCTCTTCCCTCCAGGGGTCCCCCTCCTCCTCCTGCCTCCACAGTGAGCGCCTGGCTCTGCGTTAGCACACGGAATCGAGGCCCGCCACCAGTGACCCCTTCCGCCGCCTTTGGACCCTCTGCTGGGGCACCAACCCCGTGCAGGAGAGGCAGGAGCCGCTCTCTCGGCCAGGAGCCACCCGGTTAGCCCTGCGATGACTTTCCCGGGTCTCCTTTTTCTCACTGAAATCCCAGGTCCCCATGGAGTGGACATGGGCTTCGGCCTCACAGTGACCAGGGCAGGAGGACCCCTGCTTTCAGTCTCCACTACGTCGGGGCTCTGTCTCAAGTGGGTGACGTAGTCCCTTGATCCTCCCCAAATTGGGGCAGCTCTTTCTCTGTGACCCATGAATTCTATCTGCAGAGAATGTGAAAGGGGGCAAATAGCAGAGACTCATCCCAACAAACCCTGGTTGTGTGACTGTGGGTAAGTTACTTAACCTCTCTGGGCCTATAAAACAGGGATGATTCTAATACTCATCAGTGAGAGGTGATGAATTAAGCTCATATACGTAAAGCAGTTTGAGCCTCATCAGCAGGGAGAGCTCTCTGTGGGCGTCACTATTATTATGATCATTGATCACAAGTATCCATGTCGTGTCATGTCACAAAGAGTAGGACATGACCGAGTACAATTATTCATTGTGGGAGAATTATCAAGATCGCTGGGAGAAATATCAACGACCCCAGGCATGCAGATGATACCCTCCTAACGGCAAAAAGTGAAGAGAAACTAAAGAGCCTCTTGGTGAAGATGAAAGAGGAGAGCAAAAAAGCTGGCTGAAACCTCAACATTCAAAAAATGAAGATCATCTGGTCCCATCACTTCATGGCAAATGGATGGGGAAACAATGGAAACAGTGACTGACTTTATTTTCTTGGGCTCCAAAATCACCGCAGACGGTGACTGCAGCCATGAAATTAAAAGACGCTTTCTCCTCGGAAGAAAAGCTGTGCCAAACCCAGACAGTATTAAAAAGCATAGACATCACTTTGCTGACAAAGGTCCATACAGTCAAAGCTTTGGGGTTTCCAGTGGTCATGTATGGATGTGAGTTGGACCATAAAGAAGGCTGAGCACCCAAGAACTGATGCTTTTGAACCGTGGTGTTGGAGAAGACTCTTGAGAGTCCGTTGGACTGCAAGGAGATCCAACCAGTCCATCCTAAAGGAGATCAGTCCTGGGTGTTCACTGGAAGGACTGATGCTGAAGCTGAAATTCTAATACTTTGGTCACCTGATGTGAAGAACTGACTCACTGGAAAAGACCGATGCTGGGAAAGATTGAAGGTGGGAGGAGAAGGGAACAACAGAGGATGAGATGGTTGGATGGCATCACTGATTCAATGGACATGAGTTTGAGCAAACTCTGGGAGATGGTGAAGGACAGGGAGGCCTGGCGTGCCGCAGTTCATGGGGTCACAGAGAGTCGGACATGACTGCACGACTGAACACCGGAGTACGGGAGTGCGAGTGGAGCCCTCGCTGCTGAGCTCTCTGCACACTGGCCCACCGTCTTCTGGTGTCTCAGAGTGACAGATGAGAAGTCCAAGGGCAATCTGATGCCTTTTCTTTCTAATTTATATAGCTGCACCGTTCTTTTTTTTTTTTTTAATACGGCTTCGCTGGATCTTAGCTGTAGCATGTGGGACCTTCGCTGCCACGTGTGGGTCTAAGTTTCAGCATACAGGATCTAACTCCCTGACCAGGAATTGAACCTAAGCCCCCTGCACTGGGGACACAGAGACTTAATCACTGGACCACCAGGGAAATCCCTACCTTTTAAGATTTTTTTTTTTTCCCCTCTATGGAAGCTCGCAAGACTTTCACTTTTCCCTGAGAGTTCAGAGACTTCATCTGACTATATCTGGCGTGTTTTCTCCACCAGTCTTGCCTTTAGCCTATGAGCTCTTTCAATCTGCCATCACAAATCCATTGTTAGCTCCATCTTTTTTCTACTACTTGGATTTTTCCCCTAGTATTTGCACACGGGGCTGCTGGGTCTGTCCTCAACATCTTTTCCCTGCGGCTTTCTCTCAGTGATATATTTGTCCTTGGCCTTTCCAGACACTAATTCACAATCAAGGCCCCCGATCTCTCTCTCAGTTCAGCTGCAAGTTGTATTTTGGCTCACGAATCATGGTTTTAAGTTCCAAATACTTTGCCTGCCTCCTTGAGTCTCTGAGCCACGCCCTCCCCCACCCCTCAACCGCTTCCCCGACATCCTTGGCTGAGTCTCCAGCAGACCAGTCTCCCGCCGTTTCCGAATCTGCCTGCCATTCTCTGCTGGCCCTCAGCTACATGGCCTCAGGATGAGTAAAAGCTAATAATCTGACCTTGTATCCTTAGCAGGTTATTTCCCAGCACAAAAGCAACAGAAAAAAAGGAAAATCTTAAACTGTTTTCCGTCATCACGTGGCCAGTGGAGGAGTGGTGTTGTCTGAGGTTAGTGTGTATGCATTTGGAATAAAGCAAATGATTAATTCTAACAAATACAGACTTGATCTCTTCCATCGTTATGGAAACCCAGGGTTCTCGGGGTAGCACGCAGGGCCAAGTAATCCTGAGCTTGGACTGGAGCCAAGGACATGAACCCATCCATGCTCCCCCTACAAAGGAACCCTGTTTCCAGCTCTGTCCTCTTCAGGCTCTGGAAACTGTGATCCCCGCTCCCTCCACTCCCATCGTGGAGAAGAGGGCAGTGAGGGCTTGGCTGCAGAGCTGACATTTTCCAAACAGCATTTCCCACATTAGGAACCAGGAGACTTGAAACGATGGGAGGGACCCTGGCTCAGGGCGAGGCCAAGGACTCCCGGGCTCTCTGAAAGGACAGAGGAGCCACTGTGGGCAGACGGGGTGGGCACCAGTCGGGGGCTGGGGTGTCTCCTAGAGGTCAGCCTCCCTGCCCTTGTCCTCACCTCCAGTGCCTGAAGCATGAACTGGGCTCCAGGCAGAGCCGTCTCCACCTCTCAGACCGACCCGGGAGGTGGCCGCGACCAGCGGAGCCGGTGAGAGACGGGGGGAGAGCAGGAACCCCACACGGGGTCCTGCAGGAGGGACTCAGATGACACCACCCACACACCACCAGGTCCTGAACTCGCCACACAAGCTCTCTGGGTGGCACCCGTTATCTGTGCAGCAAGGATGGGGTGCCCGGGACACAGTGGGACCAAATAAACGCTGCTCTTCAGGACTGCTGGCACGGGGGTGAACGTGGGGCAGAGGGACTCCAAGAGCCGCGATGTTTGAGCAGAGCTCCAGATCACCCCCAGGACGCACACGTGCCTTGGTTGCAAACCGTGAAGCGCTGCACGGGACCGACTGTGTGACGGGAGGAGGCCCACGCCCCCTCCTGCACACCCCCCCAAGAAACATCACCGCCTGGCACCAGAAGCATGCCCGCTCCTGTCGGCTTTGGTCCAGGCTGGCAGGACACGATCCCATAATGCTGATGGGCAAGGGGGGGGGTTGGGGGGCAGGCTGATATTCAGCTGAAGTGAAGCTACTGCTCTGGCAAGACACACCTCCACTTCTGTATGGGGTCAACCCTGCCCAGGCCTGGGACTAAGGATGCAAGGGACCTCTAACAACACGGCCAGGAGCCAGCAAGGAAACCACCGAGCTGTGGGGGGTCCTGCTCTTTGGGGTTGAACTGTGTTCCCCCACCCCGCCACCCCCCACTCCCCAGAATTTATATGTTGGAGTCCTAAGCTTCAGTACCTGCAAACGCAACTGTATTTGGAGACAGCGGTGATCAAATCAAATGGGGCCCTCAGGGTGGGCCCCCATCCAATAAGACTTATATAAACAGAGGACATTGGGATAGAGAGACAGATAGGTATGGAAGGAGCAGGATGGGAAGACAGGGGGTCAGGATGCCGTGTAGACACCAAGGACACAGGCCTGGAGCAGAAGGAGCCTGCCGACACCCTGACTCGGCCTCCCAGCCTTCAAGACCAGGAGACGAGTGGGCGTGGTCTGCGGGGCTTTGCTATGCAGCCCTAGCTAACTAGCACACCCTCTCCTCTGTTAGGCTTCCTCACTCCCCATCCGACAGATCCCAGGACGGACAGACGCACCGAACTTCAGAGGTGGACCAAGAGGGGGCCCTGAAGGGACCTGAGATGCTTTCATCAGAGGATGAGGAGGGGGCTGAGGAGGGAGATCCTTCCTCCTGGAGTCAGGCGCTTCTGAGGGTGACTGCTGGCCCATGCTTCTTGCCATCTCACCTGCCCTGGAGACTATGATGACCTTGTCACCTGCTGGGGCCTCAGCCAATTCCCCGCCCCCCAACCAGGCTCCCCCTAGCTTCCCCCCACCTCCCACCTGCATCCATATCCTCCCAGACACACAGCAGTCAACCACAGGACCCGCAGTCTTAGCTCCCAGCTCCCAGCTCACCCTCTCCGGCCTCGGGGCACCACGCCCCCTGCTAAACCTTGGCTTTCTGTCTATAACATCGAGGCCCCTTTGGATTCAAGGCCTCCCTTTCTGGGAATGGGCTGTGCACAGAAGGGTTGGTAAGGCCGTCCTGGGACGGCCGCCGGGGGAACAGAGGAGCCTGTGCCCAGGACCCTGGAGGCGGGCAGGACAGGCAGGCCTCTCTCCTCCAGCGGCCACGCTGGGCCACGCACACAGAGCCTCTCGTCGCAGTGGGAGGGGCAGAGAAACACTTTAATGAGACGGAGACGGCTTCGTGGGACGCCTCTGGAAGACGGATCAAGAGCAGGAGACAATGTGGCCTGCGTGTCTGGCAGGGCCGAGGCGCCTAGTACTTGAGCAGCCAGCGCGGCTGGTGCTGGCCCAGCGACGTGAAGTAGGACCACCACCAGGGCTTGCTGCCGCCGGTCGTGGGCTGTCTCCGGGCCCCCAGGGGCTCCTGGTCGGGCTCCTGGGGCTCCCCTCCGAGCCCACCCCTCCGGGACCCGGGAAGGAACTGCTGGGGTCCAGTCCTCAGCGGCTGGAGAATGAAGTCCACGCGGCCAGCCCTCTTCATCCGGGAGGGGATGATGACTTTCTTGATGACCTTGGAGTAGCCGGGGGCTTGAGCGATGACGATGTGGGCCCCGGGGGGCAGCAGTCTCCAGTAGTCACCATCTGGGGCTGCAGACACATGGGAGGAGAGCGGCTCTCAGAGCTGGGCTCACACGGCCTTGCGACGGTGGGCACCAGGGGTCAGGGAGCATCGCCTGCAGGGCAGCAGACTCCAAGGGTGCGCTCGCCTCTGTGTAGGCCTGGAACGCCCTTCCCACCGGCTCCCTCTGTCAGACTCCTATTCATCCCTCAAAGCCCTGCCTAGGCACACCTCCTCTCTGAAGCCTTCACAGTCCATCCCACCCCCACCCCACCCCCCTACACACACAATTAACAAGCCCTTCTTTCTCTGGACTGTTTCCTCCAGGAGCACACATCACAGGGTACGGTATTTTTCAAACCAGCTGTGAAATCCCTGAGGGCACCCAGAGCCCGCAAGGACACACAGCTGATCAGTGGGATAAAAGCTCTGGGATGTGAACCAACAGGCTCCCTCCATAACGGTGGTGTTTGCCCAGCAGTCGCTTCTTGAGGAACACAGAATCCACGCTGATGGTCATTAGCAGTCAGGGCCTGCATGTGTCCCCCCGCTCCCGCCCCCGCTGGGCTCAACACTGCAGGAGATACAGCTCGAGGGGGACACAGACCCCCAGGGCTCCCCAGCCTCATCCTCCCCCTAGGCCAGCAGTGGGCGGATGGAGCAGGGTCACACTCTGAGCAGGAGTCCCCAGGAGATGCTCACCAGTGGTGATGTCGTGGCGGATGCCCTTGACTAAGATCCGGGCGTTCTTGACCGGCTTGCCGAACTTGTCCATCACCATGCCTTTGATGCCCCGGTGCACCTGAAGGGGCCAAGGACCAGGTGGGGATACGGTTCATACCTGCCTGAGGGCCGACAGCCCACCCAGCCTATCTCCAGAGAAACCCTCGTCTATGAAGTGAGGGTGAGCAATGAGGAGCCCACCGCCAGGGTCCTCCTCCAGCAACAATCAACCCCATTCCGGGCTTGCAAACGGCCAACAGTGCCAGCTCGGGGGGTCTGGCCGACAACATCTCCTGAGCCCTGAGCGGCAGACCCCTCATGCCCACCTGTGAACACATCTGAGCCCCCTGCCTGGGTAACCAGGGCTGGTGGGGCCAGGGTCCCAAAGGCGTGGGGAGGCAGCCGGAAGACACGGGCCTGAAGGTTGGGACCCTGGTGTCAGTCCCGGCCAGGCACCAACCTGCTCTCTGACCTCAGGCAAGCCACCGGGGCATCTCAGCCCCCCTCCCCATCTGTAACAGAGGGTCGCTGTGCCCACCTTGGGGAGTAAGAATTAGTACAGCCGAGCTGGAGGCAGGGTGGCCCCACGCTCTCGGTGGGCTGGTCCTAAGCACAGGCAGTGTCTGAGCAGATGCCCCGCAGTTCACGCACACGTCACCATCAGGCCAGGAAGCCTTACACTTGGCAAAGAAAGCAGCTCCCGGACCCTCTGCACAGTTCTCCTAAAATGACGTGCAACGCACAAGCTGAGCACCCTGGCTCCATCGGCTGGAAACAATCAGAGGTCGATCCTCCTCGTGTTAGAGGAGGTTGGGACGCTGGGTGGGAGGGGCAACTCAGGTTGGGGGCTGCTCTGTCCCTGAAGGAGGCTGCTCTGTCCCTCCCTCCTCCAGGGCCACCCAAGACTGCCAGCCTCCACCCCGCCCTTCCTCTGCTCACAACGCCTGACCTATTCCTCTCCCCTTTCCAGACACAGCTCACACTCCTCTTCCTCCAGGAAGCCCTTCCTGATGACCGGTCACATTGGGGGCCTCCTTGGGAAACCCACAGTCCTGGTTTCCCTTCTTCCAGCTCTGACCTCACTGTGATGTCACCGTCTGTCTTTTCCCTGCCCCCTAACCCAAGAGCAGAGGCCAGACACACAGAAGGACCTCCGGCGAGCTCCTGGTCCGTCCCTGCTCTCAGGCGGAGCTCTCAGGCAGAGGAGGAGAGACGCCCCCAGCCGCCTCCTCAACCAGAGGGAGGTGGACGCCACCCCCTCAGGCCTGGTCAGGATCACTTGCAGAAAGGCCTCAGTGGACATGACAGACAGATCCTTATCAGGAGGCTCGGGCAGCTGTCCTGGGGACCGTCCTTGGGGGCAGCCAGGCTTGGCCACAGGCTGCCCGGCCATTTGCAGTATCGCGCTTGCTATTAAATCTTTATGCCCCGAACCTTCACATGCAATATCCATAGAGCGATCCCAGCCCCATTTAAGGCTCCTTAAAAGTCATTTCCACCAGACGGTCGTAAAGCGGGATGCGCGAGGGGGCCTGGCCGTGGGCCATTATTGATGCTGACCGGCCCCGGGCAGCACGGTCGCTGGCACAGCCGCCAAGAAGGACCCCACGCTGACAATGTCCAGTTGTCATCCAGGGCTTTGCTCCCTCCCTGCTGCTGCAGCTGCTGGCCCAGAGGCTCTGCTCGCTCCCCACGGGAGGAAGTTCCTGATCTTTCCAGAAGGGAGGGGCGTCGACACCGAAACAGGGGCTTGGGGCAGGCAGATCTGAGTTCGAGAGGCCGATGACATCGGACCAGCGCAGTCACTCTCTGACCCTCTCCGTCTCCTCCTCTGGCTATATCAGAGCCCCCGTGATCCCGGATGGGAGCCCACGGTCCCCCGACTAGCACGATCCTTCCCCAGCACCCTCGTTCTTCCGACTGAAAAACCCGGCAGCCCCGTCTCCTAGCCAGGCCTGGTGGCAGATTCGAGGCCGCGTGGCTGGGGCTGGGGGCAGGAGCACCAGCTGTCTCCCTCTGGCAATCGTCCTCCTCTCTTTGGACCTGCTCCTCACTGGCAGCAACACGCCATTTTTATGATTCTTAAAGATGCTCGGGAAAAAGAAAAAAGCAGAGGCTTCTCGAAAAACTCCCGTTATCACGCTCTGCTTTGAGTTCCCGTGTCCCTCACATGAGCGTTACCCTAATCAGAACAGCATCCCCTGGGAGGGGTGGGGGGCACGCGGTGGAGCCTGAGGGCTGGGGCAGGGCTGGGAGGGGTGGCGGGACCTCGGCATTGGGTCCCCACACAGTCACTGGTCCACCGGGAGTCTCAGTTCTCTGGGTCTGGGGAGGGGTGACTTTAGACATACTCTCTGAGGCCCCGCACTCAAGGCACCCTTATTTCTGGAGGCTCTCAGCCCACGATGAGGGGGGTCACCCTTCAGTCCTGTTGCCCCACTCCCGCCCCAGCAGCCCGTGTCCTCCCCTTGGAGCCTGAGGGGCAGATGTACTCAGGCGCTGCCTGACGACCCCGCACCCTGCTGCCAGCCATGCCCTGCAGCCTCACCCGTTCCCATGGCCACGCCTCTCATTCTGGCCACGGGACCCTCGGTGGTCTAAACACCCCCACGCCACCCCCTCTGCCAGAGGGTCCCTGTCCCGTGGCATGACCTCCCCTACTTCCACTTCAAGACACATCCGGGGTGCCTCCTTCCTCCAAGAAGACACCTGGCCTCCAAGGCTGGGTCAGGGGCTCCCCTGGGCTGCACCGGTCCCTGTATTCCCCTCACAGAGACCCCTGCTGCACTGGGGACCCTGATGTATGCCCCCCTGACATCCCCAGCCACCCCGAGGCTGGGCCTGGGGAGAAGAGACGTCTGGTGAGCCTTCACTCGTGAACGCAGATGGTGAACCAAGAAGCAAGTGCAGAAGAACCAAGTGACCGCGCGGACGCTGAGCCCCGCCACTCGGAGCCCGGCCCAGGGGGTCACGCCCCGCAGGGCCCAGGCCTGGGGCCCCCTCCCCACGCCAGCTCCCAGGTGGGGCCGGGGCACAGCGCCCAGAGCTCACCATCTCCATGAAGTTCAGCAGCGGCTCCTTGTTGTGCTGCCAGATCGTGTAGAGGGCCTCCTCCGGGGGGAACTTCACGCAGCCCAGCTCCACCGTAATCTCAAAGCAGTTGCTGTGCAGGTAGTTGAAGTCGGACATGCCTGCAGCACGGTGGGGTGGGGGCAGCTGAGCCAGCGGTCCTCAACACCGGCTCCCGCGGGGCCCCGGGCTGGAAAACTGGGAGGGGCCGGTCCTATCCCGGCCTCCCAGCCGGACAGACGGAGGCAGACGGCTCCCACCCAAGGTCCCAGGGGAGGGGGACCTGGGCTGGGGAACAAGTGGTCTGGCGCCCCTGTCCACAGACTCCCCTACCACCTGTGTGGCCTTCTGGGGAGTAAGGAGCAAGTCCACCTCCAGCTGAGAAGCTGGGCTCACGCTAGGGGTCACACGTGCCCCTGCCCCAGCGCGATCACTGGTAACAGTGTCCATTTACCGACAGTCCTGAGAACAATTTAGAGAGGGAGGTCGTACAACCTCCGTCTCTGGGGGAGCCCAGCCCAGGGGGGCTGACGGCTGGCCTGGCAGGCCAAAGAGCCTTTGGAGCAGGACTGGCTGACCATCGCCCCCTGAGGCTGCCCTCCACCCCAAGTGCTTGGGAGGTCTTGTCCAGCAGAAGCTTCTAGGCGGCTCTGAGGCCCAGACCTTCAGAGCTTCAGGGCCTCCTCCAGGCCCTGGCAGCCAGAAGCCACCCTTCATGAGTTACCGTTCAAGTCCGCAGTGAGGCCACAGCCCCCACACACAGATGGCCCCTCTGTCCCTGGCCGTGGCCCCTAACCCTCCTGAACTCATGCCCTGTGGGTGGGGAGCCCGGCTCACCTCTCCCAGGCTCAGCACGTTACAGACCCCACCGAAGGGTCATGATGGAGAATCGAAGCTCTCCCCCCGAGTGCCAGGGGGCCCATGTGTCTGGGTCCTGGCGAGAGAGAAGCTGCACTGCCCCCTCCGGGGAAGGACACACGTGCCACCGAGGGCAGCAGAGGTGCTGAGCAGAGGAGAACATGTCTTTGGAAAGGAGCTGAGGGGCCGCCCTGTCCACCTCCCAGGAGAATTCGGGGGACAGGCAGGGTGAGTCCCAGCTCTGCCACAGGCTGAGGCCCTCGAGCTGGCCCTTTCCTTGTCTGAGTCCAATTTCCTTATCTGTCAAGGGACAGGAATACTCAGCGTCGTGCCACCGTGGAGGGGTGGCCAGGAGCGCATGGAGGCCTGTGGGCTCAGCCTCGGGCGCCCCCATGGCACAGGGAGTCACCTGCTCCCGCGTCTCAGAGAAATAATGAATATAGTCTTAGTGTAAGAATATCCCACATGTTTGGACTTAGTATGTATATAGTACTCAACATCCTTCCTCACTTCTCTAAAACTCCAGCCTCACTGACAATCCTGTACCCCATCAGGCAACCCTACAAAACCCCCAAAAGGCGAACTGGTCATGGGTGGGATCACGAGATGGTAAGCGGCCATTAAATAAACCGCAGAAAAGGCAACAGGAAGTCTAGCCCTTCCCGGATATAGGAACTGTCCCTCTCTGCAACGCCAGTCCAGCCCCGACCCAGAGCCTAGCCCTTCCCCAGCCCAGCTGAGCCCTTGTCCCGCCCCGGGCCCCGCCCCCGTCCCACCCCGGGCCCCGCCCCCGTCCCACCCCGGGCCCCGCCCCCGTCCCACCCCAGGCCCCGCCCCGGACTCTGGCCCGCCTGGTCCCCCACCATGCCCCGCCCAACCTCCAGCCCCGCCCCGGCCCACCCTGCTTCCAACCAAAGCCCCGCCCCGGGCTCCAGCCTGCCCCAGGCCCCGCCCCCCCACCCCGCCCACTGCCGGCCCGCGCACCTCCGGTGAAGCTGTACCAGTCCGCCCCATTGATGATGCCGCCCCTCTTCAGGAAGTTGCCCCCACACCGGTTCTCCGACCTGTCCATCATCATAGGGTGCACGTCGGCGTAGGCTCGGGCCAGCAACTTGAACATCTGGAAGGGAGACGGAGAGGTCACCGCGAGGGCTGTGGTGGCCGCCCTGCTGGACGCCCTCTGAGCCGGGGGCAGAGGGTGAGGCAGGAGGTGCCTCCTATGGGCGGGGCTGCTGCAGGGAACGCCTGCAGCTCGGGTGGGAGGGGGGCAGTGTCCTTACAGCGGGCCCAGCAGGTGCAAAAGACCGGAGGTGGCTACAAGGGCACGTCACGGAGCCCTGCACACCTGGCTAGGGAGCGTGGGCTTCCCCTCGGGAAGGGGGCGTTCCGGAGGTAGGTCGGCATGAAGCATTTCTTGCTATTGTGCGGAGGGCAGGCCTTAGGGGGAAACAGGTGCGAGGGGGTGGGGGGGTGGGGGCTGGGATGGTCCCATTTTTACCGCCTTCACCTCTCAGGTGAACGTCTATTGTATTCACCACTTCATGTCCCCAGGGGACACCAGCCGCTGCAGGAGCCCACCCACCCTCATGACATCCCTCACTCTTGCAGGCCCCAGGTCCTCCTCCCAGACTGGACACAGCCACCTGTGTGTCCCAGAACCGGACACAGGTCTGACCCAGGGTGAAGGTTCCAAGCAAGGGCCAGATGGATGAGGGGTGCGCCTGCCCTGGGCCGGTTCAGGGCCCCTGGGCCCCAGAAGAGGTGTGTCCCTGTAGAAGGACCCTTCTTTAAGAAAAGGGGAGGTGGACAGGTGGGGTCAGCAATGAGCGGCTGCTCCAGGCCAGAGTGAGGTCTCTTCTGACGACTCAGACCCAGGGCCTGGGGTTTGGAGAAGGATGCGTCCAGTTTCTCGGGGTAAGGCTGCAGTTGCAACTTGGTCCCACAGACACAGCCCAAGTCCCCGAATACAAGCCCATGAGTGTCCTGCAGTCACCAAGGTCAGCAGTCCAGGACTGCTATCCTGCCAGCAGCCGCTACCGCCTGTGGTCAGCATCAGCTGCTTCAGGCAGGCATCCAGGTGCTGACGGGGTTGTTTCTGGAACTCTGCCTGGGCCCCCACCTCTCTGGTACCTACTACCCATCTGAAGAGTGGGACCTAGGCTGGTTGGGCCTAGAAGGTTAGGCCAGCCCCTCTCCAAGGTCTGCACCCCAAGATCCTCCCTCCTGGTCTCTCTCCATCCTGCCCTGGGGCCGTCTCCTGTCACCTGTCAGTCAGCCCCTCAGGAGAGCAGAGAAAGTCCCCACCACTCCAGGGTGCTTGAGCCCCAGGCTGGCTGGAATCAGGCCTGCCCTGGTGGCAGGAGCTCTGCCCAGGTGCCAAGTGTGGGTGGGTGGGGAAGACACAGGGATCATGACCACTCCCAGAGAAACAAGGTGGAGTGCAGTGGGCTGCTAGGAGGGGCAGACGTGGACTGGCTGCAGCCCAGGAGCACGGGCCAGGGTCAGAGAAGGACCAGCCAGCCAGGGACCTGCATAAACTAGCTCCTTCCCACTGAGGGATGGGCTGGGCCAGGGAGGGCCTGGACGGCAGGACGGAGCTGGAGCCGAGCTGGGAGCAGGATTTTGGCAGAAGGGGCAGGTGTGTAGAGGGACAGAGGGGCGAGGCAGGCAGCCCTGGCTGGCCTAGGAGCCTTGAATGCTGCCCTAGTCCACCGGCCACCATGGAAGTCTGGGGGTGTGGCTTGGACACCCTGCTCAGGCCCTCCTCCTGCTCCTCGACTCCCCAAGCCTCTCCTGGGACCCTGGTTTCCACAGAGACCACCGCTGGCTGCAGGTCTGAAGGATGATCGATCGGTGATTGATGGCTGGTGGGAAGGCGCTCAGTGTTCTGACTCTGTGGGGACTCGTTGAGGTGAACGTCCCCCCTCGAGGCATCTTCACGCATTGCCCCTGAGAGCCAAGGAGTCTGAGCCTGCTGCCCAGCGGCTCCTGCTGGTGGAGGACACGGCTTCACCCAGATGCTGATCTGCCCTCTGACGGCACAGCCACACCGGGCGCAGGCCAGGCAGAGGCGAGACACCCAGCCACTCCAGAAGCACTGGCAGAGCTCCAAGCATAGAAGCCAGCACCTCTCCAGGTCCTAGGGACTTGCTGGTGCAGGAGTGAGTGAGTGAGTGAGCGAGCGAGCAAGTGAGTGTATGAGTGAGTGATGAGTGAGTGAGTGTACCACAGAATGGGTGAGTGAGTGAATGGGTGAGTGAGTGAATGTATGAGTGAGTGAGTGAGTGAGTGAGTGTATGAGTGAATGGGTGAGTGAGTGAGTGAATGTATGGGTGAGTGAGTGAGTGAATATATGAGTGAGTGAGTGAGTGAGTGTATGACTGAGGGATGAGTGAGTGA
The DNA here is from genome assembly GCF_032405125.1 of Capricornis sumatraensis. Classification (NCBI taxonomy): domain Eukaryota; kingdom Metazoa; phylum Chordata; class Mammalia; order Artiodactyla; family Bovidae; genus Capricornis; species Capricornis sumatraensis. The sequence goes on along the minus strand of NC_091075.1, from coordinate 116,930,670 downwards.
ATGGGTGAGTGAGTGAGTGAGTGAGTGAGCGAGTGAGCGAGTGTATGAGTGAGTGATGAGTGAGTGAGTGTATGAGTGAGTGATGAGTGAGTGAGTGAGTGAGTGTACGAGTGAATGGGTGAGTGAGTGCGTGAGCGAGTGTATGAGTCAGTGATGAGTGAATGAGTGACTGTACGAGAGAATGGGTGAGTGAGTGAGTGTATGAGTGAGTGATGAGTGAGTGAGTGAGTGAATGAGTGAATGGGTGAGTGACTGATGACTGAGTGAGTGAGTGAGTGAGTGTATGAGTGAGTGAGTAACTGAGTGAGTGTATGAGTGAATGGGTGAGTGAGTGAGTGTATGAGTGACTGAGTGAGTGAGTGAGTGTACGAGTGAATGGGTGAGTGAGTGCGTGAGTGAGTGTATGAGTGAGTGATGAGTGAGTGACTGTACAAGAGAATGGGTGAGTGAGTGAGTGAATGTATGAGTGAGTGATGAGTGAGTAGGTGAGTGAGTGAATGAGTGAATGGGTGAGTGACTGATGATGAGTGAGTGAGTGTATGAGTGAGTGACTGACTGACTGAGTGAATGGGTGAGTGAGTGAGTGAGTGTATGAGTGTATGAGTGAGTGAGTGAGTGAGTGATTGGGTGAGTGAGTGAGTGAGTGATTAATGGGTGAGTGAATGGGTGAGTGACTGAGTGACTGAGGGAGTAACTGAATGAGTGAGTGTATGAGTGAGTGAGTGTGTGAGTGGGTGAGTGAGTGAGTGAGTGAGTGTATGAGTGAGTGAGTGAGTGAATGGGTGAGTGAGTGAGTGTGTGAGTGGGTGAGTGAGTGTATGAGTGAGTGAGTGAGTGAATGGGTGAGTGAGTGAGTGTGTGAGTGGGTGAGTGAGTGAGTGAGTGAGTGTATGAGTGTATGAGTGAGTGAGTGAGTGAGTGATTGGGTGAGTGAGTGAGTGAGTGATTAATGGGTGAGTGAATGGGTGAGTGACTGAGTGACTGAGGGAGTAACTGAATGAGTGAGTGTATGAGTGAGTGAGTGTGTGAGTGGGTGAGTGAGTGAGTGAGTGTATGAGTGAGTGAGTGAGTGAATGGGTGAGTGAGTGAGTGTGTGAGTGGGTGAGTGAGTGAGTGAGTGAGTGTATGAGTGAGTGAGTGAGTGAATGGGTGAGTGAGTGAGTGTGTGAGTGGGTGAGTGAGTGAGTGAGTGAGTGTATGAGTGAATGGGTGAGTGAGTGAGTGAGTGATTAATGGGTGAGTGTATGAGTGAGTGAGTGAGTGAATGGGTGAGTGACTGAGTGACTGAGGGAGTAACTGAATGAGTGAGTGTATGAGTGAGTGAGTGAGTGAATGGCTGTGTGAGTGAGTGAGTGAGTGAGTGAGTAACTGAGTGAGTGTGTGTATGAGTGAGTGAGTGAAATGAGTGAGTGAGTGAGTGAGTGTATGAGTGAGTGAATGGGTGAGTGAGTGAGTGAGTGTATGAGTGAGTGAATGGGTGAGTGAGTGAGTGTATGAGTGAGTGAGTGAGTGAGTGAGTGATTGTATGAGTGAGTGTATGAGTGAGTGAGTGGGTGAGTGAATGGATGAGTGTGTGAGTGAGTGAGTAACTGAGTGAGTGAGTGTATGAGTGAGTGAGTGAGTGTGTGAGTGAGTAAGTGAGTGAATGGGTGAGTAAGGGAATGAATGAGAGGATGGGTGAATAAATGAGTGAGTGGTTGAATTAATGAAGCGCTGAGTGAATGAATTAGTGAGTGAGTGAATGACTGAGGACATGCATGACTGAGTGATGAATGAGTGAATGAGTGGGTAACCTGAATGAGTGAGTGAGTGAGTGGCTGAGTGGCTGAGTGAGTGGCTGAATGAATGAGTGAGTGGGTGATGAGTGACTGACTGAATGAATGACTGAGTGAGAGAATCAGGGAGGGAGGAAATGAATGAGTGGATGGGTGAATAAATGAGTGAGTGGGTGAATTAATGAATGAGTGGCTGAGTGAGTGAGTGAATGGATGAGTGAGTGATGAGTGAGTGACTGAATGAATGACTGAGGGAATCAGTGAGGGAGGGAGGAAATGAGTGAGTGGATGGGTGAATAAATGAGTGGGTGAGTTAATGAATGAGTGAATGGGTGAGTGCGTGAGTGAGTGAATGGGTGACTGAGTGAGTGAATGAGTGCGTGAGTGAATCAGTGAGTGAGGGAGGAAATGAATGAGAGGATGGGTGAATAAATGAGTGGGTGAATTAATGAATGGGTGAGTGAGTGGGTGACTGGGTGGGTGGCTGAGTGAGTGGGGATGTGAGGTGTGACAGAGGCAGAGGGCACCAGAACGAACGAGGGCAGGGACAGTCACCGGGGACACACAGGTGACATACAGATGGTGCAGCCCCCCCGGCGCTGCAGGAGGTGGGCTCAGCCCGAGCCCGCTGGGCCCCCCCCAGCTCCCACTGCCCACAGCCCTGAACCTCACTCCTGGGAGCCTGAGGGAGCCGTACCCGATCCTTCGGCTCCACGGGTTGGCTGGCCCTGGAGGACGCCCTTCTCAAAGTCCATCCTCAGGCTGCGGTCCACACACGCACACAGACACACACACACCCCATCCCCGCTTGTCCCCGGCCTCCCGGGCAGCCCCCGTCCTGGCCGAGGCTGCACCTCCTCGTCCTTGCCCGAGTCTGGCTCCGTCTCCCCCAGGAGACGAGGGCCCGCAGCTCAGGGCCCCGTCCTCTTCACGGCGGTGGGGGGGAGACCTGCCGCACGCTCGGGGGGCTGGGTGAGATGGGGGGACCCCTGAGGGACCACAGCACAAGACCTTAGTGACCCAGTCAGACCTTCCGGAGCCTCCCCACGCTGGTCAGGGGAAGACCTGCAAGCTGCACCCTCCTGCGAGGGCAGGAAACTCCTGCTCCTGGCGGGGCACAAACGGCTCTGGGGGCTGGGGGTCAGCAGGGCAGAATGCGCAGCTCAGCTCCAGGGGTGACCCAGCAAAGCTCACCCCCCCTCCCTGGCCTCGGTCTCCTCAGCTCCCATGCCCTTCCAGAAGGCCAGCTCTGGTGTCCGTCAGGGCAGGGGGTACCCCTGGAGAAGGGAAGAATGTGGCCAGAGAGGGGTCCGGCCAGCGTCCCGGGTCTCATCCCCTGCTGCTCTGACCGGTGGGGAAAACGGGCCTCCTACAGGCCCAGGTGACCAGAACTCCTAGTCGGACCCCGCTGCTTCCCAGGGCACCTGAGAAGTGAAACAAGTCGCTCAGTCGTGTCCGACTCTGCGACCCTGAGGACTGTCCATAGGATTCTCCAGGCCAGAATACTGGAGTGGGGAGCCATTCCCTTCTCCAGGGGATCTTCCCAACCCAGGGATGGAAATGAGGTCTCCCACACTGCAGGCAGATTCTTTACCAGCTGAGTCACCAGGGAAGGGCCTGACCTTTAGCAAGCCTGCCCTGCCCACAATGGGGGAGGCGCCCTCCCCTGGGACATAACACACGGGGCGGCCTGTGTGGGGAGGGCATTCAGCCAGGGTCCCCACCCCAGCAGCTCCCAGAGGAGACACTGATGGAAGGTGGGGTGGCCAGAGAAGGGAGGGAAGAAGCTGGCTGGAAGGCTTCCTGGAGGAGGGGGTTTGGAGCTGGGTCTGGAAGGCTCCGAATTGTTCAGAAGGCTGGAAGGTTTCACTCGCTTCAGGACCCGAAGGACTTCAGGCCCCCCGAGGGCACCACCCACAGCAAACCCGCCCAGCCTCTCACCTTCTCGTCGGGCGTGGGAGAAAACATCTTCTCCTCCTGGGGATGCTTGGAGAAGTCGAAGGGATAGGACACCACCAGGTCGCCCCCGTGGAGGCTGGCCGAGAGCACGAAGGGAATGGTTCGCATCCACTTCATTATTGCCTTCGTCTCAGGGGCCACCTATCCAGGGTGGGTCGGGGGGGAGGAGGAGACGGGCCTCAGGGCCAGGCGCGCCCCCGCCGATCACTCAGCCCCACGCCCAAGCTTTAGGATTCCGCCCCGGCCCCACCCCACCAGCTGCTCCCAAGTGCCCATCCTGGGCCTGCAACTCTCCTCCCCCATCTCCTGTGGACGCCACCTCCTCCAGACAGCCCTCCCACACACCGCCACCAGGCACCTGCCAGGCTCTGGGAGCTTTCAGTAGGGGCAGGACCCCCCCAAGGGTCCCGGAATAACCAGAAACCCTTGGGTGCGGCAGCGGGCTCCTACCTTACCCCACCAGTAGTGCTGGGGGATGGCGATGTGGTCGCTGCGCACGCCGCGGACAGAGGCCAGGCGGTAGTACTCGGACGTCAGGTCAGGGAAGTTCCGGTTCAGGTCCAGGTTTTGCGCGTTCTGCCTGCCGCTGGTCCACCCGTTGTAGCCGGCACCCTGAACCCCAGGATGGCCCCCAGCCAGGGGTCAGCATGCCCACCCTGATCCCCCTGGGAGGGAGGCGTAAGGCTGGGCTGAGAGTCATGGTGGGCAGCACCCTGAACCCCAGGACAGCCCCCAGCCAGGGGTCAGCACGCCCACCCTGATCCCCCTGGAGGGAGGCTCAAGGCTGGGCTGAGAGTCACAGCGGGGGGCACCCTGAACCAGAGAACGGCCCCCAGCCAGGGGTCAGCACGCCCACCCTGATCCGCCTGGGGGGAGGTGCAAGGCTGGGCTGAGAGTCATGGTGGGCAGCACCCTGAACCCCAGGACAGCCCCCAGCCAGGGGTCAGCATGCCCACCCTGATCCCCCTGGGAGGGAGGCGTAAGGCTGGGCTGAGAGTCATGGTGGGCAGCACCCTGAACCCCAGGATGGCCCCCAGCCAGGGGTCAGCACGCCCACCCTGATCCCCCTGGGAGGGAGGCGTAAGGCTGGGCTGAGAGTCATGGTGGGCAGCACCCTGAACCCCAGGATGGCCCCCAGCCAGGGGTCAGCACGCCCACCCTGATCCGCCTGGGGGGAGGTGCAAGGCTGGGCTGAGAGTCATGGTGGGCAGCACCCTGAACCCCAGGACGGCCCCCAGCCAGGGGTCAGCACGCCCACCCTGATCCCCCTGGAGGGAGGCTCAAGGCTGGGCTGAGAGTCACGGCGGGGGGCACCCTGAACCAGAGAACGGCCCCCAGCCAGGGGTCAGCACGCCCACCCTGATCCGCCTGGGGGGAGGTGCAAGGCTGGGCTGAGAGTCATGGTGGGCGGGGTTCTCTCTGGTTTCATGAGATGAACTCTGGAGCTCATCCGCCACCTCCCTGACCTCCGGGCTGACCCTCCAACCTCAGGCCCCGCGCTGGCCGGCTGTGCCCTGCCTGGGGTGCCTCATGTCAAGGATGCATAGCTTGCTGCCCACCCCTTGAAGGCCTTGCTCAGTCACATCCTCCAAGAGGCCCTCCACTCCTGGCCCCTCCCACCCACCCCTGTTTCATCCTGCTTCTACGGGGCATGTCACCTTTTAAGCCACCACAGAATTCCCAGCGTGGGCCAAGCAGGGCTTTGCCTGTTTGGATGCCCGCTGACTCCCGATGACCCAGGATGCCAGGTACACAGACCCTCCCCAGCCGCTAGCGGGTGAACGGGCAGGGCATGTGGAAGGCAGCGGCCGCAGGGCCGGCGTGGGGGCGCTCACCTCTGCGGCCGCCACCTCGTAGCCGTCGGGGTTCATGGAGGGCAGCAGGTGGATGCGGGTGGTGTTGAGCAGGCGCTGGATTCGGGGGCTGCCCAGCAGGTACTCGGAGCATAGGTACTGGGCCAGGTAGATGAGCATCTCGCGGCCGGCCACCTCGTTCCCGTGGATGTTGCCGATGAGCTTCACCTCCGGCTCCACTGTGGGGAGGGGAATACAGTGACCCTGGGGAGTCGTCTCCAGGGGTCCCCGGAAACTTGAGGGCCTGCGTGGCAAGGGCAGCCTGTTGTTATGGAACCTATTCACACTTGTTCTGGCCCAAGGGTCTCTGTGATTAACGAGGTCTCATCCAGGCCACCACTTTCGCTGGGCTCATCGGTGACGTAGAGCCTTAAACACTAGCGTGATGGATCGATAGCTGGTTAATAACTCTACACGCTGTCATCGGTCTGTGTGAATTTCATTCACGGCCACTCCTCGTGCTTGTGCGGCGGAGGAGAGTGGACACGGTGCTTAGACGGGAAGACAGGTGGCCCTCGAATGAAAGGGTGGATAGATGGAGGGATGGGTAGGTGGAAGGCAGGAAGACAGATGGACGGATGCATCGATGGGTGAAGGCCTGGATGGAGGGAAGATGGGTGGGTGGGAGGATCGCTAGGTGGAAGGAGGGAAGCAACGAAGGAAGAGAGAAGGATGGGAGAAAGGAAAGAAAGAAGGAATGAAGGTGGCTGAAGGATACACGGATGGAAGAATGGGTGGCCACATGGATGGGTGGATGTGTGCAAGAGTGGACCAGGAGCCCAGCGGTCTTGCTAATGTGGACCCTGGATGAGTCGCCTCTCCTCTCTGAGCCCCGCACTGCTCACATGGAAAACGGCATCTCCCTCCCAGGCTGTGTGCAGCCCCGTCCCTCCCACAGTCCCAGGGCACAGATGCTCCTGAGGCTGTCACAGCAGTCACCGCCCACGGCCCCTCACAGAGGACACCGCCCGCCCCGTTGTTCCACAGGTGCGCCCACTCAACCTGAAAGCGAGAGTCCCGCCTTCAGCCCAGAGCAGGCAGGGGAGCCGGGCAGGGTGGGCCTTGGAGGCAGGGGCGAGGCTCGATGACCTCCGACCCCCGATGGGAGATGGGGCTCTGGGGACAGGTTCATGCTGCAGAAGCCACCCGGATGGAGACCAGGCTGAGCGCAGCTGGATCAGCAAAGGGGGCCGGAGCCGCTTTGCCAAGACGAGGGCCGTGCTTGACTACTCGGGAAGGACCAAGGCCAGGTGGGACTATTTCCAGACCGATCCTGTCTGACTCGCAGGGTCTCGGGCACAGACGAGCTGAGGGGCCGAGGAGAAGGCCTGGGACCCTGTGCCCAGATGCTCTTGGTGCCCTGGGGCCGGGCTGGTATTCATCTTTGCCTCGCCACCCAGGAAACAGGTTGTCCAGCCAGGGCGCCGAGTCTTTGCCAGAACATCGGGGTTCTGGGGCCAGACCCCCACGCCCCACCCCGGAGCCCAGCGCCTTTTCCTTGACCTGCCCCTGACATTGCTTCACAGTCATTTTTTCCAGCATCTGCACTGCAGGCCGGAAGGGCCTTCCCCGTCACAGCAGGTGAACCAGGACTGGGGCAGGGCCTGACCGCCGCTGAGCCCGACCGCCGCTGAGCCCGACCGCCGCTGAGCCCTGCAAGAGCGCGGCTGCAGGGACAGTGAGATCCACCACTCGCCACGTGGGGCCCCAGCCCGAAACAGGACGTAGCCTCCTAGGAGCTGAAATGAACTTGGATTTTAAATAAATAGGAAGACGCTCTACGAATGTGGACCAAGCCACTCAGAGGAGGAGCTGTCAGGGGCCAGGGCCCAGCGCCCACATACCCGCCTGGCATCTGGTGCAGCAGGACAAGGTTGCAGAGACAACAAAACGCAGTTAAGTTTTCCACTAGAGACACACAAGGCCAGACGGGCCTGCGGTCACTGTACACCCCTCACCTCAAAGCCCAGACGTCTGCAGTCCCCAGGGCCATGACCCTCCTGGCCGCCTCCTCCCCAACCCCCAGCGTGGCTGAGACAGTGGGCGCACACGCCTGGTGGGATGTGGCCAGCACCCCAGTGCCCCCAGCACGCCCCAAATCCCCACCCACCCCGTCCCCCAAACACGGGGGGCTTTGATGAGGACCGAGGACCTGCTCGTGTGCCCCAAGACCAAGCAGGCCGGTGCCTTTTCCCAGCCCAGACCGCTCACCCCCTGCCGCCCGACGGCGGCAGCAGCTTACTCAGCTCGTGCTGGCCAGGCCGGCTCGAGAACTCTATGACCAGCAGGTCCCGGCCGTCGAAGCTGCGCCCGATGCTGTAGGTCTTGGAGATGTGAGCGCAGCGGGCTGCCGTCCGCCTCAGCACGCGCACCATCTGGGCGTAGGAGTGATGGGTGAACTGAATGAAGGTGGGCGGGTAGCCCGAGGGCAGTGCCTCCTCGATGTCCAGGCCTCCTGGGGGCGGGGTGGGGGTGGACACGGGCACCAGGGGTCAGCTCGGGGCTGCCGCTGCCCTCACCCCCAGCCCCGGCCCCGCCCTGGGGAGCCCGGGATGTCGGGACCCACACGGATCCCTCGGACGCCTCTCCAGACATGACTGCGTTTGTAATTAAAGCTCCCTTTGTGAAACCTGACGTGGAGAGCTAATCACACCCCCCAACAGGCATGCACAGCAACGCAGCTCCTGGCGTCAGTGAAGAACAGGCGTGTGGGGTTGGTTTGGAAATTTCGTAACATACGGAGCAGCAGAGCACAGAACAGGCTCACGCACAGGATCCTCAAAGAAAACCGCGGCCTGGCTGCCTTCTGACCTCGGGTGACTCTGTGTCCCCGCGCGTCGGCAGTGACGGGGGAGGAGGGGGAGGGACGGGGGCTGCAGAAGGTATGCTTTGCCCCTACATTCGCAAAGCTTCCTCAGGAGACAGTCTGGGCTTCCAGGCATAGGCCAGCTGTCTATCACGGCCATCCCCAGACCAGCTGGTGGGCCCCTCCTGCGCACAGGAGCACCCCAAGGTCAGCCCAGGGGCTCCCAGACCCCCTCCTGTGGGGTCTCTGCACGCAAGTCCCAGCGGGCTGGTCTTGGAGGGCAGGGGCACTAACAGTGGACGCTTTTCCCAAGCGTCTCACTTGCCTTGTGGTTTCGTTTCTGCTCAAAATGGTTTCTGAGGGAGAAGAAAGCAAATGGAACCAGCAATTTGGTGGCGGACTGGCCCAAAATAAACTCCCTCCAGCCCACTCTGCGGGCTTCCCTGGGGCCGGCAGGCCTGGCCCCACAGAGATGTCGGGTTCCTTTCCTCTGTCTCTTGGCCCCCACCCAGCCACGCTTCCTGCCTCTTCCCCGGCGGACGGCTCCCGTCTGCCTGCAAAGTGCAGCCCATGGGCCACTGAGTCACAAAGAAGCTGCAGGGAGATGGCACCCTCATCTCCCTCCCAGATTCAGCTCCAGGATCAGCCCTGAGCTCTGCACAGCCAGTGACTGGCGGAGTGGGAAGCCAGGGCTGGCTGGGGGCCAGCCCAAGGTGCCCCTGGTTGCCACCCCCCACCTCCTTGGTTCCCAGCTGGGAGCCGAGGACACAGCGGGCATCTGAGAGCCATCAGGCGTGTGGACTGATCGACCCACCCGTCAGTGGCCGGCCTGACTCACATCAGCCCCCTCCCTGCTGCTGGTGGCCTTCCCAGAGCCTCCACTCTGTCACCTGTGAAATGGCTGCACCGGTATTCAGGGTCACTGTGGGGTCTTAACAAGACAACACGTGTGTGACACTTGACCCCAGATCACGCGGACTTCCCTGTGAGCTTTGTGACGTCACTACATGAGACGCCGGAAGCCACCGTCCCGCACCAACCGATGTCACACACACTGGCCATAGGTGGCTATTTGCACTTAGGCTCAAATTCATTACAGTCAAGGAAAATCAAAACTTAAATCTCCAGTCACCTGAGCCACGTTCCCAGCTCTCAGGAGCCACGTGTAATGCGGGAGCTGCGGTCTAGGCCAGCACAGGGGGCTCTCCTCGCGGGCCACCAAGGGCCCCACTGCCACTGGGGTCATCCGTCTCACTCACTCTGGAATCCCAGCTGGGGGTCAGGGAGGCCTGCAGAGGCACTCGCCACCCATCGCCCCACATCACAGCCATGTGGCCCCCAGAAGCCCTTTGCACACCCCCTGAGACGAGGGGCTCACTACCACCCGGGGCTGCCCATTCCAGCTCCACTCATTTGTCTGTTTGAGAAACCAAAGTCCATCTCTGCAGCCCCTCTGGGTGGCTTCCCTGAGCCCACGGGGTTCCACGGACCCCACTCTGAGGCATCTGGCTGCCGCTCCAGTCAATATCCCACATGTGATCTTTCAGGAACAGCCACAGGTGATCACAGGATTTGCCAGGCAGGTCTCAAGAGAGACAGGCTCCCCACATCAGCGCCCTGCAGTTCTCTGATGGGCGGGAGGAGTGCCATCCAGGACTCAGGCCCCCACCCTCTGCCCTCCCAGCCTGGTCCCTGCACCCGGGGCCTCTGCCTTGGCCGAGGCACTGCCCTCCTGACACATGTCCTGTTCATCCACCCGGTCATCCAGCCACTCACCACCGTGGGGGCCCCCCCGGAACCCACCTCGAAGCTTCTCCAGAGGGTCGTAGCAGCCTTCCTCCGGGCCTGAAAAGTAGCGGCCGCAGTCGAGGAAGTAGGGCCAGGCCATGTCGATGGCGTCGAAGGCGGGCTGGCAGGCCTCGCGCAGCGCCCCGCAGACGTGGCGGCAGGGTCTCCGTACACGGCCACCCTCGCAGCGCGGGGCCAGCACGGCGCAGCCCAGCAGGCGCAGGTCGGGGTTGCACTGGCCCTCCAGGAGGTGGTGCAGCACGCTCAGTAGGATGTACTCGGAGCTGGACTCCACGGCCGCCCGGGTCCGGTGCTGCAGCAGCGTGGGGAAGGCCGTCCGGTTGTAGGTGACGTCGCTGCAGGTCTGCAGCTGCAGGTCCACACACGTGGCTGCGGAGGGGGGGGGATGGACGGCGGGGTCACCAGGGCACTCCCTCCCATGATGACCCCCCCAGGACGTGCTGCCTACTAAGTGCTGCTCTGACCAAGCTGACACCACTCAGGACCAGAGCCCGCAGGAATGGGCGGCACGGAGAGGCCTGGACAAGGCCCATGGCGGAGGGAGCCAGGGCCTTTGGGAGGATCTGAGATGGCCCCCGGGCTGACCTGTGAGAGGGCCTGGCAGGCTGCCCTGGGTCTCAGCTTCCACATCCGCAGACTGGGCCCAGGAAAGCCAGCCCAGCCAAGGGGTTGCCTCGTTAAGGCATTTGGTTGACTTCTGTTTGGCGAAAATATTGTCTCACTTAAAAAGAAAAAAGTAATTCTTTACCAGCTTCCCCTGTGGCTCAGCTGGTAAAGAATCCGCCTGCAATGCTGGAGACCTGGGTTCTATTTCTGGGTTGGGAAGAGTCCCTGGAGAAGGGAAAGGCTACTTACTCCAGTATTCGGGCCTGGAGAATTCCAGGGACTGTATAGTCCATGGGGTCGCAGAGAGTCGGACATAACTGAGTGACTTTCACTTAAAAAAAAATCCAGTCCTTCTGCTCAGAATGCCCCAATGCCCAAATCTGGCAGGAGGAGCCTTGAAGAAATGCCTGCTCTGAGCACCTCTGATACGCCAGATCCACGTCCTCTCCAGCATCACCCCCAAGAGCTCAGTGCTCCCTTCCTCACTTTAGACACAGGAACTTGGGGCCAGGTGGGGAGGGGCTTGTCCCAGCCCCGGACTCAGCAGGTGCCGAGAACACCCAGGGTGCAGAGGCAGCCAGCACGGCACACACGCACGTCAAGTCAGACCCCAGACCTCCTCAAGCCCGCCTGGGGGGCCGCGGGGAGGGAGGGATGGAAGAGACCCCCGCAGGAGCCCAGGGCAGAGCCGGGGTGGGAGCCCAGCTGCACAGAGGGAGGGGCCTCCTGCTCTTGTTTTGCCTGATTTCTAGCTCTTTTAATTAGGTCTGGATTTGATCGATGGGCCCTCCTACTCACCACCCACTGCAGAACCCCGGGTTCCTCCCCCTAAAAGGCTTTGACAGTGTGGAGGCCCTGCGTTCACTCCCACAAAACAAAACCGGGCGGTCCAGGTACTTACCGCTGTCTGCGGCTGCAGACCTGGAGCATGCACCTGCAGACAGAGAGGGCGACATCGTCAGGGGTGGGGACCCCTGCCCGTCCCCAGATCCCGCTGCTCCTCACAGGGCCGGGCCCCCAGCCCCTCCCGCCCTCTGACGTCCACGTGGCCCGGGAGGGAAGACTGAGTCTCAGGTCACAGAGCTTCCCTAACAGGAGGCGGAGCACTGGCCCGGAGTGCTGGCCCATCACCACGGTGTGAACACCTCCACTGTGGCTGACGCTGGGGGATGCAAGTGCAGGAAACAAGAAATCAGGAAGTGGGTGCTGGGCAGGGGCGGGGGGGAGACAGGCAGAGCGGAACGAGCTGGGACCAGAGGGGAAATGTCCTAACCCCAGATCTCCATCTGGAACCCAGGCCTGGACCACGGTCCGACAAGGATGGAGGCTGCTTCTAGGGATTCACCTTACAGCCCGGGGTCACGGAAGCCTACCTGAGCACACGTGAGCCCCCCAGCGGGGGGATACGAGTGGGGGGTCCTGTTAGGCTAGCTGAGCAGCCCCCTGTACACACAGTACCCCCACCAAGGACAGGGCAGCCACAGCCCCTGACCCCCGCGGACCAGCTCCCTAAGCTGTCACAGGAAGGAGACATTCAAGGCGCCCTCTCGCCAAGGACTCCACGTGTCCCATCCGGCTGGGACCACTCGGGCAACGTAAGGGGCAGAAGGATAATTCTCCTGAAGCATCCAGGCAACAGGCCTGCCCCTCAGTATAACAGAGAGGGCTGCAGCTGCCCGCCACCCCGCCCTGCGCATTGGCAATTTCCAAGCACATGCCAACTCCCATCACCTGACCCCATCACCCGACTCCAAGCCTTTCCGGTCTGAGCCATTGACAGGCTGTGCCCACTGCCCTCTGCAGCAGGAGGAGGTGTGATGACGAACCAAAATGCGGAACTAAAGGAAGGGCGGGGAACCGCGCCAGTTTCTGCTTGGACGCTGCACTAACTGCCCATCTGCGTTTGGAGAAAAGACGAACGGATTCAGTCGGAGCAGGACCTCCCCGCCAGGAGCATCCATGCCCAGCGCTCACACTCAGAATTCACACTCACCGACCCGTGCAATGCCACACCTGTCAGCTCAGGAGATCAGTGGCTCACGCCAAGGCCCCTTCCTCCCCACACCTGTGTCCCAATGCCAAGCCTGTGCCTGCCACGTGCTGGCCCAGAACTGAGCAGGGCAGAGCAGAGCTGAAAACGCACTCAGACTTGGTGAGTAAAACTCCCCCTGGCCCTGGGGCCTCGGCTGGCCTCAGGAAAATGCAGGCGGAGGAGGCCGGAACACAGCAGTTACCCCCAAGCCAGCTCCTTCTGAGCATCAGACCCACTCAGCTGCCTGGACTTGAGTGGATTTGACAAGCGTATCCCTCCTGGTTGCACGTGGCTCCAAGCCTCCCCAAGTCACATATGAGAAAGCTGAGGCTCTGGGCCTCGGTTTCCCTGTCTGTAAAATGGGGCACTAGTGCCCATTGTTGCTCCCAGGTGGTGCTAGTGGTAAAGAATCCGCCCGCCAGTGCGGACCCGTGAGAGACGCGGGTCCCACCCCTGGGTCAGGCAGATCCCCCGGAGGAGGAAACGGCAACCCACTCCAGGATTCTTGCCTGGAGAATCCCATGGACAGAGGAGCCTGGAGGGCTACAGTCCATGGGGTCACAAAGAGATGGACACAACTGGGCGACTTAGCACCATTTTTGCTGGAGGGCCCCACGAGCTGGTGGTGATGGCAGGGTCTAGGGAGGGCCCAACACAGAGTGGCTCCGGGGCGCAGAGGAAGAAGGGGGCCTGGCCCCTGTGACTCGCCCACAAGACTGCAGTGCCCGTTGCGATGGACAGGAGGGCAGCATCTACGGATGTGCACCAATGCTGCCAGCGTGGCTACCAGGAGCAAGAGAAAGACGGTGGACTCACCTCCTGGGACGGCTGTAACGAAGACCCACAGGTCGGTGGAACAGGCCTTGGTCCTCTCCCGGTTCTGAAGGCCAGACTCCCAAAATCAAGCTGCTGGCAGGCCACACCCCTCCGCAGGCTCGGAGAAGAGTCCTCCTGGGCCCTCAGCAGCCCTGAGCTGTGGCCACATCACCCCATTCCCTGCCTCCGTGACCCCGTGTTCCTTCCGGTGTGCTGTGCCCAAATTCCCACCCTCTTCCAAGGATACCAGTCACGGGATTCAGAGCCCAGCCTAAGCCAGTGCGCCTTCCTCCTATCGCAGCCAAACCTGCAAAGGCCCCAGGTCCCAATCAAGCCACAGGCAGAGGCATGGGGGAGGGCGCCTAGGACTTCAACATATCTTTGGGGGACACAAAACAACAAGCCAGCCCCAGTGGGGGCCTTCGGGGAGCTTGGGCTGGGGTGGGGTCGAGAGGACACACCGTCCAGGGTGGTGCCCACCAGCCACGCACAGGCACCGAGCACCTGAAAGGCTGAGACTCGAAACGGACGTGTGCTTCGGGTGTAAAGTACCAACTTGCAGCTAAGCTGCTAAGTCACCTCAGTCGTGTCCGACTCTCTGCAGCCCCAGGGGCTGCAGCCCGCCAGGCTCCTCTGTGCATGGGATTCTCCAGGCGAGAACACTGGAGTGGGTTGCCGTGCCCTCCTCCAGGGGACCTTGCGGACCCAGGGATTGAACCCGTGTCTCTTGCATCTCCTGCCTTGGCAGACGCGTTCTTTACCACTAGCACCAACTGCGGAGCCCCAATATTGTGTATATATCAGGTTAAATAAGATTTGCTCTTAAGTTTAATTTCACCTGTTTCTCACTATCTCTTTCGGGTAGCTTCTGGGAAATGTTAGGCAATGTTTTGGGGGTTGGCATTAGCATGTTGGACAGCGCTGGTCCAAAGGCTGCTCTTGAGCAGTCTACGCGTGACCGTTACACCTCTTGACCACAAGGTGTCAGCGTGTCTTCAACCAAGGGAGCAAGACTGCCGGGGGTCATGGTATCCTAAGGTGGGGAACAATAACAGAATGAGGCCAGAGAGGTCGGCCCATCTACCCAGGGACACACAGTCGTCCAGGGAATACAGGATTTGAACCCAGACCTGCGTGGCCCCTCAAAGCATGGAAACTGCCTCAAATTCCAGGCTGCTGATAAGAAGGCAAGGGACAGGCTGGGGGTTGGGGGGGGGTGGTGTCTAGGCCTGCTTGCTCTGAGCCCCAGGACAGTAAGACAGGACAAGGACAGTCCTGGACATAGCACCCCAGAGTCAAGCTGCCTGGCCCTGCCCTCATCACTGTGTGGTCCGGGAAAGGCACTGGGCTTCCACGGACCACACATGCTCACAAGGAGATCCCACCGGAAAAAGGAATTATTCTACAAAGAGGCACTAATGCCACACAGAGGGGAAGACAGAGACCCTCCCTGCCCAAGCCCCAGAGAAGGGTCTGCACTTCTCCCTGGGAAAAGGGCAGGTCAGGGAGAGCTTCCTGGAGGAGGGGGTCTGTGCTCCCTGACAAGCCTATAATAGTGGACACTTCCTGGGGTCTTGGGGGAGGCTCCATCCGTGGCACCCTCTGCATGACCTTCTGCATCCCACGTGTGCACACAGGTGTGGGCACACACTCAGACACCCAGACACACTGCCCGGCCCCGGGCCTTTCTGTAGAAAGTGGGGGAGGAGAGAGGGGAAGGTGGGGCAGAGGTGGAGAGAAAATTCAGCCTGAGCTGAGAGAGGAGAGGGAGAGATGGGCTCAGCCAACTGCAGGGGCCCTTTGCTCCTGGCACAACCCACTTGGCTGGTGCCAGCAAGTTCTCAGGTGTCCACAAACCTCCGGCACTTGGGAGACTCAGAATCCGACACGCCCAGACCCCAGTGTGGGAGGGAACCCCCACCCCCACCGCAGTCCGGGTCACAGGTGTCTGCTGCTAAGGACCCTGACGGCGGCGGACCAGACGCACCCTCACCTTTCAATGTGAAGGGAAACTGAGGCCCACCCAGAAGGTGTGGGGAGGACCACAGCCCAGGCCCCAGCTGGCCCCCCTTCTCAGATGCCTCCCATCACCCTCCCAGGCGCGCAGCCCCTGGATACTCCCTGAGTCCCGCCGTCCCCTGCCCCCAGAATCCTCCAGGAGCACCCCCTTTCCCGGGCAGGGGCCGCACCCGCTCCCTGGCCCTCTGCACCCGCTTCCGGAGACACTGCTGTCCACATCACGGAGTTGGGAGGGAGGGCTCAAGAGTCTGCAACGGGGTCCAGAGGCCGCCCCCTTCCTGGAAGGACCGGGGACCTCAGATGCCCTCTCTTCCTGCAAAGCCCTGGCACCTGCTCCTTAGGACCCCACCTGCAGGGCACCCCCCTGCCCCGGGGTTGGCGGTACCCAGATCGAGAAGCAGCCCCTGCTGGATGGAGCCCTGGGTGCTGAGAGTGGGGCACCTCTGCTGACCCCCAACCTGCCTGTGCACTCCACCCCGGGGTCCCAGCCTGGATGCGCTCAGCGAGTCAGGCGCCCCCTCCGGTGCAGACCCCCAGGTCCAGGGTTCACGGGGTGCCCATTTGGGGGACGTTCTCTGGAGCCCCGGGTCACGCGGGGCAAAGTTGGCGGTTCCGGGGTTGCCCAGTTCCACCCCCAGGGCCGGGCGGTCCCGCCTTACCCTCGGGGTCCCAGGCGGGCTCGCACCCGGGCCGGGCGGCGGCGAGGACCAGCATGGCGAGGAGCAGCGGCGGCGGGGGCCGCATGGTGGGCGGCGGGCAGGGCGGCCGGGCGAGTGATGTGGCACTCGGGCCGGGGCGCAGCGCCGCTCGGCTCCCGCCCCCCGCGGGCGCGGAGTCGGGTTACAGCGGCCGCGCCAGGAACCGGCGGAGCCGAGCGCGCCCGCTTCCGGAGGCCGCCGCTCCGCCCCCGGGGGTAAGAGCCCCCCTTGGGGCTGGGTTCCGCCTCCCACCTGACCTCCGGGTCCCCCGCTGATGCTGCCTGCTAGCCCCGATTCCTGGACCGAGGGGGAGCCTGGGAGGCGGGGGCCCGGCCTGCCTTGGACCCGACTGGCGCGGGGTGAGGGTAGGGGGGGGAAAGGCCGGCTACCCCCAGCTGCGGGCCTGGGTCCCAGCAGAGGAGTGATGGAGTGTGCACTCCTCCCACCCTGTCACCCTGTCGCAGCTGGAGGATGCACCTGAAGGGTCTCTTCCATGACCTTGGGCGCCCCCTGCCCCACCTCTGAGCCTGCACCCTGCGGAGAAGTCCTCTCCCCGCAGGACCTGCGGTGGGGGGTCTGACACCCCATTTTCAGGGTGTCAAACGGTCTGCAATGAAACGTGGCAGTCCCAACTGGGTGCCTTAAAGCAGCCAGTGGACATCCAGGTGGTGGCATACAGGTTCCCCAGGGTGTCTCCACCAGCCACACACCCCCCAGATGCAGGGAGCCCAGCACAGACTCCCCAGCTCCAGGGTGTTGGAGTGCAAACGCCTGTCTGCACCTGGGGCTGTGAGACAGCCCCTTCCCACTCCCCTCTCCTCCCGCCGTCTCCTGCTTGCTGGGCAGGAGGCCTGAGGGGCCTGGGAGGAGGGGGCCCCAGGGCCTCAGCCCTCAGGTGAGAAAAAAGGTGATCACTAGAGCCCCTCTCTGCTCCCAGGGTCGGGACGGCTCTGAGGTTCAGCCAACACCTTTGAAACCATGCCCTCCACGGAGCCGGACAGGTGCTCTCTCTGCTTTCCAGATGTGCACGCATCTGCCCGCCAGCCGCTTCACACAGCCCCACCGCTGTGGTCCAGCCAGCACGTGCATCGTGTACTGGTGCCTGAGCGCTGGGGCCAGACGTGGAGGTCCTCAGACCAGCACTGTCCCCAGGCCACGTTCCTCCCGAGCTGGGCCACTGGCTCAGGCCACCTTGGGAGCCAGGAGCCTCTATGGGTCTCCTTTACCAACCGTCCTGGTAGGCGGGGAGGCCGGACCCTGGAATCCCATGACACTCAGTCCTGAGGCTTGGGACGAGCAGCTTAGCCCAGAAGCTGGGGTGCATGTGGGCAGAAGGCGTCGATCCATCCTGAGCTCAGAGAAGGAGCCGCTCACTCCAAGCATGCCAGCACCTCCGGAGTCTGGGAGTCTCCACGCTGCCCTTGGTCCACCAGAACAGCAGCCTCATCCTTCCAGAACCCTCTGGCCTTGCCCTGCCAGTCTCTGGACACTTTCCTTTGACTTCTCCTCTGAGGTTTGTGGCCCTGGGTGAATGCTGGACCCCAGGCTTCCTGGGTGCCAGCTGGTGGTGCCCGTTCCCGAGGAGGTGTGCTCCCTCCCCGCCGTTCCCCTCTCCCACCCCCATGTGCCAACGTGGGCACAGATGAGCCCCCTGGCTGTCCCCTCCTGCAGGGGGGTTCACTTCTAGTCCTGAGCCCTGAGCTTCACACCTCCGATTACAGCCTTCTCTTCCGGTTGGTCCTTCCATTTGAGTGGTGCATAAAAATAGCAACACAGCTTTAAATCAGAAGCATTTCAGATTGGACAAGAAAGATCAGTGCTAGCTGTTGTTTTCAAAGACCCAGGGAGAAGAATTTGGTAATCCCCTCTAGGATCACCCTCTTTCCTCCCCAGTGACGTTGAAAGGAACAACCTCTTGCAAAATCTTTTTAACCAAGAGAGTCTGAGCCCCCAGATGGAGCACTGGGGACAAGTCAGAGGCAAGGTTAAGCCTTTCCAAGGGCAAATCCTCCCCACCCACTGAATCCCAGCCAGCCAACCCAGCACACTGGACAGTGGGCCAGAGGCGGGAGACCCGTGATTCAGAATGGGACAGGTGAACCAGAGGAGGCAATGGGGCCTGAGTCTGCAAGGGCCCGGCTGCCCGAGCCATGGGACCAGCCGACGTGGCTGCCTGTGGAATAAGACACCGTGTGGCGAGAAGCCACACAGGGCCTTGGAAAAGAACAGAGCCTCTGTTCTCGATGGCAGCGAGCCGTCACTCAGCCGCCGCTTCACCAACTCTCCACCGACCCCAGCAAGGGGCTCTCGGTGACCAGGCAGGGTTGACCCAACAGCCAGGAGTCTATGGGTGACTGGGGGCCGCTCCCTGGTCAGTCCGGAGATCCTTTCCTGAGCGTCCCCTCTTTCAGTGCCCAGCTGAAGCATTAAGGTCTAGGGGAACCACCATGACCCCACTCGACCAGCAGCCCCTCCCCTTGCTGTGTCTGGGACAGCAGTGAAACTTACCATGTTTAATTCAAGCAAGAGGGCTCTCTAAATACAAGCTCGGGGCCACCCCTTCGGGGCCTGGAGAGACAACCCCACTCCCACACAACCCTCTGCCTGAAGTTGCTGGCGGGGAAGCAGGAAGCCTCCCCCTGTGCAGGGGTGCATGGTTCCTGCCCTGTGGCTCTCAGGTCCTCCGGACATTGGAGAACTGAGTGCCCCTCCCCGCACACGAGGTGCAGGGTCTGCTCAGGGTCATCCCGGAGGCCCAGCCAGGGACCTGCGCTCTAGCTCATGGGCAGCTGGCTTCAATCTACGGCAAAGGCAGCGTCTTCTCCTTCCCAGAGAAGTGAGAGACCCTTTGAATCAAGTGTTCATTGGGTCACAAAGTTCTTGGGACAGGACGCTGTTTTGCAATATGTTTAAGTGCACGTGGAAAGGATCTTTAAAAACAAACAAAAAAAAAAGACCACAAGCCCGGGATGAAGGACAACACAGTGAGTAAGCCACATCAGCTGACAGAGCGAATGTTCTAGAGTGCCAGGCACAGACACGGCTAACAGCACTCCTCCGGGAGGGGCCTGTGCCTGAGCGGCCTTCTAGACAATTCCGCGGGGACTCCGGGGAAGGCAGAAGACGGAGAGGAAGACCCGCCCCCTCCAGTAAGTGCTGTCTCTTTCCAGCTGTGGCATTTTCCACGGGACACGATACACACGTGTCCTCAAATGGATTTAAGGCTGTAAGAGAAGACTGTAACCTGGCAGAACTGCACCCAAGTGGCACAGGGTCCAAGCGCCACCAGCTGGCATGTTTCTCCCACCCCAGAGAAGTTCCCAGGAAGAAGAGAGGGTTTAACCTGTAGGTTCACAGCCTGGTTGTGAAGTCACAGACAAGGGGACTGTGCTCTCCTTTGCAAGCATTGGGGGTTCCCCAGGGGCCCACCAAGGGACTCTAGGTCAATGCGCCTACTATGAACCAGGGCTGTGACCAGCGGTCACCACCTCTCACACCTGCAGCCACACACCCCCCAACCCAGCCCAGGGCTGGAATTATTATGGCTTTCACTGAACCTCCTGGGTGGTATACTTTTTAACTGCTCCCTGACCCTCCCTATATATAGTTATTATTCCCTCAAATAATTTGCTTTATTTGAATTGCATCTTATAATTTACACAGCACTTAAATATATCCTGCTGCGGGGAGGTGCTGGAGAAGCCAGCCGCCAAGGACACCCAGTGAGTTGGAAACGAACTGCAACTAACTAAGAGCCTGGCTCCACCAGGCTCTCAACTCTTACTAACGCCTGAAGTGGCCAAGAGCGCTGACTGTCGAGTGTGCGTGAGGGAGGGATGAGCGCCTCTCCCTGGCCAGGGCTGCAGGCTGCGCAGGGGCCACGGATGAGGCAAACCGCTGCCCTCAATCACACCTCCCAGCCGTTTCTGCAGGGGAGGCATGGGGCCGGGAGGAAGGAAACAGCAGGGATTGAGGAGGGACTCCAGCCCATCCTCTCACTCACTCGCTCACTCGCCTGGTAGAACTGCGTCCTCCGAGGACCTACTTCCGTCTGGGCACCCTTCTCTCCTGGCACCGCGAACCGTGACAGACGGGCACTCAGCTCCTGGACGCCATGCCTTGGGTCCAGCTGGAAACGATGACACAGTGGGTGGCTTCACGGGGGATGGCCCCCTGGACCACTGGGCTGAGGACGAGGCCGCCACTCAAACAAAGTCCCACCCTCGCTGGGCTTCGGGGCTGAGCCAAGGGGCTGCAGTCGGGAAGGGAGGCCTCAGCTCCCCCTGCCACCCCCCAGCTGCTGCCCTGGATGCCTGCGCTCTACCCACTGCCGAAACTCTCCTAACCACCTCGCGACCATCACTGAAACAGGGGCCTTGAGAGGTGGGGATGGGCCCCACATGCTCTTATCTCCTCATCAGAAAAGACTGGGGCCCAGGATCTTTTTATGTCCTTCCCCAGTCAAGCCTGGAGAAGGAAATGGCAACCCACGCCAAGATTCTTGCCTGGAGAATCCCATGGACAGAGGAGCCTGGGGCGGGGCTATAGTCCGTGGGGTCGCAAAGAGTCAGACACGACTGAAACGACCACCAGTCAAGATGCTGATCCTTTGTAGGAAACAGACCCCAAAGGAGGCAGAGAGGATGCAGGTGTGACCAGTGAGTCCAGCCCCCACGCGCCACGAGGAAGAGAACGGGGGCACAGGGAGCTGATGGCGAGACTTCCCAGGGGACCCCACCCCTGCCCTCGCTGGAGCCTCCCACCATGGCGTGAGGCGTGGGCTCCCCAAACTAGACTCCATGGAACTAGCTCCTGCCCCTGGGCGATGCTAATAACTAGGCTGGAAACAGCAGGCAGCTCGCCTGGGCTGGAGCAGGGGTGTCACCTTACCCGTAACGGCAGCTCTCACTTTACAGGAGGCCTGCTGCGCACTGGGTACCGCACAGGCTGCCTGCCGACCCACCACCTTGAAAGCAGCACGACAGCCTCCGAAAGGAGGCGGGGAAACTGAGGCTCAGAGAGGGCAAGTCACTGCCCCGGGGCTGCCCTGCAGCCGTGAGCCCAGACCGCGTCGTCACCTCCATTCCGCAGCTGCCACCCTCCATGGCCTCCACCCCAAGCCAAGCGGCCGTTTTGGGCTCCAAGCAGTGTTCCTGTGGCAGGACCCGAGTCCTGTCTGCTGGGCTCCACGGAGGCCTGCCGGGCCCTCAGTCTGCGTCCAGAGAGCTGCTGTGGGTGGACGCTGGGCTCGGGGACCTCCTCCACAGCAGCCCGTTGGGTATGCAGCCAGGACCTAGGGGACTGCAGGCAGAGCGGGAGGTCCACAGAGGGGGTCGCCGC
The DNA here is from genome assembly GCF_032405125.1 of Capricornis sumatraensis. Classification (NCBI taxonomy): domain Eukaryota; kingdom Metazoa; phylum Chordata; class Mammalia; order Artiodactyla; family Bovidae; genus Capricornis; species Capricornis sumatraensis. Next base: position 116,908,957 of record NC_091075.1, on the reverse strand, counting down.
CTCGGGACTCGGGCACTTGCCCAGGATGTCGCAGTGGGCACCAACGATGGCAAAGCTTAAGAACTGATGTTGACAAAGAACACGCGCTCTGCTGACCTGCTGGGCCGCTGAGTGGGTAGTGTGGCAGTGGTGCCCACCTTCAGACACGCACACCTAGAGGTTTGGAAGCTTCTAGAACCACAGACGAGTACAAATGGCAGACCGGACAGTTGCTGGGTGAGTGGCTCCGGGCCCCAGCACGGGTGTCCAGGGAGTGGCCGCGAGGGACTGAGTCTGGGAGAACACAGCTTAGTGTCTGGAAAGAGTTGCCACCTCCAGCTGTTGAAACTCAAGCACCTGTGTTTAGTCGCTCAGTCCTGTCTGACTCTTTGTGACCCCATGGGCTGTAGCCCTCCAGTCTCTTCTTGTCCCTGCGGATTCTCCAGGCAAGAATACTGGAGTGGGTTGGTGTGTCCTCCTCCAGGGGATCTTTCTGACCTAGGAATCTAATAGGGTCTTCTACTTTGCAGGCAGATTCTTTACCAGCTGAGCTACCAGGTAAGCACACACACGCACACACGCATGCACACACATGCATGCACAAACACACACGCACACACATGCACACACACGCACATATGCACATACACGCACACACACATGCACACATGTGCACGCGCAGAGATGATCCCGGGTCACATAAACCGCTAACCCCCAGAGAAGCCTTCCTTCATTCACAAAGGCTCCCATGCAGTCTCCTCAGACTAGACCCCTCGCCAGGTTCCCTGTGAGGAAGCACAGCACCCGGGGTCCAGGAGAAACCCACGCCGCATCCCTGAGCCCACAGCCCCAAGACTCAGCCCTGAGCTCGGACTCTCACGGGAGCTTGACAGGGAGGAGAGAGCCCACTGCCTGCCACAGCAGCTCCACAGCCCCCCAGCTTGTGGAGAACGTCTACCTCCTCCAACAACGCCTTGCAAACAGAACGGCCTGAGGAGATGGTAAGCCTGGACAGACGGACTGACCTTGCAGGAGATCCCAGGAGAACTGCGTGTGAACAAAGCCCGGAGCTGAGACCCACATCCTGACCTGCTGTCTCCCCTGGGGCTGCAGCCTGGGCCATGGGGGACAGAGGACCATCGTCTCCTCCCAGGGGGCCGTGAGGACCACCCGGCGAGTCTGGCCACACCAGGGGCCTGGCCTCAGAGTAAGAAGCCCAAGAACACAGACCCACATGGCCCTCACCACGAGAGTGTGACTGTGGTCCCCAGCGGGCCCCAGACATGTCTCTTCCCCAGTCTCCTACAAGCTGCAGGCCAGGGTCTCCAGGGAACGGTCTGGGAGGAGGAGCACAGAGACCACTCACCCAGCTGGAAGAGTCTTGAGGTCCCAGCCCTGCCATCCACCCCTGTTCCCTGAAACCTATGACCCAGGCATGCTGAGTCTCAGGCTGGGATGGCTCCCAGTTTGCCTAACTGAGTTTGAAAACTTCTCAGGATGAGAAAGAGCCAGGTGCCTGCTCAGACAGACCCTGTACCTGCCTGTACCTGGGTCAGTCTCCCTGGATGGAGACTGGTGACATCCCAGCCCCAGTGCCTGCGTCAAGAGCTGAGAGGAAGCTGGTGCCTCAGGTGTGGAGGAGGGGGCTGTGGATTTCGGCTGCCCTTTGGGACCCATCGGGAAGACCTCAGAGGCTGGTGAGCCAGAGGCCCCTCCCCCTCCCCCCCAGGAACTCCCAGGTCAGGGCTTGATAGCCAGGGCGCAACCTGTCCTAGGCCCACAACATATGGGGCAAAGCGGGTGATGCTCATCTTCCTAGCACCTAGGAAGCACCTTCCCCTGGAGGCCCCACTTCTGCTCATGGAGGCAGCTCACACACACACACACACACACACACACACACACACACACCCTGCAGGGCAAAAAGAGGGCATGGTCGGAGACAGGACTAGAGAGAAAAGCCTGACAGAGCTGGGTTTCTTCTGTAACGGTGGAGTAATGGAGGCCTGGTGGGGTCGGGGGGGGGGGGCAGAAAGGAGGGGTAGATCGTTGTTTCCCTCTTCCCCCTCTAAGCCCCTCCAAACCCCTCCACGGCTCCCTCCCATTCTACTCTTCCTTCCGCCCAGAGGTAACCAAGGTCAAGATCCCTGAGGGCGGAGCAGAATGACCCCTCGGTGAGGAGGAGCCTCCTGGACTGTCGGGGGTGTGGGGAAGGGCAGCGTGCGGCAGGGGCTGTGGGAGCTCTGTGTGTGGGAAGGTGGAGGCGGCCCCTAGCAGTGACCCCAGCTGGAGAGTCAGTGGGCACGGGCATGCTAAGCAGTGAGCAGACAGACAGAACCTGGGAAGACCCCCTCCTCCAAGACTTGAGTCCCCGGTCAGGAAAGGCACCGGCTCAGCAGAGCAGAAATAGGGCCTGTTCACATCCATACCCAGGAGGGGCGTCCTGACGGCCCCACATCCAGACAGAAGGAAGGCACCCCCTCCCCGCCGCCCTCTCCACTGGCTCCCTACAGACCTCACAGCTTGGCGCAAAAGCTCCTCTGCACCTCAGACACATATTTCACTGGCTCAGTGCTGAGAACACTTTAGGTGTGTGGGTGTACGGAGCGTACAAACAAGCCAGTGTGGAAACTCGTGAGCAGCGTGCAGGGGAGGCCCGGTTCTGCAATGCCTGAGCCGATGAGGGTGCCCGCAGGCTCCTCTGGGCCACCTGCCAAGGGAGTAACAGCAGTTCGGATGCCGCCCTCCAGACCAGGAGGGAACCACGGCCTCTGCACCTCACCTGCGCGGTGAGGACGTTGCTGCGGGGGAAGTGGCCACACACCACCCGCAGCACCTTGGTGGAGGCCAGACAGCACTGTGAGCAAGCGGTGGGTGAAGCCGGTGGCGTGGAGGCCAAGGAAGCCAAGGACGCCGGGCGCTCCCGGCGTGGGGACACAGACAGCAGGCGCAGCGAGCAGGACGCGAAGGTTCCAGCAGCCCCGCCACGAGCAGGGGGAGCGCGCGAGGGGCGCGAAGGCCAGCGGCAGTCCCCACGCGTGGACCAGCAGCCAGAGCCCGGCGCAGGGCGCCACGCAGTGGGAAACCCACCGCCGGCCCCTGGTCCGCGCTCAGTGCCACCACGGTCAGCGCCGCCTTGAAGGCTAAGAAAGTGTCCAGGAGGCCAACGGCCTGGCACGCGCCAGCCTCTACCGGCGACCGCCCTCGCAGCCCTCCGAGCCGCAGGAAAGGTAAGTGCAGCGCCGCTGGCAGCCGGTGGCCCAGGAACGGGCTCACCAGGAAGACGCCTGAGGCGCGCGCGCACGCAATGTGGTTCTGTGGGCGCAGAGCAGCACCAGCGCGCTGGACAGCGGCGGTGCCGCCCACGCCGGAGCCAGCAGCCCGGCCAGCAGGGCCTCTCCCCGGCCCTTGGTGCTCGCAGGTCCCCGGGCATCCCGCAGGCGCCAAGGGCGGCAGGGGATCGACCCAGTGCGAGCCAGAGAAAGCGCGGCGGGGGGGAGCCGGCGCGCCCAGGGAGTCCCAAGATACAGAGGCGCGCTCGGAACGGCAGCAAGCGGCCTAGTGATGATGTGACCACCAAAACCCAGCCCGCAGGACACTCGCTTCTCTGGAACACACAAATCCAATTTAACTAGTGATATTGCACCGTGTGGATGGAGTGTCCAAGCAGAGTGGCACCCTGCCAGAGATGAAATATGTGAGGTTTTGTTCTGTTTTTCTTTTCTGTAGAGAGAGAATTTATCTGCTTCTTCCAGGTATGGGCCATGATGTCAGGTGAAAAACAAAAAAAAAAGGCCTAGAAAAAATTTAGGTAAAAGAAACATAAGATTTAGCAGCGCTGCGGAGCTGGGCGCCTCCGGGGAGGCGGAGCGCACACGCCGCCGCCCTGGCCACCGCTCGCGGCGCTGTCCGTGGTGCTGAACGCGCTCGCCATCCCCGCGCCTGGCACCATCTGGGGGCGCTGAAGCTAGGCGGGAGGGCGCGGGGTGCAAGGGGGCACAGAGGTCTCGTGGCTGTTGCTTTGTCTTTCCTCCTCCCCTCGTGGAGTTGGTGGGAGGGGGCTCTGCGCCTGTCTGCTCTGAACCAGGTGAGTCCCTGCCGTGGTCACAGCTTCAAGGGAGGCTCCACGGTGACTCATGCACAGCTGAAATGCTAGCCAGCCGGTCAGCCCCTCCTCCAATGCCCGTCACCATGCGCCTCACCCTCCTCTGAGCTGGCACCAAACTGGAGGTGTTTGTGGGGTGCTCTGAGCTAGGGAGAATGAGGGCACGGGGATCTGTGCAGGCCAGGCAGAGGGTGTTGCATGGAGGGAGTTACAGAAAAAACGCACTGACTGGGTCGTGTTCCCCTTCCCCAACTCCCGCCCAGCTCAGGGTCAGAGACTGCATCCTTGCTTGTTGAATCGAGAAGCGTGGCAAAAAGTGGAAACAGGATTGGAGGAGCAGTCAGCGAAGGAAGGGAAGGTAAAGGGGAGATCTTGGGAGACGGAGAGGGGAAGGAGAGAAAGGCAGAGAGAGGGGGGTGACAACTTGGGAGGGGCGCTGCCCACGTCCTGCCATCTGGAAACACTTTTGGAGCTGCTTCTGTGGCTCTTGAAGCCCCTGGGAGGGGGATCCTTCTCTCCCGCCATCTCCTCTGACCCCTGTCAGCTTCTGAACCTCGTCACCCTGTGGGAATCTTCCAATCCCTTCAACGGCCAGTTGGCAGGGCAAGGATGAGGGGAGATGCACGGAGGCCACTGGCTCCAGGAAGCTTCTTGGCAGCTTCTCTGCAGCGGCAGCTCCAACTGAGGAGCCAGAAGCCAGACCTTCATCTCAGCTTTCCCCACCCCCTCTTACCCATCCTCCCCCAGAGTCTCTGCCAGCCTAGCCTTTCCTGAAGAACAAAGCGTGGCTAGTGGGGAGGGGGCTCGCCCTCTGGGGGGTCTTCCTGGTGCCAATGCTGTAAAGCCTGGAGAGAAAGCAGGGGCCCCAAGGAGGCAGCAGGGAAGACTGGCCCCATCACCCCACCTCCTAACCTCGGCAGGTCACTTGACCTCCTGGGCTCCCTTTTCTCAGGTGTGTGATGGCTGTTGACAGCTAGTAATCACATCTGCTTTGTTGCTTTTGAACTGTGGTGTTGGAGAAGACTCTTGAGAGTCCCTTGGACTGCAAGGAGATCCAACCAGTCCATTTTGAAGGAAATCAGTCCTGAATTTTCATTGAAAGGACTGATGCTGAAACTGAAACTCCAATACTTTGGCCACCTCATGCAAAGAGCTGACTCATTTGAAAAGACCCTGATGCTGGGAAAGATGGAAGGCAGGAGGAGAAGGGGATGACAGAGGATGAGATGGTTGGATGGCATCACCGACTCGATGGACATGAGTTTGAGCAAACTCTGGGAGTTGGTGGTGGACAAGGAAGCCTGGTGTACTGCCGTCCATGGGGTCGCAGAGTCAGACACGACTTAGCAATTGAACTGAATGGAACTGTGTGGCTGCTATTATGAGCAAATTAACAAATCGGCATAAAGGGCTGAGAATAGTGCCTGGCACACCACAGTGTCAGCCTCTATTAGGATTCCCACCTTGCCATTGGGAAAGGAAGACTCAGGAAAGCTCCATGTCTGTTTCAAGGATGCATAACTGGAAGGCAGGGGTGCTAGGAGACAGCATCTGGCTCCAATCCCAACATCCTTGTCATCCCTCTGCCCAGAGAGGCCATCAAACCAGCTCCAAGCCCAGCCTCCACCCCTTAAAAGGAGCAGCCTCCTCTCATCCCTTCCCTCCTGTCAACCTGCCTTCAAACCCAAGAGGAGTTTCCACCAGATGAGGACTTGCACAACCCAGAATGGGCTTGTAAAAGCCTTGATGACTTCCTGGGAAGAGCAGGCAGCTCTGCCACTCCTGGCCTCAGTCAAGGGCACAAGGAAGGAGCTGGGACAGGCTCCTCCAGACTCGAGTGGCCAGCTGAGGCTCCGTGGATCAGCAGAGGAATTGGTACGTTCACAGGGAGGCTTCAGTCCAGCCATTTTCAGCAACTGCTCTCCCCTCGGTGTCTCCAAGGAGATTCAGATTCCAGTGAGGTCACTCAGGGGAGGTGAGACGTGAGGAAGGAGAGCTCTGCCCATCGGGATAATGTAAAGAGAAGCCATTCACTCCTCCACAAGGACTTATTGGGCTCCCAGCATGTGTGCTTTTGTGGTGTTGGAGAAGACTCCTGAGAGTCCCTTGGACTGCAAGGAGATCCAACCAGTCCAGCCTAAAGGACTCTCAACCCTGAATAGTCATTGGAAGGACTGATGCTGAAGCTCCAATACTTTGCCCACCTGATGCGAAGAACTGACTCATTGGAAAAGACTGTGATGCTGGGAAAGATGAACGGCAGGAGGAGAAGGGGACAACAGAGGATGAGATGGTTGGATGGCATCACCAACTCGATGCATGTGAATGTGAGTAAACTCTGGGACTTGGTGGTGGACAGGGAAGCGTGGCATGCTGCAGTCCATGGGGTCACAAAGAATCAGACACAACTGAGCGACTGAACTGAACTGAACTGAACTGACTGTGGACTCTAACCACATCTGCAAATACGTTCAGAGCAAAATCTAGACTTGCGTTTGACTGAACAGCTAGAATCCATATCCTTGCCAAGACAGCACGTAGCACTGGCCATCATGACAGACCCCGTGTTTAGCCCATGATGAGATGCTACACGCGCCTCCTCTGAGTTGGAGCAGCCAAGGCCTGCCTTTGTTGACCCAGCAGCCTCCCCGATCAGCCCCGCGAGGCTGAGGTTTGCACCTGGGTCTTCCCTCCAGCCTAGGAGGTGAGGGGCTCCAGGAGACGCTGCTGCCCTCAAGTGTGCGTGTGGCACCTGCCAGGCCCAGAGCTCTGGGCCAGGCCCTGGTACCCACAGCAAATCGGGAGAAGCTCGGGTCTCTTAATCTGTCTTAATTGCCCCGCTCCCTGCTAAGGGTGGGCCATATGCCCAGGTGCCCTGTGGCACCACTCCATCCATCTCTGAGCTTCAATGATAGCTTTTTCCTCCCATCAAAACGTGCCTGGCTCAGTGGCGGCTGACACAGAGCCCCCGTGAGCCCTCCCCGCTCACTTTCTAATGCGGGGTCCCAGTGCAGTGTCTGCCTTCCTGGGGAGCTTCAGGGTCCCGACCCACAGGGCAGCCCGAGGTGTGGAGGGGGTGCTGGGCTCGGAGCTGAAGCCGAGCAGGACCCCAGGGTGCCTTCCCAAGAACAGAGCCTCCACCTCCTCTCCTGTTTGTAGAAAACCTTTAGCCACCGAGGCCTTCCTCGAGTTCCAAACTCAATCAAAGTCAATCAAATGGTGGGAAAACATCGCAGCAAAGGGGCAGAGTCAAGCAAGACAGAGAAAAAAAAGTTTAGCTGTGAAAGCAAAGGAACTTTCGTTCCTCCGTAAGGGCCGCAGATAACATCCTGAGCTGCGTCCTTGAGCTATTCCGCAGATGCTGAAACCCCTCCAGGGGAAAGAAGTGACCCCAGACTGTTTGGAACCTGAAGGTGATGGCTGAGATTCCCGAGTTACCGCTTCATCAACCAGTCAGAGAATTGTGCACAAGCTGATCACATACCCCAGGACACTCTTCCTCAGGTTACCTTTAAAAGCCCTTTGCTGAAACCCATCAGAGTCCAGCCAGGTCTTTTGAACATGAGCTGCCTGTTCGCCTCTCGGTCATGTGCTGAACTAGTAATCCCGGGAAGGAGTGGGGTGAGCTGACCCCAGCTCCCGTTCATCCGCACTCGCACTGAATAACCACCCACTGAGCCCGCTCTGGGCCAGGCACCCTCAGGGCCCCAGCGTCTACACAGCAGTGTTGACCTCGGGGTCCACACCAACACATCACAGAGCTGTGGCTGCAGGCTTCCCTCCAGGAGGGGCAGAGACAGATCCCAACCTTGCAGTGAGGCGCGGGCAGGAGAGGAGCAGACGGGGGCGTCAGGGCAAGCTCTTAGAGGGAGGGGCATCTGCGTCAGGGCTTAGCCAGGTGAAGACGTAGGAGTGTTCTCGGCGAAGGGCAGAGCATGCCCGCAAGAAACTGTCCGAGAGGAACCATAGAGTCAAAGTGAAGTCACTCAGTCGTGTCCGACTCTTTGCGACCCCGTGGACTGTAGCCCACCAGGCTCCTCCATCCATGGGATTCTCCAGGCAAGAATACTGGAGTGGACTGCCATTTCTTTCTCCAGGGGATCTTCCCGACTGAGGGATCGAACCCACGTCTCCCTCATTGCAGGCAGACACTTTACCCTCTGAGCCACCAGGGAAGCCCATAGCTTGTCAGAAATCGGGCTTGATATCCAAAGTTGTGGGGAGGGTCTTGCTTTAAAGAGCTCCTTCAACTGTGGTGCCCAAGGTGGGTTGGAGGGGCCCAGGGGAACCCCCAAGCTGGTGAGAAGTGACCCTACCTGGCTGGTGAGAAAAAAGGACCTGAGAGCTGGCGGGGAAAGAAAGTCATGAGTCCTGTTTCACAGATGAGAGAACTGAGGCCAGCAGGACCCCCTCCCACACACACACCCTCCTGGCTTCCTTTTCACCATATGGGCCCTGGGTCACGTCATTTCTCTCTATATACATCAAGAAGCCCTGGCTCTCTGAAAACCTTCTGGAGACTTGAAGTTCTTTTCTGGAACCTGCTTTCTGCCTCTTCAAAGAACACAGTGGCCACCCCCGCCCCGTGGTGAGAAGGGATGCTGGGACTCCTCCCAGCAGCAGAGTGCTCCCATCGCTCCTGCCCTCTGACCCTGACACCCAGCCTAGCGGGGAGGCACGCTCAGAAAGCTTCAAAGGGATGAAAAATCTGGCATAAACAAAGTGGAATGAGAGAGAGAGGAGATACAAACACAAAGGCCAGTAACGTAACCCTAGGAAACATTGTCCCAACGTCCTACTGAACAAAGTTACACAAAGAAAAAGGAAAGGCTGCTTCCTCACCATTGGTTGGGAAAATCGCTTCCCAGAGGGATGGGGAAACCACCCCACCAGAGGTTATAAAGAAGCTTTGTCCTTGGCACAGAAATCCAGGATTTTAGTGCCAGGAGACGGTGGTGTGGCTTCGGAGGTGCGGCCACGCAGAGGCCCGGCCATGCAGAGGCCCGGCCATGCAGAGGCCCAGGGCCGTTCACCACACAGACCTGGAGCTGCTCCTTCCCACGTAAGCGGAGGCCGGAAGCCAGAAAACCATGGTGCGGGCTGACACTTGGGGCTCTGGGAGTCTGCCCAGGCTTCTCACTGTGTTCGCAGGAAGAGAAGATGCGGGGTCACGTGTCACACACTACGGTAGGATCTCACTGTGAACCGAGGTCCGTGCGCGTGGCTGCAGGCGGAGGCGCGTGGAGGGAGTGATTTGTCTGAACCCAGGAAACACTGATGTGAGGTTCACCAAAAGTTTCCACATTGATTTCTCCAGGAACCGGATGTGATCTGATTTTTAAAAATCCTTTCTAATCTCCTATACATTTCATTTTACGTCTTATTTTTTAAAAATTCTATTTAAGAACAAAACCAAAAATGCTCTTTTCAGACAATTCTTTACAAAATCAGCCCCAGAGGAGAACACGCATCCTTCTTTCATCGCCTGCATTGAAGCACAGCTTGCGGTCGCTTCCTCTGCAGCCCAGGTGATGGGTGGCCAGACGCCCCTGCCAAAGGCTGCTTCTCCCAACAGCCCCCTCCCAGTGCAGGCCTGCCCTGGGGGTGGGAGGCGGGCTCCACGAATTGGGCAGTTGTGAAAATTCAGTCCACAGAGCTCGGGCTGGGTGGGGGTTAGGGTGGCCTGGAAATGAGCCGGGCCCTGGGGCGGCTCCTGCGAGGGCGGGTGAGGGGGCTTGATGTAAACAGGGGCTTCCAGGCCCTGTTCAGTTATGTTCGTTGCCTGCACTGCCTAAGAAATTGTTGGTGCTTCTCCAGCAACACAGTTTGAAACCATCAATTCTTTGACGCTCAGCTTTCATTGTGGTCCAGCTCTCACATCCACGCGCGACTACTGGGAAAACCACAGCTCGTATCGTCATCATCTCCGTCTCGGTGATGAGAAGTCCACGCAGGGCTTGGCTGCGTCCTGGGCTCAGGCTCTCATGCAGCCAGAATGTGGGCCCCCTGGAACGCTGGGTCCTCTTCTGAGCTCACAGGGTTGTGGACCAGAGGGCTCCCTCTCCATCCTGGTCCTCCATCTCCAGAGCCAGTTACACAGAACATCCCTCCTGCAGAAGCCCTCTCTTCAGGAAGAGGACCCTTGATGAAGTCAAGCCCAGCTAGGTGCACCCCGTTTCTTGAAGTCAGGAGTGAAATCCCATCAGATTCATGGGCCCAGACCACATTCCAGGGGAGCTGATGATCTCGGCGTGCACTCCAGGGGTGGGATCTTGGGGCCACCTCAGGACTCTGCCTTCCTTCCTCACTCATTGCTCCCACATGCAGCCTCGTCGTCACCCCGAGCACTAGGCAGGGATCACAGCCCCCGGAGGAGCCTGCCCAAGTTCTCAGCCACTTAGGCACGGTCAGCAGGGTTGTGGTCAGTGCTCATCTTTAGCCTGGCCCTGCAGCACTGGCTGCTGCCCTGCCTCCACGCAGCTGCCTCCAGTGCCGACCTGGCCTGGCCAGGCAGGGAGTCAGGGCCAGGAGGTCAGAAGGCAGCGTAATTGCAGGAACCTGAGCCCTGGGCCCTGGCTGAGGAGGACACGGTCCAAGATCCTCACTGTGGGCCACCTGCAGCCCTGAGACCACATTGACTGCCTGGAAGGCCCCCAGAACCCCTCCCCTCCCATTTTTCAAGAGCTGGAGGCCCTCCTGGAAGGGGCGGCTAATGCAGGAAACAGCTGGTCTGGAGGCTTGTCCCCACTGGACAGCTGAGGTGGCAGCCTGGCCTGGCTCCCTGGGGCTCACTCCAGCCCAGCTGCCCCAGAATCTGGGCCAGGCCCCAGTTCTGCGGTTTTGGATGTTAGGGCGTGCCCTTGCCTTTGGCCCATAAAACGATCCTGTCCGCATTTTATGGGTAGGACACGGGGGCCTGCGGGTCTTTTCCTTACATGCACTTCTCATTCAATCCTCACCACCACCCTGGAAGAAGGGACTTGTCCCCTTTCAAGCCCCAGAAAGCAGATCCCCTGGGGACGATGGGGAGAGTGGAGGCCTCGGGCGAGTTACTGGTGAGTATCGGGGTCTCACTTGCGGTCAGACACTGCCCCCAGGCTGGCCACGGCTGGGCCCGGGGCAGAGAGCAGGCCCACCATGGCTCCCATCTGCAGGCACTAACAGCAGAAATGCTGGTGCAGCTGGGGGTGCTGCGGGCTGGGGACCCCTCCACCAGCAACAGGTTCACCGACGAGCAGCCCAGACTTCACTGGCCACTTGGGGACCTCTCTATACATCACTTGGAGGTAAATGCACCCCATCTTGACAGATCCGGTTCCCTGCAGGCCAGAAAGAGCTCGTCCTCTGTGTTTCCTGAAGACCACCCCACCTCCAGGAGTGGAGACCCCCAGAGGTCTGCCTCTCCTCACTTCCCGCTGGCTTGGGTCCTGCCGGGAGTGGACTTGATGGGTGGCACTTCTCAGCTGAGCCCTGACCCTCAGCCTCCCACCTCCTCTCTATGGCTCCTTCCCAGTGGCCACAACTGAGGCCCCACCTGAGGCTCCCCTGAGTCCCTCCCATCCAGGGCAGCTCCAACCTCCCACCATCCCCAAATCCTCGGAGCACCTGTGACTCCTCTCACTCCCTTCTCCTTGGACATCAGCTTTCACTTGAATGCCTCCAATCGTGGAGAACTCACTCACGTATAAGGGATCTCACCCCCTAATTTGCGTGTTTTGGAACTTTTTCTTCTTATCTTCAAGTCTTTGCACATGCCAGGCCCTCTGCCAGTCCATTCCAGGTTCCACTGTTCAGGCTGGCTCTGACCTTCTTCAGGTCTCACCTCCAGGAAATCACAGACCCTTCCTCAACCTAGAGGACGTTGGCCAACAATCCCAGGCACCCCACCCCTGTCCTGTCACTGCTAGGCAATCACCTGCTCACATGAGGCTCCCCACTAAACTCTGGGCACAGGCTTCATATCTTAACAGCACCATGCCCCATACAAGGCTCCAAGCTGCCCCCTAAAACCCCAATCATTTATTCACATTCTCCCTGTGAGGGCCACACAGAAAGTCTCAAGTTTTGATTCCCAAGCAGAAAATAGCCAGCTTTCCTGCATACACACCTCTCCCCTTCCCAGGGGAACTGGCATTCATGAGCCAGGAGCCAAGCATGGCTAGCCACCAGCATGGCAGTCTTCCCAATAAAACAACTAAGTGGACATACGCTGCCCCCATTTTATAGACAAGGCAATTGTGTCTCAGTTTTTTACTTGATAATGAAAGTCAAGACACCAATTAGGATTTTGCTTAGCTGCATAAGAGAGAAACCATGTCAACAGCTCAACAAGAGAGAGGTTTCATCTCCCCCATATGAAAGTCCAGAGGGAAGAAAAATCAGCGGCAGTAGGCATCTCCATGGTCATCAGGGACCCAAACACCATCCTTTGTTTCGCTATCCTTAGAAAATGACTTACATCTTCAGTATCTCTTCCTGGCCCAAAATGCCTGCTGGAGCTCCAGCCATCGCATTCTGATTCCAGGCAGAAAGCAAAAAGAAGAGGAAAGGAAGGAAAGAAGATATAGACGAATAGCCTGTACCCTTTTAAAATTTGTTTGCTTTCGTCTGTGCTGGGTCCTTGTTGTGGTGCAGGCTTTTCTCTCGTTGCAGAGGGCGGGGGCGACTCTCGAGCTGTGGTGCACAGGCTCCTCATCGTGGCGGCTTCTCTTGGTGCAGGGCACGGGTTCTAGGGTGTGAGGGTTTCAGTAGTCGTGGCACGTGGGTCAGCAGTTGCTAAAACTGGGCTCTAGAGCACGGACTCAATAGCTGTGGCACACGGCTTTGTTGCTCCAGAACTTGTGGAAGCCAGGAAACGGAGTATTTTGATAGTCTGTTACCACTGGGCTGGGCACTTGCTGTTTTGCTCCCAGTCTCACTCCTGCTCTGTGTGACGGGGACATTTCTCAGGTCCTCAAGCCAGGAGGCCTCCAGGCAGGCTCCAGCAGTGGCAGATGTAGAGAGCGGAGGGGTAGGTGGAGAAGCAACTCTGTGCTGTTCTGGTTTCACTCAGTGTCTCTGGGCACCTGGGGTGATGGCAGTGATAGCCTCAGCTGTGGTTTGCACACGTCAAGGCAGCACTTCTTTGGTGGACCAGAGCTGGCTGTGACGGCATCTCCACTGCAGGCGCGGACTCGGGGCTCAGTCCAGCCTCTGATCCCAGGCATCACCTCCTTCTCCCCAGCTCCCATAACCCTGCCAACACTGTGACCAGCACCTTGCATTCAATTCCTTCTGTTTGAATACCTGATGGGCTTCTGTTTCCCAGACCAGGGAATTGCAAATCACCTTCTCATGACAGCTGAGGTTGTTTTAGGTGCAGACAGCTACAAACAAGGACTCACAATGAAATTAGAAAGCTCCAAGTGTTTCTGCATGCCTGGGACCTAAGGGAACCAGGAAAGCCCAGAGACATCATGAAGAGGAAGGAACTTAGATCCTGACTCCATAACAATGTTTCGGAACCCCCGGCTCAATCCCTGGACTGCATGTGTGTGGGGCTGACCTACATCAAGCAGTAGGTGGCTGAGACGGACAGTGAAAAAGCTGGCTCAGAACTCAACACTCAGAAAGCAAAGGCCATGGCATCCGGTCCCATCACTTCATGGCAAATGGATAGGAAACAATGGAAACAGCAACAGACTTCATTCTCTTGGGCTCCAAAATCACTGTGGACAGTGACCACAGCCATGAAATTAAAAGGCACTTGCTCCTTGGAAGGAAAGCTACAACAAACTTCGACAGCATATTCGAAAACAGACCTGTCACTTTGACGACAAAGATCTTTATAGTCAAAACTATGGTTTTTCCAGTATGTATGGATGTAAGAGTTGGACCATAAAGAAGGCTGAGCACCGAAGAATTGATACTTTTGAACTGTGGTGTTGGAGAAGACTCTTAAGAGTGTTTTGGACTGCAAGGAGATCCAACCAGTCGATCCTAAAGGAGATCAGTCCTGAATATTCACTGGAAGGACTGATGCTGAAGCTGAAGCTCCAATACTTTGGCCACCTGGTGCAAAGAACTGATTCACTGGAAAAGACCCTGATGCTGGGAAAGATTGCAGGCAGGAGGAGAAGGGGATGACAGAGGATGAACTGGCTGGATGGCATCACCGGCTCAATGGACATGAATTTGAGCAAACTGCAGGAGTAGGTGATGGACAGGGAAACCTGGCATGCTGCAGTCCATGGGGTTGCAAAGAGTCGGACACGACTGAGCGACTGAACTGACTGCCTGCCTCTCAGGTCCCGGACTGGCCACTGGGTGGTGCACACACAGGGTGAGCCACTGCAAAGACGGAAAACAGAACTGACGTTAAAACCGTGACCTACAGAAAGCTGCTGGGTTCCTGGGAGCTGGACCCAGCTGCGCCCACTGCCTGCTGTCACAAAATTACCAACATTCTGTGCAGGATTTAAGCAAGACCCAGAGTCTCATAATGTAGGATTCTAAACGTCCAGCATACAATCCAGAATTACTTGACATACGAAGAACCAGGAAAATTTCAGCTTGCCTAGGAAGAGACCGGAGAAGGCAATGGCACCCCACTCCAGTGCTCTTGTCTGGAGAATCCCATGGACAGAGGAGCCTGGTAGGCTGCAGACCATGGGGTCGTGAAGAGTCGGAAATGACTGAGCGACTTCACTTTGAATTTTCACTTTCATGCGTTGGAGAAGGAAATGGCAACCCACTCCAGTGTTCTTGCCTGGAGAATCCCAGGGACGGGGGAGCCTGGTGGGCTGCCATCTATGGGGTCACACAGAGTTGGACACGACTGAAGTGACTTAGCAGCAGCAGCAGCAGCAGGAAGAGACCACCAACAGATTATGAAGATTCCAAGATGTCATAACTGTCTGATTAAAACTTCAAAGCAAGTATTGCAAAAAAATAACTCAAGAAGAAACGAGGAACACTACTGAAGTGAAAGGAAAGAATACAAGTCTAGACAAGGAAACAGAAGATACAAAGAAGAAGGAGATGAAAACATCAGAGCTGAAAGAAAAATTGCAAAATAAAAAACTCATTGCATGTGCTCAGTAGCAGAATGGACATGATGGGAGAATACGTGAGTGAACCTGATGATAGAGCAATGGAAATTATCCAATATGCGCAAAAGAAATAAAGGAGATTTTAAAATGAACATAAAATCCAATTCTCTTCCATGATGAAATCACTCAACGAGCTGGGAAAGAACCTGATGAAGGACGTGTCTGAGACAAGCACGGCCATCATGACGCTCAGTGGTGAAGACTGGAAGCTTTCCCCTCAGATCAGCAACAAAGCGAGGGCATCACCTTCACTGGACATCATCCTAGAGGTTCTAGCCGGGGCAGTCAGGCCAGGGAAAGACAAAGGCATCCAGACTGTACAAGAAGAGTTAAAACTATCTCCATTCATGTGTGGCACGATCTTATACACAGAGAATCCCAAGAATCCACAGAAATGTCCATCAGAGTGAATAGAAAGCTGAGTGAGATGAACACTGGGGTACACGTGTCTCTTTCAATTCTGGTTTCCTCGGTAGCAGATTCATGTTGATGTATGGCAAAACCAATACAATACTGTAAAGTAATTAACCTCCAATTAAAATAAATAAATTTATACTTAAAAAAAAGGAAGCTGAGCGAGGTTGTAGGATACGCCATCAACATACAAAAATCAGTTGCATTCTTATACACTAGCCGTGGACAAGCCAAAAAAAATAATTCCTAGAGTAGCATCAAAAATAATAAAATACTTAAGCATAACTTTAACCAAACCACAAAACAGTGTTGGAACATATTAAAGACCTGTATAAACGTGAAGACATCTTGTGTTCATAGATTGGAAGGCTTAATATATTAGGCAATACTCCCCCAAATGATCTACAGATTCAGCGCAATCGCCACCAAAATTCCAAATGTCTGTTTTGCAGAAATGGATACAGTAATCCTGAAACTCACTGAAAGGAAGGCCAAATAGGCAAAACAACCTTTAAAAAAAATTTAAAAATTGAGGGATGCACACTCCCCAACTTCAAAACTTACAACCAAGCTAGTGCCACTGAGACAGTGTGGTGCTGGCATGAAGGTAAAGACACAGATCACTGGAATAAAACTGATAGACCAGAAATAATCTGTCCAGTTACAGCCAATTGATTTTCTACAAGGACACTGAGACCATTCAGTGGGAGGAAAGACCAGTCTTTTTTAACAGATAGTGGAGGAATAATTGTCTAGCCACATTTGAATGCAGAGTTCCAAAGAATAGCAAGAAGAGATAAGAAAGCCTTCCTCAGCAATCAATGCAAAGAAACAGAGGAAAACAACAGAATGGGAAAGACTAGAGATCTCTTGAAGAAAATTAGAGACACCAAGGGAACATTTTATGCAAAGATGGGCTCGAAAAAGGACAGAAATGGTAGGGACCTAACAGAAGCAGAAGATATTAAGAAGAGGTGGCAAGGATACACGGAAGAACTGTACCAAAAAGATCTTCATGACTAAGATAACCACGATGGTGCGGTCACTCACCTAGAGCCAGGCATCTTGTAATGTGAAGTCAAGTGGGCCTTAGGAAGCATCACTACAAACAAAGCTAGTGGAGGTGATGGAATTCCAGTGGAGCTATTTCAAATCCCGGAATATGATGCTGTGAAAGTGCTGCACTCAATATGCCAACAAATTTGGAAAACTCAGCAGTGGCCACAGGACTGGGAAAGGTCAGTTTCCATTCCAATCCCAAAGAAAGGCAATGCCAAAGAATGCTCAAACTACTGCACAATTGCACTCATCTCACATGCTAGTAAAGTAATGCTCAAAATTCTCCAAGCCAGGCTTCAGCAATACGTGAACTGTGAACTTCCAGATGTTCAAGCTGGTTTTACAAAAGGCAGAGGAACCAGAGATCAAATTGCCAACATCCATGGGATCGTTGAAAAAGCAAGAGAGTTCCAAGAAAACATCTATTTCTGTTTTATTGTCTGTGCCAAAGCCTCTGACTGTGTGGATCACAATAAACTGTGGAAAATTCTGAAAGAGATGGGAATACCAGACCGCCTGACCTGCCTCTTGAGAAACCTGGATGCAGGTCAGGAAGCAACAGTTAGAACTGGACATGGAACAATAGACTGGTTCCAAATAGGGAAAGGAGTGCGTCAAGGCTGTATATTGTCACCCTGCTTATTTAACTTATATGCAGAGTACATCATGAGAAACGCTGGGCTGGATGAAGCACAAGCTGGAATCAAGATTGCCGGGAGAAATATCAATAACCTCAGATATGCAGATGACACCACCCTTTTGGCAGAAAGTGAAGAGGAACTAAAGAGCCTCTTGATGAAAGTGAAAGAGGAGAGTGAAAAAGTTGGCTTAAAGCTCAACATTCAGAAAACTAACATCATGGCATCCAGTCCCATCCATCACTTCATGGCAAATAGATGGGGAAACAGTGGAAACAGTGGCAGACTTTATTTTTCTGGGCTCCAAAATCACTGCAGATGGTGATTGCAGCCATGAAATTAAAAGATGCTTACTCCTTGGAAGGAAAGTTATGACCAACCTAGACAACATATTAAAAAGCAGAGACATTACTTTGCCAACAAAGGTCCGTCTAGTCAAGGCTATGGTTTTTCCAATGGTCATGTATGGATGTGAGGGTTGGACTGTGAAGAAAGCTGAACACCAAAGAATTGATGCATTTGAACTGTGGTGTTGGAGAAGACTCTTGAGAGTCCCTTGGACAGCAAGGAGATCCAACCAGTCCATGCTAAAGGAGATCAGTCCTGGGTGTTTATTGGAAGGACTGATGTTGAAGCTGAAACTCCAATGCTTTGGCCACCTGATGCGAACAGCTGACTCATTTGAAAAGACCCTGATGCTGGGAAAGATTGAGGGCAGGAGGAGAAGGGGACAACAGAGGATGAGATGGCTGGATGGCATCACTGACCTAATGGACACGGGTTTGGGTGGACTCCGGGAGTTGGTGATGGACAGGGAGGCCTGGCGTGCTGCGGTTCATGGGGTCGCAAAGAGTCAGACATGACTGAGCGACTGAACTGACATGCAAAAGGTAATTTAGAGCCCTACCTCACACTCTATATAAAAACTGCCTCAAAATTAATGCAAAGACCTCAGTGTAAGAGCTATTAGTAAAATTACAAATCTCTTAGAAGGAAATAAAGATATAAGACTTTATGGCCTCAGATTTAGCAGTTGTTTCTTAGATACGAAACCAAAAGCATAGTCGATCAAAGGAAAAATATATACCGGTCTCCATGAAAATTAAAAATTTTGATGCCAAGGACGTTCTCAAGAAAGTGAGAAGGCAGCACACAGAATGGGATGATATACCTGTCGACTGTCTGGTGTCTAGCATATAACAATAAAACCAAGTTTACAATGAGCAAAGCCTCTGAGTAGACACTTAAATAGCCAACAGATCCCTCCCGCCCATGGGGTTGCGAGGAGCTGGACACAACTTAGCGACTGAACAGCAGTAACCCCAAAGTGGAAGAATCAGACACAAAAGCCTCACATTGTATGATTTCACTTATAAATCCCCATGAGAGGAAGTCCACAGAGACAGACAGCAGACTGGGGATGCTAGGGGGTGAGCAAGGGGGGCATGACCACTGGCAGGTGCGGCGTTTCCTTTGGGGATGATAGAAATGCTCTGGGATGAGACCACAGTGGTGACTGCGTAACACTGTGAATATACTCAAAACCACCTAAGTCTGCGCTTGAAAATGGCTAACACGGTGGCTTTTGTGTCATGTGAACTGTATCTCAGTTAAAAAAATTCAATTTAAAAAAAGGGGGAAAAATGCACAAAGTTTCACAGGCCCTCAAGGAAATAAAGTAAGGTGGAACGCTTATGTCGTCAGACTCCTAGGAGGAGAGGAGAATGGGGGGAGTGCAGGAAAAAAGCTCAAGAAATAATTGCTGAAAACTCCCCAAATTTGGCAAAAGACACAAGCTTGAGGCAACCCAAATGTCCTCCGGGGGTAAAGAGATGAAGAGCGAGGCTGCATCTGCAAGAGGGACCACCACCCGGCACGCGAAGGGGCCTCTCGCCGACACAGCACCTTCTTGTCGGGTCCCCACGGCGCGGCGCTGAGGAAGGAAACCCTCCAGGTCTCCCTGTCCCCTTTCTCCATAGATGTTGCTTGGAGGCCTTTGTCAGATAATCCCAGGGTCTTATTCCATTTTATAAGACTTTCCCGAAAAGACGTGAGGTGGTGATGGCGAGCAAGTCACTGGTTGCCAGAGGTCAGGACTGGGGAGACCCCAGGCAGCTCTGGAGTAGCTCACTGAAGCACAGGGCCGAGTTGAGGCAGTCCCAGCTCCCAAGGGGGACAGTCCTGACAGTCCACCTCTGACGTGTGGGCACCACAAGGGTCAAGGAAGGAGCTGGGGGGCACGTGCAGAGGCCAGCACCAGCTCCCCAAGGAGCCGCAGGAAGATACGG
Organism: Capricornis sumatraensis; assembly: GCF_032405125.1. Lineage (NCBI taxonomy): Eukaryota > Metazoa > Chordata > Mammalia > Artiodactyla > Bovidae > Capricornis > Capricornis sumatraensis. Next base: position 116,889,384 of record NC_091075.1, on the reverse strand, counting down.
AAGCAGGAGGTGCCAAGACTCTGGTGCCTGGGGAACGAGACCATCACACTCACTGCCTGTCCCCACTTGGCCGTGTCCACCCGCACCCCTACCCGCGAGCTCAGCCAGGCGGCCACCCGGGCCCCGAGGCTCGTGGTCACTAAACACGTCTTCAAGAAGGAGATGTCTGGCACTGAGTGAAAGTGCTGGGTCTGGTTTCCTGGGCAGTGTTCTTGCTCTCTTCTGCTGCTGCTGCTAAGTCGCTTCAGTCGTGTCCGACTCTGTGCGACCCCATAGACGGCAGCCCACCAGGCTCCCTCGTCCCTGGGATTCTCCAGGCAAGAACACTGGAGTGGGGTGCCATTTCCTTCTCCAATGCATGAAAGTGAGACGTGAAAGTGAAGTCGCTCAGTCGTATCTGACTCTTAGCGACCCCATAGACTGCAGCCTACCAGGCTCCTCCATCCATGGGATTTTCCAGGCATGAGTACTGGAGTGGGTTGCCATTGCCTTCTCCGTCTTTCTCTTAGCAGTGGGTAAAAGGGGAAGCGCCCCGCAGCGGTCGCGTCCAAGTCTCAGTGGGATGTGCTGGCCGTTTACTCCTGAAGCTGACATGGGCAGCGAGCCTGCTGGGTGTCCCCCAGTAAGCCAGCATGGGGGTGGGGGTTCACTGAAGACCAAAGTCTTCAGGGCCATGGACCCTGCAGTTCCACACAAGCAGGGTGAGTGAGGGTCCGCACTCTGGGCTCAACTCCAGCCTGATCCCCCTCCCTCCCCAGTCACCCGCCCTGCCCTCCCTAAGCCCCTCCTCAGCCAGCTCCGGAGCCCTCCCCAGCCCTCACACCCCGGGAACACAATCTGTCCTTCCTGTTAAACTGGGAATATTTGAGATTCCACACAATGCCCCATTGAACTTTTCCAGAAATTATTTCCTGAGCAGCAAATTCTTGAGCCTCTTTTGAAATGCATTTTCCGTCTGTACTGCTTTCTCTGCCGCCCTTTGCCTCTCCCGAGGCCCAGAAACTTCTCTGGTTCACAGGAAGGCCTGCGTCCTTTTGAGCAGGGTTCCCTGGAAGGGCCTGATTTGAGAGGCTGTGAGTTTTCAACCTCCGTGGGTCCCACGAGTCTCCATGGAGATGGAGCCTGAACCTTGTGTCCCTTCGGGAAACACCTCTCCCAGGAAGCCCTCCTGACCAGCACTCCAGCCCCTGGGGGCAGCACCCAGGCAAGCTGTCTGTGGGGAAGAACCACCCCATCCCAAGCTGGACCCTACATCCTACTGTGCGTGTGCGTGGAGCCACACCTCTGGGCTCTGCCAGGGGAACTGACGTGTCTGCATCAGGATGCCATTCGATAAGCAAGTGCTGCTGGGCAAGATGCGACAAAGTCTCCCAATACTTGCCAAGGACACGGGACAAGCATTCACAGCCCCTGGTGTGAATTGTGCAGAATCGCCCCTTGGGGCCTCTCAGCTCTGCTGTGACCTGATCCCAGCATGAGACACCCCAGGGAGCTTGGGCGCCACGACCCGCATTGATGGTGACCCACAGTGATGGCGAGGGAGATGGCAGGGAGGTTCAGAAGGGAGGGGCTATATGTATATCTATGGCTGATTCATGTTGAGGTTTGACACAAAACAGCAAAATTCTGTAAAGCAATTTCCTTCAATAAAAAAAATTTTTTTTTAATAGATACGCAAAAAAAAAAAAAAAAAAGAACGCATGCGTGCACGTGACCCAAGAAGCAGGAGAGGCCAGTGCGGGGGAGGAGGGAGGCGCTGGGCTTCCGGAAGGGCGCCGGAGCGCTGGGAGCTGCGCTTCCGGGTCACGTGCCGTGTGGACGCCCCTCCCGGTGTGTGTGCGCCCTGCGCGCTGCGCTGAGCATGGCTGTGCTCCCCTGCGGTCTGGCTTCCCCGTCCTGGGGAAGAAATCCTCCTCTAATCCGAGATCTCCTGGGTGTTCTTCTCAGTGCATTGGAGTCTGACTTTTCCCATGCCGGCCTTGAATGCGTCCAGGATTTGCCTCTGTGCCTGCTGTAAAATAGAGCTTTACAGTCTTTACTGCTCACAGGGATAAATGATCATTTGGGCCCCAACTGTCAAAGTGCCTGCCCTTTCCACACCTGAATGACAGAGGGAAGCCAATGCCAGCTGTCTGATTTGGGGTCTAGAGTGCCCTCCCTCACCCCCTTCCCCCAACCAACTCTTACTCATCCCTCAATACCCAGCCGTGTGCCCACTGCTCCCAGGCAGACTGTTCTGATGCCGCCTTAGCTTTGGTGCCTCCTTCCAGGCTCCTGCAACCTCTCTGCTTCTGTCTGCCATGGCAGAAAACACTGGGAAATGCAGTCTGACCACCTGGGACCGGTTATAAAAGGTTGAATTCCTGCTCCTCATCCAGCTGTGTGACCTTGGGCAAGTTCCTTAACCTCTCTTAGCTCAGTTTCTTTGTCTATAGTGAGTGAGTGAGTGAAAGTCACTCAATCGTGTCCAGCTCTTTGCGACCCCATGGACTCTAGCCCACCAGGTTCCTCTGTCTGTGGGAGTCTCCAGGCAAGAATACTGGAGAGGGTTGCCGTTCCCTTTTGCAGGGGATCTTCCCGACCCAGGGATCGAACTCGGGTCTCCTGCATAGTATCCTGCATTGCAGGCAGATTCTTCACCGTCTGAGCCACCAGGAAAGCCCTTAAAACAAGGGTAACAATATGTGCCTTCAAGTTTGTTGCAAGTCTTAAATAAGGTCATCTCTGTAAGCTTCCAGGAATATTAGAAAAGCCGCATAAACAATCTTTACGGCTGCGGTGCTGACTGTGGATGCTAGACCCACCTCTTTCCTTGTCTGTCTCCCCCAGGAGACGGAGCGCTTCCTGGGGGTAGGAGCTGCACCTGCCCCATAAAGGGTGTGGTTTGCGTTTGCTGAACAGAACACAGCCTGGCATCCCAGGACAGATGATGGGACGCGGCCTCGGCCATCCTGGTGGGGAGGAGATGGTTAGAAGGAAGAGCGGCCTGGGCTTGGCTGGGAATCGGGCTCCAGTCCACGTGGCCGCCTGACTCCTTCCAGAGAGTCTCTTCACGGTGGAAACTCGCCCTGGCGCCCTCCCCGCTGGAGGCACGGCCCTGGAGGGCCCTGGAGACTCTTCTCCAGATGGCCCACAGTCACTGCCTCTACATTCCTGCTGAGACCGCTCCCCACCCATGGCGGCTGCCCTAAGCCCAGCGCAGAGGGTGGGCTGCCCGCTGCCCCCTTGTTCCCCGCCCCCCATCCCCACCATGCCCGTCGGCCGACCGGGGACACGGGGTCAGCACGGGGACCCAGGACGCTGACTTCCTCTTCTGCACTATAGGACAAAACGGGAAAGCTGAAAAGTTTCAAACCCATTGGTCCTTTCAACAAGACCTCCCTGTCTTCTCTGTGTCCAGCCTGGGATAGGAGTGGGGCGAGAGAGGACGGAGACTGGCCCCCGCCCTCCATGCGGCAGAGCCCACCCAAGTCCTGGGCCAAGACCCCGTTGCTGAGAGAGGAGGGGGCCAGACCCAGACATGCACAGCAACACAGCACAGGGCAGCCGCTGTCCAGCCCGAGGGTCCATCCTCTCCACTCAGCATGTCCACACTGAGCTACCCACCTGCCTTCAACCAAACCCAGCTCTTCATGTCAGAGGACAGTTCCAGCAGAGCCCAGGTGTGGCGGCAGAGTGTCCTTCCATCCATTCCTCCCTCTGTTTATTCATCCGTCCGTCCGTTCACTCCCCCATCTCTCTGTGCTTCTAATTCTTCTGAAAAACGAGGACAATGATCGTGCCTGCCCCACAGGGATGGCGTGTGGATTGCCTCCAGGAGAAAGGAGGTCTTCACAGTCGTGCTCATCTACTCTGCCCAAGACCGGAGCCAACGGGGGACAAAGAAATCTGGCAGATGGGGCTGGGAATAAAGCATCTGCTTTATCACTTCATAGTAAAAAGCAGAGACATTACTTTGCCAACAAAGGTCCATCTAGCCAAAGCTATGGTTTTTCAGTAGTCATGTATGGATGTGAGAGTTGGGCTATAAAGAAGGCTGAGCACCGAAGAATTGATGCTTTTGAACTGTGGTGTTGGAAAAGACTTTGGAGAGTCTCCTGGACTGCAAGGAGATCCAACCAATCCATCCTAAAAGAAATCAGTCCTGAATATTCATTGGAAGGACTGATGCTGAAGCTGAAACTCCAATACTTTGGCCACCTGATTCAAAGAGCCAACTCATTGGAAAAGACCCTGATGCTGGGAAAGATTGAAGGCAGGAGGAGAAGGGGACGACAGAGGATGAGATGGTTGGATGGCATCGCTGACTCAATGGACATGAGTTTGAGTAAACTATGGGAGTTAATGATGGACAGGGAGGCCTGGTGTGCTATGGTTCATGGGGTTACAAAGAGTCGGACACGACTAAGCGACTGAACTGAACTGATCACTTAACAAACAAAGCTGGATTCAGAAGAACACAGCTGGGATGGGCAGCAGGAGGGCCTTCCTAATGCCGCCACCACCGCTAGGCCATCACCGGGCCATGGGCAGCAATGACCTCTGCAGGCCTCCCTGCAGGGCTGCCCCCAAACCTGGCCACAGGAAGGCGCCGATCATGCTGCAAACTTCGAGCAGACATGTCTGACCACGCTGCGAGCTCGGAGGGGACTGAGGGTGGAGGCGCTCATACCCAGCCTGCTCCCCGAGCAGGGGAAGAGCTCCCCGCTCCAGGAGGATTTAGGAAAAACCCTCTTTAAGGACACTGTGTGTGCTTAGTTGCTCAGTCCTGTCTGACTCCTGCGCCCCCGTAGACTGTAGCCTGCCAGGCTCCTCTGTCCATGGGATTCTCCAGGTAGCAATACTGGAGTGGGTTGCCATTTTTGGAAATTGCATTTGGCCACCCGCACTCCATCCAAATAGGGTTGATGTTGACACAAAGTGCTTGGACAGCGCCAGGCTTGGCGAAGGTGCATGGTGGCCCCTGGCTGTTAGATTCTTATCACTGCTATTTGCCAAGCCGCTGCAATGTGCCAGGCCCAGGCCGGATGCTGAGGATGCAGAAACGAGCAGAGCATGATCCTGCCCACCCGAGCCTCCAGCCCAGCCTCGTGAGCCATGGGGTCTGGGTGAGGCAATGACTTGCCTACACCTGCTTCTTCTGGGGCTTGTTGAAAGGCTGCCACAAGATACCATGTTGTATGTGCGTGTGTGTGTGTGTGTGTGTGTGCGCGCGCACGCGCAGGTGCACACACACATGGCTCAGTTGCTCAGTCCTGTCTGACTGTTGAGACTCCAAGGACTGGGGCCTGCCAGGCTCTTTGGTCTAGGGGATTATCCTGGCAGGAATACTGGAGTGGGTTGCCATTTCCTCCTCCCAGGGATCTTCCCAACCCAGGGGTCGAACCTGTGTCTCTTGCGTCTCCTGCACTGGCAGGCAGGTTCTTTACCACTTTGCCACCTGGGAAGCCCTGTGTTGTATGTGTCCTCCTTCAAATAGTGACTACTTCTGCTTTGTTATTTTCAACTTGCTTTGAATACTTTTGGCCCTTTGCACTTTCATATGAATTTTACAATTGGTTTCTCGGTTTCCACCAAAACGTCCACTGAGAACTCACCTAGGATTATGCTGAATCTATAGTTCAGTTTCAGGAGAAGCAGGTCAGGAGGCGCGAGGTCAGCAGAGACCCCAGAGCCTGCTCTCTTTCTGCTTCAACGTACTCAGTGTGCGGTATCTGTCCTCAGAGTCACAGTCTGGCTGCTGCAGCTCCAACCAGCACATCTGCATTCCAGCCAAGAAGAAGGGAAGAGCAGAGGTTGAGGGTGAGCACCTGCTGTCTGCCCCCCGTTAGAGGACAGTCCTGAAGCTCTACCTGGGAGCCTCCGCTCCGCTCCACGGCCGCACCGCAGCTCCAGTTTGACCTGCTTCTCCCTTCAGCCTGTCTCCTGGGGTCCCGACCAAGCCCACTCATTCCTCAGCTCAACTCCGCCCCAGACTTCTGCACCCCATCTCCTTCCCACCAGAAGCTCAGAGGATTATCCTCACTCCCCGTCACTCTACAGGCCCCAAGGAAAGGGGCTCACCCAGGGTCTCCCAAAGTTGGTGCCCCAGCAGGGTGACCTCCCCAGCCGCTATTCCCGCCCAGAGCTCTAGCTGGCTCCGTCCACCTGGCTCTCTCAAGATGACATTCCAAGAGACTGGTTGCAGGGTCCAGGGCCACCCAGTAAGCGACTGGATGAGTCATCTCACAGGAGGGCGCCAGGCGTGCCTGGGTCCTGCTGCCCATGGGAGTTCTCTCAACCACTCCCCTGGCACAAGCCAGACGCGGTGCCGAGCATGGGAATTCAGCAAAGGGTCCTTCCGTCTGCCGAGAACAGTGCTTTAGTCCCCAACACACCTCCCTTGTCCCCTCCTCCCGGAGCGGGGAGCTGCTGACCCTTGACCTTGCTCATCTCCTGGGCTGAGGGCACACCGGGACCAATGACCCATAGCATGGGCACCATCCCGTCCTACCCTCAGATCGCCAGGCAGGAAAGACCTGGAGGAGGTCCTGGATGGTCCTCCAGTGGCCCCTCCGCCTTCTGCCGCCACCACCCCCAGCCCCTGCTCACAGGCAGGGAGACTGAGGGTCCCAGAAACGCCTCGTCCAGGCTGAGGTGGCCACAGGCCTCTCTGTGAGCAGAGAGGCGTCCACACCGAGGACTGCTCTGCACCCCTGGTCGTCTCCAGGCCTCCCTGCCCGGGGAAGGCCCTTCCTCACTCTGCAGATGAGAACTTGTTAAAGTTCTCGAAGGCGCTTCAGACCCCGAGCTCCACTGTCCCACTCAGAACCCTCACTCTCCGCCCGCGTGCCCCCTGCCACCCCCCGAGTCAGGAGGATCTCGACAGGCTTCCTGGCCCCCTTCTACCCTAACACCCAGCTGCAGCCTGGACGGACAGAGTCAGCTCAGAGAGGCCAGCGCAGGAAAAGGGCGCTGTAGAAGCGAAGAGATTCCTGACTGCGGCTCAGTTCTTGGAAGTCACTTTTTCCTTCCCTCTCCCCAGGCATCCGCCCTCTTCACGTCCTGCCAAATGTCTGTGCCTCGTGTAAACCCTGAGCCGTGGAGCCGCCTCCCAACACGGGCCTGCTGTTGACGTGGCCCCCGAGCCTGGCCACCACCAGGAGGGTGAGAGAGCCCATGCAGGGGGGCAGCTGAATTGCCTGGGCCCAGCCTCCAGCAGGCATGTCTTTGGGGGTTTTCTGGGCCGGGGGAGCTGAAGATGGAGCAGGGCAGAGCCCCTCGGTGGCAGCTGGGGCTCCCCTCTGTTGACTGGCCCCAGGGGTGCACAGACCTTGCAGGGACTTCCACCCCAGAGCCCGCCCCTGGCAGGCCTGCCTACCCTCACCTCCTCCCTGCAGACGGGACACACTGCCCTGGCACCCACCTGTGTAAGTGTGGGCAGAGGGTCTGACCCAGGTTGCTCAGAGTGTGTGGCAAGACCAGGTGTCTGATCCCAGGGCTTGCTTCCTCTCCAGCCATGGCCTCTTGGGGGCTGAAAACAGACTCTGAAGGAACAGGAACCCAGGAGAGTGTCCATATCGGAGGATACCTGAGCTGGAGAACCAGAGAACCCCTGGCTTGCCTGGTCCTCAGGGGAGGACTCGGAGGCCCAGAGAAGCTGGGGGACTCTGCCTCTCACAGCAGGTTGGTGGCAGGGCTGGGGCTCGCCTGCCATAGACTGCCGAACCCAGGAGACCCTGCACTTGGCCGGCCCCTCCCTCTGCTCCCTTGCTGACGCCAGGAGAAGGGAGAGAACTTCTCCAGGGCCTGGCCCTGATCACCACTGGAGAGAAATGAATTTCAAAATGCATTTCTGGATGAATCATTGGGCCAGGAAACCTCGAAAACTGCCCACGTCTGCTGAAGGCTCTGTCCTGCTGACTCCTTTCTAGGATCCTGGAAAGAACTCTCTGCTAATGGTCCGTTTGGAACAAATGCTGTGTGGCTACAACGCTGGGGCCGCCCGACCCGTAGAGCCGCCCAGAAAGCTCCTGGTAACGATGGCCAAGCCCCCAGGACTCAGCATCTTCCGCAGTCGCTCTTCAAGTCCGTTCTCTTCCCAGACAGTAACGAACCGGGTGACAGGGCCTTGACGTCACGAGGAGGCTCCATCCTCATGGCAACCCCCTTGTGAAACGCCTAAAATCTGCTAGGAGAGCGAGGCGGAGCTTCTCAAGGAGTCGCTCAGTGTGCTGGCTACACTGTTGCAGGTTTGTTGTTGGTCGGTCACCAAGTGATGCTGGGCTCTTGGCGACCCCATGGACCGCAGCCCGCCAGGCTCCCTGTCCCTCACCATCTGCAGGGGTTGGCCCAAGTTCATGTCCACTGAATCGGTGACACCACCCAACCATCTCAACCTCAGCAACCAGCACTACTGAGCACTTTCTTGAGAAGTTGCGAGGTTACATTATCTTAAACGTCACTAGAGACCCCCCACAGGATAACGCAGTGCACAGTACGTGAGATGTTCCTGATTCAATATCTTAAAAAAAATTTTTTTTTTGTTTAAATATTACAAAAACAATTTTACAACATTGTGTGGGTTTCTGCCATACAACAGTGCAAGCCAGCCATAATTACACCTATGCCCCCTCCCTTCCTCGCCTCCCTCCTCTCCCCCACCCCACCCCTCTGGGTCATCACAGAGCATCAGTCTGGACGCCCTGTGCTACAAGCAACCCCTCACCAGCTGTCCTGCTCACGCCTGACATATATGCTGATGTGTATGCGTCATGTATAGAGCGATGCTACTTTCTCTGTTTGTCCCACTCTCTCCCTCGTGTTGAACTGAAGGAAGAAACCAGGGACGGTGGTAAAGAGGAGGGAAGGAAGGAAAGAGGGGAGGGAGGGAGAGTGAATGGATGGATGGATGGATGGCTGATGGGTGGGAAAAGGATGGATGGATGAGTGGGTGGATGGATGAGAGGGTGGGTGGATGGGTGGGTGGGTGAGTGGGTGGACTGATGAGAGGTTGGATGGATGAGAGGGTGGATGGGTGAGTGGGTGGGTGGATGGGTAAGTGGGTGTATGAGTAGGTGGACAGATGAGAGGGTGGATGGATGAGAGGATGGATGAGAGGGTGGATGGATGAGTGGGTGGACGGATGGATGTTGGGTGGCTGGAAAGATGGATAACTGTGTGGATAGATCCTGTGTCCCCACAACACGTGCATTTGTTCATTCAGTCATTCATTCCATTAATACAAACATTTACTGAACACCTATTAAGTACCAAATCCGTTCCAAACACTGCGGATGCCAGGGTAATCAGGAAAAACAGACACCATGTCTATGTTTCTGGAATTCACAGGCTGGAGCCAAAAGGGGAATAAGAAGTCAGGCTCCATTTCCACAGAAGAAATGTAGAAGGCAGTTTTCCCATTTACATAAGCCAGTGACGTCCAACCTTGACTCAATATATCAGCATTTGTGTCATGAACAAATGCACGTGTTGTGGGGACACAGGATCTATCCACAGTTATCCATCGTTCCAGCCATCCAACATCCATCCGTCCACCCATTCATCCATCTACGTACCCACCCATCCATTCATCTACCTGTTAGCCACCCACCCACGCGTCCACCCACGCGTCCATCATCAGCTGTAACAAAAGGCAGCATGGTCCGCTAGAAGGAGCCCGCGCTCTGGAGTCCGACTGGGTTAGATCAGCGCTTTGAGACTCACCTGCTGCATAGCACGCAGGGGTCCGTTCATTTCTCCAGCTTCTTCACCTATACCGTGGAAGTGAAAGTGGAAGTCACTCAGTCGTGTCCAATTCTTTGTGACCCCATGGGCCATACAGTCCTTGGAATTCTCCAGGCCAGAATGTTGGAGTGGGTAGCCTTTCCCTTCTCCAGGGGATCTTCCCAACCCAGGAATCGAACCAGGATCTCTTGCACTGCAGGGAGATTCTTTACCAGCTGAGCCATCAGAGAAGCCCATAGAAGTAACTGTCCCCATTTGCAGGGCCGTCATGAGCCCCCCGTACCCCCAGGCAGCTCACAGACTTTCTGTTCAAGGCCCCTCTTCCCGTCCCCCACCCCAGCAACCATCCAGTCGCTTACAGTTTGCTGTTTTTCAGGCTGCTGGGCTGCCCTGGGCTATCGGAGGGGCAAGCAGCAAGCCCTGATCCCCACCCCGCATTTCTCTGCCCAAGTTGTAAAGAATCATGAAACTCCCTCAGAAGGCTAAGAAACTAAAAGGAAGCTTCAGAAACTAAGAGGCACGACAGGGTCAAAGGGAACGAACTGAAACTCGCCGGATCAGCCTGATATCATGTGGTCCAAGGGGAACCACCTCCCAAAGTTAAGCCCTCCTTCCCACCGTTTTATCTTCAGAGGCAGCCTCTCCACCTGCAAACCTCTGCCCGCATCCCCCCATCTCTCAGGGTCACACCAGACATGGCCCTGGCCCTCTCCTGGGCGGTCAGTGACCTTAGCTGCACGAGGCCTGCAGCCCTGCAGGAGCCTCAGCCTCCGGGACACTCAGTACTCTCAACTCCAGGCCACTCACCGTCTTCCACCAAGGACGAGCCATCTTCCTGAGGCTGACCCCACTGGGCCAGCATGACTCCAAGTTGGCCCTGGCCCAGAGCCATCTGCAAACCATTGCTGCTGGTCAGGAAAAAAGACGCAGAAATCGAGAGTCGATAGAAACGTTTGTGACAGTTTGACAAAGCGATTTCATGTCTATTGTTAAATTTTATCTTTAAATAATTTCATCTACTTTTAAGTGTGCTGGGTCTTCGTCAGTCCAAGGGCTTTTCATTGCAGGAACCAAGGGCTGCTCTCAAGGTGGGGCTCGAGGGCCTCTCGTAGAGCTGGCTTCTCTTGTTGTGGAGCAGGGCACCCCGGGCACGTGGCCTTTGGTGGTCGCGGCTCCCGGCTCTGGCGCGCGAGCTCAGTAGCTGTCGTGCACGAGCTTAGTTGCTTCGTGGCATGCGGAACCTTCCCGGGTCAGGGATGGAACTTATGACCCCCTACACGAGAAGGCAGACTCCTCACTCCACAGCCACTGGGGAAGCCCTGTTGCTAATTTTTTTTTAAATAATGATTTTTAAATGGGCCTGCCTTTTGAGTGATTCTCTTTGTATTTAATTTTCTAACAGTTTATTATATTTTAAAGTAGTGGTCTGACAGATTGGGAATTTTTCTAAATGGTTCTTCCCTACAGATCATTTGAGAAGGGCTGATCTGAACCTATAAGGGAAAGAGGATCTATTTTCCTGAGGGTCTTTCTGAGGGTCTATTTTCCTCCCGGCCACCACGTGGGGACTCAAGCTTGTTTTAGAAAACACAGAGGAACCAGAGATCAAATTGCCAACATCTGCTAGATCATCGAAAAAGCAAGAGAATTTCAGAAAAACATTTATTTCTGCTTTAGTGACTATGCCAAAGCCTTTGACTGTGTGGATCACAATAAACTGTGCAAAATTCTTCAAGAGATGGGAATACCAGACCACCTGACCTGCCTCTTGAGAAATCTGTATGCAAGTCAGGAAGCAACAGTTAGAACTGGACATGGAACAGCAGACTGGTTCCAAACAGGAAAAGGAGTACGTCAAGGCTGTATATTGTCACCCTGCTTATTTAATTTCTATGCAGAGTACATCATGTGAAACGCTGGGCTGGAAGAAGCACAAGCTGGAATCAAGATCGCCGGGAGAAATGTCAATAACCTCAGATATGCAGATGACACCACCCTTATGGCAGAAAGTGAAGAACTAAAGGGCCTGTAGGTGAAAGTGAAAGAGGAGAGTGAAAAAGTTGGCTTAAAGCTCAACATTCAGAAAACCAAGATCATGGCATCCGGTCCCATCACTTCATGGCATATAGATGGGGAAACAGTGGAAACAGTGGCAGACTTTATTTTTTGGGCTCCAAAATCACTGCAGATGGTGACTGCAGCCATGAAATTAAAAGATGCTTACTCCTTGGAAGCAAAGTTATGACCAACCTAGACAGCATATTGAAAAGCAGTTTACATCACTTTGTAAACAAAGGTCCGTCTAGTCAAGGCTATGGTTTTTCCAATGGTCATGTATGGATGTGAGAGTTGGACTATAAAGAAAGCTGAGTGCTGAAGAATTGATGCTTTTGAACTGTGGTTGGAGAAGACTCTTGAGAGTCTCTTGGACTGCAAGGAGATCCAATCAATCCATCCTAAAGGAGATCAATCCTGGGTGTTCATTGGAAGGACTGATGTTGAAGCTGAAACTCCAATATTTTGGCCACCTGATGTGAAGAGCTGACTCATTGGAAAAGACCCTGCTGCTGGGAAAGATTGAGGGCAGGAGGAGAAGGGGACGACAGAGGATGAGATGTTTGGGGGGTATCACCGACTCAATGGACATGGGTTTGGGTGGACTCATGGGAGTTGGTGATGGACAGGGAGGCCTGGCATGCTGTGGTTCATGGGGTCGCAAAGAGTTGGACACGACTGAGCGACTGAACTGAATGAATTGATCTGAACAGATAGGGGAAAGAGGATCTATTTTCCTGAGGGTCTATTTTGCCCCCCGCCACCATGTGGGGACTCAGGGTCTCTCATTCTCAAACAGAGCCAGGTTCCTTCCTGTTGGCCCACCCATTCCCCACCCCCAAACTTCCCAGCTCCAAGACTTACTGGGAGTAAAACCCAGCTTATATCGAGTCCTCCTTAACAGCTGCTCCCTGTAACCTCAGGAGCCCCAGCAAACCTTCATGAAGACCGTGCAAGAGACTGCCCCCCGCCCCCAGTCAAGTCAGAAAGGCGTGGAGGCCAGGCCATCAGCAGCAGAGGCTGGGGGGAGAGTCTGCCCCATCTGTCTGCAGAGGAGGAGCCAGCCTCTGCACCACTCACTTGGCCTCAGTAGAAGAAAAGCAGGCTGTTTACAAACAGACGATAATGTTGGTGCAGATGGCGGCCCCGAGTGGAGCGGGGGTGGGAGACACAGGCGGCCTGCGCTGTATTCCTGGTCACAAGACCCGAGGCCGCACAAGCGGCTGTGCCGGTCAGCGTGTCAGCCCCCAGGGGCGCGCTGGTCCCCTGCAGGTGGCGGCCATGGTCCTACCTGCTCGTCTCTGAGAGTCAAGACAGCCCGATCCTGTCAATAAACGGTCTCGTGCAAAACGAGCCTGGCGTGCTGCAGTCCATGGGGCTGCAAAGAGTCGGACACAAGTCGGCGACTGGGCAGCAATAGCGGAACAGCAGTGTCTTCTGCACCGTCTGAGCCCCTGCGGTGTGCCGGGCTCTGAGCAAGGGTGGGGAGCTGGTGTAGTGCCCCGGAGACCCAGGGGAGCCCGAGGCTCAGGAAAGAGACGCGTGTTTCTCCAAATCACAGAGTACCTAACAGGCCTTAGTGCTGAGACCAGGACTTGAAGTTCTGGTGGCAAAATCTTGCGCGCGTTCAGCCAAAGGCCCACCTCACAAGCACGGTAAGGAGCAAGGGGGGCCTGGCTGCAATGTCAGCCAGTCTCTCAAGTGTCAGCTGGACAAATATTTCCTGAGCCGCCAGGACATAAGAGGCCCTGGGCTGGACCCCTGGGGTACCGTCCTGCTTCCAGAACCAAAAGTGGACCAGCTCAGACCATCCCGCCCAGGGAGGGGATATTTGAGCCAAGGCTGAGGGGAGCAGAGAGTGAGCAGCTTGAGTACTTCGGGAAAAGGAATGCTACAGCACCAGCTCCCAGCCCAGCCCCACCCTCCTTGAGGTTCATTCCAGGGTCACCTCCTCCTGGAAGCCTTCCCTGATTCATCCCTCCTCAGCCTGGGTCAGGCACTCCTCCAGCTGCCACAGCTGTGTTCTCATGTTATTGTGTCTCTGAGTCCCCACCACCCTGGGAGCAGCTTGGGGACAGGGGTTCATCTGCAATACTGTTTCAGAGCCTGGCGCCGCCAGCCACCAGGCAGCCCTCACTGTTTGGTGAGCTCCTAATGGTCAGCTCAGCAGGGTTCAGCTCAGATTCTTCAAGATCGCTTCCTCTGAGCCTAGAATAGGACCCAGCCAGGGCAGGTGTTTTAAGTTGCTGTTGTTCAGTTGCTAAGTCGTGTCTGATTCTGTGTGACCCCATGGACTGCAGCACACCAGGCTTCCCTGTCCTTCACTGTCTCCCGGAGTTTATGATGCCATCCAACCATCTCCTCCTGCCCTCAATCTTTCCCAGCATCAGAGTCTTTTCCAATGAGTTGGCTCTTCACATCAGGTGGCCAAAGTACTGGAGCTTCAGCTTCAGCATCAGTCCTTCCTGTGAATATTCAGGAGTTCTGCATTTGTTGGAGAAATGAACCTGGAGTCCCGGTGTGCGTGGACAGGCGTCTCACGCGGTCCTCCTGACACACCTGTGTGCTGGAGGGTCTTGTAACCGTCTCACGGTGTGGGCTGAGCTAGGGGGTGTGGTTGGTACATTTCTTCAGGTCAGTTCAGTTCAGTCGCTCAGTCGTGTCCGACTCTTTGAGACCCCACGAGCTGCAGCACGCCAGGCCTCCCTGTCCACCAGGGTGCCCACCCCGGACCAACACCCAGAGCCCACCCAAACTCATGTCCATTGAGTCGGTGATGCCATCCAACCATCTCATCCTCTGTTATCCGCTTCTCCTCCTGCCCTCAGTCTTTCCCAGCAGCAGGGTCTTTTCAAATGAGTCAGCTCCTTGAATCAGGTGCCCTAAGTATTGGAGTTTCAGCTTCAATATCAGACCTTCCAATGAACACTCAGGATGGATCTTGCGGTCCAAGGGACTCTCAAGAGTCTTCTCCAGCACCACAGTTCAAAAGAATCAATTCTTTGGCGCTCAGCTTTCTTTATAGTCTAACTCTCACATCCATACATGACTACTGGAAAAACCATAGCCTTGACTAGATGGACCTTTGTGGACCTATTTCTCAAGTAGATAGATTGATTACCCTTCCTGACTGAGCAGCTGGATGAGGTCTCACAAAGAGGCCACACGCCTGAAGCCACCTCCCAGATCAGAAATCGCATACCAGAGCTCTGAGGCCTCCGCCCGCCTCCCGCAGGTAGCATGGTCCCCGAAAGTAAGCGAGTCCTTCCTGCCGCAGATGGCCTTGCCTGGGCGGGACCTTCGCGAAGGCAGCACGCGACGAGTCTCCGTGCGGCTGCCCACGCGGCCCTGCGCCCAGGACCCACCCGCGCTGTGTGGGGCGCCAGGCCGTCGTACTCCTCCTTGGTCCTGCCGCAGGCATGTCGGCTGCTCGCCTTTGGGAGCCACTCAAGGGGCTTCCAGTGGGCGGCTCCTGTGCGCGCTTCCGCTGGGTGTCCACCTGGGAGTGGGCGTGCTGAGTCACAGCCCAGCAGATGCTGCCAGTCGGGGCGACCGAACTTTGGCTCAGAGCGCCGGAACCAGCTTCCCCCGCGGTGACCTGTCTGTACATCTCAGGTCTTCTTTCCGGGGGGCGGTCACTGACCCTCGGTGTGGTTGGATCTGTACTTCCCTGAGGGTGGAGAAGCTGAGCGCCTGCTCACGCTCACCGATCGTCTGAATATCCTCTTTGCTGAGCTGTCCTGCGCGTCTGCTTCATCTGCTTTCTCCCTCCGTGATTCGCAGTTGTTCTTTATTCTAGATTCAGCTTTTTTGTCCCACGTATGCACTGCGAACATCTCCACCTTTGGCTCACGGGCTCCTGGTTCCGAGCCTGGAAGGGGACCCCGCCCGGAGCGGGCGTTCCGAGTTGTTGTTGTTCAGTGGCTAAGCTGTGTCTGACTCTTTGCGACTGCTGGGCCTGCACAGGGCTCAGGGCGCCGTGGCCCCCTGCTCACGGCAGGGCAGGGCAGGCCCTGTTCTGTCTCTTTCAGAGGGAATTGCCCTTTTTCAGGGCCTCCCCTGGGGAGTTCGTTCCCCTGTCCAGCCCAGGGCACCAGGGGTACAAAGGGGGTCCTTGCTGCCAGCTGGGCTGGCCGGCTGGCACTGCTCCCACAGATCCCAAGGTATCGGGGCTCCCGTGTGAGCCCACCCGAGACCCCTTTCTTGCCTGATCCCCAGCCCTGCCCAGTCCTGACATCACCAGGATCCCACCCCACACTCCGTGTCTCAGGGACCCAGCCCCCTGCTAAGCCCAGGCTGAGTGTGGAGGTTACCAGCGCCTGTCTGGTGTTAACCACGTGCCCCTTGCGCTGGGTGGCCCAGAGGTCAGCAGCTGCGGCCCTCAGCTGTCCTGCCCGCTGGGACACGTGGGGATGGGGGGATGGAGAAGTACAGGCTCAAGCTGCGGGCGCCCCCTCCCTCCTCACCTCCTTGGGCCCCTTTGTGGGAGGAGCTGGTCCTCAGGACGGTGCAGAAACCCCGCCGCCAAGGCTAGGGCTCGGACCTATGATTGCTTTGTGCTCCTTTGGTTAACGCCAGGAGAGGTGCGATCACAAAACCTCAGGCTTATCTGCCTTCTGGTTTCCGTGGAAACTCCGAAGGCTCTGGGTCACATGCTGGGGACAGAAGTAGCTGTCTGGGCTCCCTCTGAGCAGGTCAGCTGCCAGCCCTTGAGGGCATTGCAGGATGGGGTGGGAGGCCGGCGCCTGGGCTGGGAAGGGGCAAGGGCCCCAGAGGACCTGGGCAGCCCAAGGGCCTAGAAGTGACTGGCCTGGAGAGGGGCTCCTCCCCCGACTTTACAGGCGAGCAAACTGAGGCTCAGAGAGAGGAAGGGACACTTGCCCCAGACTCGGCGGACTGGAGTCTCAGGGCCCCGGGAAGCCTGTGTTGTGGGCACATTGTTGGGAGTCACATCACAGTGGCTGTCCATCTTACTAAAACTGTGTGACCTTGCTCAGGGCTGGCGGGGTTGAGACAGGCCTCCCTTCCACCCGGTGCGCCTAGGGCCCGAGCATCGGCCTGCACGCACCTTCAGATACATCGTCGGAGGCCTCGCCCCTGGCTGGGGAGGGGGATCCGGGGCTCCTGCCGCCTTCACCTGCCCAGTGCCAACCCAAGGCCACAGGCAGAGCCGGCAGCGATCCCTGTCTCCTCAGCCCCCGGACGCGGGTCAGCAGCAGCGTGAGCCGCCAGGACGTCACCTTCCTGCCTCTCCCAGCCCCGTGCGGCTCCACTGCGGGGATTTGGTGCTGGAGGCAGGTGGGCGGTGTGAGGGGTGTGCTGTCCTCAGGCCAGGATGGGAGAACCGGTGTGGTCACAGCTCCAGTCCTGCCGGGCTGCAGGCTGACCCCTTGACCGGGCGTGGGGTGGGCTCTGAAGGGTGGGCTCCGACCGGCACCAAGGCCCACCCCTCCTCCTGCCCCAGGCTGCAGCCAGGCCCTCAGTGAGCCCTTGAGTTGGGGTTTTCACTTGTGCCAGGGAAGGGCTCCCAACACCCCCAGCTGGGCCCCTGCTGGCGCCTGGGGAGCGCGGGGAGGCGGGCAGGCTCAGAGAGGAAGGCCTGGCCCGCTTCCCTGGGCACGGTCCCGCTCCCCCGGCTCACAGGGACCCCAGCAGGGGGAGGGACCTGGGGTTAAACCAGGCTAAGGGAGTGCTGAGTGCCCTGGGGCGCTGGCCAAGGATGGCTGGCGGTCCTCCCTGCTCCGAGGCAGCGGGCGGGCTGAGAGCTGGGCTCTGCTTTGTTTTTAGTGGCGTCGAGTCCCCGTGGTTTAAACAGACTGTTTTAAGAAATGGGGGAATTTGGGTAGAAGCCGTCTTCTGGGGCACTAAGGATATAGAAGAAATTCCTTCCAACCCCCTGCTGTTGAAGAGTCAGGGACGGGCTGTCTGGCTCTGTGACCCGCCCCCACCGCGGCTCCTGGGTGCCCCTCTGGGAGCCCCTCTCCTTGTGAAGCACCCGTGAGGGTAGGGGGCCCTCTTTTCACAGCCTGTGTGCACTCCAGCCAGCCAGCCAGCCTGCCTCGGTGCAGCCGTTTACCGTGCAGCCTCACACAAATGTCTCACCGTCTCTGACGTCTTGTCAACATGTAGTGATGAGAGGACACCCCTGGGGTTGAGGATGAGAACCCGGCCAGGCCAGCTCCATCCCACCCCGTGACCGCGCCGCCGCACCGCCGCCTCTCCAGGGCCACAGAGGAGCCCTGGGGGGGGGGGGGTCTCCGCCCACCCCACGCCTGACGAGCCCACCCCCATGCAGGGCACTTCCTGGGCAGCAGAGGCGCGCCCTGCCCCTTGGCAGTGAGCACAGGATGCTGCCAGCCTTTCTGCCCAGGGACCCCCGCCCCCCCATCTCTTGCTCAGAGTCCCACACGGTGAGTCTGTTGCTTCAGGCTGGCTCCCCAGGGTCAGATCCTCAGGCTGGGTCCCATCGGCTGCAGGCCGGGCGGGTGTGAGGTTGGGACTTAGGGTAAGAGCTGTATCAGGGGCGCTTCCCTGCTGGCTCAGGCAGGCAGGAATCTGACTGCCTCGCGGGAGACCAAGACAGGCCAGAGGAACCACCACCTCAGATATGCGGCTGACACCACGCGAGAGGCAGAAAGTGAAGAGGAACTAATGCGCCTCTTGACAAGGGTGAAGGTGGACAGTGAAAGAGCCAGCTCAAGACAACATATTTAAAAAAAACTAAGATCATGACACGTAGCCCCCTGACCGCGTGGCAAACAGAAGGGGAAAAGGTGGACACGGTGACAGACCCCCTCTTCTTGGGCTCCAAAATCACTGAGGATGGGGCCTGCAGTCGTGAAAGCGGAAGGCTGCTTCTTGGCAGGAACACTACGACAAGCCTAGACAGCGGGCTGAACAGCAGAGACATCATTCTGCCAATAAAGGTCTGTATAATCAAGACCACGGTCTGCCCAGTGGCTACGTACGGTGGTGAGAGCTGGACCGTAAAGGCAGAGCGCCAAAGAACTCATGCCTTCGAACTGTGGTGCAGGAGACTCCCGGAAGTCCCCTGGACAGCAAGATCAATCCAGCCAACCTTAAGGAAGATCGACCCTGAATACTCCCTGGAAGGACTGATGCTGAAGCCCCAATATTTTGGTCACCTGATATGAACAGATGACTCATTGGAAAGGGTCCCTGATGCTGGGAAAGATCGAGGGCAGAAGAGGGGGGTCAGAGGATGAGATGGCTGGACGGCATCACTGATGCAATGAACGTGAACTTGAGCAAACTCCAGGAGACAATGAGGGGCAGGGTGGCCTGGTGTGCTGCAGACCGTGGGGTCGCCAAGAGGCAGACATGACTGAGCAACACCAGGCGTGCCTCCACCAGGAGGGGGGTACTGAGTCTCAGGTGGATGGAGGCTGGGACTGTGCTGAGTGGAGCCTCCCACCTTCACAAGGCTGGTGTGCACATTCCCATCTCACAGACAGGGAGACTGAGACTCCCCAGCCTGCCCAAGGCACAGAGCTCAGAGGGGACCCACATTCAGACAAAGGTCTGCTTGGGCCAGTTTTGTTTTCTCAGCACTGAGTTGGCTGCCTTTTTGCGCCCTGAGCCTGTGCCCACTGCCTCTCTGGTGGACGGTACATCCAGCCAACGATGCCTAGGTGTAGGGAGAGCAGCAGAAAGGCCCCACACTTGGGGCAAATGCCCAGCAGCCCTCACCCAGATAAAGCTGCCCGGATATGGCAGGCAGCAGCGTCAGGAACTGCAGCTCTGTGACACCCCTCATCTCTGGGAACAACAGCTCAGAGGCTGAGTGGGGCTCAGAGACTCCGAGGACCTGGGCTCCTCCCAGCGGCCCTCTCTCCCAACAAGCCTGGCCAGGACTACCACCACCACGGCGTGGGGAGTGGGGGGGAGGGTCATTCTGAGGGCGGGACCTCACACCTCTCAGCAGCTCCCTCAGGCTGCCCTGAGCAGAAAAGAATGGGTTCTTTCTCATCCCCCGTGAATGAACCCAGAGCGCCCCCAGGAGGAACCCTCCAAAGGGAAAGGCCGGTGGACACATTCCATGAAAATCAGGGGGCGCAACAGTGTCACTGACACGATCTTCTGTGTAAAACTGTAAACAATTTACAACAGAAGCACATCCTCAGGACTTTTTTTCTCCTGGAATCAAGCGTCAACAGCGTCTGTGGGGAGACGCCCTAGAGCAGGAGGAAGCCGACCCCCAGGCGCCTAGCGGCGGGGGAGCGCGGGTCGAGAAGGGCCGGCTCAAGTCCTTCCTGCACCCGAGGCCGCGGCTCTGCCGGCTGTAAAGACGCAGAGCAGGAGCAGCCAGCGTTGGGGCGGAGGGCGGGGGAGGGTCTCAGCGTCCGCAGGGCGTGGTCGGCCCGAGAGAGCCTGGGGGAAGGCGGGGCCCACGACCTCGACCGCGGCCAGGATGCCAGCCCCCGGCTCGGCCGCTCAAAGAGCTGGCTTCTTCTTGGGGCGGGGCGCCGGCCGCAGCTCCCCGGGCCCGTGGGCGAACCGGCAGCAGTCCGCCGGCAGGACGCAGCCGTCGGGGTGATGAGCGAAGAACCAGCAGATGCGGGTTTTGAAGGTGTCGGAGGACGGCCTCCGCTTCGCCTCTGGTTCCTCCGGCTTCCGCGGCCTCTCCTCCCGCCAGTCGCGGATGCGCACGTGCCCATGCAGAACTGGGGTTGGAACAGAGAAGAGACGCGGCAGAGTTAGCTGCGGGCCGTGGGCTCCTGGGGCGGGGGTTGGGGGGGAGGCTTTGTGGGTGCAGGCGTCCCAGGCTGCGGGCACAGCCCCCAGGAGGCATGGCAGGGGAGGCAGATAGAGCCCCCTACCCGCCCGAGGCCTGCAGCCGCCCCTAAAGCGGAGCCGGAGGCAGGGGTGAGGGGGAAGGAGGGCAGGGTGGAAGCGCGGGGCTGGGGGTAGTGAGGAGGAGCTGCCGGACACCCTGGGGAGGGGCGAGGAGCCTGTGCCTGAGGCCGTGGTGATGGCAAGACCAGAGTGACCAGAGAGGGCTGGGCAGCATGGGCACCAGCTTGAGGGATGGGGCTAAGGACCAGGCAACCACGAGCGTGGTCCTGATACAGGCAACGGTTTGGGGCATCTGTGAGGCGGCCCTGGCCCCCGAGGACTCGCAGCCACATCACAAACAGGAGGCGCAGTGAGACGGGGTGGGGTCCTTTCTGGCCGGTGAAGACCAGGGGTGAGGTTTACAACCAGAGGAAGTGGGCGCTCACAGCAGCCCTGGTGGCCAGGGAGGGGGGGAACAGGCTGCGATGCGGTGGCGGGCGCTGGGCCACCCCGGGGAAGGATGCGCCTGTCAGCTGACCGCCGCCTAGCGGCCTCCTGAGCTGGTGCAGTGACTCGCGGAATCTGCCCCGAGGGCTTCCACCGGCCTTCGCCCTGTCCCGAGAAGTCAACATCCCCACGGAAATGGGCTGAAGCAGCCAAGCCCTGGTGGTTTCCCCTGGAAGCGCTAAAACCACGTGGAGACACAGCGGCTCTGGGAGAAATGAAGGCCGCTCACTCAACAAATCTGGCTCCCCAACCTCTAAGGAAAACTTCAAAGTGGGAGCGAAAGCTCCAATTTCCCCTGTAGATTGCCTCCTGTTACGGCAATAATGGGACCGCCTGTCTCTGGAGACTGATGATTTACTAAAACTGCCCCTCGAAGCCAGAGGAAGGAAGCGCAGAGGCGCCTCTGTGTGTGGAGGACACAACGAGGGATTCAGCCTCGGCGCGGCCGACAAGCACCTCCGAAGGGCCAGGCGGGGTGAACAGAGAGCTTGGCTCCCCGGCCTGAGAGCTGGGCAGGAAACCACGGCCTGGATGGTGTGCCCACAGCAGCACCTCCTGGCGCAGCCGGGAATGACACGGCCCGGCTGGAGCAGGGTGCCCGGGGCGCCCCCAAACTCCAGCAGTGTGCATCCGAAAGATGGGGGGCCCCTCACTGCCTGGACGGGGTGCAAGATGTCCCCAACTCCAGCAGTATGCATCCGAAAGGCCGCCGCCCGCCCCCACTCCCTGGACAGGCTTGAGAGAAATTTGGGGGAAGACGGTGAGGGGTTTGCTGGGACCACCAGTGGCGACAGACCCCCGCCGTCCAGAGGGGGACTGGTCCCCACCCCTCAGGGCCGGCAGGCTTGCAGCAGGCCCTCCACTGACTGCGTTTCAGGAGCAGTCCCTGCAGGGTTGGGAGAAGGGGTCCAGCCAGGACTCGTAAGGCCAGGAGAGTGGGCACTCAGGATGAGGGGCGGCCCCCGAGAGGGCAGAGGCCAGGGCGTCCCGGGGCCGGGATGGCTGACGGCCTCTCCGTCCCCCAGGACACACCCCCTGCCTGGGCAGGCCTGTGCCCTGCGTGTGTGCCCCTCCAGCCAGCTCTCGGGCCAGAAGCAGCCTCTCACCGGGTGAAACATGCCCTGATTTTCAGGGCGTCACAAGCAGGAAACGCGCTGTGCCAGCGCACTCTCCACCCACCCCTGAGCCCCTCGCTTCCCAAAGTGCGAGCCCTGCGGACTCAAGAACCCACGGCTCTGCCCCTCCGCCATTTCTCACCACAGACGTCGCCTGAACCAAAGTGTCCCAAGGAAACAGCAGAAGGGTCTCCCAGAAACTCTCTGTGGTGGTTTAGTCGCTCAGTCGTGTCCAACTCTTTGCGACCCTGCGGACTGTAGCCCACCAGGCTCCTCTGTCCATGGCATTCTCCAGGCAAGAACACTGGAGTGGGTCTCCTATCCCTTCTCCAGCGGATCTTCCCGACCCAGGAATCGAACTAGGGTCTCCTGCGTGGCAGGCAGGTTCTTCACCAGCTGAGCCACCAGGGAAGCCCCACAAACCCTGCAGAGCTAAGTTTACTGGGCGCTGGGGTGCGCGTGGCAGCACCAGTTCCAGGGTATGTCTCGCCCGGGGGACCAGCCCAGCCCCCCAACTCGTCGGACACTCTGGGCTGGGGACTGCCCTCCACAGCTGGGTCCGCATCCTCAAGGCTGGGCGAGGATTCCAGCCCGGCCCACGAGAGGCTCAGCGCAGGCAGAACTGAAAGGTCTGACACTGCCTTCAGCTTCTCATTCGTGTAACCGTGACTGGAAAACCAGCCATGTTAGTTAAAAAGAATCCTACAGAGAAAAGCCTGAGCTCAGGCACATTTGTTGCGTGACTGGGAGCAGCATGTTTACTGGCACTCGACGCCCAGGCCTCTGATTCAAAAGTGTTTCCAGAAATAAGTGAATATGCCCCTCAATGCCAACCACACAGAAAGCAATCACACACACGTGTATTTATGATGGGGGAAAAAAGACACGATTTCAGGAAATCAAACCAAAAACGCACCAGGAACAGCAGAGGGCAGAGCAGCACCCGGCACGGGGATTTTTAAGCCGCTGAAGCTCCATACAGCGGAGCCCGGCCAGCAGGGAAGCCCCCGACCTCCACTCACCTGTGGGTTGCCCGCCACAAGCCCCCTGGAGCCGCAGCTCCTCTGCAGGGCTCCCCACCCCCGTTGCAGCAGGAGCGTTTAATCCAAGTGGAGATGAAAACAGCCCTGAAAGGCCAGCCAGGCCACCCAGAGGCACCGCGAGTGTGAACACCTGCGCATTCCTCCTGGGGGGTCTTATGGGCTGCGGGAGGGGCTGCAGGTCATGCTCCAGCCCTGCAACCCCCCTACCCACCCCGACCCCATGGGAGGACCACAAAGGCGGGCTGGGAGGGGCACCTGCCCACCCCTGGGGCTCGGACGGCTGCCCGTGTCCACGCTTGGGACCCGAAGGCCCTGCCCCTCAGCTCAGGACCCTGTGTGCAGAGGTCTCAGGAAGCTTGGCCCTCCTCCCCACGGTCACAGGGGAGTCACCTCGCCCTCGCTGATCAGAAGCCTGGGGGCCACAGCCCCAACCACACCCACCTGCTGCCCCTTCCCACTCGCTGCTCCCTCTGCCGGACACGCTTCTCCTTGCCCCGGGTGCCATGACCAGCACAGACGCCGCGGCCCGAGCGGAAGCGTCCTTGACAGGCTTCCCTGGGCAGGGATATCACCCACGACACAGGGCAACGCAAGGCGACGCCCACTGACTTTAAAGCCACACGTGAAGTATTTAGGGGTGAAGAGTATGCCAGCTGCAGTGTGCTGTAAGATGCTTCCAGAAAGAAAGAAAGTACACACAGCTAACCACGGACCCCCTGGCGGAAGGGTCCGCAGAACCCCCCTCGTGTGGCTGAAAGTGAACAGGCCTCCTCTGAACCCCGGTGCCGTGTACACATCCGTGACGCACCCCCAGCAGAGCGCAGGGAAGGCGGGGACTGCTCCCCACCCTGCAGAGCCCGAAGCCGGGTGGAGGAGCACGCAGGCCCAGGTCCTCCTGCTGCTCGCCTGGAAGCGGGGGCGGCAGGGCAGGGCTGGCTGGGAGCTCAGGGTGCTTCCAGTCCACAGGCAACCAGAGGCCAAAGCAAAGCAGGTACCCGAGCGCCACCAGAAATGCTTCCAGACAGGAGGCCCCGCCAGCAGGCTCGTCCCTCCGAGGGCGAAGGGGCACACCCTGGATGGGGTGGGGCTGAGCCCGGGGGCCAAGGCGGAGGCTGGGGAGCATCAGAGAGAGCGCGGCGTGAGCCACGCTCCGGCCCCGTGTGAGACGCACACGAGGGAGCCATGCTCTGGCTCTGGAGCCCTCTAAGATGCAGTCATTCCTCAGGAACGGGACAGGGGCCCCCAGCGCCAGCGCCGGGGCGCACGGCCGCGCCTCACCTTGGAACACCTGCGGGCTGTTCCTCAGCAGCGTCTGCAGGCCCCCACATTCCCGCTTCAGCCTCCGCAGCGTCTCCCGGTCCAGCTCCCCGGCCACCTCCGCCAAGGACAGGCTCCCTGTGGGAGAGGGGGTTGCCCCAAACATGAGAGCCATCCACCAGCGCCTCCCAAGCCCCGCTGAGAGGATCAGGGGAAAATTAAATGTGGGCCCAGACGGTCCTTACTGCCCCTGGGGCTGCCCCTCAAGGGCTCCCCAACGCAGGCTTGTGCACGTGGCCCCACACACCGGCTCTGGCTCGCCCTTCCACGTGTGTGTGTCCCGACCCGACCTCCGGGGCCGGCCCACCCCCTTCCACCCCGTGTGCCCTTGGTCAGGCTGCGGAGGGCAGACACCAGGCCCTGGGTCAGCGAGCCCTGGGGACAGACTACTCACTGGTCACACAGGGCTCAGACACACGGGGGTCCTGGGCCCGGGGTCACCAATTCCCATGACTAAGGTGGGGAGCCTGCAGCTCTGAGGCTCAGGGAGCCCCCGCCGGCACCAGGCAGACTTCTCACTGCTGGCCAGGCAGCCAGAGCGCCCCAGGGCGGGCTGACCCTCGGAGACGCACGTGGGGGGGGGGGGGCTGCCTGGCTCCCTGCCGTCTCCAGCAGGCAGGTGGCCTGAGACCCCATCCCTGGAGCACCCAGACCCCCGCACGAGCCCAGGAAGAGACCCCGTCCTCACTCACTGGCAGGGCGTCCCACCCCAGGCAGAGGCCAGCACCTCCTGGGCGCAATCATATAAAGGGGCACCCCAGAGGAACGGACCATCCTGGGAACTAAGGGTCAGAGGCCTTACTTTCAGTGTGGCGTACAGGGCTGGAGGCTCTGGGCCCTTCGAGGCCCCACGTGGAGCCCGTCCAGCCTGGCCCGCCTCTGCAGGGTGCCTCAAGGAAGGGGGTGCTGACCCCCAGAACTCCTCAGAGCCCCTGGGCCTTGTCCGTAGTTACCTGGCGGTCAGCCACCTGAACTGAGCCCCCAAGAGGCTCTCCTGGCCAGATGGCCACAGGGTCGGGGATCCCTGGAGGGGACAGGCTCAATGGTGCTGCCACGTCGCATGGACACACGGGATGGGAGGGGTGTGGGGGTGAAGGAAGAAACTCGGGGCTACGCCCTCCACGCCGGGGGCCGGGGGAGGCCTGCTGTTCACCACCACCGGTCTGGCCCAACCACAGG
Organism: Capricornis sumatraensis; assembly: GCF_032405125.1. Classification (NCBI taxonomy): domain Eukaryota; kingdom Metazoa; phylum Chordata; class Mammalia; order Artiodactyla; family Bovidae; genus Capricornis; species Capricornis sumatraensis. The sequence continues at coordinate 116,863,646 of NC_091075.1, read as the reverse complement.
GCCAGCAGGCAGCACCCCCGACTGACGGCGGGGCCTCGGCCTCCTCCCCGAAGGGTGAGCGTCCCCCTCCCGGGCAGCCTTGCGGAGCTCTCCAGTGGCGACAGGCGCCTTCCGTCAGCCTTCCGTCTTAACTCTCCTGATAACCTGATCCCTGGCTAAGTGAGGAAGTACGACTGTTACTCACTCAGTCATGCCTGACTCTTTGTGACCGAACCCGGGTCTCCTGCGCTGCAGGCAGATTCTTCACCAACTGAGCTACAGAGGGAGCCCCTGGCCCTTTCGAGAGCCACAGATTCCAGCACACTCTCAAACCGAGAGCAATCAGGTACAGACGTCTCCCTTTCACCACGTCTGACTTTTGCATTTTGGGATTTCAGAGACAAGTCGATCATCAGAGCAGAGCATCTCCCAGGTCTTCCCGGGCCGGGGCTCCTCTCTGGCAGCTAGCAACCTGGCTGTCTGTCTGGATCATCTCAATAAATGGAAAACAAGGAGCTCTGGACCCTGAGACTTCCCCGTGACCTCAGCTTCCTCCTCTGAGGCACCAAGGTTCTGTGTGTTAACAGAACTACAAGGAAGAGGGTTTTCTAATGAGCTTGGGAGAAGCCTCCCTGCTTCCTTAAAATAAATTTAATAAAGACCATACAGTTTCAAGGTGGCTCAGATGATAAAGAATCTGCCTGCAACGCAGGACACGTGGGTTCGATCCCTGGGTCAGGAAGACCCCTTGGAGAAGGGAATGGCAGCCCCCTCCGGTATCCCTGCCTGGAGAATCTCACGGACAGAGGAGCCTGGTGGGCCACAGTCCATGGGGTCGCAGAGTCAGACACGACTGAGCAGATGTACACACATACATGTAGTTTCAGACTCGGGCTGAAGAGAGCAAGTGAAGATGCTCCCGCCTGGCACTCAGCGGGGAGCCCGGGCTGGGGGTTACCTCCGCGATTCCAGGCCTGCGCACTCCCGCCTGCAGGACTTCTCTTTCCCAGCAACAAGTGCGCCACTTGCAAAACCACTCGGTCCACAAACTCTCGAGGAAGGGTGGCACAGTTCCTCAGGCGCTCGGCTTTCTCCCGCGGCTGAAACCCAGACAGCCAGAGTCCCCCCGCTGGGGCTCCGGCCCCTTGCTGGCCGGCTCCAGCCTCCGCTGTGTGCTCGGGCCAGGCGTCCAGGGCTCCATGCCCCTCGGGGCCAGGGGCGCTGCTGGGAGCGGCCCCGGGGGGCGGAGGGGCAGGAGCCCCGCTGCGGGGGCTCCCGGGGCGGCCCCGCCTGCTGTTAATGTAGCGGGTCCTCTCCTCGTCCATGGCAGCCTCTCTGGCGGGCGGGTATGTCCTGGACTTCCCAATGAGACAGACCTGCAAGTGGAGAGCAGAGACGTGCTTTAACAGGTCCCAGCGGTATTTTCCCATGGAATTCTCTCATCCTGGAGAACTCAAGCCTTAGGGACCTATGTTGACAGGAATCCTTATTTTATAAACAAATACGAGCATCAGTGACCTCAAAATAAGCAACTAAAGGCAGAAGGCCACAGAAAACCTCACCACTCAGATCCCACGGAGCCTGACAAACATACAGACCCAGGTCGCCTTCACTGAGCCGACCCCGGAGCCTGACATACAGACCCAGGTCGCCTTCACTGAGCTGACCAGGCTCGGCCCGCTGTGAACGCTTTGGTTGTGTCAGCCCCGCCGCGCACCCCCCGCCCCACACACACCCTGCCGGACACCCCCAGAGCTCTCGAGGGGCAGCCTCAGTGGTGCAGGGAAGCATGTGCGCCCCCAGCAGAGCACCAAGCGCTGCGTGGATGGCCCATTCACGCTGCACGTTCCCCCCAGCGCGGGCTGCCCTGGAGCGAGAGGCCGGGGCTGCAGATGCCGCTGTGGGGACAGCGTCTCTGGACGTCCTCCGCAGGCTGGAACCTGACGGAAGTGCCTCCGATCACATCGGAGCCCCCATCACGGCTCTGCAGCTGCGCCACCTGCTAACCGTGCCACCCCGGGCAGGTGATGACTTCCGTGCGCGCGGAACGAGAGTGCCGGACCTGTGTTCAGTCCTTAACGGCTGCTGCGTGTGGACACCTATGCTTGCATCCAACCCCCGAACCAGATGATCTATATGAACACTGAGGCTCGGAGAGGTGGAGTGAGCGCCTGTGGCCTCCAGCTCCCAGTAACAGCAGATGCAAACACCGGAACCGTAGGATCCCTGGACACACACGACCCAAACTCTGTGTGCGTGCGAAGTCGCTTCAGTTGTGTCCGACTCTTCTGCGACCCCACAGGCTGCAGCCCGCCAGGCTCTATCCGTGGAATTCTCCAGGCAAGAACGCTGGAGTGGGTGGCCATTTCCTTCTCCAGGGGATCTTTCCGACCCAGGGATCGAGCCTGGGTCTCACGTCTCCTGCGTTGCCAGGAGGGTTCTTTCACCTCTGGCGCCACCTGGGAGGCCCAAACGCTAGCCAAATTCCATCCCAACCTCAGAAGAGGCTGTGACTTGCCAAGACAGAGGGCAACTGGCAGGATGACATGAAGGCTCCAAGCTGAGTGCTAAAGGACGTTTCCGAGAAGATTCTGAGCAGCGACAGCAGTGGCGCACCTGGAGCCGACTGAGGGGCCCAGCACCGCCTGGGGGCTGCCGCTCCTCCCACCTGGCAGCGCCTGTGCTGGCCCTGAGTGCACTGCCAGCACGTGGCGGGGCCCGGAGTTAAGCCGCCATCTCCCCCCTTTCACCGCTGTCAGGCCGTGAAGCGGAGATCTGGATGACGGGCTTGAGTGTGCGTGTCTTTTTAAAAGCACTGACAACCTAGAGTCTCATGGAAGAAAGCGACCAGAGGTTAACATAAAACCGATGTCAACATTTGCCCTGACTCCGTTCAAGCCCCCCGAGTGGTGAGCAGGTCGGCCCCGACCATCTGGCAAGGCGACAGGCAGTGCAAGGGTCAACTTCTCCCTGGACAAATTCATTTCAAGTAAATCTGAATTAATGAGGCTTTTAAAGAGAACATTTGAAATCATTCTGAAGTTTGGAAGCAATTTCAGCCCATTATTTGGGAGTCTAAGTCCATGGTGTCGCAAAGAGTCGGACACGACTGAGTGACTGAACTGAAGTCAGAACTTAAAGCGTTCAGCCTCCGGCGGCACCAAGCCCACAAACCAAAGCCAAGCTGACGCCGACTCTGGGAGGTGCCCGAGGGCCAGTCGCCGCCGCTGGGGAGGAGATGGGGGCCAGGTGAGGACTGCTGCAGGGGCCACTGGCCTGGAGACGGGGGTCCAGGACGCCCGTGCGGGAGGGACCGCAGGCACGCAGCGAGCCCCGGAAGCCGCCAGCGCCATGCTGGGGCCGCCGGGTCAGAACCCACTTCTCTGGGCATCACCGACTCGTCTACGGGTCTGTGACAAGGACGGCCCCACGCTTTCCATCGAAACGCCACACGTGCCCACGGAGGACAGCCCCGGTGGCCGGCACACACCCGCTTCGTGGAAGGGATCCGAAGGCAGTCCTCCTCCACATGGAAGCCGCAGGCCGAGCCCACCTCGGTGATGAAGTCCAGGTACCCTCGGTACTGCGTCTTGCTGCTCTGCGTCCGCTGGAACTTCCCGACGAAGTCAAAGAAGCAGCAGGGCAGGACGAAGAAGCGGCAGGCGTAGGAGGACCTTCAGAGACAACCGGCGACATGGAAGCTCAAAGTCCTGAACAGGCTCGGTGAGCAAAGTGCTGCGGAAAGCCGCTCGGCAGCGGTGTGTGGGGCAAAATGCAAGTGATGGGCTACTGGCTAACGGTGCTTTTTATATGAAGACTGAATCACAGCTCTCCTCAGTTTACATTCTAGAAGCAACGCAGCACAGTACCTTTTCAGTAAAACATGAATGTAATTACTTTTATAAAAAGTATTCTTTCTACTGCAGTTGTGATCATCAGCCGGAACCTGAAACCCCCTGATGCACCTGAAGACTGCAGCTGTGGGTACGAAATTTCAGAGGCAGGCACCACACGATTACGGTTTGCTGCTTGGCCTACGCTATTCTAAAGCAGTCCATGTCATGCTTGTGAAGTAAAGTCGGACAGAGAAAGACAAATACTGTGTGCTGTCACTTGTGTGCCGAATCAAAAAAAAACTGAATGAAGGTAACAAAGAAGCAGAGTCACAGACACACAGAACGAAGCGGTGGTCACCATGGGGAGAGCGGGGGTGGCGGGGGGTGGGAGGGCAAGGCAGGGGTCGGGGAGAAAAAGAGATACAGACGACCCCGTCCAAGTTCAACAAGACACAGGATACGCTGTGCAGCACAGCACTTCACGATAGTTTATGATATAAAATATTTTATATTTATATATTTTATGATAACTACAGACAGTACAACCAAGGCAAATGTTCAGTCACTATACTGTACACCTGAAACTAACACTGAATCACCGGAACCAGCAGAGCGTCTTTATACTGACAGGCAATCCCTCCTGCTATGAGAAAACGTCCCAGGAAAAACACATTTCAACACTGGATACAAACACGATAGAACGAATCACAACGAAAATACAATGTGAACGTGTGAGCCACTTACGTTACTTTATATTTTTAAATTTAAATACAGCCAATATGGCAGCCCACCGCAGTGTTCTTGCCTGGAGAATCCCAGGGACAGAGGAGCCTGGTGGGCTGCCGTCTATGGGGTTGCACAGAGTCGGATACGACTGAAGCGACTTGGCAGCAGCAGCAATATGCCATCATCTCGACAAAGCAACCTAACCACATTTAAGCGCTCCACAGCCACGTTTAAGCGCTCCACAGCCACGTTTAAGCGCTCCACAGCCACGTTTAAGCGCTCCACAGCCACGTTTAAGCGCTCCACAGCCACGAGCAGCCGGAAGCGATGGGTCTGGACAGCGAGACTTGACGCAGTGGGACACCCCAGCCACCGCGGTGCCAACAGGCCCGTCAGCTCACCTGGCCGCCATGACTGGGATCCATGGCGTCAGCTCATCCGAATGGTTGCCGAGTAGCCAGTCGACGTCAGGGAAAAGGGTCTTCTCATTCGGTGTGATTGCGCTTTCCTAAAAGAGAGACGCGGGACAAGATTGAACATCTAGTCCCTGAAAGCAGAGCATGCGAGGAGGCAGGGACCGCAGCCCCTCAGAACCACAGCTGCCCGGGGCAGGTCTCAGCCCCTCAGGGCTGTGGGTCTTCACCTGCAGAAGGAAAAAGGCTGGGCCAGGAGTGAGGAACGCGTGTGCCCAGCCCACCCGCCTGAGGGTATGGGAAATGGCAACTTCGAGCACCATTACCCGAGGAGCGAACACCACCCTTCTGAGTGCTCATCAGCTGCTCATAATTAAAAACACCCTTTTTACATGAAGGAGATGGGGGCCATGTGAACTGCTTTACTTTTGGCAGAAGATGGGAGCAGGGAAGGCTTCCCAGGTGGCAATAACTGTCAAGAACCTGCCTGCCAACGCAAGAGATGGACAACACGTGGGTTTGATCCCTGGATTGGGAAGAGCCCCTGGAGGAGGAAACAGCACCCGGCTCCAGCATTCTCGCTTGGACGATCCCAAGCACAGAGCAGCCTGGAGGGCTACAGTCCATAGGGTTGCAAGAGTTGGACAGGACTGGAGCGCCTTAGCAGGAGTGCACACACGGGAGCAAGAAAGGGCCTGCAGAGCGAGCGGGAAGCAGGGAGGTCTGAGGCTGGCCTGACGCGCAGCCCGATGCATTTACACCTAGACGGCCCGTCAACCCACAGCCTGAAGCGCAGCAGCGGAGAGAGACAGCACAGGCAGAATCCACAGACACAGTGCACACCAGCCTTTGCTGCTACAATACGACTTTGTGTGAGCACTCGGACAGCAAGCTTCTACCCACGGAACAAGTGTGTTCGCCACTGGGACGATTTCTGTGGTTAAGCTGGGAACAGTTGGTTTTTATGATTGAAGAACTTTCAGTGAACACCTATCCCTTCTGCTAGTTAATTAATTAGCAGGCCTTCATTAATTACTTCGTTAATTACTGAACTCAACAGTCTCAATAGTTTATCTGTCAGTAAGAACTAGAGAGACAGGAGAGTCTATACAGACACTCAAAATCCTCCTAATTTTAAAACTAAAGAATGCAGCCCCCTAGGCAAGCAAGCAAAGCCCCACCTGTTTCAGAAAAAAGCTTTAACTGAAAATTTGAATACAGCAAACTGCAATAGTTCTTTTGATACAGAGTTTTACAAAGTTAAGACATTTTGTGATCATCACGCTGCTGTTATCAAAAGCACGTGTTTTTTCCTTCACCATCTCAAGCTTATAATCAAATGAGGCATCAGAAAAAAAAGCTGTATCGCAGACTTGGCCTCTGAATGTCCAGACTGCACCTGTTCATGGAGATCACTTGTTTACTAGGAAACAGACAAGCGCTGAGCACTTGTGTACGTGTACAGACACGTACACACACATATACACACACACACGCAATGGAGTAATAAAAAGACTGAAATAATGCCATTTAAGCAACATGGATGGAACTAGAAATGATCACAGTCAGTGAAGCAAGTCAGATAAAAACAAACATCAAGTGGGATCACTTGCGTGTAGAACCTGAAATACAACATACATGAACTTATTTCCAAAACTGAAAGAGACTCTCGGACACAGCAAACAAACTCAGGGTTACCAAAGGGGAAAGGGGTGGCGGAGGGGTAGATTATGAGTTTGGGATCAGCATGTACAGACCACTGTGCACCCAACAGATAACTAACGCGGGCCTGCTGCACAGCACCTACATTCAATACCCTGCAATAAACCGGAACGGGGAAGGATATGGAAAATATGCGCATGAATAACCGAATCCCTTTGCTGTACACAAGAAACTAACCCAACACTACCCCTTCCCTGGAGACTCAGACAGTAAAGAATCTGCCTGCGATGCAGGAGACCCGGGTTCGATCCCTGAGTCGGGAAGATCCCCTGGAGAAGGGAGGAGCTACTCACTCCAGTGTTCTTGCCTGGAGAATCCCATGGACAGAGGAGCCTGGTGGGCTACAGCCCACGGGTTGCAAAGAGTCGGACATGACTGAGCAACTAACACTTTCATACTTCAACTTGAAAAAAAGGCCCCCAAAGTCAAAAAAGAAGTAGAATCCTCTACCTGTCCTGCACGGGGCATAGCATGCCAGCCAGCTTCCACAGAGACAGGACTTGGAACAGACAGCCTACTCAACTGCTATCTGAACTTTCCACGTGAAGAAGTTATCTTGCTTCTTCACCTGGGATACACGGGATTGTAAAAACAACCATGTTACTCCCTTAGCTTTGATCATCAGCCTCGCATTGCAATTCAGAGCCCAACTTCATTACCTGTGTAAGAAGACACGGTCCGCGTATGGATCTGCAGAGCCACCCCTAGCAGAAGTCCATTCCCTGGTTTACCAGAGTGCTTCAAACCTGAGACTTCTTAGATATTCTCATGTGTTGTCATCTGTGAACATAACCCTGTTGCTAAGTCACGTCTGATTCTTTGCAACCCCATGGACTGTAGCCTGCCAGGCTCCTCTGTCCATGGGGTTCTCCAGGGAAGAATCCTGGAGAGGGTTGCCATGCCCTCCTCCAGGGGATCTTCCTGACCTTGGGGTTGAACCTGCGTCCCTTGCAGAGCAGGGGGACTCTTTACCCACTGAGCCATCAGGGAAGCCCTGTTTGACTATATAAGCAAGTGCAAACCCTCGTAGCATAAAGCAGAGTGTAAATATATAATGAAAACCGAAACAGTAAAGAGGCGCCGGGCAGCTGCAATAAACGTCACTTCCTCCAACCTTTTTAATTTTTGGCAACACTACTCTCAACTTTAAAAGAAAAGTGAAGAGAAAACATAGTCTTGAAAACTTTGTTTTCTATTCACAGGTGAAATAATATATTGGAGATATGTTTCAAACACAGTGAGGCTAATGCTGGGGTTGTGGGAGAGGGGATGAGACAAAGAACCACTGCTGAGCTGGCCCCTGAGTTTCTGGGATTTACTAAAAGCTTCTCTCCACTTTCACAGGCTCCTGACGTCCTCCACACTGAAAAGTAAATGCTTCCCCCACTTGTCAGTCAGCATCCCGTCCTCGTGCAGAAGAGAGGTGGTGTCCTAGCCACACCCACGCATCTTATCTGCAGGGGGACGAGGGTCTGGAGGCGATATGGGTGTTTGGGCAGCAGCAGCCCCCACGGCACTCCAGAGCCAAGGACGGAGCCCCAGGGCCAGGCGCTCCTCTGCTGACCTGGAGGTCTGGATGAGAGGCTGAGGCTGGGAAACGCTGGAGCCCAGACCTGCCGGGCAGGTGCTGTGGGGGAGATGCCCACCTGCCTGCCCCCGAGATACCTCCCTGTCTGACAGCTTGGACCTGCTCCAGACCTCGGTGGGGCTGACTGCAGCCCTGCGGCCACAGCTGAGACCCGGCCGCCAGAGAGCTGGGAGCCATCGTGCTGTCTCCACGAGACATCCGCACATCCGCAGCCCAGCCCTGCCCGCGCCTCTGTGCTCCCCTTCCTCTGACTCCCTGACAACCTATCCCTAGCTAGAGGCCTCTCCTGGCCACGCTACTCAGAGCAGGACTGTCCACACTGCCCCCCGCCCCGAACCGGTCCCCGCAGGGAGGGCACCCACTGCCAAAGGAATGTTTCAACTGCAGCCTGCGGCAGGCTCCAGAGCGGATGCCCCCAAAGCAGCCGCAGAAGACCCGGGGCCAAGACAGCACCCCCACTCTGGAGGCCAGCACCCTCCCTTCAGTATAACTGGAGGCAGGGAAGGTCTCAGGGAGCATCCTCCGTTCAAGCCTCAGAGCAGCGAGCTGAGTGTGGGGTGCTGCGGTTACCAGCACCTCTGACTGGCCCCCCCACACACAGACTCTCTCCTGGAAACAACTGCGCTGGGGGCAGCCTGCTGAGGTCAGGCGAAGGGACAGAGCCAGTACCTCCAGGCGGGTCTGGGGTCCGTACATGTCCCAGATTTTTCTTCTTCGGACGTCGATCCCTCGGCCTGGGTGCTGAAAAGATGAATTTCGGGAACTAAAGGTTAAGGTGGGTATGTCGTCAGAAACGAGCAAGAACGAATCAAACGCTGCAGAAACCGCTCCCTGAGAGGCGCAGGGACCCTGAGCTGCTGAGAAACAGACGCTTTCGGCCCCAGGGTCCAGACACGACCCCGGCTACGATGCCTTTGTGAGGCGAGGCCTGGAGACACCGCCAGGCTCACTCGTAGCCTCGGGGGACATGCCTCCCTTGAAGGGAGCCACCGCCTCTGCGCTCAGCCAAGCTCAGCTCCGGGCCCGCCTGCTCATTCAGCCCAGAAGAGCCCTGCTCCGGGGTCCTGAGCACCCAGTGTGCCCTGACCACCTGCAGCTCTCCCCGGGCCCCAGCCCCGGCTCCCAGTCACCGTGCAAAGTGCTAACACCACAGACAGGCTGTTCCAGGGCCCGCAGACTCTTTCTATCAAGCACCTCAGAAGGCGGCCCTAACAACCTCACCCCAAAGTCCCGCAGGCGAGGACACGCGTGTTCGTCCACAAGGCAGGACGGTACGGCCCTGGGGGCAGGGGGCAGTGGGCACTGCCACCTGTGCGCCCAGAACCGCTCCTGGGGCCAGGGCAGCTCCCAGTTCTCACGGCCTCTGCTTCACAACCAAGGAAATGGCTGCAGAACTGAGCATCACAGTTTCACGCATGCTCAGTACATGGGCGCCGGCCGTCCCCCGAGCTAGACCCCAGGCTCCTCGAGAGCAGAGCTGCCCTCGCCCCTTACCCCTCCCTGCGCCTTGAAATGCTGGGTTTTCCAAAGAAAGCAGCAACAAGAACACCCCTGCTGCTGCAAGGGTGTCATTCGCAGGCCGCCTGTCCCCGAGGACCCTCTTCTTGTCCAGCAAGGGGGCTGCCTCACCCTCCCATGGACAGGCTGCCTGCTCGATGGCGTCACCAACAGCCACTGCACCTCTGACAGCCCGGCCGCCTCCAAACCCAGGTCACACCAACAGAGAAGGCCTCGTGCTGGATGTGAAGACGCCCTAGAGAGGTCTAGAGACGGCCCCCAGCGCGCATTACCCCTTCGCTGCTCAGGATGTGGACCAGGAGGCCATTGCCGCAGCCGAGGTCCACGAAGGACTGCCGGGCGGTCTCTCCCCGTTCGGCTCTCTCTTCCTCCCAGAGGATCTAAGTCAACAGGAAAAACAAGGTCAGTCTGTGGTGCGCTCTGCCCTGGAATAATACACACACAAGGCCACGTGGACTGCAGTGCTCTCCCAGGAGAGGCGGAGAGGCCTCCGGGGCCGGGGCCCCACACAGGCGATGCCCAGGTGAGCAGAGGGAGGTGGGGACGGCCGCCCCGCTCACCCGAGGTGGCACGGGCCAGGACCTCCTCGTCTCCCACCCAGAGCCCAGACTCGCGCGGTCAGCTCTGGGCAAGAGTTTCACAGATCACTGTTAGTTCCTTCCAGCTTCCTCTAAGTTCTTCTGGTTTTGCATACTTTGAGAGGCCTTATTACTTCTAAAACTGAGAGAATTACAGTTGAAAGGAATTCAGAGATTATCTCTTCTGGACATTTCATAGATAAGGAAACCCAGACTATCAAGGAAAAGGGTGTGCCCAAGCCCAGGTGGTCAAGCGAGCTGGCCAGGAAGGCCATGAACCTGAGTCAGCTGATGTGAGGGCGGAAGGCAGGAGCTCATCAGATGGGCCCCCAAGGGCTCCCCAACGCCAGGCGGTGTCTCTGTGCTGACTAGTAATTTGGAAAAAATCGAATTCCTGTTGGTTCACAATCCAAACTTGTTCTATATTCACATAAAAGCACCATGCAAAACTTAAAAAAAATTACACGTGTATCCAGCCTTGACAAGTCAAAGTCACTCAGTCAGGTCCAACTCTTTGTGTCCCCATGGACTATACGGTCCATGGACCTCTCCAGGCCAGAATACTGGAGTGGGCAGCCTTTCCCTTCTCCAGCGGATCTTCCCAACCCAGGGATCGAACCCAGGTCTCCTGCATTGCAGGTGGATTCTTTACCAGCTGAGCCACCAGGGAAGCCCAAGAATACTGGAGTGGGTAGCCTTTCTCTTCTCCAGGGGATCTTCCCAACCCAGGGATTGAACCAGGGTCTCCTGCCTTGCAGGCAGATTCTTTACCAACCGAGCTATCAGGGAAGCCCAACGTTGACAGACAGAACTATAAAAACCCTGAGCTGCCACGGGCACCCTTCCATCCTTCCACCCACTCAGATCACACAGTCTTACCAGCAGGTAGGCAGCAATAGCTACATCTTCATATACAAACTTCTCAGGGTCAGTGACTTCAGGCCACACCTACAAAATTTTCAAGAGCATTTGTAAATCTCCACCATACCTGTGTGTAACAGGACACATGAAGAGCAATGGAGTCCAAAGCAAGACTGCAGAAGAAAGACGCTTAGATGAGGCCACTGGACATCAAGAGAAAAGGCTCAGCTACATTGCCTGCACCCCCCATCCCCAAAGACTGAGTCTGATAAACAAGGAATCGAGGGGTGGGGGTGTCAAGGAAGCCAAAGGGCAGGGGTCATGGGGGCAGGGGTCAGTGCTCCACCCTGCAGTCTGTTGGCATCTTGCCATCATTCGCCAGGAGCGTCACTCAGCTGTTTTGCCCCCATCTCCCTATTTGTAAAGCAAGGATAAAGATACGACCTAACGCCCATGCAGGATGACCGTCAGGTTCCTTGAACCTGGAAACGCTGGCTGTGCAAGTGTGAGAGCTCACTGTTAACACCAGTAATGCGCAGAACAGGCGTCTTGCAGATGAGAAAAAAACCAACGGCCAGTGTTAAAAGTTCAGACTTCTGTTTCCAGTCTAGCGGATTAGACAGTTCACACGAACCATCTCACCAAGGACGATTTAAAAAGCTGGAAGAAGAAAGGAGTACCTCCGTGAAGGTTCTAAATAGCAGGATAATGAAGCACCGCTAGGCCAGGACCTGGGAGGGAAGCGGGGGGCGCAGTGAGGCCAGCCAGCCCGGGACCAGTGTGTGATCCCCCAGGAATGAGCGGGTACTGTTCAAGCCTGAGACTAGGAGATGCTTTGTTATGCAGCAACAGCAGATTAAAAAATACAAAACTCTGCAGTGACAAACTGTGGTCACTTCTAGATGGGAGGGAGACACACTAGGAAGAGGTCAAAGGAGGTTCAGCTGTCAGCACAGGCGCCTTGGTTCCAGGCACCACCACAAAGCGAATGCTGCAGCGAGGCGCTATTCGCGTGCGTGCTCAGGCATGTCCGGCTCTCTGCGACCCTGCGGACTGCAGCCCGCCAGCCGCCTCCGTCCATGGGATTCTCTAGGCAAGAAGACTGGAGTGGGCTGCCATTTCCTACTCCAGGGGAAGTACGGTGAGCCAAACAGATTTTTTGATTTCCAAGTGCATATGAAAGTTACCTTGAAACTATACTGTAGTTTACTAAGTGTGTAATATCATTACGCAAAAAAAAAAAAAAGTAGGTACTTTAATTAAAAAATATTTTACTGTTGGGGCTTGTTGGCAGTCCAGTGGTTGGGACTCCATGCTTTCACTGCTGAGGGCACAGGTTCAATCCCTGGTCAGGGAACTAAGACCCACAAGCAGCACGGTGCAGCCAAAATAACAATTTTACTCCTAAAAAATGCCAACCCTCATCTAAGTCTTCAATGAGCTGTAGTACTAATTTCAAAGGTCACCATGATCACAGGTCATCATGACAAATATATTAATCGTGAACAAGCCAGAAATATTGGGCAAGTTACCAAAAGCAGACCCAGACATATGAACTGAGCAAATGCAGTGAAACCAGTGCCTACAGACCTACTCCACACAGGGCCGTCACGGGCCTGCAGCTGGCGGAAAACACAGCATCTGCACAGCACAGTGTGCCGAGACGTGCTTGTGATGCTCGCTCTCTTAAGCTGGGTGTGAATACACAGATGTTTATCGTTATCTCCCCCACACACACATTTTAGATATAAAGTTATAACATTTTATAAAATTGATCTCCTTTTTGGATATGCTTTTGTACTTTAACTTTTCTTATATTTTCTCCGAATGTCTTTTTTTTTATACTCAAGAATTATGGCAATTTAGTAGTTAATATTCAATTATTTTTAACTAAAAAGACTTCCCTTTTGTTCTCTTGAAAAAAAAAATAAATTAGTAACGTGCCAAAAAAAAAATCCTTTTCCATAACATAAATGCCAATGTTTTTACAGTTTAGTATGTCAAAGTACAGGCTGTAATGGGGGGCCACAGGTGGGTATACTTTGACTTAATATCTCTCTCTGTGAAACTAAAAGGCACACAGGGGACATGATGTTGGCTGGAGCCGTCGGGTACGTCACCGCTTTTAAATGGGGGCGGGGGGTCCCAGGCGTCTCTCCCCAGAATCACCTTGGCCATGGCCTTGTACCTCTCTTTCAGCGCCTGGTAAGCCGTGCTATACTTCACGATGGAGATGAGGGACAGGGTGCTTTTGAACCCACTCTGCCTGCTCTCCACACACCACCTGGCCAACCTGGCCAGCAACTCTTCTCCAAGCCAGCTGGGTTTGGGATACACAGTGCCATCTGAATGCCATCGTTCTGGACAGAAAATTAAAACAGATATGAACCTTTGAAAATAAGAGAAATATGAATAAGCAGGGCTGGTTTCAGGCCTTGTTTTCAAACTCTACATTTATTTACCGAAAGAAGACAAGTTAGAGTAGCTATCTATGATTTCCAAATATTGTACACAAACACAAAACAATCTGCAACCAGTTACACAATTTTCATCCTGTAGAGAAAAACACATTTAAAAAGCAAAAGAATCCCTCCTCTCTTGCAAATGCTGTTAAACATGCATTTACATACCTCAACAAAGCCTGCTGGAAAGAGGGCTAAACAAGGTTCCTCTCACATCCCACTCACATGCTAACCTGCCAGATTCTAAAGCGTCCACGGTTTCTTTAATTTTTCTACGTTTTATACATTTCACATGGGCAACCCAGATACACAGTGCTGGTTCACCACGTACTTCCTGGCCAGAAAGGTGACGCTGAGTCACCAAACTGAGGACACACAGGCAGCCACTGGGGCTCCCAGTCCACGCTGACCCCTGCGCCTCCTCCGCCAGCAGCGTGCAGGGCGGCTACGGCCCGGTCTGCCCAGCTCACCGCGTGACCCAGCCCCAGCAGCACCTGACCAGGGTAGGTGCTCGCTCCCGAGGACTCAGGTCAGGACAACATACCCTCTAGGGCTGCGATCCAGGCAGCGCCACGCACAGGAGAAGTGTCAGGATTGTTGGGCTACGGTAAAGGAGGTGCTGTTCAATGGGGGCCCCAAGAAGGAGCAGACACACAGGCAGCTGGGTGGGGCGGGGCACAGGGTAGGCCGGTGGGAGGGGAGGCCCGGCAAGGAGTCCCCGGCTGGCAAGAGCTGCGCTGCACCAGGCACGTCAGAGGACACAGCTCGCTCTCATAAGAACCAGGAGCCAAGTCTCCACTGAGAGTGCAACCAGGTGGGCGTCGTCCGTCACTGGGTGGGTGGCAGGCGGGGAGAGGCAGGGAGAGGCAGGGAGAGGCGGGGCGGGGCGGGGAGGGGCGGGGCGGGGAGGGGCGGGGAGGGGAGGGGCGGGGCGGGGAGGGGCGGGGCGGGGCGGGGTGGGGAGGGGCGGGGCGGGGCGGGGCGGGGCCTGGCTGCTCCCTTCTCCTTCCCTGCCCTTCAGAAGTGATCCTTCTGGACTCACTGGGGCCCTTCCCCTGCTCTTCCGGGGCCTCATGCTCTTTCCCAGGTGACCCTGGGGCCCCCACACTAACCCTCACCTGCTCAGTCCTCGGGGTCATCCCCGCCCACGCTGGTACAGTGGGCAGAGCCCTGCCCTGGTCAACGAGGGGACTCCTCCACCTCTGCGCTTGGCAGCACCTGCCTTAGAGCATCCACCTGTCTCTGGACCTTGCTGACCCCTGGGGCCCAGTGCGACCACATGGTGGGGAGACCACAAATCCTGCCGAAACGAGGCACTGACCAAGAGTGCCGCACCCCACGAAGGCAGCCACCAAAAGTCCATTCATGCTCCACTGAGAAGGCCACACATGCAGTCTCACTGTGACCCGTGCTCAGCAAGGCGACAGGAAGCATCAGTCAGTAACGGTGTGGGGCGGCCAGCCGAGCGCTCAGAGCTCGTGGGGAACGGGGATGGATGGGCTTCACCACGCCAGCCACACTGGGCACTGCCGCGGCCAGGCCCCAGGCTGCGCTTCCCCACTGGGGCCGGCAGACAGCGGGCTCCAGGGCTCACCCCCCAGCTCCTGCCTCAGCACTCCCCAGGTAACGCCCAGGGGCACAGACGGCTCTCCCCGAGGGTCTGCCCACCCTCTCCAGCGGAGAGGAAGGGGCCCTTGGGGAACATTTAACACCTGTCAGGAGGCTCCCCGCCGGGGCAGACCCTGGGCACCCCACCTAGTGTCTGACCTCCAACAGGTCCCTGGGAAGCCCGGCCCAGCCCCCTCCTCAGGGGCTCACAAAGTATTAAACGTGTTTCAGAGGTGAGAAGAGCGGGGGGCAGAGGCGACACTCCCAAGGTCACACTGCTGCGAGGGCCCAAGTCTATGAGACTCCCAAGCCCAGCCCTCCCGCTGTGCCCTGGCCTCTTCATGAAACCACGCGCACAGCTCACAGCGGCCAAACAGCCATGCTCCAAGGGCTGTCGGGGAAAAACAGACCCGTGCAGATCTGCAGGAAAAGAGCAGACGAGCAACCTGTGGTCTCCCTCTCCTCTGACTTTTCCATTTAAAAAGCACCAAATGGAAGTAAACCGAATTTCACACTTTCCGGACAGGGCCGAACAGCATGTGGATTTAAGGGAACAGATTAGACTGCTGTGTTTAGAATAAAACATCACTGAATACTCACTACGTCTAAGACCACGTGAGCCTCAGCAGGAAATACAAAAGGATGCTTCCAACCACCCCTGTTACCAGGGTGTAAGATATGACAAAATAACAGAAGGATCGTGTTTATTTGAATTCGGTACTAGAACCAGGTGCTATGAACCATCAAGCTGACACGGAAAGTAGGGGCCAAAGACTCCAGCCAGGCTGGGACCACCCAGGTGCCGAAAGGGACAAGGATGCATCAGGGTAAAACATCGACCAGCAAGCAGAGCCCACAAACCTGATCTGCCAGAGGCTGAGTCCCTGTAGCTCCTTGGGGACCTAGAATCTTTCAGCTGCCCAAAGAAATCACTGCTTGAAACCAGAGATCATTGAGAAAGAGGAATCAGTTATCCAGTACTTACCATTCTCCTCCGCTATGACTGAGCTGAATTTGATACACGTTGCTCATCTTAACCTTTAAATTCCCTTCATCATCCTCTTCCAAAGGTAAAAAAGTTACAGCTCCATTGAGGACATCTGCGGAGAAAGAAGGTAGGGATGATCAATTAAAACTGCTCAGTTCAGGGGCTCGCCGGGAGTGGCCTTAAAAGCACAGCACTGAACCCACCCCCATCACTGTGCCCTCAACCCCCAGGGCTTTTCCCCACTTAACGGACTGCAGTGACTGTCCTGGTCATGGCTGTATCTCCAAGCCTAGCCCGCCCCACTCTTCACTGAGACCCACGTGAGCATGCAGACCTCCATGTCTGAAGGCCTTGTGAGCATGGATGCACCCATCTCCGCAGGCCAGGAGAGTTCAGCTTAGTCTGTCAGTCGGGTCCAACTCTTTGTGACCCCACGGACTGCAGCACACCAGGCCTCCCTGTCCATCACCAACTCCCGGAGCTTGTTCAAACTCACGTCCGATGAGTCGGTGATGCCATCCAACCATCTCATTCTCTGTCCTCCCCTTCTCCTCCTGCCTTCTATCTTTTCCAGCATTAGGGTCTTTTCAAATGAGTCAGCTCTTCGCATCAGGTGGCCGAAGTATTGGACTTTCAGCTTCAGCATCAGTCCTTCCAATAAATACTCAGGACTGACTTCCTTTAGGATGGACTGGTTGGATCTCCTTGCAGTCCAAGGGACTCTCAAGAGTCTTCTCCAATACCACAGTTCAAAAGCAGAACTGTAAAAGGTGCTGAAAGCCGAGGGCTCCTAAGCTAAGTTCTACCATCAGAATTAGAGAGGGTCTCCAGGAGGAGGGGACACCTGGGAAGAGGCACAGAGGCCAGCAGTACTGAGGGGCAGGGGTAGAGGTACGCACCCACCAGCGACTCAGCATCACTGCTTCTGGACAGAGCTGCGTCCAGAGCAGCTCACACCCTAACACCCAGAACCCGTGACCACACAGTGTTACACAGCAAACAGGGACCTACACACGTGCCAGGGTGACGGTACGGGCCTAGGAGAGAAAGAGGGTACCCTGGATTGTGCGGAGGCTGGGGGTGCCGGTCTAACCACGAGGGCACCGGAAAGCTGAGAAGTGTGTCCAGCTAGAGGCAGAAGAGACGCAGCAGCAGGAGAGACCACCGAGGCTCGAAGCCGAGAAGGATCCGGCTCAGCCGCCGGCTCTGGCAGGCAGGGAGGCCACTTTCCTCATCCCTTTCACTACTGGAGGCCTCCCGACCGCTCATCGTCCCGCCCTCCTTCACCTTCTCCCCCAAGCCTTCCAGACAACACCCCAGTCAACAACCCCATCCTCCGTGTTAAGGATCCACATTTCTACATGCCCCCTCCACAAACAACCTACAGCCTCCCCAGGGCATCATGAATTTGAGCAAACTCCGGGAGATGGTGGAGGTCAGAGGAGGCTGGCGTGCCCCAGTCTATGGGGTGGTGAAGAGTCGGACAAGACTTGGTAACTGAAGGACAACAAGGCTGTCATGACGAAACAGGTGGACTAGGTGCCTTTAGTCCTTAGCACTTACTGACTGCTTTTTAACCCAACCACATCCCCTGCTGAAGATGCCCTGCTGGACCAAACTCTAGGCTTGCTCCTCTCTGTTAGGGTTCAGCCACAGCCCGAAGACTAGAACAAACACTGTCACTGTTCCCAAGAACTCAAGACCACATTCCGAGCAGGACTCTAGGCCCCCCTGAAGTGCCCACTGGGGAAAATCAAGGCTGACAGAGGAACAGACTGTTCCAGCCCATACCTGAAGGTGGGGTCGCTATGACCCTGGCTTCTGCGGGACGGGAGGACCTAACTTCAGAAGGCACCAGTTGGCAAACCCCCGATGGGCTCTGCACGACCTATCCCCCACCTTTTCCTGCTTGTTGTTAATTTCACCTGCCTCACAACACTGCCCCATTCTCTTCTTTCACTCTCCCTGTAAAACGCCCCAATCACTTCTTGCACTTAGCAGAGTGGAGTTAGGTTCACGCTGGACTCTCCTCCCTACCGTGACAAGCCTGCGCCTTCTCAGTCGCTCAGTCGGTGTCTGACTCTTTGCAACCCCATGGACTGTACAGCCCGCCAGACTCCTCTGTCCACGGGGATTCCCAGGCAAGGATCCTGGAGAGGAGGTTGCCATTTCCCACTCCAGAGCCTGACATCCTATCACCAATTAAAACTCATCCCTGCCACTGTAACTTGTGCCTGCCTCTGTGGGGAATCTCTTGACAAATTGCCACTATGAGAAACACACTCTTTATACCTTGCACGACCATTTCTCTCCTCAGACCACGAAGCGGGCAATGCGGGTTCGTTTTGGGGATGACGGTTCTGAGCAGCAAGTCGAGCTCGCGCCGACCCTCTGGCGGCGATCCTGCCCCGGTGCGGCTGAGGAAGGCTAGCACCTCTCGATTGTCGCCGGCGAGGCTCTGAGCGAAGGCGTCCCAGAGAGCACCCAGGTCGGCGGCGGGGAGGTCACCCTCCCGGGCTGCAGCCTTGCCTGGTTGCCCAGGGGTCCCTGAGAGCTGAGCCGCGGCGGCGGCGGCGGCGGCGGCGGCGGCTTCTCGGGGCTCCTCCTCTGGCTGGCGCCGCCCCTGGGCCTCCTGGCGGCCGTGATCGCGGCCCGCGCTCGGTCCAGGGCCCGGGCCCCCGTCGAGGGAACGCCGGACGGGTCCCGGCCCCGCGTCGGGCCCACATCCTCCCGCCTCCGCAAGCCTCTCGGGCTCCGGGCCTGCACTGGGCCGGAGGTGGGTGTGCCCGGTCTGGGGCAAGGAGACGCTCCGCCGGGCCTCCAGGCGGACGCCACACAGCCGCTTGTTGGCCACCTGCGGCCTCTCCACCCACACGGCCACCGCCGCCCAGAAGCCGCCTGGGAGCAGCCGCGAACCCGGGCCGCTCACCGCAACCCTACCAACCTCAGCCATGATCAGCCTTAGACCCCGGGCTCAAACGGCGCGCGGCGATGACGCACAAGGCCTGGCGCGGCCCGTTTGCGTCACGGGGCGGGGCGCTGGGGACCGGAAGTGGAAGGGAAGATGGCGGAGCCATCGCTTTTCTTGTTTTGAGTTCCTTGGCGTGTGGTTCCGGTGGAGAGTTCTGAGCTGAGGAATTGCTCAAAGGTCCTCCTAGTCAAAGCTGTGGTTTTCCCAGTAGCCATGTAGGGATGTGAGACTCGGACCATAAAGAAAGCTGAGCGGCAAAGAATTGATGCTTTTGAACTGTGGTGTTGGAGAAGACTCTGTGGAGTCCCTTGGACTGCAAGGAGATCCAACCAGTCCATCCTAAAGGAAATCAGTCCTGAATATTTATTGGAAGGACTGATGCTGAAGCTGAAGCTCCAATATTTTGGCCACCTGATGTGAAGAGCTGACTCACTTGAAAAGACCTTGATGCTGGGAAAGATTGAAGGCGGGAGGAGAAGGGGACGACAGAGGATGAGATGTTTGGGTGGCATCACTGACTCACACACATGAGTTTGAGTAAACTCCTGGAGTTGGTGATGGTCAGGGAGGCCTGGTGTGTTGCAGTCCATGGGGTCCCAAAGAGTAGGACACGACTGAGCAACTGAACTGAACTGGGGTACATTAAAGGGTGTTGGTGCCGACAGTAACGTGACCCGAGTTGACTTTTGGAGAATTCTGGGTGTGGTGTATTTATGGAACCATAAAATCATTCCTGTGTCTGGAATCTGGTTGACTCCATATTGGTTCCTGATCAACGTCAAGGAGCCCATGTTTGGCTCATGAACGTTCAGGCTTAGCCCCCTTAGGAGAGCTCCTGCTTCTGTATTTCACTCTGGCCTTGCTTCCTTGTGTGAGAAAGTTGCAGCCGATGCATCCCTGCGTCTGAGTGCTGCCCTGTGGTGTTTATTAGGACAGGTGGTCAGCTGTCACCCGCCTGTCCCCAAGTGAGAGTGTTAGTTGCTCAGTTGCATCTGACTGTGACCCCATGGACTGTAGCCTTCTAGGCGCCTCTGTCTTGGAATTCTCCAGGCAAGAATACTGGAGTGGGTAGCCATTCCCTTCTGCAGAGGATCTTCACCCAGAGATTGAACTCTGATCTCCTGCATTGCAGGCAGATTCTTACTGTCTGAGCCACGAGGGAAACCCTGTGTCCGAGGAGGAGCAGAAAAGGGCAGCTACTCCCAGTGTAGGTGAACATCACCTTCACAGTCTGTAGAATCTGGTGATACTGAAACCGTTTACCTCAGATTGGGCCTTGAACCCACATGGCTGAGACGCAAACCCAGCCAAAACCCTGCTTGGGACTTGAACCCACATATCTGAGGCTCAAACCTAGCCAAAACCCACAGTACGTCGTTTCAGAACCTAATGAAGCTCAGGTTCTTGATGTCTCATCACAGGATGAATTCAATGAGAGATGAAGTGATAGATAAGAAGTGGGTTTATTCAGATACAGAGAGACACAAACTCCACAGACACAGTGTGGGCCATCACAGGGCCAAGGTGGCCATGAAACATGGCATGGTTAGCTTTTATAGGCTGGGTAATTTCATATGCTAATGAGTTGGAGGACCATTCCAACTATTTTGGGGAAGGGGGCTGAGATTTCCTGGATTTGGGCCATCACCCACTCCTTGGTCTTTCAACAGTCATTTCACTTGCTGATTCAGGATCAGGGTCTAGTCTTGTCTGCCATCTTGGTCCCATTGGCTTTTAATCAGATTATGTTGTGTCCTTGGGCTATGCCATTCTTTCAGAAGTTGTGCTCTGCCCCTTCCCTCCTGTTACAATACTCCAAAAACGCCTCAAAGATTCTTCAGTCTTTTTGAACATTAATCCCTCAGTTTGGATTTTTTTTTCTAAAGGGTCTCTATCAGAATCAAAGATGGAAAACTAACTCAAGTCATGTAGTTTATCAGAGAAAAGAGCAAAGCCCAATGTCTATGGAATCAAGAGATAAATGATTGCTAAACCTCATAGTTTTTGACCATGTAATTGATTTTCATGCTGTTTTGGTTTCCTAGGGTTGTCATAACCAATTAGCACAAACTGGGTGGTTTAAAACTGTAGAGATTTGCTATCACAGGCCTGAAGGCTTGGTGGCAGGATCTATTTCTTGCCTCTCAGCTTCTGGTGATTGCCAGCATCTGTGAGTGTCCTGGGCCTGTGGCCGTTTAACTCTGATCTCTTCCTCCACGGCCACTTGGCCTTCTTGTGTTTCTCTGTGTCTCTTCTCTGGCAAAGACCTGAATTCCAAGTAAGGTCACAGGTACAGTGGGTTAGGACTTTGGTATGTCTTTGGGGGGAGGCATAATTTAACCTCCAGTGCTGTCCAAAGATGTTTAGCCTGTGGGGCAGCCAAAAGATTAATCATTACAAAGTGTTGCTCAGATGTGAAGGGACCTGGGCTTAGCACTGAGGATGCAGAGCTAAATAAGATCCCACCCTTGAGGAACCTTGATCATGGAATAGGAGATGGACGACAGTCAAGACGTATGGGATCCAGGGGTCGCAGAAGGAGGAAGGTTTTGTTTCTTTCTTTCTTTCCTTTTTTTTTTTGTTTTTTAACACTAGAAAACTCCTCCAATCTTGATGGAAAGGCGTTGTGAAAGGAGGACTCAGTGACAACTGAGTTAAATAGAACCAGTTGTGGTGGGGGGAAAAAATTCTTCAAGGGAGTGCTGACTTCGGAAGACCCGGCTCCAAATACAGAGCCCAGAACAAAGCAGAAGAGTTCACAGAGGCACGGTTTTGTTCACTCTCGCGGGGTTGGGGGGTGGAGGGCAGCCTTCTCCCATGTTTCTCAGTTTTGCAAAGATCATCGCCTATCTGCGATCACTGGTTTCATCACAGCCAAGAGCAATGTTTTCATTAGGGACTTGGCCTGACTTGTGTTAGTGGAGCTCAGGATGCAAAATGCCTTTGTTTCCTCATTCAACTTGTTACGTAACATCCATAATCAAAACAGCATTGAGGCAAGGTGTCTACTTGGCTTCTCTTGTGTAACAAGCATGCTGTTTCATTTAACTGTGGGCTCAGTTCTTCAGAAACATAACAAAATACCTATTTCTCAGCCTCTGTGCTGTTAAGCGTCTGGGCCCTGAGGCTGTCCCATTGTGGTCCTGACTGATTCCGTCCCTGCAGCCCTGGTGCATGTCACATGCACAGACGAGTGATCGCTGAGCAGAAACCTGGAGGCCAAGTCCTTCAGATAAGAGTGAGACAGAGCAGGACCCTTAAGTCTTTCCCCTCCGTGTCCTCCACCTGCCTTTTGTCTGTAGAAAAACTTTAGCCAAAGAATAAATTAACCGGAGAAATAAGAAAATGCAGAAACAAAGGAAAGCAGTCAAACAAGACCAAATAATAATGGAGTTCCCTGGTGGTCCAGTGGTCAGGACCAGAGCTCTCACTGCCGTGGACTGGGTTCAAACACTTGTTGAGAAACTAAAACGGTACAAGATGGATGGCATGGCCAAAAGCACATAAAACAAAACAGAAAACTTTTAAAATACCGAATGGTAATAGTTTAGTCATTAAACAAAGTCAACGACCTTCACTCCCTCCTCCAAGGCTATAGATAATATTCTGAGCTTTATCCTTTGGGCTGTTTTGCAAATAGTGAACTCCCCACCCCCATCAAGTGGAAAAAGTTAAACTCCATGATGACCAGACGATAGCCATAACATAAGCTGCCACGATTCTGAGAACTGGTCTCAAGGAAGTGGGAACAAACCAACCTTGGAACTGAAGATGAACTGTACTTAAAACAAGCAAGATGACACTGAGTAAACAACGGGAAATGAAAGTCGTGTCCGACTATTGGCGACACCGTGGCCTGTACAGTCCATGGAGTCCTCCAGTGTACAGCCCATGGAGTCCTCCAGTGACACCTAATCTGATGAAGTTCCTGCTCCTTAACTATCGAGCCAAGGAGCTGACCTCCCCGGCGGAAATGCTGAAGACGGTCCTCAGGGATAACCAGGAGCGCTTCCCGGTGGTCTTCAGCCAGGCCCCGCAGTGCCTGCAGCTGGTCTTTGGCGTGGAGGTGAGGGAGGTAGACCCCAGGGAGCACACCTACACTGCAGCCCCTGCCCTGGGCCTCACCTGTGATGCAATGCAGAGCGGTGGGCAGGGCCTGCCCAAGGCCCAGCCTCTTGGTGCTGGTCCTCAGCCAGATCAGGAGGAACGGAGACCCCGCCCCTGAGGAGGTGGTCTGGGGAGCGCTAAGCAGATGGGGGTGTGTGTTGGGAGGGAGCACTCCATCTTTGGGGAGCCCAGGGAGCTGCTGACCCAAGTGTGGGTGCGGGAGGGATACCTGGAGTACCGGCAGGTGCCTGACAGTGACCCTGCTCGCTACAAGTTCCTGTGGGGTCCCCGGGCCTATGCAGAGACCAGAAAACAGCAAGTCATGGCGTTTGTGCTCGGGGTCAGACAAAGGGCTTTGAGGGCCTTCCCACTTCAGTCTGCAGAGGCTGCAAGGGAGGAGGACAAGGAGGCCTGAGCCAGAGTGGCAGCTGGCCAATCCTTCCCTCTGCGATTGAAGAGGGAGCGTTCAGCCTTCTCAGAACTGAGGGCCTGGCCCAGTTGGGGGAGCCATTCTGTAGCTTCTTTGGGTTCCTGTTCTTTATGATGATAGGCAGATTCGTCTCTGTTTCCTTTAGGAAACTGTCTAACTTGAATTGTCTTAATAAATAAAACAATTATTAAATACTTTAAATAAGTTTACTAAATAAACTTCAGTGTCTCAGCTTTGTGAATGATGTTGATCACAGTGTGTCTGTCCTTATCCAGTTCAAGAACAAGAGTTTCGCTATTTTGTAAAAGCAATTGGGAACTCTTCCGTTTTGTTTTGTGGTCCTGAACAGGATACAGTGGAATTGGAATTAGGACTGTTTTGGAAATGTGAGCTTACTGAGCAGTAGTATTGATGGGGGAAGAATTAGATGATAAAAGTAATCATAGTGAATTCATGCTTCTGTCCTTCTTGTGTATCATTCTCAAAAACTAAATTATCCTTGTTAAAAAAAAAAAAGACTCAGAAATAAGGTGGAGATCAGGTGGGGCTGATGCCATTCCCAGGCAAAAGCCCAGGTCCTAATCCTTGCATGCTTTTTATCGCTAACATTGCCTTCCTTGTAGGTGCTCTAGAGATATCTGTTTTTTACAATCTCGGATCAGGGATAAAGATATACAATGCACAGTCCTCAATGTCAAACCTTCAGGCCGTCAGCTAGTGACGACCTTTCTCAGCAACTCTCCCAAGTCTTTGGTTATGAAAACAGTCACTAATGGTTTTCCATCAGTCACATCAGTACTTCAACATCTTGTTTGCAAAGATGTTTTTCCATGATGTACTTTTTACTTGCTCCCAGCCTTTTGCTTGGGGGTGATGAGAAAGTCATTCTTATTTTTCAAAGAAGCCCTGTTAATTATAGTACAGGCCTGTGCATAGCATATTCCCTACATATCCCCCTTCTTTATTTTTTGAAGCTTATTTTTGGTGATTATTGTTGAGCATAGAAGCCCAAGCGATAGCCTCTAATCGCTGTTGTTTCTCATCAGCTTTCTTGGTGATTCGCCGCCAGATGTGGTGGTTACCACAGATAACATAGCCGAGAACAAGGCAGCGAGGTCAAAGGCCGTCCCTGCTCTCTGGCCGCTTTTCCCCCGTCAGCGGTCAGTTTCTTCCCTTGGCCTCAAGTGGCCGTTGCTGCTCGTCAGCCTTGCTGCCCCGTCACTGGCGGCTCTCCGGGAAGGTTGATGTCGAACCGTGTCTTCTTCTTTCCTTTCTTTGACCAGGCTTCCTGGTACCCAGTGGTGTTGTCCATCATCTGAAACGACAAGCGCATAACCTCATCCTCTCTTAAGTCTAAGGCCCTCACGCCAATTGTTCGTAGCATTTTCCCACCACACCGGAGTATTATCCGCAATCATTTGACCAGGAGTGTAATTTTCACTAAGAAAGGTGTTCTGAAAATGCAGTGTTGCTGCTGGCGTTGTATGGTCCAATCATAAATCCAAAAAAGTTAAAGTAAATAAAGCTTGGGCTAATTCTCTTTTGGTATCATCAATATGCCATACTTTTCTCCCTCTTTCTGTTTAAATAACATATTTTTTAGAGTTCAATGAGTGCGTCCCATAATAGCCTGGCCTTGAGAATTATATGGAATACCTGTAGAATGAGAAATATTCCAATCAGATAAGAATTTTGCAGAACCATGACTCACATATGCAGGGCCATTATCAGCTTTAACATGTTTTGGTAGGCCCGTATGAGAAAAGGCTTGCAAAAAATGTGAGATAACATGAGCAGATGTTTCTCCAGAAGGAGCAGACGCATAAATCATGCCCGAATAAGTATCCACAAAAATATGAATAGCTCCCAAACAGCCAAAAGAAGGGACATGGGTAACATCAGTCTGTCAAATACTGTTGGGATAAAGGCCTCTGGGGTTAACCCCTGTAGTAGTAGCAATGTGGTGAGTAAGAGTACATGTAGGGCAGGCAGAAACAATGTCTCGGGCTTCTTGTCTGGATAATTGAAATTTATTCATCAAGCCACGTGTATTTATATGTGTGAGTTGATGAAACTCATAAGGAGTAAGAAAAGCAATTAACAAAAAGTCGATGGAATCATTGCCCTTTGCCAATGGTCTGGGCAAATTAGAATGAGACCTGATATGTGTAATGTAAAAAGGGTCAGAACGAAGTCTTACTATATTTTGTAATTGAGATAATATTATAATAATAGATGATTTAGAAGAAGCCTTTGGTAGAGATATGGTTTCAGTAATTTGTGTTGTCTGTACAGCATATTGAGAATCTGATATAATATTTAATGCTGTAGAAACATCCTATAATACGGTCGCAATAGCCTCTAATTCAGCTTGCTGAACAAAGGTTAGGATAGATTGCCAAACCTTTGTTGTGGGTCCAGTATAACCAGCTTTGAGAGTTTTATTTGCATCAGTAAAATACACTGGAGCATTAACAAGAGGAATTGTTTTCGTAATAATAGGAATTATTCATTTGTGTTTAGCAGCAATAGTAATCAAAGGTGACTTTGGAAAATGGTTATGAACCTCACCTATGAAATCACCAATGGCAATTTGCCAATCCTTACCAGTAACTGGTAACAGGCAATCTACGGATTTGATCGTTAGTGAAAGGAAGAACCATTTCCTATGGATCATAACCAGAAAGTTGTGCACGTCTGGATCTCATTTTTGAAACAAGAAAGGAAATAAGCTTTAAGTAAGTAGCCATTATTTTCTTAGGCGTGTGGGATAAAAATCCCCATTCAAGAATGCCCTGTGGTTGCCATAATATTCCCGTAAAATAACGCAGGAAGAATAAATAAAGAGACTGCCACAGTCAGATCTAGCTGTTTAAGTTGCCTTTGCTCAACAGCTTGATTTACAAAATCCAACTCCTGTTTAGCCCGTTCTCTCAGTACCTGGGGGTTATTTAAATCAGTCTTCTTGTAGGATTTGAAATAGGTGTGTTAAGGAATGATTGGGAATTCCTAAAGATGGTCGTAACCAACTTATACCTCCTAATAATTTCTGAGAATCATTTCAAGTTTTCAAGGAATCAGTTCGAATTTGTACTTTTTGTGTTTTGATAATATTTCTTTGAGTATATATCCTAAATAGGTATATGGTTCCTGCTCTTGTAATTTATCAACAGCAATATATAACCCAAATTCGTTTCATTTAGTCTCTGTATTTAAGAAGATACATTGAAGTTCCTCGGCAGAAGGGGACACTAAGAGAACATCATCCATATAGTGGGTAATATAAACCTGAGGGAATTGCTTTCCAATAAATTTAGGTGATTTGGAGATGTATAATTGGCATAACGTAGGACTATTAAGCATTCCTTGTGGCAATACCTTCCAGTAATATCAAGACACTGGTTTTTTTATTAATTGACAACACAGTAAAGGCAAAACGGATAGCATCAGATTCTTGTAGAGGAACAGGATAGAAACAGTCTTTAAGATCAATGATTTTTATTTTCCAATTTTGTAGTATCATAGAGGGTGATGGTGGAGAAGGCAATGGCACCCCACTCCAGTACTCTTGCCTAGGAAATCCCATGGATGGAGGAGCCTGGAAGGCTATAGTCCATGGGGTCGCGAAGAGTCGGACACAACTGAGCGACTTCACTTTCACTTTTCACTTTCATGCATTGGAGAAGGAAACGGCAACCCACTCCAGTGTTCTTGCCTGGAGAATCCCAGGGACAGGGGAGCCTGGTGGGCTGCCGTCTGTGGGGTCACACAGAGTCGGACACGACTGAAGCGACTTAGCAGCAGCAGCAGCAGAGGGTGACGAAATGCCTGGTTGTAAAGCAACCATAGGTTTGATTATAGCATTAATTTTTCTTAAATCAGTTAACATTCTCCATTTCCCAGATTTCTTCTTAATAACAAAGAAAGGAGAATTCCAAGACTGGTAGTTGAGGCAATATGATTAAGAGAGAATTGTTCCTCTGGTGACTGTTCAAGAGCCTCTAAGTTTTCATGTGATGGGGGCCACTGCTCTGTCCAAATAGGCTCATCAGATTTCCATGTCAGTTTAAGTGCTGTTTTTTTGTTGTTCGGCAGTGGCCCCCACTAAAAAACCTATGTATTTTGAACTGGATTATGTCCCATATTTTCCATGATTGTTTAGCTTGAGGAGATATAGTAAGAATTGTTACATAAGCTCCCCATTGTATCAGTAGATCTAGTCCCCATAAATTAATAGGGATATCTGCACTTAAAGTCTGTAAAGTTGCACGTTGTTGTTCGGGATCTGAACGGGTCAAAATATTAGCACCTTTTTGAATATTTTGCATAGTTCCAGTTCCAGTTACCACAATAAGAACATCTGTTAGAGGCCAAGAAATTGGCCAGTGCTTTTCAGATATTATAGAAACATCAGCTCCAGTATCTACAAGTCCTGAAAATTGCTTATTATTGGTACATACAGACAATGTGGGTCTAGAATCATACAGAAGTTTGCCAGTATACCCGTTTTCCTGTGCTTCCAAATCCTCCAGTTCTTTAAATACGAGACTTACTAGTAGTTACATAGGTAATAATAACATTTGAGCTCTATGATCTCCTTTTATTATCTGATAAGGATGCTCTGTTTTCATCATAACAGAAATCTCGCCCTTACAATCTTCGTCTGTCACCCCTGTTAGGACTTGGGCTCCCTTTCTTGTAAACTACTGCACCCTAATAACACCCACACTTCCTTTAGGTACTGGACCTGCAATTGCAGTAGGGATTTTATAAATTCTCATCGTTGGCACAGGAAGTAAATCATCCATGGCGAGGATATTTAGGGCTGCGCTCCCGGATGTTGCAGAAAGGAGGTCGGTAAGCGGGTGTACGGTTCGGAAGGGCTGGATGAGGTTGCTGTTCGCTGGCTGGGTACACAAAAGGAACAGCGTTCCAGGTTTGTTGAGAGCTCATATTGTTTGACAGGCCCTGAGCGGGGCCCTTCTTCCAGTTTCCCGATGAAGGGGATCCTTTTTCATGAAATGCAGATCTACACTGATTAGCCCAATGACAGCCTTTATCACAGCAAGGGCATAACCCAGGTGTCTCTTCATCTGCGGGAGCAGGCTTATTAGGCATATTTTTATTAGTCTTGCAATTTTTCTGCGCATGTCCTCTATTACCACAACTAAAATATTTAACCTGTTGATTCGCTTGTTGTTTCAAGCCCATAATGGCTTGAGTCAACAATTGCATCTTATAGGGTTCTGATCCAATATCGTGCCAAGCCTTAATAAAATCCTCTAGAGGCTTTCCTTGTTCTTTGCTGCTGCTTCTGCTGCTAAGTCGCTTCAGTCGTGTCTGACTCTGTGTGACCCCATAGACGGCAGCCCAGCAGGCTCCCCCATCCCTGGGATTCTCCAGGCAAGAACACTGGAGTGGGTTACTGTTTCCTTCTCCAATGCATGAAAGTGAAAAGTGAAAGTGAAGTCGCTCAGTCGTGTCCGATTCTTCGAGACCCCGTGGAGTGCAGCCCACCAGGCTCCTCCGTCCATGAGATTTTCCAGGCAAGACTATTCCTTGTGCTTTAAGAGGCTGTAAAACGTTTTGACATTCTGAATTTGCATTGTCATAGGCAAGTATCAGTAATAATATATCCCTTTTTTCAATTTGAGCAACAGTTCTCACCAGATTTTGTTTTAATCGGGCAATAAAATCAGTACAAGTTTCTCCATTGGATGGTTTCACATTAACAAGAGAAGGATGAGACTGTCCGGGGGGGCTAACCTTTTCCCATGCCCTAAGACAAATGAATCTAATTTGACTTAAAAGTTGATCATCGAATTGTAGTTGTCTCTGAATCCCTTGATACGCCCCTGACCCCATTAACTGCTCCACAGTCATATTAAGAGGAGGATCAGCAGCCGCAGTTCTTTGAGCCTGTTGAGAGGCTTCCTCTTGCCACCATGTTCGGGACTGTAAAAATTCCAAAGCGGATAGGCAAGTTCTAGCAATCATTTCCAATCACATGGAATGAGTCGTTCAGCCTGAGCCAGCCCCTGAATAAGACCTGTGGCGTAAGGAGATGCAGTTCCATGTTGTGTGCATGCCTGTTTAACCTCCTGAACAGTTTTAACAGGGAGAGGAGTGTGCTCAAATTGTACCCCACCTTGTGGAGGGAGAGCATTGGGGGGCACCTCAGTCATGATAACAGGCAAAACCAAAGCATCAAGGTCACCTTCTCACCTTACTGCTCATACAGCTTGCTGAACAGATGAGGGAGCAGGCGCAGACGTCTTCGGTATTGTGACTGCAGCTCTAAACACCCCATCATCCCATGGTGTATCGGGATCCAGAGGAGGGGACTCCTGAACTAGGGGGCCCCGGCCAAGGAGCCGAAGGCTGCGAGACTGGAGATAAAGGGAAAGCTTCAGGATATTGCTCAGCACCTCAGTTAACACGGGACTTAGGACTCAGAAGCTGAGCCTCTCTCTCCCCTTCCAAATGGTTATATTTCCCTTTATCCAGATTTTCATAAATATGAGGCGGCCGGACAGGCGACCCCTGAGGCGTAGGAGCAGGAGTATCAGATTCTGAATCAGAAGAGCCAGACCGTTCAGACTGTAAAGGGGTCAGAGTGGTATAAATAAGGTTATGCAGAGACCACACACTTATAGGAAAGGGTTCCCAAGGATAGGCTCTATGCAAACAGCGCATCACTTCTTTCCACTCACTAAGACGCCAAGTCCCTTTTTCTGGATCCAACCAGTGACAGTGCTTATGAACTGCCTGAATAGTGAAAGAAATTCTCTTCTTTCACTTTCACTCCAGAGCTATGTAGTAAAGCTTTTCAGTTCAGTTCAGTTCAGTTCAGTTCAGTCGCTCAGTCGTGTCCGACTCTTTGCGACCCCATGAATCGCAGCACGCCAGGCCTCCCTCCCTGTCCATCACCAACTCCCGGAGTTCACTCACACTCACGTCCATCGAGTCCGTGATGCCATCCAGCCATCTCATCCTCAGTCGTCCCTTTCTCCTCCTGCCCCCAATCCCTCCCAGCATCAGAGTCTTTTCCAATGAGTCAACTCTTCGCATGAGGTGGCCAAAGTACTGGAGTTTCACCTTCAGCATCATTCCCTCCAAAGAAATCCCAGGGTTGATCTCCTTCAGAATGGACTGGTTGGATCTCCTTGCAGTCCAAGGGACTCTCAAGAGTCTTCTCCAGCACCACATTTCAAAAGCATCAGTTCTCCGGCACTCAGCCTTCTTCACAGTCCAACTCTCACATCCACACATGACCACAGGAAAAACCATAGCCTTGACTAGATGGACCTTAGTCAGCAAAGTAATGTCTCTGATTTTGAATATGCTATCTAGGTTGCTCATAACTTTTCTTCCAAGGAGTAAGCGTCTTTTAATTTCATGGCTGCAGTCACCATCTGCAGTGATTTTGGAGCCCCCCCAAAAAAGTCTGACACTGTTTCCACTGTTTCCCCATCTGTTTCCCATGAAGTGATGAGACCAGATGCCATAGTCTTCGTTTTCTGAATGTTGAGATTTAAGCCAACTTTTTCACGCTCCTCTTTCATCAAGAGGCTTTTTAGCTCCTCCTCACTTTCTGCCATAAGGGTGGTGTCATCTGCATATCTGAGGTGATTGATATTTCTCCCGGCAATCTTGATCCCAGCTTGTGTTTCTTCCAGTCCAGCGTTTCTCATGATGTACTCTGCATAGAAGTTAAATAAGCAGGGTGACAAGATACAGTCTTGACATACTCCTTTTCCTATTTGGAACCAGTCTGTTGTTCCATGTCCAGTTCTCACTGTTGCTTCCTGACCTGCATACAGATTTCTCAAGAGGCAGGTCAGGTGGTCTGGTATTCCCATCTCTTTCAGAATTTCCCACAGTTTATTGTGATCCACACAAATAAAAGGCTTTGGCATAGTCAATAAAGCAGAAATAGATGTTTTTCTGGAACTCCCTTGCTTTTTCCATGATCCAGAGGATGTTGGCAATTTGATCTCTGGTTCCTCTGCCTTTTGTAAAACCAGCTTGAACATCAGGAAGTTCTTGGTTCACTTATTTCTGAAGGCTGGCTTGGAGAATTTTGAGCATTACTTTACTAGCATGTGAGATGAGTGCAATTGTGTGGTAGTTTGAGCATTCTTTGGCATTGCCTTTCTTTGGGATTGGAATGAAAACTGAACTTTTCCAGTCCTGTGGCCACTGCTGAGTTTTCCAAATTTGCTGGCATATTGAGTACAGCACTTTCACAGCATCATCTTTCAGGATTTGAAATAACTCCACTGGAATTCCATCACCTCCACTAGCTTTGTTCATAGTGATGCTTTCTAAGGCCCACTTGACTTCACATTCCAGGATATCTGGCTCTAGATGAGTGATCACATCATCATGATTATCTGGGTCATGAAGATCTTTTTTGTACAGTTCTTCCATGTATTCTTACCACCTCTTCTTAATATCTTCTGCTTCTGTTAGGTCCAGACCATTTCTGTCCTTTTTGGAGCCCATCCTTGCATGAAATGTTCCCTTGGTATCTCTAATTTTCTTGAAGAGATCTCTAGTCTTTCCCATTCTGTTGTTTTCCTCTATTTCTTTGCATTAATTGCTGAAGAAGGCTTTCTTATCTCTTCTTGCTATTCTTTGGAACTCTGCATTCAGATGCTTATATCTTTCCTTTTCTCCTTTGCTTTTTGCCTCTCTTCTTTTCACAGCTATTTGTAAGTCCTCCCCAGACAGCCATTTTGCTTTTTTGCATTTCTTTTCCTGAGGATGGTCTTGATCCCTGTCTCCTGTACAGTGTCATGAACCTCAGTCCAGAATTCATCAGGCACTCTATCTATCAGATCTAGGCCCTCAAATCTATTTCTCACTTCCACTGTATAAGCATGAGATTTGATGTAGGTCATACCTGAATGGTCTAGCAGTTTTCCCTACTTTCTTTAATTTCAGTCTGAATTTGGCAATAAGGAGTTCATGATCTGAGCCACAGTCAGCTCCAGGTCTTGTTTTTGTTGACTGTATACAGCTTCTCCATCTTCTGCTGCAAAGAATATAATCAATCTGATTTCGGTGTTGACCATCTGGTGATGTCCATGTGTAGAGTTTTCTCTTGTGTTGTTGGAAGAGGATGTTTGCTATGACCAGTGCGTTTTCTTGGCAAAACTCTATTAGTCTTTGCCCTGCTTCATTCCGCATTCCAAGGCCAAATTTGCCTGTTACTCCAGGTAAAGCTTTTAGAAGCACAATATAGTCAGCATGCTTAGAAGAAGATTGCCCCATGTGTCCCTGAGTGACAAACCCACGGGGGTGTACTCACCAAGCACTTTCACTGTCCTCCCATCTCTCGGCTGGAATTCCCCGCATCTACTGGCACTGTCAAGAAAGCCTCAAAAGCTACTAGCGACCTCAGACCCCTGGTTGGGTACCAAACGTCGGGACCAACCCAACAACGACCCAACCCAAGGGAGTGGTGCCGCAGAAGAATTAACAAACATAAGACTCAGAAATAAAGTGGGGATCAGGGGGCTGATGCTATTCACAGGCAAAAGCCCAGATCCTAATCCTTGCATGCCTTTTATTGCTAACATCTACTTCCTTGTAGGTGCTCTAGAGATAACTGCTTTTCACAATCTCGGATCAGGGATAAAGATATACAATGCACAGTCCTCACTGTCAAACCTTCAGGCCATTCATGAGTGTGTTTAGCCCTTCAGCTAGTGACGACCTTCCTCAGCAGCTCCCTCAAGGCTCTGCTTACTGGTCTTCCATCAGTCACATCAGTACTTCAACAGCTTGTTTTCAAGGTGTTTTTCCACAATGTCCTTTTTACTGCTTCCAGCCCTTTGCCTGGGGGTGATGAGAAAGTCATTCTTATTTTTCAGAGTTAAGCTAAGACACTTCAGTCGTGTCTGACTCCGTGCGACCCCATAGATGGCAGCCCACCAGGCTCCCCCATCCCTGGGATTCTCCAGGCATGAACACTGGAGTGGGTTGCCATTTCCTTCTCCATGAAAATATTCCATAAATGAATTTCAGTAACTCTTAAACATTCCACAAATTTCCTAAGAACCTATGAGAGTATAACACCTGGCAATCCTCTCTAAAACAGAAATTCACCTATGTGCTTACATTACTGCTGATGATCTGAAATGTACATGGTCTCTAAAAAATAACAGTACTGAATAAAACTGAAAGGGTCATCCAAGTTCCTACATAATACCAAAGTATTTATCCAGGATTACTGAATAAATCATAGCAATTTGGTATCCTTTTCAGAAGGAAAAAATCTCAGAACTTACAAGCCTGTGGCATGTCACACTGCACCAACTGGGTAACAGTAAGTGAAGGTATAACCACTACAGCTTCTTCACCAACTTTTGTGTCCTGAAATGTGATGCCTGCCCCTGGCAGCTACCATTCCAGTTCCACAGGGCATTTTCCAGTCAGACAAGCTGTACAATGATCATTTTTGCCAAAACATTCCAGACCATTCTCATTTTCTTGAATCATAATATCTTCCTTTGTGCAATGACCATTGTTTTCAAAACATTCCAGACCATAGTATAGGCCTGTGGATAGCATATTCCCTACATCCAGGCCAGAATACTGGAGTGGGTAGCCTTTCCCTTCTCCAGGGGATCTTCTTGACCCAGGGATCAAACCCAGGTCTCCCGCATTGCAGGTGGATTCTTTACCAGCTGCGCCATGAGGGAAGCCAAATCAGACAATGACATGATTATTTTCAAGCAAGATGACTGTCAGAGCTGATCCATGTTGATGTATGGCAGAAACCAACACAATATTGTAATTATCCTACAATTAAAAATAAAGAAAAAAAAAAGATGACTCTCAGAGCTGACTGTGTGGTTTCTGCATGTAGCTCCTACCCCCTGCCTATAGAGCCCTAAAGCTCCCCTTTAAAAGTTCTTAAGCACTGATTGGCAGTGAGGAGTTGCCCTTTGAACATGAGTCCACCTTCTTCTCTGGTTCCTGGACTCCTAAATAAAGCAATTTTTCCTTTATATAAACACTCGCCTCTCGAACGTTGGCCTTCAGGTGGCAAGCAGCTGCAGCTGAATTCAGTAACAAGAGGTCATAAGTCCAGAGGTCAATGTTTAGAGGTGGGAGGAGAAGGAGACGACAGAGGATGAGACAGTTGGATGGCATCAGCGACTCAATGGACATGAGCTTGAGTAAACTTTGGGAATTGGTGATGGACAGGGAGGCCTTGTGTGCTGCAGTCCATGGGGTCACAAAGAGTCACACACGACTGAGCGACTGAACTGAGCTGAATGTTTAGAGGGGAGGTGGAAATTTTTCAGTTCTATATGGGCTGTTATCCTTGCACAAGGTCATACCAGTTCCTTGCCAGAAACCCACACGTTGGTTAGGGATACAGATAGCCTGCATCTGGGCCCCTGCCCCCGAAGTCCCATCCAGCCTGGCTCCTGCCCCTCTCCCAACCTCATTTCCCTTCCCTCAGCCCTTCAGCCCCTGCACAGGGCGTTCCTCACTCTTAGAATCTGGAAGGCCATTCCCCTCACCCCCACCTGTTCCCTCTGCCCAGGATGCTCACCCTCTATCTTCTCCCAGTTGAAAACTCAGATTAAATGTCTCCTCCCATCGTCCAGCTGAACAAGGTCTTCAGGCCTGTTCATCAGCCCACCTCCCTGTTATTTCCAGATCCTCAGCCAGACACTCCCCTGATGCCAAGCTTCCTTCAGTATTTAAACACTTTGGATCGAACGTCTTGGGATTACGGTTTTAAAAAAATGTTTTCTTGAGACTTCCCTAGTGGTCCAGTGGTTAAGAATCCTCTTTGCAATGTGGGGTATGGGGGTTTGATTGCTGGTTAGGGAACTAGGATCTCACATGCCTCACAGCAGTTCAGTTCAGTTCAGTTCAGTCGCTCAGTCGTGTCCGACTCCTTGCAACCCCATGAATCACAGCACGCCAGGGCTCCCTATCCATCACCAATTCCTGGAGTTCAGTCAAACTCACGTCCATCGAGTCAGTGATGCCATCCAGCCATCTCATCCTCTGACGTCCCCTTCTCCTCCTGCCCCCAATCCCTCCTAGTATTAGGGTCTTTTCAAATGAGTCAACTCTTCGAATGAGGTGGCCAAAGTATTGGAGTTTCAGCTTTAGCATCAGTCCCTTCCAATGAACAAGCAGGATTGATCTCCTTAAGGATGGACTGGTTGGATCTCCTTGCAGTTCAAGGGACTCTCAAGAGTCTTCTCCAACACCACAGTTCAAAAGCATCAATTCTTCGGTGTTCAGCTTTCTTCACAGTCCAACTCTCACATCCATACATAACCACTGGGAAAACCATAGCCTTGACTAGACAGACCTTTGTTGACAAAGTAATGTCTCTGCTTTTGAATATGCTATCTAGGTTGGTCATAACTTTCCTTCCAAGGAGTAAGCATCTTTTAATTTCATGGCTGCAATCAACATCTGCAGTGATTTTGGAGCCCAGAAAAATAAAGTCTGCCACTGTTTCCACTGTTTCCCCATCTATTTGCCATGAAGTGACAGGACCAGATGCTATAATCTTAGTTTTCTGAATGTTAAGCTCTAAGCCAGCTTTTTCACTTTCCTCTTTCACTTTCATCAAGAGGCTCTTTAAGTCTTCTTCACTTTCTGCCATAAGGGTGGTGTCATCTGCATATCTGAGATTATTGATATTTCTCCCAGCAATCTTGATTCCAGCCTGTGCTTCATCCAGCCCAGCATTTCATATGATGTACTCTGCATAGAAGTTAAATAAGCAGGGTGACAATATACAGCCTTGATGTACTCCTTTCCCTATTTGGAACCAGTGTGTTGTTCCATGTCCAGTTCTAACTGTTGCTTCCTGACCTGCATCCAGATTTCTCAAGAGGCAGGTCAGATGGTCTGGTATTTCCATCTCTTTCAGAATTTTCCACAGTTTATTGTGATCCACACAGTCAAAGGCTTGGCATAGTCACTAAAGCAGAAATAGATGTTTTTCTGGAACTCTTTTGCTTTTTCCATGATCCAGCGGATGTTGGCAATTTGATCTCTGGCTCCTCTGCTTTTTCTAAAACATCTGGAAGTTCACAGTTCATGGCCTGTTGAAGGCTGGCTTGGAGAATTTTGAGCATTACTTTACTAGCATGTGAGATGAGTGCAATTGTGTGGTAGTTTGAGCATTCTTTGGCATTGCCTTTCTTTGGGATAGGAATGAAAACTGACCTTTTCCAGTCCTGTGGCCACTGCTGAGTTTTCCAAATTTGCTGGCATATTGAGTGCAGCACTTTCACAGCATCATCTTTCAGGATTTGAAATAACTCCACTGGAATTCCATCACCGCCCCTAGCTTTGTTCGTAGTGATGCTTCCTGAGGCCCACTCGGCTTCACATTAGTGCTGCAAATACTGAGTCTGAGTGCTCCAGAGGCCTCGTGCCACCACTAGGGAGTCCACGGGCCCCCGTGAAATATCCCACGTGATACAGCTAAGACCTGAAACAGCCAAAGAAAGAAAAAAATTTTTTTTATTTTTCTTCATTGACTCATGCCTGTAACATTTGCCAAGAAGATCAGCGCTTCAGGCCTCTGTATGTGCATCGTGTTCAAAGCCTTGGTGCAGCCCCTAACTCCTCCCCATCGCCTTTCTCAGCCACCTACTACTCGGTGTAGTTTTACTCTGGGGAAGGAGGTTGCTGCCTGTGGTCCCGGCTCTCGTGACAGGTCCATGCAGGTGAAAGTGAAAGAAAGAAAGTGAAGTTGCTCAGTCGTGTCCTACTCTGTGTGACCCCATGGACTGTAGCCCACCAGGCTCCTCCGTCCATTGGATTTTCCAGGCAAGAATATTGAAGTGGGTTGCCATTGCCTTCTCCAGGAGATCTTCCCGACCCAGGGATTGAACCTGGGTCTCCCGCACTGTAGGCAGATGCCAGGGGACTAACGCAGGTGAGTGTGAGTGCAGGTCGCTCAGCTGGGTCCCACTCTGCAACCCCACACACGATATAGTCTGCCAGTCTCCTCTGTCCATGGAACTCTACAAGCAAGAATACTGGAATGGTTGCCGTGCCCTCCTCCAGGGACGGTCTGGACACAGGGAATACACCCAGATCTCCTGCATGGCAGGCAGATTCTTCACCGTCTGAGCCACCAGGGAAGCTGTAACAGGACCATACTTGGTACCAAGTCATTATGGTCCATCCCAACCCAGTGACTTGGTAACTCCTTCCCTGCAGCCCTTTTGTGGATCCTGAGCCAGTGAGGGAAGTGGATGGGAGGCCAAGCAGCAAGGGGATGCAGAGGGACAAGCGGCCAGAGTTTGCAAGGAGACTGCAGGGTTAACGTGTCCAAATAGTGGCAGAAACCAACAACAGCCAACAAAGCAAACGGCAAAAGGAGCAGGGGACAGGTGTGCCCAACGGGGTGGAGGGGGACAGAGGTCAGAAGGAACCAGGGTGGGGGACTGACACCAGAGCCCTCGCAGAGGCCTGGCAGACTACGGTCAGCTGAGCTACCAGAAGAGCTCGCACTCTGCTCCACTGATCACACAGTCCCCTGGCAGCTTTACCAGGAAGCAGCTAACAAAACCTGGACAAAACAGAAGCCCCTCTCTCTTCCCCCAAGTAGCTCCTCCATGTCAGTCCCCACTGCATCTCTCCCTCACCAGGTCCCTTCAAAACAACCCCAAGAAGTGTGTGAGACCATCCTCTCTCCCTACCGCACCACCACCCAGAAAAGTCTCCAAGTCCACTAGGTCCCACCAAGAGACATCCAAAGCACATTCCCTGCCAAATGCAGGTCAAACAGTGTCGTAAATCAGGAAGGGGACAGGATCCCAGGGATTCTGATGCAGGAAGGTCCCCTGGGGAGGGTCCCAGGAAGGCTCCGATTTGGGGCTTCCCTTGTGGCTCAGCTGGTAAAGAATCTGCCTGCAATGCGGGAGACCTGGGTTCCATCCCTGGGTTGGGAAGATCCCCTGGAGATAGGAAAGGTTCATGTATTAGTCATGAACTCCTTTTTGCCAAATTCAGACTTAAATTGGAGAAAGTAGGGAAAACCACTAGACCATTCAGGTATGACCTAAATCAAATCCCTTATGATTATACAGTGGAAGTGAGAAATAGATTTAAGGGACTAGACCTGATAGACAGAGTGCCTGATGAACAATGGATGGAGGTTCATGACAATGTACGGGAGACAGGGATCAAGACCATCCCCAAGAAAAAGGAATGCAAAAAGCAAAATGACTGTCTGAGCTGTGAAGAGAAGTGAAAAGCAAAGGAGAAAAGGAAAGATATACCCATTTGAATGCAGAGT
Organism: Capricornis sumatraensis; assembly: GCF_032405125.1. NCBI lineage: Eukaryota > Metazoa > Chordata > Mammalia > Artiodactyla > Bovidae > Capricornis > Capricornis sumatraensis. The sequence goes on along the minus strand of NC_091075.1, from coordinate 116,824,552 downwards.
TACAAAGAATAGCAAGGAGAGATAAGAAAGCCTTCCTCAGTGGTCAATGCAAAGAAATAGAGGAAAAACAATAGAATGGGAAAGACTAGAGATCTCTTCAAGAAAATTAGAGATACCAAGGGAACATTTCATGCAAAGGTAGGCTCAATAAAGGACAAAAGTGGTATGGACGTAACAGAAGCAGAAGATATTAAGAAGAGGTGGCAAGAATACACAGAAGAACTGTACAAAAAAGATCTTCATGACCTAAATGATCACAATGGTGTGATCACTCACCTAGAGCCAGACATCCTGGAATGTGAAGTCAAGTGGGCCTTAGAAAGCATCACTATGAACAAAGCTAGTGGAGGTGATGGATATTCCACTTGAGGTATATCAAATCCTAAAAGATGATGCTGTGAAAGTGTTGTACTCAATATGCCAGAAAATTTGGAAAACTCAGCAGTGGCCACAGGACTGGAACAGGTCAGTTTTCATTCCTATCCCAAAGAAAGGCAATGCCAAAGAATGCTCAAACTACCACACAATTGCACTCATCTCACATGCTAGTAAAGTAATGCTCAAAATTCTCCAAGCCAGCCTTCAACAGGACATGAACTGTGAACTTCCAGATGTTCAAGCTGGATTTAGAAAAAGCAGAGGAACCAGAGATCAAATTGTCAACATCCGCTGGATCATGGAAAAAGCAAGAGAGTTCCAGAAAAACATCTCTTTCTGCTTTATTGACTATGCCGAAGCCTTTGACTGTGTGGATCACAATCAACTGTGGAAAATTCTGAAAGAGATGGAAATACCAGACCATCTGACCTGCCTCTTGAGAAACCTGTATGCAGGTCAAGAAGCAACAGTTAGAACTGGACATGGAAGAAATGACTGGTTCCAAATAGGGAAAGGAGTACATCAAGGCTGTATATTGTCACCCTGCTTATTTAACTTCTATGCAGAGTACATCATGAGAAACGCTAGGCTGGATGAAGCACAAGCTGGAATCAAGATTGCTGGGAGAAATATCAATAATCTCAGATATGCAGATGACACCACCCTTATGGCAGAAAGTGAAGAAGACTTAAAGAGCCTCTTGATGAAAGTGAAAGAGGAGAGTGAAAAAGTTGGCTTAAAGCTCAACATTCAGAAAAGGAAGATCATGGCATCTGGTCCCATCACTTCATGGCAAATAGATGGGGAAACAGTGGAAACAGCGGCAGACTTTATTTGGGGGGTGGGGGGCTCCAAAATCACTGCAGATGTTGATTGCAGCCATGAAATTAAAAGATGCTTACTCCTTGGAAGGAAAGTTATGACCAACCTAGATAGCATATTCAAAAGCAGAGACATTACTTTGTCAACAAAGGTCTGTCTAGTCAAGGCTATGGTTTTCCCAGTGGTCATGTATGGATGTGAGAGTTGGACTGTGAAGAAAGCTGAATGCCAAAGAATTGATGCTTTTGAACTGTGGTGTTGGAGAAGACTCTTGAGAGTCCCTTGGACTGCAGGAGTTCATTGGAAGGACTGATACTGAAGCTGAAACTCCAATACTTTGGCCACCTGATGGGAAGAGTTGACTCATTTGAAAAGACCCTGATGCTGGGAGGGATAGGGGGCAGAGGAGAAGGGGATGACAGAGGATGAGATAGCTGAATGGCATCACTGACTCAATGGACAGGAGTTTGAGTAAACTCCAGGAGTTGGTGATGGACATGGAGGCCTGGTGTGCTGCAGTCCATGGGGTCACAAAGAGTGGGACAGGACTGAGCGACTGAACTGACTGACTGACTGACCCACTCCAATATTCTGGCCTGGAGAATTCCAGAGAATTCCTGGAGAAGGGAAAGGCTACCTGCTCCTCCAGTATTCTTGGGCTTCTTTACTGGCTCAGCTGTTAAAGAATCCTCCTGCAATGCGGGAGAGCTGGGTTCCCTCCCTGGGTTGGGAAAATCCCCTGGAGAAGGGAAAGGCTACCCACTCCAGTATTCTGGCCTGGGGAATTCTGGCCTGGTTGCAGAGTCAGAAAGGACTGAGCGACTTTCAGTTTCACTTTCCAGCAGCATGGGCTCGCCCAGGCGTCCTGCGTTTCCCGGGTGACAGGGTGCAGCGGCGGCCGCGATGACGTCAGGCCCGGGGGCGACCCTCAAGGCTTGTCTGCGGCTGCGCGCGCACGCGCGCGCCCTCCTCTGCTTCTGGGATCTGGGTGGATCTCCACGGGACCAGAGTCGGGAGCCTGTGGTGTGTTCGCTGGGCCCTGCGGTGTCCGCGATCGTAGGGTCCGGCGACATCTGAAGGTCCAGTCCGCCTTTGCCCAGAGGGTACGCGGGGGCGGCGCGTGCAAAGGTTGGGGTGGGGTGGAGGGCAACCGCGTCTTTTGCGGAACTGCTGGGCGCAGAGGCTGCCAGGGCCGGCGGCCGGGCGGGTAAACCCGCGAGATGTATTGAGGAGTTCAGACACTTGGCGCCTGAGGTCAGCGGACAGCGGTCAGCATGGTCGGGTCTGCATGTTAGGGCCCCTTCTGAAATTGTCTGAAAGCGACTATTGCGCCCCTCAAATGGTATAGATGCCCCCCGCCCCAAATGGTGTAGACGTTCCGTCCCGTGCCTGGAACTGCTCTGGGTGTCCCGGTGAGTGGTAACAGCCTACTGGCCGTGCAGGATCAGCCTTGCCCGTGTTGTCACCACCCCAGGCAGGTGCAGTGACTTTGCCGAGCTCGCCCCGCGCCCAAGCTCTGCAGTTGGGATCTGGCGCCAGGCGTCTGGCTTCTGATGCCTGTGTGTAGCGTCGCGCAGTGATGGCGGCTGCAGGTGGCCTCTGACGGCTTAGGATTCTGGAGTTTGGACCGAGGTCGTTACGGCCATGCACAGTCTGCTCACACATTCGCTTTCATCGCCTGGAAGGCGAGAGTACTGACTGTGCTGGGGTTCCTAGCACCTGGGAATCAGCTGCTCCAGCCACTGTCAGTGTTTGCTCAATAACTGGAGGTTGTTGTAAAATTTCATGGGCTCAAAGAGAAAGGATAGGATTTGTTCAGTATTAGAGAGGTGCAGTGAGGGAGGGGCTTGGTAACTAATTGGATTCTGAGACAGCGGGGAGAGAGGACTTCCAGGCTGGCACTTTGGTTTATACATCAACTAACCCATAAAAAATGTTTTATAGTTTTCTGAGTATAAGTTTTACACTTCTTTTGTTGAATTTATTTCCAAGTATTTTTATTATTTTTGATGCTGTTATAGATAGAACTGTTTTCTTAATTTCATTTTTGAGTTGTTTACCATTAGTGTATAGAAGTCAGCTGAGTTTTGCTCCCTGATCTTGTACCCTGCAAACTGGCTAGACTGATTTATTAATTCGAATAGTTTTTTAGTGGATTCCTTAGGAATTTCTGTACAAAATCATGTCATCTGCAGATAGAGATAGGTTTCTAATCTGGATGCCTTTTATATCATTTCTTGCTTAATTGCATTGGCTAGCACCTCTGGTCAGAGAAGGCAATGGCACCCCACTCCAGCACTCTTGCCTGGAAAATCCCATGGATGGAGGAGCCTGGTGGGCCACAGTCCATGGGGTCACTAAGAGTCGGACACGACTGAGTGACTTTACTTTCACTTTTCACTTTCATGCATTGGAGAAGGAAATGGCAAACCCCTCCAGTGTTCTTGCCTGGAGAATCCCAGGGAAGGGGGAGCCTGGTGGGCTGCCGTTTATGGGGTCGCACAGAGTCGGACACGACTGAATCGACTTAGCAGCAGCAGCAGCACCTCTGGTACAGTGTTGACTAGAAGTGGTCGAGTGGACATCCTTGTCTTGTTCCTCATTTTAGGGGAAAGGCATTCAGTCCTTTATAGAGGGTTTTCGTAGATTTTTTTTTTTTTTATCAGGTTCAATAGTTTTATCAAACTATTTCCAGTTTGTTGAGTTTTTATCATGAAAGGCTGTTCGATTCTGTCACATGCTTTTCTTCATCTGTTGATATGATCATTTTTGTCCATTTATTTTGTTGATATGATCATGTATTTTTTGTCCATCTGTTTTGTTGATATGGTGTATTACATGAATTGATTTTCAAATGTTGAGTCAACCCTACATTCCTGGGATATATCTCACATGGTTGTGATATATAATCTTTTAATATGTTGCTGGATTCACTTTACAAGATTTATTGAGGATTTTTACTTTTATATTCACGAGAGATATTAGTCTGCAGTTTTCTTGTCGTATCTTTGGTTTGGTTTCAATGTAATGCTGCCTTAATGGAGCACTTTACAGGTGTGTTCCCTCCTCTTCTATTTTTTTTGTAAGAGTGCATACATTTTAATTTTTCTTTAAATATTTGGTAGAATTCACACGGGAAGCCCTCTGGCTTTTCTTTGTGGGTGTTGATTCCTAACTGAGTCTCCTCTTTATAGATCTGATCCCATGTTCCGTTTCTCCATGAGTCAGTTTTGGTAGATTGTGTCTTTCTGGGAACTTGTCAGTTTCAGGGAAGTTATCGAGCTTGTTGGGACACAGTTCTTAGTATTCCCTTAGAATCCGTTTTATTTCTTTAAGGTTAGTAGTAATAGCCCCTCTTTGGTCCCTCAACTTAGTAATTTGTGTTTTCCCTCTTTTTTTTTTTTAACTGGGTCAATCAAGCTAAAAGTTCGTCAATTTTGTCAGTCTTTTCAACGAATCAACTTTTGTTTTTGTCGATTTTCTGCCTTCTAGTCCACACTTTCTGCTCTAAGCTTTTGTCTCCTTCCTTTCTGCTTGCTCTGGAGTTAGTCTCTGCTGCTTTCTCAGCATCTTTTTTGTTTTAATTTGGTTTTGGTGTGTGTGTCTTAGTTGCGGCATGTGGGATCTAGCTCCCTGACTGGGAACTGAACCCATCTCCCTCACACCAGGAGCATGGAGTCTTTGCCAGTGGGCCACCAGGGAGTCCTCTCAGCATCTTAAACTGGTGGCTAAAGAGCTTGCCCAGGGCTCGTGTTCTGCGGAGTTCAGATCCCTCCTGTGCCAATTCTCAGTGGCGGGAGCTTGCAAATAACAGCGAGCTTCTCTGAATTGGGGTTTTGCGTCTTTTGAGAGGGACAGTAGTACTTGGTCCACAGTTTAAGGGATGAAATAAGCTGCTGTCTGTCGAGGGCACAATCACTTTCACACAAAGGGAAAAAGTCGCTCAGTCGTGTCTGACTCTTTGCGATCCCTTGGACTATCGCCCACTGGGCTCCTCTCTCCATGGAGTTCTCTAGGCCTGAACACTGGAGTGGGTGGCCATTCCCTCCTCCAGGGGATCTTCCCAACACAGGGATCGAATCCATTCCCTTCTCCAGGGGGTCTTTCCAGCCCAGGGATCGAACCCAGATCTCCTGCATTGCAGGTGGATTCTTTCTTGTCTGAGCCGCCAGGGAAGCCCTCTGACACACAAGCAGGTCTTCACATGTGCCCTGCGGATCTTTCCCTTCCCACCCAGAAGACACAAGGGTCTCACCAGCAAGAGGGACCACTGTTCCATCATGTGCCAACAGTGTTGACTGTCATGCTGAGAGTTTGACCTCCCAGACTATCCTAATGTTTAACTACACGGTTTACATGTTCTCATGGACCTTAAAGAGTTGCCCTGGGAGTCCAACCCAGGACTCTGCTCTCCAGCTGTCTCTCTAGGTGTTTGTTCACAAGCACCTCCCATCCCTGCCTTCATTGACCCGGGCACTGGAAAAGGAGCTAGTCTGCTCAGTAAATTCCAGAATGATCCTTTGGTCAAGAGGGCTAGGTTGCTCTGTTAGTGGGAACCCAGATGCTTCTGTGTCAAGTAGAGTGACGGACTCTGCAGACGTCCCCCGTCCAGGTGGGCTCCAGGGGACTCCAGGGGCATGGCTGGAGCGGGCCGGCCAGCACAGGCTGGACTCCGGGGCGAGGCTTCCTGGGCTGCGGGTCTGGTGGCCCTGGGCAGGTGAGGCGTCCTCTGGCCACACTGAGTGGTTCACAGCGCTGGCCACAGGGCTGCCCTTTGCCCCCGTCTGACTCCTGGTCACCTCGGTGCAGGAGTGGAACCCGGGGCACTCGCCTCACCCCTTCTCCTGTGAGAGTGGACACCAGCCGTGTGGGGTTGTCCCAGCTGCCCTCCCTTTGCGATCAGAGGTTGTCTGTCTGTCTTTCACATCCTGTGGCACGTCTGCCCTTGTTGGTGATGGTGTGGGAAGGACACGCACTCACTTGGGTTGTGTGTCTGTACAGGTGGCAGCCGGGAGTGATGGCGCCCCTCGGGGAGAGGAACGATGACCCTGTGCTGCCGGACCCGCCCCAGGGGCCCCTGCACGTGGCCCGCGCCCGCGCTTCATTCCCCTGGAAGGAGCTGGCGCTGTTCTGGGAGGGCAAAGACACGCTGCGCTTCAAGGTGAGGCTGGGCTGGTGGCCACTGGGCGCCTCGGTGGCACTTGGGGAGGGGGCTCCGCTGGGCTCCTGGTTCATCTGCAGAAAGATGGCGGGGGTCCTCGGGGAACTCTTGGGAGCCCGGAATGAATGGACAAAGGCTGGGCTTCCTAAGCCTGGTGCCCTCTGCTCTCCCCTGAGAAGATCTGTCATCTCTGTCCCTGCGTTTCTGAGTTAGACTGCCCACCAGAGGCAGCCTGTGGCCTTGAGGAAACCATGTAAGTCAGAGCTTAGTGAAAATTCCGTACTTTGCCTCCAAATCCGCTATCCCCCACCTGCTGCATTTCCAGAAAGCCATCTTCTCGGCTCTGGAGAACGACCCCCTCTTCGCCCATCCCCGTGGCAGCCGGCTCTCGGTGGAGAAGTACCAGGAGCTGAACTTCCTGCGCTGTAAGAGGGTCTTCGAGTATGACTTCCTCCCCATGGGGGACATGCTGGGCAGCCTGCCGAGGGTCCTGGCACTGATCGAATGCCTGGGCATGTACGACTGGTCCCTGGCCGCCAAGTTCTTCCTGCACGTGCTGGTGAGTCGCCCCGGGAGAGGGGCGGAGGAGGGGGGGCCGCTCTCACGCTGGGCCCCGGGGCTGAGCAGTGCTCTGTCCACTGAACCTGAGACACACTTGGCAGTTGCCTTCGTGGTTTCCTGGTCGGCAGCGTTTGCCCGCTTCTAGAGCTTTGCGAGACTTAATCCATCTGGGAAATGTTCATTTAAAGAGATTTCTAGAAAATGATAAAGGAAATGGAGACAGAGACGAGGGACTTCCCTGGTGGTTCAGTGGCTAAGACTCCGCGTTCTCAGCACATGGGGCCCTGAGTTTGATGGCAGGTCAGAAACTAGATTCCCACAAGCTGCAACTAAGAGTTTGCATGCTGCACCGAAATAAAGAAAGAAAAAGAGAGAGAGGAAGAAGCACTTTTATGAAAAAACAAAAGCAGAGATGAAAATATGTAGGTAGACCCTGTGACTTGTAGTGAGAAGCCCAGTTTTTCTCAGCTGTTTATGCAGACTTGCACAGATCAGTCCTTGGATAACGCAGTGCAGTTAAAACTCCACGGAAATAGCAGCTCTGGGACTTTTATAAATGGAAGGAAGGGAAGGAGGGAAAATGGGTCAAAGGTGAGGCCTGTGTTTCCGCCTCTTTGATATGCGGGTGGAGGTGGACTTGGGAAGGTGGTGTCATCCACGTGCTGTCTAAAGGAAAGGTGGGCTTACCTTGCCCATCCCACACTCTCGTCCCCCACCCAACTGCCACCTCCTTGCTGTTCACGGACCCTCTCCTGGTCCTGTTCAGTGCATGTAAACGGCTTGCAACAAGGACCCGGGTCTCATGACTCCATGAGCTCAAGGCCAGGCAGCTGAGTCCCAGGGTCTGCCCTGGGCCGTGGACCCCAGTTCTGCTTTGTCTTGGAAGCTGGAGCCCTTGCTGGGGGCTGGTGTGGTGCCGGGTGTGTGTGTGTGTGTCGGGGTGGGGAGTGGGGGTAAAGTCCCAGGGTGGCAGCAGCCTTAGCTTCCACCTGTTTACATGGTGATGTTGTATTTTCAGACTTTCGGATCGGCGATTTACAGCTCTGGTTCTGAACGACACTTCAAGTACCTTCCAAAGATCTTCAGTTTGGAGGTTAGCTGGCACTCATGGGTGACCTCGCGTCCTGTTACGTGTTCTCCTTGGAGATGTGTGGAGGGCACACTGCCGCAGAGGGTCTCCAAGTAGGGGGCCGGTCCTCCCTTTCATGCTGTTCTGGGGCTGCTCACCAAATAGCTCATGCTGTTCTTCCCCCAGCTGGAGCGTGCTGGATTCCCAGCACGATAGAAACGGAGCTTTCTCTTATCGAGGAAGCGTCTTCCTTTTCTTCTGCCGCCTGAGAGCTGCTCTTAGCCACTCTGCTGACTTAGCGAGGCCCCCAGCAGCCCACCTGCCAGCCGCCCTCCCGGGTGGGAGCTGCAGTCAGCGTCTCACTCAGCAGGCTGGCTCAGGGAGCCCGCTGGGCGTCAGGCAGGAAATGGAGACTCGGGGCTTTGCTCGGTGGTCTAGGCCGTAAAGGAAGCGTGGTGGCAGGGTCCCTCCAGGAAGGTGCAGAGAAGACCTTTTCACCTGACCTCATTCTGTGTTCCATGCTAGATTTTTGGATGTTTTGCTCTGACTGAAGTAAGTCATGGGAGTAACACCAAGGCCATACGCACGACCGCTCACTACGACCCCAGCACCCAGGTAGGTGATGCCCACCCTTCTGTCTCCAGGCTTCAAGCATGTGAAACATGGTGTTGTCACATAATTAGAGCAAAAAACCTGGCTCCTGCCTCAGTGCACACTGAGATCCGTCACGCTGTGAACAGTAGAGCTTAGGAGATAAAGGTTGTGAGCGGTGAAACCTGGTTGCACCCGGAAGCCCGCTGTGGTTTGGACTTGGGTAGGATGTGAGTGTGCACAGGCTGTCTTTTTATAAAATCTGTTGGTTGACCAGGTTTGTTTGGTGTGTGATTAGTGAGCAGTGCCAGCTGCTCGTGCTTTATGGGACAGACGGTAAGGAAGGTTCGCCTTGAGCCTCGTCCCTCTCTAGCAGCCTGTCTGGGCCTAGGCTCTCTGGACAGCAGCCCAGCCCCTCTGGTCCTGGGGCCACTCCTGCACCTGTGGACTCTCCGTGGCACCTGTGTGGTTGGCCCCGCTCCCCGCACTGTGCGTTGAAGGCTGCTCTGTGCACGCTCGCTCCTTAGTGCCATGGGGACCCAGCAGTTCTCAGGGAGGGTGCTCTAGAGGAGGCCCGTCTGTCGGACCCAGCAGTCTTTGGGGAGGGAGCGCGTGCTCCAGAGGAGGCCTGTCTGTGAGCAGACAGGGACGTGGTGTGTTGGCTGGTCTGTGCTGTGGAGGGCAGCGGGGGGCAGGGGAGAGGGCGGAGCGTGTGGGGGACCCATGGCCTCTGCCGCTCCTTGACCCCCACGTCTCCCAGACAGTCACATCCTCCTGCCCCTTCCTCACGGGTCCAGGGTCTGCAGCTCTTCCCCCGACTGGTCCGTGTGGTTTGGCCGAGTTGCGTGCAGCAGGGTGAAGCCCTGCCCCGTGTGTCTGCTCACTGTGAGTTTATTCATGGGACAGGTGGGCTGTGTGTGCTGGGGGCACTGTGGGCAGGGGGCTCAAGAGGATGAACCTGAGAAGCCCTGGAAGAACAGGGGCAGTGGGGGCGCAGGTCGCAGTGGGCGCCCTGCAGGCTGCTGGTGGCACCTGGGAGCAGAGGCCACACCCCAGGGGCTGAGAGCAAGCCGTGTGGCCTCTTGGTATCCTTGATGTTCAGTGGCTCAGTCGTGTCCGACTCTGTGACCCCACGGACTGCAGCATGCCCGGCCTCCCTGTCCATCACCAACTCCCAGAGCTTGCTCAAACTCATGTCCATTGAGTCAGTGATGCCATCCAACCATCTTGTCCTCTGTCGTCCCCTTCTCCTCCCGCCTTCAGTCTTTCCCAGCATCAGGGTCTTTTCCAACGAGTCAGCTCTTCCCATCAGGTGGCCAAAGTATTGGAGCTTCAGCTTCAGCTTCAGCATCAGTCCTTCCAATGAGTATTCAGGGTTGATTTCCCTTAAGGTTGACTGCCTTGATCTCCTTGCAGTTCAAGGGACTGTTGTTTAAGCCACAAGATAGCTTTATATGCACCCGGGTCTTTCTGGCTCTCAGCCCTTCTTTTTGCTCAGCTCCCTGGTGTCCCTGGGCTCTCAGTGCTGGGCTGGGGGACAGGGAGGCCCTTCCTGACTCTGCAGAGGGAGGGTGGTAGCTCCTTGGCCTCGGGCCTGGGTGAAACTCAGGTACCTTCGAGGCTGTTGTTTCTGACTCTCTTCCTCTTGACGTTAGTCCTTAAATGAAGATCAGCTGAGGTTAGGAGCCCCGAGCCTCCCGCAGGGTGTTTGTTGAGCATGCTACTGTGTACTCAACACTGCTGCAAGACAGCTGGCATCTAACACGCCGGTGGGACTCTTAGGCTGGAGGGGAGACGCAGTCCCATCACCAGCGCAGAAAAATTGGCTATGCCAGGGGCTGTGGGGCAGGGATGGGGTGGGACCAGCGTGACCGATCCCGTCTGGGAGTGTCACTACCTGATGTCACTTCTGTCGAGTGACAAGAAGGAGATGCAGCGTATCGATGGGGAGGAGAGAGCAGTGGTGTGTGCTCGAGGGAGCCAGCTGGCTGGGTGACGCCCACAAGCAGGTGGGACCTCCCCGGGGGCAGGCCCCAGCCCTGCTTAACCCTCTGCCCCCTGCTGCCTCCCCAGGCCCCGGGCCGTGTCCTCAGGGGACCTGTCCCCTCCTGTGTGCTCCTCCTTTAACCCCTGTGCTCATCCACCCTGTGCTCCTGGACTCCCGGGGAGCTTGTCGGGGGACAGACAGGGTGGGCGAAGGAGCCGAACTTGGCCAATTGGCAGTGGGTGGGGGACTTAGGCTGGCGTGAAGCCGAGGAGGGGACCCCCCTGCCCCGATCTGTGCTTGGGGAAGGCTTGCTGAACGGGTGCCAGTCTGCTTGGGGAAGGCTCGCTGAACGGGTGGACTCTACTGGGGTGTTGGCAGCTTGCAGAGTGCTTTAGTGTGTTTTACTGTTTGCCGTGTTGGTCATCATCTTCCATAGGAAGGTTCTTCTTTAAGTCATAAGACCCAGGATGTGCTTTTTTTTTTTTTTTTTTAATGAGGCTCCCCTTGCCACTCAGGAAATAACCTTCCATCAGTTCTTACTCATACCTCCAAGGTTTCGAACAGAGAAGAGACTGAATGTGTCAAAGAGGTGAAGACCCCAGTGTGCATCGGTCTCTAACGTCCATTTTTTTCCCTCATGCAGGAATTCGTCATCCATTCCCCCGATTTTGAAGCTGCCAAGTTCTGGGTTGGCAACATGGGCAAGACCGCTACCCACGCAGTGGTGTTTGCTCAGCTGTACACGCCAGGGGGCCAGTGCCACGGGCTGCACCCCTTTGTCGTGCAGGTAGGGGCAGGTTTCATCCCTGAGGTGGGGAGGTCTGGCCACTTCCAGAGGTGTTTTTATCACAGCTGGGGGCAGGGGTGCTTCTGGCATTTCAGGGTGCAGACGCCTGGTGCATACAGGTCAACCCCCTGGAGCGCACAGGACACCCACCCCCCAGCCCCAGGAAGAATGATCAGTCCCATATGTGAGGTGCTGCCGCTGAGAAACACCAAGTCCAAGCTCATCCTGGGGAGAGCCTCCATCCTGCTGGATGCCAACGCCCAGGCTCTGGCAGCCGGTCTGAGGGGCTCCAGAAGTTCCGAGATGAAGTCTGACTCAGGGGTTTTCATGGAGCCCCTTCCCAGGTCACAAACAGAGCTCTGGCTGTTGGGGGTGCCTGGGACAGCTGGCTGGCCCGTTCCCCACTGCCCAGGGCGGCTGCGGTGTCCACAGACCTGGAGCCCCCAAGTTCACCCAGGACCTTTGTGCCTGGGTTGACTGGATACCGAATGAAACCCGGCTCCCGCCATCCCCAAACCCATTCTGACATCTTCATTCTCTGAGACTACTCTGACCTTGGGGAGGCTCTCTCGAGAGAAGAATTCGTGTCACATACAAAGGCTTCCCAGGTGGTGCAGCGGTAAGGGATCCGCCTGCCAGTGCAGGAGACGCAGGTTGGATCCCTGGGTCGGGAAGAAATGGCAACCCACTCCATTATCCTTGGCTGGAAAATTCCAAGGACAGAGGAGCCCGGCAGGCTGTACAGTCTGAGGGGACGCGACTCAGCACGCATGGCTAGCCACGAGAAAGGGAACCGTTGGTGGCGCGGAGCGCGTTCATGATGTCCTACTGTTCTAGTTTCAAAGCGTCTCCTCTTTAGAAGCCCCACACCCATGCAGCACGCCCTCCCTGCCACCCCCTGCCCAGGCCTGGCAGTCGCTTGGCTGCTTTCTGCCTCTGCCGGACGTTCTGTATGAAAGGAGTCACGCGCTGTGTGACCCTCTCTGTCCGGCCTCGTCCCCTTCGCCTGTGTTTGAAGCTCACCCACGTTGCAGCCTGTCCCAGAACCCCCTTCCTTTCTGGGGCCAAACGATCCACCGTGTAGCTGGTCCACAGTTCGTGTATCTGTTCTTCCTTTCCTGGACGTTGGGTATGCTTCACCTTTTGGCTGTTGGGTGTAGTGTTACCGTCAACGTTCATGAGCACTGTCTGTCTGTACATGGGTCGTCAGCTTTTTGGCAGGGTTTGTACCCAGGAGAATTGCAGGGTCTTATGGTCACCCTGTGTTGAACTTTTTATCGAATCCCATACTGGTTGCCAGCATTTTACACAACCCACTAGCAGGGCTGAGGGGTCTAGTTTTTCCACATCCTCACCAGCACAGGTTATTATCCTCTTTATTTTTTCTGTAACCATCCTAGAGGTTGTGAAGCAGTATCTGGTTGTGGTTTTGATTTGCATTTCCTTAATAACCAATGGTGTGGACTGCTGGGGTCCAGCCCCGGTGGAACTAGGGAATTTGAAGCGGGGACGGAGTCGGCGAGGAAAAAACTTATTTATTTGGAAATATAAAGAGAGATTAGGAAAGAATAGTGTAGTAGAAAAATTAGTGGAGAAAAGAGGCTGAATAACTTGGTTTACGTGGAAAGCTAATCAAGTTTCAAGACAAGAAACTTGCACCACCTACATAGGCCACCGGCGCCTGCTTGAATAGTGGAGGGTGCCCTGCCTTGGGCTCCCTCTCACGTGGGTCTTAGAAGCCAGGGCAAGTAAGTAGACATGGTGAGCCTCCGCACTCCAGATGGGAATTCAGCCAGAAAAGAAAAGGAGAAAAGACCACACGGGGGAAACCAGTCTTTCCAGTGACTGGTCCATCCTTTATTGTCTGGGAAAGCTTTTTATACTTTTGGTTGTACATAGAGATCAATGGATAATACAAAGTTATGCAGCATCAGCAGCCCTGACTCTTATCGAGACCAGGCTTTCTCTCTGCATACCTAGCTGTATACACAAGTCTTAGGTGACTTACATCATCTTCTGGCCAGGAGGCCTATTAGCATTTTATGGCCCTTTTCCGATAAGGGTCTGTCAACCAGAAAACTTATTTGCCTTAAAAGTGTTGTTCTTTCTAAAGTCTGGTGCCACTCTCAGAAAGCACTAATTAAGGTTACATTCTTATATAGCAAGGACACAACAATTTATAACAAGGAAAGAGGAGTACAGTGATTAATAACAAAGAGAAAGTTCACTAACTCAAAAGTCTAGTGTTGCTAACATCAAAACTACTATATTCCTTTTTCTATATCCCAATTATATTGATTAATATCCTCCAGGTGCCTAAAAGATAAAGAATATGGAGGCCTGGCAGCAGTCGTTGACTCAACAATGAAAACCCATCACCAATATAATTCTTAGCTCTTTAGAAAAGGCTCTATATCTTTAAGATGTTTTAAGCTGTGTGCCTCTCATGGTTGGGGGGCTGTAAACAATCACAAGTTGTAAAAGTCTCTAACTGTCAGGCAAGTTAGAGAGCCATCAGAGGGATTTGAGCTGAGACACTCCTTTCATATGCAGGAGACCAGTTGGAGCTCTAAGTTAACTCTTTCCAGAGAAAGGTGGTCAAGGCTAGCCCCCTGTTATGTCAGAAGAGTGGAAAGCATAGCGTAATAAAGCAGGCAGACTCTGGTTTTGGGGGTAGATGCTCAGGAAAATCCAGGGGTACCCCTGAGGCCTGATCTCAGCCTTTGCCTTTTGCCAGGCCCCCTTCTTCATGTCCTTTGCCATGGGCGGGATTCCCCATGCTGGCTCCCATATTTTCACGTCCCAGTTGGCCATTTCTGTATCTTCTTGGTAGAAATGTCTGTTCAAATCCGTTGGAACCAAGCAGGGATGGTGAAAGCAAAGGCTGTTTGCTCAGAGCTGGCTGAACTTGTGCTCGGCAGAGACTCAGAGGCAGGTGGAGGACTGCGCAAGCTTCCTAGTGGAGAAGAGGGTGGCTCAGGGTGCCTGATGGGGGCTGGGGACCCAGTGGGAGCTGGGTACGGCTGCCAGAAGAAGGGGCATCCTGGGTGACTGGTCAGGTGGGGCCTTCTCCAATCGATTCTGTGTTGGAAGCAGGACGACGATCAGGCCATCAGTTATTGACTGAGTCCTGGCCAGTTGTCTGGGCCTTGCTGTGCAGCTCCCGGGCTCTGCTGTGGGTCGAAGGTCAGAGGGCTGCTTTTCCACGTGGTCTGATCATCGTCCACACATGCCTTGAGTCTCTCGGGTCATTTCTTTTCTTTTCTTTTTGTTTTTTTTTTAAGGTTAATTGCTCTGTGCCCTTATTAGCTAATATTAATGGAGCAGAAGGGGACAAAAGCTCACGAACACTTCACACATTTCACAAGCTGCACTGCAGGACAAAAAGTGACTAAGAAGGATCAACAGTATCCTAGGGCCTTGGTGGGCACATTCCTGGGGCAGGTGGACCTCTTATCCCTGGTGGAGGGGGTCTCATTCCTGGAGGGGGCATGCCTATTGGCGTCCCACGAGTCGGAGGAAGCCCAACTGGTGGGCCCATGAGTGGTCTCATACCAGGCGGAGGAGCCATAATTCCCGGAGGTGGGGTTGCTCGACCGGCAGGTGTAGGTGCAGTCCCGCGTCCTGGTGGATACTGAGTTGGAGCTCCAGCAATGCTGGCAGTACCAGCAACTGCAGCAGCTGCTACAGTGCCTCTTCCCTGTGGGGTCATTACCTGTTGAGATGGCCCTGCAACCCCTCAGACAAGGCCTGCTAATCCAGCAGGAGCCTGGGGAATTGGAACACCAGCTGGGACGCCTCTGCCAGCTGCCCGGCCAACCCTAGGGCCCCCTGCAGCTCCAGCAAGTGGTACCGGAGCAATGCCAGTATCTTTGGCGGGGTGGTCCCTCCACAGTCATGGAAACCAGGTTCTCCCCACGCAACAACACCAGACCCCAAACTCGCTTTTCTTCACACTCTGGCTGCTTAGCATTCTTTGGCTTGACCTTCCTGAGCTCATCACAGTCACAGAGGATCAAGTTCACATGCTTGTCAAAAGCCTTAAAGGTGCCAGTGAAGACACGACCATCTTGCAGGATGCATCTCATCCTGTGGTCAGTGTGCTGCAGCGTCTTGCTGCTCTTTCCCACAGTCATGATTGCTGTTCCACCAAATCCAACGTCCACAGGAAAGTTTCAGGATCCTTAAGACCTAAGGGAAGGCTACAGATCAAGGTATGACGCAGGTTCTCTTACAAACAGTGCAAGCTGAGGCAGAAGCTTCAAATAGTAGATGGAGCCTTGGGTTCCAATACTGCTTTAACCACCTCTTGGTGTCTCAGCTAAGAATGCCGGTCTCAGTTCTGCCTGGAAATCCAGCACGGGCACTTGCTGCTGCTGAGATGGCCCCAGGTACACGTGGCACTCGTGGTTGCTCCGTGAGGCTGTCCTTCTACCTTTGACTCGGACTTCCACCTCTGGTACGTGCTGTTCTGGAGTCCGTCTCAAGTGTAAAGGGTCCCTGGCCCGCTCCATCGCGCCGCTGGCCGCCCCTGAGAACACACTGACCCGCATCGCCGGCCGGCAGACCGCGCCGCGCTCCTCTGCCGCCCAGCACCACCCCGCAGACCCCGCCTGCGCATGCGCGCAAGCCGCCCGGCGCCTTGCGCCCGGCCTCTGCTGCGTCTGCGCAGCCTGTTGCTCGGTTCATTTTTAAGTCGGTTATTTTGGTTGTTGTTGAGTCACGAGGGTTCTTTAGGCACATTCAGCCTTCTCAGACCGATGATGCGCAAGTATTTCCTCTCATTCTGTAATTATCTTCACTTTCTCAGTATCGTCTCTGGTGCACTAGGGTTTGAATTCCATGACGTCCAGTTGATCCATTTCCTCCAATGCTCACGCCCTCATTTTTAGTTTAGTGTGGCCACACCACTTGGATTGTGGGGCCTCAGTTCCCCGACCGGGGACTGAACCCCGTCCCTCGGCAGCGAACGTGCGGAGTCGTGACTGCCAGGAAATTCCTTCGTGTTCTTAGTTTTCGATTTACAGTGATCCCCGGCAGACCGTGTGTATTGTTTGATACCTGAGGCCACCATACCCTGCTTCTGGAGTATAGATTTGTACCTGGAAACTGGACCCGAGGGCAGCGTCTTCCGGCATTTCCATCTCTTGGACTGTGGAGCTGCGCGTGATGTTCTGCATTCCCTTAGGCGTTGCTCTTTAAACCCTCAGTGGGCATTGTCGCCCCTCCATCCGGCCCCCGCTCTCTGTGTACCTAGCGTGTCTCCTGTGCGGCCCTGAGGGCAGCGTGAGTCCTGTGCTCGTGGAGTTCACCGTCTACTGGGAAAGAGGTTGGAACAAGTCATCACAAAAACGGCGCTGATAGTAAAGAACCCGCCTGCCAGTGTGGGAGACATAGGAGACACGGTTCGATCCCTGGGTCGGGAAGATCCCCTGGAGGAGGGCGTGGCAACCCACTGTGGTATTCTTGCCAGGAGAATCCCATGGACAGAGGAGCCTGGCGGGCTACAGCCCACGCAGTCACGGAGTTGGACACGATTGAGTGACTGAACACACACCCGCGTACACACACACACACGCTCTATGTCATTAGGTGATGGGTGGAAGAGTATAATTTTTTGAAAATTTAACAGAATTAGTTTAATACATTGTAGTGACTTACACTCTCTAGGTAGTAATACTCGTTTTTCTTTTCTTTTTTTTTTCTGTAGCAGGAGACAGATTTATTACCTTATGTCCAAGATGTCATCAATTGTAAAATACACAGTTGGTTAGAAAACAACTTTTTGAGAGAGAGGGGGAAAAAAGCAGCCTCTTTAATGGACCCATCAGTTTTATGACATATTCTGATTCATTAAAATGGGAGCAAGTGTATATGCCTTGCAGTGCAGGAAATCGTCATGATGGTGCTGGTTCCCACTTGTAAAGCCTCTGCTGGGGGCCAGGCCCCTCCTGAGCTGTTTCACCAAGTCCCTGACTTGTTGGGTCATTCAGAGGCAGACGTTAGTTCCTGTCCAAGCTAGGAAATGGAATGGGGAGGGGTCCAGTCACTCTCCCAAGTAGGGCTTGGAAGGCAAAATGCTTTCCCCTGTCAATAGCTTGTTCTACAGGCTAAGGATTCAGAGGTGAGTTCTCTCCAGAAGAACGGTTTGTGCTTGCAATGCTTGGAATATATCCTGACTCTTGGCAGGAGGACCAGGAAGGGCAAAGGTAACACAGAGCTCTCATCTGATCAGGCTCCAAATACTAGACCTTAGTGGTAAGATGATAACTGGAGAGAGCATTACTCAACGTCCAGAGAGAGGGGAGCCAAGAAATGAGTCAGGCTTAACCCAGCCCCTTGCTGGGGGCGGGGGGTGGGCACCAGCCACCAGGCCCCTTCCAGGCCTGTGGACGCTGCCACAGGCTTTCATCCTGGAGGCCATCCTGTGTCTTCCTCAAGGTCATCCTATGTCTTTGACTTTGACTCTTTGCTAAAGAAGTAGACACCTTTGGAGAAGAATTGAGTTTTTCCCAAAGTCTTTCTTAAAGAGGGAGAGAGGTTCTGATCCATCGTCATGAGCCAGCTAGCAGTCATTTAGTGCTGGAACAAGTCATAAAGCAGCAAGTTGGGTGTTTGGTTAGTGGTCCAAGAGAGTTCCCCTGTGCCTGACTGTGGGGCTGGATGTTTTGCTAGATGATACTCCATTTAAAGTTATTCAAGGTCATGGGCTTCCTTGATAGCTCAGTTGGTAAAGAATCCACCTGCCATGCAGGAGACCTGGGTTTGATTCTTGGGTCAGGAAGATCCGCTGGAGAAGGGATAGGCTACCCACCCCAGTATTCTTGGACTTCCCTGGTGGCTCAGCTGGTAAAGAATCCACCTGCAATGCAGGAGATCTGGGTTCCATCCCTGGGTTGTGAAGATCCCCTGGAGAAGGGAGAGGCTACCCACTCCAGTATTCTGGCCTGGAGAATCCCATGGACTTATGTATAGTCCATGGGGTTGCAAAGTGTCAGACACGACTGAGCAACTTTCACGAGTTATTATAAAATACTGGCTCTAACCCTGTGCTGTGCAGCGTCTCCTTGTGGCCTGCTTACTTTCTATGGAGCAGCGTGTCCCCGAGGGTGTACTTTATTGTAGGTATGTTATATCTTATGAGATTGACAGGCTCCAGTTATTGTGGGAAATGTTATATGTACATCAGTTCAGTTCAGTCGCTCAGTCGTGTCTGACTCTTTGCAACCCCATGAACCGCAGCACACCAGGCCTTCCTGTCCATCACCAACTCCAGAGTTCACTCAAACTCACGTCCATCGAGTCAGTGATGCCATCCGGCCATCTCATCCTCTGACATCCCCTTCTCCTGCCTTCAATCTCTCCCAGCATCAGGGTCCTTTCAAATGAGTCAGCTCTTCGCATCAGGTGGCCAAAATATTGGAGTTTCAGCTTCAACATCAGTCCTTCAGTGAACACCCAGGACTGATCTCTTTTAGGACTGGTTGGATCTCCTTGCAGTCTAAAGGACTCTCAAGAGTCTTCTCCAACACCACAGTTCAAAAGCATCAATTTTTTGGCGCTCAGCTTTCTTCGCAGTCCAACTCTCACGTCCATACATGACCATTGGAAAAACCATAGCCTTGACTAGACAGACCTTTGTTGGCAAAGTAATGTCTCTGCTTTTTAATATGCTGTCTAGGTTGGTCATAACTTTCCTTCCAAGGAGTAAGCGTCTTTTAATTTCATGGCTGCAGTCACCATCTGCAGTGATTTTAGTGCCCAGAAAAATAAAGTCAGCTACTGTTTCCACTGTTTCCCATCTATTTGCCATGAAGTGATGGGACCGGATGCCACGATCTTCGTTTTCTGAATGTTGAGCTTTAAAGCAAGCTTTTTCACTCTCCTTTTTCTTTTTTTTTTTTTAAATCTTTAATTCTTACATGCGTTCCCAAACATAAACCCCCCTCCCACCTCCCTCCCCATAACATCTCTCTGGGTCATCCCCATGCACCAGCCCCAAGCATGCTGTATCCTGCGTCAGACATAGACTGGCGATTCGATTCTTACATGATAGTATACATGTTAGAATGCCATTCTCCCAAATCATCCCACCCTCTCCCTCTCCCTCTGAGTCCAAAAGTCCGTTATACACATCTGTGTCTTTCTTGCTGTCTTGCTCCTTTTTCAGTTTCCTCAAGAGGCTCTTTAGTTCTTCACTTTCTGCCATAAGGGTGGTGTCATTTGCATATCTGATGTTATTGATATTTCTCCCGGCAATCTTGATCCAGCTTGTGCTTCCTCCAGCCCAGCGTTTCTCATGATGTACTCTGCATATACGTTAAATATATGTACATTGATACAACTGCATGTGTTTGAGAGGAGGATACAGTTGCCTAATTCTGCTCTTGGCTTTAGTGAGTGTCCCTTCCTTGGCTCCGGAGGTTAGCGTGAAGTCTGTAGGGACTTTGCTATTTATTTGTAGATGAACTGAAAACTGGCATCGGCAGTAGTTTTCTGTTTGATTCCTTAAAAATCAGTAACTGATTTTTAAAATTCAGTCTCTATCTTTTTAAAACTATTGTCTACTTTATAAGAGTTTTAAAAATAATTTTTGTATTTTTAATTTTCTTCTATTTTTTTTTAGCTGTCTGCACTGTTTGTGGGCCCTTAATTTCCCAACCAGGGACATAGCCCATGCCCTGTCCAGCGAAAGCACAGAGTCCCAACATTGGACCCCCAGGGAATTCCCAGGATTTGTTTAAGAGTTTTTATCTGAGTCTTTACTGAGCCTTATTGCTTGTCACTAACATTCTATTTCATTTTAATTATCAGGATTATAAAGTTCAAGGAAGATAACTAACTGTTCCGCTGAAGTAAACAGAAACTAGCAATTCATACAAGCAGCTAAATTCCAAACAGGGCAAATTCAGTGCTTCTTTAGTGCAGATTTTTTCCCAGCCTTGGTGCTTCTGAC
This sequence comes from Capricornis sumatraensis, assembly GCF_032405125.1. Taxonomy (NCBI): domain Eukaryota; kingdom Metazoa; phylum Chordata; class Mammalia; order Artiodactyla; family Bovidae; genus Capricornis; species Capricornis sumatraensis. The sequence goes on along the minus strand of NC_091075.1, from coordinate 116,804,240 downwards.
ATTGGGAACAGGTCAGTCTTCCATGCTGCGGGGCTGTCCTGTGCCCTGTGAGGTGTGGGCAGTGTTGCTGGCCTTCACCCAGTAGCGTCTGTGGTAACCCCACTTGTGCCAACCAGAAACGCTGACTGATGGCCCTTGGTCGGGAGGGGAGGGTGGTGGAGTCGGCCCGGTTGGGAATCACTAAGGGTCTCTGAGAAGGACATTGCATCCCGTCCGCAGAAGGGGCATGCAGTGAGGACCGACTGGCTAGCCATCGCTGTGTGTTTCAGTAACTGTCTTTGTTGGCAGCTCATCTGGGGCTTCCCTGCTGGCTCAGCTGGTAAAGAATCCGCCTGCAGTGCAGGAGACCCCGGTTTGATTCCTGGGTCGGGAAGGTCCACTGGAGAAGGGATAGGCTACCCACTCCAGTATTCTTGGGCTTCCCTGGTGGCTCAGCTGGTAAAGAATCTGCCTGAAACGTGGGAGACCTGTGATTCCTGGGTTGGGAAGATCCCCTGGAGAAGGGAACAGCTACCCCCTCCAGTATTCTGGCCTGGAGAGTTCCATGGACCGTATAGTCCATGGGGTCGCAAAGAGTCGGTCACCACTGAGCGACTTTCACTTTCCCGTTTGGGGCAGCGGAAATTTACAAAAATAATCCACACGTGTGCACGGCCCTTTTGTCATTCCCTTAACACCCAATGGAAACTCCTGCGTCTAAAGCATGAATGGGAAGCGCCTGGTGTCCTGACACACACTGACCTGTGTCCTGGGGCCATGGTGATCAAGCACAGTACCACAGGCTAGGGGCCAAGTCAAGGTGTCAGAAAGGCCACACGCTGCCCAGAGGCTGCAAGGGAGGGTCCCCACTGCCTCTGCCAGCTTCCGCTGACCCCCCGATGCTGCGCTGTGGCCGATTCCAACCCGTCTCCACCTCCGTCCGCACGTGGCCCCCTCTCCCCATGTTCTCTCCTCCTCTGACCCTCGGAGAACGCAGGCCATTGGATTCAGGCCCCCGCAGGTAACCAGGGTAGTCTCCTCTCCAGATCCTCCGTCAGTATCTGCAAGGACCCTGCCTCCCAACAGGGCCACGTTTCAGGAGGTCAGTTTAACCCACGGCAGCTCCACGCAGGGACCCTGTGGCTCGGTCACGGTGGGGGAGTGGTCTTGGACATTTTCATCTGCTTTTCCATGTGGCCCTCACCACTGCCGTCTGTCTTTTTGTGTGTGTGTGTGTGTGTGGTCTGTGCAGATTCGGGACCCAAAGACCCTTCTTCCCATGCCGGGGGTGATGGTCGGCGACATTGGGAAGAAGCTGGGGCAGAACGGCCTGGACAACGGGTGAGTCTGGCCCTTGAACCTGATGGTCGCTCCTCTTGGGCCCATTCTGCGAGGCTGCCCGCTCAGCACCAACCACCCCTGAGCCCCCCAGGCCCCTCAGTGCCGCCCCGCTCCCTGCAAGACGCGCTGCACCTCCGCACGCAGGACTGTGTTGGGAAGGGCCGGGTTCCGCTCCAAGCCCAGCCTCAGGAGCTGTTAAGTGGCCCTGCATGCTGAGTAGCGAACTTGTCCCTGGCAGGTGGCCACTCCAGCTCTCAGCCCGAGACCCCGATGTGCTCCCCTGGACTGGAGCTCAGGCACCCAGCCTGCGCCCACGCCATTCTGTGGGTGAAGCTGGGCGCTAGGTAGTGGGGGCAGTGTGGTCTGAGATGAGACCCGGGCTTGGGGAGCTGGAGGGGCCAGGTGGGCAGGACAGCCATGTCAGGAGGGGCCTTGCAGCCTCCAGGAGGGATTCTCTGGCTCATTCAGGGCACAGATTTGGGAGTGAGACGATTTGGGTTCAGATCCCGGGCCCACCCGTGCCTCTTGGTCTGACCTTCAGCAGCTTTCCCGGCCTGTCCCCTCGCCTGCCTGCTCATCCATGATGTCCTCATGCTGGGCCCCTCACGTAGCCCTGCCTGGGGCCCGGGGATGTCTTCCCAGCTGTGTGCCACCCGTCAGTGCCCCCTCACCTGAGCGTTCAGGCAGGACTCACCTGCTGTCTCCCAGAAATTCTGGCTGAGATACTTTGCATCCCTTCTGTTCTCCTGAGATACTTGCTATGTAGGGAAGCAGAGCTGGGAGGTTTCTTAGTCCTGTATCTCACGCTGCATCTTAGAAAGGTCTGTGTACCTGCCACTTCGCAGGGAGCCAGAAAACAGAGAAGCATGCCTGGCCGTAGTTGGAACCCTCTGGTTACGCTGACTCTGGTCGTTTTGAATATAAATCAGAGGCGGGTCTTCTCCGAGACAGAAGCTGGAGCAGGCGGTTGGCCTCCCAGCACCCTGAGGGTCCTTTCTGCTGTCCCTCCCCTTAAGTTGGGGAGCTGGTGACCTGGAGAGTGTCTCAAATCTCTGCTCGGACCCTCGGAACAGGTGAGGCTCCAGCCTGTGCCCAAGAAGGGGAGAACCATCGATCTTTTTACTCTGTAGCTAGAGAAGACAGCAGGACATTGTTAAAAAGCAAAACCAGGCCTGTGCACGCACAAGCCTCCTAACTAATTACCGTCAAGAACTCTGAGCACCCCTCTTGCTGGCATGTGAGAAGACCTGTTAATTACCTGGTGGGGAGGGGGCGTAGCTCCATCCATTGCGGCTTGGTGCAGGTGCATGGGGCCCCTGGTCCTCTGGGCAATCGGCAGCATCGAGGGGCCCACGAGAGCAGTGGGGGTGGAAGGCCCTGTTGCCTTTTTAGATCCGTGCCCTAGCATGGGGCCCAGAAAGCTTGTGTGTGGTGGCTGTGTCTGCCTGGTCTGTGAGTCCACGTGCAGCCTGGTGGCGGGAGGTGACCCTCCAGCCGTGAACAAGTGCTACCGGGTCACTGCAGTCTGTGGATGTTATCAGGCGGGCTCACAGGCTCCCAGTCCCCATACGTTTTGGTTTTTACAAGTTAGAAGCTTTAACCTTGTTTTGGAACATCAGTGAAAATCTCTGCACTTGGTTCCCACCACCCCCCCAAGTCATCTCCTGTTTTAAAGACTGAGTACTGTGTCTTCAACAGCCTCCTCGCACCGACCCCCCGCCCCCCGCCCAGGAGACACAGTCACACCGACATACCAAAAAAAAGTGAAAGTGAAGTTGCTCAGTCATGTCCGACTCTGTGACCCCAGGGACTGCAGCCCGCCAGGCTCCTCTGTCCATGGGATTCTCCAGGCAAGAATACTGAAGTGGGTAGCTATGCCCTCCTCCAGGGGATCTTCCCGACCCAGGGACCAAACCTGTGACTGAACCCTGGCGTCCCACACTGCAGGCAGAAGCCTTCCCTCTGGACCACTAAGGCCCTCCTCCAAGTAAACGTGTCACGTGGGAGGAGCGCAGCTCTTGTAAGTCTCAGCCGTGCCAGCCCGGGAACCGCCAGGGGGCAGCATGGTGACCACCCTGAAGCCAGGCCCAGAGTGGCTCCCCGAGACCAGAGGCACCGTTCCGAGGGGAAGCTCGGCAGATGGGACTTGAAGCAGCCTCACTGGGTCCCTGCGTCTTCGAAGGTCCTGTAGCGCCTGGGGCCCTGTGGCCCCCTGCCCCAGGCTGGGGCTGGGATAGGGGCCAGGGGCCTGCCTCGCTGAACATGCCACTGTCCCTGCTGGCCGCGGGGCACGTGCCCAGCAGAGGGCGCCCGGGATGGATCTGACTCCCTGCTTCCCCCACTTGCCGGATGCTTGCAGGGCAGTGTTGTGATGGAGTGACTTTTTGTCCAGAGACCTCTTGTTTTTTTTTTAAAAAAAAGCACTAACAATTTGTAGGTAGATCACAAGAGTGCGTGAGTCTGCAGGAAGGCTGTCTAGAAATCAGCAAAGTGAAAGTTGCTCAGTCGTGTCTGACTCTTTGCAACCTCATGGACTATAGAGTCCATGGCGGTTCTCCAGGCCAGCATACTGGAGAGGGTAGCCTTCCCGTTCTCCAGGGATCCTCCAACCCAGAGATCAAACCCAGGTCTCCCGCATTGCCCGTGGACTCTTTTTTTTTTTTTTTTAATTATTTATTTTAATTGGAGGCTAATTACTTTACAATATTGTGGTTTTTGCCACATACTGACATGAATCAGCCACGGGTGTACATGTGTCCCCTAGCCCGAACCCCCCTCCCACCTTCTTCCCCATCCCATCCCTCTGGGTCCCAGTGCACCGGCTTTGAGCGCCCTGTTTCATGCATTGAACTTGGACTGGTGATCTATTTCACATATGGTAATATACATGTTTCAGTGCTATTCTCTCAAATCATCCCGCCCTCCCCTTCTCCCACCGAGTCCAAAAGTCTGTTCTTTACATCTGTGTCTCTTTTGCTGTCTCGCATGTAGGGTCACCATTACCATCTTTCTAAATTCCATATGTGTGCGTTAATATACTGTATTGGTGTTTCTCTTTCTGACTTAGTTCACTCTGTATAATAGGCTCCAGTTTCATCCACCTCATTACAACTGACTCAAATGCAGGCGGCTTCTTTACCAGCGGAGCCACAGGGGAAGCCCAAGGATACTGGAGTGGGTAGCCTATCCCTTCGCCAGGGGATCTTCCCAACCCAGGAATCAAACCGGGGTCTACCGCATTGCAGGCAAATTCTTTACCAGCTGAGCCACAAGGCAAGCCCGTCTAGAAATCAGAGGCAGGTGTAAATTACGTGGGTTACTTTTAGTCAAATAACTCTGAAAGCAAGATAGTAAGGAGCCCTCAGGTGAGCCGTTAAGCCTCACCTTCAAGATGGGTGGCAGGCATCCTCGCACCTGCTCAGTGGCCACTCAGGGAAGCGTCTGGTGGTGGGCAGCGCGTGGGTATGTGCTGAGACCTGCTGGGTATTTTTGGTTCCAGGTGAGGCTGGGATGGCGGTGGTGGGAGGCCTCAAGGAGCAAGGAAATTGTTAGGACCTGACGTGGGGGGCCCAGGAGGGAAGGGGTGCAGGGCGGGGAGCCAGACACACTGCCTGTTCACACCCCCGTGTCACACCCGGTGCCCCCACAATGCACACAGGCGTACACACACACACCCGTGTCCTCCACGGACCCGGGATTCTGGCCTGCAGGCTGGCTGGCATTGACTGTCTGTGACTCAGAAAAGAATGCGTGAAATTCTGATTTCGGTTAAACCCCAAGCGGCTACTTTTCCAAGTATAAATACGTTCAGCCTGGTTCCGGCCCCGTGTGGCAGGGGCGGGGGAAGATTTTCCACTCCTTAAAAAGGGCGCTCGGCGTCTACAGCAGCGGACTTGGAAGAGCATCCCGCGGCTTTCCAGTCACGGGCTGGACTGCTCGGGGGGCGTCGGCCCTGCGGCCAGGCCTTCTCAGAACGCAGGGGTCTGAGCCCCACAGACCCCTGCTGCGTGGCCGCCTCCAGGCCAGCGCTTTCAGACACTCAGACCCGGCCTGTGTTGTGTACACGGGAGGGAGACCCCTCGCCTGGACGCTGGTGGAGGCCTCGGGGCCTGACGTGCAGAATCCTAGTCGATTCCGCGGCATCTGGGAGGAGCCTCCAGATGCCCCGCCCCTGGGGCTCGACTCCTCCCCAGTGGCATTGGCTGTGTCAGCCCCCGGCCGTCCCCGGACTTGGGGGTCCGTGCAGACTGTACCAGCTCCCAGGGGACGAAGTCTCACTCCTGGCTGGCTTATCCACGGCCCTAATTGCTCGGTTCCGGCACGTGGCCCCTCATTATAACAGGATGGCTTAGCTGCCACTGAGAGGCAGGATGACTCAGCGAGCAACCTGGACGGGACCACCGTCTCAGGGTGCTGTGGGACCACCCGGTGCTCGTCACGGGGAGGGGTGGGGAGGCATGGCAGGCCTCTCAGAGGAGGTGGCAGTGCTCAGAGGAGCCACCTGCCAGTCTGGAGAGGGCCTGGATGGCTTGAAGGTTGCACGCAGATGTAACGCGGCGGGGAGCCACAAGGAGCAGGCAGTGGTCTCGTCGGGGGGCTTACCGAGTCCTCCTGTGGGTTTCGATTCTGTTGGTCTGCGGGATCCAGAGTTCTCGTGTCAAGCATGACCGTTCTGAGCTGAAGTTTGCAGAGGCCTCTGCCCCAGTGTGCAGGATGGCAGCGGGGTGGGGGGTGGGGGGGCAGTGATGAGGTGGGATTTGGAGAGACCAAGGCGGAGACTATTGAGGAAATCAGAAGAGGCACAGACCGTGAGGATGCTGGGTCAGAGGTGGAGGGGAACATGCTGGCTCTGGACAGTGGTGGGGTGCTGTGCACGTCCTGGGGATCCGGGGAGGGACCGGGGGTGGGCTCGGGGCGAGGAGCCGTCCCCCTTCTCCGAAGGGCGCTGCTCTCCCTCACAGAGCTGCTTCCTATGGTTCAGTAAGAGAGGTTCCCCGTGGCACTGAAAATGCTTAGAAATCCGATAAGGCGCTATGCTTGTGTGCCTTAAGTCGCGTCCACTTTAGTCCCATCCAACTCTTTGTGACCCCATGGACTGCAGCCCACCAGGCTCCTCTGTCCATGGGATTCTCCAGGCAAGAATACTGAAGTGGGTAGCCATGCCCTCCTCCAGGGGATCTTCCCGACCCAGGGACCAAACCTGTGTCTTTTATGAGTCCCGTATTGGGCTTCCCTTGTGGCTCAGCTGGTAAAGAATCTGCCTGCAATGCGGAAGACCTGGGTTCGATCCCTGGGTCAGGAAGATCCCCTGGAGAAGGAAATGGCAACCCATTCCGGTATCTTTACCTGGAAAATCCCATGGATGGAGGAGCCTGGTGGGCTGCCGTCTATGGGGTTGCTGAGTTGGACACGACTGAGTGACTTCACTTTCACTTTCCACTTTTATGCATTGGAGAAGGAACTGGCACCCCACTCCAGTGTTCTTACCTGGAGAATCCCAGGGACAGGGGAGCCTGGTGGGCTGCTGTCTATGAGGTCGCACAGAGTCGGACACGACTGAAGCGACTCAGCAGCAGCAGCAGCAGCGCCACCTGGGAAGCTCAGGGTGCTCCAGCAACTGTTGACATAGACGGTTTGGCGTTTTTGTTTGGCAGTTTCTACACCACCCGGTACTTTGTACAGCCTTGTCCCCTGGACTACTGCGAGTTAGATTTTCCTTCCTGACAACCATAGAAAACCCCTTTGATTACTGACACATGCGCTTGACCCCTGGGGATGTGTGTGCAGGCGTGTTCTCCAGCTGCTCAGGGGAGCTGGCCCCTGCGTCTGGAGCCCCGATGGGACGGTTCGTGCTCCTGCTTGACTTGCGAGGTCTGAAGCCCAGTTTGCTGGCTCTGCCGCCCCGTGTGGGAGACTCTGGTGTGGGGTCCAAGTGTGAGAGTCAGAGATTCTCACGTTTAGGAAGGAGGTCCTTGTTTCCTGCTGAAGGACCTCATCTGGGCTTGTCCGGCCACGTCGAGGGCGTCCCCTCCCAGCGTAGGAGGAGCCTGTGTGCAGCCCTGAGGCCTGAGCCTGGGGGACAGTGGGGGGCGGCGGTCTCCATCATTACCAACAGACGGCGACCGATTTGTTTCACGCAGAACCCCCCGCTCGCACCACGTCTTCTGTTTAAGCTTTCTCTGGGCAGGCCAGGCTGTCCAGTGGTTAGGACTCCACGTTCTCACTGCTGAAGGCCTGGTGGGTTCAACCCCTGGTCCAGGAAGTAAGATCCCTCAAGCCATGCCGTGCAGCAAACAACAGCAACAACCGCAAAAAATAAAAACGGAGTAAAGGCCGCTCTTACAGACAGAAGGTGTGCTGAGATGCCCCGTCTCCACTGTCTTCCCTGCGTTTGCTCTCGGAGTTTTCCTGTCTCTAGGGGGTTATCTCCCCTTCTGAGCTGACCTCCGCTTTGATTTGACCAGGTTTCGGGAGGGGGAGGTGAGCCCCGGGGCCGCCCCCCCTGTTTAACCAGAAGCCATGTCCCCGCACAGGTTCGCCATGTTCCACAAGGTCAGGATTCCACGCCAGGACCTGCTGAACCGCTCGGGAGACGTTACCCCTGAGGGCGCCTACGTCACCCATGTCAAGGTGCCGGAGCCTCCAGGGTTGGGGGGTGTCTGTGGGTGAGGAAGCCGTGCCCTCCAGGTCCGCAGGACATGCACCCCACTGTGGGGGAGGAGAGTCGCCAGGGGGGCCGGAGGCCTGTGCGAAACTCTCCAGGCTCAGGTCGTGGCGCCTCCACCAAGGAAGGGGTGCCTGCGTCCACCGCCCCCCCGGGGCCCCAGGCATGACATCTCCCCCTAGTCCTCACCAGCCCCCTGGGTTACAGCTGGGGAGGCTCCCCCGACCAGCACTGTTCCCCACAGCGGGAGAGGAAAGGGTTGCCCACTGGGCCGGGCACCTGTAGGGTGACCGTGTCCTCCGGCGTCTGGGATTGACCTCGCCTGGAAGTTCATTGAGGGTGGACACATAGGGGCCTGGCCCTGGGCCCTTTGCAGGCCTGGCCAGGTCAGGGTGGCTGAGCCCTCCTGGTCCTGAACCCACGGCCAGGATGACCCAACGCCATGTGTAGGCTGCTTGGAGCTGAGAGCAGGGCTTGAACGAACATAACAAGTACCTTCCGATCAGGAGAGAGGCTGGAGGTGACAGAGGAGGGCATTCAGAAAAGGAAACTGATATGAAACCCAGGAGCATGGAGGCAGATGAGAGAGCCCAGCGGAGGGGGTCGATCCAGGGCTGAATATCAGTGAAACAAGTGGCAGGCAGGGATGGAGAGAGCCCAGAGACGGTTTGTAGAAACAGCGGAGACAGGCCTCTAAATTACGGAAGGAAGACTGTCTCGACTCCGGGGGGGCTCACACAGAGGGTCAGGGGCTGTCACCCCAGGCTCACCGTCGAGAAATACCAGAACCTCAGAGGCAAGACCCTGAGCCCTCCGCGGGACAGGAGGCAGAGCAGCTCCCGTGGGATCAAAGCCCCTTTGGCTCCGATTTTCCCCACGCGACGCTGCCTGAAAGCAGTCAGGGAGAGGACGCTTCTTACCACGGCCGGAAAGCAATGTACGCGTGCTTTTTCTAAGTGCAGCTAAGCTGCCATTCGTGCGCAAGAACACAGTAAATATTCATGGCCAGGGGCTTGGAAGGCTGCCGCACAAATACCAGAGTGGACACAGTTTAGGAAGAAAAGCCTGAATAATAAAATAAATGAAGCGGGAGAAGCAGCAGGGGCGAGGGAGGCGCACGTGATCGCGTCGTTCGGTGAGACTGTCAGGCCGACGTGCCCAAGCGCCGCCGGTGGGCCTGAAAGCCAGGCTGCTGCTAGGGACCACGGTGAGCACCTTGAACCTTAGAACAGACTGAAAACAGATGCACGCAGGCAGTTCCCTGCTTTTAAAGCCTGATGCTGGAGGGATTGAGGGCGGGAGGAGAAGGGGCCCACAGAGGATGCTGGGAAAGATTGAGGGCGGGAGGAGAAGGGGCCCACAGAGGATGCCGGGAGGGATTGAGGGCGGGAGGAGAAGGGGCCCACAGAGGATGCTGGAGGGATTGAGGGCGGGAGGAGAAGGGGCCCACAGAGGATGCTGGAGGGATTGAGGGCGGGAGGAAAAGGGGCCCACAGAGGATGCTGGGAGGGATTGAGGGCCGGAGGAGAAGGGGCCGACAGAGGATGAGATGGTTGGGTGGCATTGCTGTCTCAATGGACGTGCGTCTGAGTGAACTCCGGAAGTTGGTGATGGTCAGGGAGGCCTGCCGTGCTGCAGTCCGTGGGGTCGCAGAGAGTCGGACACGACTGAGCGGCTGAACAGCAGCCACGACAAAAGATCACAGAGAAGGACGGGTGACCGTTCCGATGACCGTCACAGCCCTTGGGATGGTGGCTCGACGGGGAGGCAGGAATCCCGGCGGGGGAGGGCGCCCTTTTTATGAACGAGACGTTGGCGCCAGCTGTGTTCTCCGCCCTCACCTCCAGCCTCGCTCTCAGCACAGCCGTGTCTGGTCCTTCGTGAGGTCGAGAGCAGGGCTTCCTGCCTCCACGTGGCAGCTCGTAGGTCTGCACAGATGGCATGTCTGCCCGGGGCCCCTTCCCTCGTGTGGGCTGGGTGTCCCCTGTACCGTCCCATGATGGGCACACCGGCCCCCCTGCCGCCCAGCCCTCCTGGCTCCAGGACCCTGTGTCTGGGGTGCCCTGGGGGCTGGGGCTGGGGTGTTGAACGAGGACAGGCGCGCCCCTCCACCCCGTGCCCATCCCCGAGGTGGCCCGCGGTCCTGGGTCCGCTGCCACCTGCTCTCCTCCCGCAGAATGTGGGCCAGCGCTTCAGCGAGTCCCTGGGCAGCCTGTCGTCTGGCCGGGTGGCCATCGTGGGCATGTCTGTTGTGAACCTGAAGCTGGCCGTGTCCATCGCTCTGCGTTTCTCGGCCACCAGGCGTCAGTTCGGGCCGACGGACAAGGAGGAGGTCCCGGTGCTGGAGTACCCGATGCAGGTAGGGCGTCTGCGGGCGCGGGCTCGCTGGCTTTCCGTCCATGTAGCGTCTGCGTGTGCGGGCTCGCTGGCTTTCCATCCTTGTGGTGCCTGTGGGCACGGGCTCACTGGCTTTCCGTCCATGTGCAAACACACCACCTCTCTGAGGTCTCTGCCACTGGGTCACGGGGCGCTGACCGGGCCCCTTCTGGGGTTACAGGGTGACGGCCTCAGGGGCCACAGATGGTCTCCAGGATGGTCTTTACTTGAAAAGAAATGAGCCTAGAGGAGGCGCTCTGGTGAGGCGGGGGCGCATGCTCACCCCTCTCTGGCCCTGCGTATCCAGGCTGCGCTCTGACACAGCCCTCCACCCCGTGACGTAGTGGCTGAGTGTGCAGCGGCGTTCATGGTGGCGTCCTTCAGCAGAGGGGACACTCCTCACTCCAGGCCCTCCGTGGTCGAGGCAGCCCCGGACGGCAGGGGAGCCCCCCAAGCCGAGCATTGCCTGGTCACCTGGCCGGGCTGGGGGCAGGCGTGGCATTGGGTCACAGTGTGCCCCCACCAGCGCCTCTGCATCCCCAGCCCTTCCATGCCCACTGCGCAGCTGCCCTGCGCACCGGGTGGGCTGGCGGTGGTCCCCAGGTCACAGGTGGGGCCCCAGAGGCAGCAGCTGGACCGAGCCCTGGTCTTGGACCCAGTGATGCGTAAGCAAAGGCGTGTTTGAGTGAGAGTTTCAGGACATTGTGACTGGATCGAATTTGTTTACCCCTCAGTTAGGACCACGAACCTGGTTTAATACCAAATGAGCAAGCGAAGAAGAGCCTCGTGCCTAGTTCGTGCCTGGCCAGCACGCAGCATCCACCGCACTGCTGAACCCTGTGGTCCTCGTGAGGTCACAGCATGCCCCCCTGCCTGGGCTTGAAGCCTGGCCTCAGCAGTCTGCTGAGCCCACTTTAAGCCCCCCGAGTGGGCTTCCAGAAGTCCACTCCGCCCTTGCTGTGCACCCCTGGGCGAGGCACTAAGCCTCTCTGTGCTCTGGTTTTCTCCTTTGCACGTTGGAGTGGTGATCACTGCTGTAGGTGGTTGCAAGGATGAGCCACGTTAGGGCGGTGGCACGGTGACCGCACACAGGGATCACTGGCGGTGGTGGTGGTGATTGTCTTCCGGGTCCTCTCAGCCTCCCCCCTCCATCCACGCAACAGCAGACACACGGTGGTGAAATGGACACGCTCCCTCGGCCTCCGGGAACCTGTTTCCCCTTCTGGCCCAGGGGCAGTCGCTGTCTTCCTCCTAGGGTCACAAAGGGCAAGGCGTTGCCAGGTTGGCCCCGCGCTTGGGCACGGTGACCTGGCTGTCTCAGTTGTATTCAGTGTTTGCTCTGGCTGAGGGATCGCGTGACCGCAACAGCAGCAAGCATGGGGCAAGGCAGTGCCCGTGGGCGCCTCTCCTTGAGTGGGCCTGTCAGGGTGGCTGGGTATCAGGGGGCAGCTGTTGTGGTGGGCGGGTGGGGCGTCCGGGAGAGGTGCAGGGCCTTGTGCACTAACGGGACCGTGGGGGTGGGTTCCGGCCACCCCCGCCCTGCCGAGGACGTGGGGTGTTCAGGTGGGTATTTGTCCATTTCAGCAATGGCGCTTATTGCCGTACCTGGCTGCCGCCTACGCCTTGGACCACTTTTCCAAATCACTCTTCCTGGATCTGGGGGAGCTTCAGCGAGGCCTCCTGGGGAAAGACCGGAGTGTCAGGCAGGTGAGAGCCCCCCTTGCTTTTTCTCTGCAGCGTTTATCCTCATTTAAATCTCACTGGGTTTGAACAGGGCAGGCTCAGCCTTTCTTTCGAAACAGCGTGGGTGTGTGGATCTGCAGGGATGGTGCAGGCTCGTCCGACTTGACCCCTGCGCCGTGTCCTCCCGGAGCCCGTCGCGGGGATGGGGGCCTAGTCGGCACGTGTCCGCGTCCCCCGTTCTCAAGGACGTGCTGACACGGCTCCTGGTTCCCGTCTGTGAGTTCAGCTGTTGTTCTCTGGAGAACAGGATGCTTTTGCAAAATCCACATTACCGGCCCCCTCCATGGATTTCATGGTTCTGATCCTTTTGTAAACAACCCCACAAAAGGTCTGTGTCCAGCTGACTGGATGTGAACTGACAGGCGTGGCTTTGTGCCAGATGCGAGCGTGCAGACCCGCTGAGATCAGCCCCTTTGCACAGAAAGGGTCTTCTGCTAATTTCCATGTGTGGATGCCTCACGTGTTGATTTTTTTTCTGCTTTCACACTGCCTCCTGGGCATTGCGAAAAGGCACAGCGCAAGTGCATCTGAAAACTCATCAGAAATGCTACAGAGGGCGGGCTTACCAACCACGCCCTGAAAAGCCTGTATCAAATTAGCACATTTTGGAGTATCCAGCATAGACACCCAGGCGTCAAGAGGCGGAGGGTGACGGGGTGGGGGGCTGGCAGGGTGCACAGCTGCGCAGTCAGGCTGACGTGACCCCGAGGACCATTTCATCAGAAATGTGGAGTTAATGCATTTCCCCCCCCAAACATGAGTCACTGAAGTTTTGCCAGCTGACAATGGAATTGTCCTGTTAATAATGTTTCAAGTGTCACCGTGGTCTGTTTTTTTTTTCTGAAGCTCAGAAAAAGTAGTTCAACCCAGGCGTGGGTTACAAGGTAGCGCTTCTGTGAAGCTGAAAATGCTGGCAAAGCCCAGCACCTTATTCAGCAGGTGCGTGTGTAGGTGTGTCTTTCTTGTAATTGTTGTTACTAACGATCACGTTGAAGTAAAAGAATGTTTACTAGATGTGTTAAAGCTAGGGGCCCCGAGCGGGGCCTGCACAGGGGCCCTGAATGGCCAGGGCTTTGTACCCCTCTGGGGCTGCCCCCTGCCCTCTCCCCGGGGGCAGCGAGTCAGCGCCGTGTCCCTTCCCTTGGGTTTCCTCCTCGTCTCCCGTGAACGACGGGGGCTTGAACAGCCGTCCCTCAGGCTCGAGCTGTGAACTTCATGCGCTCTGAGTCATGATGTGTGGCCCTCCGCGATCAGCCTCCCCACCAGGGTTCACCCACTGAGCAGCCACGGTGGTTTATCTTCAGTGCTGGGAGGTTGTGTGACTGGACCGCAGGGTATCCACGGGTAGATGAATCCTGCTTTTTAAGCTAAAACTGGGTTCCTACTGTTGTAGTTGTCAGCCACCTGGGGTCACACTGGAGGGGGCGCAGGTCTCTGAGGCTGAGCTTGGACTGTCCCTGCCCTCTGGGGTCAGAGCCTCTCTTCCCCTGATCTTGTTGGCTTCTCTCCCTCCCAAGGCAGAGCTGGGACGCGAGATCCACGCCTTGTCGTCGGCCGGCAAGCCCCTGGCCTCGTGGACGGCCCAGCGGGGGATCCAGGAGTGCCGCGAGGCGTGTGGAGGACACGGCTACCTGGCCAGTAGGTCCCAGAGACACGTGGGCTGGTTTCTGTCCTCATCCCTACCATGAGACTCATACCCCACCAGGGGTCAGCGCATGACCAACCAGGGGTCAACTCACGACCAGGGGTCAGCACATGGCCAGGGGTCAGCGCACAACCGACCAGGGGTCAACGCACAGCCAGGGGTCAGTGCACAACCGACCAGGGGTCAATGCACGGCCAGGGGTCAGCACACGATTAGGGGTCAGTGCACAATCGACCAGGGGTCAGCTCACAATTGACCAGGGGTCAGCGCACAACCAGGGGTCAGCTCATGACCAACCAGGGGTCATCGCACGGTCAGGGGTCAGCACACAACAGCCTATGGGCCAAAGGCTTTTTCTGTGGATATATATTTTTGTAAATAATGATTTATCGGCACCCGGCTGTGACCACTTGTTTACACACTTCCTGTGGCCGTGTTCCTGCTCCTGCAGAGCTAAGACATCTCAGCAGAGCCTAAAACATTTACCTTCTGGAACTTTCCAGAGCAGGTTGGCCGGGCCCTGCCCTCGTCTCCCCTCGGTTCCCTGCCACCTGATGTTCCTTGGCTGAAACCTGGGGGTCACGAGGCAGCATGGAGACTGAAAACCAGAACAGAAGGGAGCTTATCCATTCATCTGAGTTGGAACTTGCTAGTTAATGGCTTGGCAGTTCCCTGGCACCACGCTTTGTTCCGATGAAGCACTCTGAGACTCAGCATTCACTTCCGTTGGCGCCGGCGGCTATTTGAGCAGCTGGTGGGTGGCACACAGAGCAGGTGACTGCCAGGCCAGGCCCAGGTCCTGTGTCCTCTGTCTCTCTCTGCTGCCTGCTGGCTGCGCATCTGAGGGCAAGCTGACCCCACACACCTTTCCTTGGTGTTCTTCTCCCTAAGATGGGGCTGAGGATAGCATGGCGCGACAGGGGTTCTGCAGCGAGGGAGTGAAGGAACACACTTGAAGGGTTTAGACAACGTGCGGCAGGTGGGCTGTGCCCCGTTACTCTGGTCTATTATTATGATGATGGAAGTGAAAGCGTTAGTCGATCAGTCGTGTCCGACTCTTGGACTGCAGCCCGCCAGGCTCCTCTGTCCATGGGATTCTCCAGGCAAGAGTACTGGAATGGGTTTCCATGCCCTTCTCCAGGTGGTTTTCCCAATGCAGGGATCGAACCCGGGTCTCCTGCATGGCAGGCTGGTTCTTTACCGTCTGAGTCGTCAGAAAAGCCCATTATTACTGTAGTCATCCTTACTATTTGCAGCTTACCTGCCTAACTTCCCATGTGCCGATCTTCAGTCACCGATGGGTAAAGTCTGGTGACTCAGACGAGACCACAGTGGAATTGGCAGAGACCTTCCCTGACGGTTTATTCCTCCGGAGCCCTGTAGCCCCTGGTTGAGTCTGAGCATCTCGGCGACACTCTGTAGATAGCTGTGTGCTTTTGGTGAAGAAGCGCCCGGCCCCTCCTCGTGCGGTGGGCGGCAGGCGGGGGTGGGGGGCGCTCAGCTTCTCCGCTCTCCGTGTCCCTGGCGTGTGGGCAGCCGTGGCGCCACAGAAGTCCCTGGCCCGTGCGCTTTGTCTTCTGTGCTCTGTTCTTTGTAGGTTTTGTTTGTTGTTACAGCTCATAGAGACGCTATAAATAGTTTAGAACGAGGAGCTTGAATCATGCAGCCCGCAGACAGCAGAAATGACTGAATCAAGTGTCATCACATAGTTCCTTCTGGGCTGAAGCCAGTGTGGCCAAATTCAGGGATAAACGTAAAGCCCTTTATCTGGATTTTAGTGTCAGTTTCTAGTCGTCTCTCTAAGGTCGCTCTCAGATAGTCGCATCCAGTGCCCTAACTGTGGCATGGGGCAGCAAGTCAGCAGAAGACGATCAGGGTGTCACAGGTGGCCACAAGCCTTGTACCTGCTACAGAGCACCTTCCCACCCTCTTGGGCTGCTCACAGCAGTATGTGACTGTGAGAAGTTGGGGGTCCTACCCATTCTCCTATCTCAGCCTCACATCTGGAGAACATTCTATTAATATGCCAGGGACCCAGGTGGGGAGGGTCTGGGAAGAATCCTTTATGAAATCTGCGAAGGAATTGGGTTATTTCACTGGTAGGAAAGGCAAGAGAAAAAGAAGCGTCGTCTTCAGATATTTGAGACTTCTCGTGTAAAGAGAAGGGTGCCTTTAGTTGTACGAGGAAGAAGGGCACCCGCCCAGGTAGTCTGCTCTGTCAGTGGCCCCATGGAGGGAGCTTTGCCAGGCGATCCGTGACTCGTGGTGGTGATGGGTTGCTGGTGGCAGTGGACGCTTCCTGAGTGCAGCACAGGGCTTCCTGGGGACCTTGCGGGTGCTCCCAGTGAGTCCTTGAAGAGGCAGCAGCCGGATGGATGGGGCACACCGCTGGCTGGGGACGGAGCTGGACCTGGAGAGGGCAGGAAGTGCTTCGTCCAGTCAGGCTGGGCCTGGGACCTGACCTCAGAGTCCCAGATGGCAGGGGGTGGGGGCATCTTTCCCGCCTGCAGCCCCAGTGATGAGCACACCTCTTTGCAGTGAACCGACTGGGCGACCTCAGAGACGACAACGACCCCAACTGCACGTACGAAGGCGACAACAACGTCCTGCTGCAGCAGACCAGCAGCTACCTGCTTGGCCTGCTGGCTCGCCGGGACCGAGGTGAGGCGCCCAGCACCCCTGCAGCCCTGTGGGGTGAGGGGGTTCCCAGGGCCCCCTGAGCCGGCTCTTCTGTCAGGACGGACTCTGTGTTGGCAGGCAGGAAACACGCAATCAGATGGGGCTGGACCAGCTTCTGAAGTGATGGGCGGGGCAGGTGGTGGTGGGTGGGGGGGGGGGCCGGGATTTGTCTGCCAGACACGCCCTGGGGTGGGGGTCCTTGGCTCTCCCTAGAGTCACCGGCTGTGCTCCTAGGTGGTGCCCGCATCGAGAGCCCCCTGAAGACCGTGGACTTTCTGGACGGCTATGCAGACATCCTTGGCAGGAGGTTCGAGGGCTCCAGCCCCGAGGACTTGTTGGACTCCTCAGGTAAATGCACGTCCTTCCCTGTCTCCAGGTGCACCGTGCCTGGCGGGAAGCAGCCTGTTGCTTTGCCACCTCGTTCATTCAGTGATGATTCGTCCGCGGATACTTCCTGCGTCCGGTGCTGACTCAGGTGCTGAAGCCAGCAATGGAGAGAAGGGAGCTTGCTCTCCCCTCCCTGGAGTCCCGGCTCCCACCCACCCCCCTCCCCCGGCTTCACAGTGAGTGGTCAAGGAGAGATGTCACAGAAAGAGCAGGGGTGGTTACAGCCCCTCCCCTCCCTACCACGTTTTAATGACGCCTGAAGGATGCACCTTCCTCCCTCAAGGGCCCTCGCGTCTTTCTGTCAACTCCTGTGTCCACAATAGCAGCCTCACGCCACAGCGGAGCCTTGCAAAGTCCTCACCGCCCCCTTTGTGGGATTCAGTGAGCATGTGTCCCTCTGCCCCCCCGGGACCCCTGTGGCCAAGCACCTCGGGGCCCGCCTCTGTGGCCCCACCCAACCCCCAGGCACACGCTGCCCCCCTCCCCATAGATGGCCAGAAGCTGACCCTCTGGCCGGCCACCCAGGAGCGGGAAAGGCAGCCCAGCTGCCAGAGATGGAGGGTGCTGGGCCCACCCCTGGACCCGCACCAGCCATGGGGCTTTGGGCGCAACCCCATCGTCCTGCCCCACCCCGGATGGGGACGGCACCGCCTCTGCTGGCTGGTGACGCGATGGGGACACGCGGGTGCAGCCAGCACAGGGCTCGGCTCCACGCAGGGCTTGGGACCGGCCCGCAACATGCAGGCACCCCACCCTGTCCCAGCCGCAGTTTTCATCACAGAAATCGCTGTTGAGACGCCGTTACGTTCCCGCGAACACTGGTAGCAAAGAGCCTTTGGCGTGGCAGGACGGCCCCTGGCTTACAGAGTGTGTGCGTCTCCTGCAGTCCTCTGGATGAAGGAGCCGCCTCCACGCACCCGAAGGGCACGTGACCCATCACGGCATCCCCAGCTGTGGGCTGTAGGGTGTGTGTGTGTGTGTGTGTGGGTGGGTGTGTGTGGGTGTGGGTATGGGTGTGTGTGTGTGTGTGTGTGTGGGTGTGTGTGAGTGTGTGTGTGTGGGTATGTGTGTGTGTGTGTGTATGGGTGTGTGTGTGTGTGTGTGTGTGTCCCTGCCAAGCTGCGCCGCGTGTGTGTGTGTGTGTGTGTGTGTGTGTGGGTGTGTGTGTGGGTGTGTGTGGGTGTGGGTATGGGTGTGTGTGTGTGTGTGTGTGGGTGTGTGTGAGTGTGTGTGTGTCCCTGCCAAGCTGCGCCGCGTGTGTGTGTGTGTGTGTGTGTGTGTGTGTGTGTGTGTGTGTGTGCGTGCGTGCGTGGCCCTGCCAAGCTGCGCCGCGGCCCGGGTCTCCAGGAGAGGCGCTTCGGCCGCCCAGTCCACGTGTGCAGCTGGAGCAAGCGTCGGACCCGGGCCGGCCCACTTGCCAGCGGGTCTGTCCTCCATTTTCATCGACAGCAACAAGCAGAGGCGTTTCTGCTCGTCACCGCTTCGGCTCCCTCACCACCCTTTGTTACAGCTTTTCTGACAGTACACCTTCTTTATCTGTTTTTAAAGAGCTGGGAGGATGCTGGGACACACCCAAAGGTCTTTCTGATGGTTCTGGAGCCCCCAGATGTTGCTCCAGGAAGCCCAGGAAATGACCTCATCATTCTCGTAACATCCACCCCACCGGAATCTCCCCCCTCCCCAAAGCCGTCCCCCATAGTAAAATCAGAGCGTAAACACATGGTCGGCCAGCACTTGGACATGTCATGGGGCCTGCCGTGTCCACCCCCCACCCCCGCCCAGGCCTGCCACACTCCCCCCAACCACCCCGCCCTGCTCGCTGGCGCTGTGAACGCAGAAGCTGCTTTGTGCACAGCGGCAGGAAGGGTGCCAGGGCCGCGTCATCTGTTTTTCCTGTGAGTGCTCTAATTTTCACTCGTTCCAACCAAGTGAAAACATCTTCTGGAGGGAAGAGCGCAAGCAAAACTCATCTGGCAGAGGCGGCTTGGCGTGGAAGGAACCCTGACGACGTTCTCCACGGGGAGAAGGGAGCCCGAAGCTTGAGGCCCTCCCTTCATCCTCAGGGTGCTCGATCATTTAAACCCAAGACCTCGGGGCCAGGCCTCGACTCAGCTGCATCTTTGGTAGAAGTCCCACTAGTGACATGTGACCCTGGGGCTCTGCAGGATGGGACACGCGGGATCTTTCCAGGGTTGAGCAAGGCCTGTTTGCAAGGTCAGGAGATTTTTTTTTTCCCCTTCAGGAATTAGAAGGTTTATTTGGAGCGGGAGGGGCAGGGCGGCTCTCCGCCCGCTGCCTCTGATTTATGTGCTGTGGGTGCGTGTGTGCCGAGGATGCGTTTAACAAATGGGCCTGAGCGCTGGGGCGCTGCACACCATGTGATCACGTGAGATCCAGTTCTTTCCTCTCGTTGGCTCCTCACTCGCAAAAATATCAGATAATTGGAGTGCAGTGGGTTGGCTGGGCTCTCCTGGCAGCTAAGACAGTGAAGAATCTGCCTACAATTCAGAAGACTGGGGTCCCATCCCTGGGTTGGGAAGAGCCCCTGGAGAAGGAAATGGCAACCCACTGCAGCATTCTTGCCTGAAGAATCCCCATGGACAGAGGAGCCTGGTGGGCCACAGTCTATGGGGTCGCAAAGAGTCAGACACCACTGAACCACTAACACTCAGTTGGTTGGCTGCTCTGACCGCTGTGTGGGTCCGAGGGTCACAGGGCGGTGGGGGTGCATTGCATCATGTGTTCAGAGAAACTGGGCTCAGGTTCTGGAGTCAACTGTGTGACCTTGGGCTGGATGTTCACCCTCTCTGAGCCTCCATTTCCCCATAAGGTATTAGGAGGAAGTACCCTCTCTGCAAAGACCCTTTTTCCAAGTGAGAGCACATTCACAGGTTCAGGCGGCCGGGACATGGACATGACTTTGGGGGCCCCATTCCAGCCACCATACCCGGCAGAACTCTGGGAGGGGTGCCCTGTGTCAGCTTCCGCACCCCCCAACCTGCCTTGCTAGGCTCACACACACATGCTGTGTGAGCTGGTTGGGCTGCTTGCAGCCTCTGAGCCTTCGGCTCCTCAGGCCTCTGAGATGGAGCGTGTGCTCGTTAATGAAAACTCAGCTGTGCTATGAGCTTTGTTAACCCATACGGCAGCACGAAACGGTTGGAGGTCTGCAGTGGGTACCACGGGATGTCCTCCCAGGGAACAGGCTGTGCCACACGGAGGGAAATCCCAGGGCCCCTGCGTCCAGCCTTTGGGTCCAGGCCCAGCGCCCCCAGGTCGGTCCTGGGGGTCCAGAGCAGCTGCGGGCCCCTCAGGCCTGGGCCCTCTGCCTGGTCTCATCCCCCTAAAGGAATGAGAGTGTGGACCCAGAGCCTCGCAGCCAGCTCAGACCCCGCCCCCACCCCCTGCTCCCTCTCCACGTGCCTGGGTGCCTCCTTGTCACCTGGTCCTCACTGGAGGGGGCAGGAACAGCCCTGCTGGGCTGGGTGTTCTCAGTCACCCAAGCCCTCGGAACCAGTGAGATGTGAAGACAGAGGGACCCACAGATGCAGGCACAGCGCTGGGCCGGGCTGGGAAG
The DNA here is from genome assembly GCF_032405125.1 of Capricornis sumatraensis. NCBI lineage: Eukaryota > Metazoa > Chordata > Mammalia > Artiodactyla > Bovidae > Capricornis > Capricornis sumatraensis. The sequence goes on along the minus strand of NC_091075.1, from coordinate 116,783,849 downwards.
ATGGGGGTCTCCCTCCAGCCCCTTCCAGCCCGTCCCTGTCCATCCACACCCCCGTCAGCAGCTTCTTCTCCTCTCCCCTTAGGAGCCAGAGGAGGGCGTGAGGTCTCAGGAGGCCTGAGGTGAGGCCCAGGGCCTGGCCCGCCAGGTGGACGGGGCTCCACTCCCCGACCACATGCCAGAAAGTCGCCCTGACATCGTGCAGGTCCGAGTTTCATCCAGACTGTGTATCTTCATCGCGGATGAGGTGGTTACCCTCAAAGGACCAGAAAGAAGGCTGAGTGTTGAAGAATTGCTGCTTTCAAACTGTGGTGCTGGAGAAGACTCTTGAGAGTCCTTTGCACACCAAGGAGATCCAGCCAGTCCATCCTGAAGGAGATCACTCCTGAATTTTCATTGGAAGGACCGACGCTGAAGCTGAAGCTCCAATACTTTGGCCACCTGATGCGAAGAGCTGACTCATTCGAAAAGACCCTGATGCTGGGAAAGATGGAAGGCAGGAAGAGAAGGGGATGACAGAGGATGAGATGGTTGGATGACATCACCGACTGGATGGACATGAGTTTGAGTAAATTCCGGGAGACAGTGGAGGACGGAGGAGCCATGAGGTCACAAAGAATCAGACACAACTTAGCGACTGAACAGCAACAAGCCCAGAAGGGGCTCCATGACCTCGTGGACTCTGGTTGCTAGAACCGTGTAGAACTAGGGCCGGCCTCACAGCAGAGCCAGGAAGCGCCCGCCCCCTTCGCCTGTCTCAGCCTGACCACCACCGAGGGGTGGGAGGCAGGTGGGCGCAGATTCCGGGTCTGTGAACTGGACGCGTCTCACTCAGCGTGAGGGCAGAGGCCGCGGCCAGGGGAGACGCCCTGCACTCACGCGTCTCTCCGTTTCCCACTTTGCAGTCCCGCTGGCGGCATACGAGTGGCTGGTCTGCTACCTGCTCCGTGAGAGTCACCGGAAGCTCAGTCAAGAGACGCGCTCGGGGAAGAGCGACTTTGAAGCCAGAAACGACTGTCAGGTACGTGTCTGTTTCGGAAGTTGCTCTTCTCAGGAGTTGCTCCTGATTCCTGCACCGCCGCGCCCTCTCTGGCTCCCTGCCGTCGGGACCAGCAATGCTCCCGAGCCAGCCGAGCCCCAAGCCCATCCCTTTCCCCTACACCATGTGGCTGGTGCCCAGACTTGGACAGCTTAGAGCTCATCTCTGCCTGAAGTGTTCGTGACTGAGGCTTCCCTGGTGGCTAAGCTGGTAAAGAGTCCGCCTGCAAGGCAGGAGACCCAGGTTCAATCCCTGGGTCGGGAAGATCCCCCAGAGAAGGGAAAGGCTAACTCACTCCAGTATTCTGGCCTGGAGAATTCCGTGGACAGAGGGTCCTGGTGGGTTACAGTGCATTGGACCCCCAAGAGTAGGACACGACTGAGCGACTGACGCTTATTCGTAACTTGTTAAAATGCAAATATACTCGGGAATCAGAGCACACCAGAAATTGATACCTGGGTCGGAATGTTTTCCCTGGGCCTGGAGGTTTATCGGGGGTGAGGATTCGTGAGAGAGGGACCCGTGCAGGGAGCGGGCAGCAGGCCTTCCTGGCCTGCAGTGTCCAGCTGCCGGCATCTCTTGGGAGCTTTTCATGATCACGGAGCGGCAGAAACACCGGTTATGGAGCAGCTTGGACTGTGCAGGCTAGGACTGCCCCCGAGTGTTTCTGTTCTGTGCCCCCCACCACACCCCAGCGCAGGCACCTCACAGGACCCTTCGTGGGCGCTGGCCCAGGTCTGTTAATACTGTGGGCAGATCTCTGATGGCAAGGAAGGCCGTCCAGAAGTCAGGGGTGGGCGCTGAGCGTGAGGACTTGGAAGGGAAGCAGAGGGTGCAGGAGCTGGGACAAGGCTCTGACCCCTATGGATGCTGGAGCTGTGTGATGGGGGGGGCTGTATGTGCACTGTGGGGGGCCCAGCAGCACGCAGGCCTCTGCTCACTAAGAAGCCAACAGCACCCCTGAGTTGTGACAACCCCAGACTATCTCCTGACAGTGCCAGGCACCCTGGGGGGGCAAACTGGGCCTGGCCAAGAACCCCCGAGCCAGTGGGGCCTCCAGTCTGGGGAGCCGGTCCACTCTCTGTGGCTCCGGGAACCTCGGTCCTAATGTGTCTCCCTTCAGACACTTCCTGCGTGCCCCTGGCCCAGTGTGGCTGCCTTTCTGGGTCCCTGTGACCCTCCAGGCCCCCCCACGCCCTGCCTTCCTGGGTCCCTGTGACCCTCCAGGCCCACCATGCCCCGCCTTCCTGGGTCCCTGTGACCCTCCAGGCCCCACACGCCCCGCCTTCCTGGGTCCCTGTGACTATCCAGGCCCCCCCACGCCCTGCCTTCTTGGGTCCCTGTGACCCTCCAGGCCCTCCATGCGCTGCCTCCTGGGTCCCTGTGACCCTCTAGGCCCCCCACGTGCTGCCTCCTGGGTCCCTGTGACCCTCCAGGCCCACCATGCCCCACCTTCCTGGGTACCTGTGATGGTCCAGGCCCCCTATGTGCCGCCCACGCACCACCTTCTCCACAGCTGCTCATTGGGATTCTCAGACAGCAGCTTGGTGGCCCGATGAGAAGCCAGGAGAGCCATCCAGTCTGCCCTTGGTGCCGTCATCAGGGTCAGCTGTGGACACGGTCTACACCTGAGCATGCTCCTGGCCTGGGCAAGGAGGTCGTGGAGGGCGACCCCCAGGGCCCGTGTCCCCAGGCGACTGATGGCCTCCTCTGAACTTCTCCCAGAAGGAACACACAGCAGCCTGTGCGTGTCCGATTCTGGGGACTGAGGCCGGGGAGAGGAGCTCGTGGGGCGCGGTGCAGGCGCTGGACCCCTGAGGTCTGTCGCTGCTCCTCGCAGCAGCGCCCACGGGCCAGCTCCCTCCTGCTGCCTCTCACAGACCAAGACGCTCGGCCCGAGATGAGAGCCACTTGCCCGTACACAAAGGCTCATAAACGCCAAGTGGAATTGGAAGCCGGCCCCTCGACTCCAGGGGCTGGGCCCTGAGCTGGCCCACCGGGGACTCAGAGCTCGGTGCGTTTTTAGGGCAGCCACGCCAGAGGTGGGGCCGCCTTTCCAGGCCCGCACCAGCCGATGCCATGGCTGGAGCTGACCGTGTGCTGCTCTCTCGGAAAGTTAGGGTGAGCACAGTGTGATTGACTAGAAAATCCGCGTGGTGGAGAAGGTGCGAGTAGAGGAGAGCAGGGTTTGGACTCAGTCCTGGGCTGGGACTCACAGGGAGAATCTCCCCACGTGGAGAGGAGCCCACGGCACGTGAGCGCGCCGGGGGTGGGGATTAATTCAGGGACACCCACTCTCTGAGAGGTTGAGGGCGCACACGGGGCCGGCCTACCTGCACCGACTGTGTCTCCAGTCGCCGATGGCTTGACCTTGTTTCACCCTCGGGGTCCAGGGCGGATTGAGGTGATGCCCTGGGGGCTCTTAGGTTAGTGCCTGGCCCCGGGTTGGGGGGAGCACCCCCCGCCCGCCTCCATTATCAGCTTCGTCAGCTCCCCTCCTGTGAGCACGCTCCCCTCTCTGCGTCTCTCTCCCTCCAAAGGTACCCACGACATGCTGAGCACGAGGGGGCAGCTGCCCTGAAGGCCCGGCTGGCTCTGCAGGCAGGACACGGGGACGCAGGCCGTGTGACCTGGTGGCGTCAGAGGCGCAGGGGGGTCTTCGGATCAGACCAGACAGACGCCTGGGGAACATCCTCCCCTGAATTCCCTCCCGAGGGTGCCTGGTTCTCAGGCAGACCCTGGGAGAGCCTTGGCCTCGGAAGTGAGGACCCAGTGCTTGCCCTGAAAGTGAGGAGGAGGCCTAATTCAGAGCCCTGCCCCCTCGGCGACCTCAACCCCCTGCCTCCCCGGAGCGTATTCTGGACCCCGCTCTGCGGATTCTGGCTGGTGCACATGTGTGCTCAGCCGCTTCTGTCGTGCCCGACCCTTTGCGACCCCATGGACCCCACCAGGCTCCTCTGTCCACGGGGTTCTCCAGGCAAGAATACTGGAGTGGGTGGCCATTCCCTTCTCCAGGGGCTCTTCCCAACCCAAGGATTGAACCCAGGTCTCCTGCACTGCAGGCGGATTCTTTACTGCCCGAGCCACCAAGAATTCTGGGGCAAAGTCATACAGGCATTGAATAGGGGTCTCTTTCCTCCCCCATCCTGGGTCACCCCTTTGCTGGATTAATTTCAAAAGCAAGGCATGCTCATTATAACAGATGAGAAATGCATGTGTAATTGTTCTAATTAAAAAAAAAAGCAGTAAACTGATAAACGAGAGAAGGGAAAGAAAAGCTGGCAAGCAAAGCTAACGATGAGCAGATGTGTTGACTTGGTTAAAAGAGAAAAAGCCGGGGCCAGAAGCCCCGTGGTGACTTCCTGCTTCCACAAACCGAGCCAGCATCGGGACTCACACGCAAGTGCAACCCGGCTGGCCCTCCGTGGAGCCCTTCCCTTAGTTCTGGACGTGATGGAAGTGGGAGAGAGGGGCTGTTTCCTTGAGAAACTTGGGGGACAGGGGCGGGGCCAGGCCCCGGGAGAGGCTGACGTTGCTTTCAGGTGAGTCCAGGGAGCATATGGAAAACCTTCTGTGTGGTTCTCAGTGCAAGACAACTGACCTTGTGCCCTCGGGGAGCCCACCTCCCCAGGGACGCCCCAGTCCCTAGTGCCAGGATGACCTGGGCGAGCCCGTGGCGGCTGTGTGTCAGCTGTGGGGTCACCCAGGTCCCAGACAGTGCTGAGCTGAGCGGGGTCGCTGGGCCCGAGGTCCCGAGCAGCTGCTGCAGGCGGGCTTGTGTTCCTGCCGCCCTTTCCCCAGAGGCGCTGCCCAGCCCCAGCTGGCTGTGCCCACTGCCCCGGGTGCTGCCGGCACGCAGGCCCCAGTGTGCCCTCCCCAAACGCGAGCTCCATGCCCTTGCAGGTGTACCACTGCCGGCCCTTGGCTCTGGCGTTCCTGGAGCTCACAGTTGCGTGCAGGTTCCACGAGCACACGCACCAGCCCCGCGTGCCGCCCCCGCTGCGGGCCGTGCTCCGGCGGCTCAGCGCCCTCTACGCCCTCTGGTCCCTGAGCCAGCACACTGCTCTGCTCTACCGAGGTAAGATCCTGCCCCGGAGCCGCGTGGGGGGCTCCTTCTACACGGCTTACTGAGCGCTCGTCACAGGGAGCAGATGAGCCCAGAGGCCATGGGTGGGGGGAACCGCCAGGGGCACAGCAGCGCCAGGGTGGTGCCCATAGGGCTGAGCCATGGCGGGCAACCCAGGAGGGCTTTCCGTAGGAGGTGAGGAAAGGGCTGATTCCTGGAAGATGGGTGGAAACAGGATAATGAAACTTTGTTTTCATTATCCTTCTAAGGAGCATTTTTTAGACATTTTCCCAAACCATCCCCATGACGTGTTAATACTAGAGCTGTCCTGGGTACCTGCTCACGCACCAGGCATGTATCTTTGCTGTCTGAGGGGTATGTTTTTCCCTCTCCTTGCAAAGAACCCACATTTTCCTCCTTGGGGCTGGTGTTGCCCACCCCCCTTTTTTTTTTAAGTCGCTCAGTCGTGTCCGACTCTTTGCGACCCGATAGACTTTACAGTCCATGGAATTCTCCAGGCCAGAATACTGGAGTGGGTAGCCGTTTCCTTCTCCAGGGGATCTTCCCAATCCAGGGATCAAACCCAGGTCCCCTGCACTGCAGGCGGATTCTTTACCGGTTGAAGTATACAAGGGCTCCCTGGTGGGAGCGGTGGGGTGTGGGGAAAGGAGCCCACCCCCTCTGAGTGAGCGGGCTCTGTTCTCTGTGGCAAAGATGAGACAGCAGCCAGTTCTGCAGCAGACTTGGCGCTCCCTCCTTGGGCCTGTGAGACAGAACAGCATGGGCTGCCTGGGTGTGGGAGGCGAGGCCAAGGGGGGGGTCTCCAGCCCGTCACCTGGTGGCTGCAGACGCCCCCGCATCCCCTTGGACACCACTTTGAGCCGCAGGCCCCTGCCACCCTGCCCAGCTTCCCCGCCCAGTGCTCTGCTTGGGGTCTTGTCCACTCCCATGGACCCCCGCCTGCTGGCCCTGCCTCCTCCTCCATCCTGGCCCCCTGCGGCCGCCCTTCCTGGGCGTCAGCATCCCCAGCTCCCAGCCGTGACCGCCACCCCTACCCCGCCCCCCAGCGCCTGCTCAGTGAACCGGCCAGCTGGGAGAAGGACACAGACCCCGGGCCCGGCCTCACCTTTCTGAAAAGGGGTCGCAGCGGGGCCCAGGCAGCGGGAGTGAGACACCTTCACACAGGATGGGCTGTTTCGCGACGTGTGTGCTGTTTGTGGGTAGCTTGGGGGTTTGGGCCTCCCCAGGGGCTCAGTGGTAAAGAATGTGCCTGCAGTGCAGGAGACCCGGGTTCGATCCCTGGGTCGGGAAGATACCCTGGAGGTGGGAATGGTAACCCCCTCCAGTGTTCTTGGCTGGAAGACTCCATGGACAGGGGAGCCTGGTGGGCTACAGTCAACTGAGCGACTGATCCTTGGGGGTGAGGGTACCAGACCCCAGAGTCACCCCCCTGTGCTTCCAGGCGGCTACTTCTCCGGTGAGCATGCAGGTAAATTGATGGAGAGCGCCATCCTGGCCCTGTGTGCACAGGTGAGTTGTGATCCCTTCTGTCCATATGCGACTTACATGTGATCACACTGCTGTTACTATCTGGTGACCTTGGCTTCCCACTCTGTTGTGCCACCATTCAGCTCAGTCGAGTCCGACTCTTTGCGACCCCACGGACTGCAGCACGCCCGGCCTCCCTGTCCATCACCAACTCCCAGAGTTTACTCAAAACTCATGTCCACTGAGCCAAAGTAGCGCCACCATTAGCACACCCAAGAAAACGACAGAGAACGTGCTTACGTCGGGATAGTCAGGAGGCACCACTCTGAGGGACCCGTGCACGCCCAGCTCACGCTGATGCTTCCTACGGCAACATCGGCCTTTAAGTTACCGCCAGTTTAAATTCATTTCATGGCACTTTCTTTTTATGGTTTTGTTGTGTCCTTCTGCCCTCGTCTCCCAGAGGGGTCAGGTGGTGCTCTGTCCACTGGAGCTTGGTACAGGGAGGGACAGGTTCCGGGGCCGTGTGGTCAGCACTGGCCGCCTGGGGCTGCCATGGGTAGAGCCGCAGCGGGCGTGCCCGAGGATTTGGGGTTTTCTTTAGTTTTAATTCAGCCATCACGTGTGTCCTGGCTGCGGTATTAAGCAGTGTAGTCGGAGGTGCTTCTCTGCTTCGGATGATCAGACATGAACCAGAGCCCCCCCGGCACTCTGTCCGGGGTATTGTCTGTGGTATACACGGCAGATACACCTACCCAAGTGTCTCAGCTACGGGTGAGAGGCTGCTGGGCTCCTCTCCGTGCTTCCGAGCTGAGGCAGCTCAGATGATGTCCTTGTTGGCATCAAGCCCCTGTCCGCCCAGGCTCCTTTCTAAGTGCCTCTCTCTCCCCACATGGGTTCTGGGTGAGGGTGTCTCTGGGGTCACTCTGTCTGCTCGGGCCATGTCAACTTAAACAGGTGGTTTTCTCTCTTGTGTTTTGTGGGGTGAGTTGCCTTTATAAAAAATAACAGCAGTTGTTTCCCTTGCTGTGCAACGTGATGTTTGGACTGTGGAGCTGGCGGCTGGGGTAGGTGGAGGGGCAGTAGCTGGGCCCAGGCTGCCTGGTGGATCTGAGTCCTGGTCCTGCCTCGGGAGGTGGGGCCGGGGCCAGCTGGGGCAGGGGGTGCCGGCTCCTTCCCTGTCGGGGTGTCCTCACTGTCTCATGGTCACCTCTGCTGAGAGTGGCCCCCACCGCCTGCAAAGATGGGCTCTTTCCCGTGGGCCCCCTGCGTGAAACGCTGGCCGACCCCTGATCGCAGGCAGGACCTTGCTCTGCTGTTGTTTCTCCCTGAAGCGGGGCAGGCTCGTGCCCCCCGCCCCCTGGGACCTTGGTGCCGAGGGCGTGCGGGACTGTGGAGCAGCGCCTGAACCACGAAGGCGGGCTCCTCTCCTCTCGTGACTCTGCCCTGCGATTGCTTCAATCAGCCTTGTTCTGGTCGCCCTGGCCCCAGCCTTCTGTTCAGTTCAGCCGCGGGGCGGGACCTGGATAGCTCAGGCGGTGGAGCACCAGACTTTTAATCCGAGGGTCCAGGGTTCCAGGCCCCGTTCAGGCATGCTGTCCTCTGTTCTATCTTTCGGCTTCCCTGCTGGCTCAGACGGTAAAGAATCTGCCTGTGATGCAGGGGACGCCCGTTCGATCCCTGGGTCGGAAAGATCCCTTGGAGAGAGGAATGGCTACCCACTGTAGGATTCTTGTCTGGAGAATTCCACGGGCCAGGGGCACCTGGCGAGCTGTTAGTCCACGGGGTCACAAAGAGTCGGACACGGCTGGGTGACTAAGCACGCATACCGCATATGGCATTTCACAATTATTTTAAGTAAAAAATGTTTTTTTGCATTTCAAGAAAATTCTTAGGAGTCTACTCATATAAATTCCACTTGTCATATTGTCGAATAATTTGTGTAACGGGGCGGGAGAGTAATAAAACTACCGCAAACCAAAGCACATTGGGGTGATGGCTTTTCCAGGGGCTTATAAATGCTTTTTCTCTTACATTTTTTTTTTTCTGGACATATTTTCCTCTGTTGGAACAGTAATTGCCCTGATCAGTCAGGGTTCAGAGACAAACCTCTGAAGACAGTTGCCAGTTAGTGAGCCACAGAATCGTCAGTTTTACGAGCAGTCCCTACCTTGTTGGAAAAAAAAGAAAACGTTGGAAGTCTTGAGTGGATAGCAACATGGTGAAAATATTCAGACGCACACTCGGGGAACCTGTAACCCAGGCCAACGGAAAGACGGTGCCTGAGGAGTGGAGCCTCGTGCCTGCTGGGGTTACCGTTGCTCGTGGGTTGCAGGCTCTGTTACTCGGTGGTTGCCACGGAGATGCCGGGCGTTGCCAAGTGTACGGACTTTGTTTTCTAACAGCTGAAAGATGATGCTGTTGCCCTGGTGGACGTCATCGCCCCTCCGGACTTCATCCTGGACTCACCGATTGGCAGAGCAGACGGCGAGGTATGAAGAGCGGCCTTCCTCCCGTGGGTGGCGGGAGGCGCTCCAGGCCCCGGGGCAGTTGTGGCAGAGCTGAGATGGCAACAGGGCTCGGGGCAAGGGGGCGGGCGGGGGGGCCGTCTCCAGCATCACGTGGGCGGCAGGGAGGGGGAGCAGCTGGGAGAAGTTGGGGTGGTCGTGGGCTGTCCTCTGGCTGTTGAGCTGGGCCAGGCGTCCTCCCCTGAGGCGGCCGCTTTGCCAGGGAGAGACCAAGCCTCTGGGGGGAACAGGAAGGTTCGCCTGAGTTGGCCCAGCTGGGAGGCGGCAAAGATGGGCTCCTTGCAGGGAAGGTGGGAGAGTATGAACCTTGGTCCCTGGTGTGGCCAGGGCCCAGCAGGAGCATGAGGAGGACGTGCTGACCAGCCCCCGGGCAGGGAGCTGGCCTCCGGGATGCGGGCTCCTGGCAGCGCTAGCCCCGTACGGGTGGCGGGGTGCCTCTACAGGCGGCAGCCCTGACTCGCAGACGGGCGGGCGACTGCGGAGTAGGGGAGGCCGTGCCATCCTGCCCTGGCCTGAGGTGGGGCCCTGGACTCCACATTGAGACCAGAGCACCCCAGGCCTCGCCCGGCAGAAGGCTTTACACAGTGCGTGTCTCTCCCACTGTTACGGGCTGAGGTCTGCTTTGGGTGCTGTATGAGGTAGGAAATCCATTTTAGACAGACAGACACAGCTGTCGGAGGCCGAGGCTCCATCTTTAAGGGAAGCGCCATGTCCAGGTCATGCGGAGTTGCCTCGGATTTATGACCTGCAGGGAGAGAGCCTTGTCTGTGTCTCCCTGGGAGCCAGGAATAGCAGCACACGGGCGAAATCACTGAGCGCGTTTAGCAGGTGCAGAGAGAGGGCAGCTTCTTGAAAGTAACATCTGTCAGTGTCAGCCAGATGTAAGACTGGCCCCTTTCCTGCCTCCACGGACCTCGGCCTGGACGCTGGCCGTGCTGGGAGCAGGGACGCGTCAGGCGGCTGCCTGCCCGCTGACGACCTTCCTCTAGGATGGCTAATGAGCGCAGTCCCGCCTGGGGGCCCAGAGGCGGCGGCTGGCCAGCCTAGGGGGCTCAGTCTGGCAGGGTGGGCAGAGAGGGGACCGGGCCTGCCCAGGCCTGGGGGCCCAGAGGACCTGCTGTCAGCCTGCTCTTGGCCGTGCCACCACCCGCCAGCCGCGTGGCTGCGAAAGGACAGATTTCAGAGCAAATGATCGATGTCAACTTGCAGAATCCACCATCCGCGAGAATTTCCAAAGAGAAGGCCAAGCAGGATGTTTTCATCATGAGTGCACATTAGGGACCTTGATAGTTGTATTTTCCCAATTTTCCTCTACTGACAAAGAAAGGGTTTATGCAAATTGAATTTAAATCATCTTAAAATGCTTCCAGGGAGTGACGGAGCTTCCTGTGTTATGCACAGTTGCATTGAGACGCTCAGAGTCTTTCTTATTCCATCTGTGTGTATCATGTATGTATTTTTTACAGCTCTATAAAAACCTCTGGACTGCCGTCCTTCAGGAAAACAAAGTGCTGGAGCGGGCGTCATGGTGGGCAGAATTCACGGTCCACAAGCCCGTCGTAGGAAGTTTGAAATCAAAGCTGTAGCAGCACCGGCTAAATCTGGCCAGGCCGTGAACACCTGGACCTCAAGTTCACTTCTGGAAGCCCCAGACCTGCAGTTCTACCTGGCTGCTTGTCCTGTTGAGTCCACGGCTGGAGCGGCTTATCCTGGCCTGGCCCCGCCCCCCGCCCCAAGTCCCACCAGGATGGGTAATGTCCAAAGGGTAGGACTGATTTGGGTCATCCCCATTTGCTGGGTGAAAAGAAAGTTTATACATAGGATCATGTCTTCCTGAGAGACTGAACACTTTTGGATAATTAGAGCTTTAGCATAATTCTATTTTCATATGCTGATTATGAAGCTGACTGCTTGTAATTTGGGATTTTTCTGGCCGGGTGATCTTTTACCTTCATCTGAGATTTCTTCCAAGCCTTTGCTTCACTAAGCCCTGAACGATGCCAGTCCTATTCTTTGTTCACCCGTTTGACTTCCTCACATCATTAAATCATATCATAACTTGACTAATTTGCACCGTGGACCACCCGAATGGCATAGTTGAAGATTTTGAAGGAAAGTAAAATCAGGTTTATTACTTTCTTGTGTGGAACTAGAAGTTTCCATCGAAGAAGTGTTTCCAAAGCATAAAAAATGCATAACGATTTGAAGACCTGGTCGTCCTTATGTCCCGACCTCCCTGTCGTATGCACGTTACGTTGTCACTTTTTTACTTGAATGAGTTTCTTTCTACAGGCAGTGGAGCTCCCAGGCTGCCTGGCCCCGTGTGGGCTTTGCCCCACGCTTCTGCACTCTGTCCACCCTCAGGCCCGAGTGCCCTGCGGACAGCGGGGGCTGATGGAGGAGGCTGATGGCCATCTCCACCCCTGATTCCTTCGTCCCAGGTCAGGACGACGGCCGGTGGGTGGGCTCTGACTCTCCACCCTGTCTCGTCCCCCGCTGCCCCCCAGCTTTCGATCTCTCTAGGAGGTTCAGGACCTCTGTCATCAGTAGCCCCGTGCCCTCCTCACCCTGCCGTGGTGCCCACAGAGCACACTAGTACTAAACAAAGGAGGCTCTTATTTTCCAAAAGAGCCCAGAAAAACCTCTGAGCACATGAAGGGCCTGAGAAAGCATTATTTTTGAGGACCTTCCCTGGTGGTCCAGTGGTTAAGACTCCACCTTCCAATGCTGAGCACCAGGTACAAGTTCAGCCCCTGGTCAGGGAGATAAGATCCCACATGCCTCGTAGCCAAAAACCCAAAACATAAAACGAAAGTCATGTTGTGTTGAGGTTGGTGCAGCAGTAACCGGCTGTGCACTGTGGAGCTCAGCTGTTTGATCCTGGAAGACGTCCTTAAATAAGCGTGGTTTCGCTGTGGTGGTCTTCAGTCGCTAAGTCACGTCTGACTCATTGGAGCCGATTCTCTTACAGCTACACGGGACGTCGTCAGAGACCTCCCTGTCAATGAGTCTATGTCAGCGTTGACTCTGCCATTCAACGGTCATGCGGCATTTGAAGCAAACTGGAAAGGTGAAAAAGCTCAGTAAGTGGGTGCCTCATGAGCTGACCCCAAATTAAAACGGTTTTTGAAGTGTTGTCTTCTGTTTTCTATGCAACAACAATGAACCGTTTCTCTACTGGATTGTGATATGTGACGAAAAGTGGATATTATACAACCAGCTTAAGTGGTTGGACCAAGAAGAAACCCCAGAGCACTTCCCTAACTAAACCAGACTCACACCTAAAAAGGTCATGGTCACTATTTGGTGGTCTGATGCCGGTCTGATCCGCTACAGCTTTCTGAATCCTGGTGAAAACATTACATCTGAGAAGTACGCTCGGCGAATCTATGAAAAACTGGGGTGCCTGCAGCCGGTGTTGGTCAACAGAAAGGGCCTGATCCTTCCCCACGACAACGCCTGACCTCGCATCGCACAGCCAACGCTTCGAAAGCTGAACGAGTTGGGCTACGAGGTCTTGCCTCATCTGCCATATTCACCTGGCCTCTCCCCAGCCCACTACCACTTCTTCAAGCGTCTCGACAACTTTTTGCAGGGAAAATACTTTCACAACCAGCCGGCGGCAGAAAATGCTTTCCAAGAGTTCATCCAATCCTGAAGCACGGATTTTTATGCTACAGGAATTAAAAAACTTATTTCTCATTGGCAAAAATGTGTTGATTGTAATGGTTCCCATTAATGATTAATTAAGATGTGTTTGAACCTAGTTATGACTTAAAATTCATGGATCAAAATTGCAGCTAATTTTTCACCAAACTCCTTAACAAATGTAATAAAGACTTTAAAAATAGTCCACATCAAAAAAAAAAAAAAAAAAACCTTAAAGAATTGGGTTTTGAAGACTGAATTACATGGGTGGAATTACGTGGGTGGTTCCTTAAGTTACCTTTTCATGCCCAGAAAAGGGGTGCACGCACCACCACCAGGAGTGTCTGAGCAGGTGCCAGGGTTAAGGTTAAGGGTCAAGGTCAAAGGTGAGGACAGTGTGGCCTGCCCCTTGCCCTGCTGAGCTGTCACTCATCTGCCCTCCACACATGAATAACCCAGGGCCCTAGACACACTGGCTCATTTGTAGTCGGTCTTCCCACTGATCTGAAAGCTCTTTGAGGTCAGGGACTAGGTCTGAATCATCTGTTTCCAGCTCAAGGCCACACACAGGGGAAGTGCTTGGCAAGCCCTGGAGGGAAGGTATGGATGGTGGGTGGGGGAGTGTGTGGGTGGATGGGTGAGTGGGTGGGTGGGGGATGGATGGGGGGGTGGGGGGTGAGGGGTGGATGGATGGGGGATGGGTGGGGGGTGGGGGGATGGGTGGGTAGATGGATGAATGAATGAGTGAATGACGTGTGAAAAAGCGAATGAATGAACAAAAGAAAGAATGACTGAAAGGGTGACTTGGGTGGCTCCAGAGCTGCTGAAGGAAGGCGGGCCTGTGGGCCAGGGCCTGGTAGGGGCATGTACGGCTGTGGTCCCTGTCACTCCGTCAGGTGGGGCTGCTCCCCCTCCCTGTATGAGGCGTGGCCGTCCACCCTCTCTCCACCCGGGGCTGGTGCTGTTGCTCGGAGCCCACGCCGACCCCCGCCCGCCTTTCCAGCCCTGCTGCTGGCTGCCTGCCGCTCCTGGTCAGCCCTGTTCCACGGCAGGAGCCGGGGGTTTCTACCCTGGGTGGGGCTGCCTCCCAGCTGGATCCCTGTGACCAGGGATGGTCTCCTGGCTCGGCTCCTCACAGGGCCCTGCCCATGAGGTGCTCCGGGGAGGGGGACATGAGTGGAGGAGTGGACACGTCCCTCACACTGAGGACCAAAGCATCCTGTCTACAGCAGGCAGGGCGTGTGAGCCACCGTGGGAACGGTGCCGGAATACGGTATGGCGTGACAGAGCCTCGGTAACTGCGGGTTTGTCAGGGTGTGCATTTCTGCGCCCACGTAGGAAATCGTGCCTCTAACAACAGAACACTGGCTGCGGGCTTCGTGAACGTAAACTCTGACCTTGGCCAAGGAGACAGCGGTGGTCACACTCAGCCCTGGCCATTCAGGGAGCGGATGCCAGCCGTCCATGGGAACTTACAGGAGGGGATATGCAGGAGGGAGTTGGCGTGGGAAGGGCGGCACGCGGGGAGGAGGGTGCTCGGCAAGGAGGACTTGGGGTCCTGGGGCTCCCTTGCAGCCAGAATGCTCCTGCACCTCGGATTTGACGTCCTCTTTCCCTAGAGGGAGGGCTTCCCCTCAGTGGCTCAGACGGTAGAGAATCTGCCTGCAATGCAGGAGACCTGGGTTCGATCCTTGGGTCAGGAAGATCCCCTGGAGAAGGAAATGGCAACCGACTCCAGTATTCTTACCTGGAGAATCCCACGGACAGAGGAGCCTGGTGGGCTGCAGTCCATGGGGTCACAAAGAGTCGGACACAACTGAGTAACTTAACACTTTTCTTTTTCCTAAAGTTGTATTTCCCTGGTGGCTCAGATGGTAAAGAATCCACCTGCAATGTGGGAGACCTGAGTTCGATCCCTGGGTTGGGAAGATCCCCTGGAGAAGGGAATGGCAACCCACTCCACTATGCTTGCCTGGAGAATCCCATGGACAAAGGAGCCTGGAGGGCTACAGTCCATGTCTCAAAGAGTCGGACACGAGTGAGCGACTAACACTTTCAGTTTCACTTCCCTAAAATAACGACCACACAAGGTGTTAGGCCTGAATTGTGTGCCCCTCCCTCAAATCCATGCACCAGAGCCCCACCCCAGCACTCAGAGGGGCCCGTACTTGGAGATGAGCCTTTACCGCGGTGATTAAGGTAAGATGAGGTCATGCATGTGGGTCCTGCTCAGACCGCTGTCCGCATGAGAAGAGGGAAGCAGGACACAGACATACACAGAGGGTTGACCACATGAGGACCTGGGAGAAGACAGCCGTCTGCACGCCAAGAGAGAGGCCTCGGAAGACACCCTCACTTTGATCTTGGACTTACAGCCTCCGGGGCTGTGGGAAGTCAGTCTGTGGTTTGGCAGCCCAGGCAAGCTAGCACACAGGACCCATTCCCATGCAGTGTCTGTGAGCCCAGCCAGCGGCCAGGCGGCTCCACCCATTTCAGAGGGTGGTTGGGTGGCTGGCCCAAGGTCCCTCTGACAGCGGGCACTCTGCACCCAGAGGGTGCAGTTTCCCACTTCTGTTAGCACTGTCCAGAGGGAAGAGGCTGAGGGGACAGGGACGATGCGCGTCCAGGGAATTCCCGGGTGTGTGGATGCTGGCCAACGGGGACACTGAAAGGGGAGCCAGGAAGAGGTGTGTGCGAGGCTGGCTTAGGGAGGGCGTCCAGGTGGTGCCCGACCTATAGTCAGCATCGCCTCCCTGCAGCCGGGGGTGGGGGTGGTGGCCAGAGCGAGGAAGTGGGCTCTGGGCTCAGCAGTCAGGGCTGGGGGTACAGACTCGGGTCCCCTGCTCCACAGCGTGCCAGGCTGCCTCTGGAGAGAAACTGCAGCCACCCAATTCCAGGGGTGGTTTGTCCCCACTTGCCAGGTGAGGACGTGGCTCCTTGAGAGCTCAGGTGGCCAGCCTACAGCCCCAGGTGCTTCCACAGCTCCCGCTGGGGGAGTGGGGAGGTTCCCGACTGGGGGCTGAGCCCTCTCTTGAGGGCTAATGTTTGTGAGCCCAAAGGAGGCCTCAGGCCCGCTCCCCTTGTGCTTAAAAGGGTGTGAGAGAGGAGACCGGCCGCCTGGTGGTCTGTCTGGGTGGTCTGCTGTGAAATCATCTTTCCAGAAGTTTCCTTTCTCCTCCCTCTGCAGGCGATGGAGATAGCAGGGGCCTCCACCAGTGTGGAGGTTCTGTCCATAGTGCTAGGTGGGTGGGTGTTAGGAGTGGAAAAGACGAGAAGCTGGGGTGACGATCCTCCCCAGGACCACGAGGAGCCACGGGCCTCTGGCTGGCCCCCAGGGCATGTTCCAGGCCTGAGATTGGGAGAGTCTCGCCAGGAGCCCGGGTTGGGGGCCAGGGCTGGCATCACCAACACAATGAACATGAGTTTGAGCAAGCTCTGGGAATTGGTGATGGACGGGGAGGCCTGGTGTGCCGTAGTCCACGGGAGCGCACAGAGTCGGACATGACTGAGTGACTAAACTGAACTGAGGCTTCCTCCCAGAGAGGGTGGGCTGTTCCAGGAAGGCACCCTGCCCCCCAGGGATGTCCTGGGCGGGGGGGCGGGGGGCAGTGAGGACTGCGGGCGGGCTTGCTGGCATCTCTGCAGGACCCTCATTCATCTCTCCACATGCAGCCTGGAAGGTGGTGACCACTCTGTGGACTGGGCCGCCCCACCCACTGGGGCCACAGGCACCAGGGGCAACACTGCTCAGAGCTGTGACATGGTCCAGCTGAGGGCACACGGGGCCCTTTGTAAGGGCGGGAGGGAAGCAGCTGCGGGCATCCTGCCCAGCTGCCGGCCTCAGACACTGTCTGGTCTGTGTTTGCTCCGTGTCTTCCCACAGCTAGGCTGCAGAAGCACCCCACCGTGGTCCGGCCACCGGGGAGGGGTTTCCTCTCCCCACTGTGCTCCAGAACCACAGGGGTTTCAACAACCCTCAGCCTTGGACCCGGTGTCACTCTCTCCTGAAGCAGCCTCGAAAACTCCAGGGTGATAAGCTGTCTGAGAGGCATGAAAATCACTGCAGATGGTGACTTCAGCCTTGAAATTAAAAGATGCTTACTCCTTGGAAGGAAAGTTATGACCAACCTAGACAGCATATTAAAAAGCAGAGATGTTACTTTGCCAATAAAGGTCTGTCTAGTCAAAGTTTTGGTTTTTCCAGTAGTCATGTAGGGATGTGAGAGCTGGACTATAAAGAAAGCTGAACACTGAAGAGTTGATACTTTTGAACTGTGGTGTTGGAGAAGACTCTTGAGAGTCCCTTGGACTGCAAGGAGATCCAACCAGTCCATCCTGAAGGAAATCAGTCTTGAATATTCATTGGAAGGACTGATGCTGAAGCTGAAACTCCAATACGCTGGCCACCTGATGCGAAGAACTGATTCATTTCAAAAGACCCTGATGCTGGGAAAGATTGAAGACGGGAGGAGAAGGGGACAATAAAGAGTGAGATGGTTGATGGCATCACCGATTCAATGGACATGAGTTTGGGTAAATTCCGGGAGTTGGTGATGGACAGGGAGGCCTGGTGTGTTGCAGTCCATGGGGTTGCAAAGAATTGGACACGACTGAGCAACCGAACTGAACTGAGAGGCATAAAAAGGACCAGCACCCCGTCCTCCAGCCCCCACCTTTGTCTGGCTCCACGCAGCCCTGCCTATAATCATCCGGCCCCGCCCCCCCTCCCCCCAATTCACTCAGGCCAGCCCCCATTTCCACCCAGCCCCGCCCACAACCAGCTGGCCCCGCCCCCAAGCCGCTCAGCCCTGCCCCACTTCCATGAAAGCCTCCTCCCACTCCAAGCACTGCCCTCACCACTCGGTCCCGCCTCTTGCACCACCAACCACTTATTTAACAAACACCTACAAAGCATTTTTGGGGCTTTGCTTGTAGGTCAGCTGGTAAAGACTGCAATGGTGAAGACCTGAGTTCAATCCCTGGGTTGGGAAGATCCCCTGGAGAAGGGAACAGCTACCCACTCCAGTATTCTGGCCTGGGGAATTCCATGGACTCTACAGCAACTTTCACTGAGCAACTTTGACTTTCCTAAGCCTTTTGGGCTTCCCAGGTGGTACAGAGGTAAAGAACTCGCCTGCCAATGCAGGAGACCACAAGAGAAGCAGGTTCAATCCCTGGGTTGGGAAGATCCCTCCCTGGGGAAGGGAGCAGCTATCCACTCCAGTATTCTGGCCTGGAAAATCCCATTGGAGGAGCCTAGCGGGCTGTAACCCACAGGGTCACAAAGAGACCAGACTGAAGCGACTTAGCATGCAGGCATGCACTAACCCTCTGCTGGGTGGTCTCTGCACAGGTGAGTACTGAGTACGTGGGGGTGCTGGCCAGTCACTGCGCTCGGAACCGCCCAGCAGAGAGAGGGCTGGCCGCTCTGGTGCTCTTTGCTGCAGTCTGTCCTCACGCTCTCAGGTGCTGTGGGGACAAAGTCTGGGACGCAGAGCAGTCCGAGTGCCACCAGGAGGTGGCCGGGCCCAGCAGAGCTGCAGCGCTTGGCCGAGCAGGCCAGGGCAGGCTGCTCCTGTGTGCGCAGCTCCCCCGCATTGCTGCGGGCGCCCTCCAGCGCCAGTGGCTGCTGAACCCCTTGCCCTCGGGCGCCCCGGGGAGGCCGGGTCTGCCTGCCTTCCTGCCCCCCGCCCCACCTCCCCCAGCCCCTGTACTTCTCACGCCCGCGCTCTGGCGGCTCATCTCCGAGGCCCCGCTCTTGGTGGTCCTGGCACTCACAGCTGTCCCCGCAAGCAAGGCCGACTCCATGGGGGCTGATCCATCCCAGACACGGGGCCCTGGCCATCCCTTATCACTGAGCCTGGGCGTTGTGCGGAGCCGCCCTGTGAGGCCATGACTGTCCAGTTAATCAGCCTGCTTGTGAGTCAGGCCCAGGCCTGGGAGGCAGGCGGGCTTCTGAGATGGTCCAGCCCGCGGGAGAATGTCTTGGAACAAAAAGCCCCTGGTGAACTCTGACAGCACTCCTTTGGCAAACTCCCTACCTCTCACCAGGCGGCACGTTAGCCACTTGGGTTCCCCCGAGCTCGGTGTCCACAGGTGAGCTGCAGGAGTCAGCCTGCCTCTCGGTGAGCACCAACTGTATACTGCACCCTGAGGCTGGGCCAGGCCCCTCAGCTAAGTGACCTGCTGAATCTCCCGTTTCCCCAGATTTCGAAAGGTGGGCTCAGCAAGGTCATGAGCCTCACCCCAGGTCACGTGACAAGACAGTGGGTCCCGTCAGACCCACTCTCTCGGGCCCCCTTCACTGGCCTGGGCCGACCCGTGGGTGCTCAGTCCAGAGCCAGGATTGGGATGGGGTGGAGGAGGGTGGCGTGCAGAGCCAGGCAACTCGGGTTTCCCTCCCTCCCAGCACGAGAAGGATGGACGACCATGGTGAGTGGGCAGGTGTGCCCCCCACCCTCAAAGCCTGCAGAAGCAGACAGAGGGCCCCAGGCAGGACGGGGACTGTGGGGGTGAGGCGGTGGGGGGTGGGGGTTGGAGCTCCATTGCTCTGCTGGGCTGGCAAACTGGGGGCTCTTAAAGCAATTTTTAAAACTATAAGCAACAATGACTGTGCGCCCACTGACGCCACTCATGTAAGTGGCGTGTCCTCTGGGTGTGTCGTCCCTGCCCCTTTTCTCACTCCAGCCGCTCATGGGTCTTGCCCAGTATCCCTGGTCTCAGCCTCAGGCCTTCACTCCCCACAGCCCCTCCGTTCAGACCTCATCCCTCCCTCCACCCACTCCTGCCTCCCCAGGCCTCCCCCTGCCCACCCGCCCACACCTGAGCTTCCAGCCCCGTCTGCTGCCACCTGCAGCCCCTCTGCAGGTGGCTGGAGCTTCAAACTGTCTCTTCCCTCTGCCTGGGACACCTTTCCCTCTGCCGTCTGGATGGTGGCCCCGCAGAAAAGTCACTCTGAGGGACCCTCCTCTGTGCTCCCAGCACTGCTGCCATGCCAGGCACAAGCTAGGGGCGCTGTTGGTGCCAGCAGAGCTTCAGAAGCCCTGGCCGTGGAGAAAGCCAACGGACTTTACCAACTTGCTACCTTTGTGCAAACGTTCCTTCGTGGCAGAGCACATGTATATTGTCCTGCTGAAACAGCAGCAGGAAACTGAGCCCAAACAAGTCAGCAGTCAGCCTTGAGAGTGGAAGGTCTCATGGCCATGCAGAAGCTGGGGGCTCTGTGCCCTTCCTGCTTCCCATGTGCCCTTCACCAGCCTCGGGGCAGGCGGCAGGCCTGCGTGTGTGTGGCCTGCAGCCGTTTCCTCCTCTGTGCGGCTGGGCCTGACCAGCCTGCTTTCCCAGCCTCCCTTGCAGCTAGGGGTGGCTGTGTGTTACGGGCTGGATGGTGTTCCCAAATTCAGCCCCTAACCCCAGTACCTCGGAGTGTGCCTGGCATTTGGAGTTAGGGCCTCTAAAGAGGTGATTAAGGTAAAACAAACTTCTGAGCATGAGCCTTCTTCCAGTATAACTGGTGTCATTTCAAAAAGAGATGAGCACACAGGCATGGACTGCAAGATGAGCCGTGAGCCAGGTGGCCGCCTTCAGGCCTCGGAGAGAGGCCTCGGAAGGAACAGCCCTGCCCGCATCCTAGACCTGCAGTCTCCAGGACTGTGAGGAGATGAACTGCAGCCTGGTCCTTTGCTCCAGGGCCCCCAGGACCTCTCAGCACAGATGGAGCTCGCCTGTCTCCTCTTGACGCGAATGGAAACACGGAGTGTACCTGGTGTCCGGCCCTCTTCACCGGTGCTGCGTTTGAGAGCATCGCCTGCTGACATGCCTGGTTGTGGACAGCTCATCCTCTTGCCGTGCTGTTTTCCATCGCGTGGTTACCACATGGTTGGTCCGTGCTCCCGATGATGGGCATCTGGGCTGTGTCCACTCTGGGGTCATTGTGAACAGAGCTGCTCTGAATGTGTCGTGTGTCTGCCACGTGTTCACCGAGGGGACCAGCGTCTGCAGGCGACCCTGCTGGACAGTCTCCAGAGCAGCTGGACTGATTTCTGCTCCCGCAGCCTCATCCACACGCAGCCCCATCCTTGGACTCTGTACCCCTGGCGGTCCAGAGGAGCGGCTGGCTGGGGATCCAGTCTATATTCCCTGGTGGCCCCGGGGAGGGGCAGGTAGTGCGTCTCCATGCGGACGTTGGGACATCTCCTCGTATGGAGTGCTTGTCTGCGTCCTGGTCTCTGCAGCGGTTCTGTCCCACGGCCCGTTGTGCTCTTCCCATGCGGGCTGACAGTGTCTGCACTGGGGCACTCGACCCGCTTTCCTTAAGGATTTCAGGGTGTAGACTTTCGTCCCTGGGGAGCCCAGCTTGTGGAAATGGGCTGGGGGAGGAGGAGGTCTCTAGCTTCATCAGTGTTGGGGAAGTGCACGGTTCCAGGTTGTGGAGAGCAGGTTCCCAGGAGCGCTCATCTCTACCCTGGGGGGCTGTCTCCTAGTCCGCCCCCCCGACCCTGTCCCTGCCTCAGAGTCAGACTCCCTGGAGCCCTCACAGCTCCTGGTCCAGCAGGGGTCACCTGGGCTTGGCAGACCTCACCTCGCCTTCTGCACACCAACTTCCCCAGGGACCATATGTGTGTATTCAGACACTTCAGTCGTGTCCAACTCTTTGCGACCCCATGGACTGCAGCCCACCAGGCTCCTCTGTCCATGGGATTCTCCAGGCAAGAGTACTGGAGTGGGGTGCCCTGCCCTCCTCCAGGGGATCTTCCTGCCCCAGGGATTGAACCCGAGTCTCCTGTGTCTCCTGCATTGGCTAGCTGTACCTGGGAAGCGCGTGTGAACTCAAAGCTCCGACCTGAGCCTTCCAGCTGACATCATCTCTCTCCACTGAGGGATTTTAAAATCAGAAAAACAATATAAACACATTGCATAAAATTTTCAGCTTAAGGAAGAGTCAGTCACCTGGAGCCCCAGTCACTCACCTCCAAACAGCAAATCCTTCATCATGGGACGTTCCACTCCACACCTTTACCTGCAGTAAATTTTATGAACATAGTTATGCTCCTAGGATCACCTGATTTTCCCTCATTTCCTCTGTAAGTATTCAACACTCAGTATTCCCTGTGGCTCCATGCAGCACCCACATCCGTCTTTTTAAAGAGCTGCGTGGTATTCCATCCAGCGAGGGGGGCCGTGCTCGCCATTGCCGTTTCCCTGCGGTTGGACAGGAGGCTGTTTCCTGGTTCCCGCTGCAGCTGCCGGCCCAGACAGGGGTGGACAAGGTTGTCTGCGTGTCCTCCCCTCTGTGTTTGGGATTATTTCTTTAGGGTGCCCTCCCAGAGTGGGAGGTCTGGGTTGAGGTTGGCACACATGGTTGATGTTTTAATGGCTCGTACGACTTTGCTTTTCACACCCGTTACCCCCAGTCTGTAAAGTCAACAGTGAGGCTTGGGGATGCGGCTGCCAGCTCACTCCCCGGCATGGCTGATGCTGCTTCAGGGCATTTAACTCTAATAGGTGGGAAGAGACAACCCCCCGCAACCCCCGCCATGGCTCCAACTTGCTCCGTTTCTTGGCGACTCAGAGGACCCACGCTGAAAGCAGGTTTTATTCTGCACTCTCTAGTGACTGACCCTCGTTCTCATGGCACGGCTAGGACTCAAGGGAGGTAGGCTGGACACAGAGAGCTCAGGGAAGGCCGGCAGCCTGGGTCCCCATCTCACCGCCCCGACGACTGTGGTCAGTTTACCCCTCTGTTCCCCAGGTCTCCCTCCAGGGAAGGGCACGGCTGTGGGAACCCCCAGCCAGACACCCCAGGGGTCACTGTCGGCCCCTAGGGCCTGGTTCTGACGAGGCCCTTGGGGGGCCCTTCCCTTGGAAGGCCCTTCTCCATGCCCACCCTCACCCCTCCCCAACAGCACTCATCACCTGATCCTGAGGCAGGGGCCGCATTCTGCTCCCCACCCCTCCAGGTCAGGTGGAGGGTCCTTGGACTGGTGTGCAGGGCCCTTCGTGGCAGTCTGTGGACCCCCCACCCTTCACCTTGTCCCCGCCTCGCCCCTGCCCAGCACCAGCCATCCCAGGACACTCACCACCCCTTTGGCCAGCTCCACATGGACCCTCTCTGGAGCACCGCCTGCCTCCCCCACCCACAGAGGCTCTGCTTCACTTCTGAGGCACGTGGGGACCCTCCTTCCTGCCCTGGGCGTGGGAGGGCAGCGACCGGAGGGTGGAGGGAAGTGAGGGCCCCACCCTAAACCTCTCTGGGTGGCACTGATGCGGGAACCTGGCCGGCAATGCCAGCCTCCATTCTCAGGCTCGCACTGTTCCCTGAAGGGATTCTCACCCCTTGTCTAGGCTGGACCCACACCCCGGAGGAGACAGAACTTGTGCACCGGCGTCAGAGGTGCCGACCCCCTCTCCGGGGTGCAGGCAAGCAACACAAACTGCTGGTGCCTCAGTTGCCACACCTGTAAAATGGGTGGCACCGCCTACCTGGCAGGGCTTCTATGAGGACTAGGGGAGAGAGTGGGCCTGGCTCCTAGGACATGTCCAGGTGGTGACCGGCCACCGCTGTGCAGGGTCACAGTGGGGTACATGGTGCTGTCAGGGGATCTGGAGGCATGGAGGGTGGTCCCAGGCCCCACAGATGTTCAAGGTGGAGCCCCGGGTTGGGCAGCTGAGGACTCGGACCTGGGCTCAGCCTGGCCAGGTTGAGCTGGGTTCCCAAGAGTGTGAGAGACACACAGAGGGGCTGTGCCTGGAGGGAGACCCTCGCTTTGAGGCCAGTGTCGTGCTGGCCTGAGTCTGAGGCCTGCGGGGGCAGGGCTGTCACCTGGCCTGGCGGGGTGGCGGGCCAGCCCTCCCAGGTAGCCCTGTGCCCAGGCCCGTGGGAGTCAGTGGGGGAACCAGCGCTGGCCAGGCTGTGACCTCAGGAGTCTCTCCAAATGTCCATGCTCTTCTGGCCTCCCAGATGTTTCTCCTTAAAAAGAAAACATAAGCCCAAACCCAAACAATGAAGCAGGGTTTCAGCGGCACGTTTGCCAGGCCACTGGCGGCCACGTGAGCAACGCCAACAGCTGTGTTGGAGAAAGTCCGCCTGAAAGGGCCCTGCACCCACTCCTGCCCTCTGGCTGGAACTGCTGTCCCCCCCACCATCCCACCACGTCCCTCGAGGACAGAGGGGCAGCCGGGCCTTCTGCTCAGAGCCTTTGCACAGGCTATTCCCTCTGCCTCCAACACTGTTCCCCTCATTGTCCTCCCAGCAGCTTCTCTTCCCCAAACCTACCTTTAGGGCATCTCTGCACCCCAGGTGGCCTGCCTGTGTTCCACGGATGTTCTCTCTTGGAGAAGTGGGCTCTGTGGTCCCCCCATCCAGGCCCCTCGAGCCTCACACCTATACAACAAGGTCCAGTCAATACTTGCTGGATGGACACCTCACTGCGTGGATGCCTGTAGCTCCCAAGGCCCAAAGCCGCATGGCAGGGCCTCATCCGATGCTCCTTCAAAGCTGCGTCCAAATAGCAGAGCTGAGGTGCCTTCCTGAGAGCCCTTGCAGATATAAGCCACTGAGTGTGGGCGACCATGTAACTGAGCACCACTTCCTCCAGGAAGCCCTCCTGGGCCCCTGAGTCAGCGCCCTTCCTTTCTCCATCAGAACACTGCGCTCTGGGTGGGCCTCCCTGCCCATGGCTGCCCTCTGATGTCTTTCTGGAAAAGGCGTGCGTGTGTAGGGAGGAAACAGAGAGCACTGCCCCTGGGGGGCTGACGTCCCGTGGGGAGAGGTCAGCTAAAGCAGGGGCACAGACAGGAAGCACAGACCGCCGGGCCGCGTGCTCCAGGGAGAATAAAGGCAGGATGGACCGGGCCGTGGGCTGTGAGGGCAGGAGCAGGGAGACCCAGCTGACGGCGGCTCCGAGCCGTCAGGGAGGTGGGCAGGTTCTAGGTCTGCTGGAGGTGGAGCCTTTGGGACTTGTTGGTCAGATGCTTGAGATGGTGGGAGAAAGAGGGGTGATGGCCAGTCTCCAGAACGCCAAGCCCGAGGGGGTAGATTGCCTTTGAAGGTGGGGTGGAGGCGGATTCTGACGGGCCTGAACCCAGCCCTCTGACCCTGTGACTTGGGACAAGTGGCAGGGCCTGAATCTGCTTCCTGATGGCGGAGGGGACACTTGCTGCTGGGCAGGTCTGGGCGCAGCCGCTGCCCCGAGAGCGTCTGGCCCGCGGGTCTGTTTGGGGCTATTCCCGTCAAGGCTGGTCCTCCGCCCGGGCCCCAGGCACTGCTTCCGGGAGGGCTCCGAGCTCTGCCAATGTGGCCCCGCTGGGCTGCTGCACGGCCTCCCTGTCCCTGCCCGGCCCGAAGCCTGTGACCCTGGACCTGGGTCACACTCTGAGCGGCAGGCCTGGGGGTCCCGGCAGAGGGTCCGGCACGTGGAGCCCCTGAGCCACACCCCTTACACTCCACTGCCCTGCCTGGCACATGGCACAGGGCTGGGGGCAGGACGGAGCCTTTTGTGAGGCCCCGGGGTTAACGGGGCGCGAGCAGAGTGTTCACAGCTGTTGCCACAGCTGGAGGATTTGCCAGAAGCTAGCCCGAAGCCTAAAGGACAGATGGGGCCTAGACTGTGATTCTGTGTGTGCGCGCACACACACACACACACACACACAAACTTCTAGGGTTGTTTGTTCCCACGCTCGGGGTAGAGGGACGAGATATTGTATTTTTCTCAGAATACAAAGGAACCTCGGCCCTCATTCCCGCGTCCTCCACTTTGCATCTGATGGAAGCAGGAGGGCAGAGTCCCCGTGGCCCTGGACGTGGTCAAGTCAGCTCAGCGGCAGGCGCCAGCAGTTGCCCAGGCCCATGTCACCCCCCAGCCCGACCCCGAGGGTCTCCAGTTAGGACGGAAGGGCAGGCGGGACCAGAGGGGGACAACCTAGGTCCCCTCCCACACAGTCTTGCTGTGACTCCTTGAAGGCCTCTGGGCCCCTCAGCTGAGGGTCTTCTCCCTAGCTGCGATGGGAGGGGGGCACCCCCCCGGAGCAGGTGCCCCCACACTGCCTGGTGGTCTCTGGAACCTCCATCTCCACCAGGGAACCTCCCTCCCACCTGCCGCTCAGGTGAGGCGGGGTCTGCACCCACCTCCGGGGGCCAACGGCTCTCTAGCCTCAGTGAGTGCCCCTTCCACCGTTCACAGGAAAACCTCATCTTTACGGCCTTTAAAATCTAAGTTGTATGTGTGCATAATCTTTTATAAAAGTAATTCCCGGGGCTTTTATAAAAACAGCCATCCCCTACCCCCTCCAGAGTTATTCTTCCCCAGAGGTGGCCACTTCCCCTTTCTCAAAAAAAAAAAGAAGCATTTCTTTTGGTATTTATGTTTGTGTTCCTAAATAACGTTCTCCTATTTCTCAATCTCGTTTTTATCGGTTTATGTGGCATCTACTGACACGCCTTATGAGGGAGAGGCATACATTCCCTCTTACCCACTGCCCCCTTCCTCGCCGCCTCCTTCCCATCGCCAGCCCTGCAATGCAAAGAATGTGGCTGAGTTAGATCTGCATGACCGTGTAAGTGGAGCTCACAGCAGAGCCAGGTAATGTACTGCGATCGCTCTTCCTGCCTTATCTTTCTCCCCCCACGGTTATCCATGGCGACGTTGTTTGTTCTGTTCTCCCCACCCTCCCCGTTATGCGCTTATTGTTAATCCAGCTTCCAGTCCTCTGCCTCTTGTCTAAATCTCCAGGCCTCAGACACATGGGGCGTGTCTCCCTCGGTCTGGATCTATCCCCTGCTCGGGGGAGCTTGTACTCTGCAGGCTTTCCAACAGGAGAGCTGGGGAGAGTTCAACTGTCTGAAAAGCCTCTTCCTACCCTACACTTGGCCAGGAGTTTGGTGGTGCTGCAGCAGAATGCCACCGGTGGCTTGGAAACAATGGGCACCTACCTCTGACGGTTTTGGAGGCTGGAAGTCCAAGATCAAGGCCCCAGCAGACTCAGCATCTGGCGAGTGAGACCAGCTTCCCGCTTCACAGATGCCGCCGTCTTGCCGTGTCCTCACGTGGAGCGGGGGTGAGCGAGCTCTCTGGATCTCTTTGTATAAGACCTCCAGTCTTGCTCACAGGGGCTCCACCCTCATGACCCAGTCACACAGAGACCCTGCCTCTCAACACCAGCACACAGGAGGTTAGGATTCCAACGTGTGAATTTGGGGGTAGGGGACACTCCCAAACAGCATCCAGTCTATCACACTGGGTATAAAATTCTAGTTTGGAAAGCATTTTCCTACAGGAAAGGGTGGCTGGACAGAGGCCCATTTGGCAAGGATTTCGCCATCATCTTCTGGTTGCCAGCATAGCTATTGTCAAGTCCAGAGCCACCCTGATTCTGAATTCTTTATGTGTGACCTTTCCCTTCTGTATTCAGTTCAGCTTAGTTTGGTAGCTCAGTCATGTCCAACTCTTTGCAACCCCATTGACTGCAGCACGCCAGGCCTCCCTGTCCATCACCAACTCCTGGAGTTGACGCAAACTCACGTCCATTGAGTAGGTGATGTATTACAAGAGTCCCTCTTGTATTATTTATTCAGAAATGAAAATAAAGTCATTTTTAGAAAATAAAGTAATTTTGAACAGTCTCATTGGCCCTCATGCCTGCATCTTTCAAACAGGCAGAAGCAAGTCTTGGTTTCCAATATGGTCATAGGAATCGATTTTGTGCTCCAGAGAAATCTTAGGAGTAAGTCTTGGCTTTGTTTCCCGTCTAGTGCGGAGCCACTGGGCACTGTGATATGAGGGGGTCAACCTTATTGTCACAAATCTTATTCCTGGGTGTGTGTGCTGTGGAACTGGCCGTGGACGCCCTGTGGAGGGCCTGACATGCAGTGGGCCCTCATCAGAGGAGCATCCGACATCAGGCCATCCCCTGCACCAGGGCACCTTCTCCCACCCCACTGCAGGAACACCCATCTCTGCACCAGCCCCCACCTGCATCCCTGTGGCCCTTCAGGGAGCTGACTGTGGGCATCTCTCCCAACTCAGGGTGGAGTTGGGGGCATGTGAGACCCCCAGTGCTGCAGGTGACCCTCTGAGACAGGCAGACTGTCCCCTCCTCCTGTCGACCTTGAGTTTGAGTGGAATTGCTCTGGCTTGAGAGTCCCTTGGACAGCAAGGAGATCAAACCAGTCAATCCTAAAGGAAATCAACCCTGAATATTCATTGGAAGGACTGAAGCTGAAGCTGAAGCTCCAACACTTCAGCCACATGATTTGAAGAGCTCACTCATTGGAAAAGACCCTGAGGCTGGGAAGGATTGAAGACAGGAGGAGAAGAGAGTAAGAGAGGATGAGATGGTTGGATGGTGTCACCAACTCACTGGACATGAGTTTGAGCAAGCTGCAGGAGATGGTGAAGGACAGGGAAGCCTGGCGTGCTGCAGTCCATGGGGTCGCAAAGAGTTGGACATGACCGAGTGACTGAACAACAATGAGCATGGATTAGAAGGTTAAAATCACAGGGCTGGGACTTCCTGATGGTCCAGTGGCTAAGAATCTGCCTTACAATGCAGGGCATGTGGGTTCAATCCCTGATCAGGGAGCGAAGATCCCACAAGCCACAAAGCAACTCTATCTCCACTCCACAGCTGGAGAGTCTGTGCACGATACAACTAAGACCCCAAATTGCCTAATAAATACTTAAAATAAATATATTTTAAATAAAAATAAAATCACAGGGCTGCCATCATATCATGTAAACCAACATTAGGGGCTTGATCCCTTGGGCCATGGTTTCCACACCTACAAGTTGGGGAGAAGAGAGTATTTTGAAAATTGAAGCGGTAACGAGGTGAGGTTTGATGAGCACCAAGCGGCACCCAGCAGGTTCTCGCACTCGGGGTTGGACTGTCTGGCCAGGAAACGTGGGTTGCTGGGCCCAACACTGCTGAGCACACAGACCGTCTTGGGGCTTCACCCAGACAGGGTCCAGGCTGGTCCTCAAGGAGAGGGCACCTGATGCAGACCACAGCCCCCATGCCCCCAGCCCAGAGCTGTACGTACCATTTTGGGATGTGGGGGACTCCCGCCAAGAAGGGCCAGGCGCCAGCTCCCTCCGTTCCCGTCAGGACCTGTCACCTCCCCGGCCCTCCCTGCCAAGCTGTAGTCTGCTCAGAGCCCCCCTTGGACCATCAGAGCCCAAATCCTGGTGGCTCTGCAGGGTCAAGTCAGGGGACCTGCGACTTCCAGTGAGGAGGTGGCCTGCTGGGGACTCAGGGTCTGTGAACAGGGCTGGGCTGGGCTGCGTGCCAAGCCTGTGGGCCTTCCACGCGTGACTGAGGACCACGTCTGAAGCCCCTATTGTGGGCAGCTGAGTGTGGCTGGAGAGGGTGACCGAGGGCAAGCAGCTGTTTCCACGGGCGCGCCGCCCGCTCCCTTTGCCCTCACTGCCTCCCGACAGCCACAGGCAACGGGTCAGCTGAGGGCAGCCCCCTTGGTTCTGACAGCTTCTGGGCGGGAGGTGGCTGTGCGTGTCCGCAGTGGTGAGGACAGGTCCGAAGGCCCGGCTGAAGTGGGCATGGCGTGCTCCCTCCCTTCCTCTGGACGGTGAGGCTCAGAGGCTGCGTGTGGGACTCGGTGCCAGCTGGAGGGCCGAGGAGGCTCCCTGGTGACCTGAGATGGGGGGACTGCCCACGCCTTCCTGGGGCTTGGACCGCATGGGTATGCATGTGCACACGCATATATGCACATGTGTGTGCCTGTGTGCATGGACGTGCATATGTGAGCTTGTGTGCCTGTGTGTGAATGCGCATGTTCGTGTGTGTGTGTTCATGCCTGTGTGTGCATGTGTGAACACGTGCGTGTGTGCCCACATGTGTTTGTGCGTGTGTATATGTGTGCTGGTGTGTGTGCACGTGTGTGTGTGTGAACATGAGTTCGGTGGTTGAGAACCTGTGAGTCTGTTGAGTACAGATGTGAAGTTCAGTAGAGGGGGAGTGTCCCCTCCTGGCTGGCAACCTCCTTGCTGCCCAGACTCACCAGCCCAACCCTCTCCCCGGGCTGCCAGGGGACCCAGGCCCACCAGCCCCCAGCCCCCAGACCAGGCGTCCTGGTCACCCCCACTCCCACCTAACATACTCCAGTGGCTCCTGCCTGAAAACAGGAGGGGCGGGGAATTCCTGATGGCGGGAAGTCCCGGTGGTTAGGGCTCTGCACCTTCGCTGCCCAGGGCCTGGGTTCATTCCCTGGCTGGGGCACTAAGATCCTGCCAGCCATGTGGCATCGCCAAAGAAGCAAACAAAGAAAACAAAACAAGACAAGCCCCGCGGGGCTGACGCCCCTGTGGTCTGGTGTCCTGGTTGCCCGGGGAGACCGAGGCCTATGGTCCCCCTGAGAACTTCAGGGTCCCCTGGGCCGAGCGGCTGACGCCCTGAAGGCCCGCTGCTCACAGGTGACGCCTGTCACCTCCTTGCTGTCCAGAGAAGCCGCGGGCTGACCACTGAGGCCCCGCCTGCCCGGTCCTCTCTGCCCAGGGCTGCCCGTCGCAGGCCTGTGCGTGCGGCTCCCCAGTGTCTCTGGCTGTGGGTGTCTGACTGTAAACAAGTGACGTTCTCTTTCCCCATGACCTCATCTTCCTGCCCTTGTCCCCCCATCCCCTGGGCAGGAGGCCTGCTCTGTTCTCTCTCCTGCCGCCCAGGTGGAGGCTGGGGTCCAAGTGGGGAAGGGGCTGGGGGCTCACTGCACCTTCGTTTCCCCCAAAGTCCTGCTTTCTGCATCACCCAGGCCCCTCCTGTGCCCACACCATGCCCACAGGAGCCAGGCCGACACAGACACTATCTCACCCGCCCGGAGCTGCCAGCTGCGGGACCGTGGCCACAGCCAGCCGCTGAGAGGGGACAGAAGATCCTGCGTCTGTTTGGAGCTGCCTGTGGGATCCGGGGGTGTTCCCTTCATGTCTCAGACTCATCCTGCTGCTCACAGCCCGAGGACAGAGGGGCAGGAGGTGTGTGCTGCCCTGGACCGCTTGCCCGAGGGCGCTCTCAGACATTCTCCACAGTGACCCTGTGGGGTGGAGACTGTACCCATCTAACAGATGAGAAAATGGAGGTCAGAGAAGCAAAGTGACTTGTTCAGGGTCTCAGGGCTGTGAGTGGAGGAGTCAGGCTGCACCCCTCTCTGCCTGCCGATGACAGGAGGCCCAACCACCTCCTGAAACACCACCCGCGAGCCTCAGGCTGAGTGTGGAGCCTGCCAGAGCCCTTCCCGCCATCAGGAGGGGAGAGGTCGCTGTCTTCTGCGGTCTAGAAGTCCAAGGTCGAGGCCTGCAGCAGGGTGGGGCCGGGGCAAGGAGGGACAGGGACCAGGGGCGGCATCTGAGGGAGCCCCGCTCTCTCTCAGGTGTCAGCCTGAGAGCGACACCTCTTCCAGCGCTGCTCCGGGCACCTCGATTTCCTTGTCTGGACCCTGCCAGGCAGGGGGTGGAGGTGGGGCTGGAGGCGT
Organism: Capricornis sumatraensis; assembly: GCF_032405125.1. Classification (NCBI taxonomy): domain Eukaryota; kingdom Metazoa; phylum Chordata; class Mammalia; order Artiodactyla; family Bovidae; genus Capricornis; species Capricornis sumatraensis. Next base: position 116,752,608 of record NC_091075.1, on the reverse strand, counting down.
GGTTTGGGCAACAAGGACCTGCCTAGAACGTGAGGCCAGGGAGCTTCTCTGGAGGTCCAGCGGTCAGGGCTCCATGCTTCCACTCTGGGGGGCTCAGCTTCGATCTCACATGCTGCATGGCACGGCCAAAATAATACTAATAAGAAACAGAATTCACGGGCAGGACAAGGCGTCCGAATCCTAGAGTCAATGTTGCAGAGATGGTCCCGTCTCACCTTAGAGAGTCTGATCTCTGGTTCTGGGAGCGATTCTCCCTGGAGGGTTGCACTGCTAAAAACATTCTCATATTGTAGTTTTTGGTTGAATGCAATTTATTTCTTCCTGGTTTGAAGACAAATGTAGTCTCTTCAAACGTGCCGCCTTCAGGCTGTGAGAAATGGCTGCCATTCCATTCGGCCTCCCTGGCTGACGGGGACAGGGCCTGGGACCACCCTCTCTCCCCCCACCACCCCGCTCCCACCCTCAGTCGCAGCCTGTCCGCTCCCTCTGGTGTCGGGGAGACACCTGTCGCCCCGGAAGCTCCCAGGCGTCCCCCCACCTGACTTCCTCACGTGCCAGCTCCGTCAGGGCCCCGTCCTGCTGGGCCTGGTGCTCGGGAGGTGGGCAACGCGTGAGGCCCTGCCCAGGGCGCCCCACATGCCTACCTATGGGTCCCTGTGTCCAGAGGCTCACATGGGGCTGGTCTAGGGTGGATGCCCAGGGCACAGGTTACCCAGGTGCCTGCTCCGGGAGGGTGGGGCGTGAAAGCCCAGGGACCCGATTTGGGCATCACAGGTGCAGTTTGATGCCAGTTCAACCGCTGGGTACCCCAGGGCCCATGGGGCTAGGAGGGGGCAGAACCACCTGGCCTCGCCTGCTAGGCAGCCTCCAACCTTCCAGCAGTGTGGATGGCGGTGGGGGAGTCCTGCTGATTAGCTAGCTGCACCTGGGCTCAGAGACGCTCCAGGCTCCCTCTTCTCCCCCAGACCCCGTGTGCCTGCCTGGCCCCTGTTCACAGCACCCGCCCCCAGGGCCGTTGTCTGGCTTCCAGCTTCCCTGAGAGGTCACTGCCTTCCACTCTCTCCCGGTCTGCCCAGCTCCGGCCTCCTCCCAGGCTGGCCCTCCTCCCACCCCTCCATCTACTCCGGCTGCCTGCTCCCCAGGTGCCGGCAGAGCTAGGGTCTTGCCGTCCTCCTGTTTCCTGGTCGGGCTCAGTGTGGGGGCTCTTGGCGCAGGCCTCCTGGGTCCATGTCTGGGGTGCCCAGCATGCTGGGGATTCTCCACCACCTCTCCTCTGCTGGGGTGTCCTGTTCCTCACAGGGGCCTGGGGCAGGTTGTCTCTCCTCTCCTCCAGAATCTGACTTGGGGGCTTGCCTGTTGCCAGGACCCTGTCAAAGGTGGGACCCTGGTGAGCGTCCTCTCGACAGCTGCCATGCCTTCAGTCACCTGTCCCTGACCTCTGAGTCAGGCGCCACTCCAAGTCTGGGCTGGGGAGGCGGGACCCCCGCCCAGGCAGGGTGTGATCAGAGTCTCTGAGTCTGGGCTGGGGAGGCGGGACCCCCATCCAGGCAGGGTGTGATCAGAGTCCCCGAGTCTGGGCTGGGGAGGCGGGACCCCCGCCCAGGCAGGGTGTGATCAGAGTCCCCGAGTCTGGGCTGGGGAGGCGGGACCCCCGCCCAGGCAGGGTGTGATCAGAGTCTGGGCTCAGTGACTGGGGAGGACAGAAGGGACCTGGGGGAATGGTGACCCGACTCCAGGAAGATACAGTTGAGCCAGGGTTGGTTGTTGGATCATTAAATCATTCTCCTGCAATGCCAGAGACCGGGGTTCGATCCCTGGGTCGGGAAGATCCCCTGGAGAAGGGAACAGCAACCTGCTCCAGTGTTCTTGCCTGGAGAATCCCACGGACGGAGGAGTTTGGCGGGCGACAGCCCATGGCGTCGCAAGAGTCAGACACAACTTAGCAACTAACACCAACCAGAACCAGTCTATGCAGCTAGAAATTAGGATAGACCAGAGCGGGGTTTCCCTGCCCAGGCACTGCGGTCACTGGGGGCTGGGTAGCCCTCCATTTAGGGGCCAACCTGTACAGAGCAGGGTGTTGAACTGCATCCCTGCCCACTCGATGCCAATAGCACTCTCTCAGTGGTGACAGTCAAGTGTCTGCACTCACCACCAGGACGTGCCCTGGTGTCCCAGGCGCGAGCCTCTGGACCTGAGGTGCCCGCGGGCATTCCTGGTACTGTCCCCTCTCTCTCTGAGCTGGTCTGAGTGCACGGCATGGTCAGCCTGTGAAAAGCCGCCAGCTGTGCCCTTGGGATGAGAGCTGCTTTGCACGTATGTGACATCCAGGAAAAGGTTCATTAACAAAGCAAGCACGGAAAATAGGGTGAAGGATGTGGGGTAAGGTTCCTAGGTCTTCATCACTTCATTGACAGCGAGCTCCAAAGGTGTCCACGGTGTGCAGTGTCTCCAAGAGCTCCCAGGGACTCAGTCTGGGGCACTTAGGAAGCAGAAGGGGCTAGGCCCAGGAGGAGGCGAGTCCCAGCCGCAGGCTGGCGGAGGGGGCTCCCGTCCTGACCGCGTGCTCTTAGGACATTCCTGCTCCCTGAGGGCCTTGGGCCTGCGCACACCAGGTCTCAGCATGGACATGGGGGTGGGGGGTGCCGCTCGCAGAGCGAGAGGACAGCTGACTGAGCACGCGTGAGCTGTTTCCTGAGCTTTTTACTGAACTGCTTCCAAGTGTTAGTGAGCAGAGGCATTTCTTCGTCACTGCTGCTGTTCAGTCGCTCAGTCGTGTCCAGCTCTTGCGACCCCATGGACTGCAGCACACCAGGCTTCCCTGTCCTTCGCTATCTCCCACAGTTTGCTCAAATTCATGCCCATCGAGTCGGTGATGCCATCCAACCATCTTCTCTTCTGTCGTCCCCTTCTTCTTGTGCCTTTGACCCTTCTCAGCATCAGGGTCTTTTCCAGTGAGTCAGCTCTTCCCATAAGATGGCCAAAGGATTGGAGCTTCAGCATCAGTCGTTCCAACAAATATTCAGGACTGATTTCCTTTAGGATGGACTGGTGGGATCTCCTTGCTCCCCAAGGGATGCTCAAGAGTCTTCTCCAGCACCACAGCTCGAAAGCATCATTTCCTTGGTGCTTAGTCCGCTTTATGGACCAGCCCTCACATCTGTGCATGACTACTAGAAAAACCATAGCTTTGACTCTAAAGACCTTTGTCGACAAAGTAATATCTGTGCCTTTTAATATGCTGTTTAGGTTTGTCATAACTTTTCTTCTAAGGAGCAAGCATCTTTCAATTTCATGGCTGCAGTCACTATCCACAGTGATTTTGGAGCCCAAGAAAATAAAGTCTGTCGCTGTTTCCATTGTTTCCCCAACTCTTTGCCATGAAGTGGTGGGACTGGATGCCATGATCTTCATTTTTCTGAATGTTGAGTTTTAAGCCAGCTTTTTTACTCTCCTCTTTCACCTTCATCAAGAGGCTCTTCATCCCTCTTCACTTTCAGCTGTTGGTGTTGTCTGCATGTCTGAGGTTGTTGATATTTCTTCCGGTGATCTTGATTCCAGCTTCATTACTGTTTTTTTAGCTCAAAACAAGCCTGGAAACAAGCTAGAGCTGCCGATTTTAGCCTAAGAGGCGCGATCATAGGGGATGACGGGGGCACTACTGTGTCTCCTCGTGTCAGAAAATAAGGCGAGAATTAGCATCTGTGCTTGGAGAAGGCTCAACATTAAATAATGCGAAGTGGGAGAGCAGGGCTGACCTTTACCTGCAGTGTGATCTCAGTGCAACAAGGTTTAGAAAAAGTTGAACATCAGAGAAGAAAGAGAGAGATTCCACGTTCACGGAAAAGAAGCCTCGAGAATGGCCAGATGTCAGTTCCCCGACTTGATCTATAGATTCAAGGTAGCCTAACCAGAATCTCAACCTGTTTTCTCGTGTGTGTGTGGACATTAATCAAAGACCTGGAAAGACTCACAGACGCCGGCAGGTACTGCCGCTGCATCCGGACATTAAAAGTGGTTTTTAAAAGAGTTTCTGTGTTTTAACTTTTAGAGCGTTGTGTTGGCTTCTGCCGTGGAGCAATGCGGAGTGGTCATAATTGTATGAGTGACTTTAGTTTCTTTTTCTCGTGTTTTTCTGGGTTTTCTACAGTGAGTGTCTATTACTCCTAACATGAGGAAAGAGCACTGGAGTTCTGTATATGTGTATATATACGTATTTAATTGGAGGACAATTGCTTTAAACTGTGCTGACTTCTGCCGGGCAACGGTGTGCGTCAGCCTTCCCGCCCGCCGCCCGCCCCCACCGCTCTGGGTCGCCGCAGAGCAGCGGGTCGGGCTCCCCGTGTCACGCGGCAGCTCCCCACTAGCTGCCGTTTCACACACGGGAGCGTTTGCGCTCCGGTGCTTCGCTCTCAGTCTGTCCCGCGCTCTCCTTCGTCCTCTGTGCCTCAGGCCTGGTCTCCGCCTCTCTCGCCCTGCCCTGCAAACAGCTTCATCAGGACCAGTTTTCTAGATTCCATGTCTATGAGTTAACATGAGATATTTGTTTTCCCCCTTCTGACTTACTGAAGCTATATATTTTTTCAAAGAAATAAACACAGGAAGAAGGGCAGGCAGAGAGGGGCCAGGCAGATGAGTTAGGCAGCAGAGCCTTTTGGAGCGGGCTGGACGGCACCCAGGAGCGCCCCGGGGCAGCTGTCCTGTGTCTCCTTCCAGTGCCTGGGGCCTGGCCCCCATCCCACCCCGTCCAAGGGCTTTGGTGGGGAGACAATCCCACAGGCCGGTCTGGGGTCCGGGCCTCCCTGCATTTTACATCTGCGGAGATGGAACACCTGGGAGGTATCCATTTTCAATGGTCTGGATGGGCCAAGAGGGGATTACTTCTCCAGCTGGGGTCCTTTCTTTTAAAATAAATGATGGGGCAGATACTGTCGAAAAGGCCAACTGCAGTTCCTCACGATCAAGTCCCCCATCTCAGAGCCTGCAGTGGAGAGGCCCCAAAGAGGCCCAAGGTCTGTTAGGGGCTTGCTTCTCTGTCTCTGCTCAGGCTTTAAGGCCTTTCTCTGGTGCCACCTCCTCCAGGAAGCCCGCTCTGTTTTCCCGGCTCCGCAGAGCTTGCTCCTTTGCCTGGAGTCCTAATGCATGTGACCAACGTGTCTTGGGTCACTGAAGCCTTTCTCCTTGTGGAGGAGCCTGGTGAGAGGGACCAAGCCTTGGCACGGAGTGGGAGGAGGGCACACCAAGCATCATGGCTGCGGGCTCAGCAGCTCAGTCCCACTGGGGTCCCTTGGAGACTGTGGAGCACACCCCACCAGGCCATGGTGATGGGGATGGTGGTGTTGATGGGGATGGCAGTGTTGATGGGGTTGGTGGTGATGGTTATGGGGATGGCGGTGTTGATGGTGGTGTTGATGGTGATGGCGGTGTTGATGGTGATGGTGATGGTGGTGTTGATGAGGATGGTGGTATTGATGGTGATGGCAGTGTTGATGGTGATGGCAGTGGTGGTGTTGATGGCAGTGGTGGTGTTGATGGTGATGGTGGTGGTGTTGATGGTGATGGTGGTGTTGATGGGGATGGTGGTGTTGATGGCGGTGGTGGTGTTGATGGCGGTGGTGGTGGTAGTGTTGATGGTGATGGTGGTGTTGATGGGGATGGTGGTGTTGATGGGGATGGTGGGGGTGATGGGGTTGGTGGTGTTGATGGGGTTGGTGGTGATGGTTATGGGGATGGCGGTATTGATGGTGTTGACGGTGATGGCGGTGTTGACGGGGATGGTGGTGTTGATGGGGATGGTGGTGATGGTTATAGGGATGGCGGTATTGATGGTGTTGATGGGGATGGTGGTGTTGATGGGGATGGTGGGGGTGATGGGGTTGGTGGTGTTGATTATGGTGATGGTGGTGTTGATGGTGATTGTGGTGTTGATGGTGATGGCGGTGTTGATGACGATGGTGGTGTTGATGGTGATGGCGGTGTTGACGGGGATGGTGGTGTTGATGGGGATGGTGGGGGTGATGGGGTTGGTGGTGTTGATTATGGTGATGGTGGTGTTGATGGTGATGGTGGTGTTGATGGTGATGGCGGTGTTGATGACGATGGTGGTGTTGACGGTGATGGCAGTGTTGATGGGGATGGTGGTGTTGATGGGGATGGTGGGGGTGATGGGGTTGGTGGTGTTGATTATGGTGATGGTGGTGTTGATGACGATGGTGGTGTTCATGGTGATGGCGGTGTTGATGACGATGGTGGTGTTGATGGGGATGGTGGTGTTGATGAAGATGGTGATATTGATGGGGATGGTGGTGGTGGTTACGGTGATGATGGCTCCGAACATCTGGGGACACCTACTCGGTCTTAGGCAGGGCTTTAATTTTCCTTGATTTATCTCATTTATCTCAGGAACCCTCCCTAAACGTACATTATTATAGTCCCATCATGGGTCCTCTGTCCTCGTTGCTCCAAGTGAAAGAGCGGCTCATGTAGGCTTGAAAAAGTCCAAGGGCAGCGTGGAAGGGGGCGCCTGGATAGTCTGAACCTCACAACAAGCCCTTTGAGGAGGATATGTTCTCTGCCTCCCAGGTGCAGACAGTGAGACCCAGAATAGGAAAGCCTGGGCCTGAGGTCGCAGAGCTGGAGACGCAGAAACAAGATGAACACTCTTGTGGGCTCGGCCTGAAGCTTCCACTAAACACCTAGACCAAGAGCTAGGAAGGGAAAGAAGAAGCAGACAGACTCGGCCCTGCCCCTGTGCAGCTCACATTCTCATGGGGAAGACGGTAAGCCAGTCACAGAGGATGAGAAACGGAGGCCACCCCAGCTGGCAGGCCAGGAAATCTTCCTGGAGGAGGCGGCTCTCGGCCCTGGGAAGATGGACAGGCATGCTCAGATGGTGGCCAGGGGAGACCAGCAGGCAGGGTCTTGTAAGCGCTCCCCTCACATTCTCCTTCCAGAGACCCCAGGCCTGCCTCCGGCCGTGCAGAATACCGGCCTCAGCAGCCGTCTCTCCCAGACCTATTTTTAGATCCAACCCAGCTCTAAATGCAAACACATTGTCAAGATAGTGGCCAAGTTGGACCCCGTCCACAGAGCCTTCTCTGTGACACCAAAATAGAAAATGGCTCTATCTGCGGATAAGCTGAGCTGTTGGCGGAAACTTCGCCTGCAGCAACGCAGCCAGACCGTGGCCCAGCCCTTGGATGACCCGGACGCATCGATGCTTCCTACCCAAATACAGTATAAAAATGCTCATAGAAACGTGCTACGGTTAACCTCGCAGAAAGGCAACGTCTTCCTGAGACCGATCTTGGGGCCAGGCATGTGGGAACAGGCAGACCTCGGAGAGAGAGCGGGTCCTCCTCACTAAAGGGAGTGTGCTCAGGGTCGTTTACCGTTCTCATGGCTTCCCAGAGTTAGAAAGCCACTAGAGATGGAAACAGGGAATTTGGACCATTCTAGGAGCACACAGTCATGATGGCCCCTGGTTACTCCATCTCACTATGAGCCGGCTGATTCTCCACCTGCAGCCTCTCTCAAGCCACGAAACCACCCCATGAAATGGACATAACTATCCCATTTCACAGATGAGAAAACGGAGGCTCAGACAGGAGCCTCCCCCTCCTCCTTCCCCTTCCTCTCCCCGCCGTAGGATTGCGCCCCAGCTGCCCCCAAATCACCAGCTTCTTGCTTTTTCTCGTCCCGACCTGTCTCAACGCCGCACTCGCTGCAGTGCTTCTGGGGGCCACCTGCACCTGAATCCGTGGCCCCGGGTCAGCCCTGAGGGACCCAGCCTCCGATACCATGTGTGTAAATGTTTCCGCATGGGTGTGCTTGACCCTATAGCGTGCACATATGGGAGCTTGGGTTCTGACAAAGGGGGAAAGAATTGCCTTTTATGGGACGGTGATATCTCCAGATGTCCAGATGGAAGAAGTCAACTCGACCCCTCCTTCGCATCACACACGAAAGGCAGTTCCAGCTGGATTACGCATCTAAATGCAAGATAATAAAGCTTCAGGAAGGTAGCGATCCCAAGGTGGGAAGAGTCTTTCTAAGTCAGGCATTAGAAAGGATAGCTAGGATCCCACATGTGTTGGATCAACTAACCCTGCTGAGCGCGTGTGCCCGGAGCCTGGGCCCTGCCACAGCAGAAGTCAGCGCCGTGAGAAGTCGTGGACGGCGACAAAGAGCAGCCCCCGCTCGCTGCAGCTGGGGAAAACCTGCATGTAGCCAAGCAGACCTCAGTTCAGTTCAGTCGCTCAGTCGTGTCTGACTCTTTGCGACCCCATGAACCACGGCAAGCCAAGCTTCCCTGTCCATCACCAACTCCCGGAGTTTACTCAAACTCACGTCCACTGAGTCAGTGATGCCATCCAACCATCTCATCCTCGGTCGTCCTCTTTTCCTCCCGCCTTCAATCTTTCCCAGGATCAGGGTCTATTTCAAATGAGTCAGCTCTTCGAATCAGGTGGCCAAAGTATTGGAGTTTCAGCTTCAACATCAGTCATTCCAGTGAACACCTAGGACTGATTTCCTTTATGATGGACTGGTTGGATCTCCTAGCAGTCCAAGGGACTCTCAAGAGTCTTCTCCAACACCACAGTTCAAAAGCATCAATTCTTCTGTGCTCAGCTTTCTTTATTGTCCAACTCTCACATCCATGCATGACTACTGGAAAAACCATAGCCTTGACTAGATGGACCTTTGTTGGCAAAATAATGTCTCTGCTTTTTAATATGCTATCTAGATTGGTCATAACCTTTCTTCCAAAGACCTAGTGAAGCCAATAAATAAATAAGCACATAGACAATAAATACCAGTAGCCAGGAAGGAAAAGAAGGGTAAACTGGGCTATTAAACAAACCCATCAAAGCACACCAATTCAAGAGTGGAAATGCAAAGTACAGAGACAGCGAAGGCATTTTCAGCACAAAAAAGACAAACGAGCTCATTTCTACAGGGCGTCAAAGAACCACCGAGCAATGAGGAGAAGGCCATTCTAGAGACTAACAGGCAAGAAGCGAAAGGCCCTGCACCAGGGAGGAATCTAATCGACCAGCGATGTTGGCAGAGCTTCCCTGCCTCCCAGGAGTCTCGGATTCACAAGCTGAAACCCACAGCTCCGGCTCCGTGGCCACGGGATGCCTCCCATGCAAAGCGGACCACAGCAAGTGCCGCTGAGGGTGTGAAGCAGCAGGAACCCTCGTACGCACGGTGGGGGAGCGCAAGTCAGTGAAACCACTTTGTAAAGCTTGTGTTTCTACCCAGAGGGGACACCCATGCACCCGGTGACCTTGAAGTTTTTACTCCCAGAAATGCACCCAGCAGAAATGAATGCCCAGTCATCAGAGACACACACTCACACCGATGCTCAGGGCTGTGTGGCCTGGGGCCAGGGGGTGGGCACGGCCCTGAGCTGCAAATAGCCTGGGTGTCCATCACCAGGAGGCCGGAACTCGTGGACCAGACAAGCTACAATGATGAGCATCGGTAGCTACTGTGGAGGAAACTCACAACACGATATTCCGAGGAAGACTCTAGGGAGGACGCGAGGTGGGATCCCATCTGAATAGTGAAAGGTGCAGGCAAAACTCGCCTCGCGTTGATTGACGCAGACGGAGGAGGTACCACCTCAGAGCAAGGGGAGGAAGCAGCGACCACAACGTGAGGGGAGGAGGGGGCATCGGGGGGGGGGGGCTGCAGGTGGTCTGGGGCCGGCGGGGCTCTGCTCGGGACTCGGCGGTGGGAGGCTGGTGCAGCTTCGTCTCCGGATGGTACGCTCCACCGCGGGCGGGGTCCCTTCCTGTCTGTGTCACGCTTCACAGGGAAAAAATTTTGAAAAAATTAAAACATTTCAAGGACGTCAGCTCGCCTGTCACACCTTGGGCTTCCTTTAGAAAACATTTACTTGAGGAAACATTTCAAAGAAAATGAAAAAGAAATGATAAAAGAAGTCGACATTGAATCCAAGAAAGGTGGGGGTAACATGACATGTGGTGTGAAAGGAGTTGTGTACAACACGGCGCGCTGACGGACGGGGCGATGGGGAGAAGGGCGGGCACATGGTGTGTGCACGCACACGTGCCTGTGTGTGTATTCACGTGTGCATAGTCATGTGTGCTATGTGCACACACACGTGTGTGTATTCACCTGTGTGCCGTGTGCACAGTCACGTGTGCAGTGGGCACATTCTGTACATCCTGGTTGTGTTTGCCCTGGCTTGGAGAGCCCAGGGGTACGGGGGGTCAGGACATCAGAGAGGACTTGGGCAATCAGTGGGTGAGGGGTAAGGTGAGGGGCTCCTCCTCGGAGCCCTGGGGGGGCCCAGAGTGGGGGCCTCCTTTAAAGCAGGGGGAGGGAACGGGGCAGAGGCTGGGGCTGGCGGGTGTGAGGAGGAGGGTCCGTCCCCCCTGGAGGCTCCCCTGCCTGGGGGTGTCCCTGGAGGCTGCCGCGGGTCTCGGGCAGGGCTTGGTGATGAGGCAGCAGCACATGGCCGCCCCATCTGCAATGACGCTTGCGGGTGGGGGCGGCGCTTGCTCCTGGGGTTCAGAGAAACGCGTGGCAATGATGAAGGTGGTGCCCTCGCCTCCCCGGGTCCTGCCCCTGGCACCTGGTCTTCCTTGATGTGGAACTGGGGGTCTGGTCCGCAGTGAAGCAGCAAGCGTGGGCCCAGGAGGGTTCTCCCCAAGCATCTGCTCTGCTGCGGGCACTGAACTGGCTCTGGGGACACGGCTGGGACCTCAGACACGTTCACGGTTCGCCTGATCCTGGAGCTGGCCTTCCAGGGTAGGAAGCGGTCGCCGTGGAGCTGATCAATGGGACAGGAGGGATGCAGGAGAGGTGGATGGCCTTCTGAGATGGTCTGGGGTTCCTGCCCTCAGGGGTCACAAGTGGGCTGACTGAACAAAGCCCCTGACTGTCACGGCGCTCAGGGTCACGGTCACCGCTGAAGTCCAGGTGTGGGCGGGGCGGGTTCCCTGGGGGTCTCCAGGGGAGACCTCATTTTCAGCTTCCAGAGGCGCCCACAGTCTTCAACCCCTTTCTCACGTCACCCCGACCTCGTGTCTTGTCTGACCCTCCTGCCTCTTTCTCTAAGGACCCTGTGGTCACGTGCCCGGGCCCCGGAGAATCCAGGATCTTACATCGGATCGCACCTGCAAGCTCCTTTGGGCCAGGTGAGCTGACATGACAGGTTCTCCGGGGCTACGATGTGGACACTTTGGAGGCCACTTCTCAGCCCATCACGAAGAAGATGGTCAGTAGGAAGAAGCAGACAGAGCAGCCTGGAGCAGATCCCGGGAGAAGGGCAGCTTCCACAGAGGCGGGGAAAGCGCGGGGGATGAGACCAGAGCCAGACCCCGAACGACCGCAGAACCGTGCACCGAGGTCAGGGCAGCCACGGGGCAGCGAGAATGGAGACGAGCATCCGAGCCTGCGGGCGGAGGGGAGGCGTGAACAGGAGGCGGGAGGCTGCCTGACACAGACCTGGAGCTGGGCAGTGCAGGCAGGCGGGCCCCAGCCGTCCCCCCAGGCGCCGCTGCTCGAGGCTGGGGCAGCTGTGCCAGGCCCCCTGCTGTTTCCCTCGCATCTCACCCATTCCAGAACTTCCATCTTTGGTCACTGTGTTCTGGATTCACTAATCCCGGAGGAAAAGGGGAGGAGGATGCCCTGCAGGTCCGTAGCTCACAGGAACAACAGCCATCCACCCCCAGAACGCTGGCTCCTGGAGCTCCTGGCCCGGGCCCCACACACTCGGACAGATGGATGCTTGTCCGTCTGCAGCTGCAGCCACAGCTGTCTGCTCCCGCTCAGCCCTGTGCCCTGCAGGAGCCAGTCCCTGGCTCACATGTGACCCCATGTCCTTCTCCCCTTTGGACCTCAGTTTCAGCCTCTGTGCAATGGGTTGTTTGAACCAGGGAAGCTGTGATGCCCCCTTCCAGTCTGGTCCATCTAGAGATCCAGGTGTTTTGGACGGGGGTGGAAATCCCAAAGCCAGAAGTGGGGGCTGGTGCTTGTGACCTTCTCAGAACCCTGTTTTCAGCTCCCAGGACACAGAGCAGGGGAGCAGGGGGGTGGAGGGCTTGCGTCAGGAGCCTGAGGGTTGCACAATGGCTCGGGCGGCAGCTGGCGGGCTCTGAAAAAGTTGTTTTTCACCAGGATCCGTTGAAACAGCTGAGGAGAGGCCAGGTCTGCCTGGCTGGGGGTCGTCAGGGCTGAGTGGCAGACAGGGATCAGAGGCCTCGACCCTCACAGAGCCCGCTGCTGCAGAACCAGCCCAGGGGCAGGTGAGCGGGTCTCCTCCAGCCTCAGGCAAGCGGTCCCTCCGCCCCAGTGGTGGTATCCGTGGGCCTCCCTGAAGGCTGAGGCACAAAGTCAAGGGCGCCGGCAGACAGGCAGCGAAGGGCTGAGCTGAGACCCCAGCCCAGGCCTGAGCTGAGACCCTCGCATCCCACCTCCCATTTCACACACAGATGGCCTGAGGTCGCTGAGGGCTGGGTAGCCCTGTTCCCCAGGGCCTGGTGCAGGAAGTGACCGGATGTGAAGTGATATTTTGGGCACTCTGGGGCCAGACTGTGAGTCAGGAACCTCCTTTGTGACTTCTTCTTTTTTTTTTTTTTCTGATTACACACAGGGCTTGCAGGACCTCGGTTCCCTGACCGGGGACGGGACTCTTGCCCCCTAAGTGAAAGTGCCAGTTCCTAACCACTGGACCGCCAGGGAAGCCCCCCTGTGCGACATTGAATTTGACACTTGCTGCAGCAAAGCAGCTTTGGGGCCAGACGGGCCTCAGCCCCGCCCCTTCGGGGCCACAGTCACGACTGCCCTCCAAACACGAGGGTTTCTGGGTGGTGGTGGAAGTCGGGGGCGATGCTGATGGGCTGGTCATCATTAACACCCGCAGAGACCATGTCAGGGAGCCTGGTGCACCCCAGCGCCAGACCTCAGGGGAAGATGGTTCTGGAAAATGCCCGGAGGGCGCTGGTGACCATCCTGGGCACTTGCAAGTATGTGATGGCTCTGGACCTCTGGGCAGGTGACGGGCACCCTGCTGTCTGTCTCTCCAAGTTTCAGGCGGGAACGGCCGGCCACGTTCCCCCTACACCTGCACTTCTGAGGACAGCTGCAGCTGCAAGGGACAGTTCTGGGCTCAGGGCCCCCTCTGGGGCCTGGGGACACCAACTCCGCCCTCTGGAAGGAGGGCACTGCCACCAGCTTTCCACCTGCACAGCTCTTCACAGAGGCTCAGCCAGCTCTGCCACCCCCTGATCCCTCCAGCACAACACCCACAGGCCTGTGTGTTTCCCTTGCTTCCCCACTCCGTTCCTCCCGACCTGCGCCGCTGCGCCAAGGACTGGACTGTGTCCCCCAGTTTCACAAGCGGAAGCCCTCCCTATCCTCAGCGTCGTGGGAAGTGGAGGCGAGGCCTTGGGGGAGCGAGCAGGGTTAGACGAGGCGGGGAGCTTCACGGTGGGATTACCACCCCGGTAGGAAGGGACTCCAGTCCTCTCCTGCCGCCTCCCCACTCCCACCCCTACCCCTGCCTCCTGGGCAGAGAGCCATCAGCAACCTCTGCCAGGCCAGGAAGCAGCTCTCACCAGGAATCGAACTGACCCCCTTGATCGCAGCCCCAGAGCCCTCTCAGACACCTGGCCCCATTCAAGTCCAAGCCTCCGCTCCGAGTGCCCTACTTCCTGCTCATCGTCCGGCCAAGCCCAGGCCCCCAGGCCAGCAGCCTTGATCTGGACAGATGGCCCAGCTCCCCCAGGCTCCCTACCCGCAGGGAGGACCACGTGGCCGCTGGGCACACTGTCAGGGGGCCGGAGATGGAGAACAAGGACCAAGCTCTGTGCGCCGTTGTGGATGTGCAAAGCAGGGGCCCACTCAGGGCCACTGAGAGCAGGGACCTCAGCAAGTGGACTGACCCTGGGCATCAGGACTGCTCCGGATTGGGCAGTGGATGGGGGGGAAGGGGCGGGGGGTGAGATGGCACAGGCCTGCTCTGTGGGGATGGGCTGGTCCACGCTGGGTGGGCGAGTGGCATGGGGGCTGGCTGCAAGGTGGGTGGTCCCACAGTGCGGGCTGGGCCAGGCTCCGGGGAGGTGCCTGGACAGTTCTGGAGGACGCTGGCTGCGGGGTGGGCTGTGGTAGGAGCCCGCTCAGGGTGGACGGGGTGTGGGGGTGGGCTGGCCAGTGGGTGGCAGGCACCACTGCGTGGTGGGGCTGGGAGGTGCCTTGCAGGGTGGCCTCTGTGCCCAGCCCCCTCCTTCCTCAGCAGGCCCTGGACGTGGCCTGGCGGCTGGGGAGTGTGCTCAGTTCTGTGATCATCTGAACCCTGGGATTGCAAGACTAGGCTGGTGAACGGGATCACGGCATCATCAGACGCGCTCGGGTTCTTTTACGGCTGTGGGTGCTGAGAGCTCTTCAGTCTGATTCCCTATCCACCCCCACCCCATTTGTCCAGCCAGCCTGCGGCCACACAGCCCCCTCAGCCCCTCCAGCCCCCCACCCTCGGGGCCTATCTCCCACGAGTCCCTCTAGGTACTGAGCGGGATTCCAGCTACCACCGTGGCCATCCGAGGCTAGCTCCTAAAATTAGCCCCCTTGGCGGGTCATTTAAGTTTGGACCTGTCAAATCTCAGGCTTTAGGAGTTGGGAAAGCGTGACGTCTGTAGTTCCCCCACCCCCGAGGCACAAGCTGGCTGTGGTCACACAGAGGCCAGCTGGGGGCAGGCCCTGCTGCTCTGAGAGGTTTGGACCAAAGGGGTCTCCATCTTTCCAGGATGGTGGTCCAGAACTCTGGGCTGGGCTCTCCTTCTCAGCCTGGATCAGCGCCCCTCACCCTCCCGCTCATGCGACCCTGGGGGCGGGCTCTGGGTGACTTCACAGCTCTCGGTCCCTGCCGGCAGCCCCTGCTGGGGTCCCAGGCAGCTGGCTTTGCTCCGCCCTCCCCGGTTCTGCCTTGAGCCCCCTTGCTGGGCGGTCTGCAGTGGGGATGACCCAGGGAGACTTCACCCCACGGCCTGACCGGGCGTGCACTGCACACTCAGTGGGCTCGCTGCTGCCAGCCAGACCCCTCTCCAAGTGGCCAGGAGGCCACTGCCAGGAGGCGGGTGGTCTCAGGACCCTCCTGTGTCAGAGGAGAGGCTCCTGCAATGGGGAGGGGAGGCATCTTGCTGGGGACCAGGGGCCATGAGTCAAAGTGGGGAGCCTGGGGCTGAGGGCAGGCCGGCTGGGGCATGGCGATGCTCAGGCGCTGCTCCTGGCGGTGGACCCCCGCCCTCTCTGTGCCTGCTGACGGATGGGTTGGCTCTGGGTCAGGAGAAACTGTGCAGCAGCGGGCAGGGGGCCCCAGACACTCCCTTGCTGGCTCAGAACCACGTGCTTGTAAACTTTAATTTCCATACAGTAGAGAGACACACAGTACAAGCAACCGGGGACCGGGCTGCACTGGGGAGCTCACGGAGCCGCCTGGAAACAGGCTCCCAGCCGAGAGGGGGCGCCATGAGTCCCCACTGCCCACAGAACAGCTGGGGAGGCCAGCGGCTCAGTCCTTGCCTCCCCTTGCCCGCGGGTCCCAGCTTCCTCCGCAGCCCCCACCCCACCCCAGGGTCTTCTCCAGGAGGACAGGCCAGCCTCCCGGGAGGTGGGGGTGGGAGTTACTCTCGGCTCCCTCTCTGCTTGCTTCTCTCCCACCTGGGAGGCCAGGGCTGGTCGCCAAGCCCTAGGGCTCGGCTAGGTCGTCAGGGGCCCCTTCACAGTGCCAGCTGCCGGCCAGACCCGCCACACCGGACTCCTCAGTGGGAGCAGGTGAGCCAGGCAGACAGCCCTGGTCATTTACGGTGATAGGCGCTGTGCTGGGTTGGGGGGGCAGAGGGGCACCCCAGGGAGAGGAGGAGGCTGGGGGCCTGAGACCTGATCAGTGAGAGCTGGGGAGGTGCGGATGGGGAAGGAATGGCAGGCGTTTACAGAGAAGTACCCTACGGACGGGTGCAAAGGCAGGAAGGCGGCAGAGAGGAGGGGCTTTGGGGGGAATACGAGAGTCTTCTAGATCTGGGAATGTGGGGGGGCCCCCGGAGCATTTGGGGGTGGGGTGGGGGACACCGTGATGCGGCTGAGATGCGGGCCCCCGGCCAAGCCCAGCCAGCCTGTGGCTCCGGTCCTGAACGCCGGGAAGAGTCTGCTGGCTGTGCTGAGGACCGACCCGGGTCCTTCGTCCTGATCCCGTGAGGGGCAGCGGCTCTGGAGGGAGACAGCCCAAGGGGCCCCCGGTCCTTGGCGGTGGGCGGGGTGGGGGAGACGGCCCTGCCTTCACAGGACCACCTCGGGTGCGATGCTGAAGAGCAGGTCGTCGTTGCCACGCCGCACCTCCAGCAGCAGGGCCGACTCGGTCAGCACAGCCTCCTGCAGCTCGCTCGAGTCGGCCAGGGGCCGCCCGTTGACCTTGACAATGATGTCTCCATCCTGGATGCCCCCCCTGCCAACGGGAGAGAGAGGTGGTCACAGCTCATCCCTGAGAGGCTGGGGCCTGGGTGCCTCTAACAGCCGCAGGTTTAAGGAAAGTCATTGCAACAGGCAAGGACAGGGACGTGACCACCAGGCTCTCACCCCGGGCAGAGGCCACTGTTCAACCACCGGCTAGCGCTTTGTCGGTTGACTTTTCTGCACAGCAGAGGGACTGGGGTCACGTTCTGGCTGTGGCCTCCCCACCTGGGCCAGGGACGCAGCCCCGTGAGCCTCGGCTCCCGCCACTGCAGCCCTGGATGGGGATACTCTTGGCAAATTACAGCGAGGTCCGGGGTATCGATTCCACCACGCTGCAGTTACTAAGACTTTCCTGTCAGGGCTGGAGTGAGAGAGGCCAGCCCCCTTCTGCACCTGACTTGCCATGACCTCCCCCTCCATCCAGAGGGTAGGCAGGGTGGCACCAAGGTCAGGTTCACGAGTGACAGGACCCAGATCCACACGGGCTAGCTGCATGACCTCGGAGGACTGACTGCGTCAAGGCTCAGTCTTCCCGTCTGAGCAATGGGACGAGAGCCCACACCTCGCAGGCTGCAGTGAGGAGCCCCTGAGGGGACACACCTGCAACGCCCAGCTCACGACCCAGCCTGGGTCAGTCGCCACCAAGCTCCCCTGTCCGGGGCACCCTGCATGTGGCCACTCTCTCTGACGCTGCCTGCTGCCCCAGAACCCCCATAGAGAGCCTGAGTTGGGGGTGATTATTCTTTGGCATCACAGATCTGTATCTCGACAATTTTTACTGCAGGGCAGCTGCAGGCTGAGCATGCATGCCATGTTCAGGGCAGGAAAACTCCAGGGATCTGCGTCTTCTAGGCCAGCACACAAAACAGAGAAAACGAGTCCTGTTGGGTTGAAGGGGCTGGGGGACCCTCCTGCCTGGCTCCACTCTCCCCCCCAGAGGGGCCCCAGACCCTACATGGGCCACTTCTTGCTCCTGAAGCTACAGTTTAGAAGCAGGATGCAAAGGAGCCCACCCACTGCACAGATGGACGCCAGGGAGGAGGAGGGGCGGGCGCTCGTCCAGAGCAGGTCCAGGGCACGGGCTCACGCGTGCCATCACCCCCCAAGCCTGCTTCAGGCCACCAGGCTGCAACATTCGACCTTTCTGTCATGCTCAGTTTCCAGGAAGGCAAGGCTTTGTTCCCTAATTGATCTTGACAGTGTCCCGTGGGGCAGGAAGAGTAGGCAGAGTCATACCCATTTTGCTGATGAGGAACCTGGCCAGGAAAGACCCAGGCTGACCCGCAAGGCTGGTGAGAGTCAGGCTGGCATGCAGGTCTCAACTTGGGGGGTGCGGACCTCCACTACACTGTCTCTCCAGACCCAAAGGGAAGGACATTCTGGGCCAAGGAGGGGACGGCCTTCACCCTCCAGCCTGAGCCCAGCTTAGAGGACTGGCCAGGATCCTGCCTGCCACTTTCACGTTACACGATGTTTCCAGGAAGCTCAAGGTCATGCAAGGTCAGTGAAGTCCGGCCCAGGTCCCAAGCCCGCCCGCCCAGCCTCCTTGCTTCCTCTGGTGGAGCCTACCTCTGAGAAGGTGAATTCGGAACAACCTCTTGCACATAAATCCCACTGCTGACTGCCGGGAAGTCTGGGTTACTGGCCTTTAGCTCCTCCACCAAACTGAAAAGACAGTTCCACCGTTAAGGCGCTTCTGGGCCTCTGAGCTGACTCTTCAGTACAAAGCTGCCCCTCGTCCCCTCCTCCACCCGGGACGAGGAGTCTCCTCTGACCCCACGCTGCTGGGTCCTGCCACTGGCCACTCTGGGTTGTCACTGGTTCTTTCCTGTGACCCCCACTCAGCTCGGGCTCCTCGAAAGAACTCTGTGAGGGTGAATGATTGGAAGCGTGGAGAGGGGAGAGTGACGGACAGATGGGAGGACGAGCGGGAGGAGGGAAGGCGAGGAAGAGGGATGTGTGATCAGATGGCCGGACGGAGGGAAGGAAAGAGCGATGGACAGACGGGCAGACGGCAGGAGGGCGAGCAGACAACGGGTGAGCGCGGAGAGACAGGAGGCTGGACGGGAGGCCGGGTGGACAGATGGCGGGACGGAAGAGAAAAATAGCACCTTTAGACGGTGACTTGGCACATTGGTCTTGATTCCAAATCGCTTTCAGATTTGCTCCCTAGAGGAACGGTTGCCAACACAGGCAGGAATGTCATCTTAGGGACTGTGTGGGTGGGAGGGTCACTCAGGTGAGCTGAGTTCTCCCCAGGTCTCCCCAGCGCAGTGACCTCTTCCTTCTCCAAACCCCTGGACTTTGCATCTTCTTCCCTTCTGCCTCCCTTCCCTCCTCCCTGTCCCTCCTCTTCCCCAGCCCCTCCCCTATTTCACGCACTCAGAATTTGCAGACACCTGCTGTGTTATAGTCCTGGCCCTGGGGGTGAGCAGGACCCAGCCCTTGCTCACAAAAAGCTCGTGGCCACGGTTGGGGGTGGGCAGGTCTGCCACCGGGGGACCCAGTGCAAGCTGGGGAGGGAAGCGCAGCTGTGCAAGAGAGGAGACATCTCCTCCCCTCGAAGTGGCCTCCGGGGAGGGAGAATGGTGTCCCATTCCCAGAATTCAAGTCTGCTCAGGCCTCAGAATGTGACCTTGTTTGGACATAGGGACTTGGCTGATGTGGCTGGTTAAGAATCTCGAGATGAGATTAGCCTGACTTAGGGTGGTCCCGAAATCCAATGGCTGGTGTTTTTATCAGAGAAGGAAGAGGGAGAAGGCAGCAGGGGCCACCCTCCTTGGACCAGCCCAGCTCCTGTGTGATCAGGCGCTCAGAGTCACCTCTCCCCACGTGGCTGCTCTTGAGAGTCTGGGAGATATCCGGGCTCTAATCTGGGGGCTTTGTGCCCACCATGCAACGAGAAAGGCAGAGCTTGTAGCGATGCAAATGCAACCCAAGAAACACCCAGAACCACCAGAAGCTGGGAGATACACGGAAGGACCCTTCCTCAAAGCATCCAGGGAGCACAGCCCTGTTGACCCCTTGAGTTTGGACTGAGGGCTTCCAGAACTGTTGACAGAAAAACAATTTCTGTCGTTTTAAACCACTAACTTGGGGGTGATTTGTTGTGGTAGCCCCAGGAAAACTAATCTGGGAGGCTTCCTGGAGGAGGAGCACCTGAAAGGAGTCCTTTGGATCAGGCTGAGGGGGAAAGGCGTTCCAGGCCGAGGGACTGACCTGAACAAAGGCTCAGAAGCCTGGTGCGTGGCCCATGGGAGCACCTGCTGGTGGGCAGGCCCGCCGGGGCCAGGGCCCGGGAGGAGGGCGGGGGTGAAGGGCGGCGGGCGCCAGCGTCCTTCGGACACTCACCTTGGCGTGATGGTCCGCATCCGGATGCCGATGAAGCGTTTCTTCCAGTCTGGAGACAGAGTGTTGGGGCTCGGTTAGAGCCGCCGTGGGAGCCTCAGTGCTCCCCGAGGGGCCTGGCCAGGGAGCAGAGGGCAGCAGGGGCCACCCTCCTGGGCCCAGCCCGGCTCCTACGTCACCAGGTGCCCAGAGGCACCTCTCCCCACGTGGCTACTCCTGAGGGCCTGGGAGAGGTCCTGGTTCCGATCTGGGGGCTTCGGGCCCACCCTCATCATCAGGCACCATTCACCCACATCAGCTCTGACGTCTGCTCTCTTGCTGATCCCCTCCACCCGACCCCATTGGAAAGCGGAGCTCCAGCCCCCATCCCACAGGCTCCCCAAGTCGCCTTGCTCTGATCTGAACTGGTTACCTTCTCCTGCCTTCTCCCAAAACCAGATATTAATTGATAATACCCAGTGAGCTCTAACGGCGTGGCAGGCCCCCTGGCTGGAGCAATATAAACACAGAAGGCTGAGGTGGTAGCTCTGTGCCCCCAGCCTCTCCAGTCTGTGACTTAGCAGATGCCTTAGACTCCAAAACAACCTCACACAGTCTAATCCTAAATCTGATGAAGGACGGGGAAGCCTGGCACACTGCAATCCAAGGGGCCACAAAGAGTCGGACACGACTGAGCAGCTGAACAGCAACAGCAAGCGCTGCACAAGTCTCAGCACGTTTTAAAAATGTCGTATCACAAAAATGTGCTCCCTGGCCACAGAGGAACTAACCTACAAGGTATCTATAAGGCTCACAATAACTGGGAAAGTAAAAATACATACTTCTAAACAACCCAACTTTAAGGAATAGAGCAAAAGAGAAATTAGAAAGCATTTTAAATTGAGAAAAACAAAATACAACATACCGAACGTCGTGGGATGGAGGTCAAGCAGTACTTAGAGGGAAATTAATAGCACTGAAGTACCAATATCAGAAAAAAAGAAAGATATCAAATCAGTGACTTCAGCCTTCTCCTCAAAACTAGAAAAAGAAGATCAAATGAAATCTAATGCAAGCAGGAGAAAAGAAGTAATAAAGAACAGAAATCAAAGAAGTACAAAATGGAAAAAGAGGGGAAAATAAATGAAAACCAAAGGTTGATTTTTTGTAATCAGATAC
Organism: Capricornis sumatraensis; assembly: GCF_032405125.1. Classification (NCBI taxonomy): domain Eukaryota; kingdom Metazoa; phylum Chordata; class Mammalia; order Artiodactyla; family Bovidae; genus Capricornis; species Capricornis sumatraensis. The sequence continues at coordinate 116,731,620 of NC_091075.1, read as the reverse complement.
GTTTTTAGCCAGACTAATTAGGGGGGGGAAAGACACAATGATCAATATCGGGAATGGGAGGGGTGACATCACTGCAGATTCCATGGGGAGTAAGGAGATAAGCGACTAAGATGAACAACTAGGTCTCAATAAACTGGACAACAGAGGAAAACGGAACAAATGTCTTGAAAATTTCAGACTACGGGAGTTCCCTCAAGAAGCAACAGACAACCTCCGTAGCCCTATATGGGCTTCCCTAGTGACTCAGACAGTAAAGAATCTGTCTGTGATGCAGGAGACCTGGATTCCATCCCCAGGTCAGGAAGATCCCTTGAAGAAGGGAACGGCAACCCACTCCAGCATTCTTGCCTGGAGAATGCCATGGACAGAGGAGCCTGGTGGGCTACAGTCCACGGGACTGCAAAGAGTCAGACAAGACTGAAAGACTAACACTTTTTATAGCCCCGTACCTAGGAAAGAAATTGAAGTAGTTGAAAATCTTGCCACAAAGTCACTTCAAGCCCAGATGGTCTTACAGGAGAATTCTAACTGACGCCTAAGGAGGATATATATCAGTTCTACACAAACGGTTCTGCTAAACTGAACATGAGTGACTATTTCTGTGATTCTGTGGCTAATAATAAGAAATGTATACATATTTTGGTCTTCATCCAGGGTTCCTAACACATAGCTCCTAAAACTTTTGTACTTCCCTAAAGTGATCAGATTTCTAAGGGACATTTTTTTTCTCACAGCTCCTGAAATAGTTCCCAGACCTCTAAAGGTGAAGTTGTTATTGTTGGTCAGTCACTAAGTCGTGCCCGACTCTGCAACCCCATGGACTGCAGCACGCCAGGCTTCCCTGTGCTTCACCGTCTCCTGGAGTTTGCTCAAACTCATGTTCATTGAGTCAATGATGCCATCCAACCATCTCATCCTCTCTTGTCCCCTTCTCCTATCCTCAATCTTTCCTAACATCAGGGTCTTTTCCAACGTGACAGCTCTTTGCATCAGGTGGCCAAAATACTGGAGCTTCAGCTTCAGCATCAGTCCTTCCAATGAATATTCCATTGTTGATTTCCTTTAGGATTGCCTGGTTGGATCTTTTTGCTGTCCATGGACTCTCAAGGGTCTTCTCCAGCACCGCGTTTTGAAAGCATCAATTCTTTGGTGCTCAGCCTTTTTTTTTTTTTTTTTGGTGCTCAGCCTTCCTTATGGTCTAACTCTCACATGGTTTTTCATTATACACAAGTCCCTTTCAATCACATTTGACTTTATTCAATGAGGTGACCTTTGGAAAGCCCCTAAGGGTGTCTGTTGGTTGCAAGGGGAACCGACCACGTAACTGGAGGATTGGAACGTTTCTCCTCAGCCTTCTCTGCCTTGCTTCGGGGAGAGATGAACTAGAGGTTGGATCAATTGCCAGTGGCTAATAACTTATTCAGAGGCTTCCCTTGTGGCTCAGATGCTAGCATCCGTCTGCAATGCAGGAGACCCAGCTTCAACCCCTAGGTTGGGCAGATCCCATGGAGGAGGACATGGCAATCCACTCTGGTATTCTTGCCAGAACCTCGTGGACAGAGAAACTACGGTCGACAGTAGACGGGCGACAGGCCGTGGGGTCGCACAGAGTCGAACACGACTGAGCAACTAACGCATACACAGCAGCTTAGCCAACCATGCCTGTGTCACGCGGCCGCCACAGAAACCCAGAACGATGGGTTTGAAGAGCTTCTGGGTTGGTGACCGTGTGGAGGTGCACCCAGAGACCACGGGCTCCGCGTCCTTCCTCACACCTTGCCCTATGCATCTCCTTCATCAGGCTGCTCCTGAGACACATCCTTTACAATAGACTGGTTATCTGTTGAGAAAACAGTTTTCCTGCTCTAGCAAATGATCGAACCCAAGAAAGGGGTCATGGGCAATTCTAGTTATAGTCACCGTGTGCAATGGGCCTCTGAAGGCAGGGCTGGGGGCAGTCATAGGACCAAGCCCTTAACCTGTGGGGTCTGAGGCTATCTCCAGGCAGACAGTGTCAGAATGGAGTTAAATTGTAAGACACCCAGCTTGGCAGGGAGAAGCCCCACTCATTGCTGACCGGATGTGTCAGAAGTAAAATAGCCCTGCAGTGGGAAATGGGCAGTAGAAGAGACGGACGGGGGACTGTTTTTCCTAAGCCACTTCTCAGCTCATTATCCCAACACCAGAACCAGAAAGAGAACTAGACCCACATTCCTCAGGAAGATAGACGTGCAAAGTCTTGAAATGCTTTCAGCAAATCAAGCCTAGCAATGCATAAAGCAGGGTAATACATCACGACTAAGTGAGGTCTATTCCAGGAATGCAAGGATAGCTTAATGTTGTAAAACCAACCAAAGAAATTTACCATATCAAAAGATGAAGAAGAAAAACCATCATCTCAAAAACTAGACAGATAAAAAGATGCAGGAGCGGTGGATGCATGAATGAGCAGAAGGAAGGATGGAAGGAAGGAAAGCGAGAAAAAGAAGGGAGACAGGAAGGACAGGTGGGCGAAGGGATGAGAGGATGGATGGGTGGGCTGGTGCGTGCGTGGGATGGTGGGTGGAAGGATGGATGGGTGGGCTGGTGCGTGCGTGGGATGGTGGGTGGAAGGATGGATGGGTGGGCTGGTGCGTGGGTGGGATGGTGGGTGGAAGGATGGATGGGTGGGCTGGTGCGTGCGTGGGATGGTGGGTGGAAGGATGGATGGGTGGGCTGGTGCGTGCGTGGGATGGTGGGTGGAAGGATGGATGGGTGGGCTGGTGCGTGGGTGGGATGGTCGGTGGAAGGATGGATGGGTGGGCTGGTGCGTGGGTGGGATGGTGGGTGGAAGGATGGATGGGTGGGCTGGTGCGTGCGTGGGATGGTGGGTGGAAGGATGGATGGGTGGGCTGGTGCGTGCGTGGGATGGTGGGTGGAAGGATGGATGGGTGGGCTGGTGCGTGCGTGGGATGGTGGGTGGAAGGATGGATGGGTGGGCTGGTGCGTGCGTGGGATGGTGGGTGGAAGGATGGATGGGTGGGTTGGTGAGTAGGTGGATGGGTTGGTGGGTGGGAGGATGGATGGGTGGGCTGGTGCGTGGGTGGGATGGTGGGTGGAAGGATGGATGGGTGGGCTGGTGCGTGGGTGGGATGGTGGGTGGAAGGATGGATGGGTGGGTTGGTGAGTAGGTGGATGGGTTGGTGGGTGGGAGGGCAGATGGGTTAATAGGATAGAAGGAAGTTCTATCTGGGTCTGGCAACTATGGAGTGGCTCAGGCAAGTGAAACCTAGGGCCACCACCTTAGAGGCGGGAGGTGAGATGGATGATCCCCAGCCAGAGGGGACCGTCTAGAGGGGTGGGGGTGTCATCATCATGAGGTGAGGAGAGGATGGGAGAGAGGCTGAGGTATCCCGGGTGGGGGTCTCGGGACATCAGGGTGGGCTGGCGGGTGGGTGCCGTCACAGAGCACTGTGGGATCCCCTGGCCCTGCTGGAGGCTGTGAGCTCAGCCCTGGGACAGCGTCCCTGACCCCACGTAGGGGCTCCGTACCTTTGCCAGTCTTGTCCTGGAACTCTGAGAGGAAGCGCGTGATGCGGTCCGAGGGGATGGCAAAGGAGATGCCGGCCGCGACCTTGAGCGTGTTGATGCCAATGACCTCACCATCCTGGGGAGGAGATCAGAGCAGGTGGTCACTCTGAGAGCCCAAGTGGCCGCTGCCCTCAGTGGCAGAGCAGCGTGTCCATGGGACTTGGCTCCCAGATGGGGGGCCCTCCCTGAGAAGCTCCCTAAAGGTGCTCCAGGGTCCAAGTCTGAATCAGGGACCCCCACCTCTCCTGCCATTTGCCTCCACACCTGACCCCCTAGCTGCATCACTGCAGAGTGTTGGCCTGGGAAGCTATAGTCTGTCCCCTAGAAGCTGTGCCTACTGACTGAGGACACCCCCAGCCAGCCTTCTGAGGGGCTGGAGCCAAGAGGGATGTGGTGAGGACTGAGGGACCCTCGGTCCTCTCTTTCAAGAAGCAGGGTGGGGGGCGTGGGGCCGGGCAGCCCCCAGCATCCTCCACTGTCTGTCTCTTTCGAGCTGGGCTCCCTCCCTGTCCTGCCCCCCCCCCCACATAAGGAGGCAGGGGCAGCTTGGCCTGATCTGCCACCTGAGACCCCACTCCTGGACACAGCTCCTCCCAGGGGTGCCCAGCAGACACCCCTGCCCCAGAGCTCCTGCGGGACCCCGCCTGTGTCTATCCTTACATGTCCCAGACACCAGCCCCAGGGAGCCTGGGGGCCGAGGTGGGTGGCAAGCCCAGCTCCTCTCCCGTCAGCATGACGTCGAGGGGACCGGCCCCTGACCCGTGTCCCCTGCCCCAGGCCCACCACAGGCACCGAGTCCTGCTGCTCTGAGAACTCCCTCGCTCCACGGACAGCACCAGCTCCCCGGGGGGCAGCACATGCTTGGGGTCGCATCCTCCTCCAGGGCCCGCAGACCGTTGGGTGTGAAGGCGCGAGGGCCGTGTTCTGGGTCCCAAGTCCCCCTCGCGGCTGTGCCGCCCACCCCAGTGTGAACAGGGCCCCAGAAAACCCAAGGCTCCCGCCCCAGGGGACACTCACCAGGTTCACCAGCGGTCCCCCGGAGTTCCCGTACTGCAGGGAGGAAATGAACGTCAGCCGGGCCCCGCACCGCCCCTCCCGGAGGGCTTCTGAAGCTTTTTCTTTAGAAACTACCATCCAACCGGCCCAGAAACACGTAATTGAATTTCCTCCCCCAGTAGGGTTGAATGGAGAAGGAAATGGTAACCCACTCCATTATTCTTGCCTGGAAAATTCCACAGACAGAGGAGCCTGGCAGGCTACAGTCCGTGGGGTCGCAGAGTCAGACACGACTGAAGCGACTTAGCACAACAGGCTTCAAAGGCCTCAGTGCCCATTCCACAGACAAGAAGGCTGAGGCCCACAGGAGACGAGTACACAGCCGTCTCTGATCATCGGGGTCTGAGCTGGCCGGTGCTGTCCAACCAGACCTCATGGGCTCCCTCCAGCCTCTCATCCGTGTCTCTACCCTCCCCAGTGGATGCAGGACAGGGCACCACTTCTCATCCCACTGGCATCGAGAAGTCTTTCAAAGACCAACACTTCCCAGAAGAGGGTCTAAACCATGGCAGAGCAGAGAGGTGGCGGGTGCTGGGTGTCTGGGCAAAGGGCTTCGTGAATGCGAGAAGTGGCATCCAATAAAATAATAATAGTGGTAATGATGTTGATGGGGTGAGTGATTTAGGCAAAGATATTTCTGAGGTCTTGGCTGCATTTCTATGACTCTGAAGGGCTGGCGTAGATCAGGGCTGCGGCCTCTAAGGCTGCGAGGGCCAGCCTGGTGCCCACGGGCAGAACTCCCGGGAGTCAGAGCTCCACTTAATGTAAAGAAAGAACTTCCAGCCAGTGGACATTGGAGAGATAGAGGGGCTCTGGGTGGGGGGGGGGGGGGGGGCTGTGGGCGGGGCTCCGGGGCGGGGCTCCGGGGCGGGGCTCCGGGGACCGGCCTTGAGGCGGCTGTGCGGACTCACGTTGATGATGGCGTCCGTCTGGATGTAGTCCATGTCCGAGTCCCGGAGGCCCAGCTCCCGGCCGTCCCGCTGGGCTGTGCTGACGATGCCAGTGGTCACCGTGTTCTGCAGGGCGAAGGGGCTGCCGATGGCCACCACGAACTCGCCGGGCCGCAGGTCTGCCGAGTGGCCCAGGAGCAGTGCCGGGAGCTTTTTCTGGGGGTGGAGGGAGGCGGGGAGGACACGGGAAGGGAAGCTCAGTGGTGGGCCTTTGGTGGGACCAGAGCCAAATTATGGCCAGGCCCCCGGCAGGGTGGTCCCTGGAGCAGCAGAGCCATCAGGGTGCAGGCCAAAGCAAGGCTGGCTGACCCTTGGGGCCACCAGACCCAGGGCTGGGCATTTGCAGAGCAGGGGCTCAGCCCACCAGCGACCACGGGTCTCCCCAAGGTAGGCCACAGGTCCACGTCAGGGAGGACACAGAAAGGTCTGGCTGGGCACAGCCAGGAGGCACAGCCACGCCCAGATCCCAGGGGCCTCTGCTGACTCTGGAGGTCAGAAGGCAGGACCCTGAGCCACAGACCCTCAGGACCGCGGGCTCCATCCATCTGGCCTCTCCTCCCATGTCAGGAGCATCCCCTGTGTACAGTCTGCCTCCAAGTCAAGTAAGAAGTTTTCTGTTTTTCACAGCAGCTCTTGATAAAGCAGGAAAAATGCTGTACACAGAAGTGAGGGTTAAGGAGGCGTTGAGCAGCTGTGCCCACGTGGGAGGCATGGAGCCTCAACGCGCCACGTTCTGTGCTGCTGGGCAGTGAAGCCTCTGCAAGAGGCACACGAGGTCCCAGGTGAGGACCCAGGAAGTGGCATCTGGGACGAGAACCCAGAGGGGACAAAGCAGGTCAGCAGCTTTCCCTAAAGCCCAGTTTAATGCAGGGCTGGGGGCTGGAAGTCAGACTGCGGTCAGGAGAACCCCGTCTGGGCACCAGGGTATCTGGTCTTACTGACCCTGCCAGCATCTTTGGTGGCTGCTAGGATGCACCCCTCCACTCCCCAGAGGGGAGATTCCAGTGCCTGGAAGGGGAGAGACCCAGCGGCCGCCCACCCAGGGCTCTGAACGGCTCTGCCTCTCCCCACAGGGGTCCTCGGGCAGGGGGCGCATACGATGGCCCTCGGCCAAATCCAGCCAGATCCAGCAGCCTCTTCTGTAAACACATCTTTCCCTGGACTGCAGCCCAGCCATCTGTCTGGCCTGTGGCTGCCTTCCCAGGACGGTTCCGAGTGGAGAGGTTGCGACAGAGACCGGGGCCTGCAGAGTCTACATCGTTCACGGAAAACGTCTGCCAACCTCTGACCTTGAGTACGGCCCTCCCGTCACCCCCAGCTTCCCCGTCTCCAACATAGAGGTGGTGCCCCGGGCTCAGGAACAACTGTCACAGGGCTCCGAAAGTGGGCGAGGGTCTCCCTTAGGATAATTTCGTGGAGTCACTGAATTCCCTCTCGCGTGACCAGGCGAGAGGAGGCCTCCTTGCAAGACATTGATCATCTCAAGTCCTGGCAACTTTTATTCAGAAAGAGCAGAAGCTGGGTGCAAGCTCAACCAAGCTGGACTCACCAGCCCACATGGGCCCCCCCCCAGCCGCCGCCGCCTCCATGGACTTCATGGCGTGGGCAGGGCACAGGTCAACCCAGGTGAGCCCACAGTGCCCCATGGAGCTGGGACCATGAAGCTGAACAGCAAGAAGCATGCAGGAGGGAGTCACCCCTTCTGTGACCCCCAGGGGGACAGTGGCATCTCCAGGAATAGGCCCAGGAGGGACAATGGAAGTGTCCCCAGCCTTGGAGACCCTCCACCCTCCATGTGGGAGCGGCATATTTCCTGGACGGCAGCCTGCTCGGCCCCGCATGGGCCACTTAGGGCCCTGCAGGGCGGTGTCCAAATATCGGGGTTGTAGTCTGACTAGACCCAAGACTAGAACATGTTGCCACTCACCTTGGGGTGGATCTTGATGGTGGCGATGTCCGACTTCTTGTCGATGTCCTTGATGGTGGCCTCGTAGGTGTCACCATTCTGCAGCTGCACCTTGAGCTGCTGCCGGCCTGAGACGGTGTTGGTGCTGGACACCACGTGAGCGTTGGTGACGATCAAGCCTGCTTCCGACATGATGAAGCCTGAGCCGCTGGACAGGGGCACGTTGCGGCCAAACAGAGGGTGTCTGTGGGGAAGGCAGGTGGGTGGGCTGGGTCAGGACTTGGGTGGGGGCAGTCACAGCCAAGGTCTGGGGGAAACGAGCATCCACCAGGCCTTAGGATTGAATCCTGGCTCTGCCACCTATTGGCTGTGGCTGTGGCCAGTTGTTAAGTCTGGACCCATTTCACAGCCACAGAGAGGGGGACAATGGCCTGTGACTTGCCATTTGCGAGGACGAGATGTGAGGCCTGTGAATGTCAGCGCCGTGACGACGCAGCAGGCACTTCCTGCCCTGGAGCCAGACAGACCAGGATTGTAACCTTGAGTCCAATCCCCACTTACACCTGCCTGACTGTGGACAGCCAGGAGGCGGACCCCTCTGGGCCTCAGTCTCCCCATCTGGGAAATGGGCCAATACCACCTACTCCACCAAGCAGGTGCAGGCAGTCGGTCCACAAGCCATAGGGAAGACAGGAGGATGTGCACACTGCTCCACGGGACTCAGCAGGCCCCCGGGGAATGTCAGTGTCCTAATCTCCAGCTGCACAGAGAGAGGGTCATAAACACTGAGGGGCCCATGCTCCCACCTCCCTCAGGCGCCTTGGTTGCCTGCCCTGAAGCCCTGGAAGGCTCAGGGCCTTCCCGGGGGAGGGTCGCCATTGTCTCTGGGGCCGCAGTGCAGGGTCTGGACGGGGCAGGTCAAGCATGCCTGAGGCTGCTGGACAGACACCAGCCATAAAGGGTCTAACTGTGTGTGTGTGTGTGTGTGTTAGGGGGCGGGGATGGGGAAGGGCGGGGAGGAAGAGCAGAGAGGATCTCTGGGAAGTGCAGAGACGCCACCTCCCCAGCAGGTCAGGGACTACCAAGGTCACCAAGAGTGCCCATGGAGCCAGGGACCGAGTCCCACCGTGCTCACGGCCGCCCTACGAGAGAGAGGCCGCCCAGTTCACAGGTGGGGAAACAAGGCCTGCAGCCGCCCAGGTCAGTGGAGGTAGTGTCAGCCCCTTTCCTGGATGAGGAGACTGAGGCTCAGAGGGGTCAGCCTCCTGCCCACAGTCAGTTCACAGGTGGTGACCCAGGCCCGGTGACATGAACCAGCCTCCCGGGTCAGAGGAGGTGGTGTCAGCCCATTTCCTGGATGAGGAGACTAAGGCTCAGAGAGGTCAGCCTCCTGCCCACAGTCAGTTCACAGATGGGGACCCAGGCCCAGGGACATGAACCAGCCGCCCGGGTCAGGCAGGGGAAGGGCAGAGCCAGGCTTTGACCTGGGCAGCCTGGCCACTCAGCCCCTCCAGCGGTGACCAGAGCATCTGTCTGCTGAGGCCTGAGACCAGCTCCTGCCTCTACCCGGTTCCATGTGGTTCCCTGAGCAGTAGCTGCACCCGATTGCGGGGCCTGCCGGGTGCAGGACTCGCCTCGGGTCTGAGGAAGAGCCCCAGGCAGTCCAGGGCCCCTCCCTGTGCACTCCGAGGTCACAGCCGGAGGTGCCTGTGCTGGAGGACCACGCTGCCCGTGTCTGGGATGGTGCCCACCTCGGCCTCACCCTGCCCCCACCCCAAGACGTCAGCCTCCAAGGAAGGCTGGACCCACCATTGCGGCCTGCCACTGTAGTCAGCAACTATCTGGTTCAAGGGCTGGTGTCTGGAAGGACGCTGCCCCCCAACAACCACCTGCAAGGCCAAGGATGGGCCATGCACACGTTGGGCTGTCGCTTCCTTAAAGACACATTTCAGGGTCTGGGGCCCGTGGGAAAGGCAGTGAGGGGCCAGCGTGTTGCAGGGGGATGGGCTTGGCTCTGAGATGCCAGAGACCCGGGGGGCAGCCCTGAGCCTGGGGCAGCTGCCTGGGCCTCTGTCTCCACATCCAGAAATGGGGACATGGGAGCCTGCCTTCCTGACCCGTGGGAGGGCCCCGGAGTACGGTGCACATGCTGTCGGTCAGCGCTGAGATGTGGGCTGCTGGGCCTGGCTATCTCCTCCGGGAGGCGGCACCAGGCCGGGGCGATGGGAGCTCAGGAGGGCAGGAAGGGCAGCCCGTGCGGCGACGGGCACAGAGCAGGTTCCGAGGACCGTGCGGAGCTCGCGCCAGGCATCTGCTCAGCCCCTAGGCCTCCAGAGGTTGGGGGCAGGATGCAGGTGCTCCCACTGATCAGGCTCCACGGCCAGCGGGCAGGGGCGGGGTCCCATGCCGGGGTCAGGAGTCAGCGTGGGAGCGATTCTGCCCGCTCCTGGCCCCCTGCTCGGGGTGGGGTTGGGGGCGGGTTGCCTCGTCCCCTGTGCTTTGGGGGGCTGATGACGCTGGCTGCCCCCACTGCTTGGGGAAAGCTGTGAAGTCAAGTCAAGCGAGGCCCCAGGGTTGTGGCCGAGGCCTTGGCGATGGTCCCCTCGGGCAGCATGGCATGCAAGGGGCTGGCTCCCTCCGACACCAACAGAATGGAAGGGGGGTGTCTGACCCTGTGTGTCCCGTCTGGGCCCCTGCCAGCCCCCTCCACACACAGCGGCTGTGAGGTTAAGACAGAGCTGCAGTGTCAAAGTTGGTCTGGGAGGAGACCCCAGGATTCCGCGGGAGCCGGGGGTTTGCAGGGCGGTATCAGCTCAGACAGCCCCCGTGACCCTGCAGCAGCCGCTACAGCTGGGTCAAGTGCGAGCTGCTTTCTGCCTCCTTAGGCCATGAGGTCAGGGTCGGGGAGGGGCGTCCTTCCCAGGGCAACAGCGACCAGGAAGTCTGAGCAGGGTCCGCTGGACTCCACAGCCACTCTCGTCTCTACTGGGCCCCTTCCCCCCGTGCTGGGATCGAGTCTAGTCTGGGCCCAGCAGATGGTGGGGTGGGGGGTAGGAGGGGCTCCACGCACCTTAGGAAGAGCTCTATGTGGACCACAGCCGGCGCGATCTTCTCCACCACATCGGCAATGAAGTTGAACTTGTACCGCGGGCTGGTCAGCTGGTGGAGACCTGTACTGGCAGGAAAAACCGGGTGCATTAGTGAGGCCCAGACCTCCAGGCACAGGGCTCGCTTGTCCCAAGGGTGGCAGACGCCGGGCTTCCGCACCTTATATCGCCAGGGCGGCCGGAAGGCTCAGAGAGGTCAGGACACTTAGGCTAGGACACGTAGCACTCACAGAAAGTTCGGGCTGGACCTATCTGGGCCAGCTGCCAAGGGCCCTTGCCCTTTCTCTCCTAGACAGCAGTGGCTGGTGTGAGGAAACCGTCCCCCACCCCAGCTTGTAGCTCTGGCCTGTCCCTGCAGGCCCTGGGCCCGTGCAGTGGTTGGACATGGTCACGGTCAAAGCCCCCAGCCGTGGGGCGGCCCCCTCCTGGACCATGTCTGGCTGCCGCTGTCTGAGTTGCCAGGGCCCCTCCACGTGTGTGTCAAGCTTGGCCCGGCCCCAGGACAGCCTGCCAGGCAGCTCGCGACCTTCCCTGGAGCTTTCACCAGCTCAGATTTCTGTTGCCATCAGCAGCTGCCTGCCGGGACCACAGGCCTGAGGCATGTGGGTGCCACGAGACCCACTCCCCTTGGTCTCCCTGTGGGCACATGTGCTGGGGTCTCCCAGGTCCTCCACTAGACAGCAGGGTCATCTGTAGCCCGTGCTGCTCAGCACTGCTTCTAAGAGGCTCCCAGGGCCCGAAAGGAGCAACGGGCTGGGCTCCAGCTGTGTGGCTTCAGGCAAATCGCTACAGTCTCTGGGCCTCTCCACCCCTGCCCGCTCCAGAGAGCTGAGGGAACAGGCCGTGACTTGCAAACCTTAAGGCTCCCCGAAGTTGCTGAGCAAAGAGGGCTCAGCCCGTAAAGCCCAGCCCCGCAGCTGAGGGTCTCTGGGAAGTGACTGGACACCAGGATCTAGAGAAAATCTGGTTTTTCCCGACTGTCCAAAGGGACGGGAAGGAGCGCAGGCCCACAGTCGGGGCCTCGGAAGCCTCTGTGGACAAGTGAGGTCCCCACCCACAGCCGGACTCATCTCCCCAGCTGTCCAGGGGGCAGCCGGGGCAGGGGTCATCAGTTCCATCCCAAAGGTAGAAAAACAGAAACTCCATTGAAGGAGAGCCAGGCTCTGGACGGGGCCACAGATCTCCCTTAGGTGACCCTTAGGCCACCCACCTTAGGGACCCCCTCCCTGCCAGATCCCCCACTCAAGGCCCTGACTGTGCATTAAAGCATGACTGGGACTCAGGGCCCAGAAGAGAGCTTGCCTTGGGCTCTGTGGTCAGGGGAGGCGAGGAGGGCCTACCCTACTGATCCTGTGATGTCTGCCTCTCAATCAGCCCATGGTCACTGACCGTTCAGGGCCCAGCCTCCCGCGGTCAGCCTGAATCAAAGGCCGCCTGTCCAGGGTGGCGGGAGCCTAGCTGGGATGTGCCCCACTCTTGGCTCCTTGATGATCAAACGGTGGGCCGCCAGGGACCCCCTGCAGAGGCAGAGCCCAGTGGAGGGGTGGCATTTCAGGTTCAGAGGTTGTGGTCAGAGACCTGGGGCCCACCCCAGGCCAGGGCTCTGTGGCTCCCAGCACACACAGGTGCCCAGCACGCTTATTTCCATGTGGATTGCTAGTGGTCCCCGAAATTCTGGAGAAGCTACTGGCCAGCTAGCCCGTGGAGGCTGAGGCTAGCTCTGCGGCCCTGCCCAAGGGCGCTGGGAACCTGCATTCATGTCTGCCTTCAGGGCGGAGGGGCCACTTCAGGATCTGCGGTCTCACAAATTTCTCCCCTACCAGGCAACCCCTATGTCCCCAAGGTTCCCGGACAACCCAGGCAGCGGAGGGCTTGGCACTAGGCCTGGACATTCTTTAGTCCGGGCTCGTGCCCACCCCCACTCTGCACTGGGGTGGGCAAGGCCAGGTGTCGCCCCTCCCGGTAGGGCCACTCACCCCCAGGCCCTGCTCCGTCACCCGCTGTCTGTGCCTCCTCCCACCCGCAACTCTCCCGAGCCCTCCCCACCACGATGCTCCGGCCCGTCCCAGGTGCAGCTCAAGCCCCTCCCCCTCCAGGCAGCTCCCCCTCCCCCCACGGCCGGCAGGTTTCCCCCAGATCCTCCTTGGGGCTCCCGGCATAAGACCGGTCTGCCGCTCTCGCTCTCATGGGGTGCCGAGCACCTTCTGGGCACACAGCCCGTGCTGGGAACGGGCCAGTGGCCGGCCAGTCCCAGCACTGTGCGACCAGCGATGGGACCGAGGCAGGCCTGGGGTGTGCTGTGGAGTCCAGTGCCTGGAAGGGCGCACTGGGTTGGGGGAGCAGAGGTGCAAAGACACAGCATGAGGGCAGCTCTGGGTGGATCTGGCTGAGCGCAAACTGGGCCCAGTGTGAACAAGGCAGAGAAGGGTGAGAGCATCCGGCCAGAAGAGGCCGTGCCACCATGCAACCCCGTCCCCGGCCTCGGGGACCCCGTCCCCAACCTCAGGGACACTGACTCCATCCCCAACCTCAGGGACCCCGTCCCTGACCTTAGGGACTCCGTCTCTGACCTTAGGAACTCTGACTCCATTCCTGACCTCAGGGACCCCGTCCCCGACCTCAGGGACTGAGTCTATTCCCAACCTCAGGGACCCCATCCCTGACCTCAGAGACCCCATCCCTGACCTCAGGGACCCTGTCTCTCATCTCAGGGACCGCGTCCCCGACCTCAGGGACCCCATCTCCGACCTCAGGGACACTGACTCCATCCCCGACCTCAGGGACTGACTCCATCCCCAACCTCAGAGACCCCATCCCTGACCTCAGGGACCCTGTCTCTCATCTCAGGGACCGCATCCCCGACCTCAGGGACCCCATCTCTGACCTCAGGGACACTGACTCCATCCCTGACCTCAGGGACCCCATCTCCGACCTCAGGGACTCTGACTCCATCCCCGACTTCAGGGACTTCATCCCCAACCTCAGGGGCCCCGTTCCCAACCTCAGGGACTCTCACTCCATCCCTGACCTCAGGGACCCCGTTCCCCATCTCAGGGACCCCATCCCCAACCTCAGGGGCCCCGTCCCCGACCTCAGGGACCCCATCCCCGACCTCAGGGACCCCGTCCCCGACCTCAGGGACCCCCGTCCCCGACCTCAGGGACCCCGACCTCAGGGACCCCATTCCCGACCTCAGGGACCCTGTCCCTGACCTCAGGGACTTCATCCCCGACCTCTGGGACTCTGACTCCATCCCCGATCTCAGGGTCTCCAGAGCTTTGGGCACGTCTGCTCCCCACTGGCTGACCCTGCCCAGCAGGTCCTGCCAGCTGGCAGAGCATGCCCCGAGCTGCCCAAGCCGCTGAGGCGCTGACCCGGCCGCCCGCAGATCCGGACCGCACATGGACCATCCCCCAGATGCTCTTCTTTCCAATGCAGCCTCTCCAGAGATGAGTTAAAATAGGCCACACTCGATTTCATGTAACGATTTGAAAACAAAAACCCCCTGTAAAACATTCACAGGTTACAGGCTGGTGGGAAAACACATCACAAGATTTCATGGCGGCCACCAGGGCAGAGGCAGAGCGATGGGCGACTGCGCTTCGGTTTGTGAATTTCCTGAAGGTTCTCCTCTAGGCAAGTTAGACGCAGATAAAACAGAGACTGGAGAGAGGGAGGCCTGGTCCGGGCTGTGTGTGCATGCGTGTGTGTGTGCTCACGCGCATGCGCGTGCATGTGTGCGTGCATGCGTGTGCATGTGTGTCCACAAATGTGTGCGTGCATGTGTGTGCACATGCGTGCATGCACGTGTGTGTGCACGCGTGTGTGCGCTGGGCTAGGGGGGTATGAGAGCAAGAGTTTCCAGCACCGCAGGTGGCAGGGCCCTGGTGGCTGCAGGAACCCCAGGGAGAAGGTGGGCAGGACTTACCTCCCACCCATGCACCAGCTCCTTTGGGACACAGCAGACCTGTCGAGATGCCCCACAGCCCAGCTGTCACCAGCAGAGGTGACCCCCAAGGCAGCCCCTGAGAGGGGGAGGGTGGGAAGGATGGAGAGCAGGGATGCTCTGCCAGACCCCAACTGACCCAGCAGCACACAGTAGGTCTGCAAACACCACCACAAAGGTTGTTCAGCCTGCTAAGCAGCTCTCGCCGTGAGAGCCGTGTGTCAGGAAACAGGCTGGAGGTAAAGACGGTTGAGGGTGGACACAGGCCTGGTGCCTCCAGACCCTCTGTCCTCCCCGACCCTGGGCCCCTGCAGAGCTCCTGGGTCAGCCAGCTGGTTCACAGCAACACCCCCCCAACCCCGGAACCAGGTCCTGCCCCTTTAAGAGGGCGAGGTGGGTGGTGGGGCTGGGGGGGAGGCGGGGCAGGGCGGGCTGCCTGGGCCGCCCCCCCACACACAGATGAGTCATCCCATGAATCAGTGGGAAAGGAGAGACGCGGTTCCCACCGCCTCGCTCCACATGAAAACCGCGGGCCCCACGGCTGGGAGGCGGACTCTGTTTATTTGGGGGGTTTTTGACAACCCCCACTCTGGCCTCACCCTGTCCTGGAGCCAGAGTTCTGAAGTCAACAGTCAGTCTTGACCAGATTCAGCTGTTAGCACTTTGTGCGTGTGTGTGTGTTAGCCCTAGCCCGCGGGCCTTGGAAGTCCTAGTCAGGAAGACCTTGAAAACAGCGCAAAGCAGTCAAGGCCAGGTGTCCAGTGGCACCTCCTGGGGATGGGAAAAGAGCCGAGTGTGCCCAGCGCCCGCCTCCTGCGTTTCTGTGCGGCAGCGCTTCCGGGAGGGCTGACAGTGGCGGACCCTGAAAGAGGCTCTACTGTGTGTGCTGACTCTGGGTGCTCACGACGGCCCGGGGAACAGGTGGGGAAGTCCTGGCCCAGGAAGGCAGAGGGACTGGCCCAGGCACCCCACCCAGGGCCACGCGTATTGCTGCACAGGTTGTGAACTGTACAACCCTGGGGCCATTGTTAACAGAGATCACAGCGTGGCAGCTGCCCTTGGAACTGTGCAGTGCGCAACCTGCCCAGCTGTACACCTCACCTGTCTAGCAGACAGCGGGCAGAGCCAGGACTGAGACTCAGGTTCTTTCCCTCTAACTCGGAGGTCACTGCCCATTCTTCTATTGCCTCTTGCAATCAGAAGACTCCCCCGCTACCCCCGTCATCACCCAGCAGTCAGCTAAGAACTGAGGATGGAGGGATCATCAGCAGGTGCCCACAAGGTCCCAGGCTGGGCCCATCCATCCACAATGCTGACAGCCTGCAGGCCAGATGGCAACCTCTCGCCCGGGCTCGGGGACCGGGGCTTCCCCTTTAGTCCCACAGCCTCGCTAGTGCCGTACCCGCCTCCCAGTGGCCTCGGCTGTGGTTCCCCAAGCACGCACGTTCTGAAGTGGCCCCCCCAGCCTTTGTAGTCAGTCCTTCTCCTGCAGACCCCCAGGCCCAGACCCACACACTGCCCCTGGAGAGGCCTCCCTGCCTGACTCAGTGGGCTCAGGGACCAAGCTGTCTCATCTGGGGCCCAAGGCCCTGTGTGACCCCCTCCCAGACCTGTCCTTCAAGAAAGTCCCCATGGCCTGGGCACCCCGACCCACAGCAGTGAGCAGAGAGCCTCAGAGAACGGGGGGCCTGAGAGTGGGTGCACCGTCCCAGGGGCTCCTCCACGGCCTCTCGTCCACACCCCCAGGCCCCACCCACCACCCACAAGGGGCCGCTTTGCAGCCCCAGGGGCTGCCTTCCGGATCTAATTAGTTCCCAGGATGGCTCTCTGCCTGTGTTTTTCTTTTTCTTGAAAACATGCCTGTCCCGGAGTGAACTGTCTCCCCGCAGCCAAAGATGGTGACTTCAGATCCCGCTGCGGCTCCAGGGGTGGGGTAGGAGGGAGGGGGGACCCCTGCTGTTTGTGACCCCCAGGCTCCCATCCCTGGAACACAGGGCTGAGGGCTGCAGCCAGACCTCCACTCCACAGGCCACACCAGCCCAGGCTCTGGGCATTTAGGCTTCAGGGAATTTTCACAGCTGTTCTGCAGGGCAGGGATCATCACGATTGTACAGGCCAGGAAAAAGGCTCAGAGAGGTCAGGGCACCCAGCAAGGCTGGCAGCCAGGTCCCCCGACCCCTGACACGTCTCTTTCTCCTCGTTGGTCCTTGTCCAGGGTGGCGGGCTGTCCCGCTCCCAGGAGAGCCCGGCATGGCCGGTCCTCAGCTTGGGGCCAGCCCAGCTCTTCCGGCTGTGAACCCCACTGCGGCTGCAGCCAACGCCACGGAGCAGAGGGCTCTTCCACCAGCCTGTTTGCGCTTTATGAAGGGACGCCACAGGCCAGGCAGGACTCCAGGCCACCCGGAAGCTAAGGTGGGGTCAACCCCCTGGTCTTCCTCTTACAGGAAGCCCTCCCTGCCCTACTGGCCCATCAGTTGACTCCTCTGGCCCATCGGTTGACTCAGCTGTGACGTGGGGGCTAAATGAGGCCAGTGGAACCCCCGTGGGCAAGGCCTGGCACGTGGCAGCCTTTCTGCCAGCGCTGCCTTCTGGCTCCTTCCCATCCTCAATGGCCCTGCCTCCCTCTCATAAACTCCATGCACGTCAGAAACGTCGACTTGGCAATGTTTAGGTTTGTTCCCACCAAGGCCTGTTAACCCTTACACGGGGGTAAATTATCTCATCGACTGTCAGTGATCCAGGGAGGAGGGTCTGTTGGCCCCCCTTCACAGATGGGGAAGCTGAGGTGTGGAGAGCCTAGACTTGCAGGGCCTCACCTCGGGAAGTGGTGGAACTCGAACAGAACTGGGTCTCAGTCCTGGCTCTGCTAGAGGGCTAAAGCATACAGTCGGGCAGGTTGTGTGCGGCACAACCCCAGGGGCCCCATGCTCCCCTCTGCAGCAGACCTGGTGTTCTGTTTGGGAGACACACACCCACATGTCCTGGCCATGTCTGTGCTACTCTAGGACAAGGAGTCTGTGCTTTCTTTCTTTCTCCAACTATTCAACACCTTTATCAAAGCTGGGAGGCCACTTCCTCAGGGGCTGGAGGCCTTCCCGGTGGCCAAGACCAGTCTCAGGGCAGAGCTGTCTCTTCCCACCTGCTGACCTCGGGCAGGTGACTGCACCTTGCTGGGGTCTTTTCTTATAAGGGCCATGACAAACACACCCAGACACGACGGGTGTTTAGCCTGCAGCACAAGGCCTCACCTTTGACCCTGGTAAAACCTGCTGGCTTCTCTCCATCAGAGCAGCCCAGGAGGAGGTGTCTTTCAGTCTCTCCGGCAGGACTCAGCCAGTGGCCCACCGCTCCACACCCGGTTTGTATGAACCCTGGGCCTGCAAGGAGGCCACGTGACTCTGCTTGTCCTCATTTCTCCCAGGCTTTCGGCAGCCGAGGGGCACGTGTCGGGCCAGGTGGACGCCGTCAGTGGGTTGAGCCTGGCTCACTTGGGCTCCGGCTCCCCCGGCACAATGCTCGCGGCATGACGGACTCGGGACAGTTCATCCCCCAAGTGGCTGGGTGGTCTCCATCGGGTCCCCTTGGGATGTGGACTTGAAGACAAGCTCAGACCTGGATTTGGACGGGGTGGGGGTGGGGCTCCACGGGCCCCGCAGGTCATGGAGGGGGCTCCCACAGTCAGGAGGGGCGATGAGCCTGCGGCCCTGCCCCAAACCTCGGCCGCCCCCTCTCAATGATGCAAACACAGCAACACAGCAGTACCAACCCAGGGACAGGGCCGCTCGCCAGCCAGGCTCCTGCCGCGGAAGCCCGTCTCCCACTGGACACCCTCCACGCCAGAACCCATGCCAGAACCTAAGCAGAGCTCTCCAAACCTGCTCTTTCAGGACAGGCCCAGCCACCCGCCCGCCCTGCACCCTGCCCCCTCAGTCATGAGACCCCAGAACCTCTGGGGCCTGTCCCCCTCAGCTGCCAGCTGAGCTCAGACCCACTCAGGCACCAGACTCCCATGAGCTGGGCCCCACGCCCCGCTCTGCACACCTGTTACCCAGAAGCTTCAGGGGTCTCTCACTTCCTGAAGATGGCTCACCCTCACTGCTCCTCCCGCCTATGCTTAGCATTTCCTGCTATCCTCCTCTGCACAGGCTCTGCCTGCATCGGCCATCTCCACGGCTGTTTAGATGCCACCTCCTCCAGGAAGCTCTCCCTGATTGCTCCCTCTCATCCCAGAGATGTGTTCTCCCTCCCCTTCATGGCACAGATGATCAGAGATTTCACAGGGACTTGGCTGGTGGTGGTGGTGGCAGTGGACAGGAAGCAGAGCCCAGGATATACTGAGCTGGTGGGCTGCATGGGAAGTCCTGCTCGGTCCCCAAAGGCAAGTGGGGGTCCCGTGTGGAGATGCATGGGAAGGGGACAGGCCTGGGGAAGGCAGGACCGGATGGGGTGCTGTGGGATCCCAGCGCACCTCCAGATCAGCTTTAGGGAGTGTGAGGTGGCGGGGTGAGGGTGCTGTCCAGGCCCTGGCCGGGAAAGGATGGCGGCACAGCAGTCCAGGCCCTAAGCTCCTCTTGGCCGCATCCCTGGCTCCTCACAGGTCCTCAGGAGCCACCAGAGGCTGCAACTCAGCCCCTGGTCCGGGCGGGGGAAGGGGAGAGGTGGGGGCCCTGGTGAGTCCTGAGTGCAAGGCCCGGGAAGCTGCTAAGAGGATTAAACACCGAAAGTCAACAAAGCTCTTAAATAAACAGAGCCCAGAGTCTCCACTGGTACCTGCTCTGGGGCTGAACAATAAAAACTGATGATTAAATGCCACGTTGTGAATTGCCCTCCAGGATTCTTGCTGGGAAAATCCCAGGGACAGGGTCGGACAACTGACCTTTCAGCGACCGAGAACGAATGAACTGCCCTGGGGCTCGAAATTCTGAATTGCAGACGCGCAGGCCTCCTGGTCTGCAGCTGTGGGCAGAGGCTGTGAAAAGAGACCCCTCTGCTCCATGCAGACGCAGCTTTCTGGCCTTTCCTTTCCCCTTGATGGATACTCATCCCCAACACGTAGCATCTGCCTTGCACAGACATGGGAAGGCGTGAAAGCTCCCTGGGTAGGTAGTGAGCCCACCATCACTGGGGGTACGCAAGGAGAGACACCCACCATGTGGGCCGGCCTTTCATTCCAACGGCACCCACTGAGCTCAGCTGCTGGACCAGGCCTGCAGAGAACAAACAGACCAGACGTCCACCCTGTGAGGCTCAGAGCCTGGTGAAGTTGAATAAGACTTTGAGTTAGAGAAGAAATGAGAGGTGGTTCAGAGGAGTCCCCATGGTGCGCCCATGAGGCTGATGCAAGGGACCCCCCAGGCAGTCAGGGAGGGCAGCTCATCTAGGCTAAGGCAAGTCGAGGACTCGGTCCTACGAAGGTGAAGGAACGGGAATTTGGTGCAGCAGACACTGTACTTGCAAAGACCCCGAGGCGGAAAGGAGACCAGTGTGGCTGCAGCAGGGGAGGAGAGGGTGTTGGAGGGGTGGGCAGGGCCAGACGGCACAGGGGGTTGAGGCTCAGGGTAGGTGTTGGGGAACGGCTGCAGGGGTCCCACCCGTGATGGGCAGCATGGATTTATCACGGTCATCCCTGGCCGCTGTGTGAAGAAGTGACCGGAGGGAGGATGAGGGAGGCGGAAAAGGTCCGCGGAGGCCAGCGTGGCTGGAGGGACCCTGGGGGGAACATCTCAAGGTCGAGCTGAGGACCCTCCTGCAGACAGGGAGTGAGGAACGAGGGGAAGTAAGGGGTCAAAGCGTGACGGAGCCTTCTGACCTAAACTCCCCAGGGGTGGTCCTGTCGGACCAGGACACAGGACTTCGGCTCAGGGAAGGAGGGGGCTGGAGACAGGACCCTGGGTGCATCCGAAGGCAAGTGAGGGTGGAGCCGGCAGGACTCACGTCCAGAGGGATATGTTGAAGATAGTAGCCCCTTACCTGCCACCACACGTGGACATCACCCAGTGATTTCTGACCAGGCCCTGGGAAGGCCCGGGGTCGGGGAGTGAGTATCGCCACCAGGGATGCTCTATAGAGGCTGAGCCTATTGGCGCTGGAGACCCAGGCCTCATCCTGACCCCAGACCTTGGGGGCCCGCCGCCCTGCGTGAAGAAGAGTGCCAGCCGGACCCGAGCCAGGCCTGCCTCTGTCATTTCCCAGCCGAGTGACCTCAGCCCCATCACTTGGCCCTTCCCTGCCTCGGTGAGCACATCTCGGGTGCATGAGTAAGGAACGGATTCGCCAAGTGAGACGGCGCCAGCCCACAGGGGCTGGACTCTGCCCCTGCTGCCTTGCGGGAAGCCGGGTGTCTGAGGTCCCTGTGCCCGGGCGCCGGGAGCAGGGGCGGGCCGCGAACCGTGGTGTGCAAGGTACTCATGGGAGGCTGGGCCCATCTGGCCCCGCCCACCGAGGCCGCAGTGGCCGCAGACCCTCTGGGCGCCCCCTGCCCCGGGGGGCTCTGAAGACAGGGCTTGCGGTCTGCGCGGCCACCCGGTGCGTCCGGTCCCTCTGCCTCTGCCCGGCTCCCAGCTCCCTGCGCCCTCCCCATCACCTGTCCAGAGAGCCCGGGTCACCTCCCACCGCTCAGCACTGGAGCTCCGCCTCTGGGGAGCCTCCCAGGCCTCGCCAGGTGGTGGAAAGGGTGGTGGGAGGCGTCAGAAGCGCGGTCATGACACACAAAGTAACCGGCCGTCCGGCGACGGCTGGTTGGAGGCACGTGTCTGCGTGCCGTAGCTCATTACTCTCTGCACCAATTCATCGAAACTGAGCATTCGGTCCACTTGACAGATGAGGAAACTGAGGAGCAGGGCCTCGTGGGCAGCACCGCGTTCGGAGGAGGGGCAGGGCCAGCCCCAGCTGTGGGCCTCCCACTCCGCCCCTGAGCCCTCTGCGGCTGCCTGTGGCCGCCACGCTACCGTTCTCTGCTCAGCCGCCAGTGTCTCCCTCCATCCGTTTCTCCAGGGCCCAGCCGGGCTCTGCCTCATTGCAGGGCGCTTGTTGCCAGCCCACAGCGAGCAGGACACACAGAGCAGGGGCTTCGCAAGCTGGGACTCCATCGGCCAAGAAGAAAGGTTTCATGACGCCCCTGGTGGTCCAGGGACTAAGACTCTGTGCTCCCAACGCGGGGGGCCCAAGGTTCAACCCCTGGCCAGGGAGCTAGGTCCCACTTGCTACAACTAAGAGTTCACCAACCACAACTAAAGATCCCCTGGGCCTCAACTAAGCCCCGGCGCAGCCAGGTAAATGAACATTTTAAAAAAGAATACAACATTTGATAGTTATTAAAGAAAATAAAGGCTTTGAAATGCCTAGACCACCTCCAACCCACTCCAGCCCCTGGCGCCCTGGAGCCTGACTCTAACAGCATCCACTACTTGGGAGAGTTGGCTTTGGGGAGCCCACCCTGAGCCCTCTGCCTATCTGACCTGCCAGCATGGCCTGAGATGGGCCCGCTGGCTCTGAGCCCCAAGGCAGAGGGTGAAGTGGGCACGCAGTAAATGATAACTTTTCCACCCCCATGACATCGAGTGGCCCCACGCCCCCAGTCTCCCAGGCACAATCCAAGCACAAGCCTGACCACATCACACTCACTTCTCTTAAAACCCTTCAAAGGCTGTCCCATATAATCATGGCTAATCCCACATAATGCTTCCCAAACCAGGCTCCCTGGAACCCCGGCGTGCCAGGGGGAGGTCCTGTGCATTCTCCCAGGAAGGAGCTCTTTGCTGAAGTTCTCTTGGGAAACCCTGGGTTTTTATCATTTTGGTTTTTTTTTTTTTTACCTTGTTGCAGGGAGCTCTGAAAGACTCAAGCTGAATGTGACTCCCCACTGCAGGGCTGGAGTTTACTTTCTAGAACGTTTGGGCCCCAGGACACTTGTTTTCAGAATCCCAGACCCGATTTGGGAAGCCTGGCCTACAGGGTGAAATCTAAGGTACAATGTTTATGGGACATGCGTGGTCCTGTCCCTGACAAGCTGTCCAGCCTTGGGTGTCACACACATGCACACACACATACACGTGCACACATACATGCAGGTGCACACACCCACATGCACACGCATGCACGCACATGCACATGCGTGCACACATTTGCACACATGTGCGCACACACACACCCCTGCACACCAGCTGCTCTGGGCTGTGTTCTCCCTGACCTGGCTCACCACACACGGTAAGGTCTCCATGTGGCGATTCACACTGCCTTCTCTTCCCAGAAGAGCTAGCCCTTCAGCCCTTCCAGGCTCCCTGGCTCCCAGGTGGCCTTGTGCCCCACGGTGGAGCCCGTCCTGGGGGTCAGCATCTCCCCAGCTGTGGGCTGAGGGCACACACGGAGCCTGATTCCTCTCGGTTGCTGTGAACTCAGCACAGGGTGCTGTGCTCAGAGCACCTAGGAACCAACGCGGGAGCCTGCCTTCCCAAGAGATGCCCCAGACGAACATGGGCACAGCAGGGTTTTCTAGCATTTTCTTTCACAGGGTCAGCCTGTGTGGCAAGAAGCCACCTGGAGCCAACCCCAGGTTAGGGGGTCTACTCTAAGGTTGGGCTTCTCCCGTGGCCCAGCGGTAAAGAGCTGGTCTGCCAAGGCAAGAGACGAGAGATGTGGCTTCCATCCCTGGGTGGGGAAGACCCCCTAGAGGAGGGCATGGCAACCCACTCCAGAATTCTTGCCTGGAGAATCCCATGGACAGAGGAGCCTGGTGGGCTACAGTCCACGGGGTCCCAAAGGCACGACTGAGCGACTTAGCACGCACGCACGCACGCATGCTCCAAGCTTTGATGGGACTGAGAGATTTCTTACCCCATGGCCTGTCCACACAGAGCCCCCTCACACAGTCCAGAGACGCCACACACTGGCTCACCATTCCTAAACGACCTTCCAGAGACGTATTTCAAATGCAGTACAAAAAGAAAAAAGAAAAGAAAACACCCTATGTGGCTCAACTGCTGTCGTACGGATATCCAGACATCGAAGGCCAGGAAAGAGTGCTTTGCATCCAACTCCCAGGCAGGGCAGGGATGTGGGGACCAGGGGAAATGAGACACAAGGTGGGTACATTTTAATGAAGCTGGAGAAATGCTGGGCGGACCAGGCCCTCTGGGATGGTCAGAGCCCTTGGTCTCACCACCGGTGGGCTACTTCTGCGACCTTGGGGACAGCACTTTGCCTTTCCCCGTCTTGGTTCCCCGACCTGAAAACCGGAAGCCTGGTTAGAGGTCTCTAAAAGAAATCGTCACTTGCCCCCTGGGGAGCGCTCCGCCCTGGCTCTGAGCCCCGTTTCCCA
Source organism: Capricornis sumatraensis (assembly GCF_032405125.1). Lineage (NCBI taxonomy): Eukaryota > Metazoa > Chordata > Mammalia > Artiodactyla > Bovidae > Capricornis > Capricornis sumatraensis. The sequence continues at coordinate 116,707,769 of NC_091075.1, read as the reverse complement.
GGAGACGCTTCTTCATCCCCACGCCCCCAACCCCCAGCGATGCTGGCGCTCCCTCCCCTGCCGAGCGCTTACCCGATGGGCAGGCGCCCTTCTGCAGCTGGCGCACAGGCGTCCCAGAGAGCTGCAGCGCGCGGCGGCTGGCCGCCTGCAGCGCGCACACGTTGGCGTAGGTGTGCCCGTCGGTGCCACACACAGCATGCGCCCAGCGGCAGCGACACAGCCCGCGCACGCACTCCAAGCTCTCCCCGCACGGCGAGTCGACGGCGCGGCCGCACGGCTCGCCCTCGGTGGCGGCGCACACCAGGCAGCAGTTGCAGAGGTCCGGCACGTAGCCGCCAGGGCAACGGGGGCTCGGGCACCGCGACACGTCGCAGCGCGCGGGGCACGACGCGGCTGGGGGCTCCCGGGCCAACGCCAGGGCGGCCAGCGCGGCCAGGAGCAGCGCCCGCGCCTGCATGGCGGACCGGCCGGCGGCGGGCGGCGGCGCGGGAGACCCGCCCGGGGAGGGGGCGCGCACCGAGGCCGCGGCTCTGGGCGCCGACGGAGGGAACGCGGCCACCTGCGCCGGCGGCTCGGGCTCAGGCGGGCGGGCGCCGGGACCGCAGGGACATGCCCGGGGCGCGGGGAACGCGGCGGAGAGGGACTGGAGAGGCGCCCCGTGCCGGCCGGGCCGACAGTCTGCGGGGCGGCCGGCCCTGCCGCGTTTTAAGGCGCCGGCCGCCCGCCCTCGCAGAAAGGGGGTGGCCCGGCCCCTCGCCAGCTCCGCCCCGGCCCAACCGCCGCCCCCCTCCACCCCCGCGCCGGCCTTCCGGGGCCTGGACCCACCCGCGGCCAAAAGCTGGGCCTGCCTGGTCTGGGGAACCGGGTGATGGTTATGCAGCGCCCGCCCGGCGTGTCAGGGGCCTTGTAGGGGAGGAGCCACCCGCGTGCAGGCCGCGGGTACCATCCCGGGAATCTCTGACCCGGCCCGGTTCGTGTCCCAGTTCCAGTGACCTCAGCTACTCCTCCGGGTCCCCCCCTTCAAAGAATGGGCAAGGCCAGACCGTTAGTCCCGGCCCCTCCTCCCCAGCCCGTCTCCTCTCCCTGCCCTGCGGCCCAGCGCCCCCACCCCCACCGCGGGCCTCCTGGGCCTGGGTGCCCTCAGGACTCACAGGCCTGGCCCCCGGCCCACCGGCAGTCGAGGTGGACATCGCCCCCCCCTGGGGAGACGCTGGGGACAGACCTCCAGGAAGCGCCTCCACCCCACCGACCCCGGCCCTTAGAGCTCGGAGGAGTTGCTTTCCCGGGCTCCGCACAAGGTCTGTCTGGTTCCGCCCGAGCTCTCGGTGCCCTGGAACCCTGGCGGGGTCACCTGACAGCCCTGTGCCTCAGTGTCCCCCCTGGGAAAGGGGAAGGCGTAGGGCTGTGCCATATAGGGAGCGTCCCCTGCATTGGGGCATGACATGCAGTCAGCCCACAGGGGGCTGATTATTCTGCACACGTTCTCGGAAAAGACGCTCCAGGCCGGGGACCCTGCCCCGAGGGCCCAGAGCCTGGTGACGGGGCTGCCTGCAGTGTGACGAGGGCTGTGGGCGGGTGTGGTCCAAGGAGAGAGAGGACAGAACCCTCTTTGGAGGTGAGCTTCAAGAGGGTGTAGGGTCTGGACGCTGTAGTGGGCCTGTGGGCTGCTGGCGTCAAGCAGGGAGCTAGTTCCCCCCTGGGTGAAGGCTCAGAAGCAAAGCCAGGTCAGAGGGGAGACCTGTCAGGCGGAGAAAGCCTTCGGCTGAAGATCCTGGAGCTGGGGGTCTGCACCTTCTTTGCAAGGCCCTGCGGCCGCCTGCTGAGGTCTAGAGAGCCCTGCTCAGAATGATGGCTTTACATGCATCAAACAAGCTGCACAGCATTACTGGGGGTGGGGGTGGGGGGAGCCATGCTGTTATGAACACAGTTGTTAAAGTATATGGTAAAGAACCCACCTGCCAACGCAGCAGACTCAAGAGGTGTGGGTTTGATCCCTGCATCGGGGAGACCTCCTGGAGGAGGAAATGGCAACTCGCTCCAGTATTCTTGCCTGGAGAATCCCATGGGCAGAGGAGCCTGGTGGGCTACAGGCCATGAGGTCACAAAGAGTCGGACACAACTGAGCGACTAAACGACAGTGGGGAAACTGAAGCCTTAAGTGAAAGGACCCATCCCTCGCTTTCCTTCTCCCATCTGAAACTGGGGTGCAGGCCCCTGGGGTCGCCTTAGTTTTTGCCTGGAAAGGGCAGGCCCCCCGGTCGCAGAAGCTGCCGTGAGCATGGCTGTCTGGAGGCCCCAAGTGCTTGTGTTGGTAAAGGGAATTGGTTTCCAGGTGTCCTGGCAGTGCCCAGGAGACGGAGGGAGCAGTGCCCCCTGCTGGTCAGACTCTGTCCTGCCTCCGGGTGCAAACCAGGACACCTTCAGGGCTTCCCTTTGGGTGGCAGGAATCCTTCACCACCACCCCTGCTGCCCGCATCTCAGTCTCCCCCAGAGCCCCGCCCCTCCTGAGGGTCAGTTCCGTTCAGCAGTCACTCAGTCGTGTCCGACTCTTTGTGACCCCACAGACTGCAGCACGCCAGGCTTCCCTGTCCATCACCAACTCCCGGAATTTAATCAAACTCATGTCCATCGAGTCGGTGATGCCATCCAACCATCTTGTCTTCTGTCGTCCCCTTCTCCTCCCGCCTTTAATCTTTCCCAGCATCAGGGTCTTTTCTAACGAGTCAGCTCTTAGAGGCCAAAACATCAGTCCTTCCAGTGAACACTCAGGACTGATCTCCTTTAGGATGGACTGGTTGTCCTTGCAGTCCAAGAGACTCTCAAGAGTCTTCTCTAGCACCTCAGTTCAAAAGCATCAATTCTTCGGTGCTCAGCTTTCTTTATGGTCCAACTCTCACATCCATACATGACTACTGGAAACACCATAGCTTTGACTAGACAAATCTTTGCTGGCAAAGTAATGCCTCTGCTTTTTAATATGCTGTCTAGGTTGGTCATAGCTTTTCTTCCAGGGAGCAAGCGTCTTTTAATTTCACGGCTGCTGAGGGTGGGCATCCTCAAAGCTCTAGGATGCCCCTGGGTGGAGCTTCAAGGACGCTGGAGGTTCCTCCTGTTTATTATTCATTACATTTAATCCCCCAGCCCCCACCACTGCTCTCAGTACTAAAGAGGTGGTGGTGGTGAAGGATTCCTGCCACCCAAAGGGAAGCCCTGAAGGTGTCCTGGTTTGCACCCGGAGGCAGGACAGAGTCTGACCAGCAGGGGGCACTGCTCCCTCCTTTACAAACAAGATCAAGGTAAAAAGGAAAGAAGAGAAACCAAGTAAAGCCAAAAACAGTGATAGAAAAACAAAAAACCAGGAAGCCAGAGTTAGGGCTGGTCCACAAATTGTTGCCCTGAGATGCTGTTTTTTGGTGTTTGGTCCCCAACCTATTTGGCACCAGGGACCAGCTTCCTTGAAGACAACTTTTCCACCAACCCGGGCTGGAGGGGATGGTTTCGGGATGAGCCAAGTGCGTTACATTTTTTGTGCACTTTATCTCTATTACATTAGCCCCATCTCAGAACATCAGGCACCGGGTCCTGGGGGCTGAGGACCCCCGTTTCAGTGCATGACTGTAAGTTTGGCCCCCAGCCTCCTAGCAGCCGGGGCAAGGAGGGAGGTGAGATGCCCGTGTTGCAGAAACAAGCCGCCACTGCAGAGCAGCCTGACTTCTCACTACGGAGAGGAGAGAGCGTCCCCAGGGGAGCCTCAGAAAGGATGCTGTGGTATGTCCAGGCACCCCCATAGCGGGTCCCGCGTGGCTCCCCAGAAAACAGCTCTCAGTGGGAACGAGGGGCAAGCAGCCTAGGCGTGCTTCAAGAAATGCCATTCGTTAGCAGGTGGGATTCAGACGCCCCGGGCAGGCAGGGGAGCTCTGCAGTGGTGCCTAGGCCTGGCAGAACATCCTGGAAGCTCATTCAGGAGCGAGAGTGTGTGATACTGAAAGTGATGAGAACCGGCCTCACGGATTCATAAGCATGTCTTCCCTGCACACGTCCTTGCCCCCATGACACATTAAACCGCAGGGAAAGAGCTCCAGGAACCTTTGTTCAGTGCACGGGCTGGGTCGGCCCATCCAACTAGTGGCCCACAACCCAGTAGGGCAAGAAGGTTCCAGAAGAGGTGGGAGGCCCGAGAGGACTGAAGGCCATCAGAAACAAGTCAGAGAGGGCCCCGACACTCTGCTTCGGGGCCCTCTAACAAAACATAGCCCGGGGGACCAAGGTAATCTCCCCATAGCCTGGCGCCCAAGGGCCCCAAGGGTTGCCCAGCACGTTCCTGACCACCAGCAGAGCAGCGGCAGGCCAAGGACAGTCCTGCTTCCTGCAGACTCTGCCACCTCTGTGAGCTGGGGGAGAAGCGCCCCCCAGGAAACACCCACAAACTCTTGGGCCAAGGGGATGCTTTCTGTGGGGCTCAAGGTCTTGCACCTGCCGGTAGGGCTTCCTGCTACAGAAAGTGATCTTGCTTCAGCTCTCCATCACAGTACGGTCACCCTGTGGGTCTGGCTCCCATCTAGACATCAGCCCCCTTGTGTCTCACCTCCCCAGCGCTGGCCAGGCTGGGCGTCGGCCAACGTTACTCCCACTGATGGGAATGGGGTCGGCTCCCTCCAGGGGGGGACCTGAGCTGGGCCAGGGTGTGTGGGCCCCCTGGGGCACCCCCATCCCATGCCTCCATCTCTGCACAGAGCTGGACAGCCAGCGGGGCCTGGGTCCCCAGGCTCTGGGCAGCCTCTGTCCTTTGACCTCAGCTTTGTCTACAGCTTCACTCTGGATGAGGTCATGACTCATGTAACTTTGGGGACCTGAAGGCCATCCCAGCCACACCTCGGCCTGCAGTAAGACTCATCAGTGAGTGACTCAGAGGGTGGGCCCCTGCACAGGGTTGGGGTGGGGAGGAGGGTCGGGGTGGGTGGGACCCGCTCTGTCTTCAGCCCCCACCCCCTGGGCCCTCCCCACACTTAGAGGAAGTGAGTCCTTCAGAGAGAGAGACTTCTCTCCCCAGCCCTGTGCCCACCCTGGCCCCTGGCCTCAAGGGGAGGAACACGGACAGGCACCAGCCAGCACTCAGGACTGCTCAGGGAAATAGGGGCTATTATGATCCCTGCTTCCTGGGATCCCTGATAGCTCAGTTGGTAAAGAATCCGCCTGCAATGCAGGAGACCCCGGTTTGATTCCTGGGTCGGTAAGATCCCCTGGAGAAAGGATAAGCTACCCACTCTAGTGTTCTTGGGCTTCCCTGGTGGCTCAGCTGGTAAGGAATCCACCTGCAATCCGGGAGACCTGGGTTCAATCCCTGGGTTGGGAAGATCCCCTAGAGAAGGGACAGGCTACCCACTCCAGTATTCTGGCCTGGAGAATTCCACGGACTGTATATATAGTCCATGGGGTTGCAAAGAGTCAGACAGGACTGAGTGACTTTCAGAAAAAAAGAAATATCCCTGCAAGTGAGGCAGCGAAGGCCCAGAAAGGTGGAGTAACGTGCCCAAAGGCACACAGCCCGCCCCAGACAAAGCCAGCTATGGACTCAGGCTGTCTGGCTCCAGAGTTCATGCCCACGGCCAGTCCCCTGCGCTGTCTCGGGGCGACCACACTGTGACTGCACATCCAGGAGATGCTGGGGCAGAGGGAAGCCCGGGGACTGGGCAGGGGCCACTCTGGGGCCCCCGGAGAAAGAGGGCCTTCCCCGAGCAGGCTCTGAAGACAGGAGGGGCTTGCCAGGCAGAGCAAGAAGACAGGGGGCCCCAGGAGAGGTTCAGGGCTGCAAAGGGGGGCAGCAGGGCTCAGGAAGACAGGTCTTCTCCCTAGGGCAGCAAGGACCCCCGGAGGAGGGGAAGCAGCAGCGTGGCGTGGGGTTACCTGAGGGCCCGGGTGGGCCAGAGCAGGGTGTGTCAGGGTCCCAGGGGCAAGCTGATGCTTTGGCCCCAAGTTGTATGCAAAAAAATGAAAGAAAGCCTGACTGCAACTGGCTTCAGCTGAAGAGGGCATATGTGTGCAACTTCCCCACAGGTCCCGGTGGGCTGGCATCAGGTGTGGCTTGATCCAGGAGCTTCTAGTGTCCTGTGGCCCATCTAGGCTGTGCTCCCCGCAGCACTGGCCCGGGGGGTTGCAGGACAGCTGTCAGCAGAACCAGACCCACATACTCTGAGGGTCCTTTTCCCTCGCAGTCCTAGCAAAAATCTCAGTGTGTCCTACAGTGGTTCTCACCTCCATCCCCGACTCAGTCATGAAGGCAGCAGAGTTGGGGGCTACCGGCAGTCCAGCTCTGATCACCTCCTGCTGGGCTCAGCATTTCCCAACCAGATGACCGTCCCAGATGGCAGGAAAGTATGCCTCAGAGACTGAGCTGAAAGGAGCTGCCCTGTGACTGACCCTTCACAGGCTTGCACACTCTGCTTGCACACCCCTGGTGATGGGGAGCTCACTACCCATCAAGGCAGTCTTTTCTGTTGTTAGAGTGCTCTTTCTCTGATTGAGCTAAGTGCTGCTCCTGCAACTCCCACCTGTGGGCTTTGCTGGACCCCAGGAGGCTGGGGAGAAAACGCTGATTCCTCATCTCCAGAAGAAGACTGCAAACATCAGAGGCTGGACCTCACGTTCTTCCTTCTCTTTTTAGTTCCCGTGTGACCCTGGGCCTCAGTTTTCTCTCTATCTGGAGAATGAAAAGGAAACCTTCCTGGGGCTCCTAAGAACCATCAGAGGCAGGAGGTAGAGCTGTAAGATGCTCCCCAACATTCCTGCCCCCGGCGGACACATCCTTCCCACTCTCTTTGAATATGGGTGGGCCTGGCCTAATCTTAAAAGGCCCTGGGTGCTTTCTGAAGTCAGACACACAAGTGTAGAAAGATTGGAAGTGTGAGGGACCCGTGGAGGAGGTCACAAGGCAAGGATCTGGGGTGACCTCTAGGAGCTACGTGGTCCCCAGCCAACAGCCTGCAAGATAGTGGGGATCTCAGCCCTACCCACAAGGAAAGGAATTCTACCAGCAACCTGAAGGGCCTGAAGATGTTCCCCCTGCTGAGCCTGCAGCCGGGGGTGTGGGCCGCCGAGTGAGGACCGGCTGAAACGTGCCGGGGTCTTGACCCACAGAGACCAGGAGAAAATAAACATGTATGGTTTCCAGCCACTAGGTTTGTGGTGAGCATAGAGAACACATATAGGCAGTGAGGACTGAGTAAGTGGGTGGCTGACTCAGAGGAGCAGAGGGAGCGAGTCAGGGGAGCAGCTGGGGGGCTGGGGGGACAACGGCCTGGAGGAGGGGAGGCACCCCCTGCACCCCGGGGCCAGGCCCCAGCCCCGGGAGACAGCCACTCCAGAGCCCTGCAGGCTGGGCCAGGTCTGCCCTTTCTTGCGAGCTTTTTTTTTTTTTTTTTAAGTTCCAGGGAGGATACAACAAGGTGGGCACTATTTATACCCACCAAATGGGAGGAGAAAACCAAGCCGGGAGGGCTTGTGGTTTTCCAAGGCCCCAAAGGCATTAGGTGATGATGGACCCAGGGTTAGAACACAGGTGGGTCTGACCCCAAAGCTCATGCTCTTACCTCACCCCACATTTCTGTTCTACGTCCATTTTACAGAAGGGAAAACCGAGGCTCAGGAAGGGGAGGTGGGTTGCAGAGACACCAGGCTAATTGATAACAGAAGGTCACACGGACTGAGCCTGTACTACGCAGAAGCCCAAACACCTGTATCTGACCCTGACCACGTGCTCCGGCTGACGTGCTCATTTCACAGATGAAGAGGGAACCGAGAGGGTCAGTAATTGTCCGAGGTCACAGAGCAAGCGAGGGAGCTACAGGTCGCGATGGGAACCCAGGCAACGTGCCTCTCCTACAAGAGCTGGTTCAGAGCCAGCAGACACTGAGGACTGGGTAAGCAGAGCTGGTAATAAGGAGCGGACAGACGTCTGTAAGGGGCCCCAGCTGAATGAAATGACGAAATCAGGGCCACCCGGCCAGCAGGGCTTTGTCCTTTTCCCTTCTTTTAAGACAACAGCTTTCAGCTTTGACTGTCTACAGCCCAAGACTTTCTTGGAAATGACCCTGCCCGCCCCACCCCAAAGCTGATAGGAGTTGGATGTGAAACTTCCCCTAGATGAGACTGCCTCCCCACGCCTGGGAACGTACATATTGTCCATCCTGTCCAGCAAGGCAGCCCTCCCTGGACTGCCGGCTCACCCCCCTCCCACCCCAGCTGACGGTGCAGCTGTCCTGGAGGCTGCTTGGCCTCTGGCCACTCTCTGAGGAGCCTGAGACCCTCCTCCATCCTCCCCAGAGCTGTGGCCGAGCAGATTCCCAGAGACTCACACTGGCCCCCTAGGGTGTCAGGCCGGCTGGCTGGGTGGGGATCTCGCGCCACTTTCCCCCAGCCCCTGGGCCACGCTGCCCTTCGGGACCCCTGAGCTGTTTCCACACATTCCTGGCAGCCTGCTGCACCGAGGACGAGCCAGAGAGGAAGGGCTGCAGAGCTGAGGGCGAGGAGGCCGCCTCTGGCCCTCTGGGGGCTCCCCTCCAAGCTTTCAAGCTGCTAAATGGGGCCCAGGTGCTGCCCAGGCCCCCGCCCCCTCAACGGTCCACATTCACGCTCTTCCCCAGCATGCTCCACGCCCAGGTTTACCCCTCACGGGGTCCCTGCAGAGAAGCTCCTGCCATCCCCATGTTACAGGCTCAGAGAAGGGGAAGTGGCTCCTGCAGGGCCACACGGCCAGGGCACGGAAGACAGGGTGCTGGCCCACGGGTTTCACGGCTGGGCCCTGGTTTGTGGGGTGCCCAGTTGGAGACTGAGGTCACACAGTAGCCAAGGTGAGGTGGTCCGGGCCTGCGGGAGCCCCTTGAGAGGCTAGAGGGCCTCCGGGCAACCTCCTGATGACCTGCACCCCTGGCAGGGATGGGAACCCCTCCTGCACACCTGCCAGGGCAGCCTGCCCTGCTTTGTTCCTGGGCCCGGGAGACCCTCACACCCACGTCTCTTGAGCCAGGCTGGGCTCCCCTCTGCCTCTCAGCCCACCCGGTGACAGTACAAGCTCTGGAGGCAGACCCTGGTGCCTTTCTGGAACTGCCTATCATTTATCCATCACGTGGAGCCTGGTTTCCTGACCATCCTGAACCTCACGTGGGTCTGAACCCCAGTGCCTTCAGGGGTGAGCCCTGATTGGCTGAGCTCATCAGCATATCCTACCCCCCTTCCATGGTGATTGGTTCAGGGGCGAGTCCTTTAGCCAATGAGAGCCAATCTGCATGACGGATCAATCATTCACTGGCACTGTCAGGAAGAAGCATTTCTTTCTACACAGACTCTTTTCCTCCGTGTGGGAGCCATGAAGAGTGACCAGTCGCCATCTGATGGTCTTGAGGGAAAAGTCTGCCTTGGAATGGAGCCGCTTGAGGAGCGGAAATGAGCAGAGGAAAGAAAGCAAGCTGGTCTTCAGCCTGGATTGAGCAAAGGAGAGAAAGCAAGCTGGTCTTGAGCCTGGATCGTGCCACGCCTGAAGCTGTTTCTCAGCTGTCAGATGATTGAGCCAAGTAATGCTGAAGTCAGCTTGATTGAGCTTCCTGTGTTACCTACAGCTCAGATTGCTGTTCAGGGTCTGTGCCCAGCCAATCCTGACGATAAACATAGATTCACAAGAACTCAGCCACTTGGTGGGGGTTACGCCACTGAACGGACTGCCTGCCATGTGCCGGAAGCTGTCTATTTTACGTCCCCACGACGAGGTTCCCTTTGCGTGGGCGAGGATCTGAGAATGATAGATCACCGACCCTTACCCAAGGCTAGGATTTGAACTTGGGTCTGTCCAACTCCACAGCCCCTGTGGGTTCTCTGCCCCTGGGCAGTCCCTCCCAGGGCACCGCCTGTGAGCTGGAGCCCAGAGCCTGGCCACGCTGGACATCTGGGGAGGCTCTCCCAGGTGGACCCCCATCCTGCCAGCCAGCCTGGCAAGTACGCGGGCACTCCTTGGACCGGGAGTGTTGGCTGGCTGGGGGCATCCCTGAAGGGGGTGGGAGAGGGCACAGTGTTGGCCCGAGCCGGCTCCAGGGTGCAGGCGGCTCCTAGCTCAAGTTGTAGGTTCTGCCACGTCCTTAGCTCACCCCTCCCTCCCCAAACCCGAATGTCAGTCCCCATCCCACCCAGTGACTGAGTGGACGCGCATCCTGTGGCCCCTTCCCAGGACCCCTCACCGCAGGGACTTCCTCTTCCACCCTTCCTCAGCCCCCACGCCACATCCTGGATCTCATATCACCAGAAACTGCTCACCTCTGAAATCTCAGTTTCTAACCATCCCCCTTGGTTTTATTTATTTTTTTTTAGCTGTGGGATCTTAGTTCCCCGATCAGAGACTGAATCCATGCCCCCCTGCAGGGGAAGCTCAGAGACTTAACCACTGGACTGACAGGGAATTTCCCCTAACCTTGGTTTGAAAAAATATATAACAACTTTGTTGGGATGTGATTCATATGCCATACAGTTCACCCTTTTATGAAGTACAGTTCAGTGGGTGTTTGTTTTTAGCATATTCACTATGTACAGCCATCACTAGACAGCATATTAAAAAGCAGAGACATCACTTTGCCAACAAAGGTCCGTCTAGTCAAAGCTATCGTTTCTTCAGTAGTTGCGTATGTATGTGAGAGCTGAGCTCATCATAAAGAAAGCTGAGCTCTGAAGAATTGATGCTTTTAAACTGTGTTGTTGGAGAAGACTCTTGAGAGTCCCTTGGACTGCAAGGAGATCCAACCAGTCCATCCTAAAGGAAATCAGTCCTGAATATTCATTGGAAGGACTGATGCTGAAGCTGAAGCTCCAATACTTTGGCTACCTAATGCGAAGAGCCAACTCATTGGAAAAGACCCTGATGGTGGGAAAGACTGAAGGTGGGAGGAGAAGGGGACGACAGAGGATGAGATGGTTGGATGGCATCACTGACTCAGTGGACAGGAGTTTGAGCAAAGTCCGGGAGATGGTGAAGGACAGGGAAGCGTACCGTAGTCCATGGGGTTGCAAAAAAGAGTCAGACACGACTGAGCGACTGAACAACAGAAACAACTGTCACTACGATTAACTTTAGGACATTTCCCACCCGAAAAAGAGACCCTGCACCTGGCAGCTGTCACTCCCCATTTTCCCCTCACCAGGGCCCCTGATGACCTCTGATCTAGCTTCTGTCTCTGGATTTGCCTGGTCTGGACATTTCACAAATGGAATCACGCAACACATGGTCCTGTTGTGACTGGCTTCTTCCACTTAGCGTAAGGTTTTCAAGGTTCATCATGTTGTCATTACGTAACAGTGTTTCATTTCTTTCCATGGCTAGGTACTATTCCATTCATGGGTATGCCACCTACTGTATGTCCATTTATAAGCCATTGTTATCCACTAGTGGGTGTTTGGGTTGTGCTCAGATTTTTGGTTCTTATGGAAAAATACTATGAACATTCATATATGTTTATGTGGAGATAACTTCACAGTTCTCTTGGATACATACCTGGGAGTGGAATTGCTGGGTCATACGGTAAAGAAAGTGTTAGTTGCTCAGGTCGTGTCCGACTCTTTGCGACCCCATGGACTGTAGCCTGCCAGGCTTCTCTGTCCATGGAATCCTCCAGGCAAGAATACTGGAGTGGGTTGCCATTTCCTTCTCCAGGGGATCTTCCTGACCCAGAGGTAGAACCCAGGTCTCCCACACTGCAGGCAGATTCTTTACCAGCTGAGCCACCAGGGAAGGGTGCTAACTCTATGCTTAACCATTTGCGGAACCGCCAGCCTGCTTTCCCAAGAGACTGCATCATTTTATGTTCCCACCAGCGGTGAGGCTCTGATGTCTCCACATCCTTGCCCATCCTTGTTATTTTCTGTCTTTTAAAAAATTCGTATAGTTATCCTACTCTATATGAGGTGGTATTCCACTGTGGTTTGGATTTGCACTCCCCTAATGTTGAGCATCTTTTCATGTTTATTGGCATTTTGAATATTTCCCTTGGAGAAATGTCTATTCAGATCCCTTGTCCATCTTTAAATTGGGTTACTTTTTTTTTTTTTTTTTTTTTGCTGAGTTGTAAGAGTTCTTTATACATTCTGGATAAAATCCCTTTATCAAATATATGATTTGTAAATATTTTTCCCATTCCATAGGCTGTCTTTTTACTGGTAGCTTTTGAAGGCTTCCCCGGTGGCTCAGGTGGTAAAGAATCTGCCTGCAACATGAGAGACCTGGGTTCAACCCCTGGGTTGGGAATATCTTCCCTGGAGAAGGGCATGGCTACTCACTCCAGTATTCTTGCCGGGAGAACTCCATGGACAGAGGAGCCCGGCTATGGTCCATGGGAATTGCAAAGGGCTGGACACAACTGGACGCCTAACACTTGAATTGAAGGACGAAAGTTTCAAATTTTTGTTTAAGCTGTACGGCTTGGGGAATCGTAGTTCCTGAACGAGGGGCTAATCCAGGCCCTTGTCAGTAAGAGCACAAAGTCCTAACCACCGGACCCTCAGGGAACCCCAGAGGTTTGGCTTGGACGGGGTCCAGTTTGTCTATTTTTCCTTTGGTTTCTTGTGTTTTGGGTGACCTATCCAAGGTGCCTTTGTCTAACCCAAGGTCACGAACATTTATTCCTGTATTTTCTTCTAGGAGTTCTGTAGACTTAGCTCTTCTGTTTGGGTCTGCGATCCATTCTGAGTTAATTTCTGTGTTTGGCGAGCAGCAGGGGCCCAGCTTCAGTCATCTGCTATGGGAGGCCAGGGTCTCAGCACCCTTTGCCCATCCCTGTGGCTTGCTTACATGGCCTCTGCAACAGTTCTGAGTGCCTGACCCCCTGGAGACCACCAGGACCTTACCCCTCTCTGAAGTCAGTCTCCTGGGGAGCCTGAAGTTGGCTTTCTGTGGTCAGAGTGTGGGCAGGGGACGTGCAGGGAAAGGCAGAGATGGAGAGGAGGGCTCACGCAAAGATTCCAAGCTGGGATGCCAGGGGGTGGGAGGGTGGGCTGACGTGTCCTTGAGGGTGGCAAGGGCTGTTTTGTGGAGGGGAGGGGCGAAGTAGCTGAGAGAGCATGGCTCCCCCCTGCGCTGGCCCAGGGTGCCCAGCACTGGGCTTTGCACTTCTGTGGTGCTTTGAGCTGCCAGTACGATGCCTCTTTAACCCAAGCCCCAGAGAGGATGTGTTCCTCGCAAACTCCGCCAGGCTCTTCCCTATAATTTCCTTGCGGATAGGTTGGGAGCTTCAGCCCCGAGGCCCGCGGTTCCCTGCCCCCAAGAGGCCTCGGTGCCCACCCCGCCCTCAGCCGGCTCTGGCCACCCCCAGCCCGCCTTGAGTTTGTGCAGACGCAGCACATGGGCTCCCGCTTCGCCGGCCCAGCCAGCCCGAGTGACCTCAGCCCCAAGGCATGCCCCCTCCCCACACCCCTTCTCCCTCCCCACTCTGGGCCTGATGCTCTGGAGCGCGGGGTGGGGCCCTGGGCCGACCCGGGGTGCAGCTCAGGGTCCTCCTCTCACTTCCTGGGCCTCTCCAGCCCCGTTTCCTACCTCCCAGCATGGCCAGGCTGCCTGCAGTGACACTTCTGTCTGGAGGTGGACGCTGCTGGCGGTGTGCATTGTGAATGTCTTTAATGCCCCTGAACTGCACCTAAAAGTGATCTGAAAGGCAGGTTTTATGCTGTATCTATTTCACTACAGTTAGAAAGAAAAAGCCCACACCTCCTTTACTGGCAGTGAGGGGCCTCGTGCCCTGGCGAAAGTCAGCCTGCCCTCCCACTTCCATTCCTCCAAAGCACCTGGGGAGATTTCGGCCGCAGGGCAAACCTCCAGGCCTCTGCCCACGCCACTTTCCAGCCAAGTGGAACACCCACTTCATCTGGGGGCACCCTCTGTGTTCTCCCCCTGTGCTGGGCGCCTGTGCAGGAACGGGGACTCCTGGACAGATGGGTGGACAGAGACTGATTCTTGTGTAGGTAAAATGCTGCTCACGATGGGCTCCTGGGAATTTATCAATAAACAACTGAGGCTTGGCTGTGAGTCTCCCACGGTGCTATTTATGACCCTGAAGACTGGTGTGACATTGGTGGCCTCCTAGGAGGCCACGTTGGTAAAAATCAGCCTGGGTCTATGCCTTGTACATTTCTATCAAAATCCGGAAGGAAACTCTCCATGTGAACCCTGGTGGAGCGGCCCTGGGTGAATTTTTCCTTTATTGATTGCCTCTCTCCACTGACACGTATGGAGGGTAAGACTTTGAACAGTGGTTTCTAAGAGATGTGTGTGCACGCACATGTGCACATACATGTGCCCACGTGTCCATGTGTGTGCAATGTGTGTGCTGGTGTGGTGAATGTACGGCTTTGGGTGTGTGGTGCGTGTCCATGTGTGCTCAGGGGTGCGTGTGTGTATGTGTGCATGTGTGTGCAGTGTGTGTGTGGTGGGTGTGGTGTGTGTGCACGCTCTCCCTGGTTGTGTGTAGGCATCCACACTCCAGCCACTGCCCTGCCCAGCAGACAGTCCTGGTCCCTGAGGCAGCCTGTTCCCAGGGCCTGGACAAGAGAGCTCTCCCCTGACTTCCTGTCCTGGGACTCCTTCGGGAGGGGAGGAGGGGGAGGCGGGAGAAGGGGGAGGAGGGGGAGAACGGGGATGAGGGAGAGAGGGGGAGGAGGGGGAGGAGGGGGAGGGGGAGGAACTGGATAGGGGAGGAAGGGTTAGGAAGTGAAGGGGGAAGAAGGAGGAGGGGGAGGGGAGGAGAGGGAGGAGGGGGAAGGGAGGAGAGGGAGGAGGGGAGGAGGGAGAGAGGTTAGGAAGTGAAGGGGGAAGAGGGAGGAGGGGGAGGGGAGGAAGGGAGGAGGGGGAGGGGGAGGAGGGGAGGAGGGAGAGAGGTTAGGAAGTGAAGGGGAAGAGGGAGGGGGAGGGGGAGGAGGGGGAGGGGAGGAAGGAGAGGGGGAGGAGGGGGAGGTGGACGGGGGAGGCCTGGGTGTCCAGCTGGGCCCAGGCAGGGGCCAGGATGCTCAGAGCGCAGTGCTGACCGTGGTTCTGGGAAGGCCAGGCTTCCGGGGACAAAACCTTGCTCTTCCCTTTGTCACCACAGACGGGAGCTGAGCTGGTCCGGGTCTCAGGTGAGGACACCGAGGCCCAGGGAGGCATCGTTGAGTGAGGGAGAGCAGAGTCGGGGGGCTTGGAGCTCCGCAGCCCCGCCCCAGGGCTTCGCCTCTCCAGCTGGCCACCGGCCACACGGGGACAGCGTAGATACGAGCGCTGCGCCCGAGCAGGTGGGTCCAGGAGCATCTATTGAGCGCCATTGCACACACCAGGCAAGACCAGGGGACAAGGGTCCTGTCCACACTTGGCCAGAGTCCGTGTTGCAAAGCGTCCTCGAGCCCGGGGCCCCATCCCCGTCACAGCCCTGCCGCTCACCAGCCCTCGGCCCCGAGCAGCCACCCACCCACCAAGACGCCGTTTCCTCTCCTGCAACGTGGGCCGCCATGCTGACCTCACCCAGTGGTCACAGCTGACCACCGAGGCTGACCCCCGCGCTCGGTAAACACGTCAGGGCCTCCCGTCTGCTGCCCCCGACATCCCACCTCACCTCCACCACGGCCCCATCCTCTCGGGCCACGGGGCCCCCACCCTGTCCCTGCGCACCCCTGAAATGCCTGTGTGATGATGCTGCCGGCAAACGGGCACATCTGTGCCCCCAGGAGTCTGGCCCTGCCACCTGTGTTCCTCAGCTATCTCCCTGTTGCTGGCTGTCTCTCAAGCTATTATTATGCAACTTATTTCCTATTAATCCTACTGGCTGCTTCCAATGATAACATATTATTGTGGCTCATCTAGAAAGTAGCAAAGAATAGACACACAGTTTTTAGAGTCACCCCCTAGAAGGAATTTGGATGGTGGGGCCCTGAAAATTATCGATCCAAGTTCTTAAGCCCCAGACTGGGAGGGATACATTATAAGTTTGAGAAGGACATGTACACACTGCTATATTCAAAACAGATAACCAACAAGGGCCTACTGCATAGCACAGGAAATGATGCTCCGTGGTCTGTAATAATCTAAACAGGAAAAGATCTTGAAAAAGAGCAGATACATGTACATGTATGATGGAATCCCTTTGCTGATCACCTGAGGCTAACAGAGCATGGGTTTTCAGCTCTCATTGCTCAGTTGCTAACTCGTGTCTGCCTCTCTGCCACCCCATGGACAGCAGCACGCCAGGCCTCCCTGCCGATCACCAACTCCCGGAGCTTGCTCAAACTCATGTCCACCGAGTCGGTGATGCCATCCAGCCATCTCATCGTCTGTCACCCCTTCTCCTCCTGCCTTCAATCTTTCTCAGCATCACGGTCTTTTCCAGTGAGTCAGCTCTTCACATCAGGTGGCCAAAGTATCGGAGTTTCAGCTTCAGCATCGGTCCTTCCAGTGAATATTCAATTATACTCCAATATAAAATAAAACTTAAAAAAGAGGGAAACCAGGCCCTGTGGATGTAAACTTCCTTATTCGGAAATAGGGTCCTTACAAATGTAATCAAGTTAAAGGTCTTGGGACGAGGTCCCCCTGTGTTACCTGGGAGGGTCCTAATCCCAGGGATGGGAGTCCTTGTAAGACACACACAGAGGAGGGAGAAATGTCCACGTGGCGATGGAGACGGAGACCGGAGCGCATGATGGGCCACAAGCCCAGGAACGCCGGGAGCCCCAGGAGGTGGAGGAGGCAGGAGGTCTCCTCCCCACGAGCCTCGGGAGGGACCCGGCCCTGCAGAGCCCTTTATTTGGAGTTTCGGCCTCTGAGACGGTAAGAAAATCAGTGTCTATTGTTTCGTGCTCACTGCTTAGTCGTGTCCAACTCTTTGCGACCCCGTGGACTGTAGCGCCCCAGGCTCCTCTGTCCGTGGATACTGGAGCGGGCTGCCGTGCCCTCCTCCAGAGGATCTTCCTGACCCAGGGCTGGAGCCTACATCTCTTGCGTTGGCTGGCGGCTCCTTTACCTAGGAGGCCCTTCTATTGCTTGAAGTCACTCCATCTGTGGCACTCGGTCACGGCAGCTCCAGGGAATGAATAGCGACCCCAGCCCCAGCCGCCAGGGTGGGTCCTTGTCGGCAGGTGGGGGGCCCTCCTCTGGTCGTGAGTCTTGGGGCCTGGGTATGTGTCTGTTACACAGTTTAGATTTTACTGAGAGACCTTGCGGTGTCTTCATTTAAAAATAAAACACGATTTCATGAACATTTTCTCATTTTATAAAGTATTTTCATGAATGCATCTTTTGACAACAAAAATGTACATTAGAAAATACACGTGTATCTCAAACTTAGAGCGTATGGAAATATACTCAGGAAGAATAAACCGTGTGCTGGACAAAGGCAACCGCCGACTACCATCATTACTGCTTTTCTCCGAGGCACGCAGCTTGGTCACAGCCTTGCCAGGATGTGTAAAATGGTGCGGCCACTCTGGAAAATAATCTGGTAGCTTCTTAAAAAAAAAAAAATCCACTAAACTAAACATGTACGCATGACGGAGCTTTCACATTCCTGCGTGTTCATTCCAGAGAGGGAAGACTCACGTTCATGTGAGACCTGCAGGTCATCCTTCAGAGAGATTTTCGGGGTAGTGGCCCAGAGTGGGGACAACCCAGGGTCCTATGTGGGTGGTGAAGCCAACCGTGCCTGTCGGTCCATCTCATCTGCACTGTGGACGCCTCTCCCAATGCCAGGGAAAGAGCTATTGGTACACAGCAACCTGGGCAATGGCCCCCCACTCCAGCACTCTTGCCTGGAAAATGCCATGGGCGGAGGAGCCTGGTGGGCTGCAGTCCATGGGGTCACTAGGAGTCGGACACGACTGAGTGACTTCACTTTCACTTTTCACTTTCATGCGTTGGAGAAGGAAATGGCAACCCACTCCAGTGTTCTTGCCTGGAGAATCCCAGGGATGGGAGAGCCTGGTGGGCTCGCACAGAGTCGGACACGACTGAAGCGAATTAGCAGCAGCAGCAGCAAGCTGGGTGGCTCCCAGGGCATCACGTGGAGAGGACAAGGTCTCTGTCACAGCTTCACACGCCGTGTGATTCCTTGACATCACCTTCCGGGAAGGACAGAATCACAGGGATGGAGAACAGGGCCATGGGTGCCGGGGCTTAGAGGTGGGAGGTGGGTGAGCCGTAGGGGGTGGTCGTGGGGGGCGGGACCAGCTCTGGGTCCTCACTGCGGGATGCTTGTCAGAATCTAGACCTGTGCTGACGGGACATGGACTCACACGTGCACACACACACGAGTTCTCTCTGCGAAGCGGTTACCTAAGGTGAAAGTGGGTGAAGGGTACACGGGAGGTCTCTGCATGCACTCTCTTTGCAAATTCCTGCAAATCAATAATCATTTCAAAATAGAAAGTTAAACAACGTCCTGCTGGGAAGACAGAAAGCACTCCTGGCACTTCAGACTGGTGATGGGCACCAGGGTGGTGATGGAGCTGCAGACGAGCGGCAGCAGGGCACGGAGCTGCCACCGCCCTGGGGGCCGGGGGTGGGGGCGGTTCCTGAGGTCTGGGACCACCTGGCCAGGCGTGCCTGCCCGTACCCGTCACCCATCCCTAACCCCTCTGCTCTCCTGAGCTCAGCTGGAAGCTGGCCGGCGGCCTGGAAGGGGTCTTCTCCCCGCAGACGCAGGGCAGAGCAGGGAAGACAAAGCTGGGGCTGGGGGAGCGGGGGCCACTGACTGGCAGGGCGTGTACAGCGGGCGCTCCTGTCATGACGCGCGTCGTGTTTACCGAGTCACATCCCGGAGCGACCCCTTTCCCTTTCATTAAACGTTGTCGGAAGCCTGCTTCTGGAGGCCACGTGTTGCCTAGCCTGCATGGGTGATGTCATCTGTCAGTCAATCCCACCTCCTCGCGTGGGGCGCTGGCCCCGATCAGGCTGGATGAAAGCACCTGGGTGTGGACCTGGCGGGCATCTCGCTTGCTTCTTTGGGAAGGAGTCCCACCTGAGTAGCTGCAGGGTCACTGGTGTAAATGCCTTGAAGACTTGGCACGGGGAGCCACCTTGCTTTGCAGAAAGGTTAGGCTGGTGGTGTTTTCCTCCAGCCGGAGCACTTGGCTGGGTGCACCCTTGCCCTCGTGAAGTCTCATCTTGAACCATTTGCTGCACGCTACCACCTGCAGCCCAGCTCCTGGGGCTGGGTGAGCCTCCTCGGAAGCCATCGCTGGGAGGGGTGTCCAGGATGGAAGGCCTGGGGTCTGGTCCGCAACTGCACTTCCCCAAACCCTCCCCTGGAGGCTGCTGGAGGGGCTGGCCTCACCCTCGGCGTCACCCTCCAACTCCCAGCCCTGGTCCGGGGCATCTCCCTGGCCTGGCTCTGCCTGGAATTGCCCCGGATGCCCCTCCGTCTGCGGCCCCTGCGTCCGTCCACACGCGGCACCCGTGAGCCTCGGGGACACGTGGACAGCGCTGAGTGCCGTCAGGAGCTGGAGGCGTCGCCGTCACATGGAGCCGGGCGCCCGCCGCCCCCCCGCCCCCGGCAGAAGCCTGCCCGGCCCCCAGTGGGATCTCCAGCCCCTTCCCTGTGTCCCCTCCTTGCTTTGTCTCCTTGCCTGAGGGCAGAGACGGGGGCGTCCACCCCTGCCCCCCGCAGAGGGTCACGCCGTTCTTCTTGGTTACCCCAGTGCGCCCACCCCGGGCCCCGCCAGCTGGAGGAGGGCGTGACTGTGCAGGGAACACTGGGCTGGGTGTCCCTGGACCGTAAGAGCCCCCATGCGAGTGGGGGCGGCGGGCTTTGAGCCAGTGGGTGTTGGAACTTGGGGGCGCCCATAACAGGTGACCCACAAAACCCTGGATCCGAGTGAGGTCACAACCTGAGGGCGGACCTGAGTCTGGGGGCTGCCGCTCAACACCCCACTACTGTCCTCAGGGGCTCCCGGCCTCCTGGAGATCAGAGCTAGATGCTTAGCCTGCTCGGTAGGCAGATAACACCTGCCATTAATTGTTCACCCCCTATCGCAGTGACATTTTCTTCCCACTAGCTGTGGGCCCAGGGTCCTCAGGCAACAGGTAAATGAATACACGGGTAATGAGACAAGCAAAGCATTGAGGGTAAGTCACCTCCCAGCCCCTGCTGGACACGGGCCAGGCTCCCGCCGCCTCCCACAAGGGTGAGTCCACTCCAGGCCCTGACCAGCCCAGGGTTACCGGGACAAACCACGTCGGGTGCAGGCTGGGTACTCAGGAGCTGCAGGCGCCTTTGCCCGTGGGTGCTGCCTCCTCCCCCAGGGGCTCCTATTCACCCTTCAGGACCCACTGTGAACGGCCCCTTCCGTAAAGCCCTTTCTGGATGCAAGGCCTCCCCGCTGGGACTCCACCTTGCCCTCTACACCTCACTGAGCAGTGCTCTTCACAGGAGACGGTCGCCACCTGGGCGTCTGGGTTCCATCTTTCTCAACCCTGGGCCTCAGCTTCCCAGAGAGGCTGCAGCCACATGGTCTCTGCAGGTGCTTCATCCTGAAAAAGCCTCGGCTCCCACCGCCCACCCGGCACGCGTGTGGTGGTTCAGGGCAGGAATTTCCACACGGGTGTTTGTCAAATGCGTACTTCACAGAAGCAGCCCGGCAAAGGCGCTGCAGCAGGAAATCCAACAGCTGCTTGCCTGGCCCATCCTTCAGTGGAAAAAATATATGACAACAACTCACGGTGAAAAATACAGCCCGGGGAAGAGGCGCTTCAGGGATTTCTGAGAAAAGAACTTTCTGTTTTGTGCAGGAATCCGCCAAGTCTCCCTCCGTGTGGGTCCAAAGCCTGTTCTTAGCTGTGCAAAACGCATCTGCTGCTGGGGCCCAGGGAGGCTGGCAGGGCGCACCCAGAGGGCTCCCCTCTGGTCCCAACCCAGGGATGACTCCCTCCTGCTTCCAAACCAGCCTCACGGAAGAAGGCTGACTGCTCGAGGACCCATCTTCCGTCAGGAGGCCTCACCCCCGGGCCTTGTGCCTGAGCTTCCTGGGAGCTGGGCCAGAGCCGGGCTGGCATAGACGGTGGATGGACCCACCCTGGACCTCACAGTGAGCAGGACCCCGGCGGGCAAACAGGTGGCGACCATCTCCCGTGAAGAGTGCTGGACGGCGAGGTGTAGACGGCAAGGTGGAGTCCCAGCGGGGAGGCCTTGCACCCAGAAAGGGCTTTACAGAAGGGGCCGTTCACAGTGGGTGCTGGAGGGTGACTAGGAGCCCCTGGGGCAGAGGAGGCAGCGCGCACGTGCAAAGGGGATGTGACGGGCAGATTACGGCCCAGTGCCATAGCGATCCCTCTGTTCTTTCCTCAAGGCTTTTCCCAGAAAAAGATAAGAACCGTGCCATTTACTGAGGGCTCGTGCTTAGCAAACACACCCTCACATGATCCTTGCAGTAATCCCTGAAATCAGCATCGCTATCCCCATGGTACAGAGGAGAAAAACAAAGGTCCAAAGGGGGCTGACTTGCTCACAGATGTGTAGCTCTGAGCACCAGAGTGGGGACCCTTCTGACCTCGGGCATGCCCCTCCAACCTTGGGCTCGCCCCTCCGACCTTGGGCTCACCTCAGCCCCTCATGTGCCCGGTGGGTGTGTCAAAAGTCCTTGATACCCCTGAACAGCTCCCTTCTGGGGTCTGTCTGGCCCCTCAGGCAGGCATTTCTTGGAGATGCTACTTCCTGGGTCAGAGGCAAGGTCAGTGTCCTCCAGGAAGGCAATGGGACCAGGCAGACGTGGGTGGGAATACCTCTCCGCTGCAATCTCTCCCCCCAATTCCTGTCTGTCTTCATTCCCCCACCTCTCTCTCTCTCTCTCACACACACACACACACACAGACCTCCCGAAGGGAAAGAAACCCAACTCTCAGAGTCCAGACCCCAGACCCGGAGCACAGCAGCCCTCAGGGATGCTCACCGGAGCTGGAGGGCCTGAGGTTTCCCAGAGGAAACCCGCCTGCCCTCCTTCCTCCTGCCTCCTACAGGGCCAGTGGCCCCCACCCAGGACCCAAGTTCCCAGGCTGTAGGCCACACCCTTTCCTTCCTGCCCAGGGTGGGGGGCGGCGGCGGGGACTCAGACTGCCTGCCTATCCCAGGCTGCTGGTGTGGACGGACCGCCCCCTCCCCGCCCGCTTCCCTGTGGCCCTTGGTGGGATCCACACCTCCACCCGGCTGTGTGAAGCTGCCGGCAGCAGCAGTGCTCGAGTTGCCCTTGACAGACGTAACAGGCAGGACGTGTGTGTTAGTCACTCAGCTGCGTCCGACTCTTTGTGACCCCAGCCAGGCTCCTCTGTCTGTGGGATTCTCCAGGCAGGAGTGCTGGAGAGGGTGGCCATTGCCTCCTCCAGGGAGAGGCGGGATGGTAGCCTCCAAAGCGTCCACTCCCAAACCTTGGCTCCTGTGACCTTTTATGGCAAATGTGTTTAAATCAAGGGTCCTGAGATGGGTGAGCCTCCTGCTTATCTGGGTGACCCTGTGTGCGTTCACAAGTGTCCTTGCGTGGGGGAGGCAGAGAGGCGGGGGTGTGGAGATGGAACAGGGACGTCTGAGGATGCGATGCTGCCCTTGAAGGCTGGCCTGATGCGGCCACAAGCCAAGCATGCTGGCAGCCCCAGCTGCTGGAACAGGCAAGGCGCCATCCTGCCCGAGGGCATCCGGGGGTGAGGCCAGACTTCTGGCCTCCAGAACCCAGAGGGTAGCATTCTGTAGTCCTAAACCACCCCGTCTGTGGGCATCTGTTACAGCTTCCATAGGGAACTATGAGGTTCTTGTATGCGAGTGAAAAGTTTTAAAAAAGGACTGACTGCCATCCAGACCCCTGTGTGTACCTAACTTGTCCCGTTTTCCCAAAAGGGCCCCCAGCCAGCGCGGGAAGCCTGCAGAGAAGGACTTACTTTGGACCAATGCTTGCAGCCCTCCCCAGGTGCCTAGGAGCCCTGGAAAAGCTGTGCTGGGGTCGGGGCGAGGAGGGAAGGCCAGGCCTCACACTTATGAGCCCCTAAGTGCGGGGGAGCATGGCCCCAGACGGCCGGAGACACTGGGGCTCTCACTCTGGCTACTCTCAGAGTCATCTGGGGAGCTTTTTGGGTTTATTTTGGATTGTGCTGCGAGGCATGCTGGATCTTAGTTCCCTGACCAGGGATCGAACCTGGGGCCCCTGCAGTGAAAGTGGGGAGTCCTAACCACTGCGCCTCTAGGGAAGTCCCAGCTTTAACTCGTTCTGATGCCAGGTCCCCACCTCCAACTGCTTTACGAGAAAGTTGGGGCAGGGACCGTGCTTGCTTGATTCCCATGACCATGTTCACTTCAATTCAGTTCAGTTGCTCAGTCGTGTCCGGCTCTTGCGAACCCATGGACCGTGACCAAGTTACTCTTGGCTTTAGACTTAGGATCTGAACTCGGCCACCCTGAGCGGCACCTGCCTGGCCCCTCAGTTCTCAGGGGCTCTCAGACAGCTCTGCTTTCAGGGAAGACCTCACCCCCCACCCTCCAGTCCCGGGTGCCACTCTGCCGATGGCCATGGTCCTGCCCGGGGCTCCCTACGTGGAGGCCCCCGCTCACGTCCCCCAGGGGTCCTGCAAGCCTCGGGCCTCCTGGAGCCCTCTCAACACTTCCTTGTCCTCAGACTGGGGTGGGGGACACCCTGGCTGGCCGCCACTGCAGCCCCCGCCTCCGCACCTGGAGACCCACGCTGGGCCTCCTTCCTCTCTCCGCCCATTCCAGTTTCCCGAAGGGAGTTTGGGAGGTTTTAATTACCAGAGGACCAGGGGGGTCCCTAGTGGTCCCGTGGTTAGGACAGGGAGCTTTCACAGCCATGACCCAGCCTCAGTCTCTGGTCAGGGAACTAAGATGCCCAAAGCTACGAAGGGCAGGCCCTGGGGCCCTCCCGGAGCTCAGTCACCTTGTTTGATTCACCGCCCCCCCCCCCCCACAGCCGGCCTTCAGGGGACCATTAGCCCATTTTTTAAGAGCAGCTTTATATTCACGGAAGAGTCGAGGGGAAGATGCTGGGAGTCCCCATGTGCCGCTCCACGCCCCAGCTCCTGCACAGACCCCCGCAGCCCCAACTTCCCCTGCCAGAGCGGCACCTGCTTACAACCGGTGAATTACACGGGCACGTCACCATCATCCAGGGCCGCGGTTCACTTTGGGGGTCACTCTTGGGGTTGCCAGTTCCAGAGATTTGGACAAATCTGAGGTGACACGTTCCCATCGTTAGAGTCATCCCGAGGAGGCTCCTGCCCTGAAAGCTTCCGTTCCGCCTCTCCACCCCTCCTCCCACCACCCTTGGCAAGCACTGCTCTTTCTACTGTTTCTATTTTGCTGTTCTTTAGTCGCTAAGTTGTGTCCGACTCTCTGCGACCCCATGGACTGCAGCGCGCCAGGCCTCCCTGCCCTTCACCATCTCCCGGAGTTTCCTCAAACTCATGTCCATTGAGCCAGTGATGCCATCCACCCATCTCATCCTCTGTCGTCCCCTTCTCCTCCCGCCTTCGATCTTTCCCAGCACCAGGATCTTTTTCAATGAGTCAACTCCTTGCATCAGCTGGCCAAAGTATTGGAGCTTCAGCTTCAGCCTCAGTCCTTTCAGTGACTATTCAGGGTTGATCTCCTTTAGGACTGATGGGTTGGCTCTCTCTGCAGTCTCAAGAGTGTCCTCCAACACCACGGTTGCCTTTGCCAAAATGTCAGCTAGCTGGACTCGTGCAGTCTGTGGCCTTTTGAGAGTGGTGGCTTCTGACGCTCAGAGCTATGCAATTGAGTTCCCACCCCCCATGTTTTTCAGAGGCTTGATCGCTCGTCTCTTTTAAGCTCTGATTGCTAGCTATTTCTCTATCCATCATCACCGACTGAAGGGCATCTTGGTTGCTTCCAAGTTTTCCCAGTTATGAATAAAGCTGCTATTAACATGCATCTGTGGGTTTTTGTGTGGGTATAAGTTTTCAGTTCCTCTGGGTAAATACCAAGGAAGCCTGACTGCTGGATGTTGAGATTCCTAAGAAACTGCTTCCCCCCGTGGCTGCACCATTTTGGATTTCCATCAGCGGCGAGCCGGATCATCCCTGCATATCCTCACCAGCGTTTGGTGAGGCCTGTAGCACCCTGACAGGTCTGTAAAGTGGCTCCTCTTCCCATCTGTTAATCTAGGCTCCTAATCATAAAACGTGTCATCTGTTTGGCTTTTACTCTGAACTGTCCAAGCCAAGCCCTTCTGGGATTAAAAACAAAGTCCATTCCATGTCAAGTGCTACTGAAACACAGCCAGTGCTTTCGGTTTTTTTGTTTACTAATCACTGTGAGGCTTCTTGCGCTTCCCAGGCGGCCCTAGTGGTCAAGAATCCGCCTGCCAGTGCAGGCAGCTGCAGGAGACTCGGGTTTGACCCTTGGGTCAGGAAGATTCCCTGGAGGAGGAGATGGCAGCCGACTTCGGTATTCTCGCTGGGATAATCCCATGGACAGAGGAGCCTGGTGGGCTACAGTCCATGGCGTTGCAGAGTTGGCCATGACTGAAGCGGCCAAGCAGACAAGCATGTTAGGCTTCTCAATCAGGTCTGATGAATCCTTGAGCCTTCCTATACTCCTAAATACACACACACACACACTGCTTTGGATACACTCATTCAAACATCTTCTCCAAGCTTGTGGCTTTTCCCCCCTGAGCTTCCCTGATAGCTCAGTTGGTAAAGAAACTGCCTGCAATGCAAGATAACTTAGGTTCGATTCCCGGGTTGGGAGGATCCGCTGGAGAATGGCTAGGCTACCCACTCCAGTGTTCTTGGGCTTCCCCGGTGGCTCAGCTGGTGAAGAATCCACCTGCAATGCGGGAGACCTGGGTTTGATCCCTGGGTTGGGAAGACGCCCTGGAGAAGGGCACGGCTGCCCACTCCAGTGTTCTGGTCTGGAGAACCCCATGGACTGCATAGACTATGGGGTCACAAAGCGTTGGCCATGCCTGGGCGGCTCCCACTCTTTTCATGCAGTGGTTTACGATTTTAATGGTGAACAAGCATCTTTCTGTTCCTCTTGCGCTATCGTGTCTTTCTGGAGACATCCTTCCCGTGCCAGCTCAGGAAAATTCCTTTTTTTTTTCCTTTAGAGGAGCACATCAGTTCCTCTTTCCGTCCTGTGGTCTTTAACCTGGTGGCAGTGGGCATGAGGGGGCTGTGTGGTCAGGACGCTGTTTCACCGGTGGGCAGCTCAGTGTCCCTCTGCGGCAGCTACAGCATCCAGCTTCCCCCTGCAGGCCTGCACGCTTTTCTCCAGTTATTTATTCCTGTCCTGTATCCATGAAATGGCTCTTCCCAGGTGGCTCACTGGTGAAGAATTTGCCTGCCAGTGCAGGAGATGTAGGTTTGATCCTCGGGTGGGGAAGACCCCCTGAAGAAGGCAATGGCAGCCCTCTCCAGTGTTCTTGCTTGGGAAATCCCACGGACAGAGGAGGCTGGTGGGCTATAGTCCATGGGGTCACATAGTTGAACATGACTGAGAAAATATCCCCCCACGCACGCATGCCTACACGCATACACGCGCGCATGTACACGCACATATACACGTGCACGCACACACAAGCACGCATCCATGAAATGACTTTGTATTCATAACAAACCATGGGATCTGGCGGGGCAAGGACTCCGAATCGCATGGCTTTTCAGAGCGTTTCCTAGCTCGTGGGTGCTGGTCTGCAGGAACAGAGTTGACTTCGGGTCACACTTTTCCCTGCAGACTTGGCTTCTTGCTAATTCCAAAGCTGTCTGAGCCTCTCCGGGGGTTTTCTGTGCAAACCACTGGCAGCATCGGTGATACCGTCCCTTTGCTGCTTCAACAAACCCAGAACCTCTTCCTTTGGCCTTTGTTTCGCTGCACTTTCTGGGACCTCCACTACGATGCTGACGAGAAGGGGCGGTGGGGCCACCCGGCCTCACCCTTGACCTTCGGGGACCACGTCTCAGGCTCCACTAGATACGGTGGAGACCCCTTCCCAGGTTGGGGGCCTGCTCCTCCTCTGTAAGAGGGCTCATCGCGGGCTGGGTGACAGGGTGCAGAATGTGTCCACTGCACCCACCGAGGCGGTTCTGGGGGTCTCGTCTGCTCTGCCCCGTGGTGTTGGCCGGGGACCCGACGAGATGTGGAGGCTGGTGGAGGGTCGCGGGAGGGGCAGCTGAGCTCAGGGCGGCCCCGGCGTCCTTCCAGCCAGGGCCCATCCCGACATGGAGGGGCCCTTCCGCGTCAGCCGCCCTGTTCCAGGCGGGGCCCACCGGGCGCATCCAGGGGAGCAGATTTCCAGGCCCGCCCGCCTTCCCCCTTGGCCCCGGGATCCAGGCCGTGTCAAGAACAGGCGTGTCTGCTCTTGCTGGACAGCGAAGCCTGCTGTGCATGACCGTGACCACACTCCACCGGCTCCCTCCCAGCCAGCCTCAAGGAGGCTGCCAGTCTGAGTGGCAGCAGCTGGCTCAGGCGAGATGTGGGGTGTGGGGTGCAGGAGGTGGGCAGGGGCCACTCCACGGGGTGGAGGGCAGGGGGCCCTGCTCCTGGGCCCATCCCAGACCTGGTGAGCGGCCCTGCCACCCTCGCCGCCCTCCCCGAGGGGCGGGCCTGCCGGAGCCCCAGACATCAGCGTTCAGTGTTGTAAGGGTGTTCCTCCTCCCCGGCCTTCTCTGGAATCCCAGCCCTGTCCTCCCTCAGCCTCACGGCCTCCCCAGATCACTAATCCCGGGAGAGGTCTCCTCACCCTGCATGTGGGGCTCCCTGGAGCCATCAGAGATGCGGAGCTCACCCCCGTCTGTGTGTTCCAGCGTGGATGCCCCTGTTTCCTGGAGACACCCTTACCCTGCACGTCCCCTTCCCGGGATTCAGGGCAAACCCAGCCCAAAGCCATGATGATTCTGAAATTGTTGAGCACGGCCCCGGGGCGAGCAAGGGCCCTGCTTGCGGCCAGAAGTGACTGCCCCTGGGGTGGGGGGAACAATGTCCCGCAGCATCCCCACAGACCCAGGCCCTGCTGGAAGGCTGCCCTCTGCTCCGCGAGGGAGGCCCTGAAGTCCACGTTCCCCGGGGGCCTCAGCCTTGCGGAAGGGCGGCTGAGAGCCTGGGGTCCTGATACCCAGGCTTCCCTGTCTCCCTCTGTCCTCAGCTCCTGCTGTTAGGAGCTGAGCCTCAGGGCCTCTTGTGTGGACTTGTAGAGCCTGGAGGGTGTGGGCAGTGGGCAGGTGAGGGTGGAGGTCTCTGGGGGAGGGGAGCTGGCATGTTGCTGGATGTGGGTCCTTTCAGGCGGGGCTCCAGGTTGCAGGCACACCCGGGGCTCAGCCTCAGTATTTGTTGTCTGTGTGTTTTGTAACAAGTGATCACAAGCACAGTGGCTCACAACACGCCTGCTTCTTATCTCAGTTTCTGTGGTCAGTTCTCTGCTCGGGGTCTCAGCGGAATGTCATCAGTCTGGGCTGTGATCTCATCTGAGAATCAGGAGCCCCTTCCAGGCCATGCGGTCATTGGCAAAATGCATCTCCTTATGGCTGCAGGAGGGAGGTCCCCCTACCCTGGAGGGCTGCCAGCTGGGAGCCGGTCAGCTCCTCACCTCGTGGCCCCCTCCATAGGAAGTTTGTCCATGGCATTCTTCAAGCTGGTAGGTCCTTTCTGTGCCATCACAGCTCTCTGCAGGGAAGGCTGGGCCCACTTTTGAAGGACTCACCCAATTAGGTCAGGCCCACCTTGTTTGGGAAACTCAGTCAGCCAATTAGAGACCTTAATTACATCTGCAAAACCTTCACCTTTGCACATACATAACCTAACTAACGGGAAGGGGATGGCAACCTACTCCAGTATTCTTGCCTGGAGAATCCTATGGACAGAGCAGTCTGTCAGGCTACAGTCCATGGGGTCTCAAGAGTTGGAAACGGCTTAGCGGCTAAACCACCACCACCACCACCAACCTAACTAAGGGAGGGAAATCCCATCACATTCAGTTTCACTCAAGAGGAGGGGGTTATCTTGGCCAGTTTAGCGTCCTGCCTTCCCTCTGGGTGAAAGGACATCCTCGTCTTTACTCGTTGGTTCACATCAACCCTGACTGTCAACGATGGGGGAAAATATTAGCTATGCTGTTGTTAGGCATGAGTGGTAAAGAACCCACCTGCCAGTGCAGGAGACATGAGACGTGGGTTCAGTCCCTGAGTCAGGACGATCCCCTGGAAAAGGGCATGGCAACCCACTCCAGTGTTCTTGCCTGCAAAGTTCCAAGGACAGAGGGGCCTGTCAGGCTACAATCCACGGGGTCACAGAGTCAGACCCGACTGAAGCGACTTAGCACACAGTCTTGTTAACAGTCTGACGAGCAACCCACCCCCTTTACAGATGAGAAAACTGAGGCTCACGGAAGGCAGGGCACATTGACACAGGAAAGGCACCTTCTGCTGGGTGCTCCAGGTCACAGCAGGGTGGAGGGAGGCAAGGTCCAGACTTGACCTCGCACGGACCCCAGCCCGGCTGTGGCAGACGGGTCCCACCACCACACAGCCTGTGACTGACAGCCGTCGCCCCCTACACCGAGTCAGGCGCCGGACCCCCACAGAAGCACAAGCTGACGGCTGTCAAGCTCCCCGAAAATGTGGTGGGGTCACAGGCAACGCAGACCCCAGTCTGAGGGGCATCTCACATCCCTTGCACACTCTCAGGACGGTCTAGCGACACCTCTCCATTCGCAAGGGAGACCTCCGGGGCCTGCTTGCACCCTTCTGCTGACGGACAGCTCCCTCCTCTCTGAGGCGAGCTCGTGCTGAGACACACCCCCACCTTGCGGCTTCGGCCCGCCCGTCGTCCGGAGGTGATGGGCCACTGCGGCTCCACCGTCGTGATGGAGATGACTGGTGCTGTGCAGCTTTGAGACAGTCACTCTCCCTCTCAGAGCCTCGGTTTCTTGTCAAAACTGGGTGCCAGCCTGCACTTGGTTCTCCAACGGTGGAGACAGCATGCTGGCGGGGAGCTCCGGGGCCTTGCGGTCAGGAAGGGTGCTGTGTGACCCTGGGCAGGCTGATTTCCTTCTCGGTTTGGGAAAGTGTGTGGGAGAGCCTTCAGGGACCCCCTGCAGGGAGTGTGATTTTATCCTCAGCCCCAGGGTCTCCTCCAGGAGGGGCCACTTGTGGCTCAGCTCATGCCTGGCCCGCAGGGGTTACTGAGCTTGCACACAGTAGTTGTGCAGTGAACCCAAGTGAGAAGGTGCCTGGATGGACCCAGTGGAGACACTGGGGTGGCAGGGCCCCTGGGCTGCACGTCCCTGTGCCGGACGCGCGCCTGTCCCACACCCACCACTCTGCCAAATGAGGAGGCAGGGGCCTTGCTTCCCGGGGCCCTGGCCACTGCAGCAGTCGGCCGGGGCCCACGGCGGCCAAATGCTGGCCTCCACCTGCCCGCTCCGTGCCTCGGCCACCAGTGGGGACCAGGCGGCCCTGTGGTGCGTGCCTCCTCTGTGCTGGTACACAGCTTCTCTTCATGCTCAGGACCCTGCCATGGGGTTTGGTTTTGGATACAGACGAAGAAGAGATGGAGGGTCTGAAAGGCTGGGCAATTTGATCAGAGTGACTCACGCTCTGGTTCCGGGTTCTGTAGCCTGCGGGTGCTGGCGCTCGGCCCTTGGCAATCTCACCGTTAATAGGAAACAGGCCACTATTAGCCCCAGCTCTGAGCTGAGCCCTCGGCTTCTCAAATCCTCATTTCAACCCCAGATGCAGCGATCATCAGCCGTGTGTTAGTTGCGACCAGACTGGGACTCTGAGAAGTAAAGCTTCTTGCCCGAAGCCCCACAGCCTCTACGGGAGGAGCTGGGATTTGAACCCACAGGTTGGATGACTGGGCCTCACCTGGACCTCCAGGTCTGCCGCCCTAGAGCAAGGGGTCCTGGGCTGCCTGAGCCCCCCAGGGGCCTAGGGCATGGGGCTGGGACCCCAGGTGGGAGCGGCGGAAACCTAACGGCTCCTGGACGGCCAGGGACGCCGCGGGTTCCGAGGTAGGTGGTGGACCAGGAGTGGCCCTGTCCCCACCTCGCGTGGCGCGGCTGCAGGCCCGGCCGGGCAGCTGCCCAGCAAGCCTGTGACCTCAGAGCGCTGTTACCCCGGGGTCACCATGATGGGGCTTCCCGCCGCCTCCAGCACGGGCTGTCACGTCTTCATGTTTTCAATTACAGCATGGCCTCCGCCCGCTGTGCAAACCCACCCAGCCCTCAGAGAAGGCAGCCCAGGGTCAGGGTTACAGGGAAGTCTGTTGGCCCTGCTGCTGGGGCCTGCTCCCTCCCGCCTGGGAGCTGCTGCTTCTGGGAAGTTCTCTGCTGCCCCCTGGCGGGAGAGGCCTGGGCAGTGGGGGGGGGGGGGTTGCCCTACAGGTATGTCCAAGCAGGGAGAGAACTTTGGGGCTCAGGGCTCCGGACCCCAGAACCAGAGAATGTTGGAGCGCCCCTGCCCACCTCCCCCCGACTCTGGGCCTTCCAGGCTCCGCCTCCTGGGCACAGAAACAAGCCAGGGGTCTCCTGACTCTGTTTCCTTCTGTTAATGAGGGTCCTGGGGAGAGAGTTTCTTTTTTTTTGTACAGTTCTTCCGTGTATTCTTGCCACCTCTTCTTGATATCTTCTGCTTCTGTTAGGTCCATACCGTTTCTGTCCTTTATCGAGCCCATCTTTGCATGAAATGTTCCCTTGGTATCTCTAATTTCTTGAAGAGATCTCTAGTCTTTCCCATTCTGTTGTTTTCCTCTATTTCTTTGCAATGATGGCTGAAAAAGGCTTTCTTATCTTTTCTTGCTATTCTTTGGAACTCTGCATTCAGATGCTTATATCTTTCCTTTTCTCCTTGGCTTTTCGCCTCTCTTCTTTTCACAGCTATTTGTAAGGCCTCCCCAGACAGCCATTTTGCTTTTTTGCATTTCTTTTCCATGGGGATGGTCTTGATCCCTGCCTCCTGTACAATGTCACGAACCTCATTCCATAGCTCATCAGGCACTCTATCTATCAGATCTAGTCCCTTAAATCTATTTCTCACTTCCACTGTATAATCATAAGGGGTTTGATTGAGGTCATACCTGAATGGTCTAGCGGTTTTCCCTACTTTCTTCAATTTCAGTCTGAATTTGGCAATAAGGAGTTCATGATCTGAGCCACAGTCAGCTCCTGGTCTTGTTTTTGTTGACTGTATAGAGCTTCTCCATCTTTGGCTGCAAAGAATATAATCAATCTGATTTCAATATTGACCATCTGGTGATGTCCATGTGTAGCGTCTTCTCTTGTGTTGTTGGAAGAGGGTGTTTGCTATGACCAGTGCATTATCTTGGCAAAACTCTATTAGTCTTTGCCCTGCTTCATTCCGCATTCCAAGGCCAAATTTGCCTGTTACTCCAGGTGTTTCTTGACTTCCTACTTTTGCATTCCAGTCCCCTGTAATGAAAAGGACATCTTTTTGGGGTGTTAGTTCTAAAAGGTCTTGTAGGTCTTCATAAAACCGTTCAGCTTCTTCAGCGTTACTGGTTGGGGCATAGACTTGGATAACTGTGATATTGAATGGTTTGCCTTGGAGACGAACAGAGATCATTCTGTCGTTTTTGAGATTGCATCCAAGTACTGCATTTCGGACTCTTTTGTTGACCATGATGGCTACTCCATTTCCTCTGAGGGATTCCTGCCCGCAGTAGTAGATATAATGGTCATCTGAGTTAAATTCACCCATTCCAGTACAAAAAAGATCTTCACGACCCAGATAATCATGATGATGTGATCACTCATCTAGAGCCAGACATCTTGGAAAGTGAAGTCAAGTGGGCCTTAGAAAGCATCACTATGAACAAAGCTAGTGGAGGTGATGGAATTCCAGCTGAGCTGTTTCAAATCCTGAAAGATGATGCTGTGAAAGTGCTGCACTCAACATGCCAGCAAATTTGGAAAACTCAACAGTGGCCACAGGACTGGAAAAGGTCAGTTTTCATTCCAATTCCAAATAAAGGCAATGCCAAAGAATGCTCAAACTACCACACAATTGCACTCATCTCACATGCTAGTAAAGTAATGCTCAAAATTCTCCAAGCCAGGCTTCAGCAAGTGAACCGTGAACTTCCTGATGTTCAAGCTGGTTTTAGAAAAGGCAGAGGAACCAGAGATCAAATTGCCAACATCCGCTGGATCATGGAAAAAGCAAAAGAGTTCCAGAAAAACATCTATTTCTGCTTTATCGACTATGCCAAAGCCTTTTGTTTGTGTGGATCACAATAAACTGTGGGAAATTCTGAAAGAGATGGGAATACCAGACCACCTGACCTGCCTCTTGAGAAATCTGTATGCAGGTCAGGAAGCAACAGTGAGAACTGGACATGGAACAACAGACTGGTTCCAAATAGGAAAAGGAGTACGTCAAGACTGTATCTTGTCACCCTGCTTATTTAACTTCTATGCAGAGTACATCATGAGAAACGCTGGACTGGAAGAAACACAGGCTGGGATCAAGATTGCCGGGAGAAATATCAATCACCTCAGATATGCAGATGACACCACCCTTATGGCAGAAAGTGAGGAGGAGCTAAAAAGCCTCTTGATGAAAGTGAAAGAGGAGAGTGAAAAAGTTGGCTTAAAGCTCAACATTCAGAAAACAAAGATCATGGCATCCGGTCCCATCACTTCATGGGAAATAGATGGGGAAATAGTGGAAACAGTGTCAGACTTTATTTTTTTGGGCTCCAAAATCACTGCGGATGGTGACTGCAGCCATGAAATTAAAGACGCTTACTCCTTGGAAGGAAAGTTATGACCAACCTAGACAGTATATTCAAAAGCAGAGACATTACTTTGCCGACTAAGGTCTGTCTAGTCAAGGCTATGGTTTTTCCTGTGGTCATGTATGGATGTGAGAGTTAGACTGTGAAGAAGGCTGAGCGCCAAAGAATTGATGCTTTTGAACTGTGGTGTTGGAGAAGACTCTTGAGAGTCCCTTGGACTGCAAGGAGATCCAACCAGTCCATTCTGAAGGAGATCGGCCCTGGGATTTCTTTGGAGGGAATGATGCTAAAGCTGAAACTCCAGTACTTTGGCCACCTCATGCAAAGAGTTGACTCATTGGAAAAGACTCTGATGCTGGGAGGGACTGGGGGCAGGAGGAGAAGGGGATGACCGAGGATGAGATGGCTGGATGGCATCACAGACTCGATGGACGTGAGTCTTAGTGAACTCTGGAAGTTGGTGATGGGAGGAAGGGAGGCCTGGCGTGCTGCGATTCATGGGGTCGCAGAGAGTCAGACACGACTGAGCGACTGACCTGAACTGAGCTGGGGAGAGAGATGGGAGGGGCCGTGACTGCTCGGCGGCCCAGGAGGCTTCTTTGGGGACGCAGAGATGTTTTGGAACTGGACAGCGGTGGCTCCACAGCCTTGCAGGTGTAGCATATGCCACTGAGTCATTCACTTTTAACGGCGGGTTTGCGTGACGTGTGAGCTTCCCTGGCAGCCCAGACAGTGGAGAATCTGCCTTCAGTGTGGAGGCCTGGGTTTGACCCCTGGAGCCCACTCCAGTGTTTTTGCCTGGAGAATTTATGGACAGAAGAGCCTGGAGGGTTACGGGAGATCCACGGGACTGCCAAGAGTCGGACATGACTGAGCGATTAAGCACACACCTAGGCACACAGAGGATGTGCATTTCACGTCATCGAAAGGAGGATCCCGGAAGCGCGCCATGGGACTGCCCCTGGCCTCCGAGCCTCAGCACCCTGTCTGTGGGTCAGGAGCCGGTTTCAGCCCTGCCTGAACTCCCAGCCCTCAGCGGGTTGCTGGGAGGGACGGGAGAGGGGGCGGGCGGGGCTGGGGTCAGCAGTCCAGATAAGCCTCTAACTACGCTCAGCACCTAGTGGCTGCCACGTGGGCTGGAGGCCGTGTCACCGTGTGTCCCGATGGCTGACTGGAAGCTGCAGGTGGGACTGGCCAGGCTGGGCCGGAGGATCCACAGCGCGGGAACACTTGGAGCCCCTTCTCCTGTCTCCGTCACAGACAAGGGGCAGAGACGACTGGGGTAGGTCCCTGCCCTCAGGTCCTAACGGGACACATGATGTGAGGCAGGCTAGCAGGCTGGCGCAGGGCTGAGCACACCGGACTCTGGCTCTCTGCCCCTTCCAACCTGCTGTGTGACTGCGGGCAACGCACCTAACCTCTCCGTGCCTCCGTTTCTTCAGCCGTTCATCAGGAGACAGACAGTCCTGACCTCGAAGTGTGCTTCGAGCATTCAAAGCAGAGGGGCCCCAGCGCTGGACGCTTGCTGAGGGTCTAGGGAAGGGAGAAGGTGCCCAGGGAATCCCACGGCCCACAGCTGACCAGCTTGGGGGGCCTGGCCTGGGACGGCTGGACCCCCAGTCCTACCTGCCCACACCCGAGGATGGGGTGCAGCAGTGGAACGGCCCCCTGGGGACAGGCCCTGATCCCCGCATACTCCCCAGGAGGCAGTCCAGGGATGGGGGAGCCTGGGGACTCCAGAAGGCTTTCTGCAAAACACATTTATTGCTTCTTGGCCCCTTGACCGCGTGCCTCCCTTTCCCAGGAAGCCAGCCCCCGAGACCCTGGGCCAGCCGGAGGCCGCGCCTGCAAGCACCGGGCTCAGGATGGGGGCCCGGGGACCAGGTGGCCCCGGCGGACGCTGAGCTCGGTGGCGAAGGCCCGCGCCTTCTGGTAGAAGAAGAGGGACATCTCGCGGTCGAGGAGGGAGTGGTGGTAGACGGAGGCCAGGCGCGCGCAGAGCTTCATCTGGGCCCGCTTGCTGCCCAGGTCCACGGCTGCCGCCAGCGCTAGCTGGTAGTACCCGGCCGCGTCCAGCGGGTCCTGGAGACAGACGGCGAGTCACCGAGGGGACAGCACCGCGCCAGGGAGGGCGGCCTCGGGGGAGCTTCTCCCTGGGCTAGGCGCCCCGGCCAGGGCAGCTCCAGGGCTGGGCCCGCGACAGCGCTCCAGGCGGGCAGTCCACTTGCTTGCCCCAGACGGGCCAGCTTTGGCGCCTCTGGACGGGCCCTGCATGTTTCCCCCAGGGAGGAGCCCCCTGCATCTACGGGAGCCTGGACTGCCATCCCGGTGGCCCTGGGACCCCCGGTCCCCACTCCCTGCCTTGGCCCTGGAGCCGGGGCCCCGGACCTTGTAGTACCTGGTCCCCTCCTCCCAGAAGCCTCTTTCCTGCTCACCCCCGGGGCCTCTGAAAGATAATCCGTGTCTCCCCCTTGGGCTGAGCTGAGGTCTGGGAGGCTGGGGTCTGAGAGGTCCCTGCAGGGCCATGTGGCCCAGGGTGGCCTGGCTTGACCCTTGCAGCCCACATCCATGCTGATGCCAGCATGCCCGGCCTTTTGCACCATCCCCGGTGCAAAGCAGCTCCAGGCGTCACCTCTCAGAATATCCCGCCACCCTGAGGGGGCGTGACCCCCACCTCCTCCAGGACACGGGCTCCCAGTTCAGACGCATCTTTGCCCTGGATGCACCATCCCCAGGCTGGGACGTCCCACGTCCCCTCACCCCTGCCGATTTTTGCCTCCCACCCCAGTCCCCACGTCCCCCCCGGAGGTTACCCAAGGGCAGGCACTAAACCCAAACCTGCCCGTCCCCTTCTGCTCACAGGGGCTCCCCAGGACAGAGGAAACAGTCACCAGCCCTGGCCTGCCACTGCCCCCGCACAGAGCAAGGACCCGGAAGACAACAGAAGCAGGCGTGTGTAGCAGTCACTGTCCCCTGGCCAGGCGGGGGGACCCTGTGTGTGTGTGTGTGTGTGTGTGTGTGTGTGTGTGTGTGTGTGTGTGTGTGTGTGCTGGGGGGAGAGGGCAGGGCGCCAAACACAGCTGACTCTGGGAAACAAGAGGTGTGACTGGCCCTGAAGCACAGGGAAGCTTGGCAGCTTGTGCGAGCCTGGGAAGCACCTCACTCAGCCTGGGGCGGGAGGGAAGGGCTTCCTGGAGGAGGCGGCATCCCAACTAAATGGAAGGAACTGGCCAGAGTGGGTGGCGGAGGGGGGGTGTGCATTCCTGTGCACATGTGTGTGTAGAAGCTGGTGGGTGGCAGGTCCAGGATTCACACCCACGTCTTTCCTAGTCCAGGGCTTGCTCCTTCTGCTATGACACAACACACACGGGCTAAAGAGAGTCGGTCGGTGAAGACGCCACAGCAGCCCCCACCTCCAGGGCAGAGCCCCCAGGCCCCCCTTTCTGCACAGGGCTGCAGGGTCCCAGTCCCTGAAGCCCCAGCCCACTGCCCCTCATTCTGCCATAATCAGCTGCCCACACCTAGCCTGGTCCCCTCCCTGCCCTGTGGGGGCACCAGCTTGTGCTGCAGCAAAGCACTTGAAGA
This sequence comes from Capricornis sumatraensis, assembly GCF_032405125.1. Lineage (NCBI taxonomy): Eukaryota > Metazoa > Chordata > Mammalia > Artiodactyla > Bovidae > Capricornis > Capricornis sumatraensis. Next base: position 116,670,435 of record NC_091075.1, on the reverse strand, counting down.
GCGAACCGCACAAATCCTGAGCAGCTCGGGGCCTGGACCTCGGGGGGAGGGGCTCAGCTGCAGAGGTCACCGCTGCCCACGGAATCCCCAGCACTGGACACAGCTGGCTGCAGGGACGACTTATGGCCAGCAGGTGTCGCCAGTCAGGCCTGCCTAGTTAAGGAGCTGGGGGTTACCCGGGACAGTAGAGGGTCTTCCAGGGCCGCTCCAGCTCCTAACTGCTGCTGGTTGGGGAGGGGGAAGTGGAGAACTCAGCCCCGGACTGGGGCACCCTCACTTCTCAACCAACACAGATCAGGGACGCCGTGCAGGGGCAGGGCTAGACCCAGAGTAGCGGTGATGTCTGCCTGTATGGGCAGGGGGGAAGGGGGAAGGGGCAATAGAAGAGACACCCCCAGGCCCTTGTCTCATCCACTGCAGGGTTCACAGACGAATGGAAAAGTGGCCCCAGCTCCCACCACTGCAGCCCCGACAGGGAGGGGCTCAGCCAGGGTGCTGGGTGTCCCTGCCGTAAAACCTGGGGCAAGTCACGCCCCACCCAAGCCCCAGTTTCCCTCTCTGTGCAGCGAGATGATAAAGAGGACACGCCCTCTTCCCCAATCCAGGTGATATGAGGGTTCCGGGAAGGAAGAAAGGAAGAGCTCTGCACAGACTGGCAGGCTTCCTGGAGGAGGTGTCATGGTGTGGGCTGTACCTTGCAACCTAAAAATGAAAGTGTTAGTGGCAACCCCATGGGCTGTAAGCCCACTGGGCGGCTCTGTCCGTGAGGACCCTCCAGGCAAGAATACCGGAGTGGGTTGCCATGCCCTCCTCCAGGGGATCTGCCCAACCCAGGGATCGACCTGCATCTCCATCGTCTCCTGCACTGCCAGGCGGGTTCTTTACCGCTGGCACCGCCTGGGAGGCCCGCCTTGCAACATGGGTCTCTGGGAATAATGGTAACACTTCCCCCTGCAGCTCAGCTGGTAAAGAAGCCGCCTGCAAGGCGGGAGACCTGGGTTTGATCCCTGGATTGGGAGGATCCCCTGGAGAAGGGAAAGGCTACCCACTCCAGTATTCTGGCCTGGAGAATTCCATGGACTGTATAGTCCACGGGGGTCGCAAAGAGTCGGACACCACTGAGCAACTTTCATTTTCTCGATCTCTCACTTTCCCCCACCCCAGAAATGTCTTTATCCACCTCCTACATTTTTTGTGGTTCACTTCTGCTGGGCAGTCAAGACACAGTTTTGCAGTCACCCCATCCAGAAGCTCCCTCCACCCCCGCCACCCAACTACACTCATTTCGCCCTTTACCCAGTGGCAGCTTCCCCCACTGACCCTGAGCTCTTGAGGGCAAGGCCTGACCCGCCTGGAAGCAAGGACGGTGTCCACTGGCCTAGCCTGCAGCTCACAGGGGGGCCCAGAGCTCCAGGGAGATCCCCGGGACTTGAGGAAGAGGACCGCAATGCCTCCCTCACGCCCAGAGCCGGGTGACGGCCCCCAGGCCCCACACCCGGCCCTGCCTGCACCCCTCTCAACCTTGAGGTCGTAGAAGATGATGTCGCCAAGCGCCAGGTACACCTTCACGTAGTACAGGGGCTCCTCGTCGAACTCCAGTGGCGAGGTGCAGAGCGACAGCGCCTTGAGGTAGAAGTGCTCCGCCAGCTCGCTGTGGCCCAGCCGGTGGTGCAGGGCGGCCAGCCGGTGACAGGCCACCCGCTGGTTCAGCCGATCCCCTGGGGATGCCAAGGGCAGGGGATGCCATCTCACAGCCCCAGCCCGTCCCCTCCCGGCCCCAGACTGACGTCCCACTTGTGCTAAGCCGCCTCAGTCAGGTCCGACTCTGCAGCCCCAGGGACTGTAGCCCACCAGGCTCCTCTGTCCATGGGACCCTCCAGGCAAGGAGACTGGAGTGGGCTGCCATGCCCTCCTCTTCCCGTCTTTAAGGGGCACCTAGTGATGCCCGCTCTCCTGGCACCTCTGGGCTGTGGCAAAGTCATGGAGCAGGACACCCGCCAGCCCAGGCCTGCGCAGAGTCCCCTGCACAGGGAGCTTCGCTTACTGTTCTGACTGGGAGAACCCAGAAGCCCTGCAGTTTGTGCCTCTGCAGACACGACCTTTGGCCTCCCTGCTGTATCCTTAGCTGCCCTCCACCCCGTCCTCGGCAGGGAGTCACCAGATGAGGCTGCCTGCAAAATCCTCCCCCTTCCAGGGTGAGCTCTGCAAGGCCTGAAGGCCCCCCCAGGGGCACACCTACTGTGTGCTCGGCCCGGTCGGGCTCCTCGCCTCAGGGAAGACAGACGGCCTAGAAGAGCCGGGCATGGAGGGACAGGCCCCCGGAGAGGAGAACGGGGTTTCGCCGGCAGAGAGCAGCGGGGCCCGCGGGCCAGTGGAGAGGGGAGGACAGGAGGGCATAGCGGGCAGAAAGGCACCAGGCGGCCCTGCCTGGCGTGTCCCGGAATGTCCGCGGTGCAGGGTGCCCCGGCCGGCCCCCTGGCCAGCAAGGGGGGCACAAGGCGGGGGGCACAGAGATGATGATGTTCAGGCGGGACGGGATAGGTTCTCTGCCGTCCGTCTCAGCAGCCTGACCCCAGGGCGGGAGAGAGGAGCCTGCGGGCCTGGGGAACTGAGGCCCTGCCTAGACCTCAGGGGTGGGGGGCCCTTGGGGTGGGGTGCGGGGCTCACCCAGGGTGAGGCTGAGCGCCAGGGCTGTGTGGGCGAACTCCAGGCCCTCCTGGGGCGTCTCCATCTCAGCCAGCAGCGCAGACAGCTTGTTGCAGAGCCTCAGCTCGGCCTCCCGGCTCCCCGTGGACACCGCCAGGGGCAGTGCCCGGTCCTGAGGGGACAGAGGGCAGGTCTGGCCTCCTCCTCCCGCAACAGGCAGTCAGGCCCATGCCCTCCTGAGGGCCCCTGGGTCTGCCCCCGTGAGCCCCCTGGAGCTTCTCGTGCCAGGTCGCTTCAGGCGTGTCTGACTCTTGTAACTCCCTGGACTCTAGCCCGCCAGGCTCCTCTGTCCATGGGATTCTCCGGCAAGAATACTGGAGGGGGTTGCCACGCCCTCCTCCAGGGGATCTTCCCGGCCCAGGGACTGAAACCATGTCTCCTGCATCTCCTGCACTGGCACTAGGAGGCGGGTGCGGTGCCGCTAACGCCACCAGGGAAACCCTCCCTCCACACCACACCATCAGTTCTCAGCAGTGTGCCATCCCCGGGGCCCCCGGGGCGTGAGCAAGGGGTGTGAGCCTGGCCCGTCAAGCTACACCGCGCCCTTAGACCAGCCTTGCTCCTCCTGGGTGCAGGGGGCCTGACCAGAGGGTCCAACACCCTCTGTGCACCAAAGAGGCTACTTTTATCTGTACCCTGGGGCCCAGCCTCATGCAAGCTGGTCAGACAGAGGCGGAGACGCCGCCCTCCCCGGGAGGCACGTGCAGATGTGAGCCCTGGTCCCGGCGGCCCTCTATCTGATGCGCTGTGTGCCCTTGGACCTGCCCCTGCGCCTCTCTGAGCCGGTTTCCTCCTCTGTGGAATGCGGGCAGGCCCTGCCTCCCAGGGTTGTGTGGATCTCTGGGAGGCGTGTCCTCCGACGGGCGTTTCTTGCTCTGTTCTGCCCAGGCTGGGGCTGGGGGTTGGGATGGTCTCTGACCAAACCACCCGGAAGCTGAGCCTGTGCGCGAGGTGGGGAGGTCCTGCCCCCCAGGAGGGTCGCCCCTGAAGCCCACTCGCCTGGACCCACGGGACGGGGCGGTGCTCACCCGGTAGAAGGACACTGCTTTCTCGCGGTCCCAGGCCCCGTTGAAGAAGATGTCTCCGGCCTCCTCGAAGAGCTGCAGCCCCAGGCCGGGGTCCCCCGTGTACAGGGCGGCGTTCTGCGCAGCCTGGATGTACAGGTCCACCAGCTCGCTCTGCCGCAGCGCGTAGTAGATCCTCCCCGCCTGCAGCCAGGCGTGCGCCTCCTTGTCCTTCTTCAGCAGGTCGATGAAAACCCCCAGGCTGCGCTTGGTGTACTCCAGGGCGGACCTGTAGGCCCTGGGGTTAGACAGAGGTGGGTGCTCAGAGCCGGCCTCCCGGGCCGCCCCGCCGCATGGAGGGGACCAGGTTCTCTCCGGGGGCCCGTCTGGCCACCTTGGACCTGGGGCGTCGGGGGGCCAGGCCCAGAGCCTGCGCGTCCAGGCTGATGGGAGACCAGGGCAACACACGGTCCTCATCCAACAAAGGTGAGGAGGCCTTAGGGAGGGAAGCAGGCAGCCCTGGGGCCTTAAGGAGTGAGCGGTTCATCTCTGACTCCCTGCACACACACAGGCCCACGTCACCTCCAGACACAGCAGGGATTGTGGCCCCTGGGCAGAAACGTAGAGCCCATCCAGGCCAAGGGTTCTGACACGGACGGAGCATCAGAACCACCCAGGGTGCTGGTCAGACACAGGTGGCAGGGCCTGGCTCCCGGAGCTGCTGGCTCAGGAGGTCTGGGCTGAGGCTTGCCACGCGCGTGTGCTCAGTTGCGTCCGGCTCTTTGCAGCCCCCATGGACTGTAGCCCGTCAGGCTCCCCTGTCCACGGGATTCTCCAGGCAAGAGTGACTCTCTGTGACCCCATGGACTGTAGCCCGCCGGGCTCTCCTGTCCACGGGATTCTCCAGGCAAGAATACTGGAGTGGGTTGCCATGCCCTTCTCAGGGGACCTTCCCGACCCAGGGATCAAACCTGTGTCTCTTGCATCTCCTGCATCGGCAAGTAGGTTCTTTACCACTGAGCCCCCTGGGAAGCCCAGGAATGCACACCTCCCACCAGCACCCAGGTGAGGTGGACCTGCTGACCCCGGAACCCCACTCTGAGGAGCCTTGATCAAGGCTGTGGGTCCATTGGTCCTGCTGTGAAACTGAGGCCCCCAGGGTGAGAGGCATCCCTCCTGAGTCCCAGGGAATCCAGCCCCTTCTCTGCTCTCAAGGAGCCCCCACACTGGATGGGGTGTTATGAGACTCTGCCAGCCTGTGAGCTGTGTGGTCCAGCTATCTGTTCCCCACCCCCGGGCAGGACACTCTGGGTGGGTTTCACAGGTGACCCCGAAACCCTGCTCTGGGGAAGCAAGCGGGACAGTCACTGTCTCCTGTGGACTAGGACCCTCCAGGCACACACGGTCACTGTCCTCACATGTGAGGGGACAAACAAGGACCAGACTACGTGGCCTAGTGCTGGGCCAGCGAGAAAACACTCAGGGCAGGCTGGGGCCAGCTTCTAGAAGCTACCACGGAAGGGAGGATGACTCAGAAACACATGCTTCACTCCTGCCCTTGGGGACAAGACAGAGCTTGCTGGCTCAGTGCCCGACTGCCACTAAGGACAGACAGATGTCCTGGGACGGTGTCCGCACCCTCCCCGCCCCGGGGCCGGCCCTCACCGCTCGGTGCCCAGGGACAGGTAGAGCTGGCTTATGGCCTCCAGGAGCTGCCCCTCCAGCACCTTGTCGTTCGCCCTGCGGGCCAGCGAGAGCTGGAACTCGTGGTAGACGACGCACCGGGCCTCGTTGGGCACGACCGTGCCGTAGAAGTGACAGAGCCGCTGGACGGCGAGCAGCTGGCCTGGCGGGAGACGGAAGGGAGAGGCCCTGTCAGGCACTGCAGCGGCCTTCCAGGGCCCACGGCCCCTGTGGCATACCCGCCTCTGTGAGCTGGGGTCGCTCCACATGGGGACAGGCTGGGTGTCCGGCTCGAGGTCACACAGCCGGCCAGCAGCCAGGACGGGGCCAGGCAGGGCATGTCACAGACGCTCGAGGGACAGTGTTGGTCACTGGAGAACTCCCAGGCTGGGCGGTCCCGACTGGGCTCCCCTGATGGACTGGAACATGTTTCTGCTTCACAAAGCTCCTCCCAGACAGAGAGGGGCTGTGTGCGAGCATGCTCAGCTGCTCAGTCGTGTCCGACTCTGCAGCCCCGTGGACTGTAGCCCACCAGGCTCCTCCGTCCATGGGATTCGCCAGCAAGAACACTGGAGTGGGTGCCACTTCCTCCTCCAGGGGGTCTTCCTGCCCCAGGGCTCAAATCCCTGCCCCCTGCACTGGCAGGCAGGTTCTTTACCAACTGAGCTGCCAGGGAAGCCTGAACAGGGGCTAAGCTCCCACCAAGTGGACCACCAGCATCCCCACAAGGCAGACCGGCAAGCTGAGTCCAACGCTGGAGCAAAGGGCATGCAGTGGAGACGGGATTCAAATCTGGCTCCCGCATTCCACAGCCAACGCTCCTTCGTGAAGCCGGGCTCAGAGCCCACAGCCTTACTCGCCTGTTCTAAAGCCAGAGGAATGGAAACAATTGGGAACTTGCACCATTGAAAATGACCCGGCTGTGAACAAGCCACGAGAAGACTTGAATGACACCGCGAACCAACCAGACCTAACAGAGCGCAGAGCACACCCCCAACAACAGCAGAACGCGGCGTCCTCCACGTGCCCATGGACGTTCTCCAGGACAGACTGGAGGCTGCCTCTCAGAACCGTCCTCCGTAAACTTAAAGGGCCAAAACCACAGGAGGCATAGCTTCCAGGAGCAATGAATGGAATCAGAGATCAGTGGCACTAAGGAGTTTGGAGCATTCGCATATCTGTAGAAATGGAGAGCGTGTTCCTAAATCACTGGGCTTCCCTTGTAGCTCAGTCGGTAAACAATCTACCGGCAACGCAGAGAGACCCGGCTTTGATTCCAGGGTTGGAAGGATCCCCTGGAGAAGGAAATGGCAACCCACTCCAGTATTCTTGCCTGGAGAATCCCATGGACAGAGGAGCCTGGCGGGCTACAGTTCATGGGGTCGGTCGCAAGAATCAGACGCGACTGAGCAGCTAAACCACCACCACCAAATCACCAGTGGGTCCAAGAGGGAAACTGGGGACTGCCCTGGTGGTCCAGGGGTTAAGACTCTGCACTCCCAACGCAGGGGACCTGGGTTCAGCCCTTGGTCAGGGATCTAAATTCTGCATGCTGCAACTAAGATTTTTTATGTTGCAACTAAGACCAGCTCAATCAAATAGCTAAGTATTTTAAAAGATAAACAACCAAAAAAGAATAAAAATTTCAAATCAAAAACCTAAAGTTCACCCTTAAGAAACTAGAAAAAGCTAACTCGATCCAAGGCAAGCAAAAGAAAGGAAAAATCAAAGCTGAAGAGGAGATGATAAGATAATAGAGAATAGAAAAACGAAGAACAATGAAACCAAATCACAGTTCCTTGAATAGGTTAACAAAAGTGACAAAAGTTTAGCCAGACTGACCAAGAAAAGAAAGGAGGCAGCCGAAGATGACTACAATCAGGAGGGATAGATGGGACATCACCACGGATCTCACGGGGAGAAAGGGGGAAGCTGTGAGCGACTGTACGCCAGCAAATGAGACGATCTAAGTGAAATGAACCCTAGAAAGACACAAACTAGTGAAACGGACTGAAAACGGAACCAGCGCAAGGATGGGTGACGCTGGGGGTCAGCACTGCCCCCAGTCCCCTCCCCGTTCCATATGGCGGAGGGGCAGACCCCTGACCCCCTGGAGGACCTCCTGGGTCCCCCAGCTTTGCACTCCCAAGTCTGAGTCCCCCAGTGCCTGGGTTGGGGGTGTGGGGGCGTCACAGAAGGTTTCTGAGCAGCCACCGGGGGGCCATGTGCCCTTGGTGACCACCGCCTGCACCTGCCCAAGGCTGCAGGGCAGGTCGGGGGACCCAGCTCCTGGCTCCTCCTGGAGGTCCAGGGGATTCCCCCTCCAGCCTCACTGAACAGATCCTACATCCCTCAGTAGCGCCCCAGTGCTCTCAGGAAAATGCCAAACCACAGCCTGGGGTCTTGGGCCTGTGCCTAGCTTCCCACCTGAGGCTCCCACCACCCACCACGTGAGCCACTCACTCCAAACTTGGCACCGCCCTGCAGGGCCCAGTCACTCACCCCAGGGCCTTTGCACAGGCTGCTGTGCCTCCTGCCAGGCCCCCTCCCGTACTTGGCTAAATTCTTCTCATCCCTCGGGTCCCAGACTAAACAGCCGGCCCCCTCCCAGCTGGGGCCTGGAGCCGCCCCACCGCCAAGCTGAGCACCTGCTTCTGTGGCTCTCGTGGCCCGAGCGCCGGTTTCCTGCGGCTTGGCCGCAGCCCCCGTGAGGGCCACTTGGGCGTGTTTGCTGGTGGACCCCGCCCAGAGCCTGCCACTCGCAGCAGCTACCTTTGGATGAAGCAGCTGCCCCGCACGCTCTGGGCCGGGGAGGTGTCTGGGGTGCCCGGCTGTTGGGAGACACTAAGGATACAGCGCCAGCAAAGCACCCAGTATGCCAGGCCCACGTGGCCGCTGTGGCTTGGCTGCCCCCCTGCCTGGCCTGGGCTGCGTCTGGGGTCACCCCCTTCCTGTCTGCCCGAGACTGCCAGGATTTTCCCGGCCTCGGGACTTTCAGTGCAGAAAGCAGGATGGTCCCAGGCAACCCGGGATGAGCTGGTTGCCATGGGGACATCTGGCCCAGCATGGGGAACCTCAAAACACCTGCTGGTTCCCACCACTCTGCATTCTCGGTGGAGAAGCGACCACTCGCCTCTGATCTGCAACCCCCAGGATGCTCTGAACAGAAATGCTAGGAGCCCTTGCTTCCCAGGCAGCCCGCCCACCCGACACTTACTCTCCCAGTGGTCCATCTCCACGGCAACCAGAAAGGCCCACTCGTAGTAGCACCTGGCCTGCCGGGCGAGCGCCCTGCGGGTGCACAGGTCCCCCAGCCGTAGCAGCACCCGGGTGAAGTCCGGGCCGCCCTCCCTGCCAGGCAGCCGCGAGAAGAGCTTCACGGCCTCCAGGAGGTAGTGCTGGGCCAGCCCGCCGGCGCCGGTCTGCAGACACAGGGCCCCGAAGTTGGCCAGGACCACCGCCTCATTCCGCGGGCGGCCCAGGCGCCGGGCCACCCTCAGGGCGCGGTAGTAGCCCTCGGCCGCCCGCCGGGTCCTGCCGGTCCTCTTCAGGGCGACAGCCGTCATGTTGGCAATCAGGCCCTCCTGGTCCGGGGTGGCCACCGCCGCCTCCAGGAGGGACTCCAGGATGCCCAGGGCTGCTGGGCTCTGCCTGTGAAGGACGTGCAGCCAGGCCAGGGCCACCAGGTGGTCCACGACGGTGCGGCCACCCAGCCGGGCGTCTGTCTCCACGGCCTGCACCATGAAGGCGATGGCCCTGCCCTGCCACCCATGCTGGCTGTACAGCTGGGCCAGGCTGGCGTAGACGGGGCCATGTAGGGCCCGCCCGGAGCCGGAGGCCGGGGAGGCCAGCGCCCGCCGGAGGTAGTGAGCCAGCTGGGCGGGCAGGACGGGGAGCCGCGGGCTGTTCTGCAGGACCAGGGCCGCGCTCCGGAGTGCGCTGCGCAGCGAGCCCTGTGCCCTCAGTGAGGCCACTCTGATGCAGCTCAGCGCCAGGTGCGGCAGGCACCTTTGGCTGTAGATGCCTCCCAGCAGCAGGTAGCAGTCCATGGGCCAGGAGGCGCCCGGGGTCCCCGCCGCCCCGGGTAGCAGCAGTAGCAGCCTCTCCAGGAAGGGCAGGGCCTCCTCTGGCTGCTTGAGGCGGGCATGGTGCTTGGCCAGCAAGAAGCAGGCGCGGGCCTCGGCCTGAGGGCTGCGGCTGCCGATGGCCCTCCGCAGGGCCAGGCTCAGGAGGCCGGAGCCGGCCTCGGAGCTGCCGCCGTGGCTGGGCGTCCCCAGGAGCAGGGCCAGGGCCTTGGGCACCACCTGTGCGCACTTCTCCTTGCTCTTCTGCCGCAGGTGGACCGAGGCCAGGCTGGTGTACACGGCCGCCACCAGGACCAGGTCCCCGAAGCGGCCCCCGAGCACCCCCAGGGCTTCCTCGAAGTACACGCGGGCCTGGGACAGCTTCAGCTGCCGCACGCACAGCCGTCCCAGCAGGAAGCAGAGCCTGGCCAGGGCCATGGGCAGCCCGGCTTTTTTGGCCACCCCGCGGGCCTCGGCCAGCCACCTGACCAGCTCCTCCTCGTCACTGAAGCCGCCGAACACGCCACTCAGCGCGGGAGGGGAGAGGTCGTACAGGCCCTGGAAACCGGCCTGGAACCCGGGTGCGTCCAGGAACAGCAGCTGCGAGCCCAGGGCCTCCGGGTCAGCCCAGTCATCTCCTACATCCAGGCAGGAGGGCTCCTCGGTGTCCGGCAGGCCCGCACCACTGGATGCCCTGTGGACACCAGGGGACCCTGGTTCCTTGGGGCAGCCCTGACAGGACTTGCATTGTTCTAGAACATTCTTCACCATCTGCAGGATCTCCTGTGGCTCTGGGTTCAGGCAAGGCGGGGACATTTCTGCAAATGACCAAAATGCCCGGATGGGTGAGAGTGGGATCTGAGTCCAGGCAGGCCCGGGGGCATCCCTCCCCTGGCGGTAACGTCCCTGTCGCCTCCTCCATAAGGCTGCCCTGGGCATCTGAGGTGCCGTGGACTGCTGGGCACACTGCAGGGCTATAGGGGTGACTTTCCGGGAGGACACGGAGGTGGTTAGCCAAGCTTCTACCAACTAACGTGCCTCACAGTAGTCCTCTCCTCTCGGCCACGCGCAGGAACCCCCAAGACATCAAGCTGTAGCCAACCAGAGCTACTGACCAGCGTGAGCTCCAAAGCGCCCTCAGAACTGACAGTGGAGTCTGCGTTCACCTGCCCGGCCCTAGCACGGGGGCCCCTCTGATGGGAAACACTGGGAACGGCTCCCAGACCCCAGGGTCCCTCTCATCTGGGCTGGTTTGGGAATCTGGTTACTAAAGGGTTAAAAACAACTGCTGAAGAGTCTGGGGACAGGAGATGCCCATGCCTGCCCTGCCTGCCAAGGGCCTGTTGGCCTTGGATGGACCCAGCACCCAGAGGCACGTCCAGGCTTGAGGAGCAAACAAGCTACGTTTCCTGTTGGAAAAACACGGGCTTTGAAGGGGAATTTGGAAGGAAAGAAGCGGGAGGTAAAGACTCTTCAGTTTCAAGTTCGCTTGTAAAAAGTGTGTTCAAAGCTATTAGTCTGTAAAGGCTAGGAATTAAAAGAAAAAAAAATTAAATCCGGTTGAGCAGCAAACGTACAACTCGACCGTGTACTTGATTGGCTAAAAAATGCCCCGTCTAGTGGAGGCGCGTGGTCTCCCATGGGCGTCTTCCTGCATTATCCCTGTTACCCTGCCCCTGACAGCTGAGGTCCTCCTGAAGGCAGCCTGCAGAAATCCGGGAGTGGGGAGGGCCCCGGGACAGCCCTAGGACCCAGGGGCTGCTTCCGGCCCTCCTTCCAAGGGCCCTTCCATGTTTGCGCGTGGATGGATCCCATCCCCAGGAAATCTCAAAGGGTCCTCGGCTCGTGCGTCCCCAGGCTGTCCCTGAAGCAGACCCTCTGCTGTGGTGGAGAGGCAGGCATGGGAAAGAGCAGGGACTTTTCCAACGTAAGGCTCCACAGTAACGCCCTCTCCATCCACTGCACTCCTCCAAGCAGCACATGGGGAAAGTCAGCTACTTTGGGTTAAATGAAAGAAAACCAGGGACTTCCTGGTGGTTCAGTGGCTAAGTCTCGGCATTCCAAATACCGGGGGCCTGGGTACGCTCCCTGGTCAGGGAACGAGCTCCCACATGCCCCAACTAAGAGTCTGTAAGCTGCAACTAAAACCTGGTGCAGCCAAAAAAGAAAGAAAGAAAGAAACCCAGAGTCAGGCATAAGCCCATCCCTTAAGGCTCAGAATCAGCCTGCAGTGCGGGAGGCCTGGGTTCGATCCCTGGGTTCAGAAGATCCCCTGGAGAAGGGAAAGGTTCCCCACTCCAGTAATCTGGTCTGGAGAATCCCATGGACTCTACAGTCCATGGGGTCGCAAAGAGCCTGACATGGCTGAGCGACTTTCTCACTTTCAGGCAATGGCGGGGATGTGCTTCTTTGCTGGGGACAGTGCAGGGGGCCAGGCTATGGGCCAGGCAGTGGAGAGGTCACCCCACCTACAATGGGGACAGTGCGGGGGGGAGCCTCACCTCCACTTCACCCAACCTCCCCCCAAGGCTAGACTGCATGTCACCAGCCCTTCCCCACAGAGGAGTGAGCTCCGCGGCCCGCTCCACCCCGAGGCCCAGCCCCACGCCCCAAGGGCTCCCAGGCCATGTGGGAAGGATGTACCTTTTTCTTCCTGCTGCTGCTGCGTCTCAGCTTCTTCTGATGTGTCTGAAAAGTCAGAGAGAAGGCCAGCATCACCCTGGGACCAGCGCCCTCTGGGTTGGGGCCGAGTCGGGGGGCAGCTCTAGGATGGTAACACCCCTGACGCCAGCGCTCAGCAGGGGCACGGTCCGGCCCGAGGCGGGAGGCGTCAGCCAAGAAGCCATGTCTTCCAGGATGCACCCCTACCCCTGCAGGGCTCCACCCCCGCCAAGAGGCGGCCTCCTCCGGCTGCCCTCACCCGGGGGCTGGGCGGCAGAGCTGGACTTGCACCCCCTCCCCCTACCACCAGCGCTCTCCCACGCCTCAGCCCCCGCCTCCTGGCTGCCATGGAGACCAGGTGAGAGAAGGCGCTGCATAAAGACAGGGGAGTGTGAAGTGCTGTCAGCCATGCGGCATCCAGCGGAGAGGACCCCACCGCAGCAAGTGAGGCCCCCGACAGGCTCCCTAAGCAGGGAAGAAACCGTGGGCCAGGCCAGCTGAGGGCTGATCCGCCGAGGCCTCAGTTCTCATTTGACTTGTATGTGGAGTGAGTCATGCGAAACGCTGGGCTGGGTGACTCACAAGCTGGAATCAAGCTGGCCGGAAATACCAGCAACCTCAGACATGCAGATAGTACCACTCTAATGGCAGAAAGCGAAGAGGAACTAAAGAGCCGCTTGATGAGGGTGAAAGAGGAGAGGGAAAAAGCTGACTTAGAACTCAGCATTCAAAAAATGAAGATCATAGCCTCCAGTCCAAATAGTTCGTGGCAAATAGAACGGGAAAAAGCGGAAACAGTGACAGACTTTATTGTCTTGGGCTCCAAAATCACTGCAGATGGTGACTGCAGCCATGAAATTAAAAGACGCTTGCTCCTCGAAAGAAAAGCAGTGGCCAACCTAGACAGCATATTAGAAGCAGAGACATTCGTTTGCCGACAAAGACTGATCTAGGCAAAGCGATGGTTTTTCCAGTAGTCATGTACAGATGTGAGAGCTAGACCGTAAAGAAGGCTGAGTGCCAAAGAATTAATGCTTTTGAACTGTGGTGCTGGAGAAAACTCTTGAGTCCCTTGGACAGCAAGGAGATCAAACTAGTCAATCCTAAATAAAATCAACCCTGACTATTCATTGGAAGGACTTATGTTGAAGCTGAGACTCCAAAACTTTGGCCACTTGATGTGAAGAGCCAACTCATTGGAAAAGACCCTGATGCTGGAAAGACTGAGGGCAGGAGGAGAAGGGGACGACAGAGGATGAGATGGTTGGACGGCATCACCAACTCAATGGACATGAGTTTGTGTAAACTCAGGGTGATAGTGAAGGACAGGGGAGCCTGGCGTGCTGCTGTCCATGGGGTCACAGAGAGTCAGACACGACTCAGCAACTGAACAACAAAGGAAGAGAGATCCATCAGTTTAAACCAAACATTGGTGAGAAAATTCTTATAACACGTTGTCAGGAGGCAGGCATGAAAGACACGCGTGAACATATGCTCACGTGTGTGTGCATGTGTGTGTACATGTGTGTGTGCATGTGTGTAGTACGTGTGGGTGTGTGGCTATATGTGTGAGTGCACGTGTGTTCACATGAGCGTGTACACATGGACACATACACGTGTGTAGGTGTGTGTTTGGGTGTGTCTGTGTGTACTCATGTGAGTATGCATGCGTATGTGTACACATCTGTGGGGATGTGTCCAAATGCATTTATTGCCCTCCCACAGGAGGGACAGATGAGCTGAAACGTTGCATCCCCAGGGCCCAGGGAGTGGCGGGTAGGCCTGTCCCACACCGTCCCCTCTGCCCATGACCTCCAGCTGTGGCTGCCGACTCGCCTCCTCTCTCTTCTGTTCGTACCACAGTCCTAGGCCCCCTTGCTTCCCCAGCCCCAGCGGAGCAGGCAGTCAGGCTGGTGCCTGGAGGCAGTGGAGAAGCGGCTCGGCTGAGACCCGTCCCCGGGGCTGGGAGGCTCGGGCCCCACCTCCCTGCATCTCCCAGCCCGTCACCCTGCTCCTTCTCTCTGTCTCTCCTGTCACCCCCCACCTGCCCTGAAGGCAGTTCCAGCATGTCTGTATAAGTGCCCAGGGGCTGGCATTCAATACTGGGAACGATGGAGGAGGCGGAAGATTCCTTAAGGGCAGCAGGGTGGGGTTGCCGCCGCGAACAGTGGACGAAGCCAGAGCTGTGCCGCACTCTGCAGAGTGGACCGTCCAGCCTCGCAGAGCAGAGCGGACGGAACAGGGCTGAGGGGTGTCAGCCGGGGGCAAGCTCTGCACCCTCGTGGCCTTTCCGGGAATCTGCCCTAAGAACACTGTTCTGAATCACAGTCTGTCCCTGTGGCTCAGACGGTGAAGAAGCTGCCTGCAGTGCCAGAGACCCAAGTTCCATGCCCGGGTCAGGAAGACCCCCTGGAGGAGGGTGTGGCGACCCTCCAGTGTTCTTGCCTGGAGAATCCCATGAACAGAGCGGCTGGCGGGCTGCAGTCCACGGGGTCACAAAGAGTCAGACACGACTGAGTGATTAAACAGACAAGGTGCAGCCCGCTGCAGGTCCTGAGAGGTCCCCGGGGGCATCCTGAGGGGTGGGAGGAGCACCCCCGTGTCCCCCCCACCTACCCAGGCTGTACACCGTGCAGACATTCGTGCTGGATGTCCTTCTCAGCAGCTGCCTGGCCTCCTCCTCGGAAAAGCGTCCTTCACGGCTAAAGAAAGACCTTTCTTCTTCACTGAGAAAAATCACATTTTCCAAGCTGGAAAAAAATAAACTGCATGTTAGATCGCACATTTCCAAGTACACATTTCGTATGAAGACCCTTTTCCCTCCCTCACTTGGCAGACAAGCCCTGCCCAGTGATGAAGACCTGAAGATAAAACAAAATAGATCCCGCCCTCAAGGATGCTTGCTCGGGCCGGAGGCAGACACCCAGGAGAGGAAAGGCTGTGACACATGCCGCTGATCAGTTTCTGGAAGAGGCGCTCCTGAGCAGCCTTCAAAACCCCACCTTAAATGCCCCTTCCCCTGTGAGACAGGCCATGGCAGCTGCAGACAGACTCAATCCCTCCACACTGCAATCTCTCAGAACTCCTTGCACAACACGGGTACAGAGCACACATGTACTCAGAAAAGTCAGGAGAGGAAAAACAGGAAGGAAAAAAGGGAGGGAGGGAGTGGGGGGAGGCAACTTCTGCTTATAGAACCAAATTAGCAGCAAAATATGAAACTTTCAAATGTACTTCGAAACTTAAGAGGGAGCTATTATGAGAAGTTAAAGAAACCCTTAGGGTAGATTATGACACGTTGGACATAATAAGCCTGTATTCCTCAAAAAAGTCAGTGTCCTAAAGGACAAAGAGACCAAGGGACTGTCTCAGATCAAAGAGATGAGACTCAAGAGATAGACAGGTGATAATATGGGGTCTGGAATTTTCTCTGGCTAAAGCGAGGATCATTGGGAAAAATAGTAGGATCTGAGAGGGTAACAGGCAGGAAGGCCAGGGGTCTCCAAATGGAGGAAATAGCCTGCAAGTGTCAGACATTTTTATCTCCCTTAAGCGGCAGGAGGAAACAAACTAGCGATATTTTTTCCCTTCTCTATACAAATTTAAAAGGAGGTTTCTCTTAAAATTCTGTGTTGCCATGACACCTGGTTTCACCTGAAGGTAACCAATCAATGCCTTTTTCTTATGGAAATGTTTATCTTAAGCTATACCCCTTGTCCAAGGTAAGGAGCAGCGGCTGTGCTTTGCTGGAGCAGCCATGAAGAGATACCCCGTGCCCAAGGTAAGAGAAACCCAAGTAAGATGGTAGGCATTGCAAGAGGGCATCAGAGGGCAGACACACTGAAACCATACTCACAGAAAACTAGTCAATCTAATCACACTAGGACCACAGCCTTGTCTAACTCAATGAAACCAAGCCATGCCTGCAGGGCAACCCAAGACGGGCGGGTCATGGTGGAGAGGCCTGACAGAACGTGGTCCACTGGAGAAGGGGATGGCAAGCCACTTCAGTATTCTTACCTTGAGAACCCCATGAACAGTAGGAAAAGGCAAAATGATAGGATACTGAAAGAGGAACTCCCCAGGTCAGTAGGTGCCCAATATGCTCCTGGAGATCAGTGGAGAAATAACTTGAGAAAGAATGAAGGGATGGAGCCAAAGCAAAAACAATACCCAGCTGTGGATGTGACTGGTGATAGAAGCAAGGTCCAATGCTGTAAAGAGCAATATTGCATAGGAACCTGGAATGTCAGGTCTATGAATCAAGGCAAATTGGAAGTGGTCAAACAAGAGATGGCAAGAGTGAAAGTCGACATTCTAGGAATCAGTGAACTAAAATGGACTGGAATGGGTGAATTTAACTCAGATGACCATTATATCTACTACTGCGGGCAGGAATCCCTCAGAAGAAATGGAGTAGCCATCATGGTCAACAAAAGAGTCCGAAATGCAGTACTTGCATGCAACCTCAAAAACAACAGAATGATCTCTGTTCGTCTCCAAGGCAAACCATTCAATATCACAGTTATCCAAGTCTATGCCCCAACCAGTAACGCTGAAGAAGCTGAAGTTGAATGGTTTTATGAAGACCTACAAGACCTTTTAGAACTAACACCAAAAAAGATGTCCTTTTTATTATAGGGGACTGGAATGCAAAAGTAGGAAGTCAAGAAACACCTGGAGCAACAGGCAGATTTGGCCTTAGAATGCGGAATGAAGCAGGGCAAAGACTAATAGAGTTTTGCCAAGAAAATGCACTGGTCATAGCAAACACCCTCTTCCAACAACACAGGAGAAGACTCTACACATGGACATCACCAGATGATCAATATTGAAATCAGATTGATTGATTATATTCTTTGCAGCCAAAGATGGAGAAGCTCTATACAGTCAGCAAAAACAAGACCAGGAGCTGACTGTGGCTCAGATCATGAACTTCTTATTGCCAAATTCAGACTTAAATTGAAGAAAGTAGGGAAAATCGCTAGACCATTCAGGTATGACCTAAATCAAACCCCTTATGATTATACAGTGGAAGTGAGAAATAGATTTAAGGGCCTAGATCTGATAGATAGAGTGCCTGATGAACTATGGAATGAGGTTCGTGATATTGTACAGGAGACAGGGATCAAGACCATCCCCATGGAAAAGAAATGCAAAAAAGCAAAATGGCTGACTGAGGAGGCCTTACAAATAGCTGTAAAAAGAAGAGAGGCGAAAAGCAAAGGAGAAAAGGAAAGATATAAGCATCTGAATGCAGAGTTCCAAAGAATAGCAAGAAGAGATAAGAAAGCCTTCTTCAGTGATCAATGCAAAGAAATAGAGGAAAACAACAGAATGGGAAAGACTAGAGATCTCTTTAAGAAAATTAGAGATACCAAGGGAACATTTCATGCAAAGATGGGCTCAATAAAGGATAGAAATGGTCTGGACCTAACAGAAGCAGAAGATATTAAGAAGAGGTGGCAGGAATACACGGAAGAACTGTACAAAAAAAATCTTCACGACCCAGATAATCATGATGATGTGATCACTCATCTAGAGCCAGAAATCCTGGAATATGAAGTCAAGTGGGCCTTAGAAAGCATCAGTACGAACAAAGCTAGTGGAGGTGATGGAATTCCAGTTGAGCTGTTTCAAATCCTGAAAGATGATGCTGTGAAAGTACTGTACTCAACATGCCAGCAAATTTGGAAAACTCAGCAGTGGCCACGGGACTGGAAAAGGTCAGTTTTCATTCCAATTCCAAATAAAGGCAATGCCAAAGAATGCTCAAACTACCGCCCAATTGCACTCATCTCACATGCTAGTAAAGTAATGCTCAAAATTCTCCAAGCCAGGCTTCAGCAATACGTGAACCGTGAACCCCCTGATGTTCAAGCTGGTTTTAGAAAAGGCAGAGGAACCAGAGATCAAATTGCCAACATCCGCTGGATCATGGAAAAAGCAAAAGAGTTCCAGAAAAACATTTATTTCTGCTTTACTGACTATGCCAAAGCCTTTTATTTGTGTGGATCACAATAAACTGTGGAAAATTCTGAAAGAGATGGGAATACCAGACCACCTGACCTGCCTCTTGAGAAATCTGTATGCAGGTCAGGAAGCAACAGTTAGAACTGGACATGGAACAACAGACTGGTTCCAAATAGGAAAAGGAGTACGTCAAGACTGTATATTGTCACCCTGCTTATTTAATTTCTATGCAGAGTACATCATGAGAAACGCTGGACTGGAAGAAACACAGGCTGGAATCAAGATTGCCGGGAGAAATATCAATAACCTCAGATATGCAGATGACACCACCCTTATGGCAGAAAGTGAGGAGGAGCTAAAAAGCCTCCTAATGAAAGTGAAAAAGGAGAGCGAAAAAGTTGGCTTAAAGCTCAACATTCAGAAAACTAAGATCATGGCATCTGGTCCCATCACTTCATGGGAAATAGATGGGGAAACAGTGGAAACAGTGTCAGACTTTATTTTTGGGGGCTCCAAAATCACTGCAGATGGTGACTGCAGCCATGAAATTAAAAGACGCTTACTCCTTGGAAGAAAAGTTATGACCGACCTAGATAGTATATTCAAAAGCAGAGACATTACTTTGCCGACTAAGGTCCATCTAGTCAAGGCTATGGTTTTTCCTGTGGTCATGTATGGATGTGAGAGTTGGACTGTGAAGAGGGCTGAGCACCGAAGAACTGATGCTTTTGAAGTGTGGTGTTGGAGAAGACTCTTGAGAGTCCCTTGGACTGCAAGGAGATCCAACTAGTCCATTCTGAAGGAGATCGGCCCCAGGATTTCTTTGGAAGGAATGATGCTAAAGCTGAAACTCCAGTACTTTGGCCACCTCATGCAAAGAGTTGACTCATTGGAAAAGACTCTGATGCTGGGAGGGATTGGGGGCAGGAGGAGAAGGGGACGACAGAGGATGAGATGGCTGGATGGCATCACGGACTCGATGGATGTGAGTCTGAGTGAACTCCAGGAGATGGTGATGAACAAGGAGGCCTGGCGTGCTGCGATTCATGGGGTTGCAAAGAGTCGGACACGACTGAGTGTCTGAACTGAACTGATGCTAATGTACTATGCATTTACCCCAGACTCTGTCTTCAAGTCGGATCTGCCTTTTGGGCTCAGAACCTCCTTGATAAGCCAGTGTGTTATACTCTGGTATCGTTCCTCTCATCTGTGTAAATGAAGCTATTTGTATGGTGCTCTGCCCTTCTTCAAGATTCAAGTTAATCCTTTTATGGCCCAAGATAAACCATTTGGAGCCAAATTTATCCCAAAATACATCTTATGGGTGAGGGGCCCGGTGCCATTCTAAGTTTTGAGACATTCCTTTCTTTCATTCACAGACTGCTGATGACTATATAACATCCAGCTGAAGACTAGCAGGGGGGTACTCTTTCTGCCCCCTTCTGATGCCTATGTCAGAAGCTTTCTCTATCTCCTTTATACTTTAATAAAACTTTGTTACACTAAAGCTCTGAGCGATCAAGCCTCGTCTCTGGCCCCAGATTGAATTCTTCTCCTCCGGGGGCCAAGAATCCCAGCGTCATAATTCAACAACAACCCTCCAGATCTAAGATCTGAGGAAAACAATTCTATCAGTGTTCGTTTCCTGATTTTGACAGTTGTGCTGTGCTCATGCAAGCGATGTCCTGGTTTCAGGAAACACACTGCATTATTTAGGGGTAAAGGAACATCGTGTTTGCAACTGACTCCCAAAGAATTTAGAAGAAAAAAAAATGAAGTAAAAAACAAACAGGAGAAAGTAGGCGTCATAACATGTTAACATCTGGGCAAACTGGGTGAAGGACACAGAGGAATTTTACCCTCTTTTCGCAACTTTTCCTTAAGCCTGAAATTACGACAAAATAAAAGAAATAAAGAACAGCCACCAGAATGTTCACTAAACAAAAGGTGAAAGACCCAGATCTGGCATAGGAAAGACGTTTAGAAAGTACTTGTTGAGCGAATGAGAGGGGTTGTTGGCGCTTCTCTGGTTGTAAATGGAATCAATGGCACTGCGCCCCGTCAACCTTCTGGGTGAACGGAGGGCAACAGACCAGCTCAGACCCACAACAATTGCAGCACAGACCCTTGGCAAGCTCAGGACATGTCTAAGTCACATGGGGCCCAGCTGTCTGTTGAGACGTTGTGGTCTCCCCAGAGACGGTGGCAACCATCTTGTGCTGGGAGTTCCACCACCCAGGGCACATGGAAAGCCCATCGGTGCTGGTGAAGTTTGAGATGGAGCCTTGGGGGCAGCACGCTTTGGGGAACTAAGGTCTGGTTTCTAGCATCAGCATCGGAGCCCAGCCCAGCTTCAACCTGCTTCTGATGAGCGGGCAGAAGAGGCTCTGGAGCAGACAGACCCTTGAGTTAGAGAACAGAGCGACCGGTAGGACATGTCGTGATGGCGGAGCGGCAGCCGAGACTTGGTCTTGGAGGCTCAGGTTTGTCCGAGGCGCCAGACAAGAATGAAACAGGATTTCAGGGCTAATGGGGCGCTAGGGACAAACATCTCGTGATGGACCCAGGGGCAGCTTCTGGACCAATAACAGGTCTTTTCTACACACTGACTCCTGGGTACTGACATCTTAACAAAAGCCTGAGAACGTACCTATGCTGCTGACCACTCTCTGAAGGTCACCTCCCTCCTCCTCTGTGCTGCCTAGGGCCAGGTGGTGGGGACCTGGAGGTGACTGGATAGGCCTGGCTCAGAATTCCCCAGATGGGGTGGGGAGGCTTGCACGAGGAAGGAAGCACAGCCAGGAAGGGTGCCGCCCCCCACCCACCCTCCAGAGATGGCAGACAAGACTAGGGGCCAGTGGATGGTCAGAGCAGTGGCCCCTGAAATGTGGGTCAGCAAGGCCTGGGTCTCAGGGGGGCTTGAAGGTCAGATCCAGAGCTTCAGAGGGCTTTATGAAGGGGAGTGGAGGGTGTACTGGGTTGAATAGTGTCCTCCCTTCTCCCAAATCCATGTCTATTTGGACCCTCAGAAGGTAACCTTATTTGGAAATAAGACCTTTTTAGACGGGATCCAGTCAAGGGTGTTGGTGTGAAGAGATGATCCTGGGTTATCCTTACGAGAAACAGGAGACAGAACCCAAGCACGCAGAGAGGCAGAGGGGGGGGTGATGTGGCCACAGGCCCAGGGCCGCCTGGAGCCACAGGAGCTGGGGGAGGCGGGGAGGGTCCCCCCGGGCCCCGAGGGGCAGGAACGCTGCCAGCACCGTGATTTTCACGTCTGGCCTCTAGTCCGTTGTTTCAAGCCCTCAACTTTGTGCCACCGGCCCCACAGCCTCGGGACACCCGTGCACGTGGACACCTGTTTGTCTCGGGGCAGCCCCGGCCACCCTTGGGGCAAGGGCAGGAGAGGGTCCAGACAGGAAGCGGAAGTCAGGCCCCGGGGACAGAGGTGAGGAGGAGGAGGAGGAAGGGGCAGGGCCTCAGCCACTCACTCAGACGCCTGGCCCTGCACACGGATGAGGCTCGTCCGCACAAACCCGACCTGGCCAGAGGCCGCGTGCCGGCCCAGGCACCAGGGCAGGCCGGGCACCTGAGCGCCCAGGATCTCAATGTGGTCGCCGCTTCGGAAGGTCATCTCTTCGGGCCCTGAGCCCTGGCAGTCCGCTACGGCCAAGGCCTGGCCTGTGGCTGCGGGAAGGAGGCCACACGTGGTCAGTGCAGGGAGGCAGGACCGGGAGGGGCCTGGGTGGGCCAACAGGCAGCCCTCGAGCACACCGTTGGTGTCCCTGGCCAGGTAGCTTGCGGCTCTGCTGAGGACTGACCAGGTACCCGGCCAGCGTCATGAGACTGCAGGGCTGGGTGTCCACGCGGTCCTGGGAGGTGGTGCCTTATCCCCACCCTGAGCATGAGGCCTGGAGACGTTGATCAACTTGGCCCAGGGCCCAACGGGGCAAACCCAGCTGAAAATGTTCACTTAACAGGTCCACAGGCCATGCAGACACCAGTCAGTCTGGGTTGGATCAGACGCAGTGGGCCTGATGGTGGCTCAGATGGTAAAGAATCCGCCTGCAATGCGGGAGACCCGGGTTCGAGCCCCGTGTCGGGAAGACCCCCTGGAGGAGGGCGTGGCTATCCACTCCAGTATTCTTGCCTGGAGAATCCCATGGACAGAGGGGACAGGTGGGCTGCAGTTCACGGGGTCTCAAAGAGTCAGACATAATTGAATGACTAACGCACAAAGGGGCCAGGCTGTTTCTTCCAAAGAAGACCCCTGCCCGCCCCACGCCCATGGTCTGAGGGTCCTCCGAGGGGTCTGACGCGGCCCTGGCAAGAAAGCAGAGGCCTCGGGGGTGCTGGTGGGTGGGCGTTCCTCAGTAGAGGCAGAGCAGCCAGGGACCCTGCGTGAGTCTAGGCCAGCCGGTGGGCCTCTCTGAGCCTCCTTATCGTCTCAGGAACTGGAGAGGATCCGAGCCACCTTTTCTGGCTTGGGGAGGACTGAAGGGAGCCAGAAGCTTCTGGAATGCAGGTGCCCACCCACCTCAGCCCCCTCTTCCCCAGGGGAGGAGGACCAGCAGAACACTTACCCATCAGCTGGACGTCCGGCGCCACGGGTCCACCCAGGGGGTCATTGACGGAGTCCTTGGGGACCCTGAGCGCCCACCTGGAGCAGGATGAGAGGGGGTTTCAGATCCCGGCAGGTTAGAGCCGTTTGCAGACCGCACAGGGCACAGCCGCAGGGGCCTGGGCAAAGCCCACCACTTGCTCCTACTGCACAGACACTGCCCCCAACACACACACACACAGCCACCACACACACACACACATACACGTATACCCACACACCACACACACATACACACACCACACACATATACACACACGTATACTCATACACCACACACATACACACATACCACACATATATACACACACACCACACACATACACACATATACCCACACACCACACACACACATATACCCACACACCACACACACATACATACACACACCAACCCACACACACACTCACCAAACACACACACATACCTGCACACCACACACATACACACACACACATACCCACACACCACACACACACACACATACACACACACACCACCTCACACACCCACACACACACACCACCCCACACACCCACACACCACCCTACACACCCACACACACACTCACCAAACACAAACACATACCTGCACACCACACACATACACACACACCAAACACACACACACACTCACCAAACACCCACACACACATACACACACACACCACCTCACACACACACACACACTCACCAAACACACACACACCACCAACCCACACATACCCACACACCACACACACACCACACACACACCACACACATATATACACATACCTGCACATCAACACGCAGCACACACACACACTCACCAAACACATACACGCACACACTACACACCCATACCCACCCCCACACCCACACACCCCCATACACCCACACCCAGACACACACACACACCACATACACATATACACACACACCACCTCACACACACACATAGCTGCACACTGACACACACCCCCTCACACACACTCACAAAACACACACACACACCTCACACACCCACACACACACATGTACCACAAACACACATATACCCACACACAACACACACACACATACCTGCATACCCCCACACACCACACACACATACACACACACGCACACACACAGATACACCCACCCACACACAGACACACAGACACACACACACACACACACACAGTATGTGCCCTACAGGCCCAGGTTGCCACAAGCCCTCTGCCCAGGTGCCTCCTGCCCTCCCACAGGCTGGCATCCTTGAAGACCTCCCTCCATCATCCACAGACTATTTCACTGAAAACAAGGAGATCTAGTTTCTCTCTTCAGTTTGGCTGCCAGGAAGCTCAAGCCCAGTCTACGCCCACTTCAGCACATGAACAGGAGCCTGTGTGCTACCTGTCCCCGCCTTCCCCAGGCTTTTCCTGCTTTGGTTCTTATTTGCATAGATCCCTGCGTGCCCCCTTACTATGGGCACAGGCTACGTGGCTCCCTCAAAAGCTTTCTGGAATGAGCCAGAACATGAAGCCAGAACCCCAGGCCGCACACCCCCGGCCGTCTCATTCCAGAGCAGTCTTGCTGGGGAGGTGTCACTGTCCTGCTGTGCAGGTGACCGTCCTGAGGCTACACATTGAAAATGGTGGAAATATGGAGGCCGTGTCTGCCTGGGGCTCACACTGGTCCCCATCCACCCGCCTTGGCCAATGATCAACCCCGGCCTGAGGCAGTCTCCACAAAGCCTGCCAGCGTGCGGGACCCACAGGAGGCAGAGAAACAAAGGTCGGTACCTACTGATGGAACGGAATCAACGGCTCCAGAGTGGCCGCCGCTGCCCCCTCCTCCTCCGAGGACGTGCCGGGACTCGGGGCTGAAGGGTCCAGTGCAGTGGCCGCGTCTGCCTGAGGACCCCTCGGAGGCCGCTTGAGGGGCTGGGGGCCATTCCTCACTCTCACGTGGTGGTCAGGACACAGGACGAAGAAAGGCCCTTCAAAGCGGCAGAGGGCGGTCATGCAGGCGGCTGGACACAGGGGCAGCACCTGCTGGGCCCCCAGCCCCAGTTTCTGCACCCACGCAGTGACTCTAGAGGCCCAGGGATCCAGGCCAGGAGGCTGGACCCGGGCTGGCGTCCCGCATCCGCCTGGACTTGGCCAGGAGGAGCCTGGCTCAGCCTCAGCTTCTCTGGGACTCGACTGTGCTGTGAGGGGGCCAGGTGCATGATCCCGAGGACCCCTCCAGCTTGGATTCTCCCCGCCCCCCGTCACCCCCCAGCAAGTCTGGCTGCAGCTGGCCTCCTCCCATCCTCTCTGCAGCCGGGAAGGACTGACTGCTAACGCCCTGCTCGTGGCAGCCTTGGAACTCGACTGTGAGACCCCCGGAGTACTCAGAGCAACAGCCAGGCCAGGAACTCAGGGGTCGCTGGCAAAAGCCCCTTTTCTGTTATTTCTTTGGGAGCTTTCCCTGCCCAATGTCCCCTCAGTGTCCGCTCCTCCAGGGCCCTCCTGCTGCTGGGGCCCCGGGCCCTCTCAGACCAGTGGGGAGCCGCCGACATCACGTCGCTCACCTTCCTGGACGAGGAGGCTCTCGTACGCCAGCCTCAAGGCGTCCGCATCCACCTGGACCTGGATGGCCGTCTCCTGGTCCTCGTCAGGCTCGAGCAGCCAGAAGGCCTGGTCCATGAGCAGGTTCTCCAGGCAGTGATGAGTGAAGCCTAGGAGAGCGGACAGCCCTGGTCACCAGCGGGCTCTGGGTGTGTGGGGAGAGGCCCTCACGGTCCAGGGCTGACCGAGCCCTGGACTGACCAGGGCCTGGGGCCAGCCCACTCTGCCCACGGGGACTCAGGGTACTGTCCACTACCCGAGCCGGGCCTCAGGGCTGACCCTCCAGGCTGTGAGAGGACAGGCCCTGACCGTGGACAACTTCTCTGGACTCATCACGTCCTCTAGGACCGTCAGTCTCCTCCTCTGTGACTTGGGACAAGAGTGTTCAAGGAGGCCAGGACACGGCGGGTGGGCACAGCCCTGCTCTGGCTCTCAGCCCTCAGCGGGGATGGAGCAGCAAGGTCCCCAAGGAGAGGTGCCTAGCCAGTCAAAGCCTTGCTTTGAGCAGGAGAAGGTTTGGAAAGAGGCACGCGGGCTGAGGCTGGCGCCGCTTTCCTCTGTGCTCGGCGAGGGAGAGCTCGGCTGCCCTGGAAGCCACGCTCAGCCCTGCCCATCGTGTCGATCCTCGCCAAGGACAGGTGACCCGTGGAGAGCTGTCGGGAACACACTTAGTCTTAAGCCCCGACTGGGAACACAAAGGGCTTAGTGCGTGCCGGGGGCCCCAGAACCCTTCCTGGGAGGGTCACTGCTTTACCGAGAGCGTGGTAGGTGGAAAACTTCCAGATTTCTTCAAACGTCTTAAATGTCACCACCATCCGGTCCTGGTCACTGTGGATGGACAGCAGCCTGGCCGACAGCTCCTTCCAGAGGAGAAACAGACGTGAGAAACAGTCCCAGGGGCTTGGGGGGTCTGCCCACCAGCAGGAACGTTTCACGGGAGTGACCTTGGCAGGGGTGGCGTGGGGCAGGGGGGCGGGGAGGCACAGCTGATTCCTTTACAGCCAAGCTGCTCCTCTCAGACCAGCTGTGGCTCCCCAGTGCCATTCCAACCCTTCCCAGAGCTGGCGGCCCCCAGGCCCCCTCGGTGGCTCAAGGGCCTGGCTCACGCCCTGCACACCAATGACACCAGGGTCTCCTCCACTCAGCTCTGCACAGCCCCAGCCTCGCCTCCTGTCCCCTCCCGCAGCAGCAACTCCGACTCCAATCCTAAACCCAGCGTCCCCTCTCCTGACAACTGTCCCAAGAACCCTCCTGGTGGTAGCACCAGCCGGGACTCTCCTGGGTGGTCCAGTGGTTAAGAATCAGGGAGCGTGGGTTCGATTCCTGGCTGGGGAACCAAGATCCCACATGCCACAGGGAAATGAAGCCTGCCAGCTGTGCGTACAGAAACACAGCTAGAGAAGCCCGCGTACCCAGTGAAGACCCCGAACAGCCTCAGAAAGGCGCCTAGAGGAGAGGGGGCCCTATTCTCATCTCCACTGGGATTCAGAAGTGAGGCCCCACCCTTAACCAGCCATCCAGCCCTGGCATCCCAGGGGCATCACCCCCCACCCCCCGCTGTCGAGCACCGTGCTGGGGGCACCGTGCTTGCAGTCCGCTGACCCTCACGGCGGCTCTGTGGGGTCACGGTTCTAAGCATCCCAGTAAGTGGCTGAGGAGGTTGCATTCACAGAGTCCAGGGGGCCGTCGGCCAAGGCCAGGCCAGGCTGAGTGCACGGTCAGACTCGGCCAGGAAACTGAGTCCCAGAGAAGCTGAGGCTGAGCCAGGCTCCTGAGCAAGTCCAGGTGGATGCAGGACGCCAGCCCGGGTCCAGCCTCCTGGCCCGGGTCCCTGGGCCTCTAGAGTCACTGCGTGGATGCAGAAACTGGGGCTGGGGGCCCAGCAGGTGCTGCCCCTGTGTCCAGCCGCCTGCATGACCGCCCTCTGCCGCTTTAGAGGGCCCTTCTTCGTCCTGTGTCCTGACCACCACGTGAGAGTGAAGAATGGCCCTCTCAGCCCAAAGTCTCCGGACCTCCTCCTAGACCCACCACCTTCTTCTCCGAGCCGTCCTCCTCTGCCCCATTTGCAAGTGTGGATCCAGCGCCCCTTCTCCCACCCAGGACCCCCAGGAGCCAGACTCACCCCGAGGGCACGGGCCACCTCGCAGCTCTCATTCTCCAGCAGGCGGAGCCGGCCCCGTAGGGCCTGTTGCAGGTTGGGGTCGGGCAGCCCGCTCTTTCGCCGCACCGCCAGCAGCTGCAAGGTCAGGTCTGGAAGTGCGGGGCAGATCAAGGTGGGCGGGGTGCCTTGGGATGTTCCCCCGCCCCCGCCAGCCCCCCGGGCCGCAAAACTGGGGGCCCGGGTTCCCACCCCACGTGTACCACCTGGGAAAACTTCGCAGGCAGCCTGTCTCCCCTGAGGCCAGTTCCTTTCCTTGTAAATGAGTCACGTGCTGCCCACGACGAACACAGATGGGAGGAAGCGGACTGTGTCATCACCCCAGGGCAGGACAGCATCTGTCTGGCCTTCAGCAAATGGCCCCCAAGTCACCGTGACCTCCAGCCCCGATCTCTCCCCAGCCTGAGCTCCAACGGGGCACCTGACCTCCGGGAAACACCCTGCCAGCACTCTCTGGCCCCCACCTCGTCCTTGCTTCACCAGCTACAGAAGGGCCGCAGTCTCAGCCCTGCTCAGGCTAGCAACACCTGCCTCCATCACTCTCCACGAGGGCCCAGCAGCCAGCCCCACTGATCCACCTGCAAAGCCAGGCTGAACCCAGCACACGCACCCACCACGGCCCTGCCCCTTCGGTCTGCTGGGGCAGTATCTGCGCCCTGGCCCTCACTCCAGATGGTCCTCTGGTCTACAGAAGCCAGACGGTCCCCTACAACCAGGACTGGCTTATGGCACGCCCCGGCTCTCAGCACCCTGGGCAGTGCCAGCCCCTAGAAACTTCTGCAGCAATGAGCGTGCCTGCTCTCTACAGCGTCCCACAGCGGCCACCAGCCACATGGGCCCCTGAGCTCTTGAAATGTGGACAGTGTCATCAAGGAACCGAAGTCTTTCTTTTATTTATTATTAAAAAGCAGAGACATTACTTTGCCAACAAAGGTCCGTCTAGTGAAGGCTATGGTTTTTCCAGTCGTCATGTATGGATGTGAGAGTTGGACTATAAAGGAAGCTGAGCACTGAAGAATTGATGCTTTTAAACTGTGGTGTTGGAGAAGACTCTTGAGAGTCCCTTGGACTGTAAGGAGATCCAACGAGTCCATCCTAAAGGAAATCAGTCCTGAATATTCACTGGAAGGACTGATGCTGAAGCTGAAGCTGCAACACCTTGGCGACCTGATGCAAAGAACCAACTCATTGGAAAAGACCCTGATGCTGGGAAAGATTGAAGGTAGGAGGAGAAGGGGATGACAGAGGATGAGATGGTTGGATGGCATCACCGACTCAATGGACATGAGTCTGAGTAAACCGCAGGAGTTGGTGATGGACAGGGAGGCCTGGCGAGCTGTGGTCCATGGGGTCGCAGAGTCGACACGACTGAGCAACTGAACTGAACTGAACTGATGTTAAGTTTAAGCATAAATGCCCACACCCGGCTACTGTATTAGCACAGCGGCAGTGGTTTTCCATCTCAGAAAGAATAAAATGCAAATCCTTTCCACCTTCTCAGGCACAGCCTGGAGCCGCCCGGCCTTCTCCCACTCACTGCCAGCCTGCGATCTTCTCTCTGCTGCTCTGAGACATCCAGGTGTCCCCCACTAACCCCACGCCAGCCACTCCACCCCAGGGCCTTTGCACTCTCCATTCCTTCCCCTGAGGCACACTCCCAGAACAGTGCCTGCCCGGCTGGCTGCTGGAGGATTCGATCTCAGCTCAAACAGCCCCTGCCCATCCCTACCCCTTCCCCCCGAGGCTCCAAAGCTGGGGAGATAAGGTGAGAGCGGAGAGGGAAAGAGAGATGGTGGAAGGGGAGAGCCCTCGGAGTAAGCCTTGCACCTGCCTTGGAAATTTCCAGTTCCCCCCCTCAACACACCCCCAGCAGGAGACTCTGGGATCTGGAATCGGGCCCCTCCCCCAGCAGGAAGCCAGTCAGCTTTTCTCAGCCAGTCTAAGCGGTAACCCTCCCGAAGAGGGTAGGGCTGCACTTTCACTCCCATGATAGCCTGCCTCAAGGCTCAATACCCCTAAGGCAGCACTGACCACCTGAAAGGCTGGATGACAGACGACCCTCGAGGCAGAGGTGAACGGCCAACGACCCTGGGGTCTCTGTGCCCCCCGCCCCCACAGCTAGCGCTCGGGGGCGGGGTCTCAGGATAAAGGACTCCTTGCTGCCCTCCTGCACCTGGGTCCGCCTCCCAGCATCGGCTCCTGCGAGAGTCCCGCCATCCTGTCCTGGAAGCTGGGATGCCTCTCCCGGGGCGGGGGCCCTCCGCACTCACCATGCCCCCAGGGTGTCGCTCCTTGGGACTCACTTCCCGCCTCCAGGGTGACATCGCCTCCTCTTTTACGTGTCTGTGTGCTAGGCGCTCAGTCGTGTCTGACCCTTTGCGACCCCGTGGATGGCAGCCCACCAGGCTCCTCTGTCCGTGGGGTTCTCCAGGCAAGAATACTGGAGTGGGTTGCCATTTCCTTCTCCTGGGGATCTTCCCAACCCAGGATCGAACCCGGGTCTCCCGCATAGTAGGCAGATTTCTTTACTGTCTGAGCTACTGAGGAGCCCTCCTCTTCGGGCAGAGGCAAACAGTCCAGAGAAGGTCTTTGCAAGTGCAGGCTCACCCCAGCCTTCTGTCCCCCAGGGAAAATGCAGCGTCCTGGGCCCTACGGCAACCTCCCAGCGTCAGAACAGTCCCAGGAATGTCTGCCTTTAACAAGCCCCGCCCCCACCCAGGAGACAGTGACGGACAGGGAAGCCTGGCGTGCTGCAGTCCACGGGATCACAAAGAGCCAAACACCACTGAGCGTCTGAACAACAGCCCCGACCCACCCCCGCAGTGACCTCAAGGCAGGCATCCGGCAGCCACATTAGAGAAGCCTCCATTAGACATTTTTGAGCCAGGAGTCCACAGAACGGTCCAGGCTGGAGGGAAGGGGGACGCCCAGGGAGCCCACATTCGTGAGCCGGGCACAGACTTAACCTGCTGCGTGGGGATGCCTACCTGTGGGGCAGGACCCCATCTGGCCAGGGGAGGGCCCAGCAGCCCGCTGAGAGACACCAGAGGCCGGAGCAGCGTCAGTAGCAGAGCAGGGTCCTGTGATTGACGTGAGAACAGACAGCCTCAGCTACTGCACAGGCACCAACCCCGGGTATTTCTAGAGGACAGGTTTGTCCACGCCCCTCCAACCCACCGTTCGCACCCTTCCCCCATGGTCACAGAGGCCAGCAGGGTCCGGAGGAGGTCGCGGGCTTCCTTCTGTGCAGTAACTAAGTACCCCACCCGAGCGGCTTCTGGAAACTGCACAGTGTTATCTGGGGTCTGAGAAGGGTCTCACTGGAGCCAAACAAGGTGGGCAGCAGTGGTTCCTTTTGGAGGCCCTGGGTGGAGAATCTGTTTCCTTGCTGCTCCCGCTTCTAGAGGCACCACACCCCTTGGCTTTTGGCCCCTCCTCCGTCTCCAAAGCCAGCAGCGCCAGCACCTTCAGTCTCTCTCTGAGTCCCACCCCAGGGTAACCTCCCGTCTCCAGAGCTTTAAGCCTCTCTGCGAACTTCTTTGCCACATGAGCTAACTTGCGGGTGCAGGTTGTGGGGAGGAAGACGTGGACTTCTGCGTTGCCTGTTGCTCACTCGCTCAGTCATGTCTGACTCTTTGTGACCCCATGGACTGCAGCACGCCAGGCTTCC
Organism: Capricornis sumatraensis; assembly: GCF_032405125.1. Taxonomy (NCBI): domain Eukaryota; kingdom Metazoa; phylum Chordata; class Mammalia; order Artiodactyla; family Bovidae; genus Capricornis; species Capricornis sumatraensis. The sequence continues at coordinate 116,639,317 of NC_091075.1, read as the reverse complement.
CTGTCCCTCACCGTCTCCCAGAGCTTGCTCAACTCATGTCCATTGTGTCGGTGATGCCATCCAACCATCTCATCCACTGTTGTCCCCTTCTTCTCCTGCCTTCAGTCTTTCTCAGCATCAGGGTCTTTTCCAATAAGTGGGCTCTTTGCTTCAGGTGGCCAAAGTATTAGAGCTTCAGCATCAGTCCTTCCAACGGAAACTCAGGACTGATCTCCTTCAGGATGGACTGGTTGGATCTCTTTGCAGTCCAAGGGACTCTCAAGAGTCTTCTCCAACAGCACAGTTCAGAAGCATCAGTTCTTCAGCGCTCAGCCTTCTTTCCCTTGTGGCTCAGCTGGTAAAGAATCTGCCTGCAACGTGGGAGACCTGGGTTCGATCCCTGGGTTGGGAAGATCCCCTGGAGAAGGGAAAGGCTACCCACTCTAGTATTCTGCCCTGGAGAGTTCCATGGACTGTATAGTCCATGAGGTTGCAAAGAGTCACACATGACTGAGCAACTTTGACTTCACTTCGGCCTTCTTTAGGGCCCTCCTGCCACATCCATATGTGACTACTGGGACCAGCTTCGCCTCCGTGGACTGTGGTCACAGAGCGGCATCTCTGCTCTTGATGCGCCGTCCAGGGTGGTCTCAGGTCTTCTTTGCTGGGTTGCTTAGTCGCTCTGCCGTGTCCGACCCTGCGGCCCAGTGGACTGTAGCCGGCCAGGCTCCTCTGTTCAGGGAATGTTCCAGGCAAGAATCCTGGAGTGGGTTTTGCCGTTTCCTTCTCCGATAGGACTTCTCTGGAGGCCTCTGTCCTGCTGACCACAGAGGGGAGGTGACATCCTGGGGGAGCGCGGGGTCTGGGTGGACGGGGTCGCACCCTCATCCAGCCCCACCAGCCACTAGCTGGGGGACCATGGCTCCTCTCGGCCTTGTGAGGTCAGTCCTCTGCTGGGGTCCCTGGACTCCAGCCCCCCGACTCGAGGCCAGCTCCCTGCTTACATCTTGGCTAGAGCCCCCGTCCCTGCCCTGCACTTCTTCCTCATGCGTAAAATGGGATGAGTGACCGGAACTTTCGGATGGAGGGTGATCCGACCGAGAAACACCTGTGGGTCTGAGGAGGGTTGCAGAACCTTGCTGCGGCCTCCTCATCACCCCAGGGACATCCCTGCTCAGTGCTGGGGTGCTGCCCGTTGACTTTGGACAGGGCAACGGGACCGGCTCGTTCCTGCTCTCTCCCCACCTGCGGTCCACCAGCCCCAGGCCTGTGTGGTCAGAGCCCATTTCCAGTCCTTGCTTTCTCTGGGTCTCCAGAACAGGGGCTCAAAAATGCCTGTCGAGTCCAAATAAGCACATGGTACTCCGATCTCGGCTTCAGACTCCATCCTCCCACTGAGCCTGGGGCTCCTTGAGGCGTGGCCGATTCCAGGGCTGGGGCAGGGAGAGCAGAGATGAGACGTGAGCATCCTGGGGCCCCAGAAAGCAGGTGGTGCCCACAGGATGTTGGAGACATGTCACAAGACCAAATTGGGGGCCATTTGAACTTCAAAATAACTAAGGACAGCAACCGATAGAGTCCAGAGAATAAAATAAAGACCTCTGAGCCTGCCCAGGCTAAAATAAGCGAGGAACTGGGGAGAGGGGACAGTTCTTTGCTCCAGTGAAGGTCAGTTAGAAAGGAGGCAGGCGGAACGCAGCATTAGAAAGTCAACACTGAGCGACTGTTTTCATGGCTTCCCTGCCGCTCAGACACGGCTGGCAGTGCAGGACACCTGGGTTTGATCCCTGGATCAGGAAGATCCCCCGGAGAAGGGAATGGCAGCCCACTCCAGGATTCTTGCCTGGAGAATCCCATGGACGGTGGAGCCTCGCGGGCTAGAGTCCATGAGGTCGCACAGAGTCGGACACGACTGAGCGACTGACATGGGTGAGTTTGGAGGGGGACAGAATAGTCACAGCGTTCCCACAGGCTCCTTACTCACGCCAAGAGGGAAGACGGATGGCTTTGACAGTGACGTTTACACGGTCAAGCATCCCCTTAATCGAGTGAGCGACGTGAGATGTGAACGTCACCAGGGCCCAGACCCACGGACGCCGAGAGGGACCGAAGGTACTGGGCATTTCTGCCCGAAGCACCGGTCTGCCGTCCTGAAGGAACATCCGTCTCCACACTGCGGCACCTTCTACAGGCTGACCGCCTGGAATCTTCGAAGGACCAGCTGCCAGCTAAAGAAGCTCCAGGCACACACACCACAGATCGCAAGGCCTGACCAGGGTTTTGCTTGGTGGAAAGGCGGTTACGGGGACCGATGGCAAGATCGCAGCGAGGTCTGATGCAGGTTGTCTAAGCCAGAAAAGTGAGTTTGGAATCGTCTCACTGTGCGGCTGCACGAGCAGGTGCTGGTTTTAGGAAAGACACCCAGCAGTGGGGAAGGAGGGGAGTCGTGTCCGCAATGGACCCCGAGCCCGTCCTGGGAAAACACAACACCTGCCTGAGCGCAGAGAGAGAAGCAAAGTGTTAACATCTGAGGGGTCTAGGCGGGGTGGTGCGCATGCTCAGATACTCAGTCCTGCCTGACTCTGGGACCCCATGGCCTGTAACCCGCTGGGCTCCTCTGTCCATGGGATTTCCCAGGCGAGAATACCGGAGTGGGTTACCATTTCCTCTCCTCCAGGGGATCTTCCAGACCCAGGCATCGAACCCGCATCTCCTACACTGGCAGGCAGATTCTTTACCACTGGGCCACCAGGGAAAACCCCTGGGTGGGCTAAGTGAGAATTCTTGGTATTGTTTCTTGTAAATTTGTTGCCCGTTTGCAAAAGAAGCTGAAAAGGGTAAGGGGTCCGGGTATATGTGGTGGGAGCCCACTGGCCCCTTGGCTGCTCGGGGCTGGGGAGCCTGGGAAGACTGGGGGTGCTCCTAGACCATCCTGGCGCCGGCGGATGCCAGCTGTGCTGTGGGGCTGCAGGGGCGAGAAACACCGGGCTCGTGGTCAGGATGCCCCTGGCTCGGTCACAGCGCTGGACGGCAGGAATCCCGTGCTCTAGCACTTACGGCACCTCGGGCGCTGGCTACCTTGCAGGAGGCTGGAAAGGCTCACATGTTTCTGGCAGGACCCAGTCCCACCGTCTCCTGCTGTCGAGCTCTGGGTGGGGCCACAATCCCATGAGATCCCCGGGCCAGGCGCCCACCACTTCTTGGAGCCCCTCTTCTGGGCCAGGCAGGTGTCTGACCGCAGGAGTCAGTTTCCTCAATGGCCACCCCCCTTCCTACCTCCATTTACACCACGAAGGACCAAGAGAACAAGAGCAAAAACACCGCCAGTCACCAACCACGCACAGTGCTGGGCCTGCTGCCAAGCACGTGGTTTTGTTGCATTCTCCCAAAGCGTCAGTCATTCGTCAGATGCTCATCGGGCACCTGCTGCGTGCCGAGCCCTAGAGCCTCTGTGAGCGACTTACGCAGGTGACCGGGGTGGAGGTGAGGATCTGACGACAGGAAGATGGGGGAAGGACGGGGGACAGGCTGCCCCTGGCTCGGGGCCTTCCTCCCTGTCCTTCCCTTCCTTCCTCCAGTTCTGGAGACAGGGGCCCTGCAGACCCCCTAGGCCACCCCGCAGGTTTCCAAGTGGGGAAACTGAGGCCCGCGTCCAGCAGCGATCCAGCGGCAATCAGGATGGGACCCAGCTCCTCCCCAGCGGCAGCCCAGCCTGAGTCCAAGCCCCTCCTGCGCACACCCGGGCCGGTCAGATGGGAGTCAGAGGCGCCTCTGCCCTCGTCTCAGCCCGCATCCTCTCCTTCCAGGAAGTAATCCTGCCCAAGGCCTGGCCCAGGCACTGCTCCTCGCCACCCCCAACCCTGGGGCTGGGTCTGCCCACTGGGAGGGGAGGAGGGACACCCCACCCTGAGTAACCCCGGGGGTTCACAGCCAAGGACAGAGCAGGACGGTGGGGACCCAAAGTCATACAAGAGCTGTGACCTCATGTGGGGCTGTGTCCCTGGATTCCCAACCCCTGCCTGCCTGTCTCGCCAGTTTATCACTGATGTGACCCTGGAGAAGCACGAGGTGGGCCCACAGCCCTCGCGCACTCTCCATCAACGCAGGCGCTGACGGTGCGAAGCCCGGCTCCGTTCTGGGGTGGGTGGGGGGTGGACCCGCACGGTGCACTCACCCCCTCGGACGGTGGCCTTGGCCTCCTTGGGCTGTGGTTGCTCCCAGATGACGGACGTGCTCTTGGCCGCTTCCCGGACCCCGCAGTTGCCACTGCTCCCCGAGGGCCCCACGGGCCCCTTCCCCCTCGGAGCCGGCTCCGCTGGGCCCTCCATGGCCGGTGGCAGCCTCAGTGCCAAGGGCTCAGCATGCCGGGCTGGCCTCTGTGGGGAGAGCATAGGGCAGGGATCAGCAGCAGTCCTGGCCTCTCTGGGTGGCCGGGATCAGCGTGGATGCTGCCCCCGAGTTAGGGCGCTAGAGATGAGCGCGCCTCCGCCTTGCCTGGCGGGCTCCTGAGCACCTTCCCGGGCAGGGCCTCCTCCCCGAACAGCACAGTCACCTGGAGCAGACTCCATCGGGGGCGTGAGCCTATGTCTGCTTCCAGCTGGAGGGCCCTGCGGGCAGAGGGGTGCCCGTTCTTGCCCATCACAGACCCGAGCAAACAGCTTAGAACCTGGTGGGTAGAGGCTGCTCAGAACCTTCCCACGAGTGCCTGGACAGGAATGTGAAACAGTCATGTGGAAACAGGAGACAGAACAGCTGTGCTTTAGGGACACCCCAGGACCCCAGGGTCTAGGGGTAAGCCCACCATGCCTTCCACCCGGCGAGGGCTGGGATGGACAGACCCCCCCCAGGGGAGACAGCACACTTCCCATGGGGCTCAGGGGCCCTGTGACTCCAGCCTCAGTTCCCAGGGGTTCCTGCTGCTCCTTATAACTAATCTTGAGGCCTGGGGGGTCTCCCACTAAAAGAGACCTGCACCCAGCAGAGCCCCTGGAAGGAACGCAGGAAATGGGCCGGGTCCCAGGCTGTCCCCAAGACAGGAGGCAGTGGGCGGCAGAAGGCAGGGAAGGAGGAAATGGCCAGGGAGGAACTAGAGGCCGCTCCCCGTGCCCGGGTGCCCTGGGGCCTTCCCCAGACAGGGGGCCATCAAGAGACGGTGACTTCCCTGGTGGTCCTGTGGCTGAGACTCCGCTCTCCCAACGCAGGAGGCTCGGGTTCAGTCCCTGGTCAGGAAACGAGAAGCTGCATGCCGCAGTTAGAGTTTACATGCTATAACCAGAAGATCCTGTGCGCTGCGGCTAAGACTCGGAGCAGTGAAATAAATATACAAATATACATAAAAATAAAATTTGAGGAAAAAAAGGATAAGTGAGGGTCTGCACAGGTCACAAATCTGAGGACAGAGAAGGACATGGAGCCGCTTCCAGGCCTGGGGAGGAGAGGCAGACCCCCCCCCCCCGAGCCCGCTGCAGCCACAGGGATGCGGGTCAATCACGCCGCCCTCAGCTTCTGCCTTGGGGACCGAGGGAAGGAGGAGCGGCCCTGCTCAGCCACGCGCAGGGCGGACGAGAGCAGGGCCAGGAGCCCTGACCAGGGAGCCCGTCTCTCGTGGAGTCTTGCTGCGCTCTGATGACGGGCGCGGGGGAGCTCCACCCCAAACCCCGAGCAGGGCAGCAGGAAGTCCCTGCACACGGAGCAGGATGCGCAGAGACGGGAGAGCACACTTATGAGACCCTTCCTGGGAACAACACTGCCTGCTGAAGAGCAGGCCTGGACTCCAGACCCATCCACCTCGGGGTAGGTGCTGGGGTAGGCCCCGCCCCCAGAGACCCAGAGAACGCCAGGCCAGCAGCGTGGGACTCAGAGCCCAGACAGGCCCACCAGGGCGGTAGGGCCCCAGGAGCCCCCGGCCGGCCTCCCAGCTTCACCTGGGACCCTGCAGCAGAGAACGGGCGGGAGACGAGGAGGCCGACAGCAGCATCACCGAGTGGCCACGGGGGCTGGGGGAGCCTGGGGCACAGGACAGGGGCCTGGGCTGCTCCAGATTGGGGGGGGGGGCAGTGCCCAGGGCACTGAAGTCTCCACAGATGCCAAGAGGAGCCAGCAGAGCACTTAAGCCCCGAGAGGACTGCGTCTTCCTCCTTGAAAGGTCCATTCCTGAGTTTGGGCAGAAAGGACAGAGGAGGAGACGCTGGAGGAGGGACCTGCGAGGGGCCTTGGGTTCATTTACCGCCTCGGATTGTCAACAAGATCAGGGGGCTGACCTCCATTAGACTCAGCGCAGACTATTCTCAGAATTGCGGGCCTCAGACTGTTCCGGGACGGCGGAGACTGTCTGCAGGCTCCCAGAGGGCACGCAAGAGTTTGTCCCCACCTGCACGCGCCAGGCGTCTTGGCCAGGTTCCCAGTGGGGAGAATACATTGTCCCCTTCTACAGATGGGGACCGGGGTGGGCTCGGAGGGGTGGGCAACTCACCCCCTACACACACGTGCGCGCACACACACACGTGTGCACACAGACACACGTGGACACACTCATGCACACGTGTGCACAGACGTGTACAGAGATACATGCATGCACGTGCACACACTCACATGCACACGTGCACACATGTGCACAGACACACGCGCACACACACTCTCACATTAACACTCTCTCACTTACCCCCACACGTATCCCATCAGTGCCCACATCCTTGTCTTTAAAAGGCAAACAGAGGCGCTCACACCAAACCCACAAGCTCCCGCCACCAGGTGAAGGTTCTCACAGGATGCTACCCCCGGAGCCAACAGAGACCCCCTCAGAGAGGGCGCTGGGCTGAGGACCGTCCCACCATCTGGGGGAGCAGGCAGGGGGCAGGCGGTGCCTGCAGGCCCACCCCTCCCTGTGCACTGCTGCTGTCCCCTGAGAACTGGCCTTGACCCTGAACTCACCCCCTGCAGGGGGCTGGGCCTAGGAGCCTTCAGCGTCAGCTCTGCCTGCAGGGTGGGCAGAGGAGGTCGAACCTCACACTCGAAAGCCTTTGGTTGTTTTGCAACAGATCCTGCCGACCTCTGCCCTGTGGCCAGCTCTGTGCCAGGCAGGGACGAGGGGCACAGAGGAGGGTGACCCAGGCCTGCTGGAATGGGCGGGGGTCTGGCGGTGTTGGTTCCATGGGGCACATTCCGGGAGAGGGAGAGAGAGTCTGCTGACCCCACAAGTGGAGGGGAGGTAGTCTGACCTTTGAGAAGGCCCCCGGGGAGGCAGGACCCGTGCGGGACAGGAAGGCGTGCAGAGAATGAGAGGGCGTGGAGTGTCGGCCGTCCACGGAGGCAGGCCAGCAGAGCCGCGGGCCACCCCAACAGGCTAGTGTGGAGCAGGAGAGTCGTGGGCACCTCAGGAAGGCCATGCAGCCGGGAAGCTGCTGAGCAGCAACTGGGGCTCTGAACCCTTGATCCCAGAGGAAGAAGACCCTACTCCCCCCGTGCTCATGGACCCAACACACAGGGGCGTGAGCTCAGCACTGCCCTGACCACGCTGCTCCCTGGCCGTCGGGGATTCGAGGTGGGGGCTCCTGCAGGACCACTGCCTTACACCCAGGGCTCCCAGACCGTCCCCGACACCCTTTCATCAGTGGCCCCCAAAGCCTCTGGGTATGACCCCTGGGGGCACCCCTCCAACGGCGACTCAGGGAAACTGGCTCACATCCTAGGGGGCCTTGGGGCATCAAGGGGGTTCCTTGGCCCACAGGGGCTTCACCAGGCCCGCTGCCCCCTAGACCCTCTATTCCCCCCACACAAGACGAGAGAGCTCCCGGGCTGGGGAGGCCTACTTTAGCTCATCTCAAGCTTGCTGATTCCTTTTCTCCGGAACCAGCTTCACTCCTCTCACGGATTTAACACAGGAGTAGGAAAGGCTGTGTTTCTGGCAGGCATTACCCTGGTCCCCCTTAGCCTGCCTCCAAGCTGTAGAGAAAAGCAGGGCATAGGGGGCCGTCTGGCTGTGACCTCGTCCCCAGCCCCCAACCACCTCTAAGGGCCAGGGACCAGGCCAAGTGGCACCCAGGGGATGCTGGCACCCTTGTAGGCACCCCCAGGGAGCAGGGAGCAGGCTGGAGGTGGCTCCCTGTCCAGAGGGCGCAGCAGCATGGACCCTCGGGTTCTGGGACACAGCCTTGCCGCATAGCTCTCCAGCCACCTTTGGTCAATGTCCAGCTTCGTTTCAAGCCCCCCTGCCTTGTGCTCCCCATTTCCTGCTGCCGGGGTCCGTCCCCCCAACACCCCGTCACACAAAGACCTCCCAGCCTTTTCCAGGAGGCAGCGCCGTCCATCTGACACCCACCCCCACCCCCAGCCTAGCCAGCCCATCACCCTCCCCTCCTGACTCTGGACACAGAAAGCCCACACCTCTCCTTGAGGTCCCCTGGCCACAGGGTGGTGGGGACCAGGCCACCATCTGCCCTCCTCTACTGTCCTGCAGCATCTCGGGAGGGCACGCGGATCCATCGTCCTGCTAGGGTCCTGTTTGTGGGGTCTCTCTAGCCTCCACCTGGGGTGCCTCGCCCCCCACTCTCTGCTGCCAGGCATCTGGCTCGCACAACCCACATCCAAGGCATCTTTCCCCCAGCCCCTGCCCACCTGTCCCCCAAGAAGTCAGGAGCAGCCCACCAGTGCCTGCATTCGAGGCCCACGGGCCTGCCCCCAGCGGCTCAGGGACAGTTTTTCAAGAACAGGGAAGGCTCTGGGGCTCAGGGGACTTCCCACCTGCTCAGCGAGGGGCCTGCCGCTGACAGTGGTAAGCCTGGGGTTCCTAGTCACAGCCCGCAGGAGGAAGTGGGCTCTGTCTCCCCGGGGAGGGTCCTAAAATAGCACTACTCAGCCGGAGAGGCTGCCCGTGTCCCCGACTGCATCCAAACCTGTCCTGCCTCGAGGACCACGCAGACACTGCCCCCCTCCCCAGGAAGCATCTTTTCAGGGTTGTCTGGGGACCTCAGTACAGAAGGTGACCAGCACACCCCCACATTCACACCCACCAGTGACCTCAGACTTGATGGCCTTATTTGGACACAGGATGAAGTTAAGGTGCGGTCACTGGGGATGCCCCTGCCAGCCTGGTGGCTACGATCTCACACTCACAGTGCAGGGGGCTCCGGCTGGATCTTCCCCTGCTCAGGGAACCGGATCCCACATGCCGCAACTAAGTCCGAAGACCACAACTGAAGATGATAGCGTGCCACACAGCTGGGATCTGGGGCAGCCAAATAATAAATACTAAAAATAATAGTAATAATAAGATGCGATCTCACTGGGCTGGAGGGCCCTCCATGTAGGGGTCTTTGTAAGAAGAGGAGGAACACAGACATAGCGGGGACCCCGGCTGAGGATGGAGGCCAGCAGGGTGACGTGCCCATGAGCCCAGAGATGCCTGCAGCCACCAGGAGCCAAAAGACCCTCCCCCAGGGCCCTCTGCCCACCCCGAGGCTTCAGATTTCCGGTCTCCAGAACCAGGGGAGAATGAACTTCTGTGTTAGAAGCTCCCGTTTGTGGCCCTTCATTACAGCAGCTCCAGGCCAGCCGTCGCCCTGGGTCCCTGCACTTCCCTTCTCTGCTGGGAAGCGGGCGTTTCGGGAGGAGTAAGTGACCTCAGGCATAAACACAGGAAGCGCCGTCACTGTTGGGAGCCACCTCCCTGCACAGCTGAGCATCCTCACTCTGTCCTCGTGACGCCTGGGGGAGTGTGATGGGCCCATTTCACAGAGAGGCCATCGAGGCTCCATGAGCAGCTATGGACCAGGTGGGCCCAAGCCCAGCCCTTCACACCTACCCTGAACCTGGGCACACCCCGCCTCTGGCCCCCACACTGCCTCCGTCCATGAGTTCAGCCACAGCCCCCCGCCCTCGCTGGGGGAGGTCACACCCAAGTGACCAGCAGCACTGACTCCTCCCAGCGTGACTCTCCCATCTGTCGTCTGTGTGGAACCCCCACAGGCGGGGCTTGGGGCTCCTAGAGGGGTCACTGCAGGCGGGGAGAGGGGTCACTGCGGCCGGGACCACAAGTCCAGGCCAGGTGCTTAGTCGCTCAGTCATGCCCGACTGTTTGTGACCCCATGGACTGTAGCCCACCAGGCTCCTCTGTCCACAGGGATTCTCCAGGCAAGAATACTGGAGTGGGGTTGCCAGGCCCTGCTCCAGGTCTCTTCCCAACCCAGAGATCGAACCCAGGTCTCCCGCATTGCAGGCAGATTCTTTACCGTCTGAGCCACGAGGGAAGCCGCTGGCACGAAAGGGCCTGGGTCAGGGTCTCCCTAGAGCTGTCCGGCCGGGGTTCCCAGTTAAGTCACCTGTCCCATTGGTTGATGCAGAGGAGGCCCAGGGCGGTGACCTCAGAGTGGCCAGGTCGCAGCTGCCATGCCACCCTGGTCTGGTACTTGTGGTATCTGCCAGAGGTGGCGCCAACCCAGGGTGGGGGCCCACTTGAGGCCCCCTGGGCCCGGAACCCTGCTTGCTGGCAACACAGCTCCTGTGTCCTGGGCAGACCCTCGGGACGCAAGTCTGAGTGGCCGAGGGGAGGTGGGGTCAGGTGAGATCTCAGAGCGGCGGTGCTTTAGCAAACCTGACATTAGCACTGGGACAGTAGCTGTCGGCGGGCACGGGGCCCTCCCGGAGCTCCACTAGCCAGCACCCACGGTCTTCTGGCCTCTCCAGACACCAGTTCTGTTCCCTCCCAATCCTGAAAGCTCAGAAAACTCTCCGAGAAAGTGAAAAGCAAGAGATGGCTCAGATCCACCTGCGGCAAGACCCAGGTCTGTGGACAATGCCTGCTCGGCTGCCCTCACCCACCCGTCCAGAGCCCCGTACCTGCGCCCCGCTCCGTAGGACAGCGGGCACCGGGCGGCGGCTCCCGGATCCTTGCTGGCGGGCCTCGCAGGCTGTCTCCGCCGCCCACAGCCCGTCGGACTGCACAGCGGCCGCCACCGCCCCCTGCTTCCCGCCCCACTTCCTCCCTGCGCCTGGGCCTGGGCCTGGGCCTGGCGAGAGGCAGGCCTGAGCTGCTGCGCCGCCTCCCAGGGCTGGTTGATCATTAGCTCTGGCCTGGGCCGGCTCCAGGCCCTGACCCGCCTGCCCGCTGCCTGGTGCCCAAGCTCAGAGGTGGAGGCCAGGGGCCACCCAGGCTCCCCCCTTGGCTGGCAGGATTGGGGAAGTCGGACAGCTGCCCTGGGCCAACCTCAGCCCTGCTCTCTCTTCCTCTTCCACTTACTGCACACACACACACACACACACACGCGCGCACACACATGCACATGCTATACAGACATTTGTGCACGTGTGCACACACACAAACGCACACACATGTGTGCACACATGCACATGTTTACACACAGGTGCACACACACATACTTGCACACAGACATTCGTGCACGTGTGTGGGCACAGATGGGCACACATACATGCACACGTGTGCACACGTGCATGCAGATACATGTGCATCCATGTGTCCACACGTGTGTACACAGACAGACACGTGGTTTCTTCCCACTGCTGCCCCACCCAGTGACACAATCAATGGGAACACATTCTGGGGAAAGCTGGGGGTTTGCCTACAAGCTCTCCTTCCTTCCTTGTCTTCTCACCGGCTCCAGGCCTGACCTGGGATTGAGAGCAGGGGTTTGAGCTTGGGGGGCAGGGCTAGGTTTCCTGGCTGTCCGACAAGCAGCAAGAACTGAATTGGGGCTCCCATCAGCTCTCAGGCCCTCACAGAGGCAGAGGGTGGGCTCCGGTTGCTGGCCCCAGCTCAAACCCAGGAGGCTACCTTCTCCGCCCCAAGCTTGGGAGAGGCATGGTTTGGCTTCCTGACCAGGAACAATATCTAAGTTAAGTGCTAATGTGCCCATTTCACAGACAGGGAAACTGAGGCTCAGGAGATGATGTGGTCCAAGGCTGGTGACAACCAGAGGGTGAGTGGGGAACCAGGTCTGACGGACACTGAGATCCCTGAGCCTGGTGTCTGACCCCAGCACTGCTGGTGTTCGGAGCACTCGCTCTTTGTCCTGGGGTCTGGGCAGCGTCCCCAGCCTCTGTCACTAGAAATTGACCCCAGGGTGACAACCATGCCTGTCTCCAGACGATTGCTCCCTGAGGGCACTCTCATTCAGGCTGAGATCCGCTTTGAGCCCAAAGCGGGCTGTTTCTGGTTGCCCCTCTCCCGCGCCGTCCGCCTTTATCCAATCAACTCCTGGCGTTATGCTTGGCCACCCCAAAGTCACAACCTCCCCTCCCCTCCTCAATGGGCCAGAGCTCAAGCGTGAGAGGCACAGCTGGAGACGCCACGGGTCTGTGGCTGCCTCACACTGGAGAGGTCCCCACCGAGGGCCAGTGTGAAGACTCAGCCCCTCAACGGGCAGTGCTGGCCACTGGGGGGACCCCATCAGGCCTGGGCCCAGCGCTCCGGCCCCTCACATCCCCAGCCCAGCCCAGCCCCAGGCCACACACCACTGACATGCTCGGTGACCCCGAGGCGGGAGGCAGAGGCTGCAGGGGGCTGTTTTCACGGTCCCCCGTGACGCCAGGTGGAGTAGCAGGGGAGGGTTTCACATCACCCCATGGGCCCCGGGGGACCAGGAGGCCCCAGAGCAGAGGGGGCAGCTGTTCCCCCAGCAGCTCGCCTTCCCCCGAGGGAGCATGGCCTGTCGGAGCCCCGCCAACCTCTCTCCTCCCCTCTCCTGCCCTCTCCATGGAGCAGGAGCAGCAGTCTTTCTAGCCGTGATGGTCACGATGTGAGCATCCAGGGAAGGCAGTGACGAAGTACCCCACACCAGGCTTCTTAAAATGGCAGAGGTTTATTCTCTCGCAGCTCTGGGGCCAAGTTAGTCAACGTGCCGGCAGGGCCAGGCTCCCTCTGGCTCCGGGAGCCTCCTTCCCGCCTCCCCCAGCTCCTGTGTCTCCAGACTGTCCTGGGCCTGTGGTCGCGTCCCCCACCCTCTGCCTCCGCCATCACGCGGCCTCTCCCTGTGTGTCTCCCTTACTCCCGCTTGGAAGGATGCTCCGCACCGTCTCCGGGGCCCTGCAAGTCATCCGGGTGGATCTCACTTTGAGATCCTTACACGGATCGATCACATCAAGACCCTTTTTCCAAACAAGGGCGTGTTCAGAGGTTCTGATGGACGTACCTGCGGAGGCTGCCCTCTTGCCCAGGGTGCTAGACGCCCACGGGAGTGGGGAACAGGCCGGGGACATGAGTTGGTGTTTGGGGTACCCGCCTGCCTGACCGCAGCATCCTCCCTGCGGGCTGCCTGACCTTGGCAACCTGCAGTCTTCTAAGACTCCGCTCTCTTGCCCACCCCGAAGGCCCCGTCTTGCCCCGAAGGCCCTCTTCACCTGCCCTCTTCCCCATGACACCGGCCTGTCCACCTCCCCAGCCCGCCTGCCTCCGCTTCATGGGCCTGGCACGGTGATACCCCCACCCACCCCATTGCCAGGAACCCGCTGCAGCGGTCTCAGCCCTGGAGAAGTTTGGCTTTCCTTGCACTCGCCTCTGCTGAGAACGGCCCTCCTGGGCAGGCCTGTCTCCTCCATCCATGCCCACGCTGCCCTGCACAGCGACCTGTGGATACGCCTTTGTCCCCATCATCTGTCCCCCACCTTGACTCCCCTCCTCCCCCAGAGGGCAGAGCTCCAGGCCCATTGTCTCCAGCCAGGCTGCCCCTCAGGGTCCGAGCTCGGCAGGCACCGCCGTGGCAGGCCGCCACGTCCACGGATGCCTCCTGGAAGGCCGGCACGGCCGTGCTGATCATGGGCCGGCAGGGAGGCCCCGGGTGGGATCTGACTGTCTGGTCTAGCTCTGAGCTGTCACGAGGGTTAGTCTAGAGGCGAGAATCCCTCCACAGGGTGTCAGCTGTACGCAGGTGTCTCTGCATCTAACAAATCCCAATACCCAAGCCTCTCCAGGGACCCCTGCAAGGGGAGAGCAGGGGACCAGGCTCCCCAGGCAGCAGGGAAGGATCAGGGTGTCAGAAGTCCCCATCTCTACCGGCCCCTGGCCTGGGCTGGCCCCGGGCTCCGTGGGGCCTCGGGGGCTGAGAAGAAGAGCTAAGCTTGGGCCCTGCACCCTCCCTTCTCTAAGCCATGGTGTGCCCTGGGTGCACCCCCACCCCGCTCCTCTCAGCCTCTGTCTGTGAAGCTGGGCTCCCTTGTTCCCCAGCCAGCCCTCCAGAACCCCATGTTGTGTGGAACGAAAGCTGCTTGCTCCTTCCCGCTCTGTTTTTCTGGAAACTGTGTTGAAAGAGGCCCCCGGCGGCTCCATATCCATAAAAGGGTCTGGTCTCGCTTCCTCTCCTGGCCATTGTGCCCCGCAGCGGCCCGAGACCCGCATCCTGTTTGCCTCTGCAGCTGTGCTCTTGGCTCAAGGCCGGGGGCTTTCCATGAGCCTCCCCGGCCGTGCCTAGCGTTCTTCCACTCCACACAGGGCACTCCAGCCCTGCACAGCACACCCTCGTTCTGCGTGTTGCACCCCGACTCCTCAGAATGTAACTCAGTTCTGCAAGAGCACTCCAACCCTGCACTGCTGCTGCTGCTGCTAAGTCGCTTCAGTCGTGTCCGACTCTGTGCGACCCCATAGACGGCAGCCCACCAGGCTCCCCGTCCCTGGGATTCTCCAGGCAAGAACACTGGAGTGGGGTGCCATTTCCTTCTCCAATGCATGAAAGTGAAAAGTGACTTTCCAACCCTGCACAGCACACCCTAATTCTACATGTTGAACTCCAATTTCTCAGAATGTTACTCAACTCTGCAAGAATACACCAACTCTGCATACGGCACACCAGCCTCACAGAGTGCACCCCAAGTCTGCAACTGTACCCGAATAGACTTCCAGAGGAAGAACGTAAGCCTTTCAGGTGGGGGTCTTTCAAGTAAGGGATCCCTCCTGGAGGAGGCCCCACAGGGCAGCCCCACACAGCCTTGCGTGTGAGAGGCTAGTCTCAACCCCAGCCCAACCCCGCCTTCGGGTCCCTCTGAGGGAGCCTGTCACCCCCTGGGCCTCAGCTCCCCCCTTTCCAATGGGCGAGTGGGGCTTGGGGATCTCTGAGTACCCTCCTAGGTCAGCAACTCTGACCCTCGCAGCGATTTACCATCACTGTGCAGTTATCACTCACTTAAAAATACTAAATCCATGGACTGTGGCCACCCCAGTGTACTGCCACTATCCCACTGGCCTGAGCGGCAAACGGACTTAAGAGATGCGGGAACTGCCCTGGACCACACGGCCCCCAGGACAATGCCAAGGCCTTCAGGGGAGAAAAGGCGGACCCCCGACTCCCTAAGCCATGAGACTCACACAGTCAGAGGAAGAGCTCCCAAGGACTTCCTGTTGGAATGTTTACACCTGCTCCCCAGGGACCCAGCTGCAGCATCTCTTTAACCTTCTCTGAGGGGCTGAGTGACCCCTGCCCACTGTACCCTGCCTGGACTCTCCTCTGCCATCGTGGGCAGAAGTTCCAGGTGAGCTCCCAGGACGGCTCCCGCCTGACCCCTGGACCACAGACAGCAGCCTGGGCTGTAATCCTGAGCTAGGGGCCAGGGGCTGAGGGGTGCCCTGCCCTCTGTGTGTGCTGCGTGCCAAGTAGCTCAGTGGTGTCCGACTCCTTGTGACCCCATGGACTGTAGCCTGCCAGGCTCCTCCATCCATGGGATTCTCCAGGCAAGAATACTGGAGTGGGTTGCCATTCCCTTCTCCAGGGGATCTTCCCAACCCAGGGATCCAACCAGAGTCTCTGACAGTCTCCTGCATTCTCAGATGGGTTCTCTACCACTTGGGCCACCTGGGAAACCCCACCCCACCCGCTACCCTCTGCTTATCTTTTTAACTCGTGGGGCAAGTAGCAACAGTTGTGGTCCTACAAAGACAAAAAGCAATTTCTAATTCCGTCACGCCATCTCAGAACATTTTCAATCCCCTGGGACTGTGTGGAACTATGTCAGCGCAGTCTCAAGCCTGGAGGGGTGACCCAGCCCAACCCCCCAGGCCCAGCTGGGGTCCCCTGGACAGCCTCCCTGGCCACGCGGTCCAGCCTCTCCGTGGATCCCCACTCCACCTGGTGATTGCTCTGCTCTTCAGAATTCAGAGCCACCCCTGCCACCCACCGTCTTAGCTCCATCACCCCAGTTGCGCCTTCAGGTACCCACACACGAGGGGTCTCAGATAAGTTGGGGTTTACAGACCTGGAAGGAGACTGGGGTGGTGTCCTACCATCTGCGCAGCCAGAGAGAGAGGGGAAGGAGAGGAGGGAGAAATCCAGGAAGGCTTCCTGGAGGCAGAGGCTCCTCGGCTGAATCTGGAGGAATTGGGACTAGGCAGAGAGGGTCTAAAGGTCCTCCTGCGGAGTGGGGCCCGTCAGAAGAGTACCTGCGCCTGGCCTGCTCCAGGCATGCAGCTTGTCAAGCCTCCCACGGCCACTTCCAGGGACTGCAGATGTCCGGGTGGGGGGCGGGGGCTGAGGGTTAATCTGCAACGGGCCATAAAACATAAACAGAGAATCCCAGGAATGCAGAGGCCCCCAGGGAGGGGGCGGGTGTGGGGTGGGAGGACAGCTGCTACCCCCTGCTCGTTCACTCCAGCAGCCTGGGCAGGAGCAGCAAGCACACAGGTGGCCCCGGAGCAAGGGGCAGCAGCTGCCTTCTGGAAAGAGAGCAGCGAGGTTTGGCTCTGCCACCGTCCCACTGTTACAGCCCCAGAGCAGACGTGGGTGATCGGAAATGAGAGGGCCTGGCCGTGCGCCAAGAAAAGGTTATTTGCAAATCGGGGGCGGGACTTGGCCCTGGCTGTGGGCCCTGCTCTAGAGAAGGGGTGGGGTGGGGATTCCTGGAAAAGCATCGCAGGACCACCCCGCCGCCGCTGATGCAGGAAGGAGTCAGCACAAAGGCACCCCCCTCCCTCACCCCCTCGACCCGGACGCCTGCCCGGAACCAGGTTGTGTACGGTTCACTGTCAGGAGAGCAAGGGCCTCACTAGGGAGCGGGTGAAGCCACAACCAGATGGCTGAAGACCCTCTATGCCGGACGCCGGCTCAGGACAGTCCCGGGCGCGGCGTCCTGCCTCTCTCCTCCCTCTGGTTAGGATGGAACTGTTAAACTGTCAAAGGTCACCAAGAACCAGCCCTTAAGAAAGCCCCCAGGACTTCCCCTGGCGTCCAGCAGTTGAGACTCCACGCTCCCGAAATGCAGGGGGCCTGGGTTTGATCCCTGGTCAGGGAACTAGGGACCTACACACCATACGGTGCAGCTGGGAAAAAGAAAGCAAAGAATGCTCCCAATAAAGACAGGTCAAAGTAAGTCCCTTGGGTTTACAAATAGGGAAACTAAGGCTTGGGAAGAGAAAGGCCATCGCCCAAGGTCGCAGGAGGGAGTGGACCCAGCATTCCCGTCGTCTTTCCCAGCCTCTGGTTCCCCGACTGTAAGACACATCTGTGACGTGCCTTCCGAGGCCCGCGCATTTCTGAGCCCCACCCGGATCTCCCCAGCAGTTCTCCTGAGATGCCCTTTCTGACAGTTTCCCCTGCACGCCCAAGCCCGAGGTCAGGGCCCGGGATGGAGCAAGAAGCCTGGAGTTGGCCTGGAGCCTGGCACCCGGCTGCCGCTGGGCCCGCCGAAAGGGCCGCGACCCTGTGTGTGTGCCCAGAGGGGCTTGTCTGTGTTCCTTGTTTCTGGCTTGAGTGGCTGAGACCCGCCCCCGTCAAAGCCAAGCAGACCTCCAGGCCCCGTGATTTCAGGAACCGCTCTTTGCAAAACAAGAATATCGGGACCAAACAGGCTGTCCAGACAACCGGAGGCCCCCCGAGGCCGGGTCGAAGGCCTGCAGGAAGCGGTCAGCAGTTCCCCTGGACTGAAGACGCCACCCCCACTGACCTGGCTCAGGCTCCATCCGGGCAGGCGTCGCCCTCTGCCCAGGAGTCACTGATTCTGCTGCCCTGTCTCCCCGCCTCAGCCCCTGAGCTGGCCAGGGCCTGGGACTCCTTTGTGTTTAGAAGAGGGGTGCTCCCTCATCAATGCCCTAAGTAACCTGACGTGGGCACTCAGAGGGAGTTGGTCAGAAAGGACCAGCCTACACGGGAGCATGACCCGGACTGGCACACCCTCTTGTCACATCCGTAGCGGTCAAGGCAGCCCCTTACTTTAAAAAAGGAGGGATAAGGGGCCTTCCTCGTGGCTCACTGGTAAAGAATCTGCCTGCCAGGGCAGGAGACGTGGGTTCAGTCCCTGGTCTGGGAAGATCCCACTTGCTGCAAAGCAACTAAGCCCGGGAGCCGCGAATGCTGAGCCCGTGCTCCAGAGCAGCAACTACTGAGCCCGCGTGATACAGCTACTGAGCGCACGTGACGCAGCCGCTGAGCGCAGGTGATGCAGCCACTGAGCCCGCGTGATACAGCTACTGAGCGCAATTGATACAGCTGCTGAGAGCACGTGATACAGCTACTGAGCACACGTGATGCAGCCGCTGAGCCCACGTGTACAGCTACTGAGTGCACGTGATACAGCTACTGAGCACACGTGATGCAGCCGCTGAGCGCACGTGACACAGCCGCTGAGCCTGCGCGACGCAGCTCCTGAGAGCAGATGCTCCAGAGCCCGTGCTCCACACCAGGAGAAGCAACTACAATGTAGAGAAAAGCCCAGAGCAGTGAAGACCCAGCACAGCCATAAATAAATAAAATGATTTTTTTTTAATGAGGGACGAGGTTCTGAGAGGCCACAAGGCTGGCAGCGGCTGGGCCTCTGAGGGCCCTCCTGTCAGAGGACAGGTTCGCCCCACTCTCCTGGACCATGTGGCCCCTGAGTAGTGGTGGGGGTTGGGAGGTGGGTGCCTGGAGGCGACAGGAGTCGGAGGCCCCAGACTGGGATGCGTGGCGACGGCTTCCCCGCTGCCATTTCCCCAGGAGCCTGGGGAGGTCGCTCAGTGATAAACAAGACCCCAGGGATACCCAGATCCCACAGGCCCTCACAAGGTCCAGAGCACCGGTATTCCTGAAGCAGGGCACGGCAATCCCCCTGGAAAGCTGGATCTCCTGCCAGCCCAGGAACCAGGGGGTGGAGCTTGAACTTGGCTAAGCAAACATTAATCCAGCCCCAGCACACAATTTAGAGAGGCTTCCCCAGGGGGCAAGTGTCCTCCCAGCCAAGACCCCCTCATGGAAATGGGGCACAGATCATTCACGGCAGGCCAAGCAGGGCAGGAGGGCTCGGGGAGGGATTTTCACAGGACTCCCCTGAGAGTCACTCTCAGCTGTGCCTGAACTGCACGTGGGTGATGCCGCCTCGTTGCATTGGGTTCAGCCCCCATTCCATTCGTTTGGCTGCTTCCCATCTCCTTTCCCTTCCCAGCAAAACCTCCAGAGCCCCCACCCCAGCCAGCTCTGCTTTCCGTCCTGAGCCTGGCCTCGCCTACTCCCCACTCCCCAAAGTAGCCCTCATCCAGGCTGCCAGCACCTTCCAGGATGCTAAGCCCACTGGCTTTGTCTCCGCCTGCAACTCACCGGCCCCTCAGCGGCCACTCTCTGCCCAGCTGACCACACCCTCCTCCCGCTCACCCGCCGCTCTGCCCTGTCTGCACTCGCCCTTAGGGGTGAGCACGAATGTAGAGGACTTCAGAGCCATCTGCCCAACTCAGATGGTCCAGGTGCCACTCAGCCCTGAGAGCGGAGCCAGGCCTTGCTCTCGGTGGAACTGGATAAGTGCCTCATGGCCCACCACCCACCCCTCCTTCCCCCATGTCTCAGTAGCGGAACCAGCCACTTGGCATCTGGTCCTTCAGTTTCCCCGGACCTGTCACGTTCAAGCTGCCCTGTTCTCCAAACAGTTGGGGGCCTGGGGCTCCCTGAGCCCGCTCTGACCCCTGCCTCCTCCGCGTTTGCGCCTGCTCGTCGTGGTGCTGACACTGGTGCCCGTCTGTCTCCGAGTCTCCCTCCTGCATCGCCTGACGTGGACAAGCCAGCCCTTCCCCAGCCCTGAGGGCCCCGAGCACCTTTGGGCTGAAACCAGGTGCCACTGTATTAACACTCAGGATCCTCAAGGCTCTTATCCAGGCAACCTACAACCGTCTGTTGAATGACTAACTGGCGCCTGAACAGGAGCTGTGTGCAGGGGCCCTGCCTGTCCCAGACACGCAGAAGGGGCAGCCCCACAAGTTACCGCCTCTGATCAGGCAAAGCCGTGCAGGACACTGACCCCCTATCTCCCGCCCATTTCCAGGCGCTCACTTTCTTCCTGGCTCTCCAGGGGGCAGCTGGATGGGAGGGACTCACTCAGGTCTTATCCACGGGGCCACTGCAGGCTCTGAGCAGCGGCCCTCTCTGCACCCTTCATACATCCAGCCACCCAGCTGTAGGTTTCACAGGCCGAATGGTGGGGAGGAGTGGTCGGAGCACCCACTGATTTGGCGCCAATCCAGGTGGGAGCCCAGGGTCTCCCGTCACCGTGCAGGTAGGCACAGCCTCCTCTCCCTCCCCACACAGAGCTCTTCTGCCTTCAGAGGGCAGCTCTGTGGTGCCAGCCCCTCACACACCAGCCCTGTTGAGCTGCGCTGACCCTGCCTGCTGCGAGCTAAGGTGGTGAGCAGCACAGGTTCCGTCCAGGTGGGAAGCTGGGTGAGCCCACTTCTCTGGCCTCCGTTGTCCGCCCTGGCCTGGGGCCCAGCACCCGCCCAGTGTGGGGAAGGGGGCCCACAAAGGAGAGTGATGATCATCATCAGAGCCAGTGGGGGCAGGGTCTGGCTGCTGGCAGCACTGCCCAGCCCCACCCTGTGCCCGGCCGAGTGCTGGGCACTGGGGACCTGGGTGGATGGATGAATCAGATGGCCCTGCCTGCGGGAGCTCTCAGCCTAGTCACAAAGATAGCCAAGGAAACAGAGTGACTGTGATGGCGGATGAACAGGGAGGCCAGGGCCACCAAACAGCCCCCAAGCTGCCCGGAGACAGCCAGGGAGGCTGCCTGGAGGAGGGGCTCCGAGCCAGGCCTTAGCATGTGAAGCAGATTCTCTGGCGGGAAATGTAAGCAAGTCTGGGACACCTTACAGGCCCAGAAAGCAGGAAGTGAGACAGATAGATAGACAGACGACAGATGGGTGGATAGTTGGTAGATCTACAGGCCCGCACAATGATGGGACCAAGTCAAAGAGATGCAGGGAGGGGCCCACAGAGGAGGCACAGGAGGGGCCCATGAAAGAGAGTGATGATTACCATCAAGGCCAGTGGGGGCGGGGTCCGGACAAGAGCTCACAACGGCCGAAGCTGGGACAATCTAAGGAACACAATTAAGTAGGTATTGGATGATAACCCCAGTTATAAAAGCCTGGTGGGCTTCAGTCCATGGGGTCGCAAAGAGTTGGACACAACTGGACGACTGAACATCAGCAATAAAAGGAATATCCCTAAGTCCATACCAATATAAATCAAAGGTTGCCTAGGTAAATGGAGGAGGAGGTGACTCTCCCATGTCTCAGAGCTCCAAGGGATTTATGTGGCTGTTCCACCCCCCGGGAGGGGCATCTCCCTTCCCAGTCCTTAGGGGTGACTGGGCAGGTGACTTCCTTCCGGGGAGCACTTCATGGAAATGGAAGAGAAGGGTAATTTCACGGGAGAAAGCCTGACAATCACTGCCTGACTTCAGCGGTGACAGGTCATGTCAACACCAGGCTCCCTCGCCAGGACGGAAGGAAATGGGCATTTTACTTCTGTGGCCTTCCTCCCCCAAACCCATGGCCCCGGAATTAGCATGAGGAAAACTGCAGACAGACCCAAATTGAGGCTGTACATGGGCAGGGTAGGGTGGCAAAGGCGAAGAGAGTAACTCAGCTTGGTAGTCAGGAAAGGTTTCCTGGAGATGGTGACATTTGCTTAGGGGCTTGGCTTCCCTTGGTATGCAGATGACACCACCCTTATGGCAGAAAGCAAAGAAGAACTAAAGAGCCTCTTGATGAAGGTTGAAAGAGGAGAGTGAAAAAGCTGGCTTAAAACTCAACATTCAAAAAACAAAGATCATGGCATCCAATCCCATCACTTCATGGCAAACAGATGGGGAAACAATGGAAACAGTGAAAAGACTTTATTTTCTGGGCTCCAAAATCACTGCAGATGGTGACTGGAGCCATGAAATTAAAAGATGCTTGCTCATTAGAAGCAAAGCTATGACCAACCTAGACAGCATATTCAAAAGCAGAGACCATACTTTTCTGACAAAGGTCTGTCTAGTCAAATCTATGGTTTTTCCAGTAGTCGTGTATGGATGTGAGAGTTGGACCAAAAAGAAGGCTGAGTGCCAAAGAGTTAATGCTTTTGAACTGTGGTGTTGGAGAAGGCTCTTGAGAGCCCCTTGGCCTGCAAGAAGATCCAACCAGTCCATCCTAAAGGAAATCAACCCTGAATATTCATTGGAAGGACTGATGCTGAAGCTGAAACTCCAATACTTTGGCCTCCTGATGCAAAGAGTTGACTCATTGGAAAAGACCCTGATGCTTGAAATGGTTTGATGGCATCACCAACTCAATGGACATGAGTTTGAGCAAGCTCTGGAAGTTGGTGATGGACACGGAAGCCTGGTGTGCTGCAGTCCATGGGGTCGCAAAGAGTCAGACACGACTGAGCAACTGACCTGACTTGGCTTTCCTAGTGGCTCAGACTATAAAGAGTCCATGGGCAATGCAAGAGACCTGGGTTCGATCCCTAGGAAGATCCCCTGGAGAAGAGAATGGCACCCTGTGCCAGTATTCTTGCCTGGAGAATTAAGTGGGCAGAGGAGCTTGATGGGCCACAGTCCATGGGGTCACACGGAGAAGGTGGCTCACTCCTGCGTTCTTGCCTGGAGAATCCCCATGGACAGAGGAGGCTGCCGGGCTCCAGTCCATAGGGTTGCACAGGGTCAGACACCACTGAGCAGCCACACGACCTGAACAGCGTTGGAGGATAGGTCAGAGCAGGCAAGGGAGGCTCGGGTGGACGTCCCAGCGTGGCCAGAGGGCAGGGCAGGGTAAGGCGAGAGGAGGGAGGGCGGGTGGTGGCCGCAAGGAGCAGGGCTTGTCATCCCTTACCAGGAAGGGGAAGGAAGGTGCCCATGAGTGGGGCCAAACGACAGGAGGGGGTGACAGACCTCATCACAGCACCCACGTTCGGGCAGCCGGGCCCACAAGGAAGCCAAAGGCCCTCAGGGCTGGAGGCCCGGTGAACCTCAGGGCCTGGGACGGCGGGTTCGGCTCATGGGAGGCTGATTGTGTGTGTGTGCACATGTGTGCACTCAGTCGTGTCCAGCTCTTCACCACCCCAAGGACTGTGTAGCCTGTGACAGGGAGCCAACTGGGCTCCTGCCTGAGTAGACCCCCTACCCCAGAGTCTGGGTTTTAGATTTTCATCACGAACACAAGGGTCAGACAGGCAAGGCCAGGGGGTTCCCGCCACATGAAACACACATTCCTGCTGGAGATCCAGGGATACTACAGGCCCAGAAGAGGCCAGGAGCCCTCTGCCTGGGGTCTCGCATCATTGCCCACTGCACCCACGCCCGGTCAGGGAGCAGGAAGAAGGGAGCCGTCTGTGCATCACTGCACTCGGCCATTTCTCATGGGGAGAGCTTGGCTCAAGCTGCTCCCCTGCCCAGAATACCTTCCTTTCCCTGTGGCAGCCTGATAGAGTCTTACACATTCTACCAAGCCCTGCTTGACCATCCCCTCCTCTGGGAGCCCTCCCAGATTGCTCCCGGTTCCAGGAGAGAATAAGGAGGAGTGGAACAAGCTGCTTCTTCCATTGCCCCCTGCCTCCCGTGGGCACCAACCTTCTCCCTGCACACCCCTCACTGAGGGTCGGCTGCGAGCCTCCCCTTCCACCTGGTCCCTGCCTCAGAGCCAGCCGTGGCTCCTGACACGTGGTGGGGGCTCAGGCTTCATTCGCTTCCCTTGGCCTTTCCTTAGTGCCCTATTTCATCCCCGGAGGGCACTGGGGACACCACCTCGCACTTAAGCATCTCGTCTCGTTAGGCTCCTCTGGGCTGGGACCAGCTGTCAAATCTTCCGTGTTTTTCGTGACTTTGACAGCTCTGAGGACGGGCCAGGGGCTTCTGCAGGCTGAGCTTCACCTGGGGTTTGTCTGCTGTTTATCTCAGTCCCTTTTCTCTTAATTTTCAACAAACAAAATCTGCTGTGGGATTTGGTTCTGAGTCAGGCTGGACCCTGCCCTCTCCCAGCAGGTATTTGTAACTGAACCTCACCTGAGACCCCATGGCTCAGATGGTAAAGCATCTGCCTGCAATGTGGGAGACCCAGGTTCGATCCCTGGGTTGGGAAGATTCCCCTGGAGAAGGAAATGGCAACCCACTCCAGTACTCTTGCCTGGAAAATTCCATGGATGGAGAAGCCTGGCGGGCTAAAGTCCATGGAGTTGCAAAGAGTCGGATGTGACCCAGCGACTTCACTTTCCTTTCTTTCTTTCTCACCTGCCATGCTGGAGGAAGAGAGCAATGACTCCACAGAAAACGGGGCAGACTGGAAGCACCCAGTTCCTACTTGTCTGTGTCCTTAAAATATATGAAAAGAGGCTCAGTGCCCCCAACTAGAAAGACAAAGGGGTCCCAAGACACGCTCTGTCACCTCCCAGCTCCTCCCTGAAGTCTGCTGGCACACCGTCAGTGGGCTGCGGGGAGGGCAGGGCCTCGCCATGCTGAGGGCGGCTTACCAGCGCCTATAAAATCACAGTGCCCTTTGCCCAGAAGCCCCACCTGTGGGAACACTCTGCAGACGACTGTCCGCTTCTGACAGGGCAGGGCTCCAAGGGAGTGGGGCTCTGTAACAGTGACACCTTGGAAATGACCCAGGTGCCACAAAATTCACGCTCCAGACTGGCACGAGCAGCGTGAAGCTGGTGCCAGGACGTCGGCAAGGGAAGGCCTCTGAGCCACAGCAAGTGAGGAATGCAAGCAGCAGAGTGCTCTGGGCGCCGCCTTCTGTGTTCGGAAGGGGGGGAGAATATTTTCATATTCCCTGCCTTTGTGAGAATAAGCTGGAAGGATCAATACATCAGCGGCGTGGAGGGCTGAGCAGGGAAGCCCCGGGGACTTTCCAGGGTGGTCCTGTGATGGTCGCTACCTGATGCCTCGCGTTTTTCCAAAGTCTTTAAACTTTATAGCACAAGCGAACCTTCATGAATGAAAACGCAACAGATTCAAGACGACTCGGGAATCCCAGGATGGAAGCCGAGTCCAACAAAGCTGTGAACTGTACTCTGAAAGAAGCGCCTCAGTGACCGGAGGGGAGAGGCGTCTGCCCCCAAGCCCGGCGAGGAGTGGAGGCTGAAGACTGAAAGTAAAGGCCCCACCTCTGTGTCCTGGGCTCCAGCTGGTCACCATGTTTTGTACGGGGCCTGGGTTTCAAAATCTTAATGCTTCTGTTCACGTGTCCAGCAGTCTGATGTCGACAGCTAAGTAAATGGTGGTTGGTGGTGATAGACGGGTTTCTCACTGTTGGAGCAGGAGTTACAGAAACCCAGGAGAGGAAGCCGGAATGACCCATGGGGTGCTGGCTGAGAGATGGAGACACCAGTGCGGGCTTGAATTTCACGGGACAGAGATACACGTGTTACATGTAGAAATACTCGTTAGATGTGCGTGTATGCACAGGTTGGAATGCACGTATATACAGGCAAACTTACAGATATATGTATATAGACAGGTTAGTATCCGCATACACACACCAACTTATAGCGGCTGGATGAATCACAAGCTGGAATCAAGATTGCTGGGAGAAATATCAATAACCTCAGATATGCAGGTGATACCACTCTAACGGCAGAAAGTGAAGAGGAACTAAAGAGCCTCTTGATGAAAGTGAAAGAGGAGAGTGAAAAGTTGGCTTAAAGCTCAACATTCAGAAAACTAAGATCATGGCATCCGGCCCTATCACTTCATGGCGAATAGATGGAGAAAAAGTAGAAACAGTGACAGATTTTATTTTCTTCAGCTTCAAAATCACTGCAGATGGTGACTGTAGCCATGATATTAAAAGATGCTTGCTCCTTGGAAGAAAAGCTATGACAAACCTAGACAGTGTATTAAAAAGCGGAGACATCAGTTTGCTGACAAGGTCCATCTAGTCAAAGCTATGGTTTTTCCAGTAGTCATGTATGGATGTGAGAGTTGGACCAGAAAGAAGCTGAGTGCCGAAGAACTGGTGCTTTTGAGCTGTGGCATTGGAGAAGACTCTTAAAGAGTCCCTTGGACTGCAAGGGGATCAAACCAGTCCATCTTAAAGGAAACCAGTCCTGGATATTCTTTGGAAGGACTGATGCTGAAGCTGAAACTCCAATACTTTGGTCACTTGATGTGAAGAGCTGACTCATTGGAAAACACCTTAATGCTGGGAAAGACTGAAGGTGGGAGGAGAAGGGGACGACAGAGGACGAGATGGTTGGATGGCGTCACCGCTTCAATTACATGAAACAAAGCAAACTCTGGGAGATACTGAAGGACAAGGAAAAGTCCATGGGGTCACAAAGAGTTGGACACGACTGAGTGACCAAACAGCAACTTGTACAGGCTAAGTTACAGATGTGTGTGTTTACAGGGATATGTGTACACATACTCGTGTGTCTCTCCATGGGTTTAGGTGCACATATATATCGGCCGAGAGGATCTAAAAGACACGAGTGCAGCAAGCACACACAGAGAGCAGATAAAACACCTTGGCTCCTAAAGCCGCGCGCCAGTAAACAGAATACTTGGAGAAACGGCCGATTCTAGGACTGGGCCAGGACAGACACACGATAAGCCTGGCTTGTGGTGACAGAAACATATCTGAGGTTATTGATGTTTCTCCCAGCAATCTTGATTTCAGTTTGCTATTCATTCAGCCCAGCATCTTCCATGATGTACTCTGCATATAATTTAAATAAATAACAGTATACAGTCTTGTCTTGCTCCTTTCTTGATTTTGAACCAGTGGGTTGTTCCATGTAAGGTTCTAACTGTTGCTTCTTCATCCATAAAGAGGTTGCTCAGGAGATATGTAAGGTAGTCTGGTACTCCCATCTGTTGAAGAATTTTCCAGTTTGTTGTGATCTGCACAAAGGCTTTTGCACAGTCAATGAAGCATAGGTAGATGGTTGTTTTGGTTTTGGTTTTGGTTTTTGGAATTCCCTTGCTTTCTCTATGATCCAACAAATGTTGGCAATTTGATCTCTGGCTCCTCTGCCTTTTCTAAATCCAGCTTGAACATCTGGAATTTCTTGGTTCATGTACTGCTCAAGCCTAGCTTGAAGGATTTTGAGCATAACCTTACTAGCATTTGAAATGGGCACGACTGTCTGGTAGTTTGAGCATTCTTTGGCATTGCCTTTCTTTGGGATTGGAATGAAAACTGACCTTTTCCAGTCCTGTGACCACTGCTGGGTTTTCCGGATTTGCCGGCATATTGAGTTCAACACTTTAACAGCATCATCTTTTAGGATTTGAAATAGCTCAGCTGAAATTCTATCACCTCCACTAGTTTTGTTCATAGTGATGCTTCCTAAGGCCCACTTGACTTCAGACTCCAGGATGCCTGGCTCCAGGTGAGTGACCACACTACTGTGAGTATCCTGGTCATTAAGGCCTTTCTTGTATAGTTCTTCTGTGTTTTCTTTCCATCTCTTCTTAATCTTCCGCCTCTGTTAAGTCCTTACTGTTTCTGTCCTCTATCATGCCCGTCTTTGCATGAAATGTTCCCTCGATATCTCCGGTTTTCTTAAAGAGATCTCTAGCCTTTTTCATTCTGTTGCTATCTTCTATTTTTTTGCATTATTCATTTAAGAAGGCCTTCTTATCTCTCCTTGCTATCCTCTGGAACTCCGCATGAAGTTGGGTGTATCTTTCTCTTTCTCCCTTGCTTTTTGCTTCCCTTCTTTCCTCAGCTATTTGTAAAGCCTCCTCAGACAACCACTTTGCTTTCTTGCATTCCTTTTTCTTTGGGATGGTCTTGGTTACTGCCTCCTACACAATGTTATGAGCCTCTGTCCACAATTCTTCAGACACTCTGTCTACCAGATCTAACCCCTTGAATCTGTTCATCGCCTCCACTGTAAATCATAAGGGATTTGATTTCTGTCATATCTGCATGGTCCAGAGGTTTTCCCTACTTTCTTCAATTTAAGCCTGAGTTCTGCAATAAGGAGCTGATGACCTGGACCAGGCCGCTCATGGTTGGCTGCAAAGAATATAGTCCATCTGATTTGGCCATCTGGTGATGTCCATGTATAGAGTCGTCTCTGTTGTTGGAAAAGAGTGTTTGCTGTGACCAGTGTATTCTCTTGACAAGACTTCATTAGCCTTTGCCCTGTTTTGTTTTGTACCCCAAGGCCAAACTCGCCTGTCATTCCAGATATCTCTTGACTTTCTACTTTTGCATTCCAATCCTCTATAATGAAAAGGACCTTGTTTTTGGTGTTCATTCTAGAACACCTTGTAGGTCTTCATAGAACTAGTCAATTTCAGCTTCTTAGGCATCAGTGGTTGGAGCATAGACATGATACTGAATGGTTTGCCTTGGAAATGAACAGAGATCACTCTGGCGTTTTTGAGATTGCACCCAAGTGTTGCATTTTGGACTGTTTTGTTGACCATGATGGCTACTCCATTTCTTCTATGGGATTCTTGCCCACTGTAGTAAATATAATGGTCATCTGAGTTAAATTTGCCCATTTCACTGATTCCTAAAATGTTGATGTTCACTCTTGCCATCTCCCACTTGACCACATCTAATTTACCTTTTGATTCATGGACCTAATTCAGTCCAGGTTCTATGCAATATTGTTCTTACAGCATCAGATTTTACCTTCACCCCCAGACCCATCGTAACTGAGTGTTGTTTCTGCTTTGGCCCAGCTGCTTCATTCTTTCTGGAGCTATTAGTCATTGCCCTCCATTCTTCCCCAGTAGCATACTGAACACCTTCTGACCTAGGGGGCTGACCTTCCACTGTCATACCCTTTTGCTTTCTCATACTGTTCATGGGGGTCTTGTGGCAAGACTACTGGAGTGGGTTGCCGTTCCCTTCTCCACTGGATGTTTTGTCAGAACTCTCCACCATGATCATCTGTCTTGGGTGGCCCTACACAGTGTGGCTCATAGCCTCATCGAGTTATGCAAGCCATAATTTCTGTCTAATCAGACAAATCTTAAGTGGGGGCATTTTATAAAGCACCATGAAATTAAAAGACACTCGCTCTTTGGAATAAAAGCTATGACCAACCTAGACAGCATATTAAAAAGCAGAGATATTACTTTGCCAACAAATGTCCATCTAGTCAAAGCTATGGTTTTTCCAATAGTCATGTCTGGATCTAAGAATTGGACCATAAAGAAAGCTGAGCACTGAAGAACTGATGCTTTTGAACTGTGGTGTTGAAGAAGACTCTTGAGAGTCCCTTGGACAGCAAGGAGATCCAACTAGTCCATTCTGAAGGAGATCAGCCCTGGGATTTCTTTGGAAGGAATGATGCTAAAGCTGAAACTCCAGTACTTTGGCCACCTCATGCGAAGAGTTGACTTATTGGAAAAGACTCTGATGCTGGGAGGGATTGGGGGCAGGAGGAGAAGGGGATGACAGAAGATGAGATGGCTGGATGGCATCACTGACTCGATGGACGTGAGTCTGAGTGAACTCCGGGAGTTGGTGATGGACAGGGAGGCCTGGTGTGCTGCAATTCATGGGGTCGCAGAGTCGGACACGACTGAGCGACTGGACTGAACTGAACTGATCTGAACTGATCTTACAAAGCACCAAACCAAAACTCCTCAAAAAAATTAAAATGAGGAAAGTCTATACAGGTGCCCAACAGGCACATGAAAAGATGCTCAGCATCATAAATTATTAGACAAACGCACATCAAAACTGCAATGAGGTATCACCTCACACCAGTCAGAATCAGTTCAGTTCAGTGGCTCAGTCGTGTCCGACTCTTTGTGACCCCAAGGAATGCAGTACGCCAGGCCTCCCTGTCCATCGCCAACTCCTGGAGTTTACTCAAATTCATGTCCATTGAGTCAGTGATCCAGCCATCCCATCCAGCCATCTCATCCTCTGTCGTCCCCTTCTCCTCCTGCCTACAATCTTTCCCAGGATTAGGGTCTTTTCCAGTGAGTCAGGTCTTTGCATCAGGTGGCCAAAGTATCGGAGTCAGAATGGC
Source organism: Capricornis sumatraensis (assembly GCF_032405125.1). Taxonomy (NCBI): domain Eukaryota; kingdom Metazoa; phylum Chordata; class Mammalia; order Artiodactyla; family Bovidae; genus Capricornis; species Capricornis sumatraensis. The sequence continues at coordinate 116,609,177 of NC_091075.1, read as the reverse complement.
CATCATGGAAAAGTCTACTAAAAACTTGCTAGATTAGACGTGGAGAAAAGGGAACCCTCCTAAACTGTTGGTGGGAGTGTATACTGGTGCAGCCATGATGGAAAACAGTATGGAATTTTCTTTATAAAGTAAAAACAGAGCTACCTTGAGCTATGCTGTGCTAAGTCACTTCAGTGGTGTCTAAGTCTTTGCCACCGTGTGGACCCACACTCGCCAGGCCCTCTGTCCTTGGGATTCTCTAGGCAAGAATACTAGAGTGGGTTGCCGTTTCCTTCTCCAGGGGATATCCCTGACCCAGGGATCAGACTCGCGTCAGGCAGGTTCTTTAGCCACTGGCGCTACCTGGGAAGCCGTAGAACTACCGAATGACCCAGCAACCCCACACTTGGGCATATATCCAGAAAAAGTTCTAATTCAAAGAGATATGCACTTCCTTGTTGGTGCGGTGGTTAAGAATCTGCCTGCCAATGCATGGGACGTGGGTTGAATCCCTGATCTGGAAGGTTCCACGTGTTGCAGAGCTGTCAAGCCCGTGTGCCACAGCTACTGAGCCTGAACCCCTCAGACCCCCTGCTCCGCAACAAGAGAGCCCACCTCAATGAGAAGCTCATGCACCACAGTTAGAGAGCGGCTCCCACTTACTACAGCTAGAGAGACCATGTGGCGACGAAACCCAGCTCGGCCAAAAATAAATTTTTAAGAAAAGATACATACAATCCTATGTTCATAGTAGTTTCAACTATTCACAGACGCCAAGGTGTGGAACCAACCTAAATGCCTATCAACAGATATGGTACATATATACAATGGGGTATGACTCAACCATTAAAGAGAACGAGATGATACCATTCGCAGCGACGCGGATGACCCTAGAGAGTGTCACACTAAGTGAAGTAAGTCGGAAAGACACTTACATGTGAGATCTAAATATCGACAGAAACTTATCCATGAAATGGAAAAAGCTTCATAGACACAGACAGTAATCTTGAGGTTGCCGGGGGAGAGGGGGATGGGGGAAGGGTATAGTGGGAGTTTGGGGGCTGGCAGATGCTAACTATTATATACAGCCTGGACGAACAGCTAGGTCCTACTGTCTAGCACAGGGAACTCTCTTCAACATTCTATGACAAACCATATGGAAAAGAATATGAAAAAGAATGTGTGTGTGTGTGTGTGTATATATATGCATAAAACTGATTTGTTTTGCTGTACAGCTGAAATTAATGCAACACTGTACATTAACTGTACTTCAATAAAATAAAATTTAAACAACAAACAAACAAGGAAAGTCTGGGCAATCATCCCAGCCCAGGAGCCCTGGGAGGTGTGATGACTAAATGTCACATGGTGTCCTGGATGGGGTCCTAGAACAGAAAAGGGACATTAGGTGGAAACGCAGGGAAGCCGAATGAAGCATGGGCTTTCCTCAGGAATAATGAACAAATTCTGGTTCATGAGCCATTGCAAATGTGCCAGAGACTGCGTGAGGCTGCAAGAACTCTGGGCACTCTGTTTGCGATTGTTTTGAAAGTCTAAAACTGTTCTTTAAAAAAATCATCTTTTTTTTTTTAAGGCCCAGGAAGGTGGAACCACCTGGAAATGTACAGAGAGGACAATTAAAGGCCAAAGACCCTGGAGGGCACGTCCCAGGCCAACCTGCTGTGTGGCCCTGGGCCCGCCTTGGCGCGCCTCTGCACCATGCCTCCCCCAGCTGCACGAGGAAGGTGAGAGGGGCCGAGCCTGGCTCTCCTTGCCATCCCCGGGGCACCAGGAAGGCCAAGGTAGGCCTTCGGAGGAGACCCCACTTCCAGCCACTGTGAGTTATTCCACCCCCGACCTCCCAGCCCTCACCCTGGAAAACCAGCGCTGGGCCCGGCCCTTCCACGGGTCACCTGAGACTCTGCCCCGGGGCCACACCCACAGCCCCCTGGGGGAAGGAGGAAGGGTCATCAGGCTCACAGGGTGTAAGGGTCGGAGGTGCACGGCCTCGCCTGGGCCACAGAGCTGTCCCCTTACCACTGGTCCATCTGTATGAAGTTGGCAGTGCACCCCAGGACCCGGACACAGAGCTGCTCCCCCCTCCCCCCCTCTGACCCTTCCTTGTCCAAAAGGCCCTCTTGGACAGAGGGGCTGTCCCCAGGGCTGCAGGGACATTGGCCCCTGGGGGACTGGGGTGGGGTCTGGGGGATGGAGAGGGAGCAGAGACCCCCCCACCCAGGGCTGATCGCCAGGAAGGGCGGACAGCCTTAGGGGTGAGGGACCTGGCCCCCACCCCAGCCCTCCAGCCCCGGGGCTCCCGCTCCTCTCCAGGGCCATTGGCCCTGGACTCAGCCACTGACTGCCTAGGGACACTCTGCTGGCCCCAACACGCGTGCTGCCATGTCACAGATGGCAAATTGAGGCTCGGAGGCGGGTCCCTTACTCGCAGGCCAGGGGCTCAGCCAAGATGGGAATCTCTGGGGCTGCAGCCTCTGGGGCCATAAAGAGGCCCACCCCACCCCCACCGGGGAGAGGCGTGCAGCTTCTCGAGGAGGTCCGGCTTCACGGCTCGCGGCCCCTCCCCGGACGCGGAGCCGCTTGAGCACTGCCCCGCCTCTCCCCAGCCAGGATGGTTTCGGGGCGCACGCCCATGCACACCCTCCCGTGGCTTCCCCTGTCCTGACAGGTGAGCCTACGCACGCACGCACGGGGCTGGGGACTGCTTTGTAGGCGGTCTGGAACTTACCCTGCTGGGGAAGGAAAGGAGGGAGGCTCCTGGGGTCCCGCACCTGCCTCTGCTCCTGTTCTGGCCCCTCGCGATGGTCCCGGCCGCGTGATGCCTGTCCCGGCAGGAAGGCACACATTTGCAGCAAGCTGCCCCTCCAGGCTCCGATCAGGTGGCCAGGGCTGTCAGCCCGGGTCATTGGCTGCGCCTGTAGCCGGCCCGCCCTGCCGGGAAGGGGCCGGGTCTCCTCCATGACCTTCCTCCTCCTTATCGGTGGTGGTGGAAGTCAGCAATTCCCGGCTTAGCATTCCCCAGCCGGGCGGGGAGGAGCTGCCTGCAGGCGCCAACAGCAGGAACCTGGCTTCCTGACCGCCTGGGTGCCAGGGGACGTGGGGACACCAGGTGACACGTGCCACCTCTTGGTGTCTGTGCCTCAGAGGGGTAGGAGGCTGGGCCTTTGGGTGCTGGCCTGCTCACAGCTCTTGCTGGGGCCGGGTTTCTGTAGCTAGGAGCTCAGCAAAGGTCCACCGAGCGGCCCCCTGTGCCGGGCCTGGCCACACCAGCAGCAGGTCCTGAGGCGTCCGGAGGGAGCAAGTCCCAGGCGAGCTTCTAACCAGGCACTGGGTGGCCTTGAATTTACAGATCCTTGACGCCAGATCCACCAGGTCAGCACCTGCCAGGGCAGGGCCTGGAAATCTGGATTGTTAATGAACCCCAGCTGGCCCTGTCATCAGCAAGGGGCACCCCTGTCCCAAATGATATGTCTTCAGACATCCAAATAGGCGGGCAGAGTCACTGGGGGCCTGTGGCAGACGTGCCCCCTGGCCCTTCTCAGATCCCTGAACCGCAGCAGGGCGGCGGCCTTCCAGGACTGTGTGACTTGAGGCAAGACTCTTAACCTCTCTGTGCCTCCTGTTCCTGTCTTTGAAATGGAAGATGCTAGGTACACGGCCCCCCTCATCAACGTTTGTGAGAATTAAATGCGTTAGTAAGTTTTGAGGGCCCAAAATTAAGCCCTGCCCACAGATATAAACACACACACATACACACATATACACACTCCCATACCCATACACACGCATACACACAACACACACACACATACATCCATACTCACAATACATCCACATACACACACCCACACGTGCACATAGACACACACACACACACACACACACCCATACACACCATGCACCCATACACATACACACCCACCCATATACATACACACACCCCCATACACACACACCCCCATACACACACACCCATATACATACACACACCCCCATACACACACACCCCCATACACACACCCCCATACACACACACCCCCATACACACACACCCATATACATACACACACCCCCATACACACACACCCCCATACACACACACACCCCCATACACACACACCGCCATACACACACACCCATATACATACACACACCCCCATACACACACACCCATACACACACATCCCCATACACACACACCCATACACACACACCCCCATACACACACACCCATATACATACACACACCCCCATATACACACACCCCCATACACACACACCCATACACACACATCCCCATACACACACACCCATATACACACACCCCCATACACACACACCCCCCCATACACACACACCCCCCCATACACACCATGCACCCATACACATACACACACCCCCATACACACACACCCCATACACACACACCCATATACATATACACACCCCCATACACACACACCCCCATACACACACACCCATACACACACACCCCCATACACACACACCCCCATACACACACACCCATATACATACACACACTCCCATACACACACACCCCCATACACAACACCCCCATACACAACACCTCCATACACACAATACATCCAAACATATACACACACAGACACACACACACACCCATATACATACATACATCCCCACATACAATACACGCACACACCCATACACACAATACACACACACAGACACCCCTACACACACATACACCCATACACATACATACACACACACACCTATACACACAGTACACACATACACCCACACACACGCACACATACACACAGTACAGACACACACACAATGCGCGCACACACATTACACGCACACACACCAGATGTGCAGTTGTATCATCACCCTGTGGCTCTGACCCGGCCGCACGAGGTGCCGTGCGCTGTCCTGGAGGAGCGCTGGCTTGGGCAGGAAGGGCTGGGCCTGAGCCGGCCGTGAGGCTGGACACGAGCTGGCCGCTCAGTGCCCGTCCACTCTGAGGCTGCCCGATTGAATGGGCGAGTGGGTGAATGCGGTACGAGGTGCCTGACACTCTCTCTGCTTTGACTCATGATGAGAGCACAGGGCTCGCCCCCACACGCCCTCCGGGCTGACACCTGACAGCTGTCCCTGTGGCCCCTGCCGCTGTCACTCCTGTCCAGAAGCCCCACCATCCCCCATGCTTTCTTGGGTTCATGGTCCGGCCTGTCTGAGGCCGGGGCTCTGGCCTCAGGGCCCACGCTGCGGCAGCGTCCCCAGGTGTCAGCCATCTTTGGTCCACAGGTGATGGGCTTAAAGACCTCTGATTCATTTTCAACAGTGGGAAGTAGAGATTCCACCCTAAACCAGGTATCTGGCTGTTCTGAAAAGTCGGGACGTCTGGACCTACAGGGCTGTGTTCCCCAGCGGCTCACCAAGGGCCCGCTGCACCTTCATAGAGGGCATGCTGTCCCGTGGGCTCTGGGAGCGCCCCCCACTCCTGGCTGGCGACCTGCAAGTGCTGAACCCTGACCCTTGTCCCTAGACCATGGCTTGGTGGCTTGATTCCCAGGAAGCAGCTCAGACCCTTGGAATTCTCAGTCGCGCCCCCGCCCCGCCCCTATGCTCTGTCCTATGGCTTGGCCCCAGGCCTAGGCTGACCCACAGACCCCATCCAGCGGCCTGGGGAGGGTGCCGGTCCCTGGCCCCAGGGAAGCCAGACGGGGGCTGAGAGGTAGTTAGGTCCTGGCCGCCCTCCTCGGGGGCCCTTCCCCAGGTCGAGGGCTAGCAGGGACCAGGCACCCAGCTCAGGCTTAGATTCCCAGCACCCGGCCAGGGCCCTTTTCACAGTGGAGACCAAGGCCCTGAGCAGCCCAGTGGCTTGGGCAGACTCTCCCCATGGAAGTCCCCAAGCTGGGGTCCCACCTCTCAGGCGGGTGATTTCCCGCCTCTCAGGTCTCAGGTCTGGAACTTCTTTAGTGCTGGAGACCTGTTTCCTGCACCCCCGTAACCCTGCTAGTTTTCTCATGGGTCCCTGTCTTTTCTTTTCTTTTCGTCTGCACCACACTGCTTGTGGGATTTTTAGTTCCCTGACTAGGGATCGAACCTGCGCCCCCTGCATTGGAAGTATGGAGTCCCAATGATTGGATAACCAGGGAAACCCCATGGAGCCCTATATTTTTCAGTCCTGGGGTGCAGTGGGGCAATTCACAGGTCTCTCTGGGGAAACTAAGTTTCCCCATTTGCAAGTGGGAAGTGGCTGGGCCGGGAGACCTCTGGGGACCACAATTCCAGAGCGGATGCCTCCGCTCCGGCCAGACTGCAGGTATCACTGCTCCTCTCGGTGGGGCTGGTGAAGGGGCCCAAGGCTGCCGTGAGCCCGCGTGGGGGGCCCTGACGCCTCTCCTTCCTCTCTGAGAACCCCCTCAGCAGCCTCACATCCATCCCCCTGCACCTGGCTGTGATGGGCTCGGAACTGGTGCAGGGAACCCCAGGGCTTCCCTGATGGGCATGAAAAATGCAGGCCATCTCGCCATGAGGACTGGTGCTGCGGAGGCCAGAATTCACTTAAACAAATCACCTGTGTCCCAGACTCCTGTCTTAACCTTTTGAAGACCATCTTGGAAATCTTACTTTAAAGAAATGAAAGCCAAGTGCAACTTCTTTTTTACCAGCTGTGATCCTGAAGGGCGGGCCAGGCCACCCTGGCAATCCAGGATGGAGGGGTGTCGGGGGAGTCAGGGCCGTCAGCTGGGCGAGTCTCCCTAGCCTGGAGACGCCCGGGAAAGCCCCGCAGAGAAGGGTGGATGGTGGCCTGAGGGGCAGGCATGACCCCTTCTGAGCGAGGAGGACCTACAAGAAGCTAGAAGGCTGCAGAAGACAAGCGAGTCTGGACAGGCCGAGATACTCACGGCGGGGAAACAAAATCTTGAGTCAAAGGGACAGCGCTTGGTCTCACACCTTCTGGGATAAGCAGTGTGCCCTGCAGCCAGGGCGACGTGCTAACAGGGGCAGGGCCTGAGACTGCAACAGGCATGACCCCAGCGGCAGCAAGGCAGCTTTACACGGGAATCAGAGCTTGAGGCGACACCCCTAGGCCATATGAACGTGGTTCCTGAGTCAGGGTCACGGGGGCTGTCTCAGCACACTCCTGTGATGTCCCCTGGGGCTTCCTCCAGGGCTGGGCCTATCCCAGACCACAGACAGTAGGAAGCTGATGTGGTGGCAGGGTCAACACTGACAACATGAAAATATTCTCAAAGTAGTCTGCAAGGGCTTCCCAGGGCGCGCTGGAGTGGGCAGCCTTTCCCTCCTCCAGGGCATCTTCCCAACCCAGGGATCGAACCCAGGTCTCCCGCATTGCAGGCAGACTCTCTACCAGCTGAGCCACCAGGGAAGCCCAAGAATACTGGAGTAGGTACCCAATCCCTTCTCCAGGGTATCTTCCCGACCCAGGAATTGAACTGGGGTCTCCTACGGTGCAGGTGGATTCTTTACCAACTGAGCTCTCAAGGAAGGCCAGCAGTCAAGAACCTGCCTGCCAGTGCAGGAGAAAAACGGGATTTGGGTTCGATCTCTGGGTTGGGAAGATCCCCTGGAGGAGAACACAGCAACCCACTCCAGTGTTCTTGCCTGGAGAATCCCAGGGAGAGAGGAGCCTGGTGGGTAACAGTCCACGGGGTCGCAAAGAGTCGGACATGACTGAAGTCACTTGGCACGCATGACCTGCAAAGCTAGGCCAGAGGAGGGGATGTCAAAACATCGTGGGTGACTAAAGCCCAGTTTTGGTTTTGAAAATGCTCTTTCGAGTAAACGAGAATGGGTCAGAAGAATGCAAAACTCTTCTCTGTGGTCATCAGAGTGATGAGGTCGGGGCCATTAAGTGTTCGTTAGACTCTTTCCGTATGTTCAGGGTGTATCACTCCTATAACAGAAGATGGCTATTTTCTGATCAGAAAAAGCACAGTGGATAGGGTACTGTCTTAGGGTGCACGTTCAGACATGGAGGCCTTCCTGAGCAAGCTTCTGAGCCCGAGGGTGTCCTCAGCAGACCTGGGCTCGCGACCCTCAGCGCCCCGCCCTCCAGTTTTGCTCATGGTGTAGCCACCCCCCCCCCCACCAACCTCCACTGTGAAGAGGCGCAGGCGTGGATGAGCCCCAGGGAGGCTGGGGAAGGGGAGTAGCTCTCCTTGAGTGGCTTTGAGTAAGTCCCTTCCCACTGGGTCTTCTCCCTTTCACCTCTCCACGTCAGATTAGATCCCTGGGGGTCCCCACCTTCGTGTTCAGTCCAAGCCCAGGGGCGAGCCCTGCCCACCACTGCCCTCTAGTGGAAGACCGAGCGTGAAGCACCACACAGGTCACCCCTCTGGGACCTGAGGGGCTAAGACCCCTACAGTGGGCTCAGGAGGAGCCCCCCCAAGGCTGTGTTCTTATAACCACCCGCCACCACCCTGGTCTTCTCCACCTGTTAAAGCCCCGATTCCTCATCGTACAATAGCACTGCGATTTTGGTGACAGGTAATGTGTGTCAATGGCACCTCATTCCAGCACTCTTGCCTGGAGAATCCCACGGACGGAGGAGCCTGGTGGGCCGCAGTCCATGGGGTCGCTAACAGTCTGACATGACTCAGCGACTTCACTTTCACTTTTCACTTTCAGGCATTGGAGAAGGAAATGGCAACCCACTCCAGTGTTCTTGCCTGGAGAATCCCGGGGACGGGGGAGCCTGGTGGGCTGCCGTCTATGGGGTCGCACAGAGTCGGACACGACTGAAGCCACTTAGCAGCAGCAGCAGCAGCAATGTGTATCAAAGAATATTCAAACTACTGCACAATTGCACTCATCTCATGTGCTAGCAAAGTAATGCTCAAAATTCTCCAAGCCAGACTTCAACAGTATGTGAACCATGAACTTCCAGATGTTCAAGCTGGATTTAGAAAAGGCAGAGGAACCAGAGATCAAATTGCCAACATCTGTTGGATTATCAAAAACGCAAGAGAGTTCCAGAGAAACATCTACTTCTGCTTTATTGAATATGTCAAAGCATTTGACTGTGTGGATCACAACAAACTGTGGAAAATTCTGAAAGAGATGAAAATACCAGACCACCTGACCTGCCTCCTGAGAATCCTGTATGCAGGACAAGAAGCAACAGTTAGAACTGGACATGGAACAACAGACTGGTTCCAAATCAGGAAAGGAGTACATCAAGGCTGTATATTGTCACCCTGCTTATTTAACTTATACGCAGAGTACATCATGAGAAACGCTGGGCTGGACAAAGCACAAGTTGAGGTCAAGATTGAGAAATATCAATAACCTCAGATACTCAGATGACACCGCCGTTATGGCAGAAAGTGAAGAGGAGCTAAAGAGCCTCTTGAGGAAAGTGAAAGAGGAGAGTGAAAAAGTTGGCTTAAAATTCAAAATTCAAACAACTATCATGGTATCTGGTCCCATCACTTCAAGGCAAATAGAGAGGGAAGCAACGGAAATAGTGAGAGACTTTATTTTGGGGGGCTCCAAAATCAGTGTAGATGGTGACTGCAGTCATGAAATTGAAAGACGCTTGCTCCTTGGAAGAAAAATTATGGCCAACCTAGACAGCATATTAAAAAGCAGAGACATTACTTGGCCAACAAAGGTCTGTCTAGTCAAAGCTACGGTTTTTCCAGTAGTCATGTATGCATGTGAGAGTTGGACTATAAGGAAAGCTGAGTGCTGAAAAATCGATACTTTTGAACTGTGGTGTTGGAGAAGACTCTTGAGAGTCCCTTGACTGCAAGGAGATCAGACCAGTTCATCCTTAGGGAAATCAGCCCTGAATATTCATTGGAAGGACTGATGTTGAAGCAGAAACTCCAATACTTTGGCCACCTGATGGCAAAGAACTGACTCACTGGAAAAGACTCTGATGCTGGGAAAGATTGCAGGCAGGAGAAGAAGGGGACGACAGAGAGTAAGATGGTTGGATGGCGTCACCAACTCAATCGACATGAGTTTGAGCAAGCTCCGGGAGTTGGTGATGGACAGGGCGGCCTGGCACGCTGAAATCAACGGGGTTGCAAAGAGTTAGACGCAACTGAGCAACTGTACTGAACTGAAGGCGTATCAGGTGGCTCAGTGGTAAAGAACCTGCCTGCCAATTCGGGAGACGTGGGTTCTATCAGGGGAGAAGATCCCCTGGAGGAGGAAATGGCTTCAGTATTCTTGCTGGGAAATCCCATGGACAGAGGAGCCTGTGGGCCCCAGTCCACAAAGGGTTGGACACGACTGGGTGACTTAGCAAGCATGCACAGCACATATTAATGGCTTGCAGTGGCGACGCTGTCCCCAGGCACATGGGTCACACAGGTCCTTGCCTGGTCACCAAAGCAGCTCTCGTTGGTGGATGTTCTGGTCTCACCCTCTCAGGAAGGAGCCATGAGGAGACAGAGTTAGCCCAACATCACCCGGCTGCTGAAAGGGGTGAGCATCAGTTAACACCGCCAGGGGCTCCGCCAACCCCACTGGCAGGACCCGTGGCCAGCCTGGTGCCTGGCGCCCTGTTCAGGGTGACCAGTCACCGGCTAACCAAGTCAAGGTGAGGTGCTGGAGCCGTTAGCGGTCTCTGCTCTCCAGATGAGGAGCTGGGTGATGGGGAAGAATGATGACGTGTTGGAGTCCCAGCTCCACCAGACGCCCAGCAAGAGACCCGGGCAGACAGACACCCCCTCCCAGCCTGAGTTGCATCTGTGAGGTCAGGGCAGGGATGCCGAAAGAGCCGGCCAAGCCAGGACTCAGGAGGGCAATATCCATGGAGCAGGTCCATGGAGGACAGAGCAGGGGTCCTTCGCTTGGGGACCACAAGCGCCATTCCCCCTGGCTGCGTCTCACACACCCACCGTTCACAGGAGGCGGGGCGGCGTGGGACAGGAGAATCTCCCCTGGTTCTGACACTGCGGGCTGTGTCTCCTTGAGTCAGACACAGCCTCTCTGACCTTCAGGATGTCCATTGTGGAAAGGGGGCTCACACGTGAGCAAGCTTGGAAGCGATCCTTTCCCTCACCAGCAACCTTCAGAGGAGACCGCAGCCCGGCCGATGCCCCAGCTGCAGCCTCACAAGAGCCCTGGATCCGCAGACACTGTGTGATAAGAAATGTTAGCGGGCCGCTAACGGCACACGCCTCCCTGCTGGCTCAGCGGGTATGAGTCTGCCTGCAGCGCGGGAGACCTGGGTTCAGTCCCTGGGTAGATCTGCTGGAGAAGGGAGAGGCTACCCACCCCAGTATTCTTGGGCTTCCCTGGTCACTCAGCAGGTAAAGAATCCGCCTGCAGTGTGGGAGACCTGGGTTCGATCCCTGGGTTGGGAAGATCCCCTGGAGAAGGGAAAGGCTACCCACTGCAGTGTTCTGGCCTGGAGAATTCCATGGACTGTGAAGTCCAGGGGGTCACAAAGAATGGGACACGACTGAGCGGCTTTCACTTTCACTTTCAACATCACTAGCCCTTGAAAGGCCATCTGTGTTTCAGTGAGGGGAGGCTGACGAGCTGGTTCAGACCATGGACGGTGGCATCAGCCGCACTTAGGGTCTGTGCACCTCTCTGCTCTGCCGTTTGCTGGCCTTGGGTGGACCTTGGGGAGGGTCTCAGTTTTCTCATCTGTGAAATGGGGGCAACCTTGGGGGCTGCCAGGAAGATAGACAGCGTGACTCGGGTAAAGCACACGCGATGGTTTCGCTGACACTGGTGCCCACTCCTCCGGGGCCGAGTCTTTGGCAGGTGGTAGCTGCTTCACTAGCATCACTCTCTACCCCCATCGCTCTGGAGAGGGAAGCACAAGGAGGCCCCAGGTCTGTTTTTCTGCACCTTGGGAAAGCAAATGACAAACAGGACCTGATTTTCTGGAAGGACGAGGGTGAGAGTGACTTGACAAAATACTCTGGCAGGCCTCCTTAGTCACCACTATTCACAAAAAAGAGCACCTGGGATGAGAAAGCACTTGATTTGGGTGGTGTTCCTGGTTCTGCTCCCTGGAGGAGGAAATGCCAACCTGCTCCAGTATCCTTGCCTAGAAAATCCCACGGACGGAGGAGCCTGGTGTCGTAAGGAGTCGGACAGGACTGAGCTCACGGCACGCACGTACCCCCTGGCTCTGAGGGTGGCTGGCTTTGTGACTGCAGGCACGGTGCTCGCCCTCTCTGAGCTTGCTGAGCCCAGGGGTGGGGTGGGCCACCCGTGGACCAGATGGCACAGCACATGTCACGTGTCTGTTCGGCCTCTCCCGACCCGCCCGCCTGCCCCCAGGAGTCTGTCTGGAAGGCCCCAGTTCCCCTAGTGTGACCTTTCATCTGAATCCAACTTTATTCAACCAATATAAAACCTCCCCGGGCTTCCCAGGTGGCTTAGTGGTAAGGAATCTGCCTGGCAAAACGGGAGACACGGGCTCCGTCCCCGGTCCTGGAGGATCTCACACGCTACAGGGCAACAAAGCCACACTGCTGAGCCTGTGCTCTAGAGCTCGGGAGCCACAGCTGCTAAGCCCAAGCCCGCAAGCAGCTACTGAAGCCCACGCGCCCCAAGGCCAGGCTCTGCAAGGGAAGCCGCGGCGAGGCGGCGCTCGCTCTCCACGACCAGGGAAAAGCCTGTGTGGCAGTGCAGACCCAGGGCAGCCAGGATAAAGAAATGAAGCTGTTTAATAGACAGCCCCCAGGCCCTGCTCTCACAGTCAGATCCTGTGTTACTGCACAACCATCTGCCGGTTGCCCTTCTTCTACTGTATCCACAACCTCAACCCCGCCGTGAGGCCAACACGGTCACCCCCATTTGTGGATGGGAGGAGCTGAGGCTCTGTGGGGTCAGGAAGCTTGCCCGGGGTCACGGCAGCGGCCCAGCCGGGCGGAAGCCTGGTCTGTGGCCCTCCTGGGAGCCACCTCTTCCAGGGACCCAGGCAAGCCAGCAGGAGCAAGGCCACAGGTGGGGGTGGGGGGGCAGGAGCCCCAGGAGAGGCAGGGAGAGAGGGCTTCCCAGGGCCGCTGGTTGCTTTCCCCCGCTCAGGCCTGGCCTCCTCGGGGCCGCCTTTGCCAGGCTGGCTGTCGCCGCCGCTGTCAGCCTCCAGCTCCGAGAGGGCAGGCCTGGTCACCTTGGCCCTGGGCAGCCATGTGCGGCTCCAGCGACAGCCAGGTAAGCACGGCTGTATAAGATCCTGGCTAGGACTTCCCTGGTGGCAGAGTGGGTAGCACCTGCCTGCTGGTGCGGGGGACACAGGTTCGATCCCTGGTCTGGGAAGATCCCACGTATCGCAGAGCAGCTGAGCCCGGGCGCCACAAATACTGAGCCTGTGCTCGGCAACGAGACGGCATGGCAGTGAGAAGCCTGCACGCCACGCCTGGAGAGCAGCCCGTGCCCAGCAGCACAGACCCAGCACAGCCAACAGTGGCAGTAAAAGAAGACCCTGGTCAACCAGCCGCAGGGAAGGAAGGAGCCCCCGACCCGGGAGGACGTCCTGCTCACTCCGTGGGCGGGCTGGATGGCTGCAGGGACTGCATGGGCCTTGGTGCAGTTCTTCGTCCAGACCGCAGCCCAGCCCTGCACGCCTACTATGTGCCAGGCCCTACAGAATGCAGTGTAGATCTGGGTCTCTGGTCCCGAGCCCTGGCCCCCAGCGACGTGACCTGGGAAGACCCCTCCCTGCGTCAGCCTGTTTCCTGGCCTGTACGAGAGGATCATGACACAGAGCTGGGGAAGCACTATAAATAAAGTTCAGCAATGCCCTGCGCCCAGCGCAAGGAGGGCCCTTAATTCTTGCTGTTCTTCAGTTCAGTTCAGTCGCTGAGTCATGAATGACTCTTCGTGACCCCATGCCCTGCAACACGCCAGGCCTCCCTGTCCATCACCAACTTCTGGAGCTTACTCAAACTCATGTCCATCAAGTTGGTGATGCCATCCTACCATCTCATCCTCTGTTGCCCTCTTCTCCTTCTGCCTTCGATCTTTCCCAGCATCAGGGTCTTTTCCAGTGAGTCAGCTCTTCACATCAGGTGGCCAAAGTATTGGAGTTTCAGCTTCAACATCAGTCCTTCCAATGAATATTCAGGACTGATTTCCTTTAGGATGGACTGGTTGGATCTCCTTGCAGTCCAAGGGACTCTCAAAAGTCTTCTCCAACACCACAGTTCAAAAGTATCAATTCTTCGGCACTCAGCTTTCTTTATAGTCCAACTCTCACACCCATACATGAGTACTGGAAAAACCATAGCTTTGACTAGACGGACCTTTGTTGGCAAAGTAATATCTCTGCTTTTTAATATGCTGTCTAGGTTGGTCATAACTTTTCTTCCAAGGAGTAAGCGTCTTTTAATTTCAAAGCTGCAGTCACCATCTGCAGTGATTTTGGAGCTCCAAAAAATGAAGTCTGTCACTGTTTCCACTGTTTCCCCATCTATTTGCCATGAAGTGATGGGTCCAGACGCCATGATCTTAATTTTCTGAATGTTGAGTTTTAAGCCAACTTTTTCACTCTCCTCTTTCACTTTCATCAAGAGGCTCTTTAGTTCTTTGCCTTCCGACATAAGGGTGGTGTCATCTGCATATCTGAGGTGACTGATATTTCTCCCGGCAATCCTGATTCCAGCTTATGCTTCACCCAGCCTGGCATTTCACATGGTGTACCCTGCATATAAGTTAAAACAAATTTTACTTAGAGAAAAATTTATTTTGTTCTGGTGTCCCACGTTACTAGTTTGAACACATCTCGACCCACGAAAATAGAAAACAATTCTGTCACCTCTCCAAACACTCTCTGACCTGTGAAAGCAATGCTTTTCCCTAGAAGCAGTCACGTTGTGGGCGGGACCCCACGTCCCAGTCAGGTCTGTGTGGACGGTGGCTTCAGGGTCAGTTCAGCTTTCAAAGCCTTTGCAGGGCCCTTTGGATCTGACATGCATGTGCGTGACCAAAACTCTGACTAAATCTTAGTCAGTCCCTCTGAGCCCTTTCTAAAACTTTTTATTAGAGTATTGTTGCTTTGCAATGCTATGTTAGTTTCGGGCGTACAGCAAAGTCAATCCGTCGTATATATACATAGATCCACATTTTGAGATTCTTTTCAGATTTAAGTCATTACAGAGCATCGAGCAGCGTTCCCTGTGCCATACTATAGGTCCTTATTAGTTATCTGTTTTATGTGGCCCAGTGTTCATTCCAGCCTTGTCCTCAAAAGACAGAACCGGCGAAACCGGTCTCATGCCTCACCCCCGGCGCCCCCTAGTGGATGCCTGATGTCCAGCCTTCAGCAAGGACGTCCTCAGGCTGTTAAGCCAGAACCGTCCTCAACCTGGTGGTCTCCCTCAGTGATTTTCCATCCACTGCCCCCACCTGCCCCTGGGCCATGACCCCCATGACCCTGTATTCAGGACTGAGCCTGGTTCCCCCATTGCAATTATTGTTGTTCAGTCGCTCAGTTGTGTCCGACTCTTTGCAACCCCATGGACGGCAGCACGCCAGGCTTCCCTGTCCTTCACCATCTCCCGGAGCTTGCTCAAACGCACGTCCACT
Source organism: Capricornis sumatraensis (assembly GCF_032405125.1). Lineage (NCBI taxonomy): Eukaryota > Metazoa > Chordata > Mammalia > Artiodactyla > Bovidae > Capricornis > Capricornis sumatraensis. Next base: position 116,593,655 of record NC_091075.1, on the reverse strand, counting down.
GAGACACTGATGCCATCCAACCATCTCATCCAGTGTCGTCCCCTTCTCCTCCTGCCTTCAATCTTTCCCAGCATCAGGGTCTTTTCTAATGAGTCAGCTCTGCGCATCAGGTGGCCAAGTATCGGAGCTTCAGCTTCAGCATCAGTCCTTCCAATGAATACTCAGGGTTGAAGGACTGACCTGTTGCAATAGTCCAGAATAAAACCTCTCCAGCTCTGGGTTTTCTCTGACATGCGGCCCCCCCTCCCCGCCACTCCCCCCCCCAAGGATCTTCTTTAGGGTCAGGCCCTAAGGCTCTCATAGCTTGGGGGTGGGCTGTCCCCTTGAGCCCCCCAGGCACAGGGAGGGCGCTTCACTGAGTATGGTGGTTGTTCTGCTCACGGTGAGGACTTCCGTGTGCGGGTGCTCCACGGCGGCCAGAGGGCTGAAGCTGCCAGAGCCAGAGACACTGAGGGGCTCTCACGCCCCATTTGCCTGTGGGACTGGGGGCCACTGAGCTCACAGCACCTCATCAGTGCATCCCAGCCAGCCTGTGAGGGCCCTCGCATTGTTCCCATTTCAAAGATGGGAAGAGTGAGGCCCAGAGAGGGACCACAGCATGACAAGGGGAAATCCGTTCTCTGAGGCTGGTGGTTGGGTTGTGGGCGTCATTGCTCAGAAAGCCCACGTGCGGGGTTTTCCCTGATTAGAAGTTGAGCTTTGCTGATGGCTCAGATGGTAACGATTCTGCCTGCCAATACAGAGAAACAGGTTCTATCCCTGGGTTGGGAAGATCCCCTGGAGGAGGGCATGGCAACCCACTCCAGTATTCTGCCTGGAGTATCCCCATGGACAGAGGAGCCTGGAGGGCTACAGCCCATGGGTCAGCAGAGAGTCAGACACGACTGAGGGACCAACTCAACTAACACTTTCATTTCCAGAAGTTGGAGGCTTCGGGGCTGCCACTGATTCTCTGCCTCTGTAGCTGGGTGTCTCTCCTTCTCACCGAGTGCAAGAAGGCAGATGGTTTGCTGTTCAGAGAGCAGGTCAGATTACTTGTTATCAGCAAGAACCACACCCCCTCCCCCTACCCCATCCCTCCCAGCAGCCTGGGACGGGCTTAGAAAAAGTAGTTCAGTGACCAGGGGGCAGGACTCTGAGGCCAAGGAAACATCCCTTGACTTTTCCTTCCCTTGAGCCTTTTTCATCCAGGGTTCCTTGAGAAAATGGAGCTCTAGAGCTCTCCAGCATCCACCGTTCTCACGAGTGAATCCCCTCGCACCCCCGTGCAGCCGGAATGTCCTCCGCCCGCCGAGCATCCTGGGGAGAAAACAGCCCTCGCATCGCTCCCTGGAGTCCAGGCTCAGACCTCGGCCAGCTCCGTCCTCCACCCCCACCTGCACCTCCTCCTCGGTCACTTCCGTCTCCCTTCCCCCGCCCCACACGCGTGGGGTCTGCGGTCTCTGCCGTCTCCCTGTCTCTCCTAAGGTCAGGTTCACGATCACAGTCACTCAAAACTCAGACACAGGACTCAGCCGCTCTGATTCTGAGACTCCCCAGGGAGTCTGGTCCCCCGGGATCTGCGTCTGGCATTCGGGGCTCCTCAGGACACCCCACCACCCCCTCCCAGTCCAGGCAGCCTCCTGTCCTGCTGGCTCCGACCCCTCCACGTCGTAGCCTGGTCTTCCCTCCCTAACTCCACTCCAGAAAGGGAGACAGGGCTTTGAAGAGGAAGTTTACTGTGAAAGGGACTCTGGGGACAGGAGTGGGTCCTGGGGAGAGGGCAGAGGGCAGTGATGAATGGACACTGTTGATCTGGTCAGCCCGCAGGCACCGGGGCCTTGATCCCACTGAGATCTTCTAAGGAGCCACGTGGAACAAGCCTGGGGGTTGAGCCTAGAAGAGGGGCCGTGGGTGCAGAGACTTGCACACCCCCTTGACTCACACGCACCCGGTCAAGTGTGGCCTTGCCCCCCTGGGTTGGCATGCGGGGCAATCTCGCAGGCACCCGGGACACGTGTCAGCAAAGCCCAGGACAGAATCGAAGCAAAGTGCAGGGCAGCCCGCCCGACGTGCCCCACAGTCCAGCTCCGGTGTGGCTTCACCCTGCTCACCACCCTCGTCAAAGCCAGGCCCCCAGGCTGCCTCTTGGAGGCCCGTGGTCTCTACAGACTCGCTCAGGAGGTTCAGCACAACAGGGTGTGGCCCTGTGGCTTCAGGTGGGGCTCCCGGGGACCCTCATTCTCTCTTTCCTCCACGCCCTGGGCCGGCACTTCCAGCAAGGTCTCTGGAGGCCCAGACCCTCACCAGCCCTCCCCGCTGGTGGTCCTTGCTCGCCTCCCCTGCGCCCACTGCCACCTCGGTGGAAGAGCCCAGGGGTGCCGCTATGGTCCTCGGGGTGCCAGGCTCACTCCCGCTGCGCTCGCTCTACCGGCGCCCCTACCTCCTGATGACGCTCAGTTACCACGCCCCACTCCCACCCGCAGGAGAGCGGCCCTGCCTTCTGGTCCACTGCTCTGAGGTCCCCACGAGCGGTCAGTTTCAAGTTCGAAGGAGTCTTTGCTCCATCTCCTGTTGGAAGCCAGGGTCCCCTCCATGCATGCGGAGCCGGGACCCCTGGTCCAGCAGAGCTCGAGACCGCAGAGATGAGCGGCACGCACCCTTCCAGGGGGCCACGGAGGACGACGCTGGAAGGGCCAGCAGCGCCCTGGCCTCGGTTCCGGCCCCGTGAACTGCCTGCTTTTCTGAGCACGTACTGCATCCTGGCGAACAGGGCGCCACCCACTGGGAGCGGTCCCCGCACTGCGCCTTGGAGGGGGCCGTTCTATCAGCTGGCAGCTTCCAGAGATGTCTTTTACTTTGGGGACGGGGGCAGGACAAGCAGAGCTCATGGTCTGGGACTCAGCGTCACACACTCTTTGCTGCAAAGTGGGGTTCCTGGTCTGTGGCCTCTTCCCAAGGAGGCTATACAGGCAGTGTGTGTGCATCGCTCAGCCGCGTCTGACTCTTTGTGACCCCGTGGACTGTAGCCCGCCAGGCTCCTCTGTCCATGGGATTTCCCAGGCAAGAGCACTGGAGTGGACTGCTGTTCCCTTTCTCCAGAGTGTCTTCCCGACCCAGGTATTGAACACGGGTCCCCGGCATCGCAGGCGGATTCTTTACCATCTGAGCCACCAGGGACCCCCATATAGACCATGCTGCCGATGATCATTCACAAACTGAACACTGGCTTTTAACCGGCCCCCACAGGGTGAAGAACTGGGGGCCCAGGGAATACCCACGGTGAGCCTGCTTCTCCTTCCTGGCAGGCTGACCTCTGAAGCATTTCCCTGACACACAGCTCATGCGCTTTTCTTGCTGAGTCTTGCCTGGAACAGAGCTGGGAGGTGTCGCCTTTCTTCCCATCTCGGATGGGGGTCAAGGAAGCCAGACACTCTCAGGAATTCCTCCAGTTCCCCTGCCAGGCCGGGGGTGGGGTGGCGTGGGGAGCAGGTGGCGGGGTGGCTGGGGGGAGGCTTCCCGCACTGTCCTGCAGCTTAGGTCAAGAGCGATCCCAGCATTGAGCCATCTGGAGGTAGACCCTGCCCAAGACATTTCAATGGGATGTGGCTTCAGCAACATGACAAACACCGATGTCTTAGGGGATGGCTTCAGAGACTGGGGCGTCCAGATGATTGCAGTGGCTGGGAATCCCTGTGTGACCTGGTGTCTCTCTTCCCACCAACCAGGGGGCCTCAGAACTTAAGCTTTACTCCCAGGAGGCCCTTGTGTGGGTGACATTGGGCTGAACCGTGTCCCCCTCCCTCTCCGCTACCCAAGACAGGCTCAAGTCCCACCCTCTGGGACCTGTGCACTTGACCTTACTTGGAAATACAGTCTCCACGGACGTCGTTAGCTAAGATGAGGTCATGCTGGAGGAGGGCAGGCCCCCCAAACACAATGGGAATCTCAGCTCCAAGCCCAGGGACACCAAGGGTGCCCGGGAGACCCAGAAGCCTCCCAGGATCAAGGGAGGAGGCTCCCCAGGAGCTCCTAGGGAGGGGGCTGCCCTGCCACCACCTTGATCTCAGACGTCTGGCCTCCAACTAGGACAGCAAACTTCTGTTGTTCAGGCCCCCGTTTGTGGGGCTTTGTCCCACGGCCCCAGGACACCAGGCCACCTTGCATTCCAGTTACCCCTTGAACCAGCCCGGCTCTTCTCTCATCTCCAGCACAGGGGCTGGTATGCAGGAAGTGCTCAGTCAACGCCCTGCGCGATGCACTGCGTCCGGGAATGAGCTGGCCCTGCCCTTCCACTATTTCCCTCACGTACTCCTAACTCCCCTCGTCTGTTTTCTGCTGCACAGGCACCAAATTTAATTAGAGAAATGGCTTCTTGATCACTAGCCAAAAATCCAAGTCTTGCCCACGGTGCATCCTTTCCCAAATCAGGCCCCGACGTCCTACTTCATTACTTGTAATGAACCCTCTCATGTAATTTCTCTGTGATGGCGAAATGGTGCCAAGTCTGCAAAGTGCTCGGAGTTAGCCAGGCCATCCAAATGACGGAGCAGACTCAGCCGTCACGGACGATGAACGCACAAGGCCTTTTCTGTCCCGCCTGGATAACTCAGGGTGAGTGACAGGCATGGGATGCTGAAGCTGGATCTGAATTTACAGAATAATCCAGGTGTGTGGACCCGTGTTTGAAGGAGTGAGGCTCCAAGGAGTGAGTCATGTGTCATTTCTACTCCTGGTTTCATATGGCCTGGTTTTAAATTATTGAGTGGCTGGAAAGCTCCCACAATGAAATCATATTTCATTTGTTTCTCCATTTGGCTGTTAAGTGAATCAATTTCTGGGCTGGGTTTGGAGGTGAAGAAAGGACAGAGAAACCCACGTGGCTTGGACAAGAAAAGGCCCAGAGGTGCCCTGGGTGGTTTGGAGTCTCTGGAGGTGGCTCTTCTGTGAGACTGGGGCCTCCCAGGTGCAGGATGTCTGCACGGCTGGGTTTCCAGGGTGGTGCCTTTCTAGACCAGGCCCCAAGTGAGCCCAGCCACACCGCGCACTCTCTAGGGAGAAGCAATTGGCGGGAAGTCTTGGCAGACCCAGGGTGAGGTCAGGAATGTGGGGAAGGGGAGGCTCACCTCTTTTTTTTTGCTGTGAGTGAGAGTCAGCAAAGGGGGCATCAGGGCAGAGGGGTGCATGCCCTGGAGGGGTACATGCTCCTGGAGGGGTACATGCCCTGGAGTTCAGTGGTTACGCTCCTCCACGCTGGAGACCCCGGGATGCCCTGGAGACCCCAGGAAGTGATGGAGACCCCTTGATAAGCCCTGCCTGGGCAGCCTGACATTTGGTGAGGGAGTCGGACAAGAGGGGTAAACAATACGAGTGTACGGCAACCTGGCAAGGACAGCCAAAGCCTTGGGGAGTGGAGGTGGCCCCTGGTTTAGCTGGGGTTTCGGGGTCTTCTCCAAGGAGGGCCTCTCTGGTGGAGTCCAGTGGGTGACGTTGAGCTCAGGTGAGGGTGGGCCATCCCCCAGCCCAGGGGGGAGAGGGCCTGGCATGGTTTGGCTCCAGTGCCTCAGGTCCCTATGGTCCGACCTCGTTATCCTCAGTTCCGGCCCCCCCCCCCCGCCTCGTCTCTTGACCTCCTCAGCGCTCCTTGAAGGCCCAGCAGACCCAGGAGAGATGCCAGGGCCCACGGCTCACCCTTCAGAAGAGCCTGGCTGTGTATCCCAGCTTTTCTGCAGGGGACTAGTTTGCGTTTGGGCAAGCGAAGCCTCGATTTCCCCCATCTGTTCAATGGGTGCAAGGATGAGGCTGAGGATAGTAATAGGGGGCTCTCTGGCACAGAGCGGTCCCGGAGCATTGCAACCGTGGTCCTGACTGCTTGCCTCACCTGCCTTGACCCTTGGCATCCTCCTCATCTGTATTTTGCCATCCGCCACCCCCCCATTTTGGGGCCACACTGTGCAGCTTATGGGATCCTAGTTCCCTGACCAGGGATCAAACCCAGGCCCATGGCAGTGGAAACTCAGAAGTCCTAACCATTGTTCTGCCGGGGAAGTCCCTCAAAGCCCTTGCTCCTCCTACTTGAGTATGAGGCTGGCCCCACTGGGGGTGAGACAAACCCCTCCACCAGGCTCTTGCGCCCCATTTAAGCAGCCCTCCCCTCTCGACCTTTCTCCCTCCCAGCCTCTCCTGGGCAGGCCTCAAGAAAGCAGCACAGATGCCCACTGGCCCCGGACCACACGGTCAGCGTTGTGCCCATCATCTCTCATCCCTCAACATCCTTCTCTTCCCAAGGCCTTCAGGACCCACAAAAGGGCAGTAAACATTTTCAGGACAGATGGCCTTAATTCTGAAGGGCTTTCCAGGCCCTCGGAGCTGCAGCAGATGCCTGTATCTGCCTCCAGGGTGTTTGTCAAGAAAAGGCCTTTGCCTACCTGTAGGTCACTGGACTCATTTCTTTGGAACCTTCACCTGGCGCAGCCCACACAGGAAACGTATTCCCCGAAGGCACCCCCGGGATGGCTGTGCTGTGTAGCCGAGCACGGCGCTAGCGGACGCTTGAGAAGGGACACTTAGGCTTTGATCGCTTCTGTTTTGTGATCACCTCTGGGTCACCAGGGACAGAACTTCCAAATTATAGCCTGGTGCCCGCAGGAGAGCAGGCTTTGCTGTGAGAGGCTTGACCGTAGGACCAGCTGGGCCTGGGGCGGGGCGGGGCTGGGCCGCCCCTCCCTGGTCTGCAGTCTCCATCACAGGCACAACCCACATCTCTGGCCAGTGGTCAGGAAACAGATGTGGAGCTGCCCATGTCTTCTCCAGGGTCCTACCTGGGTTCTGCCCATGAGGCCCCTTCAGCTGCCTGGCACCTGCCTGCTGGCACTTAGGCACACCGTCCTTTATGACCCAGGGCTCTGCCATCCAGCCCTGATTAGACCCCTGGCTTCCCTGGAGCCCAGGTTTGGACAAAGAGGGCACCGGGCCACAGGGCAGGGGCCAAACATGCGAGTGCCCATCTTCATCTTGGAGCTGGAAGTCTGAGTGCCCTGAGGCCCATCCCGGGAGGGATGCAGACCAGCGCTGCTGCCGGAGGTGCAGCCAGGGGACCTGGCCGACCCCCTGGAAAGTCAACCCCTCTGCACTTGCCCTGAGAGCAGCCTGGCCAGGTCGTGTCCTCTCCCCAAGCCTGGAGATAGACTAGGTCATGGGAGAGATGAAACCAAAGGAAGCCTGCTAAGTCTGCAGGCAGGAAAGATGGGGCAAGGGTGGAAGGAACAGGTGGAGGACCAGCGGGGCCACCCGGGGCACCCACCCGTGACAGCCTGGACGGGGGTCCCTGTGAAATGAGATGGGGACTTCCCCAGGGGAACGTTTGGGGGTACATGGGCCGAGCAGCAGGTGTGGCTTCTACCCTGCCTGCAGGAAGGGGCCTGGGTCACCTCAGGGCATTCCTTCCACCCGCGGGCGTGAGCCTGGCAGGAGAAGGTGGGGGGTAGCCACTGGCACCCAGCAAGGCCCAGCGGGTCCTCTGAACATCTGAACACACACAGCAGATGTTGGAAGGGTCTTGATTTGGCTGTGAGCCTGTCTGGGAGGTCCTCGTGTCAAGGAGCCCCCTCTGACACTCCCTCCTTCAGGGCTCTTTCTACAATGAATTAGATGACTAATTTGAAAACAAATTTGTTTTCTTTATTAAAACGGTGCCCAGTTCACTAAAGGTACTGAATACGCGGTGGGTGGATGGCTGGATAGAGGACAGGTGAGCAAAGGCGACACCCTTCGAGGGCTGGTGACGGCCCATACTGCTCTCTGGCCTGTTTCAATTAATGTAATGACAACCATCATTCCCTGAACCCTGGCATTTTTGCACTTCGAAGTGTTTTATTCACATGACTCATGGGATCCTCCTAAGAACCCTGTGGGTCAGGTGCTGTTTGAGGGATGAGGAAGCTGAGACACAAGAGAGGGAAAACGAGTTGCCCGAGGCCACACCTGGTTCACAAGGATGACAACCGAAACCTGGTTCCGTCCACCCAGATCACCCAGCCTCCGCGGGCACCGTGCCAGAGGAAGACGAGCGGGCAGGCCTGGCCCGCAGGGAGCTCCCATGGGAAAGCCAGCCGGGCCAGGGCAGGGGGGGCAGAGGCGTGGCTGCAGGACACCGGGGTTCTCCCTCGCTGCCAACCTGCCGTGTGACTTTGGCAGGACTTCCTTAGGCCTTCGCTTCTACTCCAGTGAAAGAATGTGCTGGAACCACATGACCCTGAGGTTCCTGCCTCAAGGAGTTGAGAACGGCTACAATTCCCCAGTCCCTGCCCCATTTGAAGGGGCCTGTTCAGAGAGGCGGGGCCGGCTCCACTGGGAGGCCGCCAGTGACTGCGTATCGGGCGGACCTCTGGAAGCAGGCCACTCACACTCGCCCTCTGACTCACAGGGACTTGGGAGCAAGGGCCTGTCCACCCCTTTCCGTGGGGAACTTGATGGCGAGCTTCCTAAAGGGGACCCGAGGGGGCGGTGGGTGCTGTGATGTTGGGTGGGCGTCTGCCCTGCTGCCTCGGGTGATGGCCTGGAAGGTACCGGGTGCTTGGGGTCAGCACCCTCTCTCCTTCCCTCCCTCTATTCAGCAGGCTATCTGGGGGGTGCCCACTCTGTGCCTGGCTTACACAAGTCACCGAGAAGGGATTACAACTGCATGATAATATCAGACACAGCTATTGATCTCAGCAGCTGCTGGGCCCAGCGCGCATTAGCCCATGGGGGCTTCAGAAGTATCTAGAGAGGTGGGGACTGCTCACAGTCTAACAATGCACATGGAGAAGAAACCAGGCTCCCCATGAGGGAGTCAGACCCCCCAGGCCCCCACCCTGACTGGCCAGGCCCTGCCCTCGCCAGGACTAACCACCAGAATTTAATGCTCTCACCTGTGGTGGATGGCACTCGACCACTTCACGGGTGGGGCCCTGATGCCCACAGAGGGCCAGGGACTGCTCAGGTCTGCACTGCCTGAGAGGGCCGTTGGGTGGAAAAGAGGGCACCTGACCCCTGTGAGCGTCCTTCCATCATCACATCCACTTGTGTTGTGGGCAAAAGGCCCCAGCGGACAGGCTTGGAGCCAGGCAGCTACACAAACAGCCAGACCAGCCAGGCTTTCCAGGTTGCTAGGGTGTGCGGGGCTGGGGCCAACCGGCCGCATTGCCCATGGCCGGTTTTCCCCAGGAGCCACTGTCCTCTGGCCTTCCTGCTCCCCGCTGGCCCCTCGTGGGAGTAGGTGGACGCTGCTCGAGGCCGAGGAAGAGTTATGTGCTCCTGCCTCTGGGCTCTGCTCAGAGTTCACAGTTTCTGGGACCAGCCCTCTCTTCTCCACCACCAGGCCGGGCCAGGTCCAGGGAGTCCACGTTCTGAACCGGCCAATCCTGACCCTCCACACCCACCCCCGAACACCCCTTCCAACAGCATCAGAAACTCACTGGGGTACCCTTGCTCCCACCCAGGGGTCCCCTTGCTCCCACCCAGGGCCTTCCCTCTGCTGTACCCGGGACCCAGGCCCTCCCTGGGCTGGACCAAGGAGGTTACTGACGTCACAGAGGACAGTCGGCTCCTGGGGATGGGGGACTGATGGGGGCCCGCAGACTGCGCCACCGGGGTCAGACCACGGCGCCAGCCGGTGCGGCGCTCCGGGACCCTGGGGCAGGCCATCGGGTCGCCGCCGCCGAGCCCTAGATCCGGGGTCAGGAGCGCAGGCTTCGCCCCTCGCCGGGGCAACTGGGCAAACCCTGCCTACCCCCGCTTGCCTCTGCCTCGGTTCTCTTCTGCAAACTGGGGAGGGAGGGAGTTGGCCCTGTGCGGCTCTTTGCACCAAGCTTGCACCTCACCCGGCCGCGCTCCTGGCCCGCTCGTGGGCTCTTGGCAGCCGCCGATGGCCAGGCCGCCAGCCATCCAGCCAGGCCGCGCGGACAGCTCCGCAGAGACCCCTACGACTGGGCTGCGGGAGGCCGCAGCGGCGTCGCCCCCCTGCGCATACGCGGGCCGCGCAGCCTGCCGGAACTGTAGTCCCTCCCTGAGGGCGGCAGGAGGCGCCGAGCAAGGAGGAGCGGGGCTGTGGGCCTACATTTCCCAGAGTGCATCCGGTATAGGGGCGGGGTGAGAGGGGCCTCCGGGCGGGGAGGGGCGGGGCTTCGCTGTGGGGCGGGGCCTGCGGGGCGGGGCTGGCGCGCCGAGGGGCTGCGGCGGCGCTGCGGGCGGCCGGCCGGCCCATCCCGCCTGCAGGCTCTGCACCTGCGGACACGGGCGTCCGGCTGCCGTCCCGCCCCGGCGACCCGACTCAGAGCTGCCGCTGAGATGAGCGCGGGTGAGTGTGCGGGGACCCGGGCCTCCCCGAGCTGGATCGCGGCGCCGCCAGGGCTGGGATGCCTGCACCTGCAGACGGAAACCGCCCCGCGGCTGCAGCCGACTTGCGCTCCAGGGTCTTTGCAGTATGGCAGGTCAGGCGCGCCCCCCACCCTCGCCCTGTCCCTGCGCCCGGGGACCGCTTTCCCCGAGCGCCGCACCGCCTGGCTGCGCTGGGCTCCCTGGACGGCGCCGCTCCTTTGCTTTTCTCCCCGGCGTGCGGGGTCGCAGCAGGGTCCGGGGGAAGGGTGCGCGGCCGCCGTAGACCCTGCGTCGGAGAGGTGTGTGACACCGGTCGCGGGGTGAGGGCTTGGCGGCAGGGGGGCGCCGCCGTTGTGTGACTCCTGCAGCGCCTGGGTGGGTAGGTGGGTTGAGGGAGGGCATCAGGTCGACCCCCCTTCCGGCGCCGTGGGCTCGTCCAGAGCAGACTTGGGGGCTCGGAGCCCGCAGTTTGTGTGCCGCCCTCCGCGATGCCCGCGCGTGCTCTCTCCGGCCCCTCGTCCCCCCCACTGCGTACCCAGGCTGCTGCCTCTGGGGCCGCACCCGCAGGGTCTGACAGCCTCTGTGCGGCGCTGGAAAAATCGCACGTCACCACCACCTAGTGCGCTGGGGGAAACTGAGGCCTACCGCTGGGGGGCCTTGCCTCCTGAGAGACTCTGGAGTGACCAGAGCCCCCGTTTTGAGAGCCTTCTGGGGGCCCAGCCCTGGCTGGAGGGTTTGTCCCTACATTCCTCTGCAGGGAGAGGCCATCACCCCATTTTCCAGGGTGCGATCAAAGCTCTCCAGGCTTGAGTCACTTGCTCAGGTCTTGCAGTGGGGCTGGGTTTTGAAGCTGGTGCTCCCTGACTCTTGTGTCCTGCCTTGAGCCCATCTCGCCTGCAGACTATAGTATGGACCCCTGGCCACCCGGCAGAAACCAGAGACAACCATTCCTCCCTGGGGACAGGGAGGCGGGAGGGTAGGGAGCAAACAGGGCTAGGGAGGGAGTGTTCCTTTAGGGACCATTTACTGTATGCCGTCTGCTTGGGACCTATGTTTCCCAGGAGCCCCCCACCCCCAGCCACAAGAGGAATCTGTCCCCTCCCCCTCCTAGTTGAGGAAGGAGGGACCACACAGGCAGTGGGAGTTGAGAGAGAAGCTGAGAGCAAATGGCAGGCTGGAGGAGGCAGACTTCTCTAGAAGGGGATTTCTGAAATGGCCAACCTGTTCTTTGGAGGTGGCTGGGGAGCAGGGCACCCCACCTTGGCAGAGCCTCCAGACACATTTATCTAATGGTGGATGTGGGGGGGGGGTAATGGCAGGGTGCACCAGGTAATTTTAGGCTCTCCTCGACCGTAATTGATCCCTCCGATCTCTCCTGTAATCAGGGGGAGCCTGGAAGGAACCCTGGCACTTCCCCCCTCATTTGTGTTTGCACGGAGCAGGGGTAGGTGGGCACCGGGGGCCCTGAAGGGGGGGACCAGAGGGCAAGGAGACTGGGGTTTGAATCATAGTGTCCACCTGCTGGTCTTGGACACTGCGTGACCGCTTCCTGAGCTTGGCTTCCTGAAAGCAGTATCGTTGCCCCCGTGGAGAAGATGAGGTAATAGTGGGAAATCCCGCACGTAGTGGGTCCTCCCTCGATGGCTTGTGCAGATCGGTGAACCTCAGCCTGAGTCAGTGCAGCTTTTGGAACGGTCAGTGGGCACGCCGACCCTCCACCTGTCGCTCATGGCCCGGCCCGTGACCTGCACAGCAGTAAAATTTTCACCCACAGCCACGATGGGAGAGAGTAGACGGTGGTCCCTGGTGCCGGACACTTGTGCACATCTGGCAGGTCAGGGGCTTCCCTCGTCCACAAGGGCAGGTCCCCTGTCGGCCCTCCCTGGGCAAGGCTGGCTTCATCCCAGAGCTGGGCGCCAGCACGTGGCTGGGAGCATGTGGTCCAGTCTCCAGCGGCCCAGACCAGCCGACGGTCAGCACCTAAGGGGACCCGAACCGTGACCCCGGCTGGGAGGCTCCCCTGTCCTTTATGCTGTGCAGGCTGCGGGCGTGCCTTCCTTCAGTCTGATAACTCAGGGCACCTTTGAGAGGGCTCTGGTGTGGCCTCAAGACCCCGTGCCTACTTGCTTTTCTGCGCATTCGCTGCAAGTGTTCGGGGAGATGAGGAAGCAGGACGATGAGGCGGGAGGAGCTGGCATTCTGCGTCAGATAAGCCTGGTCGCGCACGCGAGCTACGTTCTGTTCAGCCACCCGTGGCCCGCTTTCCCCGCCGTATGGAGGGAGCCCCTTCGGCTCTGTGTGCACCGCTGGCGCACACCTGGGCTCTCACGCCTGGCCACTGTGCACGTCTGGCAGGTCAGGGGCTTCCCTCGTCCACAAGGGCACGTCCCCTGACGGCCCTCCCCAGGGAAGGCTGGCGTTGTCCCAGAGCCCAGGTGAGGCCCAGGAGACGACGGTGAGCCTGGTGGTGGTCTCCTAGCGTCCCAGTCCATGCAGTCACGGGGGGCAGGGCAAGGTGAGGCAGAGGTACGAGCCTGAGCCCAGAGGGGCTCCAGAACCAACTCTGCCGCCTGTGGGTACCGGGTCTGTGCTTTCTTGGCGCCCGTGTGTCCTGCCCGGGTGGCTACAGGTCTGGTGGGCAGGATTCTCCCAGGTGAGTTTCATGGTGGGGGGGTTGCATTAGTCTGCCAGGGCTGCCGTAACAAGGTGCCCACTGACCGTGCAGCTTAAGCAACAGACCTGTGTCTTCTCACGCTTCTGGAGGCTGGAGGTCTGAGATGGAGGAGTGGTCAGGGCTGATTTCTTGCGGCCTCTCGCCTCATCTTGCAAGTGGCCATTACCTCCCTGCGTCCTCAGGTGGCCTTCCCTCTGTGTGGGTCTGTGTCCTTCTCTCTTCCTAAAAGGACGCCGGTCATACTGGATTATGGATTTGCGGGAGGGATGCAGCTCAGCCCAGAAGGGGAGGGCAGGCCCAGGTGGAAAGCTGGGTGGCAGCTCAGCCGTCTTCTTTTCCCGTGGCTGATGGGTCAGGAACGCGGAGCTGGAAGGGGCCTGGGGGATGCTCCAGTCCTAGCCACCCACCTGCATGGAAGGGAACTGAGCCCCGCAGAAGGAAAGGCGGCCAGGAGAGTGTACGGTAGACGCAGAGCCCAAGCCCCAGTCCTCTGTGGCCTCTGAAATAGAGAAACACATTTCTGATCCAAGGCCGTCACTGCAGAGACGTTCACCACGGCATCCCTAACAGCGGCAGAAAGTCAGAAACCTGCTGTGTGTATGTGGTGGGGAGCGACGGGCCATGGCCATGGGTCCTTCGTCCGGTCGACAGATGTTTCCTAAGCCCCTACTGTGTGCCCAGTGCTGCCCCAGGCCCAGGGCAGCTGTAGACCAGAGCAAGCAGCATCATGTCTCCCTGAACCGCGCCCTCCTGGGGGAGGCGGGTGGTGAAAACGTCCTCGTTACCTGCGTGGCGAGTTTCTCACGTTAGGAGGAAGTGCCTAAGAAAGGCTTCATTTAGAAAACAGCCGAGGACAAAATGGTGCATCCTATGCGACCTCCATGCTATGAAGCGGAGCAGGGAGCAGGCCAGAAGGAAGTCGTCGTGCCATCCAGGGCGACCCCTCTGTTGGAGGCGGCGAAAGAGCCAGTGCTCCCCCCGCCGGCATCCTTACGCTTCCTGTCACCTTCCCCAGTTTTGTTTTCATTGTGTGCGCTTACCTTTTGCAATGAGGAATCTGAAACAAGAGGGCGTTGGTTCCAGGTGTTGGTTCCGGCACGAGCTGCTTCCAAAACCCATGACTTGGTGTCAGGTTGGGTGATCCCATCTGCAGGGGCCGCTCCTTTGCTCGAATGGAGGTCTCCCAGTTGGCAGCGCATGGATCTTAACACAAGCGCTCAGTTTCCACGGAGGACACCATCTGACTTAGGTGTAGCCGAAGACAAATCATCCAGACTCAGAAATTCATCTGAAATTGCATCTAAGGAGGATGGTCACTGCCCCGGAACCGGCAGCTCTTGGACAGCCTGGGAATCCTCATCTCCAGACTGGTCCTTCGCATCCGTGGCCACTTCCTAACCCACCACCTGAGATACTTCAATCCTTTCTGGTTTCTGTCCTAAGAAGTGATTTGGGGGCAGTCGGCATGTTCTCTGGACCCAAGTCCTGACTTGGGTGAACTCTTGGAAAGCCCAGTCTCACTGTCTCAGCAAAGGGGGTGTGACCCACACTCTGGACAAGTCGCCAGTCAGACACCCTGGCCCTCCAGAGTGTCAGCTGACTTGTGGGAGAGCTGTGAGCCGGCACGAGGGAGTCGGCAAGTCTGGTGGTGCACGGAGCTGGCGGGGTGGCATGGAGCCTCTGGGAGGGGTCTGTCCTGCTGGTGGGCCTCAGGGCCAGGCCAGCTGTCAGGACCCTGAGCTGCTTGGATGCCCGACTCTGGTCCCCGGGTCAGAAGACCCCTGTGCTGCAGACACGGGCTATTCCTTGGGCTCAGATTCCAGCTCTGCCGCCTGCTGGCACAGGATCCTCGGACCTCTCTGAGCCTCTGATGCTACCTCTTCTGGGATCCCCATAGGGACCGAGGGTCCCAAGCGCCTGGTATGCAGGAGAGGCTCAGTTCAGTTCAGTTCAGTCACTCAGTCATGTCCAGCCTTTTGCGACCCCATGGACTGCAGCACGCCAGGCCTCCCTGTCCATCACCAACTCCTGGAGCTTACTCAAACTCATGTCCATCGAGTCGGTGATGCCATCCAACCATCTCATCCTCTGTCATCCCCTTCTCCTCCTGCCTTCAATCTTTCCCAGCATCAGGGTCTTTTCCAATGAGTCAGTTCTTCTCATCAGGTGGCCAAAGTATTGGAGTTTCAGGTTCAGCATCGGTCCTTCCAATGTATATTCAGGACTGATCTCCTTTAGGATGGACTGATTGGATCTCCTTGCAGTCCAAGGGACTCTCAAGAATCTTCTCCAACACCACAGCTCAAAAGCATCAATTCTTCGGCACTCAGCTTTCTTTGTAGTCCAACTCTCACATCCATACATGACTACTGGAAAAACCATAGCTTTGGATAGATGGACCTTTGTTGGCAAAGTAATGTCTCTGCTTTTTTAATGTGTTGTCTAGGTTGATCATAACTTTTCTTCCAAGGAGGAAGCGTTTTTTAATTTCATGGCTGCTGGAGAGGCTGGAGAAACAGAAAATAGTTGGGACAGGAAAACTTGGGTTGGTGTTCAGATGGCAGCTCATGTTTCCTGGTGATCGTGTGGTCTCGCGAGCTGCCGTGGGCCCTAGTCAGCGGGTGCCAACCCGCCGGGCTGCCTCTGGCCGCTCAGACACAGGCAGAGCAACCTGAGTGCCGCGTGTTTGTTTACCCGGGGATGTTTCCGTCGCCACTGTCTCTAGGGTGTCGGGCAGCACCCTGCTTCAGTGTCGGTGCTGTGGCTCATGGGGCCCCCCTCAGGCCCTGCTCTGCCGAGGGCTTCTCAGGGCTTCTCAGGATCGCCGGGGTGTCCCCGCCCATAGATGGGGAGGTGGATGCCCAGGAGCCCCACCACTGGTGAATGAGAGCTGGATTTGAATCCTGGTGTGTCCAGCCGGGGGTGGGGGTGAGGGCGCCGTCTGTCTGTCTCCCTGCATCATTAGGGGCTGCGTTGGTGACTTTGTGGCGTGTGGCTGAGTGTTTGGGGTGCATGAGGCTTGATCCCCTGGGGGCCTCGCGATGAGGCTTTCTGGTGACAGCGTGGGGCGGGGAGTCACAGCCGACATCCTCACCTGAGCCGAGGAGCCTGGCCTCGTTCCACAGTGTGGCACCTGCCGGCGTGGCTGAGAAGGCAGGGCCAGCCCCAGCCCAGCCCTGTCTGCTCCTGAGGACGGGCTCTGCCTCTCCAGTGCGCTCCTGTCCAGGGTCGTGGCTCGGCCCCAGGGATCCACCTGGGGATGGACTGCTCAGACCAGGAGAGGGTCACATGCCTCCCTGTAACCTTGACCCCTGGCCCTTGCTGTCCCCTCTGCCGGGCCCTTGGGGTCTTCTGGAGCTGACCGCTCCTGATGGGGGAAGCATTCACGGCCGTCCCAGGCTTCTCCAGCTCCAGCCCCGCCGGCATCAACCGTCCCGTTAATGTCTGAGCTCCCCAGACTCTTGGGCCCACCTGCCGGACCTCTGTGTGACCTTGGGCCGGCTGACTTCCCTCTCTGGGCCTCAGTGTACCAGTCTGAAAAAACAAAGGCCACCGCCATTCTCAGGGGTGTGACCTGCTTTCTTCTGACCTCCTGCCCCCCGCCCCCGCCCCCCACTGCAGCGGGGAGATCGTCTGGGTTTGAGGCTTAGCCATCATCGGTTCAGAGAAACACGCCATGTGAGCCGTGAAGTCTCAGATCACCCTTCTGGGCCACGTGGACCTCATCTGACGGTTTCACGGCAGGAAGCACGTTGCCCTTCATGCCGAGGGGACCTGTTGGTTAAGGGCCTTTCTCCGCAGCCTGCCAGGGAAGCCATCTCTGAGGACATCTGCCTGGTATCCAAGCCAGCAGAGCAGCTGAGTCCGAGTTCAGGGGAAGGCCTGGGGAGGGAGAGATGTGCTCTGACCCCTGCCAGTGTCTCCTACCCTGGGCGGGGACAGGGGAGCTTCCAGGCTAGTGGGGAGCCGGACCCAGGCTGAACCAGTTCTGTTGCAAAGTGATGTATTAGGGGATTTCGTGTGCCATGTTGCCTTGGCTGGAGATTTCTAAGCAACAAGGGAGGTGGTCTTGCTTGATGCCTTGAGGGCTTTGGGGTCAGAACACCTGAGTGCCAGTCCCAATTGCCACCTGCTAGGGTCCCAGCCACCAGGTTGCACAACTGCTCTTTGCCTCGGTTTCCCCACCTCTCACTTGGAGGTAATGGGCTGTGGGGCCAGGGGCCTGGGGTGGTTTTTTGTTGTTACAGCTGTCCCAGGGCTCAAGGCAAAGCCTGCAAGGTCCGCTGTGGCATCAGCTAGCATGGCCAGCCAGTTCACTCCTCTGTCTCTGTTGCTGGTTCTCTTGCCTGCCCTGCCCAGCCCACCAGATGCTGTTTTACACTCCCTACCCGGTGCCGGGGTCAGGAGAAGCCCAGTCCCTGGAGAGCCGTCTGCTCCCAGGTTCTGAGTGGCGTTTTGGGCGTCAGCCCCAACTCAGTCCTGCGAGGCTGTCCTCAGCACGCGCACGGGGCTCCACCCTGCCCCCTGCGCAAAGTGGGCACACTGGGATGGCCTGGGGTTTGGGTTTCTTCACGCACAGAATGAGGGGTTGGAGAGATCCGGCCACCTGACTCCAGCCAGCTCCCAGTGGCCCTGCCGTGCACACCCGCCGGGCTGAGCCGAGTGGATCCCCCTCCCGAATCCCCACAGGCTGCCTCGAGTCAGGGCTCCGTGAACAGCCTCCAGTGGAGGATGGACGATGGATGGAGCTCAGGTCCCCGCTTCATGCCCAGCCCCCGCCCCCCGCAACCCCGCATCTGTTTGCCCTCATCCTGGTTGAGGACTCATGGTCAGGCCTCTCTGACCTGCTGCTCTGACCTCCTGCTTCTGCTTGGACGTCAGGGGCCCCAGGATCTTGCTGGAAAATGGCATCTCCAAGGCCCTGGTTAGTGCTGCAGTTGGGCGTGAAGTTCCAAGAAGGAAGAATTATAAGGACCAACCCATGGCCCCTCCATGTCAGTTTGGCGACCAGACTGTCAAATGCTCCCAGGGGGCCCACCCCCACCTTTGTGTTCTGAGTGACAAGGCTGAGGCTGCAGGGGCTTTACCTGGGAGGTGGTCCCAGGAAGCAGAAGAGGGAGGGCTGGGGCGTGGAGGTGGGGAGCCGTGGGGCATTCGGATGGGTGGGTGGCCACTGCAGGCTGTGGGGGTTCCTGCTTGGGGACTGTGCAGAACGCTCCTAAGAACCAGTGAGACCCTGGGGCCTTTGTTGTCCTGGACTGGGGGGGGGGTGGCTGGTCCTGGGATCGTGACCACCCCCCCAAACACACATACACACTGCACGGTGTGACTGTCCACAGCCATGCAGGGGAGCCCTGAGGTGGGGTGAGGGCGGGTATCACCACACAGCCGCTGTGCCCCAGAGGGCCCACGGGTCCGGATACGGCCCAGAGTCAGCCTTTTGGGGCCACCGCTGTTCCCAGCCTCAGTCCTGTCGGGGGAACCTCTGATGCCTGCCATCGGCAGCCCCTCGAGGGCTCAAGGCTGTCCTAGAATGCCTGTTCACTTGGTTTATTGAGCACCTACTGTGCACATTTGAAAGGACCCTGATGGTGGAAAAGATTGAAGGCAGGAGGAGAAGGGGACGACAGAGGAGGAGATGGTTGGATGGCATCACTGGCGTGATGGACAAGAGTGTGAGTAAACTCCGGGAGTTGGTGATGGACAGGGAGGCCTGGCGTGCTGTGGTCCATGGGGTCGCAAAGAGTCGGACACGACTGAGCAACTGAACTGACTGCGCAGAGCTCTGTCCTCGCCAGTGATTCCCCCAAACGAGTGTGTTTTCTCCTGCCACCTTCTCTCTCCCTCCCCACGCCCTGATGCTGGAATTCCTCCTCCCAGAACCCAGAACATCCAAGACCCTTGCCTCCATCCTCAGGACCAGTGGACAGGACCTGGAGCCGGGGGCTCAGGAGAGGCCGTGTGCCTGCCCCTAGCTGCTGTGTGGCCTGCAGGTGGACACTGCCCCTCTCTGAGTTGCTTCATCTCTGAGTAACGGCCCCCGCGGATGCCCCTGGCCTCATCCCCAGACAGGTTGGATATGTTACGCACATGGCAAAAGGGATCTTGAGGATGGGATTAAAGAGATCTCACAGCTGGGGGGTTCCAGGGGGGCCCGTGCTGTCTCGAGGAGCCTGCGAGAGGAGGAGGCAGAAGGGTCAGAGAAGAGGGGAGGCGGTGGCAGACGCAGAGGTCAGAGAGGAGACGGGATGTGGCGCGGCTGGCTTTGAGGACGCGGGAAGGGCGGCCTCAGTCTGTAAACTGAAGGGGTTCTGGAGCCACCGTGTGACTCGGTGCCACCGCCTGCCCCTCAGGCTGCCTCTGCCTTCGAGGGGGCCTACTGAGCACCTGTAAGGGGCACCGTCACCGGGAGAGTGCAGTCTGACACCCCCGGAGTGCGGGGACGTGGGGCAGCAAGGCTGAGCTGGACCCGGGCACTCACGTGGGAGAGGTGGCCAGCAGACGCAGGGGCGGAGGTCACGGAGGATCAGCGGACCGTCCAGGGTGGCCGGAGCTAGCCAGTCACCCAGGAAGGGCCGGACCAGGCAGCGAGGGGGCCATTGGGCTGGGCAGGGGCTGTGAGCCCAGCACAGGATGTCAGGCCAGGCAGCAGGGGGGCCGTCGGGCCGAGCCAGGACCCAGACGGCACCTTCCTGCTGCTGCTCTGGCTGTGGCCACGCCAACCCCGTGACACGCTTCTCGCCGGCTGCCCGCATCCCACCGTTCTCCTCCAGCTCTGAGCCTGGCCGCTTCTGCCAAGCGTTTGAAGCGTAGCCATGGGGTTGAGGGCTACAGGCACCGGTTCCCTTGAACACACCCCTGATGGGCCTCGGAAATCAGGAAATGCGATCTGTGTGCAGAAGCCCAGCGTCCAGCCAGGCGCCTCCCTGGCTGCCTCTGACAGGCGTGGGGTGTGGCCCGGGCCTTGGGCACACACGGAGCGTGACCACAGGGCAGGTCCGCCTGCTGAGGACCACGGGTGGCCCTGCCAGGGCTCCCCAGGGCCGCCTCCGGCTTCCCTCGGGCAGGGGTCCCTGCCAGACCTCAGCGTCGCCCGGACCACTCTTTCCTGCCAGGCCCTGTCATCACCCCGCCTCACTCTTTCCCCTCCGGCTGAGCCGGGACCCACCCTCCTCCCGCCCCGCCCCGCACCTGCCGCATGAGAGCTTTGTTCTGCCCTTGCCGCGGCCACCTCGCCTTCCTCCGTCAGCCCCCGCCCCCTGACCTGACCCCCCAGATTCCTTCTCTGAGCACCCCGCCAGCTGACGGCCTCTGAAAAGGAGCTGAGAGGAATTAAAATTGCTGGCGACAGTGCACACACCGAGCCCCTAAGCGGGCCCCTTTGGGGGACACCCTGCAGCCCAGGGCAGGGTTTTCTAGGAGCTGGTGCCCAGGGTTCTAGGAGCTGATGCCCAGGGAACGGGGCTGACAGAGCGGGGAGGCAGTCCCCAATACTGGGGCATCCAATGGGAAGGGGGCTGCTGGTGTGAAGCTCTGTAAACCTTGGGGCTAAAACAGCCGGAAGTATTCTCTCCCAGTTCTGGAGGCCTGGAGTCCAAAATCCGAGTCACTGGGCTGAAGCCAAGTCTCGGCAGGGCGGGGCCTCCTCCGGAGGTGCTGGGGGAGTCCCCTCCCCGTCTCTCCTTAGCTGCCGGAGGCTGCCGGCACTCCCTGGCTTGTGGCCGCGTCACCCGCACCTCCAGGCCAGCGTCTCCAGCACCTTCAGATCACCCGCCGCCCCGTCCGAGTGTGTGGGCCAGTCTCCCTCTGCCTCTGTCTCTGAGGATACTGGCGGATGCGCTTGGGGCCCATAACCCAGGGTGACCCTCCCATCCCAGGGTACTTAACTGTATCCCATCTGCAAAGACCAACCACCTCATTTTTTAGCCATATGATGTCACACCCACAGGTCCTAGGGATGAGTACCCAAGTATATTGTTGGGGGGCATCATTTGGCTTTCCCAGGCAGCTTCTCAAACATTCTGTTTCTGAGACTGAAACCTGTTTTTTTCCCTCCTTGAGGGGTCTGTAGAAGATCCGAGGGTTAGAGAAAAGACCTCTCAGAGGATAAAAATTGTACGTCTCAAGTCAGTCGAACGTAAACATCCCACAGTCCCCAGAGCTGATGGCCTCAGGGGCCTCTGACTGTGGGTGTGTGCGGTCTCTTGGAGCAGCTAGGCGAGATACATAGAGCCTTGAATACATTCATGCCTTCAGTAGAAGGCGGTGGCTCTCTGGAATCTTCTGAAGAAGGGTTCTGAAGCACAGATATGATTGGTGCCTAAAAACTGCAGGGGTCACAGGCTCTGTAGGGTGAGTGTCCAGCCAGAGATGCTGAGTCAGGAAATTACTGTCCTTCTGTCTGCCTGTATGCAGCAGCTGTTCTCCAGCTTTGAGGGCTTAGGACCCCTTCACTCAAAATTACTGGGGACCCCAAAGAGCTTTTGTTTAAGTGCATTGTATTTATCGATATTTGGTGTATTAGACCGGAGAAGGCAGTGGCACCCCACTCCAGTCCTCTTGCCTGGAAAATCCCATGGGTGGAGGAGCCTGGTGGGCTGCAGTCCATGGGGTCACTAAGAGTCGAATATGACTGAGGGACTTCACTTTCACTTTTCACTATCATGCACTGGAGAAGGAAATGGCAACCTGCTCCAGTGTTCTTTCCTGGAGAATCCCAGGGGCCGGGGAGCCTGGTGGGCTGCCGTCTATGGGGTCGCGCAGAGTCAGACACGACTGAAGCGACTTAGCAGCAGCAGCAGCAGTGTATTAGACAGGGCTTCCCTTGCAGCTCAGTGGTAAAGAATCTGCCTGCCAATTCAGGAAATGTGGGTTCAATCCCTGGATCGGGATAATCCCCCTGGAGAAGGAAATGGCAGCCCACTCCAGTATTCTTGCTGGGAAATCCCACGGACAGAGGAGCCTGGTGAGGTCATAAAAGGTCAGACACGACTGACTGAACAACAAGTGTATTAGACGTTAAAATGGAGAATTTTTAAGCATATTTAATTCATTGAATTAGGAAAACAGCCCGTTGTGTGTTAACTATGAGTGTCTTCAGGAGACAGACTGGCCTTGCTTTACAGCTGTGCAAACCTCATTATCATCTGGCTTCATAGGCGGCGGCGGAAGCCTGTGTCCTGTCTGTGTTCTGTCAGTGGTGATGCCACGTGTTACGGGGCCTCGGGCAAACTCCAGCGTACATTTGGGAGGGAGAGGGAACGATGGAGGAAAATAACATCTCGGTCTTACTATGAACACGGCTTGGACCTGGCCGGCGCCCTGCTTGCATCCTGGGGACCCCAGGGTTCCTAGACCACACTCGGAACTGGTGATAAAAGATGAAGTGTTATGCAGTCGTTAATACGATTGTCAAGGAGGAGTACAAGGCGTGTGTCTGCACTGGTGATGAAGAATATGGGGTCTGCAATTTTATACACAGTGTCATCTACAAAGCAGGCAGAAAACACACTGAAATGCAAGAGTTATGGGCAACTCTGCCTTCTTTTTTTTCTTCTGATGCTTGGCTGTTTTATTTTCCCAGCTTCTTCATTTTAAGGATGCACAGGGGGTGGGTGGGGGGTAGGCTTGTGCTCAGTATTGGTCTCAAGAGGCTTGAGTGGAGAGCAGCTGTCTGACCCCCTGGCACCAGCCGGCTCCTGCTCCAGGGACCAGACGGCGTTCTTTCTCTATTTTGGGAGGTGGACTCTCATGTGGCTCTAGGCCTTTGAGTGGCACTGACATAATGCAGGGATTTGTGTGTGTGTGTGTATACTCTTGGGATAACGTCATCTACTGTTAGAAGCAAGAGAGCAGTTTCTGTGGGCTCTGGAGCAGGTTTCACAGTGGCCGATGAGGAGTTGGGGGCTGGTCTGAAATTCGGCGTCCCCTGCAGAACTTGCCCGGCCCTGGCAGGGCTCCAGCGGAGAGCTAAATATAACCTGGGTGTGTGCTGGCAACCTCAGGCACCCCAGCCCCCAGCTGGTGGCGGAGCCGAGCCCACGGGAGCAATTGATTTGTCTAATGGAGCTCAGTGTCTGCCATTTGTGGGGCATCTGGTCCCTGTGGGCGGGTGGAGAGGTCATCCAGGCCCCGTCTGGAATGCCACAGAGCCTGGTGGGGCAGGGATTCTTGCTCCTGATTTTCAGATGTGTGGGGACAGCAACTGGGCTAAGACGGGAGGCAGGACCCATGGTCACACGGCTGGTGAGGGGGGAGGTGCTCCGAGCTGGGAGCACCCCCATGCCCCTCCCCTCTAGGGGGCACGTGTCTCCCCTACTGGGTCTTCTGATCTGAGGACTGTGGTCACATGTTTCCGAGGGCTCTGGCATCACTGGTGGCAGAGAATGGTGGTAATGATCATCATAACGCCCCACACAGCATCCCTGCTCGGGTCCTTCCGACGCTGCAGGAGTGGTCTCCGTGACTGCCCATTTTACAGGTGGGCACACAGAGGCCAAGTGACCTTGAGAAACCTGCTCCAGGGACCCGGCTGGTGGCGGGAGCTCCTCCGGATCCCGGGTTCTGCTGAGCTGCGTCCTCTCTCTGATAGAAATGTGGGTCAGCCGGCTCCCCGAGCCCAGCAGAAGCCCTGCTCCAAGCGCCTCCGTGCATCTGTGATTCTCCTCCACATCTCACCTTGTGAACTGGGGGCCTGCCTGCTCTCTCCAGCTCCTCCCACTGGCCCGGGGCATCATGGGACAGGATGATGTCATCACCCGTGGAGGGGGCGGCAGAGTGGGGTGACCGGTGGGGGCGGGGCAGCCTTCTGAAAGGGACTTGCAGAGAAACGATCCCTCTCTCAAGGTACGGCCTGCCACCTCCAGGATCAGCACTCGGTGAGGACATCTCGCTGGAGACTGGGGCCCTGCGGGTAATTCCTGCCCACCCCTCGCACAGGGGGCTGCTCGCCCCCCTATACCCTCCCCCCTCACTCCCAGGCACCCCTGCAGCCTCCAGGAGACCTCAGCAGGGCTCTGCTCTGGATTTTGGGGTGATGGAGGGACAGCGGGGCCTCAGCCTGTCTCCTGGGAACCCCTTAAAGCAGTCTTCAGGGAGGAAGTGGCTCCCTGAATTTCCCCCACCAACGTTCCTATCTCCTCCATGAGGACGTGCCCCTTCCCCGGGGCGACCGACACAGGAAAGGACACTCCTCTTTCACAGGAGACCCTCCCCACCTCCCTGGGTCTCATGGACAGGCAACAGTCAACCCAGCATCCCTGGGGGTAGGGGTGAGGAGGTGGTTTCATTTGAGCATGTGGAGCCCTTGGCCTGGTGCAGAACGTGACCTTGAGGGAGTTCTTCCCTACAAAATCTTCCAGCCTGGTGAGAAAGGCGGACAGTGTGTGGGGAAGACTCACCATGAGAAAAAGCACTCCCCTAGGAGGCTGTTGGGGAACGGACAGAGGGCAGGGAACCAACCTGCCGTGAAAGAGAAATCCTGGCAGACTTCCTGAAGGAGGTGATGGCCCACCATGTAGGAGTCAGACAAAGCCGTAGGAGAAGGGCAGAGGTGAGCGTGTAGGGCGTGTGTGAGGGGTTTCACTCACGCCTCTGCCCCATGCTAGGCCCTGGGTAAGGTGCCATCTGCCTCTCAGACACTGTGATTCCCCGTCTGCCCTCATGGTACCTTGTACAGCACCTCGCCGGGAGAAGTGTTCGGTGATGATGTGGCTACAGGGGGCCGAGGCATCCAGAGAGGGGACAGGGAGGAAGTGTGGAGACCATAGGCTCCTGAGGGTCTGCTAGACCCACCCCCACCCGCCCCCATGGCTGCAGGCTGAGCCAGGGCAGGGGTGGGGGCATCAAGGAATCTCAGCATGTTTATCTGTGAATGGGGGCAAGGGGAGGTTAAAGCCCCAGTGCAGGTGTGGCCAGGACTGGGGAGGACGGGTCACTCTGAGTGGGGGGGAGGGGCGCGGAGGGGACACGGGTGCCTGGGGCATCCGTTTTCCTTGGCGCCTCATCCTCCCCAAGAGCTCGGACTCATCGAGGGCCACACCAGGCCTACATCCTTGCAGAGGGCTTAGGGGCCCGGCAAGCTGAAACAGGAACACTGACCCTGTCCTGGGGGGGCTGGGTGGGGGGCGGGTGTACAGAGAGACCACTGGGGGTCCAGGCGTGGCCCCTAGTTTGGAGGCCAGGGCCCCCTCCCTGCCCCAGTTCTGGGAAAGAGGGTCACGCCAGGAATAGAACGTTGTATTTCCCACAGCTCCAGCTGCCGCTCCAGGCCGCAGCAGTCTGCAGAGGATCGGCACCAGGCCGGTGATCTGCGGCTCCGGGTCAGAGAGGCGGGTGGGGGGGAATGTCACTGGCCACCTGGCCAGCGTCAGGACAGCGGTGTCCAACGGTCGGGTATTTTTATCGCCTCCTGCTGGGATCATTCTCTTCCCCGGGGCAACCAACCCACTCAACACGCAGGCTGCTAGTTGGGAAGTTTGGGAGTCTTGTTCCCAGGCACGTGGGCAAAAGGAAGTTCAGGATGGATCCCCAGACTGCCTGGCAAGCCAGCGCTTTGCCACAGCCCTCCTTTTACCTGGGACCTGGGGTCGCCCTCACCTGTGGACCTGCTGTGCTCAAACCTGCATCCAGGTCTGTTCGGAACATCAGGCCCAGCCCGGTCCAGCCTCCCCTCATCTCTGGAAGCAGAAATATTCAGATCCCATTGACTTGGCTCTGCTTGAGCAAATAGGCCCAGGTCCTATTACTATTCGACAAAGGCCATTTCCCTGGGTGCCCGCGAGCTGCCGCGAGAGGAGAATGAGTTGCAGGGCAATTGCAGGGCAGGGTCTGAGAGAGGCCCCGTGGGCCGTGGTCTTGCCGAGGAGGGACGGGGCCTCTGCTAATTAACTGCCAGCCACGTCTGGGGCCCAGACCTGTGGGTCTTCCCAGGTCTTATAAAAGCCGTAGGATTCTAGCTCGCCTTCACTTGGTCCGTTACTTCTCTGAGCACTCAGGTACCTGTGACCTGGCTAGACTCTTCAGAACTGCTTAGGGCTTTTGGGGTTGGGCGCGAGGGGTGGCCGAGATCGCAGCTGGACGAGGCAAAGCCGAAATTTGAGCCCAGGGCTGTCTGTTTTCATCCAGGCCTCCCGGGTCACAGGAGAAGGGGGTGTGCAGACAGCGAGAGCTGCAGGTCAGGTACCTGACCTTGTAGGAGGCATGTCCACAGGGAAGCAGGCAGTGCTGTTGAGTTTTTTGTTGTAAATTAATTTATTTATTTTATTTGGAGGCTAACTACTTTACAATATTGTCGTGGGTTTTGCCATAATCAGCCATGGGTGTACATGTGTTCTCTATCCTGATCCCCCCTCCACCTCCCTCCCCATCCCATCCCTCTGGGTCATCCCAGTGCACCAGCCCCGAGCACCCTGTCTCATGCATCGAACCTGGACTGGCGATCTGTTTCACACATGATAATATACATGTTCCAATGCCATTCTCCCAAATCATCCCACCCTCGCCTTCTCCCACAGAGTCCAAAAGTCCGCTCTACACATCTGTGTCTCTTTTGCTGTCTCGCATACAGGGTCATCGTTACCATTTTTCTAAATTCCATATATATCCGTTAGTATACTGTATTGGTGTTTTTCTTTCTGGCTTACTTCACTCTGTATAATAGGCTCCAGTTTCATCCACCTCATTAGGACTGATTCAAATGTATTCTTTTTAATGGCTGAGTAATACTCCATTGTGTATATGTATCACAGCTTTCTTATCCATTCGTCTGCTGATGGACATCTAGGTTGCTTCCATGTCCTGGCTATTATAAACAGTGCTGTGATGAACATTGGGGTACACATGTCTCTTTCACTTCTGGTTTCCTCGGTGTGTATGCCCAGCAGTGGGATTGCTGGGTCATAAGGCAGTTCTATATCCAGTTTTTTAAGAAATTTCCACACTGTTCTCCATAGTGGCTGGACTAGTTTGCATTCCCACCAACAGTGTAAGAGTGTTCCCTTTTCTCCACACCCTCTCCAGCATTTATTGCTTGTAGACTTTTGGATCGCAGCCATTCTGACTAATGCCGTCAATTTTAATGAGAAAAGAGGCTTGAGAGGACCCTGCTCACACACCCAGGCCTCCTGGGCTCTAATCCAGAGTCTGCTCATCCTCCAGAGTTCCTCGCAGCTGACCCTCCAAACCGGCAGGCGGGACCCCAGGCACCTCCCTTTTGAATGGCCACTGCCTTCATCCCACATATTTCTGGGTGCCATCTTCTGCTACCCGGGACCTTAAACAGGGTGCACGCACGCTCAGTCATGTCCAGCTCTTTGTGATCCCATGGACTGTAGCCCGTCAGGCTCCTCTGTCCATGGGATGTCCCAGGCAAGAATACTGGAGTGGGTTGGCATTTCCTACTCCAGGGGATCTTCCCAACCCAGGGATTGAACCCGCGTCTATTGTGCCTCCAGCATCAACAGGCAGATTCTTGACCATTGGCGCCACCTGGTAAGTCCCAAATAGGGGGACGTGACCTGTTTTAGGGGTCTCGCTCTCATTAAGTTTCTTGGAGTCTGTTTTATTATCATTAATCGTGCAATGAATCAGATGTTCATTTTTGCAAGAATGGGATTGAAGAGGGAGCAGTCTGTGACGCGGCCCCCCCACCCCGCCACCCTGGCCCCACGGCTGGCTCTTCCCTGTGAAGCCTCGGGCCACGTCCTGCACACCTCTCCTGACGCCCCCCAGGAAACACCCCCAAGTAGGACGTGCTCTCTCCTACAGTCGCTTCTCAGCGGCTGCCTGTGACTCTGTGGGTTTTCTCTGGTTTGGCCACATTCTTTATCCAGCACCAAGTACAGTGTTTTCTGCATTAACGTGTCTCATATTGTGGTAAAAGACACATAATCTAAAGCACGTCATGTTAGCTGTTTTTACGCGCGCCGTTAGAGGTACTATGTCCACTCACGTTGCTGTGAGACCTTTACCACCACCTGTCTCCGGACCTTTTCCATCTTTCTCAGCTAACGGTCCCCACGAAGCAACTCCTCGTCGCCTGCCCTCCGCCCCTCCCATCCCCTCGCCCTTGGCACCCGCAGTTCTGCTTTCTGCCCCTGTGGATCTGGCAGCTGCCGGGACCTCGCAGAAATGCAGGTGAGCCTCGGAGCTTGTCCTTCTGTGACCGGCTTGTTTCCCTGAGCGTAGCATCCTCCAGGTTCCTCATGTTGCAGCGGGTGTCGGAATGCCCTGCCCTTTTTTTTAACCGGACCCTATTCCGCTGTGTGGTTGGACCACTCTGTTCATCCGTCCATCCTTCCCTGGAGACCTGGCTGCTCCCGCCTCCTGACTGTTGGCAGTGATGCTGCTGTGAACACAGGTGAGCCGTATCCACTCAGGTCCCTGCTTTCCTTTCCTTGGGGCGCGTCCCAGGGCGGCATTGCTGGCTGAGAGGTACCTCTCCTTCATTTCTTGAGGTGCCATCTTGCCATTTTCCCGTGACTTTGCCATCGTCGAGGGGTGTTTGTCTCCCCCTTGGGGGTCTCATCGGGGGCCCTCTGGGTCCACCTTGCGCAGACCCGACTCCTCGTCTTGGCAGAAGAGCCTGCCCTCACCTCCCTGCACACTGTCTGGCAGCCAGGCTGAGACCTTGGAGGTGTCCCCACGTGGGCTGCCCCATGTCCACACCGTCTTTACCCAGGCTGGCCCCCTTCTGGGGAGCCTTCCTTCCCTGCCTCTTCCCCCAACCCGCCAGAGCAGCAGGCGTCCTGCAGGCCCCCTCATTCTGTCCTGCTCCTGGTCCCGTCCCCACTGATGCAGGTGCTGTCCGGGTGAGTCTGAGCCCTTTCTACCTGCCTCCCTCCTGTCCCCCGGCTCAGAATCCTGGGAGCCCATGGGTACCTGTGCAGACCAGGGGTCCCGAACCCTCTGGAGCCTAAATGCCTGAGCGTCAGCGTAGGGGACCCCAAGCCACAGCTCCCAGGACGCAGGAAGCGCCCCTGTCCAGCAGGGAAGCCTCGCCTCCCTGGAGCCTGAGCGGGAGCCCGGCCTTGCTGGGGAAAGCTGCAGCTGGACCCAAGGCCACAGCGCAGGACACCGCCCGGCTAGCAAGGGGCAAATTTAGCCACGCTGATGGGAAAGCGCCCTGCGCCTTCCTTCCTCCGCTTCCCTTAGCCCCGAGGACATGATTCACAGGGGCACGGCTGTACCTCCCCGCAGCCCACCCCGTGGTCTAGAGATGCAGAGATGCTGGTCTAGAGGGTGAGAGACCCCAGGCCACAAGGCAGAGCCGGTGGGCTCAGTGGTGAGAGACCCCAGGCCACAAGGCAGAGCCGGTGGGCTCAGTGGGTGAGAGATCCCTGACCCACAAAGTGGACCCAGTGGGCTCAGTGGGTGAGGGACCCCTGACCCACAAGGCAGAGCCGGTGGGCTCAGTGGTGAGAGACCCCAGTCCACAAAGCAGACCCGGTGGGCTCAGTGGGTGAGGGACCCCAGGCCACAAGGCAGAGCCGGTGGGCTCAGTGGTGAGAGACCCCAGTCCACAAAGCAGACCCGGTGGGCTCAGTAGGTGAGGGACCCCTGACCCACAAAGCGGACCTGGTGGGCTCAGTGGGTGAGAGACCCCAGTCCACAAAGCAGAACTGGTGGGGTCAGTGTGTGAGGGACCCCTGACCCACAAAGCAGAGCCGGTGGGCTCAGTGGGTGAGAGACCCCAGTCCACAAAGCAGACCCGGTGGGCTCAGTGGGTGAGAGACCCCAGTCCACAAAGCAGACCCGGTGGGCTCAGTGGGTGAGGGACCCCTGACCCACAAAGTGGACCCAGTGGGCTCAGTGGGTGAGGGACCCCTGACCCACAAGGCAGACCCGGTGGGCTCAGTGGGTGAGAGACCCCAGTCCACAAAGCAGACCCGGTGGGCTCAGTGGGTGAGGGACCCCTGACCCACAAGGCAGAGCTGGTGGGCTCAGTGGGTGAGAGACCCCAGTCCACAAAGCAGACCCGGTGGGCTCAGTGGGTGAGGGACCCCAGTCCACAAAGCAGACCCGGTGGGCTCAGTAGGTGAGGGACCCCTGACCCACAAAGCGGACCTGGTGGGCTCAGTGGGTGAGAGACCCCAGTCCACAAAGCAGAACTGGTGGGGTCAGTGTGTGAGGGACCCCTGACCCACAAAGCAGAGCCGGTGGGCTCAGTGGGTGAGAGACCCCAGTCCACAAAGCAGACCCGGTGGGCTCAGTGGGTGAGAGACCCCAGTCCACAAAGCAGACCCGGTGGGCTCAGTGGGTGAGGGACCCCTGACCCACAAAGTGGACCCAGTGGGCTCAGTGGGTGAGGGACCCCTGACCCACAAGGCAGACCCGGTGGGCTCAGTGGGTGAGAGACCCCAGTCCACAAAGCAGACCCGGTGGGCTCAGTGGGTGAGGGACCCCTGACCCACAAAGTGGACCCAGTGGGCTCAGTGGGTGAGGGACCCCTGACCCACAAGGCAGACCCGGTGGGCTCAGTGGGTGAGAGACCCCAGTCCACAAAGCAGACCCGGTGGGCTCAGTGGGTGAGGGACCCCTGACCCACAAGGCAGAGCTGGTGGGGTCAGTGGGTGAGAGACCCCAGTCCACAAAGCAGATCCAGTGGGCTCGGTGGGTAAAGCCCCCTCCTCCCCTGTCTCAGCCGGAGCTCCACCCCTCCAGCACCCCACTGCTGTGAAGTTTCGCTGCCCTGGGCGCCGGGCAAATTAAATTGGGGTAAAGTAAACACAACGTAACGCTCGCCCTCCTGAGCGTCGTGAAATGTGAGCTCTGTGGCATCTGATGCAGGTGCTTGTGTGGCCAGCACCTCCTGACCGCTTTTCCGCTTGTGAAACTGAAACTCCGACCCCACGACACAGCAGCCCCCACCCCCAGCCCCGCTCCTCTCGAGCACCGCTCTGCTTTCTGCCTCCAGGATTCCGTCTGCTCCAGGCGCCGCACGTCAGTGGGGCCCTGTGATATTTGTGCTTCTGTGACTGGCCTGTCTCGCTGAGCAGAGCGTCCTCAGGGCTCATCCATGTGGTAGCCTGTGTCAGCTTCCTCCTCTTGAAGCTGAATAATATTCCATCGCACGAAGAGCCCAGTTTGTCCTTCCATGTGACCGTGGACACCGGGGTGGCTCGCCCCTTCGGCTCTTATGAGTGATGCTGTTATAGTAACAGGTGTACAAATACACGCTTTGGGGTTTTACAGCTGCAGCTCTGGGGCAGGTGGCCCTGTGGTCCTACCCCAAACAGGCCAGGGCAGGGTCCTGGACATGTGGGACTACACTGGTCCCTCCCCACTGTCCAGTGAAGTGTGCACTCCCCCCGTCCCCGGTGTAGATGGGGAGACTGAGGCCAGCCGGGTGAAAGGACTTCCCGCCATGCCAGCATCTGGGCACGGTGCCAGGGCGCTGGGTGGGGGGTGGGTTTCCACATTCAGAACCCACGCCCTCACCTTCCCCGTGGAGCATCCGGTCGCCCATGTGCCTTTGTCCGTTCTCTCAGCTACTGATTCATTCATCAGACACTGAGAGAGTCCACTCACCTCCCTGTCCTGGGCTGGGCCATGCAAAATGCAGCTAGGATATACGTCCCGCCCTTAGGAGCTCACAGGATGGAGACTGAATCACTCAGAGGCAAAGAACCAGTGATGGACTACCCACCCCTGCCACAGATGCCGGCCATGGGGGTGTGTGTGTGTGCAAGCCACGCACTTGCCGACTCTGGCTACAGGTGAGTGCCAGAGGGCGGAGGGGTCCCTGAGCCCAGAGCCAGGTGTTGTGAGCCCCAGGTTTGTCTCTGTCACTACAGTATTTTTCCAGGATCCATGAGGGTAAAGTTAGCCGGTCATGGTCTATCCTGTTCCTGGGGGGATTCTGCCTTCTTCATCAGTTTCTCTCCCAGATCTAATCTTTTGAAAAGTTTTAAGCATATGCCAGGAGAAATATCAATAACCTCAGATATGCAGATGACACCACCCTTATGGCAGAAAGTGAAGAGGAACTAAAAAGCCTCTTGATGAAAGTGAAAGAGGAGAGTGAAAAGTTGGCTTAAAGCTCAACATTCAGAAAACTAAGATCATGGCATCCGGTCCCATCACTTCATGGGAAATAGAAGGGGAAACAGGGGAAACAGTGTCAGACTTTATTTTTTGGGGCTCCAAAATCACTGCAGATGGTGACTGCAACCATGAAATTAAAAGACGCTTACTCCTTGGAAGAAAAGTTATGACCAACCTAGATAGCACATTCAAAAGCAGAGACATTACTTTGCCAACTAAGGTCCGTCTAGTCAAGGCTATGGTTTTTCCTGTGGTCATGTATGGGTGTGAGAGTTGGGCTATGAAGAAGGCTGAACGCTGAAGAATTGATGCTTTTGAACTGTGATGTTGGAGAAGACTCTTGAGAGTCCCTTGGACTGCAAGGAGATCCAACCAGTCCATTCTAAAGGAGATCAGCCCTGGGATTTCTTTGGACGGAATGATGCTAAAGCTGAAGCTCCAGTACTTTGGCTACCTCATGTGAAGAGTTGAGTCATTGGAAAAGACTCTGATGCTGGGAGGGATTGGGGGCAGGAGGAGAAGGGGATGACAGAGGATGAGATGGCTGGATGGCATCATGGACTCAATGGACGTGAGTCTGAGTGAACTCCAGGAATTGGTGATGGACAGGGAGGCCGGGCGTGCTGTGATTCATGGGGTCACAAAGAGTTGGACACGACTGAGCGACTGAACTGAACTGAAGCATATGAAAAAGTTGTTGGTCGGGGCAGGGGGCGGGGGTGGGGTGGGGAGGGGGGCTCCGTGCAGTGAATCCCTTGTGGTACCTTTTCATCTGGATGCATCAACTATGAACATTTTGCCACATTTCGCTCTATCCATCTCTCTGTCTCTCTTCTGAACCATTTGAAAGTTAGTTGCATTATAACAAGCAGGCCTTAGCACACGTCTGTACCCAAATATCCGCCCCAGAAAATCCCCGTTTCCTGTCCCCCCCGCCCAGAGGGCCCCATTGCAGATGTTTGCCTACCATCTCTCCTCCAGGGGCCAGGCTGGGGTCGACACCACAGCCGCTAACAGGCCTCTGTCTGTGGTCCCCTTTATTCTGGGATGTTCTTCCCACTTGTTTTCTTTCGTTTTTCTTTCATGCCACCGACCCTTAGAGAGCCCAGACCCGTCTCCCTGCGGGTCGCCCCCTGCCTGATCTGCGTGGGTCTCTGTTCCTTGGTGATGGGAGTCAGGCTGAGCGTTTCTGGCGAGAGGCTGCCTCACGGCTGCTCCCCGCACAGGAGCACGCAGGGCCGTTGGTCCCGCGTGCTTTCAGGATTTTAGCACAGCCCGAGTGCATCCAGTCGGGGTGAGAACTGCACACGTGGCTTTGCACCTGTGCGCGGATAGACCTGTGAGTGGAAGTTATACGTCTACCCAGAAGCGGAATGGTAAATGGGAATGTCGTCTGTCTGCCAAACCACTGTCCCCGGAGGCGGCCCAGGTCACACCTTTGCCCAAAGGACACGCGAGTCCCTTGTCCCCGTCCCCTCCTGGCCCAGCACGGGGCACTGTCTGTCTTCTCAGATTCGCCAGCAGATGGGGAGAGGGCGCCCCTGCTTTCCCCTGCCCCCGGGCGCCGAGGGCGTTGCTCTGGCATCGGGCCATTTGTGTCTCAGTGAGCCTGCTGCTCTCTCCTTCTCTGGTTCTCTGCGGGGCTGCTTGTCTGTCTGTGTTGCCCCAGCAGTGGGATGGGCGTGTGCCCTGAGCTCTATCCGGCCGGGATGAGGAATCGCTCTCCTTCTGAGATCGGGTGGTGGGGCCCAGGAGTGGGGGTGTGTGTGTGTTGGGGACAGGGGGCAGGGCAGGGGCGTGGGGGGCTGTGTCTAGGTGTGTTGCTGGGCAGGGAAGGCAGCGTGGGACGAGGAGGGGCGTCTCTGAGTGGGGAGACAGAGACGAGATTACCTCTGATCATCCTCACCGGCAATTTCCTTGCTTGCCAGCCTCGAGGGGTCGCTGAGACCCTCTCCCCGTCCCGTCCTGCGGGGCCTCCTTCGGGCCTCTGGGCAGCATCCTCCTTATCTCTGACGCCTTCCCGCTTGCTGACTCCTCCTCTGGACCCGTCCACCTGCTCTTAAGTTTTCTCTTGGCCTTTGCAGTCAGCTTTAGCATCCTCTCCTCCTTCGAGAGGGGCCCCCTGATCCCCAAACCCTGCGGCAGCCACTGGCTCTGTGCCTGCGTTTCCTCCCCGTTATACGCTGATCGCAGGATGAGCCTGCGCATTCGTTTGCTTCCCTGACTGTGTTCGTCACCCTGCCAGCCTGCTAGCTCCTGGTGGAGGCTTCTGAGCTGACAGCGAACACCGACAGAACACCCTGCTCAGGGCATCCGCTCCCCTGTGACGCAGACCAGACAGCGTCTGACTCGCTCAACCCTTGGGCATCCGGGCTTGTCCGACTGCAGCCACCTCCTAGCTGGTACCCTGGGGGTCCCTGCTCTCTGTTGCCGTAGGGGACCTTGGACTTGCTGTCTCGGGGGCGTCCGTGTCATAGACAGTGGTGCAGATGCTGTGGGGGGTGGCGGGCCGAGGTGTGGCCCCTTTGGAGCTCAGCTCCCCAGACGTGGACGCGGGCGAGAAGAGTGGACTGAAAGGACGTGGTCCAGCCAGGCTGGTGTCTGGGACGTGGAGTTCGATCTTGGTCTGGGAGGCCTCCTGAGCCCCCCGCCCCAGAGATGATGCTCTGTGCTGGGGACCCAGAGGTCGGCCTGGCAGGGAGGAGGGATGGGGCAGAGTCTCAAGCAGGTGAGAAAGCGGATGGCTGGGAGGAACCTAGAGAAGGGACAGCCTGAGGAAGGATGGAGAAAGCCTAAGGGCAATGCCGACGTGTGGCACGCGCTGCTCCGAGACCACAGACGGTGTTGGTGACGACAGGCAGGTCTGTGTTCTGGGTTGAGTTGTGTCCCCGAAGAGCGGTGCTGAAGTCCCGACTCTGGTCCCTGTGAATGTGACCTTATTTGGAAATAGGGTTGTTGCAGATGTAGCTATCTGAGATGAGGTCACATGGAGTAGGGCATCCTGATGAGACGAGGAAGAGAGACACGGACGTGGAGACATGGGAGGAGGGCCCTGGGACCGCAGAGGCAGAGGCTGAAGGGCTGCCGCTCTGCACCAAGCATCGCCTGAGACCCCTGTCAGGAGCAGCGAGGAAGGGCTCTCCCCTGGGGGTTCCCGAGGGACTACGGCCCTGCTGACACCCTGATTCAGGACTTCCGGCCCCCAGACCGTGAGAGAATAGAGTTCTGATATTTAAGCCACTCAGTGTGTGGCCGTTTGTTCCAGCCAAACTCACACAGTTAGGAATTGGGGCCGAGAGATGCCTCTCACCAAGTGCCCATCACGTGCCACGTGAGGTGCCCGGCACTTTCACGTGTATCATCTCGTTCAGTCTTTCTGCAGCCCGATGGGCAGGCACCCCCATTATACAGACGGGAAACTGAGGCCCAGAGAGGTGAAGCCGATGGGCCCAGGTCACACAGTGGCCGAGAGATGGAGCCGGCTGCAGACACAGGGCTGCCTGAGTTGCACAAGGGCAGTCAGCTGGGCGGGGGTGTTGGTGTATGATGCGTGGCCCTGTTGGAGGGCGGGGAGGGGGGGCGAGGGAGGGTGGCCACGGTGAGGCATTCTCTTTTCCAACCGTGAGGCTCCCGGAGGACTTCCAGGTGGAGGTGTCCAGCACTCCGATAACTCTGGGGGCTGAGTGCTCAGGAGGGGCCCGGCTGGAGGGCCTGGACGATGTCTCAGAGCCCTTTGGAGATCATTTTTATGCCCCTGAGAACAGGCACCAGTGTTTTCATTGCCTTAAACTCACCTGGAAAACCAGTACCCACATGTCATAGTTTTCAAGCCCTTGATTTCGTTTGTTTCTCGTCTTTTTAAGCAGCATTCGGCAATGAAGATGCGAGTGGGCATGACTCAGGAAGGCTCAGGGATGGTTGGACGCAGAGTGGGGCTGTTAAGGGTGAAGAATTATTCTGGAATGTGGAATGGGAGTGTGCGGGGAGGGGGCCAGTCAGGGGCTTGGGGACGCCAGTGGGGCCACCAAAGCCACCTGGCCACCTTCCCCCTTGCCTTTCTGGCTGGAGCCAGCCTGCTGGGGCCGCAGATGGAGGGCTGTGTACGGGGCAGGGTGGCCTGGGTCACGCCCTCACGTGTGGCGGTCCTTCCAGGCTCCTGCAGTCCCGCCCACCCTCTGAGGCCAGGAAGAGCATGTTTCTCTCTTTTCTTTAAATCACTGTCATTTTTGCCTGGTCGCCCCACTCTGGCAGGGGTACAGGCATAGAAGTCAGGATAGAACTTTCTCCACTGCAGATGGCGACCCATTTGTGGGTGTGAAATCAGTTTAGTGGGTCACAGCAGCCTTTGTTACGTAAGAGGTTGAATTGAATAGAAAAAGAGCAGACCCAGTCTAGGAAAAGAAAGGGAAATAGCAGAGCACATCCCAAGTAATAGGGCGAAGCATTGTTTGGTGAAAAAAAATCTGTTATGGATTCAGATATCATATAAACGATTGCCGCCTGTGGCAGGCTGAAAAACGCTCCCCCACCCCCGATATTTCGTGTCCTCGTCTTAGGACCTGTGAGTATTTGAAAAAACGGGGGGTTTTGCAGATGGGATTAAGGTAAGGCTGCTGCACTGGGGAGATCATCCTGGATTATCTGTGTGAGTCCTAAATGCATCACAGTGATTCTTAGAGGGGCAGAGGGAGGCTACAGACAGACTCACAGAGGAGAAGGGGCCGGGAGCAGCAGGGCGGGCAGAGATGGGGTGCTGCCACCGTGAGCCAAGGATGCCGGCCGCCACTAGGAGCTGGAAGAGGTGGGAAGGATCCTCCCCCGGGCCCCGAGGGAGCCCTGCCCAGCAGACACCTGCATTCCAACCCCGTGGTACCGAGTTTGGACTTCCAGCTTCCACGACTGTTGTTTCACCCGTTCGTGCTGGTCTCAAGAAGCTAGTACGCTGTGGGACGAACAACCCCAAAGCTCAGAGGCTAAGTCGGCAATCGGTTATCCTGGCTTGGGGCCTGCGGGCTGGCCAGAGCTCAGCTGACCAGTCCGGGCTCCCAGGGGGCTGGCCCTGTCCCCTCTCCATCTTCCTCCTGGGACCATCGGGCTGGCCTAGGGGATGTGCTCTCTGCAGGAAGAACAGAGGGAGCTGTGTGACGCCTGAACCCGCAGGCGGTCACTTCCACTTGTGTGCGAGCGGCGACCAAGTCAGGCGCGGGAGCAGACACCAAGCCACGGGGCCGGAAGAGCTCTCTCCCCCTGACTGGGGACCCTGGTGAGGGGGCGGGAGCAAGGGGGCCCGGGCCCAGCCCATCTGCAGGCTGCACCCTGTGCGCGTGGGGCCGCTGCCAGGTGGGCACGTCTCTGTGCGCTGACACTAGAACCGTGTGGAAGCTGCCCGCCGGTGGCACAGAGCCCGGTGCCAAGTGCCCTGGACGCAGCCGTTCGTGGGTTTTCAGGGTGTAGCTCTGCCTCTCTGCCACCCTGCCTGAGAATCAGTCTGGAAGGTTCCGGGTGGGGAAGGGACAACGTCCCACCTCACCCTAACCCTGCATCCTTAGAGGGATAGATGGGGGCTCATCCTGCGGGGTCCGGGGCAGGGGAGAAGGGACTGCTTCCCCACAGCCCCAGCTGGTCGCCATCCCGGGGGGGACGTGCACATCCACCGTTAGCTTAGGCTCACCAGGGTCCTGGTCCTCCGCCTTGAGCGCGCACGGGGACTTTGGAGAGGCCGCGGGGCAGGAATCTCCCACGATGAGGCTGGGCGGCCGCGGCCCGTCCTCCCCGTGGGTGCTGCCTCATGTTGCCCCTCCTGCCCCCTCCCCTCAGAACAGACGCGGAAGAGGGGCAGGGCCCAGGCACCGCCCCCTGCCACCCCTGGTCCTGGGAAACCACGTGAGCCCATGGGAGAGGAGGCCGTGGGTCTCCGGACCCCTGGAACCTCTGTGGGCAGGGTAGGTGTTCCTGCAAGCCAAGGGCAGTCTCCCACGGCCCTGGCAGCCACTGCAGTTGGTGGGTCATGGCATGGGGTTGGGGGTGGTGTGCTGGCCTCCATGGGGGCCTTGGTGCAGGCTGGGCAGAGTGGGCGGGGAAGGTGCCCGGAGCTGAGGGTCAGTCAGGCAGATACCTGGAGAGGCATGGAGCCCAGGGAAGACCTAGCGTGGTCAGCAAACACCAGATCAGGCCAGCTGAACTAGGCCAGGGGTGGATTTCTGCCCCAGGGGCCAAGGAGCCCCCAGCCTACGGTTCCCATCTCCTGGGAGGTCCTTCTGGCGGTATTGTGGCCGCTCATGCCATGCACAGAGGTCTTGCCCCTCCCCAGCCCAAATGGACAGGAGGCATCAGGCCCGGGGGAATGACCCTGGTGAGGGAGGCACCAGCCCTGGGGAGGTGAGGCCGGAAGGCAAGACTGCTGGCTTCTGCTGGGCGCTCTCCCCAGGAAGCAGCGGGCTTGGGGTTCATGTCCAAGCCATCTTCGCTGGGATGCATGGGAGAGGGAGGCGGTCCTTCCGAGGGGCCCTTGAGCCACACTGAGTCTGGGCCGGAGCGGTGCCTGCCCTGTGGGTGGACGGTACCCGCGGCGGCTCCTACGATGATTCTCTTTCGAGTGCCAGGGCAGACCCCAGCCTCCCTCGTTCTCAGGGTGAGACCGACCCAGGGTTTTCGACGGAAGGTCTGTTGCCCCGGCCCCTGCCCGCCTTCCCATCCCAGCAGAGCCTCACGTAGCCGAGGGCGCCGTCCTGCCGGGAACATCAGCTCGCTGTCTCCCCTCTCCAGCCTCAGCCTCCGTCCCGGAGTGGAGCAGCTCGCCACCCCTTGGGCTCTGAGTCACCCTGGGCTTTCTCCGCTGGGGCATCCCCTTAAGCCCCGCCGGGAGCGCCCGCTGCCCCCTGTGATACCCCGGGTCAGGAACCAGTCACCATATTGCCTCTCTTCTCCCGTCTGACTCTCAGACTCAGAGCCTGCGAGTCTCTCTTGTTCACGAGAGCTGCCCCAGCTCCCGTCTCTGCCTCGGTGTCCTCATGGGGGAAGCAGGGATGTGACGGTCCCTGCGGCGCGAGGCTGGCTGGGGACTCAGCGGGGGCTGCTGTCTTTGTCGCCGTCGCCAACGTGGTGGTCGTTTCGGCCCCGAGCTGGGCATAGACCGCAAGGCATAGAAGCTGCAGAACAGATGAGTGGGGAGAAGCTCTCCTCCTCTGTAAGCGCGCGGGGCTGTCATTCTCTCCCTGGGACGCGTCATCCGTACCCACTGGCGGGACCCGGGGGCCTGGCGTGATGCTGCCTGCAGCCCTGTGCTTACCACCCCCCGTCCACTGGGCGGAGAGGTTCAGACCAGTGCCGTTAGTTGTGATAGTGTTAGCCGCTCAGTCATGTCTGACTCTTTGCAATTCCACAGACTGTAGCCCGCCAGGCTCCTCTGTCCATGGGATTCTCCAGGCAAGAACACTGGAGTGGGTTGCCATGCCCTCCCCGAGAGGATCTTCCTGACCCAGGGATCGAACCTGGGTCTCCTGTATTGCAGGCAAATTCTTTACCGTGTGAGCCCCCAGGGAAGACCTAGTGTGGTTAGTGAATGTCAGATCAGGCCGGGAGGTCCCCGCCAGCGGCCAGCACCCCCTCTGACTCTCCGGAGACGAGCGGATGAGGTGTTTTCTGCTGGGTGCTGGTGGAGGGCTGACGTGCCCCGCCCCCAGAGCTGCTGCCGCTGAGCTCTGGGAAATACGACCCGTGCTCCAGGGCGTGGCCACCGAGCCTCCTCGCTGTGGGATCCTGGCCCCCGGCCACTAGGCCATCACGCGCTCAATTAACCAGGATATCGCCTGCAGGGTCTCAGGGGCCGCGTGCTGGGGGCCAGGCAGGCCTTCCTGCTTGTGTGGTTCGTGGCCCACAGGCCGTTCCTGCCCCTGAGAGCTTAACGCCAAGTGTTGCGGAGACACCCAGGAGCGCAGGGGCACCAGCGGACCGGGCCGTCAGCGTCTCTCACGCTGCCTGTATGCCTAGGGGCCCCCCGCGTGTCCCAAGCCTGAGTCTCCTCCCCTCTGGCACATGGGGGCTGCGAGTGGGTTAAGTAGGTCGCCCCGACATTCATGTCCACCCGGAACCTTCGCGTGTGACCTTATTTGGAGTAGCGTCTCTGCAGGGTAATCAGGGTAAGAATGGAGAGGAGGTCCTCCTGGAAGAGAGGGGACCCTAAATCCAGTGACTGGTGTCCTTGTATAAGAGACAGAGAAGGACACGCAGAGACGTACAGAGAAAAGCCAGCCCTGTGAGTTCAGGGGCCGAGATAGCAGTGATGTGGATGTTAGCCCAGGATGCCTGCAGCCCCCAGAAACTGGCGATGAAGGGAAGCATCCCCCCTCACCGCCCCAGAGCCTTTGGGGGTTTCTGGTCTGCAGACTGGGGGAGAGTCAATGTCTGCTGCAGAGGCCGCAGCTGTGGGGCTGGGTCCCCAGGGCCCGGGCACAGGCTGGGAGGTGCTGGGTGGGGGTGCTTGCGGGCCAGCCACGTGGGGCCGCAGACGGACCCGGCTCTCCCGGGACCCTCCCCGACTGCCTTTGCAAAGCCGCTTTCCCGGACACCCAGGAACAGGTGTGTCTCTGGAGTGGGGTGGCAGTCTATTTCAGTGTTTTGGGCAGGGCTCGGCCCGGCCCTCTTCGGGCATGAGGGCGGCAGCTGCCTCGTGACCCTCTGGCGTGTCCCCCGAGGGCCGTGCTGGCCGCAGAGGCTCCAGCCCTCGGCCAGCTGCCGCCCGCCCGTGGCCTCACGGGTGCCGGCCGGGCTCGCGGAGATCACAGTCCATGGGGATGCCCGGAGGAGGGACAGGTAAGGCCCACGGTGCCCTTACCACTCTGACCACTGGCCCGGGAGGAAGGCTTCTGTTCTGACCAGAAGCCTCCATCCAGTCCCCCCAGGAAGCCCGGGGTCCAACCCAAGGGGAGGCAGCGTGAGCTCTGCCATGTATGAAGGCAGATGGCGGCCAGAGCTGACGCATGCCCACTTCATGCCCGGCCTTGGAGACTCTCCTCTGGACTCTTGATGTGACCCATTTTACAGATGAGGAAGCTGAGGCTCAGGGAAGGGGAAGGTTTGGGCAGGTTCATCGCGGCGGGCGTTGCTGTCGGGCTCCTACTCTGGGTTGAGCCTCTGTGCCTTCCCGCCCCTGCCCTTTGCTTGTTTCCTAGAGATTCTCAGTCTTCAACCAAGGGTGACTTTGCTCCCAGGGGAGGGTGGGGGGCGTTTGGCCCTGCCTGGAGCCACTTCTGATGGTCTCAGCTTGGCTGAGGAGGGGGTGCCACAGGCCCCTGGGGGGGCTGTTGAGACCAGAGACGCCGCTCACCACCCCGTGGCACATGGGGCGGGCCCACAGAAGCGTGGTCCAGCCCAGAGTGTCGGCTGGGCCTGAGGCCGGGAAACCGGCCTTAAGAGATATCGTCATGACTCTGGTCCTTCTGCTGTTGATGTGGAGAGCAGGGCCCATCAAGGTAGAAAGAAACGCTAAGGAGCTTCCAATCTATTCCAACCCCACCTCAGACGAGGTGGCGTGTGGCGGGGATGGCAGATGATGGGATGAAAGCTCCGGGGCAGGGGGAGGGGCTGGAGGAGGAGACGGGGTATGTGGGGGGGGGGCGCAGGGGAGCGAGCCTGGACCCCGGAGCAGAGAGGTGGGGTGCAGCAGGGAGAGCCTCTGAGAGCCGAGGTGTGCGGGGCGGGGGGGCTCCGGCCAGTGTCCAGCCTCCATCCTGAAGTGCTCCCAGCTTGGTCCTCAGGGCGCCGTCCTGGCATGAGGCTCAGTGCCCAGCAGACCCTGCCTCAGCCAGACCCTCTGTCCCAGCTGTGGCATCTGTCCAGAGGCGGGATCTGGGACCCCTCGTCCGTGTGTCCCCACCAGCATTCTGCAGGCTCAGGGGGGTTTATGCCGGAAGCAGCCCCTGGGGTGCCGGGTGAGCGGCGGCAAAGGTTTGAAGCCGGACCTGCCTCTGGCCTGACCCCACTGTGGGCCTGGTCTGGGCACTGTCTTGCTCCAGGGTGGGGGGGTTGCTCCAGACCCCCTCTGTAACATGGGGGTGTTTACAGTTCTTCCCTCCCATGGTGCTCTGAACCCACGGTGCCCTGAACCCTCCTAGCAGACTCTCCACGTTTGTCCCCCCAAATGTGTAGCTGTGGGTGCCCCTGCCTCCCCGGGCTGGCTGGACGCAGCCCCACGTGGAGGTCTCACTCCTGGCCTTAGAGCTCCCGCTGGCTGGGGGTCAGATAACATCCCCTGACCTGCCGTGTGTACTGGATTGTTCTGAAAACACCGGCGGATTCCAGGAGCTGAGCCATGTGACGATGTTCAGTTCTCAGATGGAATTTCCATGCCGGCGGCTGGGCGGGTCTCTCCACTCAGCTGAGAACTTGGTGTCCTTCATGCCCTGCTCTCAGCGGACGATGGGCAAAACAATCGTGATATTAAAAACTGCACAAACCCAGTGAGATAAGCCCTGTTGTTCCCGACTCACAGATGAAGAAACAGCATCTTGTGATAAAAGTACCAGGGAGGGAGACATGACTCTATTTATGTAAAATTATAATAAGAGCTAAAAGCTAAAGAACTGTAGAACTTTTAGAAGAAAATATTATATCAGCATAAGGATTTTTGATCTTGGGGGTTTCTTAGAAATGACACTAAGCACACAGCAGGAAGACATAGATATGTTGGATTTATTTCTTCAGAATGAAGCAGTCTTACGCTGCGAGGAGCATTAAGAAGCAAATGAGAACACCAGTCACAGAACAGGAGACGATATCTGCCAATCATGTATCAGAGGATGGGCTTGTGTCTAGAATATGTGTGTGCGTGCATGCTGACTCGCTCCAGTCGTGTCCAACTCTTTGCGGCCCTATGAAGTGTAGCCCGCCAGGCGCCTCTGTCCATGGGATTCTCTAGGCAACAGTACTGGAGTGGGTAGCCATGCCCTCCTCCGGGGGTCTTCCCGACCCAGGGATGGAACTCGCATTTCTTACGTCTCCTGCACTGGCAGGCAGGTTCTTTACCCCTAGCGCCACCTGGGACGCCCGTCTAGAACATATAAACTCTTATAACTCAATCAGAAAAGCCCCATTCAAGGAACAAAAGATCTGAATAGACGTTTTCCCAAAGAATATATACAGGTAGTGAACAAGCTCGTGAAAAGGTGTTCAGCATCGGGGGCTATCAGCAGATGCAGACCCAGGCCACAGCGAGACGCATCTCGCGCCCATCAGAGCCAGTGCGCGCTCGGTCGCGTCTGACTCTGCGACCCCGTGGGCTGTAGCCCAGCAGGCTCCTCTGCCCAGGGGATTCTCCAGGCAGGAAGACTGGAGT
This sequence comes from Capricornis sumatraensis, assembly GCF_032405125.1. Lineage (NCBI taxonomy): Eukaryota > Metazoa > Chordata > Mammalia > Artiodactyla > Bovidae > Capricornis > Capricornis sumatraensis. The sequence goes on along the minus strand of NC_091075.1, from coordinate 116,550,267 downwards.
GGGTTGCCATGCCCTCCTCCTCCAGTCCCTGCCATCTTCCCGACCCAGGGAGTGGACCCGTGTCTCTTGCGTCTCCTGCTTTGGCCGGTGGATTCTTTACCACGGCGCCACCTGGGACGCCCACTAGGCTGACCGTGACGAGAAGGGCCAGTGGTGACAGGTGCTGACGAGGACGTGGAGAAGCTGCCGGCGGGAGGGTGAAGTGATGCAGCCACTTAGGGGAGCAGCCCGGCAGTTCCTCACACGGTTAGACGCAGAGTTACCGTGTGACCCGCAAGAAAGGGGGCGTCCACACAAAAGGGCCTGTGCCGGAGCGCCCAGAGCAGAAGCTGTAACAGCCACAAGGTGGAAACCACCCCGGAGTCTGGGGGTGTCCTGTAGCGGACAATTATTTGGACAAAAAGAGTTATGGCACGCTGACCCCTGCTACAGCGTGGATGAACCTTGAAAGCCTTAACCTGAGTAAAGGAAGCCAGACACAATGTCCAGAGTAGATGAATCCGTTACAGAGACGGAAAGGTCATTGGTTGCGGGGGCGGGGGGGCGGGGATGGGGAGGGATGGTGATGGGTGAAAGTGAAGTCACTCAGTCGTGTCCGACTCTCTGCGACCCCATGGATTGTGGCCCGCCAGGCTTCTCCATCCATGGGTTTTTTTCAGGCAAGAGTACTGGAGTGGGTTGCCATTTCCTTCTCCAGGGGTCCTTCCTGACCCAGGGATCAAACCCGGGTCTCCCGCATTGCAGGCAGAGGCTTTACTTTTCAGAGGGATGGAAATATTCTAAAGTTGATCATGGTGGTGGGCGCACGTCTATAAACATACAACCATCCGGACCCCCAGTTCTAACAAGACACACACACACAGGACACACTTCCCCTGCCATCACCCTCCTTGGACCGGCGGGTTAGGTGGAGAACACGCAAAAAAGGCAGAAGGTTAAAGGAAGTGGGGAGGGCGGGGAAGCCAGAAGAAACGGAAGACCAGGCTGGTCACACAGAGACCTGGGCTCGAATCCCTCCCCTGCCGGTTACAAGCTGTGGGATCTCAGCCAGTTGCTGAGCCTCGGAGCCTCGGTTTCCCCGGCTGCTGTGGGAGGTGATCGTGTGTCTTGAGCCAGTTGGCGTGCAGAGCCCACAGCCAGGCAGAAAGGAGAGTCGTGGGTATTTCTGGGTGGCCGCTGGGGACAGAGCCTGCCCTCGGAAGTCGCAGGCCAGCTGCTGTCCCTGCTACCCTCCCCCAGCCCTGGCCGCCTCTCCGAGGAAAGAGAGGAGATTGGAGCTCCTGCAGGACCACCCAGCGGATACTAGACAACCCATCCCTCCCTGCTCCGTCCACAGACTCCCGCCAGGGGCCAGGCAGCACCGAAGCCGGTGGGCGGGGTGTCTGACTTGGGTGAGGATCGTCCAGCTCAGATTTTCAGACCCCAGCTGAGACCCCTTCCTTAGCAACACAGATCACTAAGTAGGCTCTTAAGGTCTACCTTTTGTGGAGAAAACGCGAGGGTTGTAGGGCTGGCCTTCCCTGTAGGTCTGGAATCCTGTGCACATCCGTGGACAGAGGGGCAGTGGCCCCGAGGAGCAGGTTGGAGGAATTTTAAATTGAACGTTGCTATGGGTTTTGCATGCTTCGGTCACGGGAAGCTGCTTCGTGACTTGGGGGAAGAGGATCTTTGTCTGCCAGGCAAGCATCTGGGGGGCAATTATGGAGCCACGAGGCCGGGCACTGGAGGAGGGTCAGACTGGGGTCTTCAGACTCCAAGAAAGGGCTGCTGGCCCTCAGGAGGACGCAGAGAGCCTGGACTCCAGGCTCAAGTGAAGGAGGGCCCTTCCACCACAGGAGATGGGGCTGGGCTCCAGTGCAGGTGAAACAGATGCTTTTGACAAACGATGTGAGCTTGCAGCCCTCAGGTTGCTCAGAGTCCATGAAAATAGCCGCGGACAGGAAGGTTTGCCAAGCTGGGGCACCCCGGGAAGATTCCACACAGCGAGTTAGGTCCAAGGTGGACCCATCTCCCCCAGAGCTGGCCCCTTCCCTGCCCTCCACCCCTCAGCTGTCTGCTCTCCCCCCCAGCCCCACGCAGCGTGCCACAGAGGGGAGAGCAAGACCCAGAGAGACAGGGCTTCTAGTTCCGGCCTGGAAGCTGCTTCCGTCCTTGGAACCTGTTTGTCCATCTCAGAATGGTCAAGAGAGGATGTTCCCTGATGTGCAGAATGAACAGGATAATTGGACCTTAAGTGATGGGTTGGCAGCAGGCTCTGGACAATGGACAGTGTCCTCCTGGGAGAGGGGTCAGGAGGAGAGGCAGGGTGCCGGGTGTGGTGACCTCAGACGCCCACGCCATCCTTGCTGGGTTCAAAGCCAAGGGCTCTTCTGGGCCACTGAGACTCGCTGATGGTGAGCTGAGGGGCAGCTGGGTCCCCGCCAGGCGGGTGGTATCTCCAGGCCAAGGCTGCAGCCCCATCTCCAGGGACCTGGGCAGGAGAGGGGGCAGCTTCTGACTCTGAGCGGGCCCGCATGCACAAGGGGCCTGTCGGCCAGCCCTCCAGCTGGCTGCGCCCCCCCCACTCTGCCTGGAGAGTGAGGGTCCCTGGCAGGATTAGCACAGCCCTCACAGACCCTCAGGCTTCCCAGGTGGCCCAGTGGGTAAAGAATCCACCTGCAATGCCGGAGATGCAGACAGATCTGAGTTCGATCCCTGGGTCGGGAAGATCCCCTGGAGGAGAGCATGGCAACCCACTCCAGTATTCTCGCCTGGAGAATCCCGCGGACAGAGGAGCCTGGCGGGCCACAGTCCACGGGGGTCACAGAGTCAGACGTGACTGCAGCGGCTGAGCACGCACGCAGCACGCATGGAGCCGCCCGGTGGGAGCTGACAGCTGGGGCTCGGGGTCCTGCAGGCCTGGGCTCCAGTGTCCGTGGTGCCGTGTGCCCACTCCCGGCTGTGACCCAGGTCACTGGTGGGAATTGCTCCGCGCCGTGTCTGGCGGATAGTCCAGGCCCAGGAGCTGAAAGCTGATGTCGTCACTCAGACTGTTAATTCTCACCCCTGTGGGGCGCTGTTCTGTGCTCTGAGTCACCAAACACATCCCCCCATTTCCCATCATACGTCAGAAATACTCATGGGGCACCTGCTGTGTGCTGGGCCTGAGCCTTACGCCGAAGACCGAGACGAGGTCCCAGGCTGTCCCAGTGGTGGCCGCCTGGCCCACCCGAGGTGACATGAGGGACAAGCCATGGCCCTGCCTGGGAGTCCAGGGACCCAAGCCCTGGCCCCGGCCTGGCCTCAGACCTTCCCTCTGCTTTCCCCTGTGTTGGGGCGGGGATGGGCCCAGATGCCCACCTAAGCCCTGACCTTCCGGAATGCCACCCGTGAGATACTTAGATGCCTTGCTGGTCAGGAAGGGCAGCTCTTCCGGCGATGAAATAACATCCTCCAGGGACGTGGGTGGCTGGGCAGCCTGGACCAGCTGCTCGAAGCTTCAGGAGTCTGTGAACTGCCAGAAGCTGGAGCCGAAGGTGGCTGGGCGCCCCCCGTGGGCGGCCTGAGCTTCCAGGGGTGGGGGTGCTCACTGCTGTGTTCTCCCCGCTTCTACCTCCAAAGGGAACGCCTCTGCCAGCAGACACCACTCCTGCAAAGCCCCTAACACATGCCAGCCTGTAGAAGCCCGGCCTGGGGCAGCGTGACCATCCCTCTGTGCAGAGGAAGACAGGCTCTGGGGGCAGCGGAGTGGCGAGTCCCCAGCCCTGCCTCCCGCTCCGGGAGGGTTGGTTTCCAGGGGCCATGGGAACGAATCCCACAGACATTTCTTCTCAGACGGCTCTGGAGGCCAGGGGCCTGAAATCACCCTGTCCCCGGCACGGGCTCCTTCTGAGGTCTGTGGGGACTGGGCCTTTCTTGGCCTGCCGATGGCGGTCTCCTCCCTGTGTCTCCACTCCTCGAACCTCTGTGCGTCTCTGCCCCAGTTTCCTGTTTATAAGGACACAGTCGTATTGGAGACAGACCGAGAGGCCTCGCTGTAACTTGCGTGCCTCTCTCCAGGACCCAGTCACGTTCTGAGGAGCTGAAGGCCAGGGCTCCGACGTGAGGGGGATTCGGTTCCATCTGCCATGGACGGGTTCCCTTGTGTGGCCTCCCATTATCCTTGCCGGCTGGGAATCCATGGAGGCTCCTCTTTCCAGGCACGGGGGGGTCGTCGCATGGGTGGTGGGGTCGTCATGTGGGTGGGGGGCCATCTCGTGGGCAGGGGGGTCATCGTGTGGGTGGGGGCGTCGTCATGTGGGTGGAGGTCATCACATGGGCTGGGGGGTCATCGTGTGTGTGTGGGGCGGTCCCTGCATGAAGCAGGAATCTGGGGTTTCTCCGCTTAAACTCTGCCTGAGTTCTGCCCTTGGTCGCTGGGGCTAGGACAGCTGGCCTGTAGTCCTAACCTGGCATCTCCCTGGCTGAGCAGCTGGGCCCAGGCGCCTGGGGGATTTTGGTGTGCCATCTGTGTGGGAACTGGCTAGGGTGGCCCTGGTTGAATTTGGAGCAGGCAGAGCCTGTTTCTGGAACCAGACCGGGAAGGTGATGAACTCGTCCTAGGGCAGAGAAATCACACCAGTCCATCCTAAAGGAAATCAACCCTGAATATTTATTGAAGGACTGATACTGAAGCTGAAACTCCAATACTTTGGCCGCCTGATGCGAAGAGCTGACTCACTGGAAAAGAGCCTGATGCTGGGAAAGATTGAGGGCAGGAAGAGAAGGGGACGACAGAGGATGAGATGGTTGGATGGCATCACCGACTCGATGGACATGAGTTTGAGTAAACTCCGAGAGTTGGTGATGGACAGGGAGGCCTGGCGTGCTGCAGTCCATGGGGTTGCAAAGAGTCAGACACGACTGAGCGACTGAACTGAGAGTACCAGGAGAGAGGGAGACCTGGGGTTGAACTCTAGCTCCACCCCTCTGGCTGTGTGGCTTTGGGCTGGTTATTGACCTTCCGGAGCTCAGTTTCTAGCTCTGCCAAATGCGTGTAATGATATCCACCTTGCCGGGTGGTTGTGACGACTCCAGTCAAGGTCACACCAGACTCTGGGCACTTCCTTTCCTGGGTCAAAAAGGCCAGCACCTGTGGGACTTAGGCTGTGGAGGAGGTGACCTTACCGTCTCCGGAGCAGACCTCAGGTGGGGCAGGCGCAGGGGTGGGGGGCGGGGCTTGTACAGACGTGGGGCGGGGCTGCCTGGGCTGGAGGTTGGCGTGGTGTTCTGGTTTTCCAAGGCTGGGTAACTAACCACCCAAACCTTCACGGCATCAGATAGGTGTTCTGTGACACTCACGGTTCCGAGGAGCAGAGATTCAGAAAGGGCTCCGTGGGGATGTTGCATCTGTCTTCCACAGCATCTGTGATTTCAGCTGGAAAGCAAGAAAGCCTGGGGTGACTCAAGCCCTGGGGACTGGCGTTTCTGGAGGCGCCCCGACTCGCAAGTCTGGGGGATGTGTGGGGTGGTCTGGGCTTCCTCACACCCTGGCCGCTGGGCTCCCGGACTTGGCAACCTAGGAAGCTGGGCAGAGGTCTGCGGCACTGTGACTTGGGTCGGGGCAGCGGCAAAGGTCCACCCCGGTCCCAGGGAGGGTCTCAGAGCTCGCTGCTGAGCAGGAGGAGGGTCAAAGCCAAGTGTGGAGAGGAGCCTGCACGTGGGACTGGTGTCCAGCCGTCTTTACGTGTCCAGTCAGACACGTGATCAGACACTTGTGCTGAAGCCCCGGGTCCAGTCCTGAGACCCCAGGCGGAGCTGCGCTCATCACTGGCCTCCAGGAGCTGCTGTCTGGCCGCAGGGCTGTTCCTGGGCTCAGCTGAGGACAGGGGGCTGCAGAGGGGTCACAGAGACCATGCTTGTTGGGAATCTAAGAGGATACACAGCTTCACATGGCGGTGGCACCCCAGCGGGTCCCTGCCGTTCACTTGTGAAATTATAGACACAGGCCTGGGGACGGGTCTCAGGATGAACATTCCTGTGCCCGGGGGTCAGCATCAGTGCGGTGAGCTTCCTGCAAGGGGTTTCCATGTGTGTCTCCACCTCCGTGCCCTTGGGTGTAAGCTCCTCAGGGTGGGGAACCGTGTCTTCCTTGGCCCTGTGCCAGCAGGAGCTCGGCGAGGAGCCAGTACCACCGTGGCTTCGCCGAGGACGGATGCATGACGTGTCTGCAGAGGCTTCAGGCCTGGCAGTGCGGAGACCCGTGCAGCCAGCTCACTGGGCTCAGGCTGCCCACAGCCTTGGCGAGACGGGCCGGATCAGAGGGCTGTGTCCTGGTTCCCGGTTTCGTTCGCAGCCAGCCCTTAAGGGGGTTAAGACGGGGAGTGACTGCAGGCGCTTTGCTTTGATTTACCAACGTTTAACAGTAGGAGAGGCCCAGGCCTGTTCCTGAACCCGACGGCCCGTAAAGAGTATCCTGAGGGCAGGGGAGGCAGACGCCCTGAGGGCTCCGTGCCGTCAACTCCCTGCTTAGAAAGCCGGTCGAAACCAGCCCCCGTGCTGGAGGCTGTACTAGCTGCAGGATGCCCGTGGCCGCCCGGTGTGAGTGCCGTCGCCCAGCTGGGCCTGGCCGGGCGCCCCTTGCTCTGTCTGCACTGGTTCCTGGCCCTAGGGAGCGGCACTTCTCAGACCCGGCCCCTGGCCCAGGAGGAGAGCGTGGTGACGTGTGCTTGCTGCTGACCTGAAGGTGCCTGTGCAGCGTGCGTCACCTCCTCCTGGAAGCCCTCCCTGACTGCACACAGGTCCACCTCCCCGCAGCACCTGCCCACGGCCCCGTAGCCTCCCTTGGTCCTTCTGTGCTCATTGTCATCTTTAGAAAAGCCAGAGAGGGGAGGTGAGAACTCGGCACCTGGGACCCGCTCTGAGTGCATCAGAGCCCCAGGAGAGGCTGTGACGCACGGTCGTATAAAGCTTATTCAGTGTTAAAGCAGACTTATAAAGTGTGGAGACTCCACGCCAGCTGTTGGTGTGACACAGAGAGCAAGATGGAGAGGGCTACAGAACCCTCTCACTGATGGAGCATGGGTTCCCCTCGGGTTTCCTGAGGATGCAGGGACTCTATGTCCCATTAGCGAAGTGGATTGACCCCGAGAGCAAAGGCTGGAAAATAAGCTGAACAAGGGCTGTTGGTCCTTGGCCAAGCCAGCCGTGCCTGCTCGGGGGTCCAGTGTTAGCCGGACCCTTGGGGAAGGGACAGGACCATATGTAGAGGCTTTGAAGCTGAGCAGATTGAGTGGAGATAAACAGTTGAAAAAGTCCCCGATGACTGCAGAACGCCGTGTGCTTTGCTGTCTGGAGCGGGAGGGGTGAGATGAGTCCCTGGAACAAGAGAGGCACCTGCCCCCCACCCCCACTTGCTGGGCCCTGCGTGTGCCCTCTCCTGCCACCTGCCACACCTGTGCCTGGCCAGTTTGCACACCCGCCTCCCTGAATGCCCACCGGCTCCTCTGTTCCTGTTTGGTGAACAAGCCAGTGCATGACGGACTTGCAGAGCGGCAGGCGGCGAAGGGGATGCTGGTATTGGGCGCCGGAGCAGCAGGGACCCTGGCCGAGTCCCTAATCCAGCCACGTGGCTTTGGGAGAGTCCCCAGGCATCTCTGAACCTCTGTGTGTACTCAATCAGTGGTGTCCAACTCTGCACCCCTCATGAACTGTAACCCACCAGGCTCCTCTATCCTTGGATTCTCCAGGCCAGAATACTGGAGTGGGTGGCCATTCCCTTCTCCAGGGGGATCACCCCGACCCAGGGATGGAACCCAGGTCTCCTACATTGCAGGTGGATTCTTTACTGTCTGAGCCACCAGGGAAGCCTCCATATTGTCACCTATAAAATGGGGGTGACAGGCCGTTTCCGTGGGGGTGTGTGTGATATGGGTCAAGTGAGGGCCGGGACTGGGTCTGTTTTGCTCCTGTGGGACCCGGGCGCATAGCAGGTCTCAGACGTTTGTTGGGTGGGTGCATGAATGGTGAACAGGGAGGAGAGCTTTGCTGGCTGGAGTCGGGAGTTGCTCACACTTAGCACCCTGCAGCCCTGCCGCCAGCATGGCGTCGCGGCGACCTGCGGTGCTTTCCACGGTTAGGGTGCCAGGCGGGGTCAGGGAAAGATGCAGGGAAGATGGAAGGCGGGAGGAGACAACAGAGGACGAGACGGTTGGATGGCACCACCGACTCGATGGACATGAATTTGAGTGAGCTCCAGGAGTTGGTGATGGGCAGGGAGGCCTGGCGTGCTGCAGTCCATGGGGTCGCAAAGAGTTGGACACAACTGAGCAACTGAACTGAACTGAAGGGTCAGGGTAGATGCTCTGAGGCAGGAGGAGGCCAGCCCGCCATGGTCCTGCACAGCAAGGATCCCGCAGAGAGGAGGCAGTGGACACGTGTTCAGGTGGCATCTCAGCAGCTCCCAGGTCCCGTGATGGGAACGCATGGCACATTTGCTCACGAGCCTTGAATGAGGCCAGGCTGGTGAATTTCTCTGAACAAAGTGGGAGATCGCCCCCAGGCAGGTCTGCTAAGGGAGTGAAGTGGAGAACCGAACGTTTGGTGGGTACACCAGCCGGAAGGGAAATCTACAGGCCCCCGGATGCTCTTGCCCAGTGTCCTGGGGGACCCGCACTGTGGTGGACATGAGCTGAGAGGTTGACATCAACCTTGGCAGCAGCGCTTGTGGGGTTCAGCCGCCAGGACTGCTCCCCGCGTCGAGCTCCAGCAAGCTTCCGTGCTGGGTCTGGATGGATCCCATTTGGATGGAAGACAAAGCCAGGACAGGCTGTTGATGAGGCTTTGGGGTGAGCAAAGGTGTGGCCCCCAGGAGCTCCAGGTCCCCTTCTCCCATCCCAAAGCCTCTGCCCTCCCCACCCCGAGTGACTGGTTTCCCCCGAGACCCTGGAGAACTCAGCCGGCAGCTGTTGGTCGGCAACACCTGTCAGTCATCACCTCCGAGCTCTCTCCACTTCACCTGATTCTGAACGGTGCCTCCTGAGAGCAGGCTCCACATCACAGATGCAAGCGCTGTGCCTTCTTGGAACTCAGCCAGCCCTCAAGGTCACACAGCTGCCCCCTGCATGGTGGGCCCAAGGCCAGCCTTGCCAGCTGCTGTCCTGGCCTGGCTCCTCCTGGCCTCGGACCTGGTTGGTGGATCAGAATTGTACCCAGAGGGATCACAAGAGAGGGGTCACAGCAACCGCCGGGTCAGAGCCGGGAAGCCACGTGCCTCCACTTTGAACGCGAGTTCCGTGTTGATGTTACTGGTAATTGCTCTCTTATTCCCAGCAAGGCTTCCCTGTGCTGGGATTTCATTATCACGGTGGGGATTAAGTGGTCACAGCCCCGTGGGATTGATCCTTACCACTTGACTTTCTGTTTCGTGTTAGTATCGCAGTTAGGGACTTGTTAAATCAAATGCTAGAGCCAATCTGGAAATTGTAGCGAAATGAACCTGCTGGTTTGGGGTTAGGTCTGGAGTGTGGTGGTTCCCGCGCTCTTTCAATTTTTTTTTTTTTAATAGGGTTTATTTCTTAGAGCAGTTTCCAGTTTACAGGGAAGTTGAACAGCAAGCAGGGGGTTCCCATATGCACTCTCCCCCAAATCCCCAGTCTCTCCTGTTAACATCTTGCGTGTTACACTTGCTGTGACCTGTGTGTGCTGTATTTGTTAAGATGGGTGAACTAGTTCTGATACGTTATTATATAAAGCCCGCAGTTTGCGTCAGCTGTTGCTCTGGGTGGTGTTTGTTGTGTGTTCTCTGGGTTTGGATGAACGTATAATAATATATGGGCTTCCCTGGTCACTCAACTGGTAAAGAATCTGCCTGCAATGCAGGAGACTCCGGTTCGATTCCTGGGTCAGGAAGATCCCCTGGAGAAGGGATAGGCTACCCACTCCTGTATTCTTGGGCTTCCCTAGTGGCTCAGCTGGTAAAGAATCTGTCTGCAGTGCAGGAGACCTGGGTTCAATCCCTGGATTGGGAAGATCCCCTGGAGAAGGGCATGGCTACCCACTCCAGTATTCTGGCCTGGAGAATTTCACACACTACAGTTCACAGGGTCACAGAGAGTCAGACACGAGTGAGCGCCGGAGCCCAGCAGAGCGTAGTGATGCATGTCTACCACCGTGAGATCACACAGAACTGTTTCGCGTGAAATCCCCTGAGCCCCGCCTGCTCATCCCTCCCCGCCCCCGGGCCCTGATGCCCGCTGCTCTTTCACTGTCTGCGTGGTCTTGCCTTTCTTGATGAAGTCGTGGGGTCAGTCGTGCAGCGCGTAGCCTTTCCAGACCGGCTTCTGTGACTCAGTAACAAGTACCTGAGGCCCCTCCAGGCCTTTTCATGGCTTCATAGCTCATCCCAAGAGTTCTTTACGCGACGAGGTCTGGCCCACACTGCCCCCTCCCCATCTAAGGGTCCTGAGTCCTGCCACGCAGGGGGTCCTGAGTCCCTCTTGCTGTGTCCACGTGCCAGCCGGGTGCCTCCCCCGGCCTCAGTCCACTCACTGGGCGGCAGGAGCCGTGCCCATGGGCCTCGCTCTGCAGGCTTCTGTGAGCACTGGTCCTGTTTGCAAAGCACCTGGCCTGTGCAGTTGCACGAGGTCCGAGGACTGAGTCCACCTCGAGGGGTAAGAAGTCCCAAACCTCAGATCCGCAGGATCCTCAGGCTGGGACCCCAGGGACGAGCAGGCAGATGCGGGCTGGAGGGGACACCTGAGCAGGGGTACCCACGCCGACAGGCCCCCTCTGGGCAGTGTCTACCTCCCGCCACCAGGGGGCAGCACCCTGCGCTCACCCAGCCACCCAGAGCCCCCAGGCAGCCTGGCTGGTGCTCTCACAAAACGATCCTCTTAGAGCAGCTTTCACCCCAGGTCAAGTATGTGTCCATTAACCAGGAAACTGTTCGTGCCAGGCTGTGAGTTCTTGCGAATGACAGCGGCTGCTGTGAAGCCAGGAGGGGAAGGGGACGACAGATGAGATGGCTGGATGGCATCACCGACTCGATGGACATGAGTTTGAGCAAACTCCGGGAGTTGGTGATGGACAGGGAGGCCTGGCGTGCTGCAGTCCGTGGGGTCACAAAGAGTCGGACAGGACTGAGCGACTGAGCTGAGCTGAGCTGCTGTGCATTGATCTCTTATGGTTTTTGCGGGACTCTGGGCTGCTCGGTGTGCAAGCCTTTCTGCCTGAGGTCCCAGCCAGCCCTGGGGCAGGTGCTGGGAGCAGAGGGCAGATGGACAAACACCTGGATGGCTGGGAGTTCCAGGTCACTGCCTGCTGGAGGTGAGGCTGGGCTGTACCCAGGTCTGCCACCGCCCCCGCCCCTGATGGTCACTGCCTGCTGGAGGTGAGGCTGGGCTGTACCCAGGTCTGCCACCGCCCCCGCCCCTGACGGTCACTGCCTGCTGGAGGTGAGGCTGGGCTGTACCCAGGTCGTCCCCCCGACCCCGCCCCTGACGGTCACTGCCTGCTGGACGTGAGGCTGGGCTGTACCCAGGTCTGCCACCGCCCCCGCCCCTGACGGTCACTGCCTGCTGGACGTGAGGCTGGGCTGTACCCAGGTCGTCCCCCCGCCCCCGCCCCTGACGGTCACTGCCTGCTGGACGTGAGGCTGGGCTGTACCCAGGTCTGCCACCCCCCCTCACCTGCCCCTTACACTGATCCATCCCACACAGGTGCTGGTGTGAGACCTTGCGTGTCCACTTATGGAGCCACAAGGCACACCGTCCTTTGTATGCTTAGTGGGTGAGAAGACAACATTCGTGCCGCCACCAACCCTCCCCCAAATCTTGATTTAGCCTCGGATGCGGACGGGGTGACTCGGAACCCTCTCAGCCCCACGTGAGTCCCAGGCAGCCCCGGGGCGGTGTACAGCCGGGAGTTGGCTCTGCCTGAGGTTTCAGTCCTCAGGCCCAGTGGGGAATCTTGAATTCCAGCCCAGGACCCCACCCCCCAGCAGTTTTATTAAGTACTGGATGAGGGGTTTCTGTGATGATCGTATAGGAAAAGAGAGCGAGGGGCAAGCCTGCTGCTGACGCTTACACCAGGGAAGTGTCCCCACGGCACCCAGGATGGCCGGCGGGGCTCCGCAGCCCTCGCCAGACTCCGTACCGTCCAGTGTGCTGTTTGGTCCTGACCCATCTGAAACCTCGAGGCGGTCCTTAAAGCTGGGCCTGGGGTACTGGGGGTGATGCCAGGGTACTTGTTTGTGACAATGATCTCCTTTCCTGCACCTGCTTGTCCAGACAGGGTGACTTTTTAAAATATGAAAGTGAAAGGTGAAAGTGAAGTCGCTCAGTCGTGGCCGGCTCTGCGCTCTGTCCGTGGGATTCTCCAGGCAAGAGTTCTGGAGTGGGTTGCCATTTCCTTCTCCAGGAGAACTTCCCGACCCAGGGATTGAACCCGGGTCTCCCGCATTGCAGGCAAATGCTTTACCATCTGAGCACCAGGGCAGTCCTGGTGTACATGTATAGTTTTAAAAATAGATGTGCCTATAATTTGCTCATTTATTTACTTGTGGCTGTGCCGGCTCTTCCTTGCGGTGCGCGATTTCCTCTCTAGTTGCGGCGAGCAGGGCTCTTCTCTAGTGGCGGCGCGTGGGTCTCTCCTTGTGGCTTCTCTCGCGGCAGGGTATGGGCTCTAGGGTGCCCAGGCTCAGTAGCTGCATCTCCGGGCCCTTGAGCACAGACCCAGGTGTCGAGGCACACAGGCTTAGTTGCTCCGCGGCAAGTGGGATCTTCCGGGACCAGGGATTGAACCTGTGTCCCCTGCGTGGGCAGGAGGATTCTTTGCCACTGAGCTATCAGGGAAGCCCCAGGATGGCTTTGGCCCCAGACAGCTCCTACCCTGGGGGTCTTCAGAGCCTCCTCCTGGTAGGCCTGGTGTCCCCTGCATGGCCCGGCCCTCACCACGGGAGGGAGGAGGGAGCTCTGCACTGCGGATCTGCGGATCCACGCTGGGGACTGTGGGGAAAGGGGACCTGGAGGCTGGGGGGGCAGGCTGGAGGCTGGATGGGGAAACGTCCTCTGTGTGACATCCGCCTCCTCCATCTTTACAAGAGTGAGGAGAACTTCTGTGCCTGGCACTCTGTCAGGGATGGTGTTGAGCAGCGTCTCAGTGTACCTGTGTGTATCTGTATCTGTGTGTGCGTGTTGTACACGTGTATATTGTACTTATATATGTGTGTATATATGTGTGTGTCCTTGCGCGTGTGGATGTATACTTGTGTGTCTCTTTGTATGTATGTCTGTGTGTGAATGTGTGTGTGTGTCTGTCTGTCCACGTGTGTGCGAATGTATACTTGTGTGTCTCTGTGTGTCTTTCCGTGTGTGTGTGTGTATATTTGTGTGTCTCTGTGTGTCTCTGTATGTGTGTGTCCATGTGTGTGTGTGTATTTGTGTGTCTCTATGTGTATGTGTGTGTGTCTGTGTGTGTATTTGTCTTGTCTGTCCGTGTGTGTGAATGTATGCTTGTGTGTTTGTGTTTGTGTGTGTATGTGTGTATGTTTATCTGTCCGTGTGTGTGAATGTACGCTTGTGTCTGTGTGTGTCTGTCTGTGTGTGTGTCTGTCCATGTGTGTGTGAGTGTATACTTGTGTGTCTCTCCGTGTCTGTATGTGTGTGTGTCTGTCCATGTGTGTGTGAGTGTGTATTTGTGTGTCTCTGTGTGTCTGTATGTGTGTGTCCATGTGTGTGTGAGTGTGTATTTGTGTGTCTCTGTGTGTCTGTGTGTCTGTGTGTGTATTTGTCTTGTCTGTCCGTGTGTGTGAATGTATGCTTGTGTGTTTGTGTTTGTGTGTGTATGTGTATGTTTATCTGTCCGTGTGTGTGAATGTACTCTTGTGTGTCTGTGTGTGTCTGTCCATGTGTGTGTGAGTGTGTATTTGTGTGTCTCTGTGTGTCTGTATGTGTGTGTCCATGTCTGTGTGTATTTGTGTGTCTCTGTGTGTATGTGTGTGTGTCTGTGTGTGTATTTGTCTTGTCTGTCCGTGTGTGTGAATGTATGCTTGTGTGTTTGTGTTTGTGTGTGTATGTGTGTATATTTATCTGTCTGTCCATGTGTGTGTGAATGTATGCTTGTGTGTCTCTGTGTGTGTGTCTGTCCATGTGTGTGTGAGTGTGTATTTGTGTGTCTCTGTGTGTCTGTGTGTGTGTCTGTGTGTGTATTTGTCTTGTCTGTCCGTGTGTGTGAATGTATGCTTGTGTGTTTGTGTTTATGTGTGTCTGTCTGTGTGTGTGTCTGTCCATGTGTGTGAGTGTATACTTGTGTGTCTCTCTGTGTCTGTCTCTGTGTGTGCCTGTATGTGTGTGTGAGTGTATACTTGTGTGTCTCTGTGTGTCTGTATGTGTATGTGTCTGTCCATGTCTGTGTGAGTGTATATTTGTGTGTCTCTGTATGTGTGTGTCTGTCTGTCCATGTGTGTGTGAGTGTGTATTTGTGTGTCTCTGTGTGTCTGTGTGTGTATTTGTCTTGTCTGTCTGTGTGTGTAAATGTATGCTTGTGTGTTTGTGTTTGTGTGTGTATGTGTGTATGTTTATCTGTCCGTGTGTGTGAATGTACGCTTGTGTGTCTGTGTGTGTCTGTCCATGTGTGTGTGAGTGTATACTTGTGTGTCTCTCTGTGTCTGTCTGTGTGTGTGTCTGTGTGTGTGAGTGTATACTTGTGTGTCTGTGTGTGTCTGTATGTGTGTGTGTCTGTCCATGTGTGTGTGAGTGTGTATTTGTGTGTCTCTGTATGTGTGTGTGTGTCTGTCCATGTGTGTGTAGTTGTGTGTCTCTGTGTACGTGTGTCTGTATGCCTGCAGCTCCCTGGCTCCTGAGCTTTGGACCTCCCACCCAGGACCAGCCTGAGAAGGGCGAGCCTGCCCCTAGCCAGGCATATGGGCTCCCCACCATGCCCTTTCAGTAGCCTCCCAGGTCCCCCAGGTCTCCAGCCCCATCAGGCCTGAGAGGAGCTGGTCCCCAGCCCCTGGTCGTCCCCTGACCACCTGGCTGTGGCCACTGCTGGGCTGGAGCTCCCTGGGCACAGACACTCCGTGGGCCCCAGTGACTTCACGCTGACCCCCATAGGTGCCTCCAGAGGGTGTCGGTGAACGGTGGCCCTGCCCGGAAACCCCAGAGCCCCACAGGTGGCCTTTCGGCCATCCACCCTGACTCGTCCCTCTGGATGTCTCCATGACCACCCTCAGTTGTGGCTGGCTGTAAGGGGGAACAGTGACGGTACTCAGGTCACCGGCCCCAGGCCACAGGGTGGATTTGAAGTGAGCTCACAGGAGGATGCAATCGTATGGCACAGGACCTGGGTCCCCGTCTGCAGGACTCGCGAGCTCAGCAGAGCTGGGCTGGGGTGCCTTGCTTCTGAGGCCCCGGAGGGCCAGGGGGGATCGGCTCCCCTTTGGGAGGTGGGGGCCAGGACCACCATCAGGGTCTCCCATCTCCTGACCTCCGCTGGTCCCCCGATGCCCTCTGGGTCATGCTAGGGGGTTATGCGGGGCCCTGAGTGCTTGAAGAGGTGCCGGGTTGCTCACCTGCGCCCGGCCCATCCCGCTTTTTAATGCTGCTCCTTTTCCCCTGCAGTGTCGGAGCCGCAGGCTGCTCCCAGCCCCCCGGAGAAGCCGCCCAGCACGGCGATCCTGTGTCACACCTGCGGGAACGTGTGCAGGGGCGAGGTGCTGCGGGTGCAGAACAAGTACTTCCACATCCAGTGCTTCATCTGCAAAGGTGAGCGGCCCGGCCCGACTCCACCGCGGGGCCAGGCGCAGCCCTGCCATGTGGCGGAGCCTGCCTCCCGGCTGCCTTGCTGGGCCCCACAGTGTCCCCAGAAACTCGTTAGGTCTGGGCTACTGGAGAAACGGATCCCCAGCCTTCATATACCCATGTGATCTTTTCAGTGTGGCCTGCCTGCATCCCTTACGGGGGTGACAGTGGGTCAGAGGACGGGGTCTGGTCCTGGGCAGCGTCCTCGATGGCTGTAGCCATGTCAGAGGATTTGGATCCCCTGGCCAAAGTAGCCACCTGGGCCCCAGAGCCACGCAGTAAATGGCCATTCCTGGTGGCATGGACTCGGCGCCTTGGGCTGCACAGGGCCGGAGCTGGACCATGAACCTCAGGCATGCCCCGTCCTCACCAGAGGGGGACTGAGAACGTTACCACTTGCTCCAGATGAAAATGACTTTTTATCTGGTTTTACAAAGTGACATGTGCATGTACTAAATTCAGATAGATAGTTTGATATTCAAACATCAGAAAGATAAGAGAGTAAAATAACTCACGTGAAATCCCTCTGCCTGAGCCTTTCTGGGAGCATCCTTCCAGCCTGCCCTGCCTCCCTGCACTAAAGATGGCGCATATTCTGTCGTGCCCAAAGGGATTTTGAGAATTTACATTTAGTTTCCTGAAAACAGGGCTTCCCTGATACCTCAGCTGATAAAGAATCTGCCTGCAATGCAGGAGACCCTGGTTTGATGCCTGGGTTGGGAAGATCCGCTGGAGAAGGGATAGGCTTACCCACTCCAGTATTTTTGGGCTTCCCTTGTGGCTCAGCTGGTAAAGAATCTGCCCGCAATGCGGGAGACCTGGGTTCAATCCCTGGGTTGGGAAGATCCCCTGGAGAAGGGGAGGGCTGCCCACTCTAGTGTTCTGGCCTGGAGAATTCCATGAACCGGATAGTCCATGGGGTCGCAGAGAGTTGGACACAACTGAGCGACTTTCACTTTCCTGAAAACAAATGAAAAGTAGCCTTTGGGGGAAGGGACGGAAAAAATGCAGAGAGTCCATCATGAGAAACACAGGCTGGAGTCAAGGTTGCCGGGAGAAATGTCAATAACCTCAGACATGCAGATGACAACACGCTTTTGGCAGAAAGTGAAGAGGAGCTAAAAAGCTTCTTGATGGAAGTGAAAGTGGAGAGTGAAAAAGTTGGCTTGAATCTCAACATTCAGAAAATGAAGATCATGGCATCTGGTCCCATCACTTCATGGGAAATAGATGGGGAAACAGTGGAAACAGTGTCAGACTTTATTTTTTTGGGATCCAAAATCACCGCAGATGGTGACTGCAGCCATGAAATTAAAAGACGCTTACTCCTTGGAAGGAAAGTTATGACCAACCTAGATAGTATATTCAAAAGCAGAGACATTACTTTGCTGACTAAGGTCCATCTAGTCAAGGCTATGGTTTTTCCAGTGATCACGTATGGATGTGAGAGTTGGACTGTGAAGAAAGCGAGCACCAAAGAATTGATGCTTTTGAACTGTGGTGTTGGAGAAGACTCTTGAGAGTCCCTTGGACTGCAAGGAGATCCAACCAGTCCATTCTGAAGGAGATCAGCCCTGGGTGTTCTTTGGAAGGAATGATGCTAAAGCTGAAACTCCAGTACTTTGGCCACTTAATGCGAAGAGTTGACTCATTGGAAAAGACTTTGATGCTGGGAGGGATTGAGGGCAGGAGGAGAAGGGGACGACCGAGGATGAGATGGCTGGATGGCATCACGGACTCGATGGACGTGAGTTTGAGTGAACTGCAGGAGTTGGTGATGGACAGGGAGGCCTGGCGTGCTGCGATTCATGGGGTCGCAAAGAGTCGGACACAACTGAGCGACTGAACTGAACTGAACTGAATGGATGAATCAAACCCATCTGACACAGTGCCGAGACTCAGAGGATTCATACGTGGGGGCTAAACAGCAGCAGCTAAGTTGCTCAGTCGTGTCCCACTCTTTGCAACCCTATGGACAGTAGCCCACCAGGCTTCTATGTCTGTGGGATTCTCCAGGCAAGAATACTGGAGTGGGTTGCCATGGCCTCCTCCAGGGGATCTTCCCAATCCAGGGATCGGACTTCCATCTCTTATGTCTCCTGAACTGGCAGGCGGGTTCTTTATCACTAGCGCCCCCTGGGAAGCCCATGTAGTTTTAAGGAATTCTCTCAATGACCCTGCAACCCCCACCTTACCTCTGAGCAGCACAGGGTGCTGTTACAGCCTGCCATCCCGTGGGTTGAACGCCGTCCAGAGATGCAGGGACCTTCACAGATGGACCTTGATGGGCCCTAGGCGGTGAGGGCCTGGGCTTCCTGGTCGAGGTAGGGAAGCAGACGCCACATGTAAGATCACGGAGCACCGTGGTTTTTATCAGCTCCATGGGGCCCGTTAACTGCCTGAGTCCCTTCAGCCGATCGTGGTCCCATGAGGTCCTGCTGTGTGCCAGACCCAGCCTTTGAAAGCGCTGAGTAGGAAGGCTTGAGAGCTAGCTTGGAGGCTTGGTCTGGTCTTGTTAGGAGGTAAATCTACCAGCTCAGTGGGGAAAGTTGGCCCTTAGTGGTCGAAGCTGAAGGCTGGGAAGGGTCCCCCGGGGGTGCAGCAGGGCCCCAGGGAGCCCGCTGGTCCTGCGAGGCACTGGAAGCCGGCTCCATCTCCCCTGGCCCTCTCCTCTGCTGAGCGCTTCCTGTGAGCCCATTCTCTTGTGTGTTTCCTTCTAAAGCCCCACAGTCTTGGGGGGTGGGGAGTGGCTGTGGTGTTATCTCCACTGAAAATGAGGATTCAAGGGTGGCTGTGACTCACAGCTGTCGCCTGGGGGAGCCACTGGCGTGAGTCAGGATTGGGGGTCCTTCCCATGAGTCTCAGCTCTGCCCCACCCCAGCGTGGAGGGACGGGGTGCGGGCCCCAAGCAGGGTCTGTGTCCCAGTGAAGAGGGGGCAGGAGGCGAGGGCTGCGGGGTCAGGGGGGCCACGGTCATCAGTGAACAAAGACGGACCCTGTGCTCTATACTGCCTCCCCGCCTGGCTGCCCCGGAGCTTCAGAATCACGGACCTCCTGGGCCATGCCCGTCCTTTCCCAGGAGGGGAAACTGAGGCAATGGGGGAACCCTGCTTGCCCAAGGGGGCAAATCCGGTCAGCTGCTGGAGACCCTAGACCCGAAGATCTTCAAATGAGAACAGGAGAAAGCCGGGGGAGAGAGGGAGGGAAGGATGGATACGGATGAATGGGAGAGACAGAAAGAGCAAACCTCGCGTGAGCCTCGGAAGGAGAGAAAACCCCAAGGGCCAGGTGTGTTCCGCCCCTCACCCCACCCAATGCCTCGAGTCAGTGCCACGGTCCCCAGCGGGCCCCTGCCTCCAGCCCGTCTGCCTGGTGGGGACCAGAGTGGGCCTCGGTCTCTCCCATCACCTGGGATGAAGGTAGCACCTTGAGCTTACCTGGCCCCAGGTAGCAGGTGCAGCTGGTGCACCTGGGAACTGGCTGTGTGTGCAGGCAGGGCATGGGGCGGGGTGGGGAAGGAAGCGGGGAGGGCGGGTGGAGTGTGAGGGTGAGTGGGTGGGGGTTGACTGCGGAGTGGATTGACGGGCGTGTGGAGAGTGGACATGGGGCAGACGGGAGCCCGGTCGGCTGGCTGGAGCTGAGTGGACAGGGTGCCACTCTGCCCTGACGCACACCCTGCAACCAGCCAGGCCTCCTGGCTGGAGCGAGTGTTGGGCCTGGCCTTGCCCCCACCCCTCTGGGCCCAGGCTCCCGCCAGACCCCGTGATGGCCCATGGCTGGACGCCCGTTGGTGCCTCCCAGGGCTGTGAACCAGCTCTCTCGGGAGCTCCCATCTCCCTGTCGGGGGTCCGCATTGGGGGCGGCGGGCCCTGCTGGCCACTCAGTCTCCCCAGGGGCACGCAGACACTGCCCTGGCCCTGGGTCCTCCACCCTTGCCTCTTGCTAAGACCCCTGAATGAAGGTCTTCCCTCTCGGGTTCCGTGGAGGGGCCTCCTGGACAGGGGGACAAGGAGGGCAGGGAAGGAGGGCAGCGGGGAGAGCCCCTACCCCCCCTAGGAGCCCCCCATCTATAGCCGCATCACAGACTCTGTGGGAGCTCTTGTGTTGAGTTCAGTCGTTTGAAAAGAAAACTTGAGGACCTCTGCCCTGCCCTCAGCCGTGACCCTGTGCCCTTCACTCAACCCTAGGCCCACAGGGCCGCGCCGGTGCCTGGGGACCTTTCCCGGGGCGGACGTGGCCCGACACCCTGGCCAGGGCCCTGCCTGACCCGTTTCTTCTGCTCATCAGAGCTGCCCAGGTTCAGTCTCCTCTGCGCTCCCGCAGAAGCACGCGCTGTGTTCGTGCATAAAGCCAAAGCCGTTAGCTGATTTGAAAAGATCCAGGGGAAGTACTCACTGTGTTTAGGATTGTCTGGGAGCACCGACCTTAGGAACTGGATAAAAGGCATTAGATGTCCAGCAGCCAGCCCATCACCTGCCGTGGCCCACAGGGTTTGGTCGGTGCGGCGAGTGGGGCGGGGGAGGGCTGCCGCCGGTGACCCTCTCCCAGGGTCCTTCTCTGAGCTCCAGCCTCCCGAGTAGACATGGGAATGGGTCTGGCCCAGTCCTTAGCAGCCGGGGTGGGCAGTGCTGGGCCAGCATCTGGGCCTCACCATTGAGCCCCAGCAGGCACCTGAGGCAGGTTGCCGTGTTAGTGGGGGCAGTGGCAGGAGTCTGTGGGCATGCAGGCCTGGTTCCAAGACCCCCAGGCATCCACCCACCCACAGGCTCATTGTGTGCCAGGAGCCCTGTCAGCCTGCAGACACAGCAGGGCCCCTGCCCTCAGGAGCAGGCATGTCTGCTCAGCCTGCTGGAAAACGACAAGGACAGCCAGGAGTCCCTGCCAGCCTTCAAAAAGTCGTGCTCATCCACGCCCGAGGGTGGCATAGTGTTCGCCTGACCTTTTATTCACTGCTTGTGAAAATGCACAGTCTGTGAGTCACTGAAGATGCTCTTGGATGAATAAAAGAAAAGGGCCAACTTACAGTGTCTTAGACTACATGGCTATTTATCATCTTGACAGGCAGCCTTCTCACCCCCAGAGCTTGTTAATGTAACAGCTCAGCAAAGTCATCAAAGACTGGCTTCTTTTCCCACTTCTCCACCCCAACTGCCCCACCCCCAGCCTTTTGCATTTCAGCAGTGCCTGTCCTCATGGTCTCAAGATGGTTGCTCTAACTCCAAACATCATATCCTCACAGGTTGACACTCAACCCTGGGGAAGTGGTTGGGCAGGGATGTGGGGCAAAGGTGCCCTCCTCCCGCATGATTGCCCTGTCTGGTTAATCAGGATAATCTCCCTTTGATGACAAACCTAGACTGTTTATTAAAAAGCAGAGAAACCGCATTGCCAACAAAGGTCCATATAGTCAAAGATATGGTTTTTCCAGTGGTCATGTATGGATGTGAGAGTTGGGCCATAGACAAGACTGAGGACTGAAGAATTGATGCTTTTGAACTGTGGTGTTGGAGAAGACTCTTTAGAGTCCCTTGGACTGCAAGGAGATCCAGCCAGTCCATCCTAAAGGAAATCAACCCTGAATATTCATTGGAAGGACCGATGCTGAAGCTGAAGCTCCAGTACTTTGGCCACCTGATGCTAAGAGCTGACTCATTGGAAAAGACCCTGATGCTGGGAAAGACTGGAGGCAGGAGGAGAGCAGAGGAGGAGATGGTTGGATGGCATCACTGACTCAATGGACATGAATTGGAGCAAGCTCCGGGAGATGGTGATGGACAGGGAGGCCTGGCGTGCTGCAGTCCATGGGGTCGCAAAGAGCCGGACACGACTGAGCAACTGAACAGCAGGGACCCTTCCATCAGGGAGGAGAGCATTTCCCTGGAGGCCCTCACAGGCTTCCTGTATGACTCACTGGCTGGAACTGGGTCACACTCCCTCCCACCAGTAAAGAGGAAAGGGAGGGCGGGGACTGACTGACTCCAGCCAGGTTCCTCCCTTGGTGGGTGTGTTGACAGATCAGCCGCAGCAGGGTCTGTTAGCACGGAAGACAGCTGTGTTGAATTCTGACCCAAGATCCCAGCGTATTGGGGGCCCGCCACCCAGACGCTTGCTTGGCGTGACTTGGTTCACCCGAATATGAAAATCTGGGAAAGGAGTCGCGTCGTTTTCCAGGCCCTCTCGACGTCGTCAGGCTCGGGCTCTGCTGCCAGCTCTGGGTTCCCATCCCAGCTCTGCCACTCCCTGCTCACGTGGGTCTCAGACACATTTCTTAGCCTCGGTTTCCATCCAGCAACCCTACTGGGCCCCTGCTCTGAGCCGGGCAGCGTTCTGGGTGCTTGGGACGGATCCATGAGCAAAACAGGCATCCTCGTCCTCATGGAGATCACGTTCTAGGGCCGGGAGATGGAGAAGAAGCACTAGATGGCGTAAATAAGTAGATTTTTATTATATACTGACAGTGAAGTACTAGGGAGGGGAGGACAAGGAGCAAGATGAAGATGGAGTTGGGAGTGTCAGGAAGTCACTCTTTTAAGTTGGGTAATCAGGGCAGTCTTCACAGAGGAGGTGACCTTTTCATGAAGACTCGAAGGAAGTAAGGGAAGGGCATCGCAAGCAGAGGGAACAGCCAGGGCAGTGACTGTGAAGCAGGCAGCTGTGCCCGGTGGTTTCCAGGACAGCCGGAGGCCTGCTTGCCCGGAGTAGAGTGAGGAGGGAGTGAGGAGGGCTGGAGGGGTTCTTGCAAGGACCCAGGCCCTGACCCTGGAGGAGGAAGAACGCAGGAGGGACCTGTGTGTCTTAGTGTCGTGGCCTCTGGGTGCCATGCTGATGTGGGGGGTCACGGCAGGGTGGGGAGACGGGCCTGGAGCCCCGGCCCAAGGCCATGGCAGCTTGGACGAGAGTCTGAGGGGGCGTCTGCTTCTGGATTGTCTTAGAACCCAGCCAGGTTCACGGTGCACAGTGGGACTCTGGGTGAGACGGAAATAGGCCAAACACCCAGCACATAGCAGGTCCTCGGGAAACAATGAAAGCTGTTACTGTTGTTACAAACAGCTTGAAACTTGCCTAGGACGGTGAATCTGGTCCTCTGGATCTTCCACGTGTGGCCGAGTCCTGTGCTTTCAGAGTGTCTGTTTCCAGCTGGGGTCATCTGTCGCCCTGCTCGCGATGCCTGGAGGCACAGGCCCCGACTCCAAAACGAGAAGATGAGGCAGCGAGACAGGAAAGCCGGTGCTTCCTGATCCCTGCGGCCCAGGGGCTGAGCATGCTCGCGTTTGCAGAAAGAGTGAAGATGGGGGGAGGGACGTGTGTGTGTGTGTGAGTATGAGTGTGTAGGTGTGACTGTGTGAGTGTGTGAATGTGTGTGTGTATGTGAGTGCGTGTGTGAATGCGTGTCTGTCAGTGTGGTGTGTGTGAGTGTGCATGTGTCTCTGTGAGTGTGTGTGTGAGTGTATGAGAGTGTGGGATGTGTGTGTGTGATGTGTGTGACTGTGCATGTACATGTGTGCATGTGTGTGTGCATGTGTGTGAGTGTGTGTGTGCATGTGTCTGTGAGTGTGTGTGTATATGAGAGTGTGGAGTGTGTGTGTGTGATGTGTGTGGCTGTGTGTAAGTGTGCATGTGTGTGAATGTGGTGTATGAGTGTGTGTGACTGTGTATGTGTATTTGTGTGTGTGCCTGTGTGTATGTGTGTGCATGTGTGTGTGAGTGTGTATGTGTGTGCCTGTGTGAGTGTGTATGTGTGTGTGCATGTGTGTATGTGTGTTTGTGAGTGTGCATGTGCATGTGTGTGTGTATGTGTGTGTGTGCCTGTGTGAGTGTGTATGTGTGTGTATGTGTGTGTTTGTGAGTGTGCATGTGCATGTGTGTGTGGATGTGTGTGTGCCTGTGTGTGTATGTGTGTGTGCATGTGTGTATGTGTGTGCATGTGTGTGTGTATGAGTGTGGGGTGTGTGTGTGCATGATGTGTGTATGAGTGTGTGTATGTGTATTTGTGAGTGTGCATGTGTGTGTGCTTGTGTGTGTGTGTGCATGTGCATGTGTGTGTGTATGTGTATTTGTGAGTGTGCATGTGTGTGTGTGCCTGTGTGAGTGTGTATGTGTGTGCATGTGTGTGTGTGTATGAGTGTGGAGTGTGTGTGTGTGATGTGTGTGGCTGTGTGTGAGTGTGCATGTGTGTGAATGTGGTGTGTGTATGAGTGTGTGTGACTGTGTGTATGTGTATTTGTGAGTGTGCATGTGTGTGTGCCTGTGTATGTGTGTGCATGTGTGTATGTGTGTTTGTGAGTGTGCATGTGCATGTGTGTGTGTGGATGTGTGTGTGCCTGTGTGTGTATGTGTGTGTGCATGTGTGTATGTGTGTTTGAGTGTGCATGTGCATGTGTGTGTGTGCCTGAGTGTGTATGTGTGTGTGCATGTGTGTATGTGTGTGTGCATGTGTGTGTGTATGAGAGTGTGGGGTGTGTGTGTGCATGATGTGTGTGTATGAGTGTGTGTATGTGTATTTGTGAGTGTGCATGTGTGTGTGCTTTGTGTGTGTGCATGTGCATGTGTGTTTGTGAGTGTGTGTATGTGTATTTGTGAGTGTGGATGTGTGTGTGTGCCTGTGTGAGTGTGTATGTGTGTGCATGTGTGTGTGTATGAGAGTGTGGGGTGTGTGTGTGCATGATGTGTGTGTATGAGTGTGTGTGTGTGTGTATGTGTATTTGTGAGTGTGCATGTGTGTGTGTGCCTGTGTGTGTATGTGTGTGTGCATGTGTGTGTGTGCCTGTGTGTGTATGTGTGTGTGCCTGTGTGAGTGTGTATGTGTGTGTGCATGTGTGTGTGTATGAGAGTGGGGTGTGTGTGTGTGTGATGTGTGTGTATGAGTGTGTGTGAATATGTATTTGTGAGTGTGCGTGTATGTGTATTTGTGAGTGTGTGTGTATGTGTATTTGTGAGTGTGCATGTGTGTGTGTGCCTGTGTGTATGTGTGTGTGCATGTGTGTGTATGTGTGTTTGTGAGTGTGCATGTGCGTGTATGAGTGTGTGTGTCGTGCATCAGCTCTGCCTGTAACTTGGTAACAGCAGGTGGGGTGGACAGCCATGCCCAGAGCTGGTCTGGATGTCGGGGGGTGACAGGGACCAAACGCCTGTGTTCCAGAGCATTTGTGGGAACCGGAAGCCGGGGAGAGCGGTGGACATTCAGGGCAGGAAGGACTCTCAGCTGACGTGGGCCTCTTGTTTCCAGAGGCGGTGACCCGCTGCCCCCAGCCAGCTCGCTCCAGCTCTGCGGATGCCTGAGTTCTTGGTCTGCCTGGCGCTGTGGCGTTAGCCGCTCTCTCCTCGCCCCAGGCACCGGCACCAGAGCGCCCCTTAGCTGACCACCCCGAGGGACCGCCATCCACATCCCAGTCTCTTCCTTTGTGAGAGTCTTTTCCATCCGGAGTCCTCTTGTCTACAGACTTTTGTGTCTCTTTAAGGGACTGCGTGACCCCTTTCCCTGTCGTGCGGTTGTCAGCACCTTTCAATACCTGCCCAAATTCCTTCAGTTGCCTGGCCCATGGCAAACTTGGAGCCATTCCTCAGCTGTTAAACGGTTGCATGGATTCCAGCCGGCGCTTGGGTGATCAGTTTCCTTTGCCTCATCTTACTGATTTATTGTGACAACCGTGGAAGATCAGCATGATTAACCCTTTGTTACAGATGAGGCCTCTGGGGCCCAGAGAGGTTAAGTAACTTGCCCCAGGTCACACAGCAGCGAGGATCCACGCCCAGGCTTCCTGTCTCTAAAGCCCAGCGTTCACTTTTCACAGTATCCTGTAGTTATGCTGCAGCTGACACTGTGCGGGTGGACTTCTGTGGACGTTCACAGTCATTCCCTTGAGATAGAGTCCCAGAGACAGACAGCTGGGTTAGAGGGTAGGAGCCGTTCGCACACTCCTTTGAGTCGGTGCCAAATGGTATTTCAGAATACCGGTTGTCTTCCCACCACGGCCCGCCCCCTCCTGACCGTTTCTCAGAAATGACCATGGTTAACTGCCAAAGAGGGGGCCTCTTGGGGTCACTCACAGCTGCTCGGAGCCCTTCGTGACTCTCGGCTACTTGCTTAGGCAGATGGAGTGTAAGGACAGCGTATTGCCTTCATGAGGACTTTTAGCAGATGACAGAGGATGAGGTGGTTGGATGGCATCACCAGCTGGATGGACATGAATTTGAGCAAGCACCGGGAGCTGGTGATGGACAGGGAAGCCTGGCATGCTGCAGTGCATGGGGTTGCGAAGTCGGACACACCTGAGCGACTGAACTGAATGTATTTGGACTCTGTTTTTAGCAGGCAGAGTCTGGCTTTACTGTCTGGCCTTAAGCTTAGGCACCTGGGCAGCTACAGTCCGCTCCGCAGCAGAGATGACCTGGGAATGGGTGGGGGCGCATCATGGCACTCGCGGGACCCAGCTCTCAGGGCAGAAACGCTGCTTTTATTCCATCTTCTGGTTCCTCTGTGATGGAGACTCGGGTTTAAAGGGGCACTCGATCCCTCTGCACATTCTTCTCCTTTGAGGAATAGTCAGTGCCGTCATAGCTTTAAGAAGATTGGAAAATGAGCCAAACCCCAGAGCCAAGGGTGTCCGGGAGCCTGAATCGCTCAGGGCTGAATCACTGCAGGCGGCATTGGCAAAGGACAATAATTCTCCTGCACAGGCCCCGGGAAGCCTGTTTTTCCCAAGTCGGGGTGTAGCTGCTGGGGCTACACTGGGGCGCAAGATTGAACAAAGGGGTCTCACTCTCGCCTGGGAGGGGGGCAGATCCAGAACCGAGTGCCGGCCTTGGGTCTGCCAGGTGAGTGACATCAGTCCAACGACGACCTGGCCGGTGGCCCCGCACGAGTTGGGGCTCACGTCATGCAAGTTCGTGGGATGCCCTGTGTGCTGCCGTCCTCCCGGCTGAGGACGTGGGGCCCAGAGAGGCCGGGGACCTGCCCAGGGGCCCACAGCACGGTGCGCGGGGTGAGCCTGCATCACCCGGGCAGCCCCGGCGTCCCGGCTCTCAGCTGCTCAGCTTTCTGTCCAAAGAGCCAGCCGCTCCTTGGAGTCGTGGAAGGAAGGATTTCCAAGCCTGCGGGCGGCTGTTAGTGCAGAATGGTACGTGCAGCCCTGTGGCCTAAGCAAGGGGGACAGGGGATGACGGGGAGACCCCCACTGCCTCGCCCCATGTGGGGCTGGGGGCTGCGCTGAGTGGGTCCCTCCCAGCAGGGCCACTGGAGCCCCCAGGTCGCTGTGGGAGAGTGCACTGTGCGTGCTGACCAGTCCACGTGCTGAAAGGCACTGCTGACTGGACCGAGCAGAACCCGGCCCCAGGGACCCTGAGACCCTCCGGAGATTCTGATTCCCAGAGAGCTCTTCCCGAATCTACCAGCCTGAGGAGCCACCTGCGGTGAAGGGAGGCTGTCCGGTTGCCCTTGCCTCCCAAACCTGCAGGGCGCTGTTCAGAGGTCGGGGCTCCCCGATCAGACACCAGGAGCTCCTCTCCACTGCCAGCGTCCGTGTCATCAAGACTGCACTGCAGAAGGCTTTTACCCTCCCCGTGTAGTGATCGTCTCCATGTAATAACAACGTATGTGTTGCGGTCTGAGGTTCTGCGCTGGTCTTGGCCGTGCTGGGCCTTCGTCACTGTGCGGCTTTTCCCTGGTTGTGGCGGGCAGGCCTGCTCTCTAGACGCGGTGTGTGGCCTTATTGCGGTGGGTTCTCTTGCTGTGGAGCACCGGCTTTAGGGCACGCAGCCTTCAGTACTTGCAGCCCTCAGGCTCAGCAGCTGTGCCGCATGGGCCCAGTTGCCGCGCAGCGTGTGGAATCCTCCCGGACCAGGGATGGAACGCGTGTCCCCTGCATTGGCAGGTCGATTCTTTACCCCTGGACCACCAGGGGAGCCCCATCATATGTGTTACTCTCATAGATTAGTACTAGCAATTTTTACTAGTAACTAGTTTTTTACTAGTACTAGTAAAGTAGTACTACTTTGTACTAGTAGCTGTAATAACAACCCCATCCAGAATAAGCTATTAAATATTTACAACCTGTGACCATAAGAACCTAGATAGCTTAAAAAGCAGACATTACTTTGCCGACAAAGGTCCTTCTAGTCAAAGCTGTGGTTTTCCTGGTAGTCATGTATGGATGTGAGAGCTGGACCATAAAGAAAGCTGAGTGCCGAAGATCTATTGCTTTTGAACTGTGGTGTTGGAGAAGACTCTTGAGAGTCCCTTGGACTGCAAGGACATCCAACCAGTCCATCCTAAAGGAAATCAGTCCTGAATATTCATTGGAAGGACTGATGCTGAAGCTTAAGCTCCAATACTTTGGGCACCTGATGCAAAGAACTACTCACTGGAAAAGACTCTGATGCTGGGAAAGATTGAGGGCAGAAGGAGAAGGGGATGACAGAGGATGAGATGGTTGGATGGCATTACCGGCCTGATGGACATGAGTTTGGGCAAGCTCTGGGAGTTGGTGATGCATAGGGAAGCCTGGCGTGCTGCAGTCCCTGGGGTCACAGAGTTGGACAGGACTGAGCGACTCAGCTGAACTGACCATAAGGCAGGCTTCCCAGGTGGCCCTGGTGGTAAAGAACCCGCCTGCCAATGCGGGAGACACAGAAGATGCCGGTTCGATCCCTGGATCGGGAAGATCCCCTGGAGGAGGGCATGGCAACCCACCTCAGTATTCATGCCCGGAGAATCCTATGGACAGAAAAGCCTGGCGGACGATAGTCCATGGGGTCGCAAAGAGTCAGACACGACTGAAATGACTTAGCATGCACGCATGACCATGAGAAATTTCTGATAAACTGAGCTCCGTGTGGACTGCGGGGTTTTTGTTGTGGAACCATTGGCGTTTTCCATCTCAGAAACGCCCCTCTTGCAGACGGTTCTGTTGGGGAGGGACAGAAATTGGCTTTCCAGGCAGAAGGGGGATGAACACCTGCCTTTACTCAGAACCTGGCTCTGGGTTTTTAAACAGAAGTCCATGGTCTTGCTTTGGCATCTCCACTCGACTAGTTAAAGTTGCCCATTCTTAGAACTTCCCAGAAATGATAACCTCTGCAATCAGTTAATCTTTAAACGTTGTTTATGTATTTGCCTGTTGCAGCATGTGAACTCTTAGCTGTGGGGTGTGGGGTCTAGCTTGCTGAGCAGGGCACAGACCCAGGCCCCTTTCCCTGGGAGCAGTGAGTCTTAGCCGCTGGACCACCAGGGAGGTTCCCTCAGTTAATGTTTTGATGAAAACGTTTAAGCATTGATTAGAAGATGGGCTGCAGAGTTTTTGAAGACCCTAGCTTAGGGGCTTAGACGCATGAAGACCCTAGACGGACCGGATGGCAGGCTGGTCCTCCGCAGGGAGGGGCATGAAGGCTGCTGCCTTGGGAACCAAGCCTGGCTCCCCCGTGCCCTGGGGCCCGTCCTGGGGGAAGGTGCCTCCTCCTCTACCCGGCAAGTCCCCCCTACCTGGTCCTCCCAGGGCAGGAGGTGTGTATTAGGGTCAGTGCCTGCGTGCCTGGCCTATCTCCCTCCTGCAGGAGGTCCGGCCTCATCCACACTGGGGGAAACCGGTGCGGAGAGTCAGGAAGCCTCGCTGTGGCCTGGGGGTGATCATTTGTCCTTAAGGAATCTTCCCATCCAGAACAGGGCCTAGCACATAGTAGGTGCCCAGGTACTGACTGCCTCCCCCATCTGGTATTTCTGTGCTGGGGACAGCACAGCTGGAGGGGCTGGGGGCTCATGGGCATCTCCCCTTCATCCCTGGGGGCCTCAAGGAGGCGAGGAGACCCTGGACTGGGCCCCCAGCATGGCCTCGTTCTCTTCCTGGGCTGGTGTCCCTTTCTAGAGGCTTCCACAAGGAGGTTCACTCAGCTCCAGGCTGAGGGGCCCAGGCTGGAGTCTGAGCCTGGACCCCGGCATCCCAGGGATTCACCGAGCCACCCCAGGTTCCCCCCCGTGGCCCGTGTGTGGCCCGTCAGGACCGGGGAGCTGGTGGTCGCCTGCTAACTCGGCTCTGCCTGTGTCCCCAGCGTGCGGCTGTGACCTGGCCGAGGGCGGCTTCTTCGTGCGGCAGGGCGAGTACATCTGCACGCGGGACTACCAGAGGCTGTACGGGACCTGCTGCTTCAGCTGCGACCGCTTCATCGAGGGCGAGGTGGTGTCGGCTCTGGGCAAGACCTACCACCCCGACTGCTTCGTGTGCGCCGTGTGCCGGTGAGTGGGGCCGCCTCCCTCTTCCTTGCCTCCCTCTCCTCCCTGCTCCTTCCTCCCCCTGCTCCCTCCTCCTCCCTCCTCCCCCTTCTCCCTCCTCCCTTCTCCCCCTCCTCCCCCTTCTCCCTCCTCCCTTCTCCCCCTCCTCCCCTTCTCCCTCCTCCCCCTCCCGCTTCCTTGCCTCCCTCCTCTGTCTTCCTTGCCTCCCTCTACTCCCCCTCCTCCCTCCTCTCTCCTCCCTCCTCTCTCCCCCTCCTCCCTCCTCTCTCCTCCCTCCTCTCTCCCCCTCCTCTCCCCTCTCTCCTCCCTCCTCTCTCCTCCCTCCTCTCTCCCCCCTCCTCCCTTTCCTGCCCCTCTCTCCCCCTCCTCCCTTCTCCCTCCTCCCCCTCCCGCTTCCTTGCCTCCCTCCTCTGTCTTCCTTGCCTCCCTCTACTCCCCCTCCTCCCTCCTCTCTCCTCCCTCCTCTCTCCCCCTCCTCCCCCCTCTCTCCCCCTCCTCCCCCTCTTCCCCCTCTCTCCCCCTCCTCCCTCCTTCCTCCTCCCTCTCCCGCTTCCTTGCCTCCCTCCTCTGTTTTCCTTTCCTCCCCCCTCCCTCCCCCTCCCTTTCTCCCACTGGCTCAGGGCCAAGTGTGGAAGACACACCCTGACCCTGCCTGGAGGCACACCTGTCCGGCTCCATGCCCTGCGGGCCCCCTGCCCCTTGCCACACAGGACTGAGCCCTCTTCCGGGGACGCCGAGGCCCGTGGGTGCCGAGGCTACCAGCCCATGGCCGCCGATGGCTTCCAGGGTGTGCTCCCCTTCCCTCGCCCCGGCCTCCGTGGCCCCCTCGGCCCGGTCCTGTCCCGTCTGCCGCCTCGGCTTGCCTTCTCTCACGTTGGTGCTGCGATGCCCTCGCTTCATCCCCTCTGAGCCCACCCGCTGGCGCTCCCCTCTCCTCTGCTGTCCGGGAGCAGCCCACCTGTGGCCCCCGCCCCTGGTCTGTGGGCCCCAAAATCCACTAGGCAGCGCAGGCATCTCCCCAGGCCCCTCCCGTTCCAAACCCCCCCCGAGCTTCGGCCCCGCTCGGGCCCAGAACTTGTGTGCCTGGAGTCCCACCAGGGCCTCGGTGCCGGGCCCCTGCTGTCCCCGCCTGTCACTGCTCCACGCCGCCCCCATGGCCTCCACGAGTAGGTGTGGGCTGCCAGCCCTGCTGAGAGGAGCGCCGCGGTGTGCTCCCGTCCCTGCGCTCCTTCGCTCACTCGGTCGCCTGTGCAGGCGTTCCTCAGCACCTCCAGGGGCCAGGCCCCGGGCTGGCACTGGTGACTGGAGCCGCCTTAGCCCGGACCCTGCAGGGCACAGCGTCCAGCGACACAAGGGCATGGCCAGACTGGCCTCCCCTGGGGCCTCTGCCCTCCCTCTCTCCTCGTGGGCCCGCTGCCATCCTAGCCCCACAACCCAGTGGGCACCGTGTCCTGGAGCTGCCCAATGCGAGTGCCCACAGGCAGGGGCTGGATCAGACTTCTCTCTGGTGCCCAGAGCCTGGCACGGAGCAGGTGGGCAGTGAGTCATCCCTGGAGGCAGACTGAGGGGCTCACCCTCAGCCACAGGGCCGCACCCACTCCTCTCTCTACCCTGCACCTTTGGGGCTCGGAGAGGGGTCAGCGGGCAGTGGGCATCCTGCCCCTCCCCCTCCCTCCCCCTCCTCCTCCCTCCCCCTCCTTGTGCAGCCCCAGATACATCGCTCCCAGGGGAATGCTCCATTTCTAGAAAACAGACTGAAAACCTCCGGGTTTGTTTTCTCTCTGTTCTCTGTCTCACCCCACCCAGCTGAAAGGGGACTTTCTGGAGTGCTGTTCCTGAAGCTGTTTTCTGTAGTTACAGCCTCTGCTCCAGACAGAAATGGGAGCTTTGTCAAGGGTGGGGGAAGGTGCTGAGCCAGGAAGCCAGGATGACAAGGGGCATTTCTAGCAGAGGGCCACTGCGTGTTGCGGCAGCCTGTCTGGGTCGAGTTTCCCCCAGGGTGGTCTGCATGTCTGATTTCTCTGCGCGTAGCTTAGAGACATAATCACCGCGTCTTTGAAGAGTCCCCTCTGTGATCTACCCTTTTAGAAATAACAGCTGATGGCTCTGTGGTTCTGGAGTCACCGGGCCTGGACTTATCCATCCACTATAAACAACTAGAAAACAAACCAAAAAAAAAAAAAAAATAGACAAAACAGTTGTTTTGGGGGATACTGGGGCCCAGGCAGCCCAGGACCAACAGAGGAGTCGAATGCCGGACCCCGGTGAGCACCCAGACTCCGCCCCCAGGCTGTTTCTTGAGCCAAGGAGGATATGGCGTCCTCCCTGGATTAGAGACAGAGCCCGACCAGCGTGGCCGAGGGGAGGGCGCTGTGCAGAGCGAGAGTGCGGGGAATCGTGTAGCGCTCCCTCTGGACCCTGGACCACAATGGAACCTGGCTGGCAGCAGCAGGCGTTCAGTAAACGGCACTGTTGCCTTGACTGCTGAAGTGAGCAGCGGCCCGGGGGGTCAGAGGCGGCGGGGTCGGATGCGGGAGGCCCACAGCCTAGACTGCCCGGTGGACCGGTGGCTCGCCGCCGTGTGTAAGCGCCAGCCGGCCCCCGCCTGCCCTCCCCACGGCCGCGTGGTTCCTCCTGCTGGCGTGATGAGGAGACCGCGCCAGGCCGTCCAGTGACCAGTCTGAGGTCGCCTGGAGGGGCCGCGGCGGCGCCTGCGCGGGGAGGCCCTGCGTCCTGGGCCTGGTCTCCGGGGGAGGGCCGCGTGGTGTCCAGGGTGGTGTTCTCCCAGGAGAAGAACCGGGCTGGGGGGATCCTGGCTGGTAACGCGCTGTCTTATTCCAGGTCGCCCTTCCCGCCGGGGGACCGAGTGACCTTCAACGGCAAGGACTGCGTGTGCCAGAAGTGCTCCCTGCCCCAGTCAGCGGGCAGCAGCGAGCCCCTGTGCCAGGGCCTCTGGAGTAAGTGGGCGAGGCAGGGCTGTGGGGGGCGGCCTCTGCGGTGCTGGGAGGGGGCCTGACGACTCTGGGGAGCAGTGGGAACGGATAGCTGTGGATAAACACACCGCAGGGAACCGGGGCCAGGGGTCTCGGGCGCTCCCGCCTCCGAGCCTTGGCTTAGCCCGGGACGCCCCCACCTCTGGCCCCTGTGTGCACTTCCGCCTTCAGCCTGGCTCTAGGCCACCTCCTCCAGGAAGCCTCCCGGCCTCCTTCTGGCCCTCTCCCTCCAGCACCCACACTCAGCTCCCCACCATTCATTCCACACCACCCAGAAGCCCGTAGGGAGGGCCATGAGGAGAGCGGTGACCTCTGGGCTCCTGTGGTCTCCGGCTCTCTGATAACTGCTCCATCCCCTGGGAGCTGAGCCAAGGTGTGTATGCAGTGGGTGCTCAATACATGCTTCTGAATGGAGAAGGGGGTTGTCAGGAGGCTGTGGACCTGAGGCAGAGTGAGAGCAGGGTGGGGGCAGAGAGGTGCTGGCCTCATGGCCTGGGTGGCTGTTCTGGGACCAAAGATGGGACAGAGGGGTAGGGAGGGAGCCCAGCACTCCGGGACGGCTTCCACAAGCTCCCACTGCAGAAACGGGGTGTTCAGAGCCCACCCTGCATGCAGGGCCAGAGCCATATGTCCTGAGGCAGAGGAGGGATTTCTGCTGACCCCCAGAGCCAGCCCCTTGCTCACAGTCCCCTCCCCACCAGCCCACCTTGTCCCTGACACTGGAATCTGCACAGAGAAGGCTGCATATCCTTCTGGAGCCAAATGTCAGCTTCAGGGGCTGCTAAGAATTTTATCTGATAAGTGAGGTGCAGCCTTCATCCCCAGGGAGGCAAGCTCACAGCAGGTCCCACTGGGGAGGCTGTGGCTCTGGGGTCTGCTGGGAGAGGTCTCCATTCCAGCTTTCTCTGCAGCTGAGGTTTGAATTGATTAAAGAATTTGAGGATGTGCTCCAACAAACAATCCTATTATCATTTAATCTGAAATAGCAAAAAAAAAAACAAAAAAACAAAACAAAACCAACAACTACAGCTTAATTCAAAAGGCAGGGATTCGTTTAAACAGTTTGTCCAGAGCATCCCGGTAGCCGGAGCGAAAAGGGAAGCCTGTCCAACCACAGACTCATTGTCTGAGACTTCTTTTTGAGATTTTTAAAAAATGCCATGGGCAGAAAGGCTGCCCTGTCCAAATGAAAATTTATTTTAAAATATCAAATTTGTGTTTTCAAAAACAAATGCTCGCTTGACCCCTGGATGGTCTAATAATAGAAGCTGCCCCTCCTCCCAGTCCACAGCAATAATCTGCAGCTTAGAGCCATTTTTGTGCCCTGTTGTTGAGTCGCTCAGTCATGTCTGACTCTCTGAGACCCCACGGACTGCAGCACGCCAGGCTTCCCTGTCCTTCACTGTCTCCCAGAGTTCACTCAGACTCACGTCCGTTGAGTCGGTGATGCCATCCAACCATCTCCTCCTCTGTCGGCCCCTTCTCCTCCTCTTTCCCAGCATCAGGGTCTTTTCCAATGAGTCGGCTCTTCGCATCAGGGGGTCAGAGTGTTGGAGCTTCAGCTGCATTTTGGGGCCTGGACAGCACTGAATGCCCGTCACCAGCTCGTGGCTTCTGTGTGGACATCTGCACATCCCAGCTCCTGCCTCCGTTTGTCCCCAGAGCAGCCTGAGGGCAGGGGTTCCTCCCTCCTTCTCCAGGAGCATACGTGCCCTGAGCCTGGCCGGGAGGGCGGATGTGCTGGGTGCCCAGTGAGGGACAGATGGGGCTGAGCTTTGAGCCAATCCCTTTAAACTCCAAAGAGGGGAACCTGCCCTGCTGTGAACAGAGGCTTTTTCTGAGATGCTGTTTGGTCTGAAACTTGAAGCACAGGCTTCAGGAAGTGGGCATTGAGGTGAGGGTACTGCATGAGGTGGGGGCAGCCGCCACCCCCATGTGAGTGGACAAGGGGTCTTCTGTGTGGGGGCAGGGGGTGGAAGTGACACCAAAGAGACCAAAATCAGGTGGCAAAGCCATACCAGGGGGCTCCAGCTACATCCTGGAGGCAGTAGGGAGCCAGAGATGGCTACTGACGGAGGGAGTGCCCACGTGGGTTGGGAGCACTGGGAGTGTGAGCCTGAGCAGCGGTCTGCCCTACAGGGGGTGGCGGGGGGGGGACCTTAGGGGAGGGGTCCAGTCCCTTCCTGCCCCCCGTCCTTCCTGCCCGCCCCATCCTTCCTGCCCCTAGTCCCTTCCTGCCCCTGGTCCTTCCTGCCCCCCACTTCCTGCCCCCAGCCCCTTCCTGCCCCCCAGCCCCTTCCTGCCCCCCACTTCCTGCCCCTGGTCCTTCCTGCCCCCAGTCCCTTCCTGACCCCTGGTCCTTCCTGCCCCCCATTTCCTGCCCCCTCTTTCCTGCCCCCATCCTTCCTGCTCCCCATCCTTCCTGCCCCCCCCCCCGTCCTTCCTGCCCCCTGGTCCTTCCTGCCCACCCCATCTTTCCTGCCCCCATCCTTCCTGCCCCCAGTCCCTTCCTGCCTCCAGTCCCTTCCTGCCCCCAGTCCCTTCCTGACCCCCACTTCCTGCCCCCCTGTCCTTCCTGCCCCCATCCTTCCTGCCCCTAGTCCCTTCCTGACCCCTGGTCCTTCCTGCCCCCTCTTTCCTGCCCCCTGGTCCTTCCTGTACCCCCATCCTTCCTGCCCCCCCCCCCGACCCCTGTCCTTCCTGGCTTCTGTCCTTCCTGCCCCCCGGTCCTTCCTGCCTAGGGTGCACAGCTACAGGTGGCCACTTTTGGGTGCTGCCTTCCCCAGGGGAAGTAGAGTGACCGGCTCCTCCCATGGGAGTCTCGCTCAGTCCCAGGGCCCTGAACCTCCCTCCTCCGCTCTCTGGCCTGAGCCTGTTGCTTAGTAACAGGATCGTGCTTCTGGCTGGATGCCAAGCCTTCCCTGGGCAGGGATGCATTCCTCCCTCTGGGTGCCCACCACCTCCCTTCTTGCCTGAGCCTCCACGATGCTGCGCCCTGGGCTGCCTCTTCCACTGCCTGGGAGAGAGTGTCCTCCCAGAGGGCCCCCTTTGCTCCCAGCCAGGCTCCCCTTTTCCAGGCTGCCCCCTGAGTCTCCAGCTCTGAGCTGGTGGCTGGTTGGAGCTGGTCACAGCCTCCTGACACAGTCCAGGAGGCTCCTTTGCTTTGCCCATGTATGGAGACCAGAACCAAGGCTCCAAGCAGGCTTTCCTGACTTGGGCACTGTTGACCTTTGGGGCCTGATGATTCTTCGCTGCTGGGGTGACCTGTATTCCGGGAGGGTGTGCGGAGCATCCCTGGCTTGGCTCACAGAGACCCAGTGCCATGCCAGTTGAGGGGCAGCACTGAGGCCAGGCTGCATGGAATGGACGCTGCCTCTCACCACCTGTGTGCCCTGGGTGAGTGGTATCCCTGCTCTGGGCCTTGGGGATGGACGCAAGGTCAGTAGTGGGTGTGGGTGGTGGCCTGGAGGGGCAGCCTGGGGCAGGGGCAGCCAGGAGGTGGGAACCTGGGGCCTTGGACGGGGCAGCGCTGTCTGAGTTGAGGAGCCCCCATGGTTCCAGCCAGGATGGGGTCACACCCTGAACCTGAGATCCCCCCTCGGATCGAGGGCCTGGAGGCCACCAGAGGCAGGGGGTGGGGAGAGGGGCAGGAGTGGGCGGGGGGGCCCTGGCACCGGGGCCTCCGCTGGGTGTGTGCTGGTGAGGAGCTACAGGTGGGCTGGGGCTTCACCACCGGGGCAGTGGCCATGGGCTCCTCTGTGTCTTCTGCCCGTGTGACTGCTCTGTCCTCATGCTCAGAGGTGGGTGATGGGGCTGGAGCCTCAG
Organism: Capricornis sumatraensis; assembly: GCF_032405125.1. NCBI lineage: Eukaryota > Metazoa > Chordata > Mammalia > Artiodactyla > Bovidae > Capricornis > Capricornis sumatraensis. Next base: position 116,513,473 of record NC_091075.1, on the reverse strand, counting down.
TCCCCCTTTCTGGAAATGAGGTGAACCTCTCCCTTGGCGAGACTGTGAGGTTCGATGAAGGGGTAACATGGAGATGAGGGGGGGACCAGGCCCCATGGGAGGAGCAGGCCCGCCAGCTGCCTTGTGGGGTGCAGCGGCTGCCTTGTGGGGTGCAGCGGCCTTGTAGGGTGCCCGGAACCAACATCCCTCCTGCCCCACCCCCACCGCATTGCAGTCACAGCCTGGGAGAGGGTGGGATGCACTTCAGTTCAGTTCACTTCAATTCAGCCCAGTCGCCCAGTCGTGTCCGACTCTGCACCCCATGGACTACAGCACTCCAGGCCTCCCTGTCCATCACCAACTCCCAGAGTTTACTCAAGCTCATGCCCATTTACTTGGTGATGCCAGCCAACCATCTCATCCTCTGTTGTCCCCTTTTCTCCTGCCTTCAATCTTTCCTAGCATCAGGGTCTTTTCCAATCAGTCAGGTCTTCGCATCAGGTGGCCAAAGTGTTGGGAGTTTCAGCTTCAGCATCAGTCCTTCCAATGAATGTTCAGGACTGATTTCCTTTAGGATGGACTGGTTGGATCTCCTTGCAGTCCAAGGGACTCTCAAGAGTTTTCTCCAACACCACAGTTCAAAAGCATCAATTCTTCGGCGCTCAGCGTTTTTTATAGTCCAACTCTCACATCCATACATGACTGGAAAAGCCATAGCCTTGACTAGACGGATGCACTTGAACGTGCTTTATCTTTCCCAGTGGCTGCTCACAGCTCCTCCCACTCAGTCCAGTTCCTTGGAGAAATCCCAGGTCGAGCCCATAATTTCTCAGGCACTTTTAAGAATTAGAACCCAGTGGGTTCCTTGCCATCAAAGGTCACCCTCTGATTAGACCCAGAGCTCCCTGACCCGGTTAGATCTGAGGGGACAGTGGGCTTCACCCCACTCCCGCCCCAAGACCCCAGCTAGGGCTCAGAGGCCCCCGGCACGTCCTGGGTCTCAGGCACCCTGTTAGTGACAGGGCTGGGCCTTGAACCCATGACCAGGTCTGGCAGAGGAGGGGGCACTTGAAGGGAAACAGGGAAACTATCTGGAAGATTCTAGAAGGTCATGCTGGGGAAGGGACCCAGGCCTGTCATGCTGCTGTGATGGCAGAGCCAGGCCCAGGTGGCAAGAACGAGGCCTTCCAGGTGACCTCTGCCCCACCTCTGCCCTGGGCTGTGGGGACACACTCCCTCAAGGACATCCCGTCATTGACAGCAGTTGTCGACTGGATTTCTCACACAAGGTTCCACCGTCACTGGCAAAGCAGTGCGAACCATGCTGAGCTCCAGATGTTTTCAGAAAAGGATGAGTGCGTCTCCATGACAACGGTCCTTGCAGCTTGCTCTGGCCTCTGTGTTCACGGCTCACTGTTAATGAGGCTGCACCCTGAACTCAGAGGGGATGAGTGAGGGGGCTGGGGTTAGGGGAACGTCCCCCGGCAGCTGCAGGTGGCACGTTGGGCTGAGACTTGGACCCTGCCCTGGGGGAGGGCGCGCTGCTAACGCGGCCAGAGGCAGAGAGGAGACGTGAACCTCTCCCCAGGGCTTCCTCTCAGCAGTAGCAGGGGTGACTCCAGTGTTCACGTGTGCTCATTTGTCTGTCAAATGCATCTGCCAGCCCACGGGCCTCTGTTACTCTTCTTCATCCCCTGACAGCTGTGTGAGGCTGGTTCCTTTATCGTCCCCATGAAGCGCATCCCTGTTTTAGTGAGCACAGAGAGGTCACTGTCACACAGCTTGGGGGGCAGCCTGGTTCCCAGGTCCGTCTTTCCAGCCACTGCCAGCAGTCTGCCTCCTCCCAGGTCTGTCTGGCACAGCCCAGGAGGCTCCTTTGCTTTGCCCAGTTGGGGAGACCCGAACCGAGGCTCCAAGCAGGCTTTCTTGACTTGGGCACTATTGACATTTGGGGCCTGATGATTCGTTGCTGCGGGGGTGACTTGTGTCCTGGAGGGTGTGCAGAGCATCCCTGGCCTCCAGGCTCCGGGAGCACCCCTCCCTACCCAGCTGGGATGGTCAGAATTGTCTCCAGACATTGCCCAAAGCCTGGGGGAGCAAATGGCCCTGGTTGAGACTGGCAGAGAGTGTGTGTGGCCCAGGGTGGCTTGATCAGGGATGGGCGTGGCCGGAAGGGCAGGGCAGGGGTCCGGCCGGGAGCCCAGAGCAGGCTGGGGGCCGTGGGTGGGAAAGCACCAGTCACCTGGGGACCAAGGCAGTGCCAGGGGCCTGGTTCCAACCTGGGCTGGGACCCGGACCCGGAGTGCAGGACGAGGTCAGTGTGTCCCGTGTCTGAGATGCAGCACAGAAGGAGCTCAGAGGCCAGGCTGGAAGGCTTCCTGGAAGGGGCGTTATGGGAGGGGAGCACTTGGAGGTCAGGCGTTGGGGCTCCGACCTCTATCTCCGCACCTTTCCTAAGGGGGCACGGTTAGGGTTAGAGTTCACCTGCCCACAGAGGAGGGCAGAGGGGCCACCAGCGCTCCTGCCAGCATGGCACCCTGCGGCCCAGGGACGCTCCCTCTCAAGACAGCCCCCAGTGCAAGGGGCCTCTGTCCGAGTCCACATCTTGCCGAGGCCCGGAAGCCCATTTCTGGGGGGCGGAGCCACCATCGGTTCATCCGGGTATCCCTGGCTCGCGGCCCGGACTGCATGCAGTCAGCGCTCAATGCATGCAGGAATGAGCTTCAGGGTTTGTTTTCCACATGGTCACATCGGCTGTCGTGTAATAGCGTCCCCCTTCAACGCTGGACGCTCCCCTCTGTCCTGCCCGCTGTCCCTGCCCTCGTGGCGTGGGCCTGACATCCCAGCGCTGCTGGCGCCCCCAGCCCCGCGGCCCTCGCCGGGAGGATGACGTCTGTGCTGCGTTCTTTCTTACAGGTTGCGGGGGCTGCGGAGCCGAGATCAAGAACGGCCAGTCCTTGGTGGCCTTGGACAAACACTGGCACCTGGGCTGTTTCAAGTGCCGGACCTGCGGCAAACAGCTGAACGCGGAGTACATCAGCAAGTGAGTGGGCGGGGCTTCTCTGGTGTCCACCCTGCATCAGCAAGTGAGTGGGCGGGGCGGCCCACCTGCAGCTTGGAAGGGGGCAGGGCTCCTCCAGTGCCCATTCTGCACTCTGGGCCTCTCAGCCCCCACCCCAAGTCTGCAAGGCAAGCCCCGCTAGGACGGCAGGACTTGGCCTGTCTGTCCCAGAGCCCTCGCCCTGCCCCCGCCACCAGCCTGGCTTCCCTGCTACAAAGACACTCATTTCTGTTCATTGAGTCCGGACGTTAGTTAGCGCTCCCACCTTTGACCTTGTGGCAAGTGCTATCCCTGCGTGTCGCCCTCCCTGTGGGACCTGCTGCCCTCGCTGGCCCCCAGATCCCCGCCAAGCACAAAGTGGAGGTCAGCTGAGGCTACTGGCCACAGAGCCAGGGAGGGATGAGGGGCTCAGGGGTCATGGGTGCAGCTGTCCGCTGCCATGGTGCTGACGTGGGGTCCCTGACAGGTGCTCAGAGTACAGGGGTGGCTGGTTTGGGGTGCGTGGGGAGGGAGCTTGTGCGGATCAGGGCCCAAGCCCCTGCTGGTTGGCCAGGAGGGGGCTGCATTAGAATCCCCAGAAACACCAGGGATGGCAAGCCTCCTGACAGCACAGGGGAAGGAAGGGTCGTGGACTGAGCTCACGGAGCAGCTTCTCCGAGGGCAGAGCGGCTGTCTCCTGCCCGCCAGGGGCGTGGGGGCAACTTCTGTCAAAGGCTGTGCTGGCTCTTGATGCTCTGGGGGAGCAGAACCATCACAGGAATTGATTGGTTTAAAATAATTCCTGCAGTAAAATTGCAGAGAATGGAGCACACACATGTACATGCGTGCACGTGTCCGTGAGAGGTGCGTGTACACCGGGAGAATCCGGTCACTGTGTGCACCTGCATCAGTTTCCTGGTGGACCTTGTCCCCTGATTCTGTAAGGTGTGTGAGCTTTGGGGAACCCCGGGGAAGGCTCTCCGGGTTTCTCTGTATCGCTTCTTACAAAAGCATTTGGACCTACAGTTATCTCAAAATCAAGCGTTTCCAGGGAAACCGAGATGAGCCTCTGTCCAGGCTGGGTCAGGCTGGGTGAGTTTCTGCTGCCTGTTTCAGAGTAAGGAGAAGGAGTGAGTGACATGCAAAGGCGGCCTTGGGGACCGAGCACTTAAAATAAAATGCTTCCCAGCCCCCAGAGTGCAGCAGCTCACCCACACAGCGTGCGTGTTACCTAGCAGCCTCCGGAACTCATGAGGAGGGGCCTTGGGGTTGCCATGGAGATGTTTTCTTTGAATCTCCTGGGTTTGCTGCATGTACAGCCTTTTTTGGGGGCTGTGATCGGGGCCCTGAGGTCAGGACATTTGAAGGTGGACCCTAGGGGCTCAATTGACGTGTTCCATCGCCTGTGCAAGGAAGGACTGCTTTCTCACTGGGGGTGCGAGAAGCACCAGGACCCCGCCCCAGGCCTGTCCACTCCGGCCAGCATCCGTGGGACCCAGACAAGGTCCCGAGCTTTGAGGAAAAGAGGGTGCCATCAGCTCCTTCTGCTGACAGCTCGAGAGACCTTACCTTCTGTTGGCAGCTGAGCAGAAATCAAGACCAAACTGATGGCACGGCAACACACCAGCAGTGCCAGGGGGAGATGGATCAGAGCACCAGACGCCCCATCACCACCCACCGTGCCAGGCGCCTCCACACCCGACTCCTGATGGACCGGGCCTGGGCCAGGAGCACCGTCCTGGCTGTCGATGACAATGACAATGATAGTGGCCTCAGCCAGCAGCTGGCAGGTGCCCACCGAGTGCCAGGCACCGGTCACCCCTTGTCATACACAGACCATGCTCTTACGACCCCCACTTTACAGACAGGAAGCTGAGGCCTGTGCAGGTTAGGTAACCGCTGGGACTGGGGATCTGAGTGCCGGCCTGTCCGGTCGCCACTGCCCAGCCACACCCCACCCCACCCCACATGGAGCGCTGGCACTGCCCTGACACCATCACTGCCACATGCCCCATGGCTCGACCTCACCGTGATAACTCCGATCAACTTCTAATGAGCTCCGACCACATGCCACACACTGTTTAGGCCCGTGCCTGCATTCCCATCCTTCGACACCCGCAGGCCAGCTGTGACCTTGCAGCCCAGTGCAGGGAGCCCAGCGTCTGAGCAGCCCGCCTGCAGCTGCCTGGATGGATACTCAGGAGCAGCGCCCACCAGGACGCCCCTCTCATCCGTAATCCCCAAAGCCTCAAGCCACACCCCGCGCAGAGTTGGCCCGCTGCTCGCGGGCAGCGTGAGCACATTGCGTGTGGTTCTCCAGCTCCTTCCGAAGCAGCGGAAGGTCCAGGCCATGCCCGGGGACAGTGAGGGTCAGTCGCAAGGCATACCTGCCCTGCTTGGCATCTTGTCACCCCCAGACCTGTTTTCTGACGTGGGCAGCTTTGTCAGACCCCCTTGTCAGCTCGCAAGGATGCCCCAGAAGGAACAGGAAGCCACCTGATGAGGAAACAGACCATTTCACACCCAACCCGGCTGTTGAGCGTTGGACAGAGCAAACTGGAATGAAGAGTCACGTCTGCAGAAACTTCTTTTATTTCCCAGATGCAGTTTTGGTTCCTTGGGCTCTCTGGAGCCCTCCGCCAGCCCCTCGCTCACCCCTGGGCAGGCGGCCCCACCTCTGTACCTTGGTTTCTGCACCTGTGAAATGGGACCATCTTTGTGGTATTTCTTACTGGGCTGCTAGGGGGACTGAGGGGCCGTGCTGTGCTCGGCAGGTAAGTGCTGAGCACACGCCGTCCAAGGGCCCGCTGTTATCTGGAGTAGGAGGCAGTGGGCGTTTGCCCCTTGGACACAGCCCCTCTCCTTGGTGAGGACTGTCGGGCCTTGGGAGTCCTCAGGGTGCCCCCCCACCGTCCTGACTGCCGGCTCTGTTGCAGGGATGGGCTGCCCTACTGTGAGGCCGACTATCACGCCAAATTCGGCATCCGCTGCGACGGCTGTGAGAAGTACATCACGGGACACGTGCTGGAGGTGAGGAGGCCAGCTTGGAGGTGGGACCCGGGACCCGGCCTCGCAGATTCCGCCGCTCTAAGGCCTGCTGTGGGCCCTGGGACCTGCCTGCCCCCCTGGAACTTAACCGAGAGAATCCGAAAGGATTCCTTTGTGCAGGAATCCACGCCCCTGAGCCTCTGCCCCCCTCTTCCTCCCAGCTCTGCCAGAGGACAAGTCCAGGCTCTGCTCAGTGAGTGCCGCCTCCTCCAGGAAGCCTTCCCTGCCACACTCTCTCAGCTGTGTGATCTTGGTTCAGCCCTTTGGCATCTAGATGCGAATCTGAGGCTTGGGGGTTTTAAAAGGGAGCCTGTGCTCCTTAGCCGGTGCTCGCCCACTCCCCGAGCCCGTGGCGGCGCCGGTCCACTTGTGGTTTCTGTAGCGTTTCCACCTCTGGGCGTTTCCTACAGATGGAGAAGTACGCCCTGCTGTCCTCTGCGGCGGCCTCTGTCTCACAGGTGCCTGGTACACGAGCGCGCTTCAGTATTGCCCTGTGTCTCATCACAGGACTAGACCAGAAACGTGTAAGCTGATCGCTCGTCGTTGGACGCAGCACTGCTAACCACCCTCTGGCTGTGATAAATAACACTGGGATGAGCATCTGTTTTATTGACTTTCTAGTTTTCCTGAAGGTTAGTTCGCGGACGTGCAGAAACTGAGCCAGCAACTGTGAGCATTTTCAGGGCTCTTGAAAGTTGTAAAGTGCTTTCCAAAAAGTCTATTCTGATCTCCCACCCTGGGTGTAATCTTTATGAAATCCTGCGCCAGGTGAGAATGTGAACTTCGCTGTCATATGTCCCCCTTCCACCCCTAGAGGTGCTGTGTTCTGTCATTTTTAACCAATCAGAGTTCTTCTTGAATTTAAGTTCCCTTTCATCAGCGCTGCCTGCTTATACACTGGGGTCAGTCAGTCAGCGTTCTTGCGCTGCACTTGTCTTTCATCAGACCTGTCTGCTTCTGCGCCGGGGTCTTCGTGTGCTTCTGGCGCAGTTGGGCCGATGGCCGCACGATGAGATGGTTGCCGTCCCGTCCGCCAGACCTCTTTGTGTCTTCCTGGGTGGTGAGCGGGCTGAGCGATTGCACCCACATCCTCTGGATCCGGATGAACGCTGCGCCCCTCCCCTGCACCCCACCGTGACACCCCGCCTGGCGCCCCTCGTCCTGGGCCTCTCTCCTCTCCCAGCCCTTGGCTGCAGATCCTGCTCTGGGCAGTCAGCCCCCCTCCCACCCGACCCAGCTGCAGGACTGAGGCTTCTGGAGAATTCCCCCACTGGGGCCCTACCTGCCACAGGGCCCCAAAGACTGTTCCAGAGCTTCCGAGCTCCATCCTCCCAGGGGCTGCTCCCCACCCCCCCCACACCCCAGCCTGCCAGCCACAACGGCCTTGTCTGAGATTTAACGGGAGAGGGTCCAGGGTCACTCAGGGCTGTCTGCGAAGCTCCCTGGGCAAGGGTCTGTCCCTCCCCCCATTCACACTCTCTCCCACCTGGTCCTGGTCTGAACCCCTGTGCCTCCTGTGGGAGGCAGGCCCCCTTCCTCCCCGGGGGCCCCACCTCCCCTCTCACCTCCCCTCTCACAAGGCATGCCCCCCATCCCCGCCTCCGCTGGGGCCTGACCCTGCCCTGCCGGCCCCCTTCCTCCCCGGGGGGCCCACCTCCCCCTCACCTCCCCCTCACCTCCCCCTCACCTCCCCTCTCACCTCCCCTCTCACCTCCCCCTCACCTCCCCTCTCACAAGGCACCCCCCCAGGGGCTCCATGAACAGCTCCCATCCCCCTCTGCTGTCCCCCCCTTCACAGTCAGGTGTCTCCATGGGATGCTGACCTGCCCCCATCCAGCCCCCACCTCCCTCCCCAGACCATGCTCTGCTCGCCTCCCCCAGGCCCGTCTCTGTGTCCGGGAAAACACGTGCTGGCCAGCGGCCACCCCACGCGGGGCCGAGCCTACTTGAACCCAGGCTGCCCAGCCAGGCCCCCCGCCGCCCGCCCCCCGGCCTCTCGCCCTGTGGAGTCACTGGTGGGCGCTGTTCTGCTTCGGTGCCGCCCGATGCCCTGAGTGGGGGCCTCTTGGGCTCTGTGGTCTGGGCGTCGCTGCTGCAGGTGTGGGTGGGACGCTCCTGACCCGGACCCTGTGGCCGCCCTGCCTCTCCCAGTCCTGAACCCGCCCTGTGCAGAGCGAGCCAGCATCTCCTCAGGGGACCCTACAGGACGCCCCCCCGCTCAGCGGTGGCCCTGGGGGTGGTGGGTGGGGTGGGGGGTCTCCCCTGACGGATCAGGCTCGGAGGCCAGGGAGCGACCCCGTCTGCATGTTGTCTTTGTTGGGTCTGCCTGTTAGCTCCCTGATTGACATTCAATGCTGGGCCCAACACAGGCTCCGGGGTTTGGGCACTGTGAGTGGGGTGTCCCCTGGTCCGCCTTGACCGTGAGGAGCAGGAGAAAGGCAGGTCTCGGTGGAGGGTGCAGGAACCTCCTGGGAAGATGAATGCTTTGTTTTCGCCCCTGCGGGCGAGCTCCGGCGCGGTGGTGGCTGAGTCGTCGGCGGGGCCCTGCGCGGCTCAGAGCATCCTCCGCGAGCCGGCTCCGCAGAAGGGGGGCTGCCGTCACCACGGCGGCGCTGCCTGGGCTCGGCCCAGAGCCTGCTGGCGACCTGGCTGGCCAGGCGGAGGGCTCTTATTGGGGAGCGGTGGCGGGGGTTGTGCGGCAGGTGGCCGGCCGAGACAGGACCTGCAAACAGGACAAGAAGGATCCAGACTGCCGGCTGGAGGGTGACGGTGTCTGTTCCTGCCGGCCTGTCCCTGGAGGGGCGCTGCAGAGGGGCCTTGGGAAGGCAAGGGGGGGTGACTGCTTGGACTGAGCTCTGGTGCCAGGACTGCGTGCAGGTAGGAAGCTCCCTGGGCCGGTGGGGAGGCTGTGCTGGCAGAAGTGGGGTGGGCTTGCTGGGAGCCGGGCCGATCAGCAGGGGTGAGATCCTTGAGGCACCTGCCACCAGCCCGATCCTGCTGACTTGCCTCCCAAGAGGCTCTCCTCTCCAGAGCCCGAGTAGGAGAGCAGCTCGGGGGCCCCTTCCCCGCCTGCAGGAGTCTGCCGCGTCTGTGTGCCTGGGCCTGGAGCCATCTCATGCAGGCGCCTGCCCGCCCGCGAAATGTGCCTTTAACTCCCTCAGCCACGCTAAATACTCAGCATCCTCTGCCCCATGCCCACATCCTGCGTGTCTGGGGTGTCTGTCCCCATGAGCCCGCTCCACACTGGGTCCGCAGGGGACCCGGGAGAGGCTGACACGGTCCCCCACCCAGTCGCTGGCTGGCTGGCCCCCTGGAGCGTGGGAGCAGCCCTGCAGGGCTGGCTCCGGGGGATGGAGTTGCTCTGCGGACGAGCTGGAAAGTGGGCTGGTGGTGCGTGGCCAGGGGACCGGGCTCTGAGAAGACCAACCAGCGTCTGATCCGGAGAGGAGGTGCCCAGTGAGGGGGTGTCCCTGGCTCGGTGGCCCCATCACCACCTTCTCCTCTCGTTCTCACTGGTATTAGCAGGAACAGGTGGGTCCTGGGGGAGGGGGTGGGCACTTCTTGCTCAGCCCCACCTCCTTAACCTCGGTCCCACCTGCCTCCTGCAGCCTGGCTGTCTCCATGGTAACGAGAAGCCCAGGGTCCCTCCGGAACCACTAATTAACCCCCTCATTCCCTTATTGCTTCCTCTCTGCTTCCCTTCCTCCTACCCCTCCTTCCTCTGCCCTCCACTCACCTTGCAGACCCTTCCTGAGCACTGTCCCACCCCGGCCTGGGGGCTGGGCTCCCAGGGATGACCGTGGTAGGAGTTCCTCTGCCTGGAGGACCCCTGGGGGGTGCGGGGCTGGCCACCTGAATGTTTCTCCATTTCAAGTGGACCGTCTCCATGACTCCAGAGCTGGCAGATTTGTGCCCCCCTCTCCTTTCCAGAACTTTCCTTTTCACCCTTGTGAGCTGGCAGGACTTTTATCACAGAGAGAAAGCAAGCCCCGACTCTAAACAAATAAAAGCCTTTCTGAAGGACAGAGGTGAAGTCAACTTTTCTCTCTCTCTTTTTTAAATTTAATGAATGTGAAGTCAACTTCTCAAGGCCCCAGCTTCTCTCTCTCTCTTTTTAAAGTTTAATGAATGTGTTTATTTTAAAAACACGCTCAGAAGGAACACTTGTTTGTCATAAATCAAAAATCACCTGTAATGAATATCATCACCCAGAAAAAAAACTACCGTTAGCATTTAAATGTCATCCTTGCTCATTGTGTGCACACACACCCACATAGACACACAGACACACACTCAGATACACACAGATACACACACAGATGCACACAGATGCACACAGACACACACTCAGATACACACATAGGCACACAGACACACAAGCAGATATACATAGACACACAGAGACACATGAAGACAGATATATGCACGCACGCACACACAGAGATTCACACTCATACTCACACAGAGATATACACAGGCATGCAGACACACACAAGGATAGATGCACAACAGATATACACAGACACCCACAGACACACACACACACAGAGACCCCCATGCAGGCACGTGCTGACTTGCCTGCAGCCTGACGCCGCGTCCCGGCTCAGCACCAGCAAGGAGTGGCGTCTCCACTCCTTGTCTTCAGCCGTCCATCCGTCAGCACATTCCCGTGCAAGGACCCTGGGCCGACGTGCTCGCTGCAGGACTTCTCAGAGCCTTGACAGCTGACGTGCCTGGAGGTGGAGTGTGCTATCTCTCTGCTCCCACACTCTGACCAGGATCCCCCTGTCGCATAGGACTCCGTTATGCATGACGGGTGGACACTGTTTCCCTATTCCAAACGTCTTTATGAGATACCCCCTCTGCGTGCAGCTCTGCTCTAGGGCCTGGGGACAGCAGAGGATGAGGGGACGTGGCTCCGTCCTGGACCAGTCTCCCCAGGTTGAGTGAGGGTGAGAGAGGGGCAGGGCCAGGGGGCCACACCAGCCTCGACATGCTCCCCCGAGCCCCTGAGCCCAGCACGAGCCTGTCCTGAGGCCAGTGGCATCAGCCGTGGGTCCAGGCTGACTCAGGGGCTCTGGGGAGGGTCTTTGCTGACATGGCACACAGCCAGGCTCTTCTTTTTGGGGTAAAATCTCCTTGGGCGAGTCAGATTGCAGGGCCCTCTGTGTGGGCTCCTTCACCCCACCCCCACCCATCCCCGCTGCATGCTTCCTGCTAAATAAAGGTTGTCGATGAGCTTCCTGGTAAATTTCATTTTGTCGGTATGCTCTATGATTAGACCTTTTAAAGATCTGGATCCGGTTCTGGTCATTCGCAAAGGAGACTAAATTAGCTTCAAATCCGGGGATGTGTCAGGAGCAGCCACAGGGAGCTGGCCATTCTGGGCTGGGGGGGAACGTGTGCCCTACAGGGCTGGCCCTGCGGGGTGGGGACCCAGGGGAGGCCTCAGAAAGTAGGCAGAGGCCAGGCCGGCTCTCCCGAGACGGAAGAGGCCGTGGAGGAATCTGGGAGGGGCAGGGGGTGCCTGCCTCTGATGTGCTGCGGGAGCCCCAGCCTCTGTGCTTCCCCTGTGGAGGAGGGAGCAGGGAGGGCTGGCCTGCTCCTCTCGGCAGGGAGGAGAGAGGGCTGGGGACCCAGAGGCTCTGCCACTTCGTGTTACCAGCCCAGCCCTCCGCGTTTGCAGTGCTTGGAGCCCTCCCCTCTGCCTGGGGGTCGGCGAGGAGCAGAGCCCGCTCAGTGCCCCTGGAGGCTGCGTTCCTAACGAGCCTTGTTCTGCTTGATTAAAGACGACAGCCGCTTGTCGGAAGGCACGCGACATCATTGTGAAGGCGCGCGCTGCAGAATCTCACGGGCTTTTGATCCCCTTGGCAGTCTGGGCCACCCTGAGCCCCACCTGGGTTTAAAGGGCTTGTGCCGCCTGCCGGGCGGGGGCTGGGGGGTCGGCAGCACAGGTGCCGCCCTGGGGCTGACGGCTGAGGCCCTTCTTGGACAATATTGGGGGGTGACGGAGCAGGAGGTGCAGCCATGTTCCGATGATGGGGAACGCCCGGCCAGTGTGACCACACCAGCAGTACCGAGCAGCGACGGGACTGGTGGAAGGCCTGAAGACTCGACTGTGTTTGAGCTTATGCGCCTGTCTTGGTTGGCCTGGGCTGCTATGCTGTGAACTGCTAGGCTCAAACAATAGACACTCATTTCTCACATTTCTGGAGGCTGGAATTCTGAGATCCAGGTGCCAGCCCTTTGGGTTCCTGGCTTGGAGATGGTCACTTTCTCCCTGTGTTCCCCCACGGCAGAAAATGCTGATGCCTCATCTCATAAAGACACTGAGGTCCTTATAAAACACCATCGGGGCCCCAAGAGTCAAGACTTCGTTTCTTTCCGCGGACAGATCTGTGAATAGTCTTCCGTCGTGTTTGTCCCACTCGCCCGGTGACGACCCTGTGGGCTGCTTCTACCTTCTGGCTATTGGCAGTGACGCTTCTATGCGGATTTATGTGCAGGTTCTGGGTGGGCGTGTGCCCTTATTTCTCTCGCTCTTCATTTTCCTACATACGGAGGAGTGGAATCGCTGGGTTATGGGGTAGTTCTATGTTTCCCTTTTGGAGTCACTGGCACTGTTTTCCCAGCAGCTGCACCAGTGTGCAACGGCTCCACCTTCTCCACATCCTCACCAGCACTGGCTATTTTCCATTTTGTTTTATTTAAATTAGACCCGGTGGCCCCGGTGGTAAAGAATCTGCCTGCAGTGTGGGAGACTCGGCCGATCCCTGGTCAGGAAGATCCTCTAGAGAAGGGAACGGCTACTCACCCCAGTATTCTTGCCTGGAGAATCCCACGGACAGAGGAGCCTGGCGGGCTACTGTCGATGGTGTCTCAGAGTCGGACACGACTGAGTGACTCACGTGTTCACTCCCACTGGTGGGCTGAGGCAGTATCTCGTTGGTGTTTGGGTTTGCTTTTCGTTAATGACGGTGGTGGTGAGCATCTCTGACTTGCTTCTTAACTGTTGCTGTATCTTCTTTGGAAGAAAATGTCCTTTCTCGTCGTTTACACGTTTTTTAGCTGAGTCCTTTGTCTTTTTTGTCGTTGAGCCGTAAGAATTCTTCATGTGTTCTGGATCCTCAGCCCCATCAGATCTATGATTTGCAGATACCTTCTCCCATCTGTGGTTTATCTTTGCACTTTCCTGATAACGTCCTTTGATTCACACACGTTTTAATCTTTACAAAGCCCAATTTATCTCTCACGTTGTTGCCTCTCGTGCTTTGCACCTCCTATCCAAGAGTCCACTGCCAAATCTGGGGTCAGCAAAATGTACTTTCTTCTGTGGTTTTATACTTTTGTGGGAAAACTCTTTTACTGGCATGTAACACACAGAGGAATCCATGAATCTCACAAACTGGGCACACCCAGGCAACCAGCATCCCGACCAGGAGAACACGTGCCCAACACCCCAGACACCGCCTGGGGCCCCCAAGGCAGCCACCACCCTGATTCTAACTGTATGGGATCTGCTCTGCAGTGTCTGGTCTCCGAGGCCTTGGGTCTTCTGAGGCCTCCGTGTTGATTGCTCAGGGAGTGGGGTTGTTGCAGGGGTGGGGGGAGAGATGCGTGTGAACATGGGATGCGTGCTGCAGAGTCAGGGACCGCCCAGCTCAGGGCAGGGGTCACAGGACCAGACTCCTGGCTCTGCCCCTCCTGCTGTGTGGCCTTGCCCAGCTTCCTCCACCTCTCTGCACCCTGATGGAAATGAGGCTGTCCCAGGGGTGGAGACCCGTTAGTGTGGGAAGTGGCATCCCCTTGCTCCTTGCAGAAACAGTTTGCTGGTTGCTGCTGTTTTTGGAGCCGGGAGTGAGGTCATCTGCCGGGGGCTGGGCTGGGTGATGCTTTCCGAATCAGTTCAGTTCAGCTCAGTTCTGTCCGACTCTTTGAGACCCCATGGATGGTAGCACGCCAGGCCTCCCTGTCCATCACCAACTCCCAGAGTTCACTCAAACTCATGTCCATCGAGTTGGTGATGCCATCCAACCATCTCATCCTCTGTTATCCCCTTCTCCTCCCGCCTTCAATCTTTCCCAGCATCAGGGTCGTTTCCGGTGAGTCAGCTCTTTGCTTCAGGTGGCCAAAGTATCGGAGTTTCAGCCTCAGCTTTCCAAGTGGAGGGAAGCGAGTGGACGCAGGGCCAGCCCCTCACGGTGGCCGCGGGGCTGTCTCTCCACTCATCCCTAATTCTCCTTGGTCTGGCTGGGGTTTCAAGCCTGTCCTCTTTGAAACCGTCCCCATGGCTTTCTCTTCCCACCTGCCTCAGTGTGGACGTGCCTTGTGGGTGTATGCCATATAGACCCCCAAGTGGCTATTGCAGAATTTCTGCTGTGTGACATCATGAGGGTGGGTTGTCCCCTCTCCCCCCGCCGAGAGTGAAGGGGGTGCCTGCCTGGGGAGGGTGTGAGGACAGGTGTTTAGAGCGCATGAGTCCTCAGTTGACAGCAGAGACCTGGCAACAGGTGGCTTCCGTTTAAAGCCAGGGCTGTTCCAACCCCTCCACTTACACCTCGGGGTAGGAGCTGCTGTGAGCACGTGGCGTTTTCACTGAAATGGCAGCTTCACTCTCGCTCCATCTGGGCCCACCACTGCCTTGTGACCTGCTCCCCAGATGTATCCCTGCGAACAGGGCTTCCTGCAGTGGCCCCAAGCCAGTCCTGCTCTCGGAGGCTCACTGTCTTGTGGGGAAGAATTTCCGAATGAATTATCAAACCCTGTGACCATGGGGCTGTGGGGGACCCCGAGCAGGGAAGCAATCAGGGGCAGCTTCCAAGAGGAGGTGGCATTGGAGAAGAGTTTGGGAACGTTCTGGGTGGCCCCGGGGGGAAGCAGCTCTTGGCCTGGAGACGCTGGGCCGCGTGGACTGGCACCGCCAGCCCCGCGCAGGAGAGGAGTCTGTTTTGGATTCTTCTTCCCCGATACTCAGGCTTCTCTTGTGGCTCAGCTGGTAAAGAATCTGCCTACAGTGCAGGAGACCTGGGTTCAATTGCTGGGTTGGGAAGATCCCCCAGAGAAGGGAATGGCCACCCACTCCAGTGTTCTGGCCTGGAGAGCTGGATACGACTGAGTGGCTTTCACTTTCAACTTTTCCCCCAGTACTCGAGGGTTACCTGGTTGGCACCAAAGTCACCAGTGGGGAAGGGGCAGGAAAGTGAGAGGCTTGTGATGAACTTTCACCTTGTCACTTACTGGTGCAAGAGTGAGTATTCCTGACTCAGATTCATGGAGGGGTGATTAACCTTCACATCTCAGCAGGCAGTGAGCGAGGGTTACGTCCACATTTAGCAGCGGGCTGCCCCCTCCCGCGGGTGAGGGAAATGGTCACTGTTCCGTCATGCTGAAGACAGTATTTGGGGTGATTTTTTTTGGTACCGTGTAGAAATAATCCCGGGTGTGGCTCAGCTAGTAAAGAATCTGCCTGTGACGCGAGAGACCTGGGTTCGATCCCGGGGTTGGGAAGATCCCCTGGAGAAGGGAAAGGCTACCCACCCCAGTACTCTGGCCTGGAGAATCCCATGGACTGTACAGTTCATGGGGTCGCAGAGAGTCGGACGCGACTGAGCAACTTTCTCTTTCCAACTTTGAGTTGGATGAATTTTAAGAACAATAAAAACAGTAAAACACTCATGGAGAAAAGGGAACAATAGAGACAAACATGACCTGTCGTTTTCACCCCGCCTGTCCTGTCCCTCCCTCTGGAGAAGTAACGTTAGTTCGGTGTCCGCACGGACATACAGAGGACCTGGCCCCCTCTGCCTCCTGGCGGTGGTGGAGACGGGAGAAGTGGCTGCTTCTGGAGGTGGGTCTCTGCTCCGAGGCCTGGCCCCCAGCGGACAGGGGCACGTCCACACACACACACACCCTGGACAGCCTGGAGCGTCATGGGCCCCGACCCATCCCCACGGATGTGGACTCTCCCCGCACGGCCGGCCCTCCCGCCTCACCTGAGCACCTGCGTCGGCGGTGGGGGCGGTGGGGGCAGTGGGTGGTGTGGCCCAGCTGATGCTGCTGCCCCGAGCCCCTGGCCCCGGCAGACACGCCTGTGCTTTGTGCTTTTTCCAGGCGGGGGAGAAGCACTACCACCCTCTGTGTGCGCTCTGTGTCCGGTGCGGCCGGATGTTCGCAGAAGGCGAGGAGATGTACCTGCAAGGTAAGAAGAGGGCCGTGCCGCCCGGGACTCAGGGAGCCAGACAGGCGTTCAGGGACCCGCGCCCTGTCCCGGGGTGCTGGCAGCTCAGTGAGCGAATTCCCGCTGGTTAGGGAGCCCCGCCTCCCAGCGGGGCCGGAGGTTGGGGGTAGGGCTGGCAGGCTTTCCCCACAGGGACCCTGTTCAAGAGCAGGACCCAGGACTGGTGGACGTGTGGGTCCCAGTAGCATGTGGTCTGTGGTTGCTTCAAGCCTGTCCTGAAAGGCCCTTAGCCCAGGGTGGGGTGGGCAGGCAAGTCTCAGGGTTTCCCGCCACCCCTACTCCTACCTCTGCAGGCTGATGAGGGGGAGTGGAAGCCACGGGCTGCTCCTGAGGCTTCTTTCCCGGTCAGGGGAGTCGCCAAAGCACCGGTAAAGAGAGCTTTAGAGGAAGGCGTGGCCAACCTTGTCGCCCATTCTGTGGGAAATCCCGGACCCATTCACCACTCAAATCACAGTAACAGTAGACTAAAGGCGTCCTGTGGCCCCAGACCTGGAGGAACAGCAGGTCACGGCCGGTCGTCCCCTCCCTCCTTCTGCAGGGGGCCTTCTTCGTAGCTCATTGCTGCTTGTTTAAAAAAACTTACATCAACACTCAGACCGGCGCACCCAGCTCCCAGCTATTTCTTTACGCGTTTATTGCCTGGGGTGCAGGCAGTTCTCCTCTGAACTGCACTTAGTTTTATCATTTTGACGAACCTGTCCCCCACCCCACCCCCACCACCACCACCTGTGGCTCATTCTTTCCTGACCTTGATAAAGATTGTTCACATACTTGTCAAAACGATAGGAAGACGTTTTGCAGTTCATGGCAGTCGGGGAGAGGGATCAGGCCGAATTCTACAAGGACAGTGCGGGGGGTTTATAGCCAAGGCGCTGGGGGTCGGGGAAATGTGTGGATGGAAAATTATCAAGAGGAGAACCGGAGGGGGACCCCTTGCTGAAGGCAGGCCCGGGGCCTAGACGCCAAGTCGGAGGCAGCGGCCGAGGAGCTTGGGCATATGTCAAGGGTTGGGAAGTCCCTGTGCCCCCCGGCTAAGGCAGCTCAGCAGGATTCTCGCTGGGCCTGGGTTCGCAGGCTGAAGGCCTTCCCTGAGGGGCCTGGCAGGGGATGGTGGGATGCCAAGACCCCTCCCCTGCCCCCCACCGCAGTCACAGCGTCTTTTCTGTCTCTTGACCCTGGAGGCGAGCTGAGCGGGCTGCACAGTGTCCCCCAGATGGGCCGTGGGATGACCTCACCCGGGGACCATGTGTCACACAGGCCTGCCTTTCTGAGACAAGCTCGGGGGCTGACGTCAGCCGGGACGGCCTGGTCCCCAGTGTCCCCTCTTGTTCTTTAGTCTTGAGAGCTTATCAAAGGGGTCCTTTGGGCCCCTCCCAGCTGTGCCAGGATGTCTTGGGTGGGGAGGAAGCCCCCTGCAGCCAGAGGCGCCCACCCCCCACCACGACCGCTTTCGGGACGTGCTGACACCACGAACGGAAGCTCGGGACACGAGCTCGCCATCGAGGGGACCCGGTCTCTGGACAAAGACGCTCTTCACGGCTCTGGGCTGAGGCCAGCTCGCCGTTCCTAAAGCTGGACCTGCCCTGACCTCCTGTGGGGTGTCAAAGCCCGTCCCCCCACCTCCCGTCTCCCAGTCTGTGTCCTGACGGTGCAGACCCACCTGGTGGTATTCACGCCTGCTCCACGGAGCACGGGAGTCGCACGGTGAGGCCCCCGCCCTGTATGGACACCATGAGACCCGCTGCCTGCCTGGTCCACCTGCGTGCTGGGCTCCAGGAGGGTTTGTTTGATGGATGAATCCTGAGCAGTAAAAGCTCAGAGGAGCAGGGTCACGAAGGCTCTGGCCTCTGAGGGAGATGAGGCAGCCCCCCACCAAACTCCCACCAAATACCAGCCCCGCCTCCCAGCCCTGGACGCACCTGCCTGTCTGCAGACTCGGTACCCACAGGGGAAGAAGGTTGGCACTCTCTCATTATCAGGGGTGGTTGTTACGTTTGTCACTCAGTTGTGTCCAGCTCTTTCGCAGCCCTATGGACTGTAGCCCGCCAGGCTCCTCTGTCCCTGAGATTCTCCAGGCAAGAATACCGGAGTGGGTTGCCATTCCCTCCTCCCAGGGGATCTTCTTGGATCAGGGATTGAATTCGAGTCTTCTTAGCAGGTGGATTCTTTACCACTGAGCCACGAGGGAAGCCCAATTATCAGGGGTACCCAGATTAAAATAGATTAGATGCTATTTTCCCCATTGGATCAACAAAGGTAAAAACGACAGACATATCCCACTATTTGGAGAATTGGAGTAGACGGACCTCTTACCAGGCTGATGGAGCGAAAATTGTGAAATTGCCAAAATGCCTCACAAGCCTTAAAAATACCCAGACTCTCTGAGCCAGGAGGACCCACTTTTAGGAAGCCTTCAAGCCAGTAAGAGAGACGAAGTGGAATTTGTGTTTCATGGAGTTCCCATGACTTTATTAAGAAATAAAATGTTGGAAATAACGGTCAGGGAGCAGATAAAGAGATTCCTATTGATCCTTACGAAGGAATATTATGCAGCCCTTAAAAGTTACACTTTTGGTATTTGCTTATGTGGAGGACCACTAAGACATTTTAAAGCAAAACTCACAGAACACAAAGCTGTGTGAACGTCGTGTTTCGTGCGCGTACGCGCTGGACGGCAGCGAGTGGGAGGCGACAGATGACTCCCATTTTCTTGCTTATTCCTTTAAGGTCTTGGTTAAATTTTAATAAAAATTTAAAAAATAGGAAGTCCTAGTACCAGGACTTCCCTGGTGGGTCCAGCGACTAAGACTCCTCACTGCCAGTGCAGGGGGCCTGGGTTCGATCTCTGCTCAGGGAACTAGGTCCCACGTGTTGCAGCTAAGGATCCTGCATGCTGTAACCAAGACTTGGGACAGCCAAATAAGTACATTTTTTTTTTTAAAAAGAACATCTATTACCTTTGCAATCATAAACAATATATTTTTTTAATAAAAGCTCTCACACACCAATCAATTCCCTGTCTCTCTGGGAGCTCCAGGTTGGTGTAGGTGCTTTTCCAGCGAAGGGCAGAAATGAGCTCCCTCCACAAGGGTTAACGCGCGTGACCTAGAGGTTTTGCAGGCAGAAACGGGCTGCAGCTCCGTCCTGCCCCAGGTTTAAGCCCCCACGTCGAGTCAGGCCCCCCACTACGTCTGCTCTGTGTGGCCTTCCGGGGGGCCTGAGAGTGGTGTGGACACAGCTCCCGTCTCCAAGGGGACGTGGGCTGGCCTGGCACCAGAGGGCGGAAACCTTCCCCGGCAGAGGGCTGTGTGAGTGGGGTGTGGGTGGGTGGGGGCCACAGGGGGTCCGGCTGAGGTTCAGTGAGGGAGGAAGAGGGTTTCCGGACCCTGAAGTTATTACCCTTGCTTCATCGTGTGAAGTTCTCCCAGTGGCCTGCTGAGGTAGGATTATTGTTGGCCCCGAGTGAACGTGGGAAAAGCCTGAGGTCTGGGGAGGTCGAGTTTGAATTAGAGAAGAGCAGGACCCTTGGGTGGGGAGCGGGGAGGGCGCTGGTGGTAAAGAACGCGCCTGCCAGTGCAGGAGACACAAGAGATACACCTTCGATCTCCTGGAGGAGGGCACGGCAACCCACCCAGTGTTCTTGCCTGGAGAATCCTGCATGCTGTAACCAAGACTAGGGACAGCCAAATAAGTACATTTTTTTTTTTTTAAAAAAAGAACATCTATTACCTTTGCAATCATAAACAATAGGAGGAGCCTGGCGGGCTATGCTCCAGAGAGGCAGACACGACTGAAGCAACTTAGCACACACGCAGGGCCCTCGGGGCCCTGGGGGACCTGTGACCTTAATGGTGGGGCCAGCTGGGTGGGGCTGGCATGACCGAGACAGCTCAGATACCCTGGGAAGCAGTGAGGGGCTGGGCCTCCAGCCCACAGTCCCACTCTCCAGCCCACACCTCAGGTTCCCACCTGAGGTCCTCCTTCCTGCTTTCCAGCTGAGAGCCCCGCCCCAAAGCCCTCACCCCCCATTCAGATCGCGCCCAGCTCCACCCTCCACTGTGCCCATGGCTGGGCTTGGCCCCTGCCCACCTCATGGAGAGGAGCAGCGCCCTTTATCTGCTGCCTCAATTATCTGGGTCTGAGGAGAAGCCACCCCCAGAGCGCTCCTCGAAAGCCTCCTCTGGGAGCTGGGGACCCGAGGGGCCCTGTGGGAGCGCTGGCTCATGGCGATGCGCTAGCTGTTTATTCCATGTCGCCAGTGGGACTGTGAGCCCCAGAGCCCCGAGAGCCGCAGACCCAGGAACAACCCGAGACTCGGCACAGAGGAGGGCGGTGGGGCCCCAGTGTGATCATCACAGAGGAGGGTGGTGGGGCCCCAGTGTGATCATCACAGAGGAGGCGGTGTGGTCCCAGTGTGATCATCACAGAGGAGGGCGGTGTGGTCCCAGTGTGATCATCACAGAGGAGGCAGTGTGGTCCCCGGCACAGAGGAGGGCAGTGGGGCCCCAGTGTGATCATCACAGAGGAGGGCGGTGGGGCCCCAGTGTGATCAGCACAGAGGAGGGCGGTGGGGCCCCAGTGTGATCAGCACAGAGGAGGCCTGTGGCGCCCCCGTGTGATCATCACAAAGGAGGGCGGTAGGGCCCCAGTGTGATCATCACAGAGGAGGCCTGTGGGGACCCCGTGTGACTCAGCACAGGGAAGGGTGGTTGGTTCCCAGTGTGACTCAGCACAGAGGAGGTTCGTGGGGTCTCAGTGTGACTCGGCAGAGAAGAGCGTGGTGGGATCCTAGTGTGGACACCGACCCCCTCCTCCTGACCCTCACATAGCCCCACCTCTGGGAGTCCAGACTAACTCTTCCTCCTGGCCATCTGTCCGCAGGCTCTTCCATTTGGCACCCAGCATGTCGACAAGCAGCCAGAACTGAAGACAAAAACAAGGTTGGTGGAAGTCAGTCTCTTCGATGCCCTTTCCCCAGCTTCCGAGCTACATCACACAGTTGAGGCGGCTCAGTGGTTAGTCCTAATGGGCCATGGGGCAGGTGGCCCGAGGCCCGCAAGTGTCCAGGTAGAAAGAGCAGACCAGCTGCTGGCCAGCCAGCCCGGGGGCTCCCTGCCCTGGCCCTCCTTTGTTCAGTGGACGCCGATGGCTGTGAAAGTTCAGGGACCACTGAAAAGTTAGCACCTCTCCTGAGTCCCCAAGAACGTCCATGCCTCTGACGCCAACAGCTGCTTCTCAGCGTCTCCCCAACTGCCCTCAGGTTCAAAAACAAGTAAGAAGGACTCAGTGAGAAGTGTCGCAGCCCGGTTAAGAGGGTGGAGTGGACTCAGCCCAGCGTGAGGCAGGGTCCCGGGGGGAGGCCTGGACCCAGGCTGCCACCGTCCTCGCCTGGTGGAGTCCGGATTCCGCACCTCCCAGCGCTGGCACACACCAGGCGTTACCAACCACGGAAGCCCCGAGATCTTACCGGGGCTCCGTTAGTCGGTTGACTGGCCTGTTGATTGATTGCCCCGTGTGGTTGCTTTCACTCTCCTGGTGACATCACCCAGGACCGCCAGCATCTCAGGGCTGGTCTTTCTGGCATGGCTTGCCCCACCCTGAGACCTTAGGGGTGTGGTGAGCACCCTCCCCCCGAACAGAGAGCTCCAACCAGGTGTGACACCGATCACCTTCCAGAAGCAGGGCAGGACCTGTGTCGAGGCCAGGCCAGCCCTCCCCTCTGGGCCAAGGGAGACTCCTCATCCTGCAGAGGCCCTGCTGGGGTGCCCGGCCGGAGGTGCCATGTGAGGGAGGGGGCCGGCCCGCCCCGGGACCCTCCTGGGCTGGTGTCCCCAAGAGAGACAGAAATCAGTGCCCCGACAAGCAAGTGATGCAACAGGCTGGCAGGGCCGGAGAGCAGGGGAAGGACCAACTTTCATGGAGATGGTGACGGTGGGGACATGGAGGGGGTCCTCCAGAGGAATCAAGTGGGAGCAGAACCCTGAAGAAGGGTGGGGGGTCCCAGGCAGGGCTGGGGGCTCAGGCAGAGGCCCCGGGGCAGGACAGGCAAGCTCCCTTTCGCTGGGGCGGTCAGCAGGGCAGGGGTGCTCCGCCCGCACCTGCAGAGACACGATCCTCCCACCAGGGCTGCCCTCTCGTGCCTGGCACCCTGCCTCCCAGCAAACGCATCCTGTGGGCTCTCAGATCTGCCTAGAATGTCATCCCCTGAAACCTCACAGACGCCTCCACTCGGAGCCTCCTCACCGGGCTCCAGGCGCCTCCATCCTGAACCGCCTGGCCCCGGCCCAAGCCCTGGCCGATGACAGAGAAGTGTTTGCGGGATGAAGGGAGCAAGTGAATCTGGGTGAACTGCAGCTCAGGGCGCCAGCCCCCCAGGCCCCTCAAGGGGAGGTGTGGCAGCCAGCTTTGCTCTGGCAGGGACCACCCCCACCCCTGCACGACCTCCGCTGGGATCCACACCCTGAAGACCCCGGGAGCGAGTGCACCCGTCCCCACCCCAGGGGGTGAGTCGTGTGTGACCCACAGAACTCCTGGCCTCGTTCCAGCGACCCCTGGGCTCCCACGCCCGCCCCCATGCAGGGTGCCCAGGCCTCGCCAAGACTTTGAAAGTCGCCAAACAGGCTACGGGTGAGCCACTGGGCAGATGGGCCCTTGAAGACCCTGGTGACTCAAATGCCCCATAGCAGGGGCGGTTCTGCATCCGGACTTGGAAACGACAGCTGGGGGACTGCAGGGTGGCCGACGTGCCTGCGGGAAATCAAGCGGGGTGTGCGGAGTCACTGCAAGAGCTGGGACCCAGGCCTCCTTTTGGGGGGAGCGAAGGGCTTGCTTTGCTAGTGGCAGCTCCAGGTCTGGAGGTCAAGCTGAATGGCGGCGGCGGTGGGGAGAGGGGCGGCGAGGGGAGGGGCGGTCCCTGGGAGGGGCGGTCCCTGGGTGGGGGTGGGGAGGGTCTGAGTGGAGTGGAGGCTGGAGAGTGAGGCAGGGCCCCAGGACGAGCGTGGGAGGCAGACTGCTCTAGGAGGGGTGATTCTCAGTGCCCCCCCGAGGGTCTCCGGCACCTGCGTGCATCAGAAGGAGACCACTGCCCCGAGGAACTCGGGCCCGGAACGATAGGAGCAGAGCTCTGCTGTTGGGGGCACTCTGCTGTTTGCTGGGGATGCTGGCTCTGCTCATTGAGTCCTTTAGTGACACTTCCACTGTGGGAGTGAGGGGGTCCAGGGATGCCTCAGCCATGGGGAGTGGGTGGGGCCCGAGCGGAAACCGTCCCCTGAGCCAGCAGAGGCGGTGGTGCTCAGGGCTGGGAATTTGCGGCGTAGGGGCTGGTTCGGAGATCCACCCTCATGAACGTTGTCCTAGGAGATGGGATGGGTCGCTGCTGGTGGAGGGGCCCCTTCTCCTCGTGTGGGCCCCTCAGGGAGGGTGGGACCCAGCAGTTCAACAGACGCTCGCCAAGCCCGTTCTGAAAGAAGTCAGCAGAGGGAAAGACTCCTTTTTCCTCTAGCTGTTGATCTCAGTGGGCCTGGAAGCCTCTGCTTTTCATGGCTCCACCCCTTCATGAGTCATTCATTCAGCACACCTTCAGCGAGAGTCTGGCTGGGCCAAGCCTGGTTCTCAGTCTGGGGCGCCAAGGTGACTGTCACAAGTCCTGGCCCGCAGCTGCTGCTGTTCGGAGGAGCAGGGGACTTATCTGCAGGTCGCGTCTGAGGGCCATGGGGACCATCCCACTATACCCGGCGTGGCGTGAGGGCCTGGGGAAGGTGGCCTTGGGCCAGGGCGGGAGGGCTCCATGGAGGAGGACAAAGTGCCCAGGGTCCTCCGTGCCCTGCGCCTCCTCTAACCAAGTCAGGGGGACCAGCGCCAACCCTGGATGCTGGACCCACTCACTGTTGAGCTGGCGTCAGGGCCTGCAGGGAACCCAGCGGGCCTGGAGGTGGCAGGCGTGTCTGCTCTCAGCCTGGAGCCCCCGCCCTGGATGACCGTGGGCCACTGGCCCAGCCGGAAGGAGGCCCTCTGGGTGCTGGAGGCTAGCAGGTCAGGGCAGAAAGAAGGACCATTGTCTCGGGGACCGGTCATGGCCGCAGAGTTGGCTTCCGGAGCTCGTCTCCACAGATGCTTCGGGAACATTGAGGGCAGAGGCCGGCAGCCTGGGGACAGCTGTCCCTCATATCCGGTGACAGGATCCAGGCCCTGGTCATGCCCTGCGTGTCCCTTGATTCACCCTCCCCACCCCTGCCCCTCAGAGCCTCTTCCGTCTTGCCTGAGAAATGAGACTAAATGCTGGGCAGGCCAGGCAGCAAGTGGACAGGGCAGTGGGTGGATGGGGCAGTCGGTGTGCAGGGCAGTTGGTGGGCAGAGCAGCGGGTGGACAGGGAGGGCATAGATGACTTTCCCGGTCACTCGGGCCCGTGGAGACAGCTCTCCCAGCCAGCTGACCGCCCCTGGCCTGCGCGGCAGGAGAGAGCCGTGTTTTTCTGTAGGGTGTGTTGAGTGGGAGCCAGCTAAGGAGCATGAACCTGCTGGACCTGGTCAGCTCTGAGTCAGCCTGGCGGAGTCGGCTCGGCGGCCGTCAGCCCGGGCAATACTGCAGAGGTGGCATCACTCTCTGAGTCCAGCCTCTGGGCAGAGGTGGCTCTGCTGTAACCTGGCAACCCAGATGAGAGCTAAGTTGCCCATCTGGAGGGGTGCTCAGCAGTCAGCTAACTAGGCATGCCAGGCCCAGTGGGTTCCAGGACTGCCGTCCAGCCCCCGAGGCCAGCTCCGGGGTCCCTGCGAGCGAGCCAGGAGAGGGAGAGCAGCCCTTCCTCACTCCTGGAAGATCCCTGACTGTGTGCCCCCCCGGGGGGAGGGCTGCCCCTCAGGACAAGGATGCACGTCTGCCGAGGGTGCCTGGGGGGGTCCCGTGGAAGGCTGTGGTCCTAACAGCTCATCCCGGGTGCCTCGTTGGGCGTCGGATCGTACCGTCTTTCAGCACATGGTCCCCGAGAACCTGCTGTGCGTTCCAGGCTGGGCGCCAGGAACACAGAGGTGAATGAGGGTCCCTGCCCTACAGCGTCTGGCTGGGGAGAGACGCATGGGCCAGCTCCAGGGTGCAGGATGCTTGCCTGCCAGGCAGGGAGGGACAGGGCTGGCTGGATGGGCCTGGCCGGCGGGGTTGGGGGAGAGCCTGGCTTCCTGGAGCCAGGGCTTGGCAGGTGTGCGGAAGGGTGGGTCACAGGGGCCAGCCCTGCTCTGGGTGTGGGGTCCGAGTCTGAGGAACTGTGAACAGGCAGGCAGGGATCGAAGGAGGTTTCAGAGCCGTGGGAAGGGGCGGCCCTATGTCTGCTGAGTAGCTGGAGAGGCCTTGGTGCATGGAGAAGGTGGTCGGGACAGGGCCAGCCTGGCGGCTCCTGCTCCGGTGGGACCAGAGGGAGCCTGGATGGGAGGGCTGGTCTCCCCCAGGCTGCGGCTGTCTGTGGGCACACCTACCCTGGGGGCACACGGAGGTCCTGGCTGCTTACTGCGGGGCTGGGGGGGCACCCAGAGGAGGAAGCCAGAGCCCCTGCACTGACTGTGGGGCTGCTGAACAGAGAGAAGCCAGGCTTGGTGAAGCTGCCCCGGGGGCCCGAACACAAGGACGGAGAGACTGACCCCGAGCGAGGCTGTTCTAGCGGCATTCGCAGCGGCCGCCGGGGTGGGAGAGCCAGACCCGCTGTTGGAGCCTCTGTGGCCTTGGGCCAACCACCGGCCCGCTCGGAGCCTCAGCCCCTCGGCTTTAACGTGGAGACGAGCGGGCACTGACCTCCCTCTGTGTGTCCAAGTAGCTTGTGTCTGACCTTAATGAGAGCCAGGCACCCCTCGACCCTGTTGTGAGACGGTGCTCCCTGGGGCTGGGCTGGGTGGACAGGGCTGGACGACTGCCTGGCCTTGGGTGGGTGTGAACAGCACCCCGGAGAACGCAGCTGGGTGCTGGGTTTGGTTGTGAGGCTCCTTTGGGCTAGTTGGAGGCAGGGTAGAGAGAAGGTGAGAGACGGCCCAGGTCTCCTGATTCTGGGGGAACCGCCTGGACTCAGCCCCCTTCCATCTGGGCTCCCTAACCTGGAGGACGTTGCGGGGGTGGGGGCGCTGCTCCTCTCCCCGCCCTCGCTTTTCCTGGGCCGGGAACCGGGGTACAGAGACGGGGGTCACCGTGTAGCTGCTCAGCTGCCTGCTCGGGACCCTGAAACGTGCAGGAGAAAGCCGGACCCTCTTGCTGCCGTGCAAACAGCCCAAGCCCCCTTCCACTGGGGTCGTGGTGGCAGTAACCACGGTGCTGCCCTGACAATGCCAGGGAGCGCCCCTCGAGGCCCTCTGCTGTCGCTCTCAGCTCGGCACTGTCTTCTGAAACACCCAGTGTTGGTCGGCTTTGTGAAGAAGGAACTTCCTGTCGTGAGCTGGAATCAACTGAACTGAGATAAAAGCAAGAGTGACTCACCAGAGCCAAGTCCTTAGCAGGCTGCGCGTCTGAGTCCTCAGCAACGGAAAGAGCCTTCCAGGCAGGCTTTTCCACTTCACAGAGAAGGAAGCTGAGCGTCAAAGGTTTTTCTCAGATGTGCCAAACTCACAGGCACAGCATTTTTGCCTAGCAAAACGGGCCACCTGGCCGCTGGGACAGCAGTAAAACACAGACCCTGTGTTTCCCGCCTCGCACGGCGTGTCTCCCTTGAAACTGCAGCACGTGATGTGTGTCTTCCTGGGGGTGGCCGAGCCTCAGGGGTTGGGCTGAGCTTCTCGAGGGACCTCAGCCTCTTGCCGACCTTTGCGAGCCCATGGTCCGAGGGGACAGGCAGATTCCTGAGTTGATGCCCCATCCCGTGTGTGCAGCCGGGCCGTGGGGCCTCACAGAGGATGCCAGGGTGATGCCTGGGGTAAGGAGGCGGCTGGACCGGCTGGCGAGTGACCGAGCATGGCGATTCCGCGGAGCTTCACGCCCTGCCCTTCTCTTTCCTTTCCAGATGCAGACCCAGGTTTCCCACCAGGCTTTTCCGGGTGCCACCCCCTACACCTGTCAGGTTTGCCCCTGTCGCCGCCTATCGGGCTCTCGTCTGGTCCTGGTGTCGTCCCGTCCCCGCTGGTGTTGTGCTGAGTGTAGGAGGCGCTGGGGGTCATCTCCCCGGAGGGGAGGAGGGCGCGCTCCATGGCAGGCGTCTTTGTTCAGTCGTGTCCAACTCTTTTCAACCCCGTGGACTGCCGCACGCCAGGCTTCCCTGTCTTTCCCTAGTGCCCAGAGCTTGCTCAAACTCATGTCCATCGAGTCACTGATGCCATCCAACCATCTCATCCTCTGTTGTCCCCTTCTCCTCCTGCCCTCAATCTTTCCCAGCATCAGGGTCTTTTCCAATGAGTTGGCTCTTCACATCAGGTGGCCAAAGTATTGGAGTTTCAGCTTCAGCATCAGTCCTTCCAGTGAATATTCAGGACTGATTTCCTTTAGGATGGACTGGTTGGATGTCATTGCAGTCCAAGGGACTCTCTAGAGTCTTCTCCAGGTGTTAGCCACACCAGATGCGCTTAAACAGCGAACGGAACTGTCCTCTCTCAGCTCTGGAGGCTGCAGCTCCAGGGCCCGCCGGCCTCACCTCCGGGCGTGTGGCCGGCCTCACCTCCGGGCGTGTGGGCAGCCTCGCCTCCCTGTGTCTCACCCATCACCCGTCTGTGCCCTAGCCTCCTCTTCTCATGAGGAAGACAGTCAGATCCAGGCCTGTCCTGAAGACTCCATTTAAACCTAATTACGTCTCCAAACACAGTCATGTTCTGGGGTCCTGGGGTGTGGGCTTCAACCCATGAGCTTTGGAGGGGAGTGGTTCAGTTCACGATACGGCCCCTCCGAGGCTCCCGATGGGAGGTGTGGACCACTGTGAGGGGCTGGACAGGACTCCAGGGGTGAGGGGGGGCCTGTTTAGAAAACGAGAGAGGAGTTGGACCTCCCTGGCCTTCTGTGGTTAGGACTCCACACTTCCACTGCAGGAGGCACGCAAACCCTGTGGCCTGGCCAAATAAAAAAGCAGAACACGGGAGGAGCCGTGAGTGGGGGGCGGGAAGCGGGAGCCCGTTCGTGGAGACGGGTTTCATTCGGATGAGGCGAGTAGCGGGGCTGGAAAGCTAGGAGGCTGGGTGGTCCTGGCCAGCCAGAGGGCTAGACCAGGAGAGAGTCCAGGAGCTGCCAGGTCATGCCCGGCAGGCGGGGATGGACTTGGGTGCAGAGAGGGGGGCTGGAGCTGGAGGAACACAGGGTCGTCACGGTGGTGGAGGGCCTGACCCAGCAGAGCAGAGGAGATGGATGGTTGTGGGGTCTGTCACCTCCGGGGTGTGGACGTCATGGTCAGAGATGAGCGAGGAGGGCTGGGGGATGGTCCCCAGACGCATGCGAGGAGCAGGTTCCAGACGGGACGGCCAGACAGCGGCCAACAGAGGCGGGGCTGGAGGTGCTGCAGCGCGCCCCCCGGAATTGACGCGGAGAATCCGCTCCCCGAGCGCCTCAATCCTGCTTTTGCCGGCGGGGCGTGCAGAATCCCTGAAAACGCATCATCGCTTGCTCTCACCCTCCAAATAGAAAGATCATTTCAGCGACGGGAAAGCTTCGTGGTCGCGGAGCGAGTCCATCCTGCCCTGGGAGCACACGGCCCCTTTGCTGGCGGCCAGGGTCACCCGCTGTGTCTCCCGGTTACAGCTTCCTTGTCGTTCATCCAAGCCTGCGTGTTTATTTTTCCACCTGCCCATAGAAAGGGTCTCGTGAGCTCCAGCGTTTCTGCTGGCGCTTGGCTTGCTATAGTTGCCTCCGGAAGGTTCTCTGCGTCAACAGAGCCTGCTTCAGCTTCTCCCTGTCTCCTCGTCTCCTAGGAAACCAGGACTTCCTCAGAGAGCATCATTTCTGTACCTGCTTCCAGCACCTCAGGGTCTCCGAGCCGCGTGATTTATGTAAGTCGGATTCTCTGTGGAGGGGGAGGAGACCAGGGGCCTGGGGTCCTTGCTGAGTGTGCCCTCGGGGGCACGGGGCATGGGGCCGTGGGAGAGATTGGCACAGGCTCTGAGGCTGACTTGGGGCCTCCTGCGTGGATGTGTTGTGTGACCGCGGCTGCCCCGGAATGTGGCGTCCGGCGTGCAGAGAGGTGTGCTCACGGCCGTGGTTTACAGCTGTGCCGGTGAGGACACCTGCCTGCACCCCGCAGCCAGGACTCGCCTGAACACACAGCGCTCGCCAGCCACGGTGCAGACCCGTGCCTGTGGGTGTGGAAAGTTCCTGACGTGTCTCTCGAAGGAGCGTGTGAAGGATGACATGCGTTCCGTGATCCCATTCTCATTTATGTGTGTGTGTATTTGTGTGCACGTATGTGTATTGTGTGTATTTGAGTGTGTGTGTATGTAGGCATGTGTGTGCGCACATGTATGGATGGATATGTGTGTGAGTGTGTCTACATGCGTGCGTGTGTGTGTCCGTGTGTGTACGGGTATGGATATTGTGTGTGTGGGTGTGTGTCTCTGTGTGTCTGTGCACATACAAGTCTAAACACAATTGAGAACATTTTAACTAATTATTGACAGCAATTACCTCTGGGTGGTGGCTTTAGAAATGGAAGGTGACTGTTATAATTACTTGCTGGTTTGCTAGTCTAAAGAGCCTGTGCTGTGGGGAGGGAATGGGAAAGCGGGGTGAGCCCTGGACTGCAGGCTGGTCAGCCCGGCTTCACCCCTGCAGGCTGGTCGGCCAGGACGAGTCTCCTCTCCCATTCCCCCCACTCACGGCCAGAGCCTGGTCTTTCTCTAACACGATGGAGATCGGATTCCCTCCTCTCGACACTTCTTTTCAGCCCCCGGCACTCTCACTCTGGTTGGACACAGGGCCGTTCCTGCTCTAATGATAAGAGCCCAGGTTGTAGTCTGTAGAGTGAGTAGCCGGATGACCCTGGGCAGCTGCAGACTCAGAGGTTCAGAAAGACGGCCTGATGTCACCAGGCCAGCTGTGTGCCCTCGGGCAAGGCGTTAGCCTCTCTGAGCCTCTGGGAGCTCACCCATACCTGGGGGCCCACAGCACCTGCTTCCCAGGGCCACGGAGGGCCTGAGTGGGAGGCCCTGGGCATAGCCCTGAGCCCAGAGCGGGGCCCCAGGAAGCGCTCACTGGAGTTACTGTTGTGACATCGGTGCTTGTCTGTGGGGCTGCCGTACCGAGTGCCCAAACCAGGGGGGCTCAACCACAGAGACGTACCTTCTCACCGTCCCGCAGCCTGGGAGTCCGAGTCACAGGGTCGGTTCCCTGCAAGGCCCGTCTCCTGGGCGTGTGGATGGCCGTCTTCTCTGCATGTCCTCACGTGGTTGTCCCTCTGTGCACGTCTGTCCTGACCTGCTCGTCACAGGAGGACCCCCAGGGTGCTGGCTCAGGGGCCCCCACCCTGCTGACCTCGGTTCACTTTAACCACCCCTTTAAAGGTCACTATCACCAAATACATATTCTGTAGTGCTGGGGGTTAGCGATTCCATGAAAAAAGGAGGAGGACGCGATCCACCCCAAATGCCGTCATCATCAGGACCAGTGGTAGCGACTGTTACCATTTGAACGAGATCGCGTTCATGGCACACTGAGTGTGGCCCTGTTCACAGATGGCAGCTACTGTCAGTAACTGCTCGTTGCTGTCGTTCAGTCTGATTCTTTGTGACCTCGTGGACTGTAGCCCACCAGGCTTCCCTCTCCCTCACCATCTCCCGGGATTTGCTCAAACTCACGTCATCGAGTTGGTGATGCCATCCAACCAGCTCATCCTGTCACCCCCTCCTCCCCCTGCCTTCCATCTTCCCCAGCATCAGGGTCTTTTCCAATGAGTCAGCTCTTTGCATGAGGTGGCCAAAGTATTGGAGCTTCAGCATCAGTCTTTCTAATGAATATTCATTAGGATGAATATTTTAGGATGGACTGGTTAACCATGATTATGTTTTGAACAAGTTGCTGTTTGTAAGGGGCTTTCCAACCAGTCCATTCTAAAGGAGATCAGTCCTGGGTGTTCACTGGAAGGACTGACGTTGAAGCTGAAATTCCAGTACTTTGGCCACTTCATGCAAAGAGTTGACTTGTTGGAAAAGACCCTCATGCTGGGAGGGATTGGGGGCAGGAGGAGAAGGGGACGACAGAGGATAGAATGGCTGGATGGCATCACCGACTTGACGGACATGAGTCTGAGTGAACTCCGGGAGTTGGTGATGGACAGGGAGGCCTGGCGTGCTGCGATTCACGGGGTCGCAAAGAGTCGGACACGACTGAGTGACTGAACTGAACTGAAGGGACTTGAGTACAGTGCTGACGTAAAACAGTGGCGTCAGCAAGGACGTTGGTCTCCGCAGTCCCTGTTACTTTAAAGATCTCGCAGTAGTAAGCAGTAGAGCTAGCTTTGAGACTAGGTCTTCTCACCCCAAAGCTTGGGTTCTGCTCAGGAAAGCCCGTTGCTCAGGGCTGAAAGCCTTCTTCACCAGGCTGTTTTCAGCACAGCCACGGCCATGCCCCCTAGGCCAGGTCCCCTGACGTCCCTACCCTTGGGCAACAGGAGTTTGCCGAGGGTGATGGTGGGCCGAGAAGGTCCCCACCATCTGGGCGTGCCTTCAGCCGAAGTGGATTCTACCTGGTCACACCATCCCAGCTGAGACAGGCTTCTTGCTCGGCTAATACCCATGCACCAGGGTTTAAAACAGAAGGCCTCCAGAGGGCTCATTGAACCCAGACTCCTGAGTCTGAAACACCTGCTCTCAGCTGACACAGCTGAGGTGCCTTGAGTACCAGGTAACAAGGCCCACGCCTGCTGCCGCCTCCAGCTCTCGGCATCCCACTTTTCAGATGTAGCTCAGAGAGGGGCAGAAGCCAGTCTGTCCCAGCCTCTGAGTCAGGGAGCCGCCATCCAAGGACACCCGGGCATTTCCAACACATGGACTCCCAGCACTGTGGCCGGTGCCCGGCCTGGATCCCCGACCCCTGCCCCGCCGCCTTCCCTCCCAGGTCAGGGCTGGTGTCGGCTCCGGTCAGCGGTGCGCCCCTGCAGTTCCTTCACCAAGGAGACGGGAGTCCAGTCAAGCACGCCTCCTCGGGCTCGCTCCTGCTCGTCTTCCCGCTCCCGCTGGTGTCTGCTCCCACCCTCCTGTGGTCCTGACTCTGCTCGGTGCTGGGCACACTCAGGACCTCAGGGCAGGGGCCTCGATCCACGCCCCAGCCCAGTGAGCTTTAAAGGGCGCCGGCCACCCCATCCTGCAGCACCTGCTGTCATTAAATGCAGCCTCCCCACCCTCCTCCTTCCCCCATTCAGGAAGAGATCGCTTCCCCCTTGAGGTCTGCGTGTGCAGGAATGGGGCGGAATTCATCGTGCGCTGTGGCTAACCTCTTCCCCATGGGCTGTGAGTGCCTGGCAGGCAGAGGTCATGCCTCATTCATGCTAGTATGTTTACAGGATAAAACATGGGCACAGTGTGTGTGTGTAATTCAATCGTGTCCGACTCTTTGCAACCCCATGGACTGTAGCCCGCCAGGCTCCTTTGTCCATGGGATTCTCCAGGCAAGAATACTGGAGTGCGTTGCCATTTCCTCCTCCAGGGGATCTTCCCGACGCAGGGATTGAACCCGAGTCACCTGCATTGCAGGCAGATTCTTTACCATCTGAGCCACCAGGGAAGCTCAATAAATGGTGGGTTTTTAAAAAAGTAATCTTTTCACTGCTTTTTTCTTTATTACAAAGGTAACCCACATTTATTAGGGAAGAACAGTGATTGGTATAGAGACAAACATGAATACCATTTATAGTCCTCCCAGCCAGAGTAGCCCATGTTTATATGTTGAAGTACACGCTTTTGGTCTCTTTCTCTCCGTGTGCGTGTATTTTCTTTCTTTCTTTTTTACAAAACGAAGTCACAGGGGCTATATTGTTTTGCACCCTTTCTTCCCCAGCCAGTAAAGCAGTGAGTGGCGTAGTGTACAAGTGCATCATCAGACTGTATTATCGGCAGGATTATATTACAGCTGTAACGTCGTATATGGCCACATCCTAGGGGCTTCCCAGGTGGCGTCAGTGGTAAAGAATCCATCTGCCAGTTCGGGAGACATAAGAGATGTGGGTTCGATCCCTGGATCAGGAAGATCCCCTGGAGGAGGGCGTGACCACCCACTCCAGCATTCTCGCCCAGAGAATCCCATGGACAGAGGAGCCTGGTGGGCTACAGTCCACAGGGTCGCAGAGAGTTGGACACGGCTGAGTGACTTAGCACACACGTGTGCTGGATACAGTGTAGGGAGGAGAAAGCGGGGGAAAAACACTCGCAGACGCACACAGCCCAGTGGCCTTCCGCCAATGGGAGGGCATAGCCCGTTGTCACGGCAACCACCCCAGGACCTGGATGCTCGGAAATGGATGTGTGAGCCCCGCTGGCTGGTGTGGCTGTCAGGAGCCGGGAGCACTTAGCCACCTGGCTGGGCGTTGAGGGTTGGGGGCCTCTTTTTGAGCCTGGCTCATGTTGATGGCATTGTCAAGCGCTCTCTCTGATTCCTGCAGTCAGGGGCTGACCCAGGGCCAGGTGGGCCTCACTGACCATGCGTTTGGGGCTGAACAACCCAGCGGGCAGCTGAGCACTGTGATCACAGCAGGGCAGAGGGGGCAGAGTGGGTGGCCACAGCCTCCCCCAGCCCCATGGCAACGTTGCCCTTTAGGTCAAGCCGTGTGGATGTTCAGAAATCCACAGATGGCGAGGCCCAGGTGGCATTCCCATTTTCAGGGGGAGACAAAGGCCCAGAGAGTGCACCTGGCTTTGGCGAGTGCTCGATTGATTTTAGTTCAGTGCGGCATGCTTGCCCTGACCACCGTGTCATGTCAATCATGGAATTAGGGGGAGGGGCTCCATGGTGAAGCAGAGTCCTGGGTCCACAAGCCGCTAGCCTTGCGGGGAGGGGACACTGATGCACCAGCGAAGATCAGCACCTTTCCTCAAAAGAGGAAAACATCCAACCCAGACGGGAGAGAGAGAGGAAAGACTTCCTGGAGGAGAGGCCTCTGCTGACTCTGGAAGGACCAGACCATGAGCCGGGCAAAGAGGTCTGGGGAGGGTGTGTTGGAGGGAGGGATCTACGTGGTGGAGCCCTCAGGCTCTGGACGTGAGGAAGCAGTAAGGAGCTGGGTGTGGCTGGTTTCCTGGGCCAGGAAGTGAGGGGCTCCGATGAGCGGATACACAAGGCTGGACCTCCAGGGGCCTCAGTTCCAATTTCCCCAGTACAGAGAGGAGCAGCTCAGAAACGCTGATCAGGGGTCATCGTCATGACAAATGGCACACTCAGGGTTTGAACTCAGGTCTTCCGAGCGCTGCCCAGGGTTCCAAAGGGAATCACCAGAGTCTGAGACATCGGGTGTTCACTCTTTCAACCTGTGTCACAAACGGCATGTGGTACCCAATGCCTCCCGGGAGCCTAGGAGTTGGGTGGTCAGGGAAGGCTTCCTGGAGGAGGTGGGCTAGAGCTGCCAGACCTGGGAGGAAGTGGGAAAGCTGGGGCGTCGGGGCTGAGCCCGGCTCACGAGGGCACGAAGGGGAGAGATTGTACAGCAGACAGACTGGGGACATCTGCCTCCAGACATCGGAGACGGCAGTGAGGGCCATGTCACCTGTCCCGGGAGGGCTGCCGGAGGATGTGAGCTGGAGGGCGAAGGGGGCCCTGGAGCCCGAGGGACGTGGCCCGGGCAGAGAGGAGAGCTGCCGTGCGAGCACACCGCCTGCTGTGCTCCCTGGCTGTGGGACTGCGCACGTCACCTGACCTCTCTGGGCTCCGCTTCTTCCCCTGTGGAGTGGAGGTCCTGTGCGTGCCCCCCTTCGTGGGCTTGGCCCACTGCTGTCTGGGGTGGAGCACAGAGCTCATGCTGCTGCTGGGGTTTGTTGGAAGAATTGCTGGCAGGACGCCTCTCCCCGCGGCCACCCCCACACCCAGAGGCAGAGGTTAGATCTGGACTCGGGCCGTGAGGACCTTGACCAAAGCTGCCTGGGGCTGGGAGGGGGGCAGAGAGGCGGGCAGGGGCTGCGTTGACTGGACCGGGGATCCCTGAGGGAGGCTGAGGTCGAGATGAGGGTTCTCAAGAGGTTTGTGGGGTCAAGCTGAGCTAATGGGGGCAGCCCGACTGGCCAGCTCTGCCCATGACTGGCAAGGCCAGGCTGAGATTAACCCTCAGAGGGGACATGGGGGAAAGGAGGTGACTGGCGTGTCTGCTCCAGGAGGGATAGGAGACTGGGTGTCCACTCCACCAGGGACTGGGCGGTGCTGGGAGCGCACTGGGGCCGCACATCCCTTCTTCTGTGCAGATCGCAAGCTGTAAACGTTCCATGCGCACTTGCCGGGGGGGTGTGCCACGGGAAC
The DNA here is from genome assembly GCF_032405125.1 of Capricornis sumatraensis. NCBI lineage: Eukaryota > Metazoa > Chordata > Mammalia > Artiodactyla > Bovidae > Capricornis > Capricornis sumatraensis. Next base: position 116,477,797 of record NC_091075.1, on the reverse strand, counting down.
ACCGGGGCTGAGTCCGGTGTTTGGGTGTGAACCTCAGCCCTTGTGAGAGCCAAGTCTCGTGGAGCTCAGCTCCCAGGCCTGTCTGGTTGCACGCCCCCAGGCAGCCCCCAGAGCCAGGAGGAGGGGCTGGTGGGCAGTGGGGCAGACCGAGCCCAGTCATGACAGTGAGCCCGCCTGTGGACCTCAGCCGAGCAGATGCGATGGTTCCAGGTGCGTCGCCACGAGTGAGAACCTCTGTGGTGACCTCCGTGGTGACCTCCGTGAGGTCACACGCCCTCGGGCTGTCACCTGTCACGTCAGGCCGTTGGCTGTGTGTAGGGAGTGCTCCAAAGCCCTGAGCGTGTGTACGAGTGGCTGGGTATGCAGGTGTGTTCATGAGTACTGGTTTGGGTGTGTGTGGTTAGTGTGTGCGAGTGTGTGGGTGCCTGCAGGTTGTGCTGGTGAGTGTGAGTGGGTGGAGTTGTGGGTGTGTCAGCGTCCCCCTCCATAGCTGTGGGCGGGCACATTCTCTGTGTGCACACGTGTATTACATGTGCAGGCCTGCATGCGTGAGCTGGGCGTTTGCATCTGTGCATACATTGAGCAGGCATTTAAATGCACGTGTGTGTGTCCTTTATGTACGTGTGTGTTTTATGTGAGCACATATGTATCTGTGTTCGCATGCATGCAGGTCTATTATGGGCAAGCGTTTGTGAGTATGCGTCCATGTGTGCGTTCGTACACATGTGTGCACGTTCCCTGATGGCTCAGCTGGTAGAGAGTCCTCCTGCAATGCGGGAGACCCTGGTTCAATCCCTGGGCCAGGAAGATCCCCTGGAGAAGGGAACGGCAACCCACTCCAGTGTTCTGACCTGGAGAGTTCCGTGGACTGTGCAGCAGAGAGCCGCACACGACCGAGCGATGAGTTTTCTGTGCCGGCACGCACAGTGTGTGTGTCCGTGCGTGTCCGTGTTTGTGTGTCTGCATCCAAGCGTGTATTTGCATGCGTGCGTGTATGTGTGTGTATATATGTTTGCTGTGCTCTCACGTGTATTTGTTTGTGCACGTGTGTGTCTGTGTGTATGCGAGCATAACTGTGTGAGTGTGTGTTTAGACCGCAGGCTGAGTTCTCACTGTCTGTAGGGCCAGGAGGCTTCCCCGCCCCCTTGCCTTTGCCCCTCCGACCGCTTCACTCAGACTTGCCTCTTCCCACACCTGCTGGGCGACACGGCCCCAGGTGTGGGTCTGACCAGCCCTCGTGGCCCCTCCTGCCCTCTCTCAGGCCAAGCTGGGTGATGAGATCCTGGACTACAGAGACCTGGCCGCCCTCCCTAAGAGCAAGGCCATCTACAACATCGACCGCCCCGACATGATCTCCTACTCGCCCTATGTCAGCCACTCGGTGGGGGACCGGCAGAGCTACAGCGAGGTACGGGGCCCCCGCAGTGGGTCGCCTTGGCGGCCTCAACCTCCTTTACCCCCTCAGACAGCCCGCGCCTCCTCTTTACAGAGTCCCCAGAGTGCTCTTGCCCCAAACCGCCCCGTGATTCTGGACAGGGAGGCCCTTTTGGAGTGGGGGCCAGGGAGCGGGAAGCTCGAGGATGATCAGGAAAGTGCCAGGGGCAAAGCCAGCATCTCATCCTTGTCTTCAGTTGGGCTGATGCTCACGCCCGGGGAATGGACCGTGTTCCCTTATCCAGCCCGCTCTTGGCCCCGCTCCCTGCTCACACGCTTCTCTGCCCCGTGAGCACCTCGAGCTGGTCTGACCCCTGGTGGGACCGCAGTTGACTCCTCCTTTCTGTCCCTCGGGCGGTGCCCTCGTCTAGGCCTCCCGGCTGCACCTCTCATTTAACCTGGAACTTGTTGCTGGGTTTGGCTTTTTGAGACTTGGGTGTGACCCTGGGGGCTGGGCTGGAGGGGAGGAGCATTTTGTCAGTTGCCGGCCGTGTCCATGGGCCAGTTACATGCGGTGGCCTGGCCAGGGCGGCCCCTCGGGGGGCAGAGCTCAGCCCCGGCCGTAACCGAGTTCCCCGAGGTGTGGCCGAGGCTCTGGGGTCTCCAGGCTCGATGGGGGTCATGCAGGTGAACCCAGCTTGGCAGGCGCTGCTGTGGGATGTGAAGGCGGGGTGGGGTCCTCCCGGGGTGCACTCACCGTATGCCACAGCAGCTGCCCAGCGCCACCCCCGCCATGGTTGCTGCGGCCACAGTTGCCACCCACGCTCAGACCCGCTTTCACTCTGCCCTGACCCCGGGCTTGGCGCTGCCCACCGCTCATGGCGCAGCGCTCTGCAAAGAGGAGACCGAGGGGGGATGTGCTGGCCCCAGGACCGTGGGGCTCGGGGCAGAGCTAGGGCGTGGGCCCGGGTGGCCGATTCTGGTCACTGCGGCCTCCGTGCCGGCTACTACCATTGCCCAGAGCGAGGTGCTGCGGTCCCGACCCACCTCCGTCTCCGGGGACCTCTCATCTCTGCAGGCCCCACCACGCACCAACCGGGGGGCCTGCTCGGAGGTGGGCTCTGAGGGGGCCCTTTATGTGAGTAGATGATGAAGGGGGGCCCGGGAAGCCCCAGAACGGGGTTTGGGGCACTGAGCTGGGCAGACATGGCCTAGGGCTGGACAGCTTCGCCTGCTTCTCTAGACCTGCAGCCTTACAGCCGCTCACCCCAGGGTGGAAAGCTCGCAGGGGAAAGAGCAGTGGGCCAGAAGCACAGAGCTCTGCCAGCCTCTCTGAGCCTCAGTCTCCCCATCTGTGAAATGGGCAGATTGGGGTACAAGTTCCCCCTTCCCATTCTAAGGGCGGGGATGGTACAAGAAAGAGCCCCCAGTTACTCAGGCCTCCTCCTAGGAAACTCTCCACAGCATCTTCCTAGCTGTCCAGGTGTGGGGGAGACAGGTGAGCTTTCTGGCCTGGAAGCTCAGTTTCCAGAGCCCCTTCTGCTACTTGCTGCCTCCCTGAGCCTGTATACAGGTGGTGGATGGCCCATATACAGACCCCTATACACATGGTGGAAGGTGCGCTTGTTCTAACAGGAGGTGCCTGACTGGCAACCGCTCCCCGGGGCCCCGATGGCCCCCAGCCGCTCACTCTGGTCCTCTCCCCAGACCCCGAGGCTCCGAATCACCCTCCTTTCTCCCGGCTCCTTATCTCTCCTGGAGAAGACCTGTGGGCTCACGGGGTGGTGACCCGATGCCCTGAGCCAACAGTCCTCCTACTGGAAATGTGTCTTCACGGGAGGGTGGCAGGGCAGGGCAGGCCAGCCAGGAGACAGGTCCACGCTCATCCGCACAGAGCTCCGTCCTGGGGGCCTCTTTCTCGGCGTCCACTGATGGTAGGTCTCCAAAGAGAAGGCTTTGGAACCTGTGTGGGATCTAGCAGGGAGGAGTCCCTTCCCGTCAGGAGGAGGGTCCCTGGGGTGGATGTGCCTGGGCCGGGTGTGGGCCCCTCCCCTCCTGAACCCCTGGTGCCGGGCCTAACGGGGTCCCCTGTGTTGTATCCACAGTCCCCTCAGCTGCTCTCGCCAACGCCGCCTGAGGTAACCGCCCCCCAGCCCGCCCATCTGCTCATCGCTCCGCTGCCTAGATTATAAAGATGACCGCCCGAGGCTCCCCCAGGAGGGCCCCCCAGGCCCTTCGCCGTGGCCTCTGGCCCTGGCATCAGGCCGTGGCCCTCTGAGGCTGGGGTGCCCTCCTCAGCGCTGGTTATTTTTATAATGGTGTCTCATCCGCATGCTTCCCTGTGCGTCTGCCAGTCTGGCGATGTGGGCACCTGGGACACAGGCGTCCTGCGGTCTGGTCCACGGCTTCCTTTAGAGGGCAGGTCCAGGGGCTGGGGTAGCAGGGGCCACCTCATCCGCCTGAGCGGGGTTGTGGGAGCATCCTTGGAGCCTTGAGGGTGGACGTGCTGAAAGCGTTTCTGTATCAAATAGCATTTATAATTAGCGGCCCGCCCTTCATGTCTGTTTCTCAAAATTAACCCATGACATAGATGGCTGCCAGTTAGACTCCAGAGGTATCAGATCCTGGGCACAGGAAGGTGACGACAGATGCCTGTGGGTGGGCAGCTAGCACCGAGTGGCCCGTGCACGTGTGGTCGCGAGCCCCAGGGACAGGGCAGGTGAGGCGACAAGACACCTGTAAAATATAAGCTGCTCAGTGGGGCTGTGCAGAGAATGCCCAGGGATGGAGACGAGACAGCTGGAATGTGGCAGCCCCAGAGGAGACTAAGTGCCCGTCGCTGGCGGTGGGGAGTGGGGTGGTGGCGGGCCAGGAGGTCAGTGTTAAGCGCGGGGAGGGGGGAGGCCCTGACAAGTGCACTCCCAGCATGAGGGCGGCCTGAGCGGAGCATGCAGGTGGGCACGCAGGCAAGGTTTAGGGACAGTGGCTCATGCGGGCTTAGCTGAAGAGGAGCCCTGGGAGGCGGGAGGTAAGCTGGGAAGGGCGTGGGAGCCGTGAGTGCCAGACCCAGACCCTCCCAGTCCTCATCCCCATGCCGGCCTGGTGGGCAAAGGAGTGGGGCCCACCCACGGCAGGATGCCAGGCCACATCATGACTCTGGCCAGGGTGCCGAGTTGCGGTGGTCCAGCGGTCTCCACCCCCCACCCACGGTGCCATGCCATCTCACGCCTCCTGCTCTGACCACTCTAGAGAGTGCCCGTCCTGCTTGAGTGGAGTCTGTGTTGTTGGTGACCGTGCGTCTGACTCAACTGAGCTTCTGGGCCCCGGCTCAGGGGCTTCTCACCTCCCACACCTGGAGAGCCCCTGTTGAGGCTGGTAGAATACAGAATCTCCGTGGGTCTCAAAGTGTCTCCCAAGGACTCTTGGGGGCCAAGGATTGGGCAAGATGGGGAGTGAAGGAAGTGAGGGGAGCCAGGTGCCTTTACCCACCCTTGGAGCCCAGCCTCAAGGAGGTGCTGTGAAGGGATGCGTACAATCCCACCCTCTAGCAGCTGATAGCTGCTAAAGGATGCTCAGGCCGAAGGGAGCGTCAGCACCAAGGCCAGCGCCCCGCCCGGCTCTTCAGAAGTGTCCTGGCGGGTGCAGGTTCGAGGACTCCATCCTGAGGCCACGTTGAGTCAGCCTCCTGGGTCAGGCGTGTGGAAGGGGCGTGGAGGGCGGAAGGGTGGGATAAGGCGGGTGGTGCTCCCGGCTCAGCGTTCACCAGGCTGTCTTCCTCCCAGGGGGAGCAGGACGACCGCTCCTACAAGCAGTGCCGGACCTCCAGCCCCAGCTCCACCGGCTCGGTCAGCCTCGGCCGCTACACCCCAACCTCGCGATCACCCCAGCACTATAGCCGTCCAGGTACTTGGCCTCGCCCCCACAGCTCCTTTCACCCCCCTGAACCTGTGTTTCTTGTTGCTTTTCCTGAGAGGTCTGTCTCATACTTTGCACAGCTGGAAAAAGGACGGGCTGGGAGATGGAGGGCTGTGCTTTTAGTGACAGAAACAAAAGGCCCTCTGCGGTCTGGGTGGGGAGGTGAAGTGCAGAGGCGGCAGGTTACCCTGTTGATTAGAGGAGCGATCCTGGGAAACACGCGAGGCAGTGCTGGGCACGTAGAACCCAGCTCACGTGTTAGTGTCAGGAATGAAAACCACGCAAAGTGCAGGAGTCACTGAGTTCCGAGCTCCCGGAATTCTTGGAAGGTTTGCACTGTGAAGGCGAAATCAGCGGGCAAAAACTGGCATCAGCATACGCATGGACGCTTCACCTCTTTCTGGGTCAGTGGCCCCAAAGACAGCCGTGGGGACAAGCCTGAGGAGGGTCCTCTCTCCCCTGCCCCAGCCTCATCCCCTGCCTGGCGCCCAGCTGTGTATTGCTTTCCCTTCCCTTTTAAAACTCTGAGCTGCCTCAGTGTGTCCGAGTCACAGGGACTCCACACAGAGGCTGCTTTTCTGAGGGATTTTTCCAAGCATCTTCTCCTCGGCCAGCTGTTGCATGGCTCCATTCTCACCTTCATGAACTCAGCTTTTGAGTTTTGCAGAGCTTGTGGAAAAATCAAAGCTCCATTCATTGGCAAAGTTATTTTCATTACCTCCCTGCCATGTGCCTGGTACGTCCTGCTCGATAGAAGTTTGGAAAGTGGGTGAGTGAGTGAATGAGTGAGTGAGTGGTGAGAGATGCGTGACTGACTCAGTGAATGGATGAGTAGGTGAATGAGTGAAAGAGTGGGTGAATGAATGAATGAGTGAGTGAGCGAGTGAGTAAATGCATGAGTGATGACTGACTCAGGGAATGAATGAGTCGGTGGGTGAATGAAAGAGTGAGTGAATGAATGATGAGTGAGTGACAGCGAATGAGTGGGGGAATGAATGAATGAGTGGGGGAATGAATGAATGAGTAGTGAATGAATGAATGAGTGGGGGAATGAGCGAATGAGTGGGGGAATGAATGAATGAGTAGTGAATGAATGAATGAGTGGGGGAATGAATGAATGAGTGGGGGAATGAATGAATGAGTGGGGGAATGAATGAATGAGTAGTGAATGAATGAATGAGTGGGTGAATGAGCGAATGAGTGGGGGAATGAATGAATGAGTGGGGGAATGAATGAATGAGTAGTGAATGAATGAATGAGTGGGGGAATGAGCGAATGAGTGGGGGAATGAATGAATGAGTAGTGAATGAATGAATGAGTGGGTGAATGAGTGAATGAGTGGGGGAATGAATGAATGAGTGGGGGAATGAATGAATGAGCAGTGAATGAATGAATGAGTGGGGAATGAGCGAATGAGTGGGGGAATGAATGAATAGATGAGTAAGTGAGTCAGTGGGTGGGTGGGTGAGAGAGTGAATTAGCAAGTGAGGGAATGAGGGGGTGACTGACCAGGCAGGTGGGTAGGTCAGGGAGAAGGGCCATCAGCCTCTCTGAGGACCCCTCTGCTGACCCCTGACCGCTGTATTTGAGTCAGCTGGGCTGGCCAGCTGGTGCCTGGCCAGATGGCCACCCCAAGATCAAGGCCTGACTTTCTCCTGGGTGAGGCCTGGTGCCTGTCCGGTGACCGACCCCTCCCCAGTCTGGCTAACTGCCCTCCGCCTGGGTCCCGGATCCCAAGAAAGCCCCTTTGTGGGGCAGTGGGCAAGACCCAGGGGGCCAGCTGCTCCCACCCAGCAGGCCTGCAGCGGGCCTGGGCACCTTGACCCCAGCGGGCAGGCCTTCCTCCCTCCAAGCCCGGAGCAGAGGTGCCCCGAGTGTGCTTGGCGGCTCAGCCCCTCGAGGTGCCTCAGAAAGGTGTGTGTTCTTGGGTCGAGACGGCAGAGCGGGGCCTGGGGCTCTTCTGCGGCCGTGTGGCCGGGTGGGCTGACTCTGACTTGCTCTCTGTCGCCCGCAGCTGGTACTGCGAGCGTCGGTACCAGTAGCTGCCTGTCCCTGTCCCAACACCCAAGCCCTTCTTCCGTGTTCAGACATCATTACATCCCGTACTTCCGAGGTAAGGCGCGCGAGGCTGCGGGCTGTGCCCCGGGCCACCCGCAGTGCGTCCTGTCTTGCTGCCCTGTGTCTGCTGCCGCATGGCTTCCCCAAGCCCCCGTCTCACGCCCGTGCTCCCCGCTGTGTGTCTTGTGTGTCCAGCTCTGTTGGTGTGTCCGTGTTCCCAGGAGGCAGCTGCTTGTGTCAGAAAAGCGAGCGGCAAGGAGGGAAGAGGGTTCTAGGACCTACCCAACGCCCACCTTGGGCTGGCTCCGAAGCCTTTACCTCAGTCACCCCGTGTTATCTCCCCCTCGGCTCGGCGGGCACGGGGGACTGCTTGCCACAGTCACCAGGAGGTGTCCGCGGCTTCATCTGATGGTGGCCGGGCACCCCGCGTGGCTGCAGCTCTTCCCAGGGCTCAGACCTGCCCGTCTGCCCCACCCATGCCCAGGCACATGTATGTGAATCAGTCCAGGAGAAGGGCCAGTTCCTGGGCTCTGGACTGCATTGTGGCCTCAGATTCATTTGTTGATGTCCTGAGCCCCCGTGAGCCTGCATTTGGAAAAAGCGTCTTTAGGAGAGTATTAGGGTTGCGTGAAGTCATAAAGGTGGGGCCCTAATCCGATGGGGTGGGTGGCCTTTTTGGAGGCGGAACAGACAGTCTGTCTGCGTGTGCTCAGAGGAAAGGCCGTGTGAGGCCAGAGCAGTCGTCTTCTGCCGATGAGAGAGGCTGCACCTGAGACCCAGCCCGGCTAGACGTTGATCCGGGACTTCCGGCCTCCATTCCGGGAGAAACGAATGTCTGCTGTGCAAGCCGGGCAACCGACGTGCTTTGTTACGCAGCCCTAACTGACTGATACACCCCGGAAAGATCCCCCAGAGCACAAGAGAAGCAGCGGTGGGTCTGTTGGTTCCCCCGGAGTGAGTTAGGGTCCCCGTTCCTCATGGCTGCCAAGTGCAGAATGTTTCAGGAGAACCTTCTGACCCCGAGGGACCGGGAGAGGCCAGCCCAGCGGGATTAATGCATCACTGATGGTCACCCATCCCGGCTCCTTGGAATTTGGATGGTTTTCACATGCATTGTCACCACCCATCTGAGTGACCCCGTTAGTCTAACTGAGAAGAGAGCCCCCTGGTCAGTGGGGTGCTTTCCCCTCCTCTCTGTGGACCTGGCCCCACAGCTCCCAGACTATTTTGGACGTCCTGGCTTTTCTGAGAAGGAGCAAAGCCCCAGATCTTGTGGGCAGGAGAGCAGCGTGGCTTACGTGCATCCATGTGGACGAGGGTGCCATGTGGCTGGGATGTGGCCTCACCCAGAAGCGGACAGAAGACTCACTGCAAACCGGAGGGAGCTTGATGTTTAGACGCGGCCCCGCAGGTCACCCACGCCGGTGCCCCTTCTTGTCTCGAAGGTCAGAAAGCTGAGCACACAGCTTTCCTCCTGCCTGACGTGGCCCTGCTTTGGGTCCCTGGCAGAGGTATGGCCCAGAGGCAAGGCCAGGCAAGCTGCCCCACCCTGGGAGCTGGGCTGACCGCCAGGGAAACAGCTTTGTCCACACCCATCTAGGCGGCCCCAGGGACTGCCCTTCAGCTCTCCACCGAAGCATGGCTCAGAAACTGTATCACAGCCCCTCCAAGAGCACCCTGAGGTCAGGGAGGGGTCACGGTGTGCTCCAGGTGGGCACTGGCTCCACAGTGGGCCACCCGGCTTCCCTTCTGCCGGCTCTTTCCCCCAGTTCTCTTTGTCCAGGAATCGGGCAAAGCCCCGACCCTCCTCTCTTGTGCAGGATGTGGAGGGTGCCTGCCTGGCACCCCCAGGTCTGCCTGCTGCTGACTTCCAGGGCCGCCTGTGACCTCAGGAGCCCCAGCCCCCTTCCCAGACTCCCCCCTGAGGAGACGGAGGTGCAGAGCCAGCTTGCAGGGCTGGGCCCAGAGGCAGGCCCTCACCTACCAGGTGCGTCCACCTGCAGGCTGTGGGACCGCTCCTCCCCAAGGCCCACGGGGTCTGGTGCATCACAGCCTGTGGGCGCTCTGTGGCGAGCCATGCCAAGGGCCACCTGCCTTCCTCTCAGCTGGTCATGGGGCCTGGTGTCCACTTGCATTCTAGGAAAGCCTTCCCTGGCCGCTCCTCCCAGCAGCTCAGCTTCCTTGGCTGCTCAGCTGGAGATTTTCCCTCTGGACGATGCTACAGGTTGAGGGCTCACCCAGGAGGGACCAGCGCTTGCCCTGACCTGACCACATGCCCCTCCATTCCCACCTCACCCCTCCATTCACAGACACACCTTCCCACCATGTCCTGGCACCCAGGGCCACCCTCCTGACAAGACCTGTGTGCAGCTTAGGTGCCCGTGGCAGCCATTTGCACTTTAGTATAAATTTCAGTCCCTGGTGTATTTCCCGGGGCAGTGTGAGGTTTAAGCCCGACCTCTCACCTGTTAAGGAGCAGGCCGCAGGGACCAGCAGGTGAGTGCAGAGAGAGGTGATGCTGGCAGGACCATGCTGCTGGGCAGGAGGGGGCAGTGACCCGTGAGCCCCCCGCCCGCAGTGTGAGGGGGCGAGGAGGGGCTGCAGAGGCGGAGCCTCTCATCGGAGCCCCCTTGCCCACCCACTGGTGGCGCCTGTCGGCACCTCTTCATCTCACCCCCTTCTGGGGCCATCCGCCTGGTGGCCGTGGTCGGCCCAGGTGGCCTGAGGCAGCAGGCCGGGCAGGTGGAACCCGCCTGCGTCGTGGTGTCCCGTGGGAGCCCTGCAGGGGCTGGGGGCTGGCCTCGCCTCTGGTCACCTTGAGAAGATCCATGGAGCCAGGTGGGGGCGCTCCCGAGGGCTGAGTGAGGACAGCTGAGCAGCGGAACGAAGGGCATGGTGCTGGCTCGGAAAGTAGGGTACAAACGTCCATGGGTCCACAGCCATGTAAAGCATGGCCGAGTAATCAACCAGTGGGGAGAAGAGGCCAGCTCCCGGCAGAAGAGACCCCAGTGATTCACGGGGACCCTCTGCCCTCCAGGAGGGGTGCCCTCCTCCCTGCCGCCAGGAGAGGCGTGTGCCGGGCAGTTTCCCTGCAAAGAGTGCAGAGTTAGGGGCGGAGAGGAGCCGGACATGCAGAATCCTGGGCCAGCACGACCTTGGCTGTGGGGTCAAGGTCAATCTCAGCACCAGGTCACATGGACGGCAGCACCCCTGACAACGAGGGGAGGGCTCCTCCCCTCCGGGCTCTTCCCCCCAAACCTGTGACCTCGTCTGGTCATGAGAACACACCCGGCAAATCCTCCCTGAGGGGCGGTCTGCCAGACACCTGCACGGAACTTCTCAAAACTGCCCAGGTCATGAGGTGCCGGACAGAGAGAAGCAGTCAGAGCCCCGGGGGGTCTGTGGGGGCATGAAGACCATGTCGCCTGGCGTCCTGGACAGGTCCCGGGATACCCAAGGGACACGAGCAGAAAACAGGTGAAATCTGAGTGAAGCAAGGCGTTTGGACAACACCAGGGTGGCGAACCGCTGGCTGCATGTAAGATGGAACCGCGTGGGATTCACGGGAAACCTCCGTGCCGACCGGAACTGCTCCGCAGCAAAGCACTGACTCCCGGGGGCAGGGGAGACGGCTGTTCACGGGCCAGCGCTTCCTGGGCTCTGGGATGGCTCCCCCACCGAGGCCCTCACGGCTCCCTGAGGGCGCTGAGGACCGTCCGTAGCAGAGGTCAGAAGCGACCTCCGTGCTGACCCACCTCCGGGAGGGGCCACACGTCCGGGCACGAGGAGCTCTGTGCGGTTTCAGCGTCAGCCTCGCCTGAGGCTCCAGAAGGTCTGAGCTGTGCTGGAGGGCGGTGCTAAGGGAAAAGCGGGCTTCACACCCCCTCCCTGAGGGGTACAGTTCTCTACCCGACGTTCTGTCCACGCTGACAGATGAAACTGGTGTCCTGGCGGGAAGCTGCTGGAAGCTGCAGTCAGTCTGGGGAGCTGGCTGTGGTATGCTGTGCCCACCCTGCCCCTCGGGCCCTCTGGGGTCCCCAGCGCACCACCCCCAGGCAAGAGCACCCCCCAAGCCCGTCTGCCGCTCCACCCCCGTCAGCCCACCTCCAGGCCGGCCCGTGCTGCCTCATCACGTGTCGCCTTGGGGTCCTGTGACTCCCAGTCCGGGGTGTTTTCAGGTCGAGACGTCCCTTTCCTTTCACCGAGCTGTCACGTGACGTTCCCTGAGCTCAAGTGGGGAGTGAGTTGTGCCTTTGTATGTCCTGCTGAGACGAGCCGTGCACCATCCCTTCAGGAGGTGTGGGGGTGGGGCGGGGAGGGCCACCGGGTGACCACGGCTGTCTAAAGTCTGTGACTTGATAATCCAACCTTGTCCGCAAAAACTGAACTGACAGATCCAGATGGGATAAAAGTCGGAGCCAAAATCAGAGGGCTCTTCCCCTTCAATCTAGCAAAAAAAAAAAAACTGCTTTATTTGGGAACATGGCAGCTGATGAACACCAGTTGCCTCTTTTTCTCCTGTAGCTGATAAAATTATCCTCAGTGGTTTTTGAAAGACAGATGTCAATGAGTTCTAGCACTTCAGCCCCTGTTGTGAATGGCTGATTTGTGAATCCTCCAAGAAGTCAGCATCTTTTTACACAAGAATACTTAGGAAAAAGTGGGGGTGCTTAGTCTTCATGAATTTGTGATTTCCTAGATTCAGGCAGCAGCCTGGCCATGCCCACTCCCACCACCCAAGGAAAGAGGGGCACTGTCGATGGCCCGGCCAGCCATCCCGGGAACTTGGAAGCGGGCTGGGCCCTGCCCTGGGTGCTCCTGTTCCCCCATTCTGAGGCCATGGAAGGCGGTCCCTCGAGGTTGGATTAATGAGTCGTGGGGCCCCATCTGGAGGTGTCGGTGGAGGGGGGGGTGACACTCTCTCCCCTGGGCAGAGGGCACGGAGGCCCCACCAGGCAGGGGAGACAGGGGCTCCCGAAGCTCTCACGCTTGAAATGCTCTCCTCTGCTTTCCCCTCCCGCCTCTGTCTGCTGTCTTCGCTCTTCCGTCTGGAGGCAGTGAAAGTGGCCGGAGCACTCCCAGCCTCTCCGTGCTCTCAGACAGCAAGCCTCCCCCCTCCACCTACCAGCAGGCTCCTCGCCACTTCCACGTCCCAGGTAGGCGCCCAGGACACACGGCCACCCACCAGGCAGATGGGCCGCCCCTGAGCTGTCGGGGCGGGCGTCTGCCCTTACCTCTTGGGATTCGCATGTTCCCCAAGCTTCTTCATCCTCCACCCCACCCCCATATTCTGAGATGCTTTAAAAATCCACAGATGGGTGGTGTGCACATCCCCAAACCGGCACGTGTTTGAGTCTCTCCCGAAGCCCCGCAAATCCCGGGGAGGCGTGGCTGCCCTTCTGGGAGTGGACTGGAGACAGGTTGTCACTGGACACCCACTCTGGCCCCCTCCGGCCCTCTGCCCCCTTCACAACGGTGGGTGGCATCTGGGCTGAGTGCAGCTGAGGTGTGTGGGGCCCGGGCGCCCGTCGCTGGGGTCCTCGATCCTTGCTGGGGACTCTGGGTGGCGGGCTGCTTGCTGACGGATGGCGGGAGAATGGGCACCACCACAGTGCGCTTGCTCACCCTGCCATCTCTCTCCTTTTTCTCCTTTCTCCTTTCCCAGACACTGGCGTCAAAGATAACATCTATAGGAAACCCCCCATCTACAAGCAGCATGGTACATGCCCTCGGAGCCCCTGCTGCTGCGTCTGCCCTGCATGCCTGCCGGGGCCTTTGCTTCTGCGTGCTTGCTCTTGCTGTGCTTTGATGCGTGACGGGGAGGGGGCTGCGGGGGCTGCGGCCTGAGCATTAGGTGCGTGGTGTTTGCTGGTGGGATCCCGGGAGACCCCTTCGTAAATTGCAGCGGAGAGTGTGTCTGAGTAAGCGCCTCTGTGTGTGTGTGTGTGTGTGAACCGAGGGCTGACTCGAGGGCCGGGCTGCAGATGAGGGCTTATAACCGCGAGCTGGTCCCCACGTGTGGCTTCAGGGGCACTGCTTTGAGGGGAGCAGCCAGCTTGATTTTAGCCTAGATGGTGAGGGATGGAGGTGCCTGGACCCCGGGGTGGCCCAGTCTGGTCTTTGGAAAATAGCACAAACCAGAATCAGTCCTCTAGCCCTCCGTGAGAATATAAGTCCTGAGTTTTGAGACTCTCTGATGGTAGAATTAACGACTTGGCCTTTGGTTAAAGGGATTTCAAGCCTCAGCAAATAGGGGCAGGTGATTTCTGCTGGCGAGGGTGTCTCTCACCGCGCCCCCGGCCCTGCCTCCGATTTCCCTCCCAGATGTGACCAGCCGTCTGCACTCCACTGAGCCTGCAGGAGTCAGGTGTTCAGGGGACAGGAGGCTCCAGGTCTCACCTCTGTTTCTTCAGAGAATTTCTGGTGATTTGGGATGTGTTGCTTCACCATCCTGAGCCTCTGTTTCCTCATCTGCAGAACAGGACTGATCCTCCGTCCTGCCTTTTGGACAGGCTGGTTGGGAGGGCCCGGCTCGGGTAATGAAAGTGAAATCGCATTCTAAACTGTCGTGATCCGGGATTGTTATTAAATCCCTAGAGAGATGGGAAAGGGAGCTCCCATGCTTAAAGTTCTTGCCCAGAGGCATCCCCAAGACGGCCTCGACCCCTGTCGACAACTGGAAGGATGCTGTCGGGTGAAAGCTATCAGAGCATGTATTCTGGACTTCCCAGGCGGTCCCGTGGTTAAGACTACAGGCTTCTAACGCAGGGGGCGTGGGTTCAATTCCTGGTCAGGAAACGAAGATACTACATGACACGTAGTATGGCCAAAGATCGTGTTTTTTTGTGGCTTACTGGGCTTCCCAGGTGGCGCAATTGGTAGAGAATCCACCTGCCAGTGTAGGAGACACGAGAGATGCAGGTTCGATCCCCGGGTCGGGAAGATGCGCTGGAGGAGGAAATGGCCACCAACTGCAATATTCTTGCCTGGGAAGTCCTCTGGACAGAGGAGCCTGGTGGGCTACAGTCTGTGGGGTCGCAGAGAGTCAGACACGACTGGCTGGCTGGCTGGCTGGCTGGGGCTTACTACAAGCCCGTGGTCTGTCTGCTTTATAAATGTTCTCCTTGACTGCAGTAGGCCCTGTGCTTTGGGTATTTCTTCCTCTCCCCAAGAAAGCAAGAGATGACTGGGAACTCCTGGGCTTCCAGGAGGTGATGCCTTTTACTGTTCCCCTTTGATCGGAGAAGCAGGGAACCCAGATCTTCCCGAGGGATCAGAGAGGGCGGGGCTCGTGAACCCCAGGACCCTCAGAGGTTGTCCAGACCAGCCCCCCTTGTCATCCGTGGGGAAACTGAGCTCAGGAAGGCAGGGGCAGGCAGACAGTGATGTTTTTCCTTCGGGGCGCCCATGCTCCAGCCTTGACGCTGTCCTTGTCTGCGGGGGGAGAACTGACTGACTTGGCCTTTGATCAGCCAGTGACACACCACTTACACACACAGGGTAGGAGGGGGCCAGGCGGTAAATCAGCTTGTGAAATTGCTCCCTAGCATCTGATGAGGCCGAGATCCAAGACAGAGAACTTCTCACACTAAGTCTCTTAACTGGATCGTGCCACAGAGATTCCATTTACTTTTTTTTTTTTGGCTGCACCGTGCAGCTTGTGGCGCTAAATTCCCCGACCAGGGATTGAACCCATGGCCCCTGCAGAAGCTCAGGGTCTTAATCACTGGACCATCAGGGAAATCCCAGTTTGTTCTTACCAGGGGTGATCTTCATATATTATTTTTTAATCTGGATATTTACACCTTTGCTATTGAAAGGCAAGTGAATTCCTATTTGAACCCACACTATTTTAACGTTCTGGAACTTGAGCTTATTGATTATGTTATGAAATGAACCTTATAGAGCGCCTGCTCTCTGCCGAGCGTTCAGCCTCATGGTGGGATGAGCAGGAACACAGTCAGCCCCTGCTTGACTGTAAAGGGGCCGTGAGAGAGGCAGGCGCTCTCAGGGGCCGCGAGTCCTCTCGTCCTGCTTTCCCCGGACAACCCCCTGGGGGAGATGGATGGGTGTGATGGGGTGCATTTGAGATGTTCTGACTTTATAAGGTTTCCCCATCTAGCTGGACCGTGTCCACCGGAAGTGCCTCGGGGGTGGGGGGCGTGCATGCGTGTAGCATGCATGTGTGTAGCACGCATGTGTGTGAGCATGCGCGTGTGTCCTGTGTGTTTCCAGTCCATGTGCAGCCCCTTCTCCCCATCTCAGCAGCAAGCCGACCGTCCACTCATCTCTCAATGGAGAGAGGAACACACCTCAGGCTGGAGAAGCCGTCAGTTTAATCTCCCGACTTGCCAGAAACAAACTCCGGGCAGTGACGTTGAGTTCCTGGGCCATTTAATTAGTTTGCTATGTCACTACTACCGGGACCAGGGTTTGAACTCACGCAGACACATGTCCATTGGACCTTAAGTCCAACGCCTTAGCCACTCAGCAATCCCAGTGGTAAGAATACTGGACTGAGTTTCCACGTCCTCCTCCAGGGGATCTTCCTGATCCAGGGATCGAACCCGCATCTCTCACTTCTCCGGCATTGGCAGGCAGGTTCTCTACTAGGGCCACCTAGGAAGCCAAATGGCAACCCACTCCAGTGTTTCTTGCCTGGGAAATCCCATGAATAGAGGAGCCTGGTGGGCTACAGTTCACGGGGTCGCAGAGTCGGACTCGACTTAGCAACTAAACCACCAAGTCACTTCAGTCGTGTCCAACTCTTTGCGACCCCATGGACTGAAGTTGCCAGGCTCCTCTGTCCACAGGCCTTCTCCAGGCAATACTGGAGGGGGTTGACATGCCTTCCTATTAATTAGTTTAAGATGATACATTCAGTGAGCTTTAAAAATGTATGCTTTTTAATTAATGTATTTACTATTTAACTTTCTATTGCCAAGTCATCAAAAGTTGTTTTTAATTTAGCAACGCTTTTTTCTGATGCCTTCATCCCACTTGTATGTTTGGGGAAATGAGCCTCCAGCCAGGCCTGGGGACTCAGGGAGGGGAGGGCGGGGGGCACTGACATTGAGGATGAGGATCAGGGTCAGGATTAGTGATTGCATAGCTGCCGCAAATGCATCGTGTGTGCTGGGGCCCCATCTCGACATAGCCCTGTTAGCTGCCACGCAGTCCCTCAGTCGTGTCTGACTCTTTGCGACCCCGTGGACTGCAGCGCGCCAAGCCTCCCTGTCCATCACCAGCCCCCAGAGTTTACCCAAACTCATGTCCATCGAGTCGGTGATGCCATCCAGCCATCTCATCCTCTGTCGCCCCCTTCTCCTCCTGCCTTCAATCTTTCCCAGCATCAGGGTCTCTTCCAAGAGTCAGTTCTTCGTAACAGCCGGTCAATGTATTGGAGCTTCATCTTCAGCATCAGTCCTTCCAATGAATATTCAGGACTGATTTCCTTTAGGATGGACGGATTTGATCTCCTTGCGGTCCAAGGCAAGGAAGCTGAGGTCAGAGCCATGAAGTGGCCGTCGTGACCAGCTGACGGGCAAGCCACCCCAGGTCTGCCCGACCCCTGAACCCGCTGCTCTCACTGAACGTCACTGGGGACCAGCAGTATTTTCTTCGACTACGTTAGCTCCATCTCCTGTCGCTCAGTTGCTCAGTCGCGTCTGACTCTTTCGACCCCATGGACTTCAGCGCATCAGGCTCCTCTGTCTCTCATCATGTCTCTGCTTGGTTACAACTTAATGACATGTTTTTAAAAAAGAATGAGAAACAGGAAAGGAAGCAAAGGAACTGAATGGAAAATAAGAAAGAAGGGAAAGAAGAACCACATCCCACTGGGAAGAGCTGCTGTCGGATCAGCGGAGGGTGTTGGACAGGCTGGGGGTCCGCAGGAGGCCTCCCACCACCCGCTAAACCCCCAGCTGTGACGGGGACCTTTTTTGGGTTCTTTGAACAGCCCTGAGTCACCTGCAGTGTTGAGCCCAGTGTTGGCCCTCTGGGAGGCGGCCAGGACTCCCCCACCAGCTCTGAGTCCTGCTCTGGGGAGGAGGGTCCTGGCTCCCAGGAGCTCCGTGTGCAGCCACGTGATGCCTGGCACAGAGCGGGGGACTTTCCTCCCAGTGGAGTGAGCTGGCTCAGTGCTAAAAGGGAATTCAAGAGGGAAATGTAATGCCTCCCTCCAGACTTCCCAGGAAGCTGTCCAGCTGCGAGGACAGATGTTCCGTTTCACCGGCCAGTGCGTGGGAGCTGTCAGGCGGCGGCTTGCGTGGGAGCCCCGGCCCAGGGGGTGGGGGGTGCCTCACCACCTCCCACACCTGCTCTCAGCAAGGGGCTCCCTCCTGCCTCCCAGAGCCACCCACCCGCACCAGGCCACAGGGGCCATCCGTGCAACCTGTAACTACTTCCCTGGTGGCTCAGGCGGCAAAGAATCCGCCTGCAATGCCCGAGACCCAGGTTTGATCCCTGGGTTGGGAAGATTTCCTAGAGGAGGGCATGGCAACCCGCTCCAGTATCCTTGCCTGGAGAATCCCATGGACAGAGGAGCCTGGTGGGCTACAGTCCATGGGGTTGCAAAGAGGCAGAAATGACACAGTGATTAATCCTTTAAAGAAATTAATCACATCTCATGTGTCTCTCTGGGATTCCTTCAGAGTGGGGTGGAGGCGCATTTTGGCTCTGGGGGAAAAGGGGATGGCTCTGGGCAGATCGGCCCTCCCATCAGGGTACTTCCCGCAAAGGTCCTGGGCAAGCAGGAGCAAGGACATCAGCCTAGCCCAAAAGGGTTCTCATGACAGATACCTTCCGCAGCTCAGATGGAGCCACTTTTTGTGACAGGAAAGACACACACAGCTCTGTTTCTCTGCTTGTCCTGAACCGATCTGTCTGTTCTTGACACCCCGAAATGGCCTGCTACAAATTCGCTGCACAATTCGCCTCTCGTTTATTCCTAATATTTCAGACCTGTGAGCTGAGCTCCTCATATGTGGCAGTATCCATGTTCATCTCACGTGATCCTCTTCACGTGAAGGGGGTGGGGTGGGTGGCATTTGCCTATTTTACAGATCAGGAAACTGAGGCTCAGGGCCATTAAGGAAGCAGCCCGCAAGCCACACGAAGCGCCAGGGTCCTCTGTGTCCCTAAGCCCATTTCGTATTTTTGGAGAGACCCCCGCCGTGTGTTACACGGCTCTGGAAAACCCCTGTTTGAGTCTGGTTAGCTCGTGCACACCTCTTGGAGCTGGAGGCGTTTGCAGAGAAAAGTTGCTGCATGTTGGTGGGGTCCCCCCATCAGAGGTGGGGCAGTTCTTTGAGCCCTGAGGTGGCTCTACAGCCAGAGCTCTCCTGCCCCCGTGTGACGCCCAAGGCCGTGTGGGGTCCTCAGACCCAGGAGGTGGGGTGGAGGCGTGCTGGTCCCTGGGACGCGGAGCCTTGGGACTCTCACGCCCTCCACAGCCCTTTGGCTGTTGTTTGTGCGTTTGCAAGGTACCCTAATCGCAGCAGTGCCTGCAGGGGCCTCTGCGGGCTGGTGAGGAGTGAGGATCACTCACTTTTACCAGAAGAGCCAGCCCTGGAGGCCGTCTCTGTGCTGGACAGTGGCCGAGCTCTCAGAGCCCCCAGTAGCCGCTGGCCCGACTGTTGCTGAGGGTGCTGCGCCAGCCACCAAGAGTCCGGCTGATGCATGGCTCGACGCCCGGGGCGCTGCTGCCCAGCAACAGCCATCGTCTGGGCAGCGGGAGCGCCCTCGCCGCTGGGCGTGCATCTGCTTCTGGGCCCCATCCCCTGCCGCTCCATCACAGTGCCCTGCACACAGGCTTGGCAGCCTTTGCCCTCTGTCGGTGGAGAGAGCGAGGTCTTTCTTTTCACGTTGCAAGCTGCTGTCTCTCCCGGGAGAAGGAGAAACAGGGAGTCGTTGGGAATAACGAAATGTCAGAGCGTCCAGGACAGTCTTCAACTGTGGCCTTATCTTGTCAAGGTCCTGTAGCCCAGTCCCCCGTTTCCAAGCTCTCGGGTCTGATGTCAGTCTTGTCGTTGGTGGTGCGCAAGGCAGGGTGCTCCCAAGGGCTAGAAGGTCTGAGCCCTCCGCAGGCTGCAGGTAAGGAGCCCGCCCTGTGTGCGTCCTCGGCCTCTGTGGCAGGTGGCGAAGGACCCTGGGGTCTTCCTTTCATGGTTCCGTGCGTGCATGGGGTCAGTGGTTTAGCCCGGGACGCACGGGATGGGTTGTCACTGAGTTGGATGCTGAGAACTGTTGGCCTTGCCCTCGTGTGGTTTATTTCATCATGTTAGTTTGGAGACGATAACATGAGCCCTGCTGGGTGGCGATCCCCACCCTCCCCCCGCAAAAAAAAGGGAAACAGAGAATGCAGACACCTCTTGACTCAGCTCCAGAGAGTCTGCCGAGCGGCGGACGTTCGCGCCCTCTCTCGTCGAGCCCACCTCCGGTCTGTGTTGCGCCCCCTCGTTGCTCTTCCTGGAGTCCTCCCAGTGCATCGCTCACTCACCGCTCTGCATCTTGCGGGCAGTGAGGTGGGGCAGACAAGAGGAAGGCCTTTGGAGTCCCATGTCAGCCTCTGCCGCCCGCTGATCTGTGATCTTGAGAAAGTCATGTCAGGCTCTGAGCCTCAGTCCTCTGATCTGAGAAATGGGTCACGTGGGGATAAGCAGTGAAGTCTCTGAAGCTCAACCCAGCAGAGTCTGACCCACTGGGGGCTGGACCACGAGGCCCTTCTGTTATTTTAAAGTTAAACTTGGAAGGTAGAAAGCATGATCTTCGAAATGCCAAGCGGCCAAGGAGGGGTCAGCTGGATTGTTAATGAGACATCGTATCACACACCAGCTCTTCTGTTAGCGAATCCTATGCAAGGCCCGCAGCCCCCATTCCTGCGGGGATAGTCCCCCAGCCGATCTGATTCCTCAGTCCTCAAAAGTACAAGTGCTGGCAACGTTTCTTTCATTTCCATTTTGAGCATGACTGTGAAGTGGGAACCAGGACATGCAAACCTGCCATTGATGGTACGCTGCCTTGACCGATTGATGTTTCCCTTCCAGCTGCGAGGCGATCAGATGGGGAGGATGGAGGTTTCGACCTGGATAACAGGAAGGTAATGAGGGGCAGGCCCAGTGTTGGGGGCCCTTCTCCAACTCGAAGCCACAGCCCCTCCCCTTAGGTGCTGCTCCTTAGGGGTCTGGCGCAGGCCACATGGAACCACATTTAAGAGGCAGTCCCACCAGCCTCCTCTCACTTAGGAATAGTACCTCTTCTACCAAAGTCCTCATTCTTTGCTGTGTAACTTGAAAGTGAAAGCGTTAGTCGCTCAGCTGTGTCCAACTCTTTGTGACCCTGTGGACTGTAGCCTGCCAGGCTCCTCTGTCCATGGAATTCTCCAGGCAAGAATACTGGAGTGAGTAGCCATTCCCTTCTCAAGGGCATCTTCCAGACCCAGGGATTAAACTCAGGTCTCCTGCATTACAGGCAGGTTCTTTACTGTCTGAGCCACTTTTGGTTCTTTAACCAAGAAGATGACTGAAAAGAAAAGAAAAGAAATCTTGAGTCCACCCTGGCTCAAGAGCTAAGACCCTTTGTTGGTCTTTAAGGAAGGTGGGTGAGTGTGGCAGGAGCCCAAGGCTGGCTTACCCAACTCCCGCCACGTATGACCTCACCTGGGGCCCTGACCTCCCCAGCCTCAGTCTCCTCATCTGTAAAATGGGGCAGTGCCCCTGCAGGTCAAGTTGAAATTCACAGAGTTTCTGTTTTTTTTTTCTTAGCAGAAGACCAGCTGGCTGATTCTCAAGGGGGAGGCAGACACGAGGACCAACTCTCCGGACCTAGACAGCCAGTCGTTGTCCCTCAGTAGCGGGACCGACAGAGGCCCTCCCCAGACAGTGCCAGGGGACAACTTCTACTCACGTGAGTGGTTCTTCTGAGCAAGAGGCTGTCGGTGCGGGATGAAAGGCCTTGCAGAAAAGGGGCCCATGACCCCGAGCCGATCCCCCCCAGATCTAAGCCTTGCTCCTTAAAAACTCTGAGAGCACACCTACAGACAGAAGGGCAAGTCGGGTAGGAAGCAGACCCGTAGCCACGCACTTTCTTTCCTCGATGGCGTCCGAGCCAGCAGGCTGCCTGCAGGCCGTGCCAGTGTACCCCCTGAACTCTCCACGGCTGGGAGGAGGCTGACTCAGGCTCCTGGGGTCCTCAGGGGGAAAAGGGCTTCCAGGCTGGAAGTGAGGGCCTGTTTTCCGCCGGAGCGGATGGAGCGTGGTCCAGGCGGTGAGTCCAGACTCGGGGCCGAGAGCAGCGCTGTCCCGTGTGCAAGAACGCTGGCCCGTGTTACTGTGTGCCCCTCCTGAGCAAGGGGCCAGGACCCGGGACCCCATGTCCTCAGGGAGCAAGGTGGGACAAAGACCCGCATCTGCCTGATCCGGGGGATCGTGACACTCAGTCGGTGTGCCCTTCAGATGTGGGGCAGACCTCCCCGTAACGCTCTGCACGTCCGGAGGCTGTGAGTTATGGAGGAAGCAGCAGCAAGCTGCTGCCTGGCGCACACTGGAGATGGCAGATGGACTCTTTGGGTCTCAGCGGCTGTGGGTGGGTTTCTGTGGACCAGCTAGAGGTGTAGTTTGGAAGTAGAGAAGGCCAGGAAGGGATGGGTGTGCATGTGAGAAAGCCCAGGAAAGACACTGGCTTTGCTTTGAGAGAGGCCCGAGTTCAAGTCCCTGCTGGACACTGACCTTGGGCCCATTGCGCCGGTCCTGGGCCTGTTTCACCCGTGTGCCTGGCGGGGCTGTTTGCCACCCGGGGCGGGGAAGCCATGAGCCGCCAGCGCTCAGCCGGGCGCGTAGTAGATGCTCAGCAGATGGACTGCTTTTCCTCACCACCATCCTCATC
The DNA here is from genome assembly GCF_032405125.1 of Capricornis sumatraensis. Lineage (NCBI taxonomy): Eukaryota > Metazoa > Chordata > Mammalia > Artiodactyla > Bovidae > Capricornis > Capricornis sumatraensis. Next base: position 116,455,564 of record NC_091075.1, on the reverse strand, counting down.
CTCATCCTCCTGACTGTGAACCATCTCACAAACGAAGGCGCGTGTGTTCCGACGTGGGAGGGGCCGGGAAGCGTGCAGGCGACCGCTTGTTAAAGAAGACGTCTAAGCACCGCAAGCGCGTGTCATTTTGTGTGCCATCTCTGTAGGCGCCTTGCCGGCCTGGGCAGCCGCTGTCCGAGTGAAAGCCAGAGTCACTGCAGGGCTGGCATCCCCTCGGGAAGGTTGCACCAGGGAAGACCCTCAGCAAGACTCGTTCACTCGGCGGCGCGGGGCACGAAAGGCCGAGGCAGGCGGGCGGGGGTGAGGGGTGGTGCAGGGCTTCTCACAGGAGCAGTGAGGGGCAGACCCAGACCCGGCAGCTTCAGCCAGACCCCCAAGCCCTTCTCTGCCCAAGTGGGGTGGCGGCAGGGGGGGTGGTTCAGGACTTGCCTGTGGCCCCAACCATGGCCCCTCTGCTTTTCCAAATGGCAATTGTTTGGAAGGTGGAGACCTCCTACTGCACCAGCCCCCCAGAGCACCCCCAGCAGTGCCCCAGCAGCACCCCCCTTGGGGGCACCAAAGCGTTCACTCCCGGGAGCGGACACTCGAGTTCTCAGGCGGGCTTTGCCAGCATCAGCTCTTCCTTGCTGGATGGTGGGCGGGCCCATGTCTGTAGGGCTGGTGGTCTCCCCAAGTCTCTCCTCGGGGAGGGCGTGGGGGGCAGTAGCTGCTGTCCCCAGAGAGTCCCTTCGTGGCCTGCCTCTGGCTTGGGGCTTAGTGGGGGGCTCCATCTGGGGAGAAGCCCAGGCAGGAAGAGGCTGCCTCCTAGGGGCCTCCCTGTGCCGCACTGACCTGCCTGTGACCTGGGCGTGTTTGCCCACCTCCCTGCACCACTTCCTCATCTTGTGCCACACAAGGTGCCTTGGAGTCGTCCCAGGTGTTCCCCCCAGGCAGTAGACCCTGCAAGGCCTGGAGGCTGTGCAGCTGTTTTGGGCAATCACACACCTGCAAGGTCTGTGTCAACCCCATTCCTTGCTGCCGTGTTCCCATCGCAAGCTGCAGGGGTGCCCAGCCTGCAGGAATCGCAGTGTCTGTGCTGGAATTCGTGCTCGAACTGGGTGAGCCCTCTGAAGTACAAAAACCTGCGTCTGTGTTTGTATGTATGCATATGTGTGTACACGTATGTATGTGTGTACATGGGTGTGTACGTGTGAATACACATGTGCACACATTTGTACATGTATGTGTGCTGTGTGTGCGTGTGTGTGCATGTGTGCACACATCTGTACATGTGTGTGCATGTGTGCACATTGTGTGCACGTGTGTGTGCACATCTGTATATGTTTATGTGCGGGTGCGTGTGCATGCATGTCCTCCTTCAGGGATGCAGGCTCACAAATAATAATGCTTGTGCAGAAGTGATAATGCTTCTGTCATCGCTTCACTTTCTGCTGGTGTTCTGACACTGGTTCCTGCAAGTGGGGAGCCCACGGTGTCTAACCACTGCACCTGTGACTTCATCTCTGCCCTGGTGATATCGCTCTGCTCCCATCATGCATGGAAATAGCAACGAGGACCCAGGCTACTGGTCCTGCCTAGGTCAGGTGTGCCTTGCTGTCTGCCAGCCTCTTGAGAAATTTGGGCAGGATGAGCAGCACGCCTAAACTGAGAAGAGAGGGGTGCCCACCTTCTTTTCTCAAGTTGCAATGAGAAGATGCAAGTGGCCCCCAGTCGTGAGTCCATCAACACCAGTTTAATCTGCAGTCATTACTGAACAAAGCGGTTTGCACACAGCAGGGCAGGCCCGCCTGCATTCCGGGATGTCATCTGTAGCGCGCCAGAGGGTAGGACTGTGACACTCAACACAGTGGGCGCTCAATAAATGTTTGTTGAATTGAGATGCGCTAAATTCAACGGGTATTTATTGAGCACCCACTCTGTGCCAGACGCTGTGCAGGGCGCTGAGGGGGAGACCCCGTCTTGGAGAAGTGCGCAGGGAGCTGGGACAGGCAGAGGGGCTGCTGGGAGCCAGTGCATACACCCCGCTGCCCACCTGGGGTCCTCCGTGGGCTCACAGGTGCCAGGCGCGACCTCATCCCGCTCGTGACACCATCAGCACATCTCACCTGAGGCTGAATTCATCGTTCAGTCACTCACCCATCCCTTCACCGAACATTAACTGAGCACCTGCTATGTGCTGGGCACAGCGCTAGGCAGCAGAGAGGAGGTGGTGGATATGGCCCAGTCCCCGCTCTCCCACAGGGAAGCAGATGACTGAGAAACCTGTGTGACATCTCCCTCCTCTAAGACGGTGGTTCTCAGCCGGCACGGCTCGTCCCTCCAGAGAGGTCTCACCGAAACACACGTTTTATGATAGACTGCTGTTCTTTTCCTTTATGCTACACCCAGGGTGTTATCTGGGCTTCCCTGGTGGCTCAGAGGTTAAAGCATCTGCCCGCAACGCAGGAGACCTGGGTTCGATCCCTGGGTCGGGAAGCTCCCCTGGAGAAGGAGACGGCAGCCCACTCCTGTGTTCATTATCTGCGCTATGCGTGCAGTTGGCTGGGCTTCCCTGGAGGCTCAGTTGGTGACGAATCTGCCTGCAAAGCGGGAGACCCAGGTTCGATCCCTGGGGTTGGGAAGATGCCCTGGAGAAGGGAACAGCAACCCACTCCAGTATTTTTGCCTGGAGAATCCTGTGGACAGAGGAGCCTGGTGGGCTACAGCCCACGGGGTCACAAAGAGCTGGACATGACTGAACAACCAAACCAATGCTTTCACTTGCTTGCTTGCTTGCTTGCTTTCTTGCATGTAGTCAGTTGTATTATTGCTGAATCTGATTTTTGCCCAGGAAAGGGATGGTACTGATTTTCTGTTATAAGGAGAGGGTCTTGAGCCTCACAAGATGCGGGTCACAGGATGAAGGACACCAGGAGGTGCGGGCCCCTCCCCTGGCCTGGGCCCTGTGGCCCGGCCTGCTGCTGCTCTAGCCGGCCCCCCCGGCCCTCCGAGTCCTGTTCTCCCTTTTGAGGTTCCCCACATTCCCCCTACTCAGGGGCTCAGAGGTGTGCCGATGTCAGACAGAGCCCCAGGCTGGCTGAGACCCTTCCCTGAAGACTCCGTGAGCCCTGGAGGGGACCCCACCCTCCGGAAGGGAATCGGCAGTTAGGGTGGAGTTAGGGTGGGCTTGGAGGTCAGGGGAGGACCTCTCTGCATGGAAACCAAGGCAGCACAGAGGGCTGGTCCTGTGGGGGCCAGCGCCCCCCACGCTGCCTGTGACTTTGCCATCTTGTGCCACCTTCTGTGTGTCCGACCCCGTGGAGTCCCGTCCACTTGTCTGCCACCTGCTGCCCACCCAGTCAGGGCCTGGCTGGAAGCTGGGGTCTGAGCCTGCCCCCTGGGTCACCAGCCCCAGTACCCAGCAGGGAAGGTCGGGGGACAGCGTCTCTGCTGTCTGTCTCTCCCTGCCAACAGCAGCAGAGAAGCGGGTGTCAGGCCCGCTCCGAAGTGGCTTTCCCCGTCCTCTGTTAGTCCTTGGGAGTTTCCAGGCTGTGGAGAAAAATAGATCGTTCTCACGTTGCGTAGTCCACGGCGGAAAGAGAGAGAGAACCGATTTACAGTGTGCCAACCCCATGTGAATTTCAGAGCGTGGGGGTGTGCTCAGTTCTGGGTGTTGTGACCTGAGACCCAGGGGGCAGAATCCATGAGCATCACACTGATGGGACGTCAGTCCCAGCCCTCCTTGTCGGACAAGCAAGAGAAGGCCTGGAGGCAGGGCGCGGCCGCCCAACCTCAACCAAGCTTTGGTGAGGGCTCCTGCGCCCTGACCCTGGGTGTGTGCTGGGGGCACAGCGGAGTCTGCACAGACAGCACCCCGCCCCCCACCAGGAGCTGATGGTCTAGAGCTGGGGGGCGGGGGGGCGGTGACACAAAGTCCAGATGAAAAGGTGAGGCGTATGGCGCCTGCCTTTGCATGCTGGACGGCATCACCGACTCGGACATGAGTTTGAGCAAGCTCTGGGAGATGGTGAGACAGGGAAGCCTGGCGGGCTGCAGTCATGGGTCGCTAAGGGTCGGACACAGCTGAGCAACAGCGCCTGCAAGTCAGGGGGCCAGGCCCAGCTGGGCTTGGGGGAGGAGGGCGCTGAGTGAGCAGGCTCGAAGAGTGAGGTATCTGGGGGAGAGGACCCTCCCCACAAAGGTGAAGCCTGGCTGCTGGGCCGCAGGTGGCGTGGGGGCTGGGATGTGCAGGGTCGCCAAAGGGCTTTGGGGGCCGTGGGAGGGCCCGGCCTGGCCTGCGAGTGGCGGGTGGGCCTACGGGTTCTCAGCAGCACCCGGGCCGCCTCTGACTGAGCCCCCAGCAGGACTGTCAGGGGCGGGCATGCTGAAGTCATCCAGGCTTGGGGCGGGGGGAATCGCGGAGGAGGCTTCTGGGGATGAACTGGGGGTGTCCCAGGGAAGGACCCTCCGAGCAGACTGCCCTGGGGCTCGGGGCGAGAAGCGAGGTGGCCGTTTGGGAAACAGGAGGCTGGGGGCGGCAGCCAGAAGCCAGTGGTCCGTGTGCGGTGGCTGCGAACTTTCTTCTCTATCTTCAGGGACCAGAGTCAGGGCAGCAGGGTTGTGAGCGGGAGACGAGGCTGACAGTTTTACCCATTTAAATGCAGACAGGCAGCTTTGCAGAACATAGACTAGAGGCTGCCGGGCCAGGGCGAAGGGGACTGCGGGGCCCAGATGAGCCGCGGGGAAGCCCCTTGAATGGTCCAAGCAGCAGGACTGGTGTGAGCGGTCAAGGGGGAGTGCGTAGGATCAAGAATGACCGTCCAGGTCTTCCTGGCTCAGGTGGGCGGGGTCACCTTTACTCAGAGGCGGGGCAGGAGCAAGGTGGGCTCTTCCTGTCTAGACTGGACGGGAGACACCGAGCCAGAGATGCATGGAGGTGGATGGGCAGGTGGGGCCCTCAGGAGAGGTCTAGCCTGGAGGCAGAGTCCCTGGGGCCCTTGGCTCCCAGGCGGGCCTAGAGGTGGGGTGTGGGCAACCTGAGACCCAGCCCCCACCCCCCACCAGGTGGGTTCCAGAGCTGCATTGCTTTTTCCAAAGGGTCTGGGGCCCAGAGAAGCTGTGATTCTCCTGTTCAACACCCACCTCTGCCCCCATCCTCCTCCTCCATCCCCCTTTCCTGCAGGACCTGGGGCAAGGGTGGAGAGAAAGCGTGGGCAGGGGGGGCCCCCGGAGAGCCCCAGGGGTGGAGAGAGCCGGGGCCGGGGCGGGGGGAAATGGGGGAAGCCTGGGCGAGAAAGGCCCAAGGGGGCTGGAAGGCTCGGGTCAGGCGCACAGCGTCCCGCAAGCAGCCGAGGGGCCCCTGGGGCAGAGACAGCCAGGAGAGTGTGGCCCGCCTGGCCTCCATCTGGACGAACAGCCTGTCCCATGCCCTCCCGCTCACGTTCAGTCCCAGCAAGAGCAATGGGGGCTCCAGACGTCAGGGAGGGGACCTTGGCCCAAGAGAAGCCCCCTCGCATGTGAGGGCAGAGCCTCCCTGCCATTCCCTGGGGGCTGGCTGGGACTCTGCTTTCAGCAAAGGTCCCTGTGTCCCCCATGCTGGACAGGCTTGCCCCCAGCATGGGGACCGGATGGGTGTGACCTCGGATTTGTGGGCAGGGACACAGGCCAGGCCCAGACCCTCAGGTGTCCAGGGGTGAGAGCCCACATCTCGGGTCACAGCTCTCAGGCTTCTTATGACCCCTCACAATCCAGCTCTGGGTCTCGCGGTACCCACCTGGGAGCTCTGTCTCTCCTCTCCCAGCCCCAGCAGGGAGCACCTTATCTGGGGCCTTCCGTGTCCTTTCCCCCTCAAGGACCGTCAGCCCCTGGGGGCAGGGTCCAGGGGGCCCCCTGCGCCTTCTCTGTGCCTGCAGCAGCCCCCCAGTGAGTGCCCGTGGGGCAGAGGGTGCCCAGGGCTTCCCTGAGCAGAGCCTACTTTCGTTCATGGGTCCCAGCATGGTGGGGGCACCACAGCAGTGACTGTGGACACGAGATCACGTGAGGGGTCAGCAGAGGCGGCTAGATTGGGGTGCCGGTGCCCCTGGGGGTGAATCCTGGCTTCTCCCTTGCTGCGTGACCCTGGGTACAAGAGCAGACCTCTCTGAGTGTGGAGTTGCCATCGCCTCATCTGTGAAGGCGGGCATGCTGCCGTCTTCCTGGCAGGAAGCACCTGGGCTTTGGTGCTCCAACGTGAGCATCCTGTGGGCTGACCCCTGAGGTGTCATGCAGAGCTGGTCAGGTCCACAGGCCAGCCGTGGTGAGCCTGAAATGGACCCCTCTCACTTGCTTCTGAAGCCTGAAGCTCAGGTTGCCCAAGGAGCCTCCTGCCCATGTTCCTTGGGGCTGAAGGTGGTTCCAGGCCCTCCTTCCTTGGATGGGGACACTGAGGTGCTGAGAGGGGACCTGAACCTGAGCAGGGCCGTGCAGCTGCAGACTTCCGTATCCGTGATCAGTGAAGCAAAACCCGTTTGCTATGCTGGTGAAGCTGACGGAGATCTGCCCAGGGGAATGGCTCCCTGCCCCTTATCCACAAGGCATCCTGGAGGGGCCGTGTGTCTCGAGCTGCACCTGGAACAGTCATCCACCTGCAAGGGGCCTCTCCTTGCCCATCCATTCAGCGATTACTCTAACCCTGGATGAGCCAGCCCAGAAGAGGGACAGACCCAAGGAGACACCACTCAGGGCCCCACAAGCAGTCCCAGCAGAACGCTGAGGGCAAGTTGCCACAGGAGGGCCTCTGGAAGGAGGTGGCAAGGGGGCCTGGTTAGGCTGAGCTTGGAAATGGGGCGTGGGCAGGCGTGCAGGGCCTCTAGGGCCTGTTGCAGCTCGGGGCCCCGAGTGCCCAGCTGCCACTGACCTGCCTTTTGTATGTGCCCTCTGTCTCCCTCTAATCCACACACCTCACATGCTCTTAAGGCCAGCTGATGCCAGCTGACAGGCAGGGCCCTAGAAGACTCCCACGCCTGCAGACCCTCACCAGAGCAGAGCTCCTGTAGTGGACAGTGTTACTAGGGAAGAAGGTATAAAGTCCTGGGAGCTTGTCTCATCCTCTTCAGGAGTAATCATTAGACCTTCTATAGGTCATTCAGTTCAGAGACGGCAATGGCAGCCCACTCCAGTGTTCTTGCCTGGAGAATCCCAGGGACGGCGGAGCCTGGTGGGCTGCTGTCTGTGCAGTCGCACAGAGTCGGACACAACTGAAGCGACTTAGCAGCAGCAGCAGCAGCAGGTCATTTAGTTTCCCTAGGCCTTAGCTTCCTCACCTGTAAAATGGGCTCATGGGTAATGCCTTGGCTTGTGATGGTCACGTAAAATCTCTGAATGTGTGAAGGGATTAACCTGGTGGTTCTCAATCCTGGCTGCACCCAGGATCCAGGGACCCCTGAAATCTACCGATGGCTGGTCCCATCCCAAGAGAAACCAATTCTAATGGGTCTTAATAGCACCCCAGGGATGTGATAAGTGGAGACTCTTCTCTCCCTGCCTTATCCACTCAGTAGAGTGGAAAGGCCCTAAAACAATAGGGCGGATGCGGACTGGCCAGACCTGAGCACGTGAGGGAAAATGCAGGACCTGCGCCTCCCACCGGCCACGCAGCAGACAAGGAGAGCAAGTAAACTGCCCTCCCTGGCGCCCAGCCCAGGGAGACACTCTCCATCTGTGGCCAGTGCCTCCCACCCCCACCTCAGGGCACAGAGCAAGCAGGAAAGCACCTTTCATCACCAGGGTGTCACCAGCAACACCAGGCGGACTCTGAAGACCAGAGGAGCAGTTTAACAAGCATTCTGAAAACTGACTCGTCTTCAGAAGCACAGTCCACAATAAGCCAGGCCCTACATGTTAAACCTAAACAGGGAGACGGCCTGCTAACATGGAAGACTTAACCAGGATCCAAGCCTCCTGGCATAAAATTCTCATGTCCAGGATACAGGAGAAAGTCACTCATCGCACCAGAGACCATGAACATAACTATGTGAATGAGAAAAGACAGTCAGCACGTCCTTGCTGTTGTCCAACTCTTTGCGACTCCACGGACTGCAGCACACCAGGCTTCCCTGTCCTCCACTGTCTCCTGGAGTTTGCTCACTCGTGTCCATTGAGTCAGTGATGCCATCCAACCATCTCATCCTCTGTCATCCCCTTCTCCTCCTGCCCTTAATTGTTCCCAGCATCAGGGTCTTTTCCAATGAGCTGACTCTTCGCATCAGGTGGCCAAAGTATTGGAGTTTCAGCATCTGTCCTTCCAATGAATATTACTTTAGGATGGACTAGTTTGGTCTCCTTACTGTCCAAGGGACTCTCAAAAGTCTTCTCCAGCACCATAGTTCAAAGCATACCCTAACACTGAAAAGACATTAGAATTATCTGAGGAGGATTTTTAAGGTGGTCATCACAAAAATGCTTCAACAAACAATTACAAATACTCTTGAAACAATTGAAAAAGTTAAAAAAAAAAAAAGGAAAGTCTCACAGAAGGAATACAAATTCTAAAATCTAAAAAAAAAAAAAAAAGAATTCAATGGAAATGATGGAACTGAAAAATAGAATATGCAAGATTTAAAAATTCACAGGTGGGCTCCCTAACAGAAGAGGAGGATATGTCAGAGGAGAGGCTCCCAGCTTAAAGACAGAACAAGAGCAATGATCCAACCTGAACAGCAGAGAGAAAGTAGGAAGACAGACTGAACAGAACCTCAGGAACCTGTAGGATAACACTTATGCCACTGGAGACACAGAGGGAGAAAATGGGTCCAAAAAAATATTCACAGAAATATTGCCTGAAAACAAAAAATTTGGCAAAAAGACATAAACCTACCGACTCAAGAAACTCAGTGAACTGCAAGTAGATATAAGCCCAAAGTTATCCACAAACATACTTAAGCTTCAGAACCAGAAGACAGAAAAAACAATCTTGAAAGTAGTTCAAGAGAAAAGTCACTTTATACTCCCTCCCAGCCAACTTCCCGCCAGAAACCACGGAGGCCAGAGGAAGAGGGCACATTTTACAGGTGCAGAGAGACATTTGCTGTCGATGCGAATTCTATCTTGGGCGGAAATATCCTTCAGGAATGAATGGAACATGGAGACCTTCTCAGACAAAGGAAAACTCAGCAATGCTTTCACTGGCAAACATACTTGTCTAAAGGACATTCTCCATTCGGGAAGTGATAAGAGGGCTCGGAAATTCAGAAAGGAACAACGTCCAAGTAGGTGAAGATAGAGGTCAGCATAACAAACTGTCTTTCATTTTGATGAGTTTCTTAAGTCATTGTTGATGATCAAAAATTATAGCAGCATGCGATACGGAAGCTCAAGGCAGGTAGAAGAAAGAGCTAAGACAGTCATAGCTGATGAGTCAGGAAAATGAAGTGGCCTGATGGAAGTGAGGTCTCTACACTTCATGCGAGCGTAGGATGCTGAGACAGAGGCTGGCAGCCTGCGCACAGGGAGTTTTAGAAGCTGGTCTGGTGATGGCTTCCGGGTGGAGAATCACTGGTTTAGAGCAGATAAGACTAGAGGAGGGGGCATAGCTGGTCCCGGGGCCCTAAGGGGTGCCAAGCCTTAGTGAGCTTCAGAATGCCCCGGAGGGCTTGTAAAACACAGGCTTCAGGACCCCAGACCCAGAATTCTGTAAGTCTGCGGCAGGGCCTGAGAACCTGCCCTTTCTGACAAGTTCCTGGGCAAGACTGGCGCCGCTCGTCGGAGACCCTGCTTTGAGACGTGCCGCCAGCACCCTTGGCTGATCAGGAGTTCCTGGGTCTCTGCTGAGGGCCCCTTAGGCCCTCAGCCTCACACCCCCAAAGAGTTCTGGCTCTGTGCGTAAACTGGGGAGCAGGTGTGTCCTGGAGGGACCCCGGGACTGTAAGTCGGGAAGCCTCATCTTGTGGCTCAGGACCGGGTGAGGTTGGCCAGCTTCCTCTGTGGCCCTGGGCCTCTGTCCCCCTTTCCGTGAAATGGGAGAAGCCAGCTGGGTCACTTCCGGGCGGGGCCCAGGGTGATCGCACGAGTGAGAGGCGCCCGGTGGGCCTGGCCCGGGTGCCTCGCCCCGCTTCGCTTTCTCCAGCTCTGCTGTCTCCTGTTTCACGGATCAGTTTTCACACAGGCTTCCCGTGACGAGAAGGCTTCTTGGCTAAAAGAAGTTTGAGATCCCTGCCCTTGACGGTGTAAAGGGCCCCTTCTGACCTGGAACCTTCCCACAGGCCATCCCGGGACACACGCGTCCCCGAGGCAGGCCCCCAGCTGAAGCCTTTCCTGTGAATGTGGCCTGTTCAGAAGGTCTTCTCACCCCTCCCTCTGCCAACCCCCAGGAGACAGGCACCCGGATTAACAGCACCCTCTGTTCGGAAGCTGGCCTTCCTGGAGTGGGCCGCAGGGCCGTGGGGCTGGCAGGCGTTCTGCGCACAGTGCCTGCGGGGGCAGGCACCTCCAGGGGGCTCGGTCCTCTGTCCTTGGGGACATTCTGGTGGCTCCCAGGAGCGCTTGCTGGGAATGGGAATCCCCTGGAATCACCAGACATGGCCGCTGCTCTTCACGGGCTATGGAAAGACAGATGTTCAGACATCCGGGGGACGTCTGCTCCCCCAGGGTGGGGAGGGGTCCCCTACCCCCCAGGGACCCCAGCTCTGCCCTTCGTTCCCCTTCCGGGGCATGTCCCACACTCATGTCTGAGCCAGGAACTTCCGCTCTGTTCTCTCTAGATGTGGCACTGAAGTGGTTAATGATGGGGCGGGGGAGGGGAGGTGTCTCAAAGTCCTGGGCAACCCCCCCCCCCACCCGCCCTGCAGGGGAGCCAGGAAGGTGAGCGATGGAGGGGCACCCGGTGTGGGATCTGCACAGGGGATTCAGAGCCCCGTGTCTCAGACTGGCCCCTTGAGGAGTCAGAAATTAGGACTTTAATATGAAAGCCCCCAATTGCAAACAGTTCAAGGGTTTTGAAAGGTAGTCTGCAGGCCCTCTCTGGTGGAGCTGGGCCTCCGCTGGTCACCTCTGGCTCAGGGTGGCCCAGCCCTGCCCACACAGGGCCCCTTCCCCCCTCTGCCCCCAGCTCTCCTGGTCAGCTGGGTGAAGAGCTGGCCAGGTGACAGGACACGTGTGCCTACCAGGCCGGGTAAGGCTCCATGGCGTTCCCGGGGTCAATGGTGGGCTTGGGGACACACCCCCTTCCCATGTCCATCTTCAGTCAGTTCCCGGGGGATCGGGGTCTGGAATGAGGCAGGTGGGATGTTCAGGGCCCTCCCGTGTCACCCAGTCACCCCCCCACCCACACAGGCATGCCTCTTTCCCGCGCCTGGCCGAGCCTGGCCGCCTGCGTGACAGCTGTGCTGTGTCTGTTCCAGGGTTTCCCTATTCCAAGTCTGACCCTGTCACAGGACATGGCAAGAATGGCTTGGACCACCGGGTAGGTACTCGATACCCCCCACCCCGCACACCCTCCCCGGCACACGCGTGCTAACAGCTCCCAGGGCTAGTGCGGGTCCCACAGCTTGGGGACCACTTGGCCAGGAGGAGGGGCCCTGGGGACCCCGCTCACCCGCCTGCCTGCCTCTGCCTGCTGCCGCACCGAGGGCCAGACCACCACCCAGCAACACCCCTCCTCTGTCTGCCTCCAGCTCCCAGGGAGACCCCAGGGTTAGGGGGACAGGGGCAATGGGGTCACTCAGAGGGATCAGACCCTCGTTAAGGCCTTCCTGACTCCCTTCTCCTGTGACCTGGAGCCTAACAAGGACCAGAAAGGATGGAGGCGCGTCAGGAGCCATGTGTGCCCAGCGTCCACCTCCTCTCCTAGCGTGTTCTTGCCCCCCGCCACTGTTGGTACCTCACGGTTGCCTCTGATGGTGCCCTCAGCACCGTGAGTGCTTTGGGGGTCACACGAGGGGCTGGTGTCTTCTGCTTTCTCCTGGCAGCTGCTTTAAGCACCCCCTCCCCGCCCCCTGAGTGTGGGGACGCGAGAATGTAGCCCAGACAGCCTAGCACCCGGCGTGTCCCACAGCCGGGCCCACGTGCTCGTCCTTCTTCCCACAGCTCGTCCTGGTCTGCAGCGAGGCCCCCCCGGGCGGGGTGGGCGTGAGGTGCCGGACCCGCCCAGCGGTAGACAGATGGACACACACACACACACACACACACACACACACACGACAAACACCACACATACACACAGAACACACACACACCGAGAACACACACGCATACACACAGAACACACAACACACGACACAGAGAACACACACGCATACACAGAACACACAACATACACAACACACGATGCACACATACACAACCACCACACATACACACAGAACACACAACATTCACAACACAGAGAGAACACACACGCACACACAGAGAACACACAACATACACAACACGACACACACAACAAACACCACACACATAACACACAACATACACAACACACGACACACAGAGAACACACAACATACACAACACACGACACACAACAAACACCACACACATAACACAACATACACAACACACGACACAGAGAACACACAACATACACAACACACAACACACAGAGAACACACACACATACACGACACACACACGACAAACACCACACATACACACAGAACACACACCGAGAACACACATGCATACACACAGAACACACAGCATAACACACGACACACACATGACAAACACCACACACATACACACAGAACACACAACATACACAACACATACGACACACAACAAACACCACATACACAGAGAACACACAACATACCCAACACACAACACACACTGAGAACACACACGCATACACACAGAACACACACCACACACCACACACACAACAAACACCACACACACATAGAACACACAACATATACAACACACAACACACACAACCACCACACACATACAGAGAACACACAACATATATGACACACAGAACACACATACAGAACACACAACATATACAACACACATGACAAACACCACACACATACACAGAGAACATACAACATACACAACACACAACATACACAACATAACACATGACACACACGACAAACCACACACATACACACAACATACACAACACACAAAACACACTGAGAACACACGCATACACACAGAACACACAACATACACAACACGACACACACACACGACAAACACCACACAGACATAGAACACACAACATATACAACACACCACACACACACAACACATACACACAGAAGACACAACATATACAACACACACACAAACAACACATACACAGAATACACAACACACGACACAGCACACACACACACGACAAACACCACACACATACAACACACAACACATAAGACACACACACAGATGCTCACATACACATACCACATAGACACACACACCACACACACACAGCCCCAGGACACTTGCTTCCCCAGAGGCAGCCTCTCACCGCTTGGAGGACACTGCCCACATGAGCGCTCCCACCCTCCCAGAGAAGCCCCTCAGACTTGTCCCCACTTGTTCCCCCGGGTGGTCCTGTCACCACGAGTGGAATGCAAGGAGCGGTGACCCCTCGCGCTGACCTCCGACCCAGGGTCCAGCCACGGGGCACGTCCTAGGACAGGGTCCCCATCACGGAAGCTGTGGGCATCCTCAGGCCCTGCTCCATCACCCTCGGCCTCTGTGGGCCCTGCTGCTAGGTCTGTCCTGGGCCCCAGAGCCTCTGCACGATTAGCTCGAGTGAACCAGACACATCCCACTGACCACTCAGGGGAACCGCGCACATCCCACTGATCACTCAGGTGAATTGAGCCCATTCCAATGAAGGCGCAGGTGAACTACGCACATCCCACTGACCGCTCAGGGGTACCGCATGCATCCCACCGACCATTCCCCTGCTTGTTCAGAATGGGCTAAGCAGGAATGGGCACGCAGCATGCTTCTCTGAATTTCCTTTAAGGATTTTTCTGCTCCTGTCCTCCAGTCCTGTCCACAGGATCCCCTGGGCACGGGAGAAGGTAGATCCTTAGGTTCAGCATGAGGGGCCTGAGGGCAGAGGGACTGGATCAGAATGCTCCCTGAGTCTCTGCTCTGTGACTCAGGGGCTGCAAGCGCCAGGGTCACTGGCTGGGCCACATCCATGCCAAGGCATTCCACGCCCCCCCAAGCCAAGTCTGGGGGGTTTCTCTCAAAATGTGGGAGGCAATTAAGAGGATGAGTGTCAGTACCCACAGGCTTGCATCCTTGGTGGCCGAGCTGTGCACTGTCTAGGGAGAGTTCCCTCTTGGCTGCCATGCTGGAAGGACGCTGGTCAGTGGCCCCCAGCACCTGCAGGGAAGTCGTGACCTCCAGATGCTCCACCCCCAAGGAGCCTGGGAACAGCTGGTGGAGATAGTCTGGCAGGGACACCGTCTCCAAGCCTCTCCTAGAGCAGAGAGCAGACACTTAAGCTTCACAGAGTTGACAACTGAACCCTCCAGGAATGTTTCTCCTGCTGACCTCAGGGTAGGGAGCAGAGTGTTAGAAAACCTTTGAGCCCTTCTGTACATCTTGCTGCTGCTGCTAAGTCGCTTCAGTCGTGTCCGACTCTGTGTGACCCCATAGACGAAAGCCCTCAAGGCGCCCCCATCCCTGGGATTCTCCAGGCAAGAACACTGGAGTGGGTTGCCATTTCCTTCTCCAATGCATGAAAGTGAAAAGTGAAAGTGAAGTCGTTCAGTCGTGTCCGACTCTTAGCGATCCCATGGACTGCAGCCCACCAGGCTCCTCCATCAATGGGATTTTCCAGGCAAGAGTACTGGAGTGGGGTGCCATTGCCTTCTCCGTCTGTACATCTTAGGGAGTTGCTAAAGATGGAATTTATCACCCCATGAGGACTTTCAGCTTTTCACATTAGACTAGCTCGGAGGCTGGTGAAAATCCTTGTTGACTTTTCTTTGGGACTCTTTTTTCCTTACTTATGTTCTCTCCTATTTTTCTTCTTCACTCTTTCTAAGACTCTTATATAACTGTTTGCCTGTTTTTGGCCAGAAGACCGGATAATTGATGGCCAGTCTTTTACAGCTCAGCCATGTCAGATTAAGTTGTTTCTTGGTTTGTTTTTTCACTTTCTGAAAGGATTCTAGGTGACCTAAATTAAAAGCACAGATGCAGAGAGACCAAATCCCAGAGGAAAGAAGAAGAAAGAAATGGGAGAAAATTATGTCAGAACACACAAAAGAACACTGCCTGGAAAAACCATCGAAGCTCAGCTGCGAGCTTCCTGATGACCAGGGCACAGAGGCTGGCGGGATCAGTTGTGTGTGCTCATTGTCAAGTGGAAGGAAGTTGTTAGTAAATCAGGAGGTGGAAATGTGCCTGGTTCTTGTTCCAGGATGGATTTGGAGCCAGCACCCTAGGCCCCACAAGGGCTTCCCTTGTGGCTCAGCTGGTAAAGAATCCGCCCGCAATGCGGGAGACCTGGGTTCGATCCCTGGGTTGGGAAGATCCCCTGGAGAAGGAAAAGGCTACCGACTCCAGTATTCTGGCCTGGAGAATTCCACGGACTGTATAGTCCATGGGGTCGCAAAGAGTCGGGCACGACTGAGCGACTTTCACCTTCATTTTCACCCTAGGTCCCAAAGCTTGTTTAAATGTCCTAGTAACTAGCCAGCCACAGAGCCTACCACGTGGTGGACAGTCACACCTCTCTGTAGGGTAAATGGGAAAAGAGCCACCTGTGAAAGTCCTTCCCGTGGACCAGAGAGCACTAGTTCCAACATGTGCCGCCGGCCTGCAGTTAGGAGACCGGAGAGCCCCATGGACAGAGGAGCCTGGTGGGCTGCAGCCCACGGGGTCCAAAGGGCTGGACGCAACTAAGTGGCCAACACTGAACAAGGCAGAAGTCAAGGGTAAAGTGAACTAGTAGTCTTAGTGGTATGAAGGGGGAACATTTCGTTCTTGACGACCCAAGTTATAAATCAGTTACAGCATTCATAAACTTAAATGTACCGAGCACCATGGCAACGCCAGAGACCTTGGTCAAATGCAAGTATGGAAAGCATTTTGAATAAGACTCTTTTGAAATCAGATAAGGATCTAGTGAAGGAAAAAAGGATAGAGAGCAATTTAATAGTGCCAAAAAACAAAATTAAACTAATAGGTGTATGAAAAATCCTTATCTTCTGGATTAGGTTTTCACATGTCCATAAAACATTAATTAGTGTATATCACTATGAAGAAAACCTTAACAAAGTGTAAAAGTCTGATATTTTCCAACTGTGATGCTGGAAAGAACACATGCATTAGTGTCAGGCAGCCCCGAGTACAGATCCCAGCTCTGCCACATACTGGGTGTGTGTTTCGGCAAGTGACTTAAATTTAGAGTCTCTATTTCCTAGTCTTTAAAAAAAAAAAATCAAGGCAACCCACTCCAGTATTCTTGCCTGGAAAATCCCAAGGACAGAGGAGCCTGGCAGGCTGCAGTCCATGGGGTCGCGGAGTCGAATATGACTGCGTGACTGAGCGCACACATGCACACACACACAGATGCACATGCGCACACACACAGAGTCATCCTTACCTCTTAAAGTTATCATTTGGACAAGTAACGTGACGGGTGTGAAACCTTCTAAGCTCTGTAAGCCTCGTTCCCAAATGAATAATTATGATAAAGCACGTCTCCACCCTCTCTTACCTCCACGTCACCGGCTCCTAAGCAAAGCGTGAGCTTTAGCAAGAAAAGAGCAGTCAGTGGTGAGTGGCCAGTTTCGTTCTCCCTGTTATTAATCCCAGTATAATTTTTGGAAACTAAAAAGCTTCGGTTAAGTCTTTTACAGTTCCATGTATTAGCTGTGTGATCTTGGACAAGTATCTTCTCTGAGCCTCAGCCATTACACGCTGATAACAACGCCCACCTCCTGAGGCTGCAGATGAGTGAATGTGTGTGTAGGGCAGCTGGCACCTAATAACACCAAACAAATGGGAGAGGAGCTGGTTGCTTTTAGACTCTCTGTTCTCCGCTGAGACTGCAAGAGGGATCAGCTATGGGTGTGCCTGTGGGTGCGGCCTTTGTGGGATCCCCCAGGGCCGCTTAGCTGTCCTACCAGCCGACACATCGAGCCAGAGGCCCGTGGCTCCCCTGAACCAAAAAGGACATGAATGTCCTCCCACACTGGGTACTTAGAAGATCAGGAGTAGACTGCTCTTCCCCTGCTCTGGACTGACACGGTGCCCCCTCCACCTGGGGGATGCCCTCCCCCCTGCTCAGAGTCTCTGCCCTGTCTCCGAGCCTGGCTGACAAGACGACGCTGGTCCTGCTGCCCGAAAGTGGGTTTCCCACAGCCGCAGGTGGAGGTGCTGCTCCCTGGCCCGGGAGCTTGCCGCCTGCGATGCAGAGCAGTGGGCACTAGGTGGCAGCATTTCTCTTTCGTATTCCGAACAGGCCCCGGGGGAGAAGGCCAAGGTGGGAGACCAGAGCTGCCTAGAATTCGTGCAGGAAGTTCTCTATCCAGACAGGTGCAGGGGCAGAGGGAATGTTTGTCAGCGGCCTGAGAAACCGTCTCCAAATTTCGCTCTTGAAACTCCCAAGGGGAGTCCTTCACGGGCGACTCAGTGGGTACGAGGTTGGCCGGCCCTAGGTCCCAGCGCTGGGACTAGGGTGCGGCGTGCCAGGCTCTTACCAAAGGACTCAGCTCATACAACGTTCGTGAGCAATCCAAATTAATTTTTTTTTTTTAATTGGCGATGGACAAAGGATCAGACACGTAAAGACCGCCACAGCCCTCCGCTTACGCGCTCACCTGCCTCGCCACCTCCTCCCGGCGTCTCTGGGCCTCAGTTTTCCCCGCTCAGGATGAAGGACGTTGGACTGGGTGCTCCCGGAGGCCTCGCCCTGCCCCATGCTCGCGAGGACTGTGACCAGCTGCTCTCTTGTCACTTCTAGCAGTAAATGAGTGCTGGAAGCCCTCTCCCTGTAATACGACCCAGGGTGAGGAGGTGACGCCCCCTTTAACTGCAGGGCTCCCTCCGTGGAAATTTAACCACTGCGCCCAGTTTCAGAAGCACCGGCCAAGAGCCCTGACCCGGGTCAGGTGCTGTACCCGGTGCCAGACGTGAGCACACGTGAAATGCTTTTCTCCACTGCGGGCAATGGACTCAAGGCCTAGACAAAGTGGACAGGACAGGGGCCAACTGATGTGCAGGGCCCTGGTGCCCGTGTCGCAGGGCGGGGACCCTCCGGAGAGGTTTGCAGGATGACTTTTTCAGGTGGGCAAAGGGAACGAGAGCGCCAGACATCAGGGTTGGCTGCTGAGATGCCACGGACAGGTGAAGGAGGCACCTGAGAGGGGGTGCCGGGCTCCCAGGCCCGCCGCCCCTCCGAGGGCCAGCCCTTGAGTGCCAGCATGTCAGCCACGCTCATGACACGCGGCATCTGTGCCAGGGGCTTTAGAGACACCGGCCACGCGAGCCCCCAGGGGCCCACTCGTCCAGCGGGACCGGAGGCCCCTTGCTGGAGCCGCAGCCCCGGTGAGATGCCCGCGGGGTCCGGGCCCGCTGTGGGGCCGAGGGGCAGGCGCCCAGGGGCTGTCGTCTCAGCGGCTTAGGAGCTGGCGGGCCAGGCAGGGGCGCCCTGAAGGCGGCAGGAGGCGCGTGAGCACACCTGCTCTTGGGAAGCCGGCGGCCTTTCCAGAGCCTGGTCCCAGCGGGCGCCCCAGGCCGACCCTCGTCCCCCGCCCGGCTGCCAGGACCCCGGCGACTGCCTGCCCCCTGCAACCTGCCCCTGCCGCCCTCTCTCTTTCTCTTCCAGAATGCCAATGTGGGCCCTGGTGGAGCAGACCCGGATGCCGGCTGGGCCACGCGAGGTACAGGAGGCGGGGACCCCGTGGGTCTCTGGCTGGGGCAGGGGCCGCTGACAGGGGTCCACGAGTCCCGCTCCCAGACCACCCTCCCTGCCATGGCCGCCGGCACAAGGCCCCGAGTGCCCGGGCGGCGGAAGCTGGGGATGCTCGTGTCCCCGCCTCTTCCGGTCGTGGTCGCGCTTCCGTTTTCGCTTCCATCGTGAGATATCTGACATGCTTCCTCTTCTCCCTGGGGTGTCCCCCTCTAACCCAGGTGCTAACTCAGGGCTCCCCCCGTCTCCTGCTCTAGGTGCTCCCCTCTGGAGCACGGGCCCACCCTGTCCTGACGACTTGTCACTACAAGTCACTCAGGCAAGAGATCTGTGTTTGAATGACCACCTCAGGCCAGGGCGGCGGCCAACCCAACACCGACTGTCGCAACCACGATAATTAGGGAGGCAGAGCCGCAGGGAAAAGCCACCTCGGGGCTTCCCAGGAGGCTCCGTGGGTAAAGAGTCCACCTGCAGTGCAGGAGCCCCAGGAGACGCGAGTTCAGTCCCTGGGACAGGAAGATTCCCCCTGGAGGAGGAAATGGCAACCGACTCCAGTATTCTGGCCTGGAGAATCCCTTGGCCAGAGGAGCCTGGTGGGCTGCAGTCCGTGGGGGTCGCAAAGAGTCGGACGCCACTGAGCACACACAACGGAGGCAAAGTGGAAGGGTAAAGCCCGCCCAGCCCCCGCGCCCACAGTGCAGCCTCCCGGGGCTTCGCACCGGCAGGATGGCCTGCAGGGAGGTTGGCGCTACTGGATAGACCTGCTCATATGGCTGGTATCCGCCTGGGAGGCTCTGCCAGTCCTCAACCACAGGGCCGCGATGCTCGCTCATGGCTGTTACCCAACAGTGACGGGAGCCTGCTCTCCAGGGCTGATCCTCGCTGGATGTTGGAGTTGGGGAAAGGGGAGGGAGTCGCAGCCTGCACCCTCTAAGTGGTCTCCAGGTCTCCGGGCTCAGAACTGGCCTGGCCAGGCCCCCGCACAGCACACGGGGAAGTTCAGGGACCAGCCACCCAGTGCCCGAGCTCCTCACTGATGTCTCCCACCAGAGAGGGAGGCTTTACCGCCAGGACCCAGAGATGCCGCCCTGGGGGGGATGCGTGCTCATGGAGACAGCCCATCTGTATGATTTTTTTTTTTAACAAGCCACTTTTAGTCTGGAAGAAAAAAAATATCTTTAATAAGCTAGCGTGTGGGGCTCTGTATTTAAAAGGAGGAGCTGAAGGGTGAAGAAAGTAAGACGGTAAGAGGTGGGTAAGCCCAGAGGGTAAACTGAGGCAGGTCTGGGGAGCCCCCCCCACCTCAGGGAGACAGTAGCCCAGCCAAGAGAGAACACAGCGCTGCCTCAGGCTCCCAGTCTGGCCTCCAGTCTCCAGACTATGCCTCCCGCTCCTGGCTTCCCACGGAGACCCCAGGGCCTCCCCACCCACCCCCAAGCTCCGAGGATGCTGCGGGGTGGAAGCAGCGTGGCCCTGTCGGCCACAGGGCGGGGTCTGGGTGGGATTGCTCCACCTTTGGGCCAAGCCCGTGCGAGTTCTGAGCTGGCCCCTGTGGTTTCTGCTTCTCTTACAGAATACAAGGTAAGGGCCGCCCGCTCCCACGCTGACCTCTGCCTGCTGCGCCGCGCCCGCCCAGGTTAAACATTCCTTTTCTTGTGCTTTCCGGTGAAATGTGTGTGTCAGATGTGGATACATGTACGTAGCTCTTCCTTAGCCTCGACTCAGCTCTTGGCCTCCTTCTTCACAGACGCACCTGCTCCCTGGGTGACCCCGGGCTTTCTTCTCCCTGCAGATCTATCCGTATGACGCCCTTATTGTCACAAACCGGATCCGAGTGAAGCTGCCCAAGGATGTGGATCGGACGAGACTGGAGGTGAGGGGGCCCCAGGGGTGAAGGACCATGTCTGCTGGGAACATCTCTCCCCATCCGGCGTGTTGACACAGCACTCTCGAGATCCCCACAGTGATGTGCAGGGCCCGGTGACAGGCTCGGAATTAAGGACCTGAGTTGTCTCCAAGACCGGAGACTATGGTTATGTGCCCAACAAAGATGGCTTTGCCAAAGGGCGCACAGCTGCAGCGGTTCGGGGCCAGGAAGGCTTCGTCACTGTGCCTAACTGGGTAACATTCGCCTCTTCCTTGAACGCTGGGAAAACTGGCACAGGTCCCGGTTGCTTATCTGATCACCTTCACCCTGACCTTGAATGGTGCTTAACTCCGGGAGCAAGAGCATGTTTAAAGGACCTGCAGGACAAGGGCACAGAGGGTGTGTGGGTGGCATCTCTTGGCCAGGCCCCACCATGAGCCATGGTCCCGGGTGGTCAGCATGCATAAAAACTTCCTTCATCCTCACCATCCTCCCACCAGGAAACCAGTGTCCAATGATGGACCGCACCTCCCGAGCCGTGTCAGGAAGGCTTCACAGGGATGAGGGGTCTGGGGGCTCCTGAAGGCCCAGGGCCACCTGCCCCGTCTGTGCCCAGGGGCTGGGAGCAGCTGTGGGAGTGGGTGCGGGCTCAGGAGGCTGCCGGGAGGGAGCAGTAAGGGCGTGGATGTGGCCCAGGGGCCCCAGCAGTGCCGGGGGCTCAGCAGGGCTGCCAGGCGGAAGCCCATCCCAGTCCAGGCCAGGTTGATCTGAAAAAAAGCGCAGACTCAGGGGTCCAGGTGGATGCTATGGGGCCCTGATCTTCCTTTAAGATGATGTTGATATCTGCTGGGTGGGGAGCTGTGCTCACGAGAGGCACGAGAGCCCCTCACCCAGGGCTCCAGGTAGTGGTGGCAAGGAGGGACGGGGACGCTGGTGGGGCTGCAGCGGTGTTGGGGTAGGGGGGTGGGGATCAACCTTCTGTTGTGATGATGGAGCCTGACCGAAAGTTGTTGTTCAGTTGCTAAGTCTGACTTAGCAACTCCATGGACTGCAGCACACCAGGCTTCCCTGTCCTGCACCATCTCTTGGAGCTTGCTCAAACTCCCGTCCATTGAGTTGGTGATGCCATCCAACCATCTCGTCCTCTGCCGTCCCCTTCTCCTGTCCTCCATCTTTCCCAGCATCAAGGTCTTTTCCAATGAGTAACCAGAAGTAAGCTAGAAGGGAACTGCTAGCTTGTTTGACCGACGGGGCTTCAGGTGAGGTCTGATCAAGCCCCCAGACCCGGGTTCTCTCCTGTTTCCTGAGTGCCTCCCCTGTGTGTCGGCCTCACAGACAGACAGATGTTCACTTCCCCTCCCCCAGACTCGAAGTCTGGATGAAAGAGACCCAGTGGGGCTCCCAGAGGGGCTCTGGGACCTGGGACCTAGGACCTCGAGACAGGGGGCAGGTGCTGGGCTCAGATAATTACGGTATAAATACATAATGTGGGATAAATACGGTAATTTATCCACTTAACTCTTTACTAGTAGCTTTTTTTTTTTTTTACTAGCAGCTATTTAGTGATGCAGCTATTGTTGAGAGTTGAAAACGTAAGGACAATATTAACAATAACAAGCCTGGTTTTTGGGTGTGATTTGAGGTACTAGTTTCATTCCCTTATTGATGAACAACACAGAACTCTCTCACTTCTCACAGCCTGCCTTAGCCAAAATCGTCCATGCAATGTTTAATTGCAAAGAAGCCTTTTTGTTACCAGTGAAAAACTGAAAAGCATGCCGTGCATTGAAAGTATTTCACAAATTATTTGCTCGTGATTATGACATTAAGGCTTCCCAGGTGGCTCAGCGGTAAAGAATCCGCCTGCCGAGGGAGGAGATACAGCAGATTCGGGTTGGATCCCTGGGTCAGGAAGATCCCCTGGAGGAGGAAATGGCAACCCGCTCCAGTATTCTTGCCTGGAAAATTGCATGGACAGAGGAGCCTGCTGGGTTGCAGTCCATGGGGTCACAAAGAGTCGGACGTGACTAAGCATGCACTGCTGAATCACTTCAGTCGTGCCCGACTCTGTGCGACCCCAGAGACGGCAGCCCACCAGGTTCCCCCGTCCCTGGGATTCTCCAGGCAAGAATACTGGAGTGGGTTGCCATTGCCTTCTCCAATGCATGACAGTGAAAAGTGAAAGTGAAGTCATTCAGTAGTGTCCGACTCCTAGCGACCCCATGGACTGCAGCCTACCAGGCTCCTCCGTCCATGGGATTTTCCAGGCAAGAGTACTGGAGTGGGGTGCCATTGCCTTCTCCCAAGCACGCACAGAAGGAGATAAAGACTGTGGCCTTGTTCTGTGAACTGTTCAGCGTAGTCTATGATGTTCTGCATATGTGCTAAGTCGCTTCAGGTGTGTACGACTCTTTGTGACCCTATGGATCTTAGCCAACCAAGCTCCTCCATCCATGGGATTATCCAGGCAAGCATACTGGAGTGGGTTGCCATACCCTCTTCCGGGGGATCTTTGTGACCCAGGGATCGAACCCACGTCTCTTTCATCTCCTGCACTGGTAGGTGGTTCTTTACCACTAGTGCCACCTGGGAAGCCTGGAATGAATAGAGTAGGCCCCAAATCAAGCTCAGGGAGTACCTGCCACGTGGTCTGGAGGACGGGGCCCAGGGCAGCCACTGCCCGGGCCTCAGGGTGACAACTCCTGAGTTCTTTGCAGGGGACACACTCTGGCTCCTGCTGAAGTGAGGCCCTTGGTAGCTGTGTGCTCAGGTCTCACTGCTGTAAAACAGGGCACATGCGGGCTGGGTGGCTGTCAGGACCCGCCTCAAGGGCTCCCGTGGCGGTGCATGGACTGTGAACACCCTGAGGGCTCCCATTCCCGCCATGGAGGGGGAGGGGGCAGGGAGCCGGTGAGCTCAGAGCAGGGCGCCGACAGCTCCTGCTCCTGACCCACCAGCGGCCGCAGGGCCACCAGCCCGTTGGGACTTGCTGTTACCCTCCTAGGGAGTGGGGTGCCCTTTCACCAACTCCCATCCCCCCCCTTTATTTTGCTGCAATACAGAATGAAGGTGCAGAATAGCAGATGGTTAATACATGTAAACATTCCCCCCCCCCCTTTTTTTTTTTCCAAAAAAAGCCTTGGACATGAGGGTAATGAGTTTCATCACCCCCATTTCCAAGAACACCCCAGAGCGTGCATTGCTCTCTAGTCATTCTCTTCCTGATCTCAGCCACGCTAGGAGGCAGATTGGAGGTGTTGCCACACGTGGTATGTCTCACAACCTCCAGGGTTGGGAGCTGGGCCCTGAGCCAGGAAGGGCTCTGGGGGTGGGGGGTGGGCTGCATCCCAGCAGGAGAGAAAGATACAATAATGTTTTCATCTCAGGGGAGAGAGCTTAATTTTTAATATAAAAACAGTTCCTAACTCTTGTAAAAGTCCAGAAAAACATGAAGAACATAAGCATTCCATGGAATTCCCCCACCGAGTCATAACTCCTGTTAGCTCCGGGGTGGACCTGTTTCCGGAAATCTTTTTTTTTTTTTTAATTTCTCACAAATGCCCAGAGATAACTGCATTCTGTTTTGGATAAGCAGGCTTGTACTGTTGATGCAGCTTGGCATCAGTTTGTTGTGAACCTTTTCCCCGCCAGCTCATGGGAGTCTGCCTGTCCCTTTAGACAGCTGCGTGCTAGTCCTGTGGCGTTCTGTTGCCCAGAACTTGGCCTCTGTGCACTGCTGCCAAATTGAATCTCCAAGACAGGACTTTGGGTTAAGTAGGAAAGAAGAGCTGAACTGCTCTGCCAGGCCAAGGGGGACTTTGTGTCCCGACCTGAGATGGTTCCTTGAGTTTTCTAGTTCAAGGGTGGAGTTGCTGATAAGGTGTTTGCAGGGCCTGCACTCATTTAATCTGGTCTCAGGTAATCTCTTGTGAGCTTTTCTGGTTCCTTTAAGCTTAAGGCCTCAGGTGGCCTTCCCTGGAATGAAGACTGCTGGCACCTTCCATTTATTGGGGGTTTTATTAGATTGGTGCAAATATAATTGCAGTTTGGGACTGTGAATTTTAAATCTTTGTAACTAGGCTCAGACACATTTACATTAATCAAAATAGGAACCATTACAATCCACATGTTTTTACCAATGAGAAATACATTTGCTTATCCCTGTAGCATAAAAATCTGTGCTTCAGGATTCGATGAACGCTTGGAAAACATATTCTGCCTCCTGCTGGTTGTGGAAGCTTTTGCCCTGCAAAAAGTTGTCGAGGTGCTTGAAGAACCGCTAGCCGGTTGGCAAGAGGTCAGGTGAACATGGCGGATGAGACAAGACTTTGTAGCCCAGTTTGTTCAGCTTTTGAAGTGTTGGTTGTGTGATGCGTGGTCAGGCGTTGTCATGGGGAAGAACTGGCCCCTTTCTGTTGACCTTTGCTGGCTTCAGGCGTTGCGGTTTTCATGGCATCTCATCGATTTCCTGAGCATACTTCTCAGATGAAATGGTTTCGATGGAATTCCAAAAGCTATAGCGGATCAGACAGGCACAGACCACTACACAGTGACCGTGACCCCTTTTTGGTGCAAGTTTGGCTTTAGGAGGTGCGTTGGAGCTTTTTCGTGGTCCAGCCGCTGAGTTGGTCGATGCCAGTTGTCATATAAAATCTGCTTTTTGTCACACGTCACAATCCGATCAAGAAATGGCCCACTGTTGTTGCGCAGAACGGGATAAGACGGCACTGCAGAACGCCAGCTTCTGTGGTTTGCGGTCAGCTCACGAGGCTTCGAGCCTTCTCACCTTTCCAGTTTGCTTCAAGTGCCGAACGACCATAGCGGGGCCGACGCTGAGTCCTTGAGCAGCTTCTCCTGTGGTCGTAACAGGATCAGCTTCGATGATGGCTCTTGGTTGGTTGTTGCTGACTTCTGATGCCCGGCCAATCCACTCATCTTCAAGGCTCTCGTCTCCTTTGCCAAACTTCTTGAACCACTACTGCACTTGGGCGTGCACTTGTTAGCAGTTCCTGGGCCAAACGTGTTACTGATGTGAGTTGTCTCCACGGCTTTATGACTCATTTTGAACCCAAGTAAGAAAAATCACTCGAATTTGCTTTTGAGAAGGCAATGGCACCCCTCTCCAGTACTCTTGCCTGGAAAATCCCATGGATGGAGGAGCCTGGCGGGCTGCAGTCCATGGGGTCACTAAGAGTCGGACACGACTCAGCGACTTGACTTTCCGTTTTCACTTTCATGCATTGGAGAAGGCAATGGCAACCCACTCCAGTGTTCTCGCCTGGAGAATCCCAGGGACGGGGGAGCCTGGTGAGCTGCCGTCTCTGGGGTCGCACAGAGTCGGACACGACTGAAGTGACTTAGCAGCAGCAGCAGCAACACCATCGTGTCCATCGTCTACAATAAATATAGAATAAACAGCAAGGAACAAGTCATTAGCAAAAAAAAGCGAGAGATGCATATTAAAATGATGTATCACCTAACAACATTTATTTAGAATATATTCTGCTATCAAATGGCAAATTTCAATAGTGCAAAAATCACAGTTACTTTCTCAGCAACCTACTAGTTCTATGAAAGTGAAAGTGTTTGTCTCTCAGCTGTGTCCAGCTCTTTCCATGGACTGTAGCCTGCCAGACTCCTCCGTCAGTAGGATTTTCCAGGCGAGAATACTGGAATGGGTTGCCATTTCCTCCTGCAGGGGATCTTCCTGGCTCAGGGATGGAGCCCTGGTCTCTTGCATTGCAGGCAGATTCTTCACCTTCTGAGGGCTTCCCTGGTGGTTCAGATGGTAAAGCACCTGCCTGCAGGGCAGGGGCCTGGGTTTGATCCCAGGATTGGGAAGATCCTCTGGAGAAGGAAATGGCAGACTCCTCAGTCCATGCCAGCTCACAGGACCAGGGATGATGGCTGAGAAGGTAAAGAGTCTGCCTTCAGTGCAGGAGACCCGGGTTCAGTCCCTGAGCCAGGAAGATCACCTGGAGAAGGAAATGGCAACCCACTCCAGTATTTTTGCTTGGAAAATGCATGGACAGGGGAGCCTGGTGGGCTACAGTCCATGGGGTCACAAAGAGTCAGACATGACTGCGTGACTAACACTTCCACTTTTCTGAGAAATAGTTCTATAAAGAGCTCAAACAGCATCATTAGGTGCATCCCTTGAGGCAAACCAGGGCCTTCCCAGGGCTGTACTGTCGCTTCCTGGCTGCTCCTCCTGTCTCTGCATCCTCTCCCTTCCCTGACTAGCAGCTGTTTGAACCTGCCCTTTACGACTCAGGGGAGGTCGCAGAGGCTGGAGTCTGTCCCTGACAGACAAGGGACAGGGGAAGACTTCCGTGCCCAGGAGCCCCACTGGGTCCTGCCCTGTTCCCATCCCACACAGGGGAGGTTGGCAGGGACCAGGCTGTGGATGACAGGCCATTGGCTGGGGCTCCATCACCCAGCAAAGCAGTGGGTCTGCTGTGTGCCCAGCAAGGGGAGACGGTGGATGTGCGGGGACAGCTGGTGGTGCCCACACACCACCAGGGATGTGGGATCAGCCCCTGGAAGGAGGACCGCTCTGTCTGTCAATGGTCAAAGCTTGTTATCCATCCTTACCGCAGAGTGTTTGGCTGAGCCTCACCAGCCTGGTGAATATGGGCCTGGCATCGAGCCGGGCCTTGGGGATGCATGGTAAGCCAAAGCCAGCAGGAGTGCTGCCCTCAGACTCAGCCTGAAGGGGAGGCAGACGTCCATCAACTGATGACTAATGAGGGCATAAAATTATAGCCCGAGATGGAGCCTCTAAAGGAGAGGAACGTGGGCCCGTGAGCATTTTAAAAGGGATACAGTTAAGAATCGATACTTTTGAACTGTGGTGCTGGAGAAGACTCTTGAGAGTCCCTCAGACTGCAAGGAGATCCAGCCAGTCCACCGTAAAGGAAATCAGTCCTGAATATTCATTGGAAGGACTGATGCTGAAACTGAAACTCCAATACTTTGGCCACCTGATGCGAAGAGCTGACTCTTTTGAAAAGACCCTGATGCTGGGCAAGACTGAGGGCAGGCGGAGAGTAGATGACAGAGGATGAGATGGTTGGGTGGCATCACCGACTCAATGGACGTGAGTTTGAGTAAGCCATGGGAGTTGGCGATTGACAGGGAGGCCTGGCGTGCCGCAGTCCATGGGGTTGCAGAGTCGGACATGACGGAGCGACTGAACTGAACAGTTAAGTGGGTGTGGTAAGTGTGCCTGAACGTGTGTGTGCGTGTACCTGCACACAGGGTGAGAGTGGCAGGTGGGAGGAGCGTTTCAGGCAAGCACACAGCAGGCACAGAGGCCCGGGGCAGGACGCAGCAGAGGCTGTGCTGGAGCAGGTGGCGGCGAGGAGGGCCAGCCTTGTGGGGTCCTGAGCGTAGGTTAAGCAGTTCAGTTTCTAGCCAAAAAGCAATGACTTTCAAGTTGGGGGACGACATGATTACATTCATATTGAAAACCGTGCCTGAGGCTGCATGTGAAGCCTGGGCTGGCTGTGTGCACACAGGAGATGGTTGAGGAGGCGGTTGGGTGGTCTGGGCCAGAGCTGATGGCATCTTGGACAGAGGGGTGGCAGTGCTGGGGTGAGAAGCGGGTGCGTTCAGGCCGTATTTGGGGGGCGAGGTGGGAGGGTGTTGTGGGGAGGGGCAGGGACACACCTGGGGTGACTCCAGGGTGTCGGGATGGGGTGGTGGGTACATGGCGGTCACTGGGTTCAACAGGACGGATCCAGGTTCTGCCGATGACTGATGCTCTGGCCTGTGCGGCACGGACAAGGGAATTCAGGACGCTCAGCCAGGCGAAGAGAAAGACGCCACGTGGGCACCTGGTAGCCCATAGTCTCGAGGAGGAGTCTGGAAAGGGTGTGGTGGCCCTCCTCGCTGTCACACGGACGGCAGCCGGACGAATCCTGGATCCCCATGGGCAGGGCGAGGACCAGGCTTCCCAGGGAGACCCGTCTGGGGCCAGTTTAATGCCATGCCTGAGATCCAGCACTTTCTTTCCCCGAGGGTCTGGGTCTCAACCCCACCCCAGCACCCAAGGGCCTCGTACCGTGGCGGCTCTTGGGTCCTCCTGCATTTGGCAGATGCCCCCTGAGGGTCTGCCATGCCCAGAGCGTCCACCCTGAGGGGAAGAGCTTTGCCTGCCCTGGGCAGATTCCAGTATCCACTTACTAAGGCCAGCCCTGCACTCATATGCCCAGCATTCGCTGAAAGACATGGCCATTTCGCTCTGTGTCAGCCTCTTGCCGTCCAAAGGTGGCACCCTGGTGGAGGGAGAGAGACCTCGGGTCCTGGTGTTCCTCCAGAATGTTTCTAGCTATGTGACACTGGACCAGTTACTCAGCCCCTCTGAGTCATCAGATGACATCACTGTGCCAGTCCGGCTGGGCGGCTTGTCCAGTTGTTCAGCGTCAGGAGCGCTTGCCATGGGAGAGCCCTAGGCAGGTGTGGTGTGCAGTTTCAGTCGTCTTGTCCGTGTCATCCCCTCTTTACCAACCTGAGAGCCACGTGGGCCAGTAGAATTGGAGAACGGTTTCCATGGAAACAGGAGTGCTATGGGCGGGCCAGACAGTGCTTGCTGAGAACTTCCCGGAAAAGCGAGGTGGCCGGGGGATGAATGGAGGCAGGGTCAGGCATGGGCCTGGCCACCTGCAGAAAGGAAGCCCCTCCTGGATGCCTGGTACTGGGACAAAGCAGGATGTTTGAGAATTTATCAGATTTGGCTTACTTAATAAGCGCTTGATCACCACCACCAAGTTGTTTCAAGCACTCGAGTCATTGGTGTACTTGGTTTTCACAACTCGGTGCAGTGGGTATAGAGAAGGCTTGGGGGAGTACAGAGAAAGTTTGCGGGGGTACAGAGAAGGCTTGGGGGAGTACAGAGAAGGTTTGTGGGGGTACAGAGAAGGCTTGGGGGTACAGATAAGGCTTGGGGGGTACAGAGAAGGTTTGTGGGGGTACAGAGAAGGCTTGGGGGGTACAGAGAAGGCTTGGGGGTACAGATAAGGCTTGGGGGGTACAGAGAAGGTTTGTGGGGGTACAGAGAAGGCTTGGGGGGGTACAGAGAAGGTTTATGGGGGTACAGAGAAGTTTCAGGGGTACAGAGAAGGTTTGAGGAGGCAGGTACAGAGAAGGTTTGGTGGGGCAGGTACAGAGAAAGCTTGGGGGCTTGGGCACAGAGAAGGCTTTGGGGGGCGGGTACAGAGAAGGCTTGGGCGGGGGTGTACAGAGAAGCCTGGAGGATGTCCCCAGGCCTTGCAGCTTCTAGGAAGCAGATCTGCAGTTCTGGTTAAGATGTCAGGTGGGGCCACTCTGCTGTGCGTCTTCCCAGATGAATTACAGTGCGGAATATTGATTTCTAACCCCTCTTCCACACGCCAACCTCCCAGAGCACGCAGTCTGCTCCTTAGGTAGGAAAGTATGTCCGCCAGGGCCTTCCAGAGAAACAGCAGAACCAACAGGACACAGATGGGTAGACAGACAGACAGACAGACAGAGACGCAGACGGACAAGTGTTGAGTTGGCCCCAAGAGTTCATTTGGATTTTTCAGCAAGATGTTATGGAAAATCTGAATGAACTTTGGCCAATCCAACATCAAGAAATTTAATTTAAGGTATTGGCTTCCTGTGGGGCTGGCAAGTGTGGCATCCGTGGGGCAGGGCAGCCGACTGGACACTCAGGAAGGAGCTGACATGTAGAGACAGAATTCCTCCTTCTCCGGGAAGCCCTCAGTGTTTGCCCCAGCAGAGTGAAAGCGGCCACTGCATCTTCACTTAAAGGCTGATTGTAGGCATGGCCACGTGGTCAGAATGCCTTTACCACCCCTGGACTGTTTGGCCAAACAGCCAGGCACCAGGGCCTGGCCTGGCCAACTCCCGCGGAGATCAAGGCTGGCGGTTGAATAGGTGGGGAAGGAGGGTGTGTCCTCCCGAGGCCTGGAGGCTGCGGTCCCCAGGGTGCTCCTTTCTGAGTGCTTGGCATAGGCAGGGCTGAGCAGCTCCCTGCCTGCCAGACCCTGGGGCTCAACACACACCTGAGTTTGCTCAAGCAGGAAAAGCCCGAGTTGTAGGAATGCACCTGAAACCCAAGGTCCTGAGGTTTAAAGAATACATCCTTTGTTTAGAGTCATCCGACCGGTCTGATGGGTCTCAGAAGAACCCGACAGACTGATGGTGACTGTGTTCCCAGCCACGCAGATGTGTCTGGGAGACGCGTCTGCCGTAGCCTCCGGGCCCCTAGGGCCTCCTGAAGAGACACAAATGTGAGCCATCCTGGAAGGCCAGGACAGGTGGTAGGACTTTAGGGGTGGAGGGTGGGGAGGGAAGAGGGAGGCGTGCGGAGAGAAGGGCAGGCCCTGCTGGAGGAGGGGGAGCTGGGAGGCAGCATGACCGGGGAGGTGAGAGCACAGATTTGGACTCAGGGATGCAAAGCACAGATCATCCCTGGATGAGGACAGGAATCAGGCCCATGCTGCCCTAGAGGGGCTGAGACAGATGAGGTCAGCTGTGCTCAGTACTGAGGGACACATGTGGCCCGGGGCCTGCTTGCTTGGCTAGTGCAACCCAGGAGGGCCCCCAGAGGAGGGGACATTTGAGCTGGGACCTGCAGAAGGAGGAGGAGCTGCTCTGTGAAGTGGGGGAAGAGCATTGCAGGCTCTGGGTGCCAGAGAGCCTGGCGTGCTTCAGAACTTACAGATGCCCTCCATGGGGCAGAGCCGTGGTGGGAGAGAACACGGTGATGCAGGGCCTCGGGGCCGCCTGGCAGCCACATCAGTCCACATCTCGGAGCCTCCATCCCCGTCCTACCCAGTAAGCTATGGTGAGGTCACAAGCCGGTGATGGAGAGCTCCTGGCCCTTGTCTGGCACAGAGGAACACTCCACAGACAGCAGAGGCCATTATCCTTATGACAGCCATAACGTCATCACGGTGATGATGTCGTCGTGGTGATGATGATGTCATGGTAATGATGTCATCATGGTGATGGTGCCATCATGGTAATGATGTCATGGTGATGATGTCATTGTGGTGATGGTGTCATCATGGTGATGGTGTCATCGTGGTGATGGTGTCATCGTGGTGATGTCATCGTGGTGATGGTGTCATCATGGTGATGGTGTCATCGTGGTGGTGATGTTGTCATGGTGATGGTGTCATGGTGATGATGTCATCGTCATGGTGATGATGTCATGGTGATGGTGTCATTGCTGTGATGATGTCGTCGTGGTGATGAGGTCAAGGAGCAAGGAGCATGGACCCCGCTCAGCAGGAGCCCCCTCTGCAGACAGGGCCTCCTTGTGCCTTGTGACAGTGTGGGAGGCACTGTGGGGCCCAGACCTCTGAAGGAACACAGCTCCTAGAGTCACAGGCTGAGGGGGTCTGGGCCTGAGTTCACCTGCTTAGCACCCCCAAGAGCAGGGTCTGGTGGTAGCTGGTGGGCTGCAGTGGGCATCTGAGCTTGGTGAGGTGGTGGGACTAGGTGAGGCCTGCGCGGGAATCAAGGCAGGCCAGTCCCGGCAAGCCGGGCAAGCTCAGGCCGAGGGCCTTCACCACGAAGCCTGGGACGCTTCCAGGAGCCGCCGCGAGACAGGCGGTCAGGACTGAGGGAAGGGCCCGGCTCTCGAGCCTCCTGGCCTGGGGCCCAGGCTGCATGCCCTGGGGTGAGGCTCGGGACCTCTCTGAGCCTGGGCTTCCAGAGGCTGTGAGGTGAGAGCAAACTCTCAGGGTGGGTGAGGATGGCAGCAAACGTTGTGAAGCCCCTTCCTGAGCCTGGCAGTGTCCCCCGTCAGTGCAGGGGGTGGTGGGGTCCCCGTCTGTAGCCACGCCTTCCAGGAAACAAACCCACTCAGAAAGACGATGCAGACAGTGGCGTGCAGTTCATTATACCGGCGGGCCCAAGGCAGAGTCTCTTCTTAGCCAAGGACCCCAACCAGTTTTTGTGAAAACCTTATATACCCTAAGTGTATGTGCCTAAACTCGCCTCCCCAAATTCCCTGAAACTAGTCTGAACAAAGGAAAAGAAAGATACAATCGCAGTTAACCCGTGATTCATAAGCCTTAAGCCTAGGTAGTTAACAGTGGACAGTTATCAATAGGCCTGTGGTCATACCCCAATAAGCATAATAGAATGTCTGATTCTATTCGGTTACAGAGATAATTAGGGTGTTCTTTTAGGGAGAGTCTAGGTATGAACCCTGGGGCTCTTCCATCTGGGGTCCTGGTTTTCCATTGGTGTGTCGTTTCCATAGATACTGGGATATAGCTTAAAGTCCACAGTCTGGCCCAAGATGGAGTTCTGCTTTCAAGATGGAGCCTGTTCTGTCTGTTTCCTCCTTCACCCAAGTAGGCCACAGGACGTCCATGGCGCCTCCTGAAGCCTGGATGCTAAGGGTGTGTGAGTGCGCGTAATTCTACTGAGATGCGCTGCTTCCTTAATGTTTCAGAGGGTCTGTGGTCCAGAAAGAGTTGGGGATTGCTGCCCCAATGGCCTCAGAATGGACAGGCCTCAGTGGGCCTGTCGGCCACGGGCAGGGGTAGTCCCCGGCTACGTGGACCTGCCTGTCTGACCCGCACGTGGTCCTGAGGAGCAGCTGGGGGCAGCCTCTCAGAAAGAGCCCTAGACCCCCGGCCTGAAGGTCTGAGTTTCCAAGTGCCGCTTGCTGGGGCTGTGTGACGCAGGAGACATCCCCATCTGGGACAGACGTCCCCATCAGTCTGCATCCTGTGGGCACCACCGCCTTGCACACTCGCCACCTCCCTGGGTATGAGCACAAGTGTGTATTTGGCACAGATGGTCCCTCGATGAGCTCTTGCTGTGAGCAGAGGTTCTTTATTACCGAGTCCTGTCTCGAGGGAGCCCTGGCTGATGGAGCCGGTTACAAGCTTGTTGACTTAAAAGACAGTCACAACCTGAAAGTCGAGAGTTATGTTTAATTCAGTGGGAAATTTCAGGACTTCAAGATCAGGAGACAGCATCTCAAGTGACCTTGAGAGAGCTGAGGTGGGGCGGGGAATCCAGGTTATAAAGAAGTTTGTGACAAGGGGCTGGTGATCTGGACATCGAAAGATTATTGTTAATTACGGAAAACCAGATATCTCGAGGAATTTAGCGCTTCTCTGTGTGAGGGGACCTGCTAAAATCATTCCTTTCATACACGCTTCACCTGTCTGGCACCAGGACCTGTTTTCGTATCCTGAGCTTCCTTTCCTCCGGGCTCACCGTCGGGAGTGGCTGCAGTGTGATGGGTCTTAGATAGCAAGTAGTATTCTCCTTCCTGAATTCCCTTAGGGCTCAGCAGCTCATACCCAGGGCTGCAATCTCTGATATGACTGGGACATCCTTGTTTACTGATACGGCAGGAAATATTCCCTCTCAGTCCTTACTGAGTCCTGTCTCCGGGGAACTCTTGCCAGCAGAGCTGGTTACAAGGTTGTCGACTTAAAAAGAATAGTCACAACCTAAACGTGGAGAATTATGTTTTGTTCAGTGAGGATTTTTAGGACTTCAAGCCCAGGAGACAGCATCTCAAGTAGCCCTGAGAGAATGGCTCCAAGGAGGAGGGGAGGAGTCAAGCTATTTGGAAGTTTTGCAACAGAGGATGAGGGGCGCTAGTGATACCAAACCTGCCTACCAAAGTGGGAGATGAGAGAGACGTGGGTTCGGTCCCTGGATGGGGAGAATCCCCTGGAGGAGGAAATGGCAACCCACTCCAATATTCTTGCCTGGAGAATCCCATGGACAGGGAGGAGCCTGGTGGGCTACGGTCCCCAGGGTCACAAAGAGTCAGACACTACTGAAGCAGTTCAGCACGCAGCAGAAATCTTAAGCTAAGGAGTTTCCTATGTATGGGAAGGCGAAGAGTCTGGGTTCAGGGAAGTCTTTCCTTCCACGTGCATCTCTGCTCTGGGGGCCAGAATCCTGCCTGTTTTCACATCCCGAGTTCCTCTGTGCTCACTGCAGGGAGTGACTGCAGCCTGATGGCTGTTGGATGGCAGGTATTGTTTTCCTTCCTGAGTGCCCTTAGGGCTCAGAAGCTCACCTTCAGAGGGCCAGAATCGCAGATGGACTGTGACAGCCTTGTGCACTGATATGGCAGGAATACTCCATTTCTCAAGGTGAAGTCAGAAAACTACCTGTGGCCGTGAGATGCTGGTGGGAGCCTCCCTGACACTTCACGGGGCATCAGGCCTCCAGATCTGCGGCCCTCAGATGGCTTCACTGCTCTCCGACCCTCCTCCGTGGCAGGTGCGAGACCGCTGTGGGGTGGCAGTGCCCGGTCTGGTTTATCTCTGCGTCCCGGCACCTGATGCCCCACAAGTGAGGGAGGAGAGAGCTGTCTCCAGCCCTCCCAGCTCTCCGGTCACCCCACCACCCAGGAGCTGCCTGTACAGGGTCCTAGGCACGCAGGTTCCCCTTCCCACCCTGGGGTGTTCCTTGCAGAGGGAACCAGAGTACAGTTTGCTCAGATCGGTGGCTGTGAAGCTACTCCTGTTGTTAAAATTCTCAAGCATTTTCCACACTGGTTGTTAAACTCAGCCATTACTGAAAAGCACATCAAGTGTACTTGAGATTCATAAATTATATTTAAACCACAGGTGACAGAGACATCTCCCCTGCTCCCTAATTTCTCTGACAATTTTCACTACCGTCTGTGTCCTCGGGGTGGGTTGCCTCCATCACATCTGCGTGGAAGGCGCATTCTACAGCTAGGTCCCCTGGGCACCTCTTTCCAACTCATTCAGTAGCATCTCCTGGAAGCTTGAAACTGGCTGTGGTGTGGGTATCCACACCACGGGGGAGGAGGAGGCTTGAGGACCCGGGAGCCTGTGGTGATGGCACGGTCAGGAGAGGCTTTCTGGAGGAGCTGAGACTCAGACTCAGGTCTGGGAACTTGGAGAGGGTCAGGGGGGTTACCCGGGTGGACCAGGATGGGGCGGCACTCCAGGCAGAGGAAGAATGGGGTGAAGGCGCAGATAATCCTCATTTCACAGACATTGCCGCCGAGGTCGTGCCGCTCTGCACAGCTGGGCAGGCCTGGAGCCGGGACGGGGTTCCCGTGAGTCTGGCTCCTGGGCCCAAGGCCTTTGCACAATCCCATCCTGGACAGTGACCAACAGGCCAACCCCCAGCTGAGCATGTGTGACCCCTCCCATGCCTCCTTCCCAGGGGTGCTCCTGGGGGAGACGGGGCACCCCCAGAAGAGAGGGCCATCCCAGAATGTCCCTCTGCCCAAGCGCTGTGCCCCAGGCTTCCTTCCTGCCGGCTCAGGCCGGAGCTTGGCCAAGCCTGGCCTTGGCGGGTACCTGGGGTGGGGGAGGCCTGCCTCCTCCAGGGAGCCTTCGGGAGCCAGCGACTGGGGGAGTTGGGCTGGGGGAAAGCCTCTGGGGCCAGCTGTGCTCTATGGCAGGCAGTGCGTGAGCTGAGTCGCTTCAGTCATGTCCCCCCTGCCACCCTAGGGACTGCAGCCTCCAGGCTCCTCTGTCCATGGGATTCTCCAGGCAAGAATACTGCAGTGGGTTGCCATGCCCACCTCTACGGGATCTGCCTGACCCAGGGATCGAACCCATCTCTCTCCTATCTCCTGCACTGGCAGGCAGGTTCAACTAGCACCAGCTGGCAGGCAGCTGAGGAGGAACCCAGGACGGGGGTCCTGACTCTGCTGTGAGTGGGATTACCTTCAGTGCCAGTGGCTGGCTGCCAGGAGCAGGGCGCCTCAAGCCCTTCTCCCCTGGGAGGCAGTGGGGCCAGCTGGGGGCAGTAAGACTGCACCACTGACCCCACAGCTACAGCCAGGAGTGAGGGACAAGCTGCTTGGGCCCTGCAGTGCCCACAGGCCCTGCCACTGCCCCCCTGTGCTAGCGGGAGGCCCCCAGGTGGGGAACACGGGGCCACCCTCATTGCACCCTTCTCCCCTTCTCAGCTCAGAACACCGCGACCCCTGTAGTTCCCCCTCCCCTCTCCTCCCTCCCACGTGTCATCACCTGGGAGACCCAACCCCGGACTCACCCAAGGGCCCTAAAACAGGAGACCATAGGCTGCAAGGGCGCTGGGCGCCACCCCGTGAGCCCACTCCAAACTTCTGCCCAGGATCCCTGTCCACCGCCGCCTTGGGGCCCTTTCCCCCTCACCCCCACCTCCCCGGGGCTGTGCCCTGAGGACCAGCATCCCACTCAGGCTTCTGATCTTTCTCTGACCCCTCTGTGCTCCTGTTAACCACCCCGCCCCCGCCCCCGGCCTCCCCCCTGGGGCCTTGGGACTCTGCGTCAGACACCCACTAGACACAAACCCAGAGGGAGGAGACACGGCTTTCCCTGATCCTCTCTGGCATCTTGCTGGTCCCACAGTCACAGGGAAAGTCGTGACGTGGCCCCCGGAAGCTGGTGCTGCTCTCTGGAATGACGGTTCTGAGTCCCCGTAGGCTGAGCTGTGGGTTCCCCAGCTGGTCAGGAGACCCTGGGCTCAGCACCGTGGGTATGAGCGTTTTTCTGACCCTGTTCCTGTCTGCAGGTCTGAGATGGCAGCAGGCAGCGGGTGGCCCCTCCCCGGCCAAGGCTAGCTTGATGGGATGTGTGTGTCCCTGCGTGTGTTGGTGTGTCTGTGTGCGTCTGCTTGTGTGTGCCAGTTCTGAGGACTCCAGGCCTAGGTTCAGGTAAGGGGGCCTTTAGAGCTTCCCTGGTGGCTCAGACGGTAAAGACTTCACCTGCAGTGAAGGAGATGTGGGTTCCATCCCCAGGTCAGCAGGATTCCCTGGAGGAAGAAATGGCTACCCACTCTAGTATCCTCGCCTGGAGAATCCCAGGGACAGAGGAGCCTGGCGGGCTACCGTCCATGGGGGTCCCAAAAAGTCGGACACGACAGAGAGACTCACACTTTCTGTGACTCAGCATAAAGGCGTCCCTTGAGTCTCCTCCCCCCGTATCATGCCAGTGACCGGGCTCCAAAACCCAGGGCAAGTCACACAGGGCTGTGATTTCTGTGAGAGATGTGCCTGGCGGTGATGGCTGTTTCTGCTTTCCATAGTTCCCCACGTGTCTTCACACCATTTTCTCTCTCGATCATCACAGTAACCTTTAGCAGGACGTGTTTTAAATTCAAGAAAGCACTCTTTTTTTTCTGGCAGGAACTGGGTTTTAAATGATGAAATTCACAACTGCAACCATTTTAAAGTGTGCGGGTGACTGCCTTTAGTGCGTTCTCAATGTTGTGTGACCTCCACTACCTCTGCGGAATTCCAGAACGCGGTTGTTGGGTCCAGGAGGAAACCGCATGCCCACCAACCAGCTCTTCCCCAGCCCCCTCGTCTCCCAGCTCCCGGCAATGACTGAGCTGGTTGTGGTCCCTGAGGGTGTTCCCCACTCTGGATGTTTCCCACAAATGGACTCACTTAGCTTGTTTCCTCGCCCATCCGTGTTGTAGCAAAGGTCAGAGTGTCACGACTTTTTCTGGATGAATCATGTTCCCAATGGCACTAGAGGTGAAGAACCCGCCTGCCAAGAACCCTCCGGCAGCAGGTGCAGGGGACCAGGTTTTTGATCCCTGGGTTGGGAAGATCCCCTGGAGGAGGGCATGACTACCCACTCCGATTCTCGCCTGGAGAATCCCCATGGACAGAGAAGCCTGGCAGGCCCCAGTCCGTGGAGTCGCAAAGCGTCAGACGGTACTGAGTGCTCACCAGTCACGTTCCAGAGTCTGAATCGACCTCATCTTGCGTACCCCTTGGTCCTTCAGTGGGCACTTGAGTTGCTTCCGCTTTGGACCGGTGTGGATAATCTTCTGTGAACACGGGTGTGAAGGCAGCCGTGTGAGTCCCCGGTTTTGGTCTTTGGGGATCTGCTGGGTCTTGAGGTGATTCTGCTAGGCGTGCGGAGGAATGGCCAGGCTGGTTTCCACACGGCCGCGTGGAAGCCACACTTCTTACATGGGGGCGGGAGGGGGTTTTGAACCAGGCCCTCTGGGGTCGGAGCTGGCCCTGCTGCAGGCTGCCTACCCACCTTTCCATCTTCTCCCCAGCTCCTCCCAGGCAGGGGGGAGGGCCGGCCTCACTCCTGGGAAGCCCCCCAGGAGAGGGTGCCGTGCCCACCTGAGCCGGGTCTTGAAGGACAAGAAGTTACTCAGCACCGGCTGAGGAAGACACACATGGGGGCGAAGGAAGCAGACACCCGCAAGGAAGAGTCTAGAATTCAGGTGGCGTCAGGCGGCGGCAGAGGTGGCTCTGTCTCAGATCGTAATAACTGTGCCCGGGGCTCACTGTCGCTGCCCAGGGCCGGGCTCAGCCCTGGGGGCTGACCTGCGCTGACCCGTTCACCCCGCAACTCCCGGGGGGTGCCAGGGTGACCCCGTTTACACATGAGCAGGCTGAGACTCCAGGCAGGCTAGCTGGGGCTCAGAGAGACGAGAAGCTCGCTCGGGGCCACACAGCAGAGGTGGGCTGGGGAGAGGATTTGAAGTGAGGCCTGGGCCTGTCTGCCTCCGTGTCCTCGTGCGAGCAGTGGGGACACTTCCTGCTCACACAGCAGCCGTGAAAAGGAAATGAAACGGTACACGTGACCACGTGTGCACACCGCCCGCCATTTCCAGGCCTGATTTGCACTCGGTCTGCGGTGGGAGATGCTTCTGCAGGTGTCAGGAGTCAGGGCTCTGGCCCCTGCTTGGCAGCTGCTCACCGTGGGTCCCCTAACCGTCTCTCTTTCCTCTGGGCCAGCTTCTGTCCACTGCAGAGCAGCCTGGTGGGGATGCAGAGGGAAGCTGGGGACCCAGGCGCACCCAGGGAGACCCCCCCCATCCTCTCTGCAGGTCCCGCCTCCGGGGGTGCAGAGGGAAGCTGGGGAACCAAACGCACCCAGGGAGACCCCCATTCTCTCTAGAGGCCCCGCTTCTAGGGGCGCTTGGCCAGGTTGCTCACTGCCCCGCTCTGGGTTTCCCTTTTCATTTGCAGAGACACCTGTCGCCCGAGGAGTTCCGGGAAGTGTTTGGGATGAGCGTGGAAGAGTTCGACCGCCTGGCCCTCTGGAAGAGGAATGACCTCAAGAAGAAAGCCCTGCTGTTCTGATGCTGCCGGGGGGTGGGGGGACCCTGACCACGGGCGCGCCTGTGGGAACCACCAGACCCCCTCCTCTTACACTCGGCTCCGGCTTCTCTGTGTCCATGGCAGGCGGGCGGCGGTGGGAGCCTGGGGAGGGCCGGTTGGCGGGGGCTGGGGGCGGGAGGAGCTCCCAGAGCAGGTAAAGCCCCCGTTTCTGGTTTCTGCCAGCACCACTCCCGCGCTTAGTTTGCAGCCCAGACCCCTGGCTTTGCACTGTCCTTCCCCGCTGCCGCTTGCCATCAGGAAGGAGGATGCGGCGAGGTTGCTGCCCAGAGACGCAGGACCACTTAGACGCACGCAGCCCACCCTCCCACCTCCCTGCAGTGCCCTCTCTGCGCTGGCCCCCCGGGGTGCACAGAGGGCGGGAGTGGACGCCCGAGGAGGCTTAATCAGTGGCGGGCACTGGCAGGTTCCGGTGGCTGGGCACCTGGCTCCTGGTATCCCTGGCCCCACTTCTCTGCTCAGCCTGGGAGGCACGGCCTGGCATGCAAGCCCCCGTCCCCCGCCCTGGGCCTCCCTGGGGCTGTCGGAAGCGTGGGGGTCGATTTTTGCAGCCTTCGTGATGAATCTGTGTTTAGGGAGGAC
Source organism: Capricornis sumatraensis (assembly GCF_032405125.1). Lineage (NCBI taxonomy): Eukaryota > Metazoa > Chordata > Mammalia > Artiodactyla > Bovidae > Capricornis > Capricornis sumatraensis. The sequence goes on along the minus strand of NC_091075.1, from coordinate 116,415,157 downwards.
CTTCAACCCGAAGGCGCACCTTCTGCCGGGGCCCTTCGTGCACTGCGTTCCTCTTGCAGGCCATCCCTTAGATGCCTAAACGATATCTTTAAACTTAACACAGAAGTTTTTATTTTGTTAAAGAGTAGAGCCTACTTAAACACAAAGACGACATATATAAAGAGTTTAATTTTATGGCCCCGCTGAAAGGGCGCGCCCCAGCCTTATTCCCCACTTTCGCATCTGTGTACTTTCAGGCTGTGTGTGTTCCCTGTCTGTTTCCTCTGTGGATTTTTCTTTTGCTTTTCGGCCTGTCACACAGGCACCCCGCAAGGCAGACCCCACCCCCGCCCACACACCCCCCTACCGCGGTTTGTAAGGACGCCTAAAGCACGGCCACACTGCGTTTCTCGCTGTCATTTTCCAAGTCTTGCAGAAAACATCCTCCCCTGATGGCCAAAGCCCCTGAATCAAGGGTTCCCACGGTCCTGGATAACGCTTGCCGCAGCTTGCAGCGCGTCCTCCTCGTCATGTGGCCAGTGGTATCCCACTTTGCGCCCCCGCCCCGTAAAACACCCCCAGGGAGGGAAGGCTGGTGTCCGGTCCTGAGACCAGCGACACCCACACCCTCCGGGACGACGGGGTGGGAGATGCTGCCTAGACTGGCAGAGTCGGCAGGAGCACCTGCCGGCCGTGCGGGTGGGGTGGGGCACCTGAACGGTGGTGCACCGCTTTGAGGGGCCTATGAAACACGGCGCAGGTGTCCCCAGAGAGTGGGCCCCGCCTTCGTGCCGCCGCGTCTTCCTCTGCGTCCTGGACGTTCCCGTGTTCAGTCCGCGTGACTCAGCCCCCTGTAGTCCTGCTGTGCACCCGGCTTCTCACCAGCGCGGCTTGGCCAGGGAGGGGGTTTCTGAGCACCTAGTATATGCTTCCCTCCACGTCGTGAGCTGAGCCCAAGCCGCTGGAAACCCCTGTTTTCTCACTAGTGAACGTCTTGTCAGGCCAGGGGAGCCTGGAAAAAATAAAGGATGATGTATTACAACTTGTGAAAGTGAAAAGCCGCTTCTTATAAACGCCTGTCACTTCCAGCCACGGGCCCCCTTCTGCCGCCAGCACTTGGGGAGGGCATCCGCTAAAAGCAGTCATCCTGGAAGTGGGCACAGAGCCGGGGGTGGGACAGACCCTGTGTCGGCCCCAGGATGGCCTGAGGACAGCCCTGGCAGAGGCAGCCCCTCGAGCTGGGGCGCTGAGCCCCTCACCCAGGCCAAAGTGCTGACAGGAGAGATGCCGATGCCCGCCACTGCCAAGCCGGGCAGACAGACAGCACACAGACCATGATAAGACTGACCCTTTGGAGAAGGTCCCCAAAGGAAGCCCCATAAACGCCCCAGAGGTCAGCGGAGGCTTTCTGAGAAGGCGCTGCCAAACTTAAGTATTGCCAGATGAGGACATATTCCTGGAGGCCAACGAAGGGACAGGAGCGCACACAGGGCTGGAGATGGCATGCCGGGATCCACAAGCAGGCTGTTGGCTGTGGCCCTGGAGCTCGTGGCTAAGGAAAGGATGGGCGCCTGCCCAGCAGGTTAGCAGCTGGTGCCCTGGGATGAAACAGTCTGTAGCCTCCACCTCCGTTCACTCAGGCTGCTCTAACACAAGCCGTAGACTGGAGCCTCAGACAACAAGATGTCACGTTCTCTTAGTGCTGGAGCCTGAAGCCCCAAGATCAGAGTGCTGGTTGGGCCTGGCCCCGGCAAGAAGCCCCTTCCTGCTCTCAGATGTGTGGGCAGTGTCCTCACCTGGCAGACAGAGAGCATCTCTCTTCTGACCTAGCTAGCTTCTTACAAGGGCACTGACCCCCTTGTTGAGGGCCTTACCCTCGCGACCTGATTACCTCCCAGAGGTCCCCTCCTACTGCGTCACATGAGGGATTAGGGCATCGGTTATGCATGTATGGATGTGAAAGTTGGACTGTGAAGAAAGCTAGGCACCGAAAAATTGATGCTTTTGAACTGTGGTGTTGGAGAAGACTCTTGAGAGCCCCTTGGACTGCAAGGAGATCCAACCAGTCCATTCTAAAGGAGATCAGCCCTGGGTTTTCTTCAGAAGGAATGATGCTAAAGCTGAAACTCTAGTACTTTGGCCACCTCATGCGAAGAGTTGAGTCATTGGAAAAGACTCTGATGCTGGGAGGGATTGGAGGCAGGAGGAGAAGGCGACGACAGAGGATGAGATGGCTGGATGGCATCACCGACTTGATGGACGTGAGTCTGAGTGAACTCCGGGAGTTGGTGATGGACAGGGAGGCCTGGCGTGCTGCAATTCATGGGGTCCCAAAGAGTCGGACACGACTGAGCGACGGAACTGAACTGAACTATGAATCTGGGGACACATTTAATCCACAGCAATCTCTAATCTTATTGCGACAACAGCAATGACTCTCACGAAGCCCCCAAACCCTGTCCGCATGTACATACTGTGCCCTTAGTATCTACTTCATGATGCAGGTCAGGAATGAAAGCATTTCCCTCCTCACCAGGGACAGCCCATCAGAGGTCCTGGTTCTACCTGAAGCATCTCTCCGCATCTCTCCATCTCAGCAGACACCTTCACGAAATTATCCAGATCAGAAAACAGCCCGAGACTAGAAGGTGCTAGTTACCAGTGGCCCTGGGACACAGTGTACACCTGGCCTGTCCCAGGCGAACCGGACACGTGGTCACCCTGAGCATAGGCCCTCTACCCTCCCCTCTCACCTGAGTGAACACAGCTTCCCAATCAGGTGTCTGGTCCCGGTCTTGCCTGGGAGCAGGTCATTTCCCACCTGATGCTTTACGGCCACCGTCAGATCACGTCAACGTCCCAACAGCACTTTCTACGGCAGGCACTCTGCCCCCTCCCGTAAGTCACAGCTATGCCGCCTTCCTTCAGCACAAGCCCTGAGTATTTACACACACTCTCCTCCCTCCCAGGGCCGGGGACTGCTGTTTCTTTTCCAGGTGGAGCCCCACTCTCCCCCTCAGTTCAGCTCTGAAGTTCGCACCTCAGACAGTCCAGTTCAGTTCAGTTCAGTCGCTCAGTCGAGTCTGATTCTTTGTGACCCCATGGACTGCAGCACGCCAGGCCTCCCCGTCCGTCACCAACTCCCGGAGTTTACTCAAACTCTCAGACAGGCCCTCTGCTGATTACAGGAATTCCCCACCCATACCCAGAGGTCACCATGCCTGCCTGTATGTCAACACAACCTTCTCTTTCTCTTTCTTCCCCCAAATCAAATTCTCACTTTTATTTGGGGATGTTTTGTATTTTCTCTCTTCTTTTAATTTTGTTATTTTTAGGAATTCATTTTATTGAAGTATGATTAATTTATTGTTGTTGAGTTGCTCAGTCGTGTCCGACTCTTTGAAACTCCATGGACCACAGCACACCAGGCTTCCCTGCCCTTCACCATCTCCCGGTGTTTGCTCAAACTCATGTCCATTGAGTCAGTGATGCCATCCAACCACCTCATCCTCTGTCGTCCCCTTCTCCTCTTGCCTTCAATCTTTTCCACCATCAGGATCTTTTCCAGTGAGTCTTCTCTTCGCATCAGGTGGCCAAAATATTGGAACTTTAGCTTCAGCGTCAGTCCTTCCAATGAATAGTCAGGATTGATTGCCTTTAGGATTTTTTTAGCTGATTTATAATGTGGTGTTAATTTCTGCTATGCAGCGAAGTGATTCAGTTATAATCATAGGTACATTCTTTTCCACATTCTTTTCCATCATGGTTTATCACAGGATGTTGAATAGAGTTCTCTAGCACATTCTTCTTGTCTGCTTACTGACATTTTCCCTCCGAGGGGGCTGGCAGTTTTACAGCAGTGCTCTGTGACCCAGGATGTCACTGGAGTATTTGGTAACGAGACTGGAGCCCAAAGCTTTCCCAGGTATCAGTGCTTTCAGAGCAGCCCAACCCAACAGACTTTCTGCAAAATGTTCTGTACCCACTCTGTCCAGTATGACAGCTGCTGACATTTGAAGTGTGACTGGTGTGACTAGGGAGTTAAGTTTTCGTTAAAGTTAAGTTTAAGCAGCTACACGTGACTAGCAGCTTCCAGTTAGACAGCACAAACCTAGATTAGATGCTTCTGCTGCCCTGACTGTAAAGACTGGACCCCTTAGTGGGCTCGGGACCTGTCATTCTGCCTAGTGGAGTGCCATTTGGTGCCCAGTGTGTAGGGTCACTCAGAGCATGCACTGAGCCCCCATCTGTGGCTGGCACTGTCCTGGGTACTAGAGGTTTACAAGGCCAGCCCCTGTGCCCCGGAGCTCACGCCCACCTCTTGAGCCTTGGTGGTCCCAGATTCTAAGGAGCTGTCCACCCCAAAGCCCCAAGCCAAGTCCAGTCCCATTTTCCATGCCAGCCTTGGTGTCTGCCACTGGCACCAACCTTCCTGAACCAGCCTCAGCCTGGGCCTGTGTCAGAAGCCCTGGGATCCATGGGGCAGGGAGATGTCAGCCTCCAGCCTTTCTTTCTGGACCCTTCTCCCAGGGTAGCTGTGCCTCCTAAGCCACTGAAATCTGAACCCAGAGCTGAAAAATTCACTGCTTTAAATGAGAGGAGAGAGACAGCCAGGCAAGTCACACTGCCCATCCTAGGGTTTGGCTCAGAAGGGACACATGTCACCACCAGTCCTGCTCATTGGCCAAAGGTGGTCATGTGATTCCATCCAACTGCAAAGGCGTCTGGGAACACAGCACCCATGTGTTGAGAAGCCAGCCAGCACAACTGGTGGGCACTCCCAGCTCTGCAGCCCAGGCTCTCCAAGACCTTCTTGTCCCCATAGTCAACACCACCCCTTCCCACGCCTTTGGTGGCTCTTGGCAGGAAGCCCCCAGCTGCCCCTGTCACCATGATCTTGGTGCCTGAGGCTTGCTGCCCTCATTCGTCGGTGCCCATCTGCCCGCCTCACCACATGGACTCCAGCCCCTCCCAGTCTTTGCCATGCTCTGTGTGGCCTCCTAAAGGCGCTTTACCCACAAGTCACTGTGCCATGCCCATGACCTGCTGCCCCTAGCGCAGGCGATTGGACCAAGGGTGGCCCCTGAGCCCCTGGACTCCTTGGTGACCCCATGTGGCATCTCTCCCCCAACCCCTAGCCCGAGAGGCTTCGTTCCGCATGGCCATGGTCCCCCCAGTCAGCACCGTCTCAGGGAGCTGGACTATGAGGTGCATGAGTCAAGGGAGGTGGAAGAAAGCAGGGGACAACCCCCCGAGCACAAGCCGGCAGGACCCACATGGTAGAGAGAGGGCACAGGGGAAGGTCAGGAGAGCAAGAGAGGGAAGCAGGAAGGAGAGAGAACTGGAGGGGCCGTCACCAGCAGGAGGGGCACCGGGAGTGGCCCTATGGGTTGCTTGGGGCTGTTTAAGCCCACCTGCCCTGCTCTAGGTTCTGGGCCAGCTGAGAACCAACAGGAGACAGATGAAGGAGCAGGGACTGTATCATTTTCCTTGGTGCATCAGACCCCAGAGCCCCAGTCCAAAGCTTCCAGAACAGCTGAGTTGGAAGATGTTGTTCAGTGTGTTTTAGATCAGAAAAGTCTGCAAGGATGATCCACCTCTTTCTGCAGCTGCCGCTGAACATAGATTTCTACCAGGTGACAGCCGGTGGTGAAAGCTGCACCCCCGCTGGCCAGTGCAATGGGGGGAGACTGCCCATGAACCCATCTCCCTGGGCAAGCAGAAGAAGAATGGGCTCCGGGCCCACGCCGAAACCCCAGGCTGGGACCTGGCCCAGGCATGGCTCCCACAGGAGGTGAAGAAGAGAATCAGCGTAGCGTCGGTTTCCAGCTCTCACTCTCTGCCTCTTCCTGTTCTGAGCACCTGGGGTCCTTACAATAGTACTGTGAGATCCTTCCTAATCCCCACTCTACAGATGGGGAAACTGAGGCACGGGGAAAGGTGACCCCGCTGGGAATGTCAGACCAGAGATCTAAAGCCGGCCCTCTGCATTTGGATAAGGGGCATTGTCCCACGGGTGCCTGCCTGAGCAAGCCTGCCCCGAGACCCCTGGGCAGAGCTTTGGCTCAGGTCATTCGAAGACCAGAGCAGCGGCTCCCTGACCTCACTGTCCAGAGAATCATCTGTTTGTGCGGACAGTCAGGGACACTCCCCACTGTGCCAGTGATAGCAGTGGCCAGTCGTGTCCTGCACGGGGAGGACTTTGTCCCAGGCCAGGAGGCCAGGCCCTGTGGTACTGAGGTCACTTCTGGTCACACTTAGCTCACGAGGCTCCCTAGATGGCCTACCGGCCCCAGGGGCACGGAGGTACCCTGATAGCCAGGCTTCCGTACTGGGTGGGTAGGCTCCTGGCCCAGCCCTGCTCTCTCCTCCCAACCCCACTGCTCTCACCTGTCCCCAGGCCTCCTCCAAGTCTGCCATCCTCCTTTCCAGACCCCTCCCCTACATCACCTCCACCCTTGTCGTTGCCCTTCTAGAGGGAAACCTGTCTACTACACAGGTGAAAGCTGGGCCATTCCAGAAGCCAGTTTCCCTCGACCCTGGACCCCTGGTCTCCCCCTCCTTAACCCCCACCATCCAGAGTGGCAGAGACCCTGTTGTCGTGTAAGTCATCACCAGGGCTGAGTGATCACAAACTGGCCCGGTTCGCGGCCCACGGGCTGAGATGGAGTGTTCCCTAGTATAAGAGCACTTCTGAGAAATTAAATGAGGGTGATCAGTGCCTCCCTGATGACTGCCAGGCTGCAGGCTGTTACGGAGCCAGCTTTCATGAATAATAGAAGCTTCCTTTCCTCCCGTCGGCAGCCTGAGTCTCGTGAACCTTCCTCAGAGGCACGTCCACACAGCAAGTGCTGCCTCCGAAGCGTGCCTCCTGCCTCTAGTGCCCCAAATACCTCCCTGACCTGATACCCATACACCACGTCATTCCTCCAGTTTGTCCCGTGCTCAGGGGGTCTGCAGCAGCTGGTCTGCAGTGCAAGCTGGACTGTGCCCACCCCTGCCTGGAGACCTCACCATGGGGACTTCTGTGGCCTGTCCTCTGATTCCTTCAAGGGCACCATCTGGCCACTGATCCCCTCTCCAGACTCTTCTTTATCCCTCCCTGTCTGGCACCCTTGTTTCTTGACCAGCATCTTCTCATCTCCCTCCCAAACTCATGTCCACCGAGTCGGTGATGCCATCCAACCATCTCACCCTCTGTCGCCCCCTTCTCCTCTGGCCTTCAATCTTTCCCAGCATGAGGGTCTTTTCCAATGAGTTGGCTTTTCGCATCAGGTGGCCAAAGTATTGGAGCTTCAGCTTCAGCATCAGACCTTCCAATGAGGAAACTGAGGCTCAGAGAAGTTACGTAAATGGCCCTAGAGCATGCAGCTGTTAACTGACAGGCTAGAATTCAGACCAAAGCCCACGCGTGCATCCTCTGTAATTGTCATGTACGATTGCACGTCGGGTGTGGGGCTAGGAGTTTCATTAATACACCCTTTATCATCTAACTTAACTAGCACCCATTATATAGATGAGCAAACTGAGGCTCAGAAACACTAACTCACCTACAGTCACATGATTGCTTAGCAGAGGTGCTGGGATTGCAGCCCAGGACTACCAAGCTCTAAACCCAAGCACTCCCCAGGGTCCGGCACCCTGCTTCCTCCTTAACTCCCCCACACAAGGCTCAAATTCAGCAACAATGAGCGAAGTCTGTAACGAGATCATTTCATGATAAAGAGCCCACGGGAAGACTACTTATTGGCACAAGCTTTGAAGCGAATCGTTGTCTTGTGTGAAGATGGGACAACTTAGGGACTCCCCTGATGGAAGAGCGGATAAGAATCTGCCTGCCAATGCAGGGGACATGGGTTCCATCCCTGGTCTGGGAAGATCCCACTTGCTGTGGGCAGCTGAGCCCATGTGCCACAACTGCTGAGCCTGTGTTCCAGATCCCGGGAGATGGCAACTGCTGAGCCCACGTGCTGCAACTGCTGAAGCCCATGCGCCCAGAGCCTGTGCTCCACATGAGACACCACCACCGTGAGAAGCCCACGAACCCCAACGAAGAGTAGCCCCTGCTCACTGCAACTAGAGAAAAGCCCACAAAAAGCAATGAAGACGCAGCACAGCCAAAAATAAACAAGTAAATCTTAAAAAACATGCACAAATTATGGTGGTTGTGGTTTAGTCACTAACTTGCATCCGACTCCTGCAATGCCTCCTGCGATGCCGTGGACTGAGGCCCGCCAAGCTCCTCTGTCCATGGGATTTTCCAAGCAAGAATACTGGAGTGGGTTACCGTTTCCTTCTCCAGACGATCTTGCTCACCCAGGAATCGAACCTGCGTCTCCTGCATTGCAGACAGATTCTTTACCGACTGAGCTATCAGGGAAGCTTGTTACCCACCAAAGATGAACCCTGAACGAATGTGTGCATGAGGGGATGCACATTCAGCCAACCGCATTCACCACAGCCCAGAATCAGAGTGGTGTCGGCGGTATAGAGGACCTTGGAGACCAGACAGTCTGATGTACGGGGATATACTTAGGGTTTTCCCCCGCAGCCCCTTCCTCTTCTCTGCTGGCTGCCCCGCCCTCTGATTGTCTGCACCTCCCCTTCCAGGTGCTCCAAATGCAGCTGCCTTCAGTTTCCTGTAAAGAGCAAGTTGGGCTCTCTTTGCTTCTCTGCCTCAGCGCCCCCCCCACATTGATGGGCAGTGAGTCTTCAAAACCAAAATCAGCTTTCAAGGAGGCCACTGAGGTTCCGAGCAGCTTGAAGACTTGCCAAGGTCATACAGGTGTCAGAGCTGGGTTTCTAGAGACGGTTGTTATCACTCTCAGATTTATGCTTTCTCCAAACACCACGCCACCACATTAACTTGAGGGACCAGTGTTTACAAAGGCATCAAGCAGAGCGGGAGAATGACATGCTTGGGACCAGCTGGGAAGTGGTTCTTTTCCTACTATGCCGTGTGCGTGAAGGAGACAGAAGACAGTGCGTGTAAGTGGTTGTGGGTTTCGGGGGGAGATGGACTGACACTTCATTTTTCCTTTCAACGTTATAAGACTGTTATCATTTTTTTTTTTTTTTTTGGCTTCCATTATTTTGGGTAAGTAGTTATCTGTAAGTCTTACTGTTTTTTTTTTTTAATAAATTTAGTAATTTTATTATTATTAGTTTTTGGACATGACACATGGCTTATGAGATCCTAGCTCCCCAACCAGGGATCAGATCCATGCCTTCAGCAGCGAGAGCACAGAGTCCTAACCACTGGACCACTGGGGATTCCCTGTAAGTCTAATTGTTATTCCCCAGAATATGATGTTTGTTTTCTATGTCTGCTTTTAAGATTTTATTCTAACAGTAAGTTTTCAGCAGCTTGGTAGGCAGCCTCTGAGAAGACCCCCAATGATCTCTGCTTGCTGGTGTTCCCACCATGTGTGGTCGCCTCCCACTGACTGTGGGCTGGGCCTCCTGACTTGCTTCCAATAGAACACAGTGGAGTTACTTGGACTTTCACTGCTGGTGAAATGCGTGGCTTCCGTCTCAGGGGCTCTGGGGCAAGGCAGCTGCCGTGTTGTGAGTGGCCCTGTGCAGGCCTGGCATCCGTGAGGAATGTGGCCTTCGAGAAGCCATTGGAGTGACATGGAAACAGGCCATCCCCCATCAAACCAGCACATCAAAGCTTGCCCCCAGCCAACAGCCTGGTTGCAACTCTGCAAGAGACCTCGAACCGGAGGCGCCTGGTTGGGCTGTGCTAGATTGCGAACCCACCAAAATGGTGAGAGAAGGAAAGTAAGTTGTTTTTGTTTTTAATTTTTTGGCCACTTGGCATGTAGGATCTTAGTTCCTTGACCAGGGATCAAACCCACAGCCCTTGCATTGGAAGCACAGAGTCTTAACCACTGAATAACCAGGGAAATCCCACTGTAAGTTGTTTTAAACTTCTAGGATTCGGGGTCATTTGTTACAAAGCGATACATGATCTGTGTGAGGGCCCTGTGGGTTTTCAGCCTTGGTGACTCATGCCACATCCTAACGTGGGCTTGGATTTCTCACTGCTGCCCCCCCCCCACAGGGGACCTCTGCTCCCTCTGGGTCTCAGAATTTAGGAAGACTGCGTCAAAAGTGCCATGGAGTAATGATAACCCTATATGCGAGACAGCAAAAGAGACACAGATAAAAAGAACAGACTTTTGGACTCTGTGGAAGAAGGCAAGGGTGGGATGATCTGAGAGAATAGCATTGAAACATGTATAACGGGTCGCCGGTCCAGGTTCAGTGCATGAGACAGGGCAATCGAAGCTGGTGCACTGGGACGACCCGAGGGATGGGATGGGGAGAGAGGTGGGAGGGGCTCAGGATGGGGGATGCACGTGCACCCATGGCTGATTCTTGTCAATGTGTGGCAAAAACTACGATATCGTAAAGTAGCCACAAATTTTAGCCTCCAATTAAAATAAATAGATTAATTTTTTAAAAAGTGCCATGGAAATGTAGCTTACCTGAGGATATAAATAGCCTGTAATTAAATTTACTTCCTCAAGAGATATATTAGTGGAGGAATCTGGAAGACGTCTGGGGTAACTAACCCCATATGATAGCCCTTCACAGTATCAGACTAGGTCAGGAGCTTCTACAAAGTGTGCTGACTCAGGGATTCCCTGGTGGCCCAGTGGCAAAGAATCCACCTTCCAATGCAGGAGACATAGGTTTGATCCCTGGTCCAGGAAGATTCCACCTGCCTCCAAGCAACTAAGCCCGTGCACCACAATTACTGGGCTCGTGTTCTAGAGCCTGTGTTCCACAAGAGAAGCCACCAGAATGAGGGGCCCGGGCACTGCAGCTGGAGAGTAGCCCCTGCTTGCCACCACTAGAGAGACGTCCTTGCAGCCATGAAGACTCAGTTCAGGAGCTCAGTTATGTCTGACTCTTTCTGACCCCACAGACTGCAGCACGCCAGGCTTCCCTGTTCATCACCAACTCCCGGAGTTTACTCAAATTCATGTCCATCGAGTCAGTGATGCCATCCAACCATCTCATCCTCTGTCATCCCCTTCTCCTCCTGCCCTCAATCTTTCCCAGCACCAGGGTCTTTTCCAAAGAGACTCAGGGATTTTCCAATGAGACTCAGAGATTTTCAATGAAGACTCAGTGCAGACAAAAATAAATAATAAAGTAAATAAAATTATTAAACAAATAAAATCATGCTTGTTGTTGTAAAACAACAACCTTGGACACTGGGCAGGGTAGTATATGACTGGAGTGTCTCTAGCGGAGTGTGGCTGGGAAAGGAGGCCAGGAAGAGCAGCAGAGCCAGCAAGCCCACTGGCGGATTGGTCTGCCTTTGGCCCATTGCCTAGAACAGAACTGAGTCGGGCGTTGAAGCACAGCAATGAATAAGACACACTCTGTTTCAATCTTCAAGGAGCTTCTGTGCGAGTGGCAAGCGAGTGATGTGAACTAAGTAGCATCGTGGTGACCGCCGGAAAGAAGTACAGGGGGCTATGAGTGTACGTATGGGGGAGGGGACCGAGCACTTGTTTTTTATGGTTTCATAAGAAATAACCACAAATGTATCAGCTTAACGTAACCCATGTTTTTAAACTCAGTTTCTGTGGGTCAGAGTCTAGCCCATTTTAGGTGGGTTCTCAGCTCAGGGCTCACCAGGCTTCACTCAACGCTTCACCCAGGATGTGTCCTTCCCTGCAGGCTTGACCAGGGAAGAGTCCCTGCCAAGCGCCTTCAGGTTGGCGTCTGGATTCATTTCCATGGGACTGCCTGGCAGAAGCCCACCTCTTTCCTGGCTCTTTGTTGGCCGGAGGCGGTCCCCAGGTCTTAGCACCATCCAGCCATCTCCAGGTGGGCTTCTCCAGAGGCCTGCTCAGAGCACAGCCTATACACAGAACCTCTCCCTATAGCCTAAGATGAGTTTTTTTTTTTTAAATAAATCTTTATCGGAGTATAGTTGGTTTACAATGTTGTTAGCTTTTGCTGCACAGCAAAGTGATTTGGTTATACATGTATATATATCCAGTCTTCTTTTTTTTAGCGTCTTTCCATTACAGAGTACTCAGTAGAGTTCCCTGTGCTATACAGTAGGTACTTATTAGTTATCTGTTATATATATATATATATATATATATATATATTAGGATGGCATCACCGACTCAATGGACATCAGTTTGAGTAAACTCTGGGAATTGGTGATGGACAAGGAGGCCTGGCACGCTACAGTCCCTGGGGTCGCAAAGAGTCGGACATGACTGTGGATGGTTTAAGGCCTGGAAGAGTCTGAGATTTCCCAATAGGAGAGTCTATACCGGAGCCATGGGCCACCCTAATTCCCCAGCATGGAGAGGTTGGGCAGAGACGGGGTGTAGACTCCAGAGGAGCCGCCGGTGGTGGGGGTTTAGTCACTAAATTGTGTCCAACTCTTGCAACCCAGTGGACTATAGCTGTGGCTCCTCTGTTCCTGAGATTCTCCAGGCAAGAATACTGGAGTGGGTTGCCATTTCCTTCTCCAGGGGATCTTCCCAACCCAGGGATCGAACCCAGGTCTCCTGAACTGCAGGCAGATTCTTTACCAGCTGAGCCACAAAGGAAGCCCAAGAATACTGGACTGGGTAGCCTATCCCCTCTCCAGAGGATCTCCCCAACCCAGGAATGGAACCCAGGTCTCCTGCATTGCAGGTGGATTCTTTACCAGCTGAGCTAACAGGGAGGAGCAGCCAGTGACCTAGAGGAAAGTGGGGTGTCCCAGGATACCCAAGATCAAAGGCGGTGAGAACAGAGGTTTTATGGATGACTGGTACTTCGACTTACGGGGTGCCATGCAGGATGAGGAGAGTGCTTCAGGTGGGGAAGAGCATAGGCAGAAAAGCTTTGTGGGAGGAAGGGGAAAGAGCTCTGTTCAGAGAACCAGTTTTGTGACTTCAGGTGACCTTTAGAAATCTCTGATTCTGCCAGCGGAAGGTCCTTAAGGGAGGGCCAAACTTACCTCTACTCCATTCTAACCGTACATCTTTGGGGCTTCAAAAATGTAGCTCAGTCGGTAAAGAGTCTGACTGCAGTGCAGGAGACCTGGGTTCGGGAAGACCCCCTGGAGAAGGAAATGACAACCCACTCCAGCATTCTTGCCTGGAGAATCCCATGGACAGAGGAGCCTGGTTGGCTCCAGTCTATGGAGACGCAAGAGTCGAACATGTCTGAGCAACTTAAGCACACTTGGCTTGGGGGCCAGGAGGTCTCCTTCCTTGGGCTTCAGTTTCCCTTTCTGTAAAGAGGACTATCCTAAATGAAATCAGTCCTGAATATTCATTGGAAGGACTGATCCTGAAGCTGAAGCTCCAACACTTTGGCCACATGATGCGAATAACTGACTCATTGGAAAAGATCTTGATGCTGGGAAAGGTTGAAGGCGGGAGGAGAAGAGGACGACAGAGGAGATGGTTGGATGGCATCACCGACTCAATGGACATGACTTTGAGCAAGCTCCGTGAGTTGGTGATTGACAGGGAGGCCTGGCGAGCTGCAGTCCATGGGGTCGCAGAGTCGGACACGACTGAGCTGAACTGAGAGAACCAATTCCATAAACTTGAGTTCCGGGTTTGGTATGGCCACGGTCTCGCTGAGCGGACCCCGGGTGGACTTGACGCCCGGCCGTCCCGGGTCGGACCCGGGTGGGCCGAGGTTCCGGGAGCTCTCGGTGTGGGGACTCCCGCAGCCCCGCCCCGGAGCGGCCCCGCCCCACCTCCCTTTGTTTCCGCAGGCCCCGCCCATCGCGGCCAGCTCCCTCCCTATTGGTCGGGGGGCGGGCCCCGAACGCCGGGGAGCCGCCGGGGGCGGGGCGTCGTGGCGCGGGCGGGGCGAGTGCGCCTGCGCGGAGCCCGAACTCCGTCGCAGCCTCTCGGCGGCCGCTGCTCTTGGAAGAGCCGGAGCGCTAGCCCGAGCGGGGACCGGCTGAGGCGGCTGCGAGGCGGCTCCGCCCCGGGGCTCCATTGTTGCGGCGGCGGCGGCGGCTCTGCCGGCTGCTCGGCTCCGCCTGGCTCGGCCAGGGCGGCCTCCGACTAGGAGCGATCGCTGCCCCAGAGGCGGCCTGAGGTGAGGCGGCGGGCGGCGGGGCCGGGCCGGGCGGGGGGCCCCCCGGGCGGACACGGGCTCCGGGGCTTGGGAGAGCGTCTCACGGCCGGGCGGCGGTCCCGGGCGGCCGAGGGGATCCTCGGGAGTCAGGGGTCCCAGAGCCGGGCGGGGTCCAGGGCGGGGCAGGGGTCTCGAATCGGGCGGGGGTCCCGGGACCGGAATGGGGTCCCAGAGCCGGACAGGGGTCCCCAGGGCCAGATTGGGGTCCCAGAGCCGGACGGGGCTCCCCAGGGCCGGACTGGAGTCTCAGAACCGGGCGGGGGTCCGCAGGGCCGGCCTGGGGTCCCAGAGCCGGCTTGGGGTCCCGGGGCCGGACGGGGTCCCAGTTGGGCAGGGGTCTCGAGTCGGGCGTGGGTCCCAGGGCCGGACGGGGCTCGCGGGGCAGGACTGAGGTCCCAGGCGACAGGGGTCTCCGAAAAGGCGGGGGTCCCAGGGCCGGATTGGGGTCCTGGGCCGGGCGGGGCTCTCGGGGCCGGACTGGGGTCCCAGGCGGCAGGGGTCTCCGAGAAGGCAGGGATCCCGGGAGCCCGACGGGGGTCCCCTCCTGGGTGTGGCACATCCGAGCGGGGCGCCGCGGGGTCGCTTGCCCGAGGTGTGGGCCGCCGCCCTGAGCGCCAAGTGGGGACGGGGACGCGGAGCGGGACCGACCGCCGCGCGTCCGGGCGCCGGGCATTGTTTCGGCCTCGGGGTGGCTCCGAGGGCTCTCCGCGCCCGCTGGGACTCCGCTGGGACTCTGCGGGGATCGGCCGGTGATGCCCCCCGCGCGGGGTCCTGGTCATCCTGAGGGCGGGGACACTGCCTCGGTCCCCGCTCCCTCCCTAGGGTGGCTGGCTCGCGCAGTGTGTCGCCCGAAGGCAGTTCTGGGTGGGCCCTCGCACGAGGGGATCCCGGACATCCTGGGAGTGGGAGACTGTCTTTGTCCCCCCCCCCCCCCCCCAGTCGCCGCCGCCCTTACCTCCACCGGGTGACTGGCTCGCGGTGTCTCACTGAGGGTAACTGATCGTAGGGATTCTGGTCACTCCGAGAGTGAGGGGCTCTGAGTGTTTGTGGGTCACTGAGGGTGGCTCCGCGTGGACCCGTGCGCGCGGTGTCTTGGCCACCCTGCGAGTTGGGTGGCTGTGCCCCGTCCCTACCCCTCCTTCCCCGAGCCCCGCGGCTTGTGGGGGTGTGATCGGCCCGGGTACACGCTCCCCTTTTCCCACAACAGTGCGGGCGCGCGCGTGTGTCTTCGGTGGGGTTCCATGTATCGACGGGTGTTCTGCGCGGGGAGCGGCGCCGGTCGGGCTGTAACGGGTTTGTACGTGGGGGAGAAGCATTTGGCCCGAGTCGGACAGCTGAGCCGCTCTTGTATTTATTGTCTCCTTTGCCTTGTGAACAGAAGTGGCTGCACTGGCCCCGGAACCCGCCCTCTCCCAGGCCCGGTCCCCGGGGAGCGCGAGGCTGTCACTGCGCCGCCGAGGGACCGCGCGTCGGGGCTGCGGCCGGCGTTTCCTGCTGGGGCGCGAGACTCGGCCGGGCGGGCGGGAGCCGGCTCTGATTGGAGGGAGCCTGGTCCCTCTGCCCGGCGCTTCTTGATTTCTTCCGTTAGGATTGGGAAGAAGAAAAAAAAAAAAAAAACGTCTGGAAAGCCAGATTTAACTTTGCAGCTCTCAGCGCCTGGAGAGTGGAAGAAAACTTTCCCAAGAATTTGGCGGGCTGGAGAGTGGGTTTGAAGGAGGGGAATCCACACCCGCGGAATGAGGGCAAGGCAGTTACAGTTAGAGGTCAGGTTTACGCAAGGAACAGAGGGGGTGAGGCTGTGGGTCATTCATCTACCCTTGTGTGAAAACACCTATTATGTTCCAGGAGAACTGATTCTTTTCCCCTGGGGAATGCTGTGTCTAACAGGTCAGTCTTTTTCCTTTTCAAGAGCATCCTGGTCTAAGAAAACTGCTATAGGCACAAGTAAAGGTAATATCCAAATGGAAATTCTTTGTGAAGGGACAGGGTATAAGTAACAGCAGTGCAAGACGGAAGTGTGGCCATAGCTGCAGCTGTCGCTGTTACGAAGTCCAGACAGCCAGCTGGCCTTTCACTCTGCCTTGTCTCTGCTCACTCTTTGGTCTGCCCCATGCACCCAGCTCCGGGGCTTCCAGCTTTGCTTGCCCATTCTTACAGTATCAGTTTAGGCGACCCCTTCTTTCTGAAGGCTCCCCTGACATCTTCTCGTCCTGCCCTCTGAGAGCCGTGGTCTTTAAGGACAGGGTGGTTTGCTGCAGTACCCAGAGAGAATGAGGTCTGTCTGAAGGAGAGGCCCCTTTTCTCCACCCTGGATCCAAGTCTTTCCCGTGATTTAAAACCTGCAGTTCCTCAGCTCTGCTAAGGCCTTTCGGAGGCACAGTTGCTGTCACTGCGTTTGTTGCAGTGTGGAGCACTTCACTCGGATCCATTTGCTCTGAGTCTGGCTCTGGAATGAAGCTGCCGTTTGTTCCTGCAAAACCACTAGGCTTCAGTTTCCTCACCCTCGAGGGTTGTAAACTAGGTAAGAACTTTGTCAGCCCTAAACCTTCAATTCTTTCAACTGAATACAGCAGAGGAAAGTTGTCTCAGTGGCAGTGGCATAGATAATGGAGATCCTTTAAAATGTAGGTTCTAAAGGGAAAGTTTTGTTTCTTTCCACAAAGTTTAGTTGTGGGTGTATTCTTTGTCTCAGAGTTGAAAGACAGTGTCGTGATGGAAGCTTTGACAACTACTTGATACTGTCTTGCATATTCTTCATAATTGCATTTTACTTGCAACATCTGTGCTCTGTCAAATTGGTTTGAAGTTTTCCTTAATGAAGTTGTTGGGTTCAGAACTCTTGGCAGGAGTATGTTGCTGATCTATTGAGTGTCATACAAAGTTGGCCAACTGCAGGCTTTTTTTATGCCCCAGTCTCTAACAGAGATTTTATTTTTTAAATTTTATTTTTATTTCCTGTTGGGGTATAGCTGATTTAACAATGCTGTGGTAGTTTTAGGTGAACATTGAAGGGACTCAGCCATACATACACATGTATCCATTCTGCCCCAAACCCCTCTCCCATCCAGGCACATAACATTGAGCAGGGTTCCATGTGCTGTATAGGTCCTTGTCGGTTATCCATTTTAAATATAGCAGTGTGTACATGACCTTCCCAAAGTCCCTAGCTATCCCTTCCCCCCAGCAACCATAAGTTCATTTTCTTAGTCTGTGAGTCTCTTTCTAACGGAGATTTTAATTTGGAGAGTATGGAACGAGTGAACGTGGGGAGTACCTTGAGTGGGTGTTTGTGGCTTTGTATAATGGATTAAAACATAGTTTAAAATTATTAGTTGCAAAGTTGCATCATGTTAAATGACCTGTAAAGCTTCAATTCTAAAGAATATAGTAATTAGTCCTTAAAACTATTAATCTCCCTTCCAGTTTATGTTTGGCAAGATGGGAATTTGATGTGCTTGATTCTTTTAAAGCCACATGTCTGTTGTTGAAAGGATAAACAGTTTTCTTTGCTATTCTTATTTGGGTGATTACAGGAATACAACATAGATGGTAGCTGTTTGGTCAAAGAGTGATGCCACCAAATTATATTTTCATGTTAAGTAGCATTTTTTGTCTTTATTTTGATTTGCAGCCTTTAATTAATCTAGCATATTAAAAAGTGCATTGTTTTATATATGTATGCACTCCACATGGTTTGTTTTGTTCCCTGGTGGCTCAGATGGTAAAGAATTTGTCTGCAATAAGGGAGACCCGAGTTTGATCCTTGGGTCGGGAAGATCCCCTGGAGAAGGGAATGGCTACTCTCTGTATATCCTTGCCTGGAGAATCTCATGGACAGAGGAGCCTGGCAGGCTACAGTGCATGGGGTCACAAAGATTCGGACGCGACTGAGCAGCTAAGCACACACATGTTTTGGGAGCAGTTTGCAGAAATGCAAATGGGTTTTCTTTGCGGTTTTCTTAGATTGTCTTAATGTTTTCACTGAAAACTAGTTGCTACTTGTTCTGCAGGCAGGGCTGGTTTTTATATGGATTAAATGAAGAGGGAGCTTTCAGAGAAGAGGTTGCCTGGGGATGGAGGAGGTAGCGTTTGAGCTGTGCTTTTGGCTGTCATTCCTCCTGTTCTTCACTGGAAGAAGAGGGTTGACCAGCTCTTCCCTGGGGGCCTAATTAGAGAGCTGACTTAAGCTCACCTTAAAGAACTGATGGTACTCTCCCCTTTTTTAGTTTATGATATTTTCTAAATCATCTTGTTTGAGCATTCTTTTTTTTAGAGCTAGAAGTTCAGAGAGAAATTTTTTTATTAAGCTTTATAACTCTAAGTCTTGGCTGTTACCCATTCCCCGTGCCCACCCCCCCCACCCCCCCCCCCCACCTGCATCCCACATCAGCTACCAAATGGATTTTTCTTCTTTGTTTTCCCTTTTAAAGATCTTATCACATATGTGGCTATTATTACAGGCTACATCAAAACCCTTTTGAACGTTGACAGGATGTCATATGAATAATATATTCAAGATAACTTACTCCAGAACTTCTGCACAGGAAGCTTGGCCCCAGGAAGGCTTTTGTTAAGGTCAATTGCTTCCTTGAACTTCAGTTTCCCTCCCTGGCTGAAGAGATTGTCCTGAGGATAAAATGAAATCCTGTGTGTAACAGAATTTTGTAAGGTGTAAAATATGTTGCCAAGGATTAAAAGATAGTGCTTCATTAAGAATGTAATGAGTCTTTTTTTTTTTTTTAACTCCAATGTTTAATATACAGATGGTCCATAACTTGAAGGGTATCAGGCAACTTCATGTAGGACTGTTTTCTATCTTTAATTGGCTAGTGTTGTTTGATATCTTAGCCTTTTGAGGGAACATCCAATTCAAGTTTCGGAGATGTTACTCTTTTTACAGTAAGGCTATGGAAGGCGCAGACTGTAGCCCTTAACGGCCTCTGTCTTACGTCCCTCTCGTGTTCATGGTCCTGTGAGCCTTCCTTTCGTGAAGCCTGATGGCTGGCATTCCTGTTCCTAAGGGACCTGTCTTGAGGTTGGGAAAGGCGGGAGGCGTTGCCAGGTCAGATCAACAAGAGTGCCGGTGGGTTCGCGTCTAAATGCCCCGGAACGCAGCCGTGGGAGCCTGGCCTCAGCCCCCTGGCGTCCTCAGGCCTTCTCACCTCATGGTGCCTTGGAGACCGCAGGGTCTCCCGCCCACCAGGCGAGGCTGCCTTTCCCTTCCTCTCCCAGCTCTGAGTATCTCTGATGCGCCAGGTACTGGCAGGAGGCAAATACAAGGGCTGATGAAATACAGCAGTGGTCCACGAAGACTGCAGGCCCAGGTGATAAGTGACGCTGGCACATAGGCTGACAGACGTGCGCCTGGATCACCTGTGATGCGGGCAGGCGGCCTGTGCAGACCGGAAGGTGGGACCCAGGGCCTCGTCGGAGAAGAGCTGGAGGCTGGTAGTGTAGCCGGAGAGGCAGACCTGGGTGCGACTCAGTGTAGGCAGTAGGTGCTGCCAGGGGCCTGCCGGAGAGTCTGGGGGCCAGGGCGCACACTGCTGCTGCTGCTGCCAGGTCACTTCAGTCGTGTCCGACTCTGTGCGACCCCATAGATGGTGCCCACCGGGCTCCAGGATTCTCCAGGCAAGAACACTGGAGTGGATTGCCATTTCCCTCTCCAATGCATGAAAGTGAAAAGTGAAAGTGAAGTCGCTCAGTCGTGTCTGACTCTTCGTGACCCCATAGACTGCAGCCTACCAGGCTCCTCCGTCCATGGGACTTTCCAGGCAAGAACACTGGAGTGGGGGGCCACTGCCTTCTCCCAGGGCTCACACAGTCCCACATTTAGTCTCCTCTATGGTGTTTAGAGTTCATTAGGTAAGACAGACAATGGAAGGTTTACAAGTTAAAGAAAAGGCAGTGACTTACCTGAAGCCTGGACCTGAAGCAGACCTTCTCGACAGTTTCTAATTCCCCGCGTCTGCATGTATCAGAACAAGCCTGTGACCTCTGTTGTTTTGGATGGAGTATGACCATTCCTTTGGTTTTTTTTTTTTTTGGCTGTACGGCATGTAGGATTTAAGTTCCCCAACCAGGGATCAAACTTGTGTCCCTTGCAGGGGAAGTGTGGAGTCTTACCCGCTGGACCACCAGGGAAGCCCCCATCCCTATCTTTTGATTTAAGGAAGTCAGTTGGCTCTTGCTGAATGTCGAGAATGTAGCAGACACTGCCGGGTGTTTTCACATATATGGCTATATGGCTTTCCTCTGCTGCTGTAACAAATTGTCCCAAACTGAGTGGCTTAAAACAACACAGAGTTATTTTCCTACAGTAGATTAGAGGTCTAACTTGGCTCTCATCAGGCAAAAAACAAGGTGTCCTCAAGGCTGTGTTCCTTACTGGAGAATCTGTCAAACAGTTGCTTGCAAGCTCATTCACATTGTCCATCAAATATAGTTGCTGCCACCTGTCGGCCTGAGGCCCCTGTTTCCTTGCTGGCTGCCAGCTGGGAGGCTGCCCCCAGCTCCTAGGGGCGTCCCTCTGGGACCCTGTCTGAGGTCTGTAGCAAAGTGCTTTTTGCCAGGTAATGTGACATACTCACAGGGCCCAGGGATTAGCGCGTGGTCATCTTGGGGAGTCATTATTCTGCCTCCCGCAATTACCCAATCCATTTATGACAACATCCAGTGACACTGTTATTATTGCCCTCAGTTCACAAATAAATAAAAGGCATCTGTATTTTAAGCAAATTGTTAGGACCATCAAGATTCTGCTTAAATGACAAGACAGTTCATCTGACTCACCCTTGAGCGGATGGTGGGCTTTATAGCAGCAGGTCAGTGAGAAAGCAGCAGAGTGAATTTTGTGTTTTGGAGTATTTAAATGGATGGGCTGCTCTGATTATAGAAGTTTTGCCAAGAAGTCATTAAAGTAATTCCTTTGTTGGAAAAAGCAGCCACGTGGGGGATTTGGGATGTGAAGGACTTTTCCTCTTTGGGTGAAGAGTGCACAATTCCATGTCCGGTTCTCCAGTGGAAACAGCTGAGTCGGCCCAGTGGGGATTCACGTTCCTGAACTTCAGAGCATCTGTTTCAGGACTGAAGCAAACGCAGGAAACAGAGTTCATACTTTGATTGATGGTTTGAAGTGAGGTACGTCTTGTGGTCAAGAAAGCAGCGAGTGATGGTCACGAGCGTTTAAGACCAAGCATGACCTCATGGAGTCCCAGAGTCAGACCCGACTTAGGGTTGAACAGCAACAGCGTGATCCTGTTTGTTCATGCTGTTGTCCAGTCGCAAAGTCGTGTCTGATTCTTTGTGATCTCATGGACTGTAGCATGCCAGGCTCTCTGTCCTTCACTATCTCCTGGAATTTGATCATGTAAGTGTTTTTAATAGTTTTTCATTATATATATATTTTTCCTTCTATAAAAAATCAGAATCTAGAATCCTAAGGCTTTTTTAAAACTCAGCCTTCAGGAATTTACCGACTGCCTGATACCCTGTGCAGAAATGTTGTGTGTCTTTGTCTGTGTGTATGTTTACTAGGGGGAGGATTTATAGCTCTCTGTTCTTTTTTGAAGGCCTTGGATTCCAGAAAGTTTAAGAGCACACTGCTTAATCTGATATTCTTGCCGGTCAAGTATCAGATTTTGTTTAAAAATGAAATACCCCATTTTAAACAGAGTTACACAGATGCATAGTTTTAAGAGTCAAAAGTTCTACAGGACTTAGAACAAAAACCCAGCAGTCACCTACCCCACCCTTCTCCACCCTGATTCCCGTCCCCGAGGCCTCCCTCTTTCAATGTTTTAGCTGTTTCTTCCAGATTTTGTGTGAGACTTCCTGCTTAGGAAGAAGACAATTTGGGTCACCTATTCCTTCCTCCTACCACCCACATCTTTTTCCTCTGTCCTCTCAGTATAATTACGTTGAAGGTTTTGGTTAAATATTCAGCAATACCTGTTATGATTATGGAAACATTATTCACAGCTGAGATATATCGTCTGTTTTGCTTACAGTTCCCTTCTTTTGTAGATTTTACCTTTTTTTCTAGAGTTGAGACTTGCCCTGCTTTGTTTTGCTTAGTTTTCTGTGCTGACAACTAAGCCCGTCAAAGTGTAAATCTCTCCTGTGTAGGTCCACACACAGCAAGGAATATTCCATTCTGTCCTTTTATTAGGATAGTTTTTGCTGAACCTCTCACCCACCTGGTGGTGGTTTAGTCACTTAGTTGTGTCGGACTCTGCGACCCTTTGGGCTGTAGCCTATGAGATTTCCCTGGCAAGAATATTGGAGTGGGTTGCCAGTATCCGCCTCTGGGGGATCTTCCTGACCCAGGGATCGAACCTGCATCATCTCTGTCGCCTGAACTGCAGACAGATTCTGCTGAGCAATACCCAGGTTCAGGGAGGCCCTGATTTTCTCTAAACTGGTTGCTTCCCAGGCCTGCTGCACATTCCCTGTTGCCCTGAGAATTTCTTTCACCTCTTTACCAGATTAAATGCCACCTTTTTAAAAGTTTTCTCTCTTGTATTGGTTGAGCATGTTCAGCAGAAGCTTTCTAGGAAGTGACTTTTTTTGGAAAGCTTCTAAGGAGATGGCCACCCACTCCAATACTCTTGCCTGGAGAATCCCGTGGACGGAGGAGCTTGGCGGGTTTCAGCCCACGGGGTCGTGGAGCCGGACAGGACTGAGCGACTGACACACGTAATGGTGGGACGTTTTACTCTCGTGTCTGATGGACAGTTTGGCTGAGTGTAGAATCCTGGGTTAGAAATCATTTTCCTGCCGAGTTGGGAAGATGATGTTCAGTTGACTTTCAATGTCCAGGTGGCAGTTGATGTGCCCAGAGCCTTTCCTTTGATAGTGACCTGTGTCTTCCTCTGTGTGAATTCCACAGGGCCGTGCCGAGACGTGGACTTTGTGTTGTCCACTGTGCTGGGAACCAGGTGGACCTCTTCTGTCTGTGGACCCCTGTCCTCCAGCCTGAATCTCCTTCAGGACTTCTGTTTCCCCGTTCCTTTGTCTTTTTGTTTTCCCACTGGGGAGATTTCTCCAACTTCTCCAAAGCCTTCTTTGAATTTTGTGTTGCCATGATTATTTCAATTTCAAGAGCTCCTTCAAAGTCCCTGAAAAAAAAAAAAAAAATACCGTCTTTCCTTGTTTCAAGGATGGTGGTCAGAGGTTTTATTACACCCTGCATCCTGGAGGAAAGGTTTAGCTTTTCATGGCTTTTCAGCTTGATTGTCTAATGAAACCCAAAGGATCTGAGAGTAGTTTCATCACACTGCCGTAGTTTGAAGAGAGATTTTTCCGTTTGGCCCATTGTTTATTGTATAATATGGAGAAAAGACTTAGCTTTTGGTCCTTGGTGCTATTAGATTTTTTTTTTTTTTTGCCACACTCTGAGTCATATGGGATTACTTCCCCACCAGGGATCGAACTTACAGCTCCTTCAGTGGAATGCAAAATCCTAACCATTGGACCACCAGGGAAGTCCCTAGAAGATGGCTTTTGTGTCTTCAGATACCTCTGTTGAAAACATTTCTTTTCCACCAATGCCCAGGCTGTAGCTGACACTGCCATCTGCTTTGTGCACTTAAGCTTGTCCATTCTGTGTCCTGTGAGGAGCTGCCATCAGTGGGTTCAGAGTTTGGAATCCTGTTTCTTTTCTTTTTTTTTTTTTCAAATTTTTATTTTCACTTTATTTTACTTTACAATACTGTATTGGTTTTGCCATACATTGACATGAATCCAGCACGGGTGTATATGCGTTCCCAAACATGAACCCCCCTCCCACCTCCCTCCCCATAACATCTCTCTGGGTCATCCCCATGCACCAGCCCCAAGCATGCTGTATCCTGCATCGGACATAGACTGGTGATTCGATTCTTACATGATAGTATACATGTTACAATGCCATTCTCCCAAATCATCCCACCCTCTCCCTCTCCCTCAGAGTCCAAAAGTCCGTTATACACATCTGTGTCTTTTTTGCTGTCTTGCATACAAGGTCGTCATTGACATCTTTCTAAATTCCATATATATGTGTTAGTATACTGTATTGGTGTTTTTCTTTCTGGCTTACTTCACTCTGTATAATCGGCTCCAGTTTCATCCATCTCATCAGAACTGATTCAAATGTATTCTTTTTAACGGCTGAGTAATATTCCATTGTGTACATGTACCACAGCTTTCTTATCCATTCATCTGCTGATGGACATCTAGGTTGTTTCCATGTCCTGGCTATTATAAACAGTGCTGCGATGAACATTGGGGTACATGTGTCTCTTTCAATTCTGGTTTCCTCGGTGTGTATGCCCAGCAGTGGGATTGCTGGGTCATAAGGTAGTTCTATTTGCAATTTTTTAAGGAATCTCCACACTGTTCTCCAAAGTGGCTGTACTAGTTTGCATTCCCACCAACAGTGTAGGAGGGTTCCCTTTTCTCCACACCCTCTCCAGCATTTATTGCTTGCAGACTTTTGGATTGCAGACATTCTGACTGGTGTGAAGTGGTACCTCATTGTGGTTTTGATTTGCATTTCTCTAATAATGAGTGATGTTGAGCATCTTTTCATGTGTTTGTTAGCCATCCATATGTCTTCTTTGGAGAAATGTCTATTTAGTTCTTTGGCCCATTTTTTGATTGGGTCGTTTATTTTTCTGGAATTGAGCTGCATAAGTTGCTTGTATATTTTTGAGATTAGTTGTTTGTCAGTTGCTTCATTTGCTATTATTTTCTCCCATTCAGAAGGCTGCTTTTTCACCTTGCTCATATTTTCCTTTGTTGTGCAGAAGCTTTTAATTTTCATTAGATCCCATTTGTTTATTTTTGCTTTTATTTCCAGAATTCTGGGAGGTGGATCATAGAGGATCCTGCTGTGATTTATGTCGGAGAGTGTTTTGCCTATATTCTCCTCTAGGAGTTTTATAGTTTCTGGTCTTACATTTAGATCTTTAATCCATTTTGAGTTTATTTTTGTGTGTGGTGTTAGAAAGTGATCTAGTTTCATTCTTATACAAGTGGTTGACCAGTTTTCCCAGCACCACTTGTTAAAGAGATTGTCTTTACTCCATTGTATATTCTTGCCTCCTTTGTCAAAGATAAGGTGTCCATATGTGTGTGGATTTATCTCTGGGCTTTCTATTTTGTTCCATTGATCTATATGTCTGTCTTTGTGCCAGTACCATACTGTCTTGATGACTGTGGCTTTGTAGTAGAGCCTGAAGTCAGGCAAGTTGATTCCTCCAGTTCCATTCTTCTTTCTCAAGATTGCTTTGGCTATTCGAGGTTTTTTGTATTTCCATACAAATCTTGAAATTATTTGTTCTAGTTCTGTGAAAAATATGGCTGGTAGCTTGATAGGGATTGCATTGAATTTGTAAATTGCTTTGGGTAGTATACTCGTTTTCACTATATTGATCCTTCCAATCCATGAACATGGTATATTTCTCCATCTATTAGTGTCCTCTTTGATTTCTTTCATCAGTGTTTTATAATTTTCTATATATAGGTCTTTAGTTTCTTTAGGTAGATATATTCCTAAGTATTTTATTCTTTTCATTGCAATGGTGAATGGAATTGTTTCCTTAATTTCTTTTTCTACTTTCTCATTATTAGTGTATAGGAATGCAAGGGATTTCTGTGTGTTGATTTTATATCCTGCAACTTTACTATATTCATTGATTAGCTCTAGTAATTTTCTGGTGGAGTCTTCAGGGTTTTCTATGTAGAGGATCATG
The DNA here is from genome assembly GCF_032405125.1 of Capricornis sumatraensis. Taxonomy (NCBI): domain Eukaryota; kingdom Metazoa; phylum Chordata; class Mammalia; order Artiodactyla; family Bovidae; genus Capricornis; species Capricornis sumatraensis. The sequence goes on along the minus strand of NC_091075.1, from coordinate 116,389,313 downwards.
TCATCTGCAAACAGTGAGAGTTTTACTTCTTCCTTTCCAATTTGGTGGAATCCTGTTTCCTTTTACTTGACCCTAGTGCTCAAGGCATATGCAGTCTCTGTGGGCAGTGGCATTGAGGAGCTTCCTTTTTTGGGTTGTATTAATACTTTACTTATAAGTTTATCAAGAAAAGGAGTAAGAAGTAGTAATAATGGCAGATTCTTGCTTTGGACATTAAATTACGGTGTGACTGATGAGGGTTTTTTTGTTTTTTTCTTTTGGCCATGCTGTATGGTTTGTGGGATCTTATTTCCCCAGCAGCAGTGAAAGCTCAGAGTCCTAACCACTAAGCAGCCAGGGAATTCCCAAATGAGGGGAATTTTTAACCATGGTAGGTAGACTTCCCTGGTGGCTCAGATGGTAAAGCGTCTGCAATGACTCAGGAGACCCGGGTTCAATCCCTGGGTCGGGAAGATCTCCTGGAGAAGAAAATGGCAACTCACTCCAGTATTCTTGCCTGGACTATCCCATGGATGGAGGAGCCTGGTAGGCTACAGTCCATGGGATCACAAAGAGTTGGACACAACTGAGTGACCTCACTTTCATGTAGAGTTAGGTTTGGGGTTGTCATCTATTGTGGACCTTTCTGTCAGGAAGTTATAGAAGTGACTTCTTGGGAACAGGACAGGGTCCCTTCTAGGGGACGTTTGATGAACAGCTTTGTGGCAGATGTCCAAGAGAAAGACTACATCTGAAAGTCGTTTTGGAGCCCTACTTTTTGAATGACTTTTGAAATCCATAAAGGATTTGCCTAAACATTTGCAGCATGTGATTCTGAATTAATTTAACCATGAGTGGCAGGAGCAGTTCTTGGGGGCATGGGGCATGTTGCTTTCTTTTAAAATCCTGTCTTCCCAATGAATACAAATTTGTGTGTTGGGCGGTTGTAAATGACTTGAGTTTTTTTTCTCCAGATGGGTTAATCATTTGAGTTTTCCTGTGCTTAAAGTGTGACCCACTGTCTTAGTTTGTTCAGGTTGCCATAACAGAACACGTAGGCTGGGGGCTTTCTGAACAAGAGGAATTTCCTTCTCAGCATCTGGAGGCTTGGAGTCTGAGCTCAAGGTGCAGGCAGATTCTGTGTCCAGTGAGGACCCACGTCCTGGCTTGCAGACAGCATCTCTGGCTGTGTCCGCATATGCTGGAGGGACACGGGCGCTGACTGGGGTCTCTTTTCTAAGGGAACTAATCCCCTCCAGGGATACTCTACTCTCATGACCTGATCACCTCCCAGAGGCCCCACTCCTCTAATGCTGAGACATTGGGAGCTAGGTTTCAACATATCAAGTCTGTTGGACCCTCTGAGAAGCTCAGACATGCTGTGTCTTCGTGATGTGTGCTAAGTCACTTCAGTCGTGTCCGACTCTTTGCGACCCCATGGACTGTGGCCCTCCAGGCTCCTCTGTCCATGGGATTCTCCAGGCAGGAATACTGCAGTGGGTTGCCATGCCCTCCTCCAGGGGATCCTCCCGACCCGGGGATCAAACCGCAGTCTCCTGCAGCTCCTGCACTGCACATGGACTCTTTACCACTGGGCCACCGGGGAAGCACAAGCCTTCATAGTGAGCGAGACTAAGTGGTCCAGAAAGGCCAACATTGCCGTTTGGAGTCTGAGACACCACCCCCATCACGGCTGGCACTGTGTACTGAGAGCTTACTATGTCTGAGGCACAGGGCCAGACACTTTCCACCTGTATCGCTTTTAACCTTTTCAGCAGCTCTTGGGGAGGTAAAGTCCTCGTTTTGCAGTTGACAAAATGAGATGAAGACTCCCAGAGGCTAGAGGTAACAGTACTGTAGTGTACGTTTAAAAGTTGCTGAGAGAGTAGATCGTAAGCGTTTCCATCACAAGAAAAAAAATTGTAACTGTGCGAGGTGATTGATGCTCAGGAGACTTACTGTGGTCCTTTCGCAGCGCACGCACGTGTCAAGTAGTTAGGTTGTCAGCCTGAAATAACAGTGCTGGTAGTTACTTCGAGGTAAAACAATGAGGTGAAGAGACAGAGAGGAACTCTGAAGGTCACGAAGGAGGTGGGATTCCAATGCCAACGCCAGAGCCGTGATGAGCGTGCAGCCTGGCCTCTTCGTTTGTTACGACGTTCTGGTGGCCCACACCCAGGTGACCGGTGTGCCCAAGAGCTGCTCTTAGGCAGCCCCTCAGGACACAGCAGTGGGCAGAGCCAGCCCCGACGGGCAGCCCAGCCGCTGTTGCCGCTGTCAACCCACCCGGCCCGTCTTCGGTGTGTGTGCCCCTGCCTCCCTTCCCTCCCCTGTTCAGTGGCTCAGAGGGTCTGTGTGCAGGGGTCCCCACCCCGGCGGCTCCCGCAGCCACACACATCGGGAGGGGCCGTGTACAGAGATTGACTGTAGAGGCGAGACAGATGCCGTTAGGGAGGGCCGCACAAGATGCTGGGGTTTCGGAAAGTGGGCGAAGGGACCACCGTGGGGTGGTCCTGTGGGGGACCTTGCAGGGGGCATTGGCTTTCCACAGCGGAACTAAAGATTGCAGCCACCCCATCTCGCTCGGATGTCTCTTCCTGGAATCTCTGTTTCTTAGTGCAGGAAAAGGCATCGTCTTTGCACCACTTAGTTCTGCGAGTCCAGTTTCGGACGCTCAGCAGGTTGGAGGCGCCTGGGCTGGACAGAGGAGTCTGCATCTCCCACCTGTTGGGACAGCTGGCGGGTGTGGTGCAGAGGTGTGTCCACGCGGCCTGGGTCCAGTCCTCCAGCTGCACAAAGACGGCCGCCACCGGGGCCCAGAGACGGTTCCCTGGAAGAGACAAGGCACAGAGTAGTCAGCGTGTCCCCGGGACGACAGAGGGTGGACAGATGGCCTCCCGGACAGAAGGGCTGCTGTGACTGACTCCCACGCTGCCTGCTGTCTGGACTGAGCCATCCTCTGTACCACAGTGGAAGGCGCTTCCAAGGCCCCTGACGTCCTGGCGGTCTGTCCGCATCGCCTGAGCCTCAGGGAGGGCGGCCAGGTGTGACGGCCACACCGCAGGCCCCCAGACTGACTCTGAAGAGGATTTCAGAGTTAATCAAGTCTACTGGGAATACAAGCATAGGGTGGTGCAGAAAAACCACTTTTGTATCACGGCTCACATAGCATGAGTTAGAAGCGCCTCGTACCCAGGTGAAAAATGGAAACAAATCCTGTCTTTGGGTTGCGCTGGATACCACTGCGACTTGTATGAATAAAAGGTTTCAGGTGTGGGGACCACCAGCCTGCTGTTGGGGCATCTTGTGTTTCCCCCTGTGGGGGAAGGTGGCCCAGGAGGAGGGGCCCCACCCTTGCTGAGCACCCAGTACTCGCCAGCTGTCTTACAGAAGTGTCGCCTATAATATAATTTTAGAAGTAAGTATTTTTGATGAAGATGAAGATGGAGGCATAGAGATGTTAAAGTTGCTCAAGGTCACATAATTACAAGTGGAGAAAATGAAATGCTTGATGAACTCAGGGGTTTGACCTCAAAAGCCCTTGATCTTTCCCGGACATTTGGTTACTTCCCTGGATAGCAGGGTCGTGACTCAAAGCTCAGGAAAGTGAGGTTTTGTGGAAAGAGGGCCCCGGGGGCATGAGGTCTCTCTGGACTTGGAATCTGCCACACTGGGCTCCTAAATTAGGGACTGACCATCTGGAGCGAAGCCCCTGGTTTAAGACTTTCTTTGCGGAAGTAGACGGAGACCAACCACATGGAAGAGGCAAAGGCTATTTATTCAGAGCTGGCTTATACAAAGGGGTTGGCCTCCATCACTTGCGCTTGGCAGAGGCTCAGTGGAGGGGGCGAGGTTCCTAGTGGAGAAAAGGGGGCTCAGGGTGCCTGATGGAACTGGGGCACTGCAGGGTCTCTAGAGGAGTGTCCAGGTGACTGTTCAGGGGACAGGTAGGTTGGTCCTGAGTTGGAAGCAGGACAAAGATTAGGAAGGCCGTTAGATATTGGTCTGGTCCTGGCTGACTGTCATGGGGGTTGCTGTCTGGCTTCCTGGGTTGTCACTGGAGACAGCAGTCTGTCCTCCTGAAGGTCTGACTCAGAGCAGGCTGGCTGTCTGGGCTGGCAGCTGCAGGCTGAGGGTCAGAGCTCTGCTTTTGCACGGTCTGGCCATTGTCTTGTATACTGCCTTTCATCTTTCTCTTCTTGTTAGAAATATTAAGAAATTAGAGGACTTCCCCAGTCGTCCAGTGGTTAAGATCTGCCTGCCAAAGCAGGGGACACAGGTTCAATCCCTGGCCCAAGAAGACCCCACATGCTGCAGAGCAGGTAAGCCCATGGGCCGTGACTGCTGAGCCTGTGCTCAGTGAAACTGAAGCAGAGAACAGCTAAGTTGCTTGCTCAAGCTCTTGGCGTTATTTCTGAGAGAGATAGCACCCTGCTAGTTTCAGGAAGTGTTTATTGAGTATGTCCTCTGTAAGAGGTGCTGTCCTGAAATTGCATTTAGGGACGGAGTACAGGGCAAGAGTCCTGAGTTTGATCCCTGGATCGGGATGATCCCTGGAGGAGGGCATGGCAACCTACTCCAGTATTCTTGCCTGGAGAATGCCATGGACAGAGGAGCCTGGTGGGCTGCAGTCCACGGGGTCACCAAGGGTTGGACGTGACAGAGCAGCTGACACTCACTTTCACACAGGGGAGACAGTCCACGGCCACCTGACCTGCTCGTGGAAGGAGGGAGCGGTCCTGTGGGGAGCAGAGGGAGCGAGTCTCTGGACAAAGCACGCAACTCTGATTTTCCTGCAGCCTGGTCCGAGGCCCAGTTCTTGTAGAGACGCTTCCCAGAGACTTGATTTTGATTTTGGGTTACCTGAGACTGAAAGTGAGAGTCGCTCAGTCGTGTCCGACTCTTTGTGACCCCGTGGACTGTGCAGTCCGTGTAATTCTCCAGGCCAGAATTCTGGAATGGGTAGCCTTTCCCTTCTCCAGGAGATCTTCCCAACCCAGGGATCGAACCCAGGTCTCCCACATTGCAGGTGGGTTCTTTACCAGCTGAGCCACCAGGGAAGCCCAAGAAACCTGAGCCTGAGTGGCCTTTAGTGTAAACCAGCCTGAGTCCCGGCCTTGAAGGTTAGAGCTGCTGCCCCTCTAGCTGGCCTGCCGTCACCCCCTAACTCCTGTGGGGGGCATCACAGGGACTGGAGTGCTGTGCCTGCGAGCGGCTCAGTGGGCATCTCGTAGCGCATGGACTTGATGCTGGTGGTGAAGGATCAGACTCGCGCTCTTTCCCACCTTGACGGTTTTCCCGTGTGTTGGGTTTTGCTACGAGGCCACAGGGCAGGGCCTGGCACTTTGCTGGGTGACACATGTGTTGCGTGCTCAGTTGCTCAGCCACGTCCGACTCTGCGACCCCGTGGACTGCAGCCCGCCAGCCTCCTCTGTCCACGGGGTTCTCCAGGGAAGAATACTGGAGTGGGCAGCCATTTCCTCCTCCAGGGGATCTTCCGGACCAGGGGTTGAACCTGGGTCCCCCTTATTGCAGGCGGATTCTTTACTGCTGAGCCACCAGGGGAGCCCGGTTGCGTGCGTGTAAGCAGAGAGCTTTGTACAGTGCCGCGTGCCGTGGGGTCATTGGTTGTAAACATTCCTGCAATAGTGGCATCAGCCTGACAGAGCGGCGGGGCCTTCTGCTCTGTGCTTCCCCTGCTCTCTGGCAAGTTTTGTTTGGGTGTCTCCTGTATAGAAGGCGCGGCTTCAGCTTTTGTTACCAGGTAGTTACAGCAGCTGGTGCCTCCTCTGTGGGTCACTTTGTGTGCTTTGGTTTCTTTAAGGCAATTGTAACTCTCCTGCCCAAATCACCTGCCTGATTCAAGGCGTTCTGATTTCTGAGCCCCTCGGGAGGTGTGTTCTCGGTGGGGGGGAAGTACTCCTGTCTGTTTGCTGGTCTCTAGTGACAGTCCAGGTCGACAGGGTCTGTAATGTGTTGTCTGAAACCCCTGCCCACCCTCTGCCTCCCCTTCCTTCTCCTCCTCCTCCCTGCTTTCTTTTCTTTCTTTTTAAAAATATTTCTTATTAAAAATTGAGCAAGTATTTTGGTTTCCTTCATTTGCTCTTCTTTGCTAATTGCATGTTGAGTGAGCCTGAGGAAATGAGCAAGATTTTACTTCCATTCAATGATGATAACAGCTACTCTTAACTGAGTGCCGGCCATTGAGAAGTGGCTTTTAATCCTCACACTCAGCCAGCTGGGATAGATGGTGCTCATCCCCAGTTAATTGGGAGGGGAATTAGCTCAGAAAGCTTGAGGCACCCTCCCAAAGTCACACAGCCAGGAAGTGGCAAAGCAGAATCAAACACAGGTTGTCTGTGTCGACAGATAGTCTGATTCCAAAATGGGCTTATAACTCCTGGAGGCTATAGAGCTGAACTTGGATCAGAATGGCCCTGACGTAGCTGCCTTTGTGTATCTTTATTATTGACAGATATTTACTTAGAGTAAACTTCTTTGCCTTCAATAAATATGGAATATTTGAAAGCTTATATTTCAGTCTTGCATTTTACACTTTAGGTTTGCCATTGATATACATATTTATTATTCAGTCACAGGGCTTTTTAGTGATGACCTTTTCCCCGACATCTGCTAAGTCACTTCAGTCATGTCCAACTCTGAGCAATCCTATGGACTGTAGCCCACCAGGGTCCTCTGTCCATGGGATTCTCTAGGCAAGAATCCTGGAGTGGGTTGCCATTTCCTCCTCCAAGGGGTATTCCAGACCCAGAGATCAAACCCACATCTCATATCTCCTGCATTGGGAGGCAAGCTCTTTACCTCTGGCGTAGCACCACCTGCGAAGCCCAGTGGTAAATGAATCCCTAGTTAATAGACACACATGCTCATTGTTTTAATTGTTACACATTTTTAGCTGTTGCTTAGGCTTTGCTTGTGATACTCATGTCAACAGGATCTGCTGTCATAGGTAGAAATCAGAATATTAAGGAAAGAATACTTATGGTTTCCAAACTTTCAAACTGGACATTGTTCAGTATATAATTAGAATGAAAGCTTTACAAAACAGTACGTACTGTAATATAGATGATGAACCAGCATGATCTTTAATTTCATTTAACATGGAGCTGGTTGCCTGGAGCAATTAGACATCCACAGGCCAGAAAAAAAAAAATGAGCTTTGATCTTAGCCTCACGCCTTATACAAACATTAGCTCAAAATGGACCACAGACTTAAACGTAAAATGTAAAACTATTAAACTCTGAGGAAAAAAGAAACAAAATAAAATCTTTAAGGTCTGTGCTTGCTCGCTCAGTCGCGTCCGACTCTCTGTGACTCCATGGACTGTAGCCCACTAGGCTTCTCTGTCCATGGGATTTCCCAGGCAATAATCCTGAAGGAAATCAGCCTTGAATATTTGCTGGAAGGAGCTGAAGCTCCAATACATTAGCCACCTGATGTGAAGAACTGACTCATTGGAAAAGACACTGATGCTGGGAAAGATTGAAGGCAGGAGAAGGGGATGACAGAGGATGAGATGGTTGGATGGCACCACCAACTTGATGGACATGTGTTTGAGCAAGCTCTGGGAGACAGTGAAGGACAGGGAAGCCTGGCATGCTGCAGTCCATGGGGTTGAAAAGAGCTGGACACGACTGAGTGACTGAACTGAACTGAATATTGGAGTGGGTTGCCGTTTTCTCCTCCCGGGGATCTTGCCAGCCCAAGGATCGAACCCAAGTTTCCTGCGTCTCCTGCATTGGCAGGTGGGTTCTCTACCACTGTGCCACCTGGGAAGCCCTGTAAGGTTTAGGGCTAAGCAAAACATTCTTATCTGGACTTGACCCTGAAAGCACAACCCAGAAAAGGAAAACCTGATACATTGGACTTCATCAGGATTGAAACTTTTGCTCTGCTGAAGATTTTACCAGTGGGAAAAGAGAAGGGTATGGGGAGAGAAAAGGTTAAGAGTGGGAGCTGAGAGGTACACACTACTCTTAGATAAAAAAAGTTACAAGATAAGCTACAAGGATATATTTTATAGCACAGAGAATACAGCCAGTATTTTGTGATAGCTTTAAACAGAGCATAATTATAAAACATTGAATCACTATGTTGTATATCTGAAAACTAATTTAATACTGTAAATCAAGTATCCTTTAATAAAAATAAACCAGTTAATCAAACATGTCATCTTCCTGTGTAGAGGGAAAAACAAAAGACTGTGTTAAGAGGTTGAAAAGACAAGCTACAGACCAGGAGAAAATATTTACAAACCACGTATGTGATAAAGGACTAGTATTTAGAATATATATATTAAAAAAAGAACTCTCAAAGTTCAGCAGGAACATAAACAAGCTAAATAGAAAAGAAGTAAAAGACGTGAAGAGACATTTCATTAAAGGGGACGCATGGATGAGAAGGAAGCACCTGAAAATACCTTGAATATCCTTAACCATTGGGGAAAGGCTGGTTAAGACTGCAGTGAGGTGTTACTGCACACCTCCAGGAACTGGCTAAAATAAAAAATTGTGACCCCACCAAATGCTGGTGAGGATTCAGGAAAACTGGGTCATCCATGGCTGATAGGAATGTAAGATAGTGTAACCAGTCTGGAGAACAGTTGGGCAGTTTCTTTAAAAAAAAAAAAACACATGTCAGATAGTTAGGGAGTTTGGATGGACAGGTACACAGTGCTATATGTAACATGGATAACCAACAGGGACCTACTATATAATACAGGCAGCTCTGCTCAATATTGTGTAACAACGTAAATGGAAAAATAATTGGAGAAAGAAATTGGAAACGAGTAGACACATGTATGTGTAAGTGAATCGCTGTACTGTGTACCTGAAACCAACACAGCATTGTTAACCAACTATCCTCTAATACTGAAAAAAATACTAGAAACTAAACGTGTAACTACCACAGGACTCAGCACTTACACTTTGGGGCCAGTTTATCCAGAGAGACAAGGACTTAGGTTCACACAAAAACCTGAGCGTGAATGTTCACGGCAACTTTGTTCATAATACCCAGAAACTGGAGACAACCCAGATGTTTTCAGGGGCTGAGTAGGTTTAAGGGATATGGTACATCCAATCCCATGGAACATAACTCTGCAGTGAAAAGAAATGAATTAATATATTCAACAACCTGTGTGAATCTCCAGAGAATTATTTTTTGCTCAGTTGCTAAGTCGTGTCTGACTCTTTGCGACCCCATGGACGGTAGCACACCAGGCTCCTCTGTCCTCCACTGTCTTCTGGAGTTTGCTCAAACTCATGTCCATTCAGTCGGTAAGGCTATCCAACTATCTCAACCTCTGCCACCCGCTTCTTTTGCCTTCAGTCTTTCCCAGCATCGGGGTCTGTCCCGTGAGTCAGCTCTTCACATCAGGTGGCCAAAGTATTGGAGCTTCAGCTTTAGCAACAGTCCTTCCAGTGAATATTTAGGGTTGATTTCCTTTAGGATTGACTGGTTTGATCTCCTTGCTGTCCAGAGAATTATACTGAGTGAAAAAGAAAGTCAACTCCCAAAGTTTGCACAGTGTATGAGTCCATTTATATAGCATTCTTGAAATTACAGAATTGTATAAATGGTGAGCAAATTAGTGGGCTAGAGGTTAAAAGGGGGGAGGGGGCGGCAGGGGGGGGAGTGATTCTAAAAGGGTGATGTGAGGAATCTTGTGGCGCTGGAAGTGGCCTGTATTTTAACTGTTTTCATGCCTGCATCCTGGTGTGAGATTGTACTATGGTTTTGTAAGATGTTACCACTGGGAGAAATTAGGTAAAGCATATATGGAATTAGGGACTTCCCTGGTGGCTCAGATGGTAAAGAATCTGCCTGCAATGCAGGAGACCTAGGTTTGATTCCCTGGAGTAGGGAATGGCAACTCATTCCAGTATTCTTGCCGGGAGATTTCCATGGACAGAGGAGCCTGGCAGGCTACAGTCCACGGGGTTGCAAAAGTCAGACACGACTTAGCAACTAACACTTTATACGAGATTAGGGATTTCCCTATTGGTCCAGTGGTTAAGACTCTGTATTCCCAGTGTAGGGGGCCTGGGTTCGATCCCTGACTGGGGAGCTAGATCCCACAGGCCACAGCTCAGATCTCATGGGCCACAACTAGGACCCGATGCAGCCAAATAAATATTTTTTAAAGATCGTCTGGGATTATATATGTCTGTTTAACTGAATCGCTTTGCTGTACACATGAAACTGACACATGAATATTATGAGTCAACCGTGCTCCAATATAAAATAAAGATTAGAAAAGAGTGTATGGGATTTCTTCTTTCTTATAATTGCATGTAAGGCTACAGTTATTTCAAAGTAAGAAAGTTTAATAAAAATATGCTGGTTGCTAAGCATTCAGTTGATTATGTTATTTGCTGGAGAACTCTTCTAGAGGAATTTAAGACCTTCTGGCTTTTCGAGAATATTTATGGTTCTTCTGAGATTTTGCATGCCCATTGTAGAGAAGTCAAACAATGCAGAAAAGTGCACATGTGAATGTTTTTTTTTAAAAAAAACTCACCCTAATCCCATCCTCCGAAGATCACCATTGACTTGAAGGTGGAAGTCGCTCAGTCGTGTCCGACTCTTTAGGACCCCTGGACCATACAGTCCATGGAATTCTCCAGGCAGTATACTAAAGTGGATAGCTGTTCCCTTCTCCAGGGGATCTTCCCAACCCCGGAATTGAACCCAGGTTTCCCACACTGCAGGTGGATTCTTTACCAGCTGAGCCACAAGGGAAGCCCAAGAATTCTGGAGTGGGTAGCCTATCCCTTCTCCAGGGTATCTTTCCAACCCACTGCCATGACAGTCTTCAGGAGGAAACACTACAAGTATTTCCTTCACCACACATTCAGTTTGCTTTCCTTCTGAAGACTGCCGCGGCAGTGCATACCCTCATTTTGATGTCAGGAAGCCAAAGATCAGAGAATTTGGGTGACTTGATCACGGGCGCACACTGAGTTAAGGGCAGAGTTGGCTCCTCAGTGTTAAGATCCTTCCTAATACCATGCCTGCGCCAGCCCTGCCCTTTCTTCTCCTTGTCCCTTGGAGCAGCGGTTCTCCAAGAGTGGTGGTCCTCCAGCCAGCACACCTCTGTCACTTGGGAGCTTGTTACAAATGCAAATTATCATGCCCCCACCTCTGGAATCAGCGTTTTTCTTTTTTTGCCTTGCTGTGCGGCCTGTGGGATCTTAGTTCCCCGATGAGGGATCGAAGCTGCAGCCCCTGCATTGGAAGCTTGGCGTCTTAACCACTAGACCACCAGGGCAGTCCCTTGAAATCAGAATTTTTGTTTTGCTGAGGCCTCTGAATGGTTCTGAGGATACTCTGCAGGGCTGAAGGTGCTTTGCTTTGACGGTGGTGTTTGAACAGCAGATTGGTGCGCATTGAAAACCAGACGTGTGAATGGCCTCTCACCACGGCTTCTGCTGCCCCTTCACCACACTCCCTTCTGCTGTGATTCACGCATCGTCTGGCCATTTGTCTCCCCCATTCAGTTCTGAGCTCCCTGCTGTGTGAGCTCCCGGGCTCTGCAGGGCTCTCCAGCTCCTATGTCCAGGCACTCAGCGTCACTGACTAAATTAAAGAGCTGGTGAACTTGACATTGGGTTGATCGCTCAGTTTCTGTCCCAGCCCCTGGTGTCTGGATGGTCGCTTCTGCTGAGTTCACTCCTTGCTTTTCTTCCCTCGCTCCCTTCCACAGTTTCAGGGGTCTAGTCTGCTGTGTGATGGACTTTGCAAATGAAAAATGATCGAGTGGGTTGCTATATTTAAAATGCATAACCAACAAGGACCTACTGTACACCACACGGAACTCTGCTCAGTGTTACGTGGCAGCCTGGGTGGGCAGGGGATCTGGGGGAGAATGGACACGTATGCATATATGGCTGAGTCCCTTCGCTGTTCACCTGAACTGTCACAACATTTGTTTCTTAATTGGCTTACACCCCACCACAAGATTAAAAAAAAAGGTTGAATGTTAAAAAATGACCATGTCCCTCAACTGGAGTTGCTTCTGCAGCTCAAGTCCAACCTCTTCCCCCTCTCTCTTCCAGATCCAACTTCCCTGCCCAGTTTGTTTTTTCTGAGTTAATGCATCCTTACTCATTAGTCGCTCAGACTAGACCCCTCCATGGTTCTTACTCTCCTTTCACCTCTGGGTGTAATTAGACCTCATTGTATGTTTCTTGCACATGTATTTTTTTCCTCGCTCTAGTCTCCCCGTTTCAGCTCTGGGCTAGAACCTCGTGTTGCATTTGAATCATTGTAATAAACATTGACTACTTTCTGTACTGCATTTTCCACATCGCCCCTAGGATGATCTTTCCAAAACACAAATGAATTCTGTTCGCCTGTGCAACCAGCTCAGCAAGGGTGCACGTTTTGTTAGAAATGTTATTCCCTATCTTTGGGCATCCCAAGGACTCTACGGAGACACACCTGCTCATCTGTAAGACCAGGGGAGGATCCTGGGAGGGACCACGTGGGATGCTGGCAGCGCTGCTGATGCTAGCTAGCGTCAGGAGGCCTCTCGTCGCGGTTCTGATACTCGCTGGATGTCGCTGGAGAAGCTCCTCCTCCATGTCTGTGCATTTTCGTTTCATTCTCCCAAGAGAGGGTTGTGATGAAACGTCCTGGCTGATCACACACAAGGCTGCAGGGAGGAGCAGATGAGATGCGTGGAGGCAAAGCTCTGCAGTCTGTTAAGGCGTTTACATGCTGTGGGGGTGACGTGGTGTAAACAGTGTTTCTGTAATAATTTAAAGCCCGGTCGTAGGTCTGCCTTAGGGCACCAGCGGGTCCTTGTGTGTGGTGGTACCTGTGACACGGGGCACCCCCCACCGCCACCCAGCACAGCACTAGGGTCTCTTTATAGTGGAGTTACAGCTACCCGAGGACGCCCCTCCCCCACCCACAGCCTGGAAAGGAGACTCTTTCCTGCCTATATTTGTTGGCACCAGCTCAGCGCCTTAGGGACCGAAGGCGCAGGGAGAGCCGTGGAGAAGAGAGCTCACCGCCCACTCGCCAGTCCGCCTGCGGCCCACAGTGCAGGTGGGGGAAGGACCGGGGGAACCGGGTGGGCAGTCACTTCATGGGAACTTGCCAAAGCCTTTCTCAACCCATCTGCTCACAGAAGTGACCCGCATGAAAAGTAAAAGATCTGCTGGAGACAGATGGACTGGATTAGTCCGGTACGTTTATGGCTTTTGCGGCCTCAGAACAGCCCATGACAGAGCTGCCAGGATCGGATAGCTTTCTGGGGAATGCTGGGTCAGCCAAGGGGCTGGAGGCGGGGTGGGGGGTGTCCACGCCCTGCCGCTCTGGCCTGGCCCTGGTCCCTGGAAAACGACGCCTGGGAGGGGTCTCTCAAGTCCATTTCTTAACGTCCTTAGGCTGTGGTGACTTTCGTCTGTAACAGCCACCCACAGCAAAGGGCTCCTCTGAGGATTGGATGAGGCAGCGTGGTGACATGTGAACGTGGGGAAGGCCTGCAGGAGACGGGCTGGAGCTGGGGGCAGTGAGGAGCGTTAGGCATGTGGAAGGCGCGCCAGGTGTTTGAGGGACTGATGAATGACTGAGTGCATGGATAATAACCCCTCTGCTCTTGGGTCAGGACTCAGAGCACGTGCGTCCCGCTGACCCCGGCCACTAAGTAGCCTGGTTGCTTAGTTCTCTGCTTTCACTTGTGACGGCTTAAGAATGGGCAAAGTCCTTTGGTTATTTTTCTGGTCGGTGGCAGAAATTCCTTTTTATCACTCCTAGGCTCTGGAGGTGACACCTGCCTTTTCATACTTGACCCTCTCATTCTGCTGGTGGCCACCCTGAGACCAGAGAGGACAATGGACCTCCCTAAGGTGATGCTGCTTATTGGCCCCGGGGCCAGGACTAGGGCTTAGACATCCCCGATAGCTCAGCTGATGCTGGGGAATATTGAGGGCAGGAGGAGAAGGGGACAACGGAGGATGAGATGGTTGGATGGTATCACCGACTCGATGGGCGTGAGTATGAGCAAGCTCCGGGAGTTGGTGATGGACAGGGAGGCCTGGCGTGCTGCAGTCCATGGGGTCACAGAGTTGGATATGACTGAGCAACTGAACTGAACTGATAGCTCAGTTGGTAAAGAATCTGCCTGCAATGCAGGAGATTCTTGGGTTGGGAAGATCTGCTGGAGAAGGGATAGGCTATCTACTCCAGTATTCTTGGGCTTCCCTTGTAGCTCAGCTGGTAAAGGAAGACCTGGGTTCGATCCCTGGGTTGGGAAGATCCCCTGGAGAAGGGAAAGGCTACCCACTCCAGTATTCTGGTCTGGAGAAGTCCATGGACTGTATAGTCCATGGGGTCGCAAAGAGTTGGACACGACTGAGTGACTTTCACTCACTAGGACTGGAGTCCTCAGTTCCTTGAGCCCCAGCAGCTCTCTTTTCTATATTGTGTGAGTTTTCTGTTTCCATCCTTGACAGTGCGATAAATCTAAGATGCCCTGTGCTCTTTAGAGGGGAGGGTGCACTTCCAGGATGGAAAATGGCCCAGACTTGAATTTTTCTTTCATGCAGCTTTCTCGTGGCTCATAGTTGATCCCTGGCTACTGACGGGGAATGTAAAGGAAGTTGTTTTGTGTGTAAACTTTCACCAGAGTCTTTTTTCACCTGGGAGTTTATTTGGTTTGGACTGGAATAAATCTCTGGCATTGGTTTCTTTATTCCAGAGGCACAGAGAACTGTACACTCTTTTCTAGGGCATTGAGCCAGACTTGTCTCACTCTGCCTTGTTTCCTTGTGCCTAGAGTTTCAGTGAGTGTTGGTGAACTGGTGGAAGTGTGCGAGGGCTGGGCTGTGGGTTGCACCCCTTCTCCTCCACTGGAGGATGTGTGTTCTCTGCACACCTGCTGGAATAGAATCCCCGGGAATGGAGCTTTGGCGTCTAGAGGCCCTGCAAGAGGCCAGGTGATTATGGTAGACGGTAAGGTTGAGCGCCAGTGTCCGAGGTGAGGGGAGTCCCAGGTAACGCGAGCGCCTTCTGCTTTCAGCAGCATAGAAGGGTTTGCGGTGCTGTTGGGGTGACTAAGAACATTGTGCAAATGGATGTGGAAATTACATAAATGCTGCTTCCTGATGGCTCAGATGGCTCAGAATCCTCTTGCAGTGCGGAGACCCAGGTTTCATCCCCAGGTTGGGAAGATCCCATGGAGAAGGAAATGGCTGCCCACTCCAATATTTTTGACTGGAGAATCCCATGGATGGAGGAGCCTGGCGGGCTATAGCCCATGGGATCACAAAGAGTCGGACACGGCTGAGCAACTAACACTTTCCCTGTTTTCACTGTTCACATCCTGTTAGTATTTACCGTGAGTATGTCCGTCAGCCCCTCAGTTTATGCTGGGGGTCATCTACCGATTCTTCTTTCTGTTCGTGGAATAATGTGATGACAGCTGGTTATGCAGAGCCAGAGCAAGTCTAGTCTGATTGGCCTCGAAGGACTTGGGGTGTCTAGAGCCGTGTGGGTATTCGTTGCCCTCCTGTCTGCTCTAGCTCTGTGCCCAGCAGCTGATAAACGTTACCTCTGAGCAAGGCCTGTAGAGTCAGGCTGCCTGGCTCTTGCTGACGAGCCATGATATCTGGGGGAAGTTGTAAGACTTGTCTACAGCTCACTTCCAGACAGGGGCCACTGTCATCTGACAGGAGGGTTTGAGGTTCAAGTGCAAACACAGATATAAAGTGCACAGTTTATCGCCTCTGCCAGCATGCAGCAAGTGTTCAGGAACTTTGCCAGCAACTGATCGCATCATGGAGTTTTTCTTTCTTATTAGTTTTTTTTTTTGTAATCATTTAGATTTTCAGTGTACGTATTCAGAGCTAATACTTTTGTCAGAGATAGTTCATTCTTAGCCTTAGAACCAAAGGTTTCTTTAGCTTTAACTTGTGGAGGGTGCTTAGGTATCAGCCCCATGAGCACCTTGTTTCCAGTGAGTGTAGCCAAGGGATTTCACAACAGGAGCCCTCCTCTGAAAGCTGATTTTAATCTGCTTGAAGGGTCCTGGAGCTCCATTTGCTTCTTTGGTTTCTTCCTGGACACTCCTCTGCGGTGATTCCAGCACCCAGGGGTGGTTTCACTGCGGCCTCGTTAGTAGCCTTAGGGGATGTGAGCTTACGCCAGAGCGAGCGCTGAGGTGCTGTTATTCATGGGTTAGGTGCTTCCTGTGGCCCCCTGTGCCTTTCCTTCTTAGCTGTCTCACATCAAACGGATAATGTTTTCACCTGTTCTTCATCTGTGTTCAGTCACTCAGTCCTGTCTCACTCTTTGCAACCCCACGGACTGTAGCCCCCCGGCTCCTCTGTCCATGGGATTTTCTGTGCAAGAATACTGGAGCGGGCCGCCATTTCCTCCTTCAGGGGATCTTCCCCACCCAGGGATTCGTCTCCCGTGTTTCCTGCCTTGGCGGGCGGATTCTTTACCGCTGAGCCACCGGGGCGTCCCCACCCTGGCCCCATTAGACTCGAAGTTCTGTCTGAACCAGGACTCTGATTGTTGCTGTCAATGCCACATCCTCCTTGCTTAGCAATATCTAGCACCTCGGAAGTGCTCACTAAGTGTTTACGAATGATAATACAGCAGAGCGCAGGCTAAGTCCACACGGTGGCATTAAGCTACGTGGTATGAAATCTGCATCGACTCAATCCACTCCATCAGTCTTGTTGATGCCAGTGGAAAATGTTTTAGTAGCTGACGTAGTTAGTTCAGTGACCATTTATTGAGTGTTATATGGGCACTGGGGCTCGAAGGACAGTATCTGATCCCTGCTATCGTGGACAGCAGCCTGGTGGGGTGGATGGACACACGGCCTTGATAGAAGATGGTCAGTGTTAAATAATGGGGCGTACGCCGTGTGCCCTTGGAACAGAGGGTAGCTGCTGCTGCTGCTAAGTCGCTTCAGTCATGTCTGACTCTGTGCGACCCCATAGACGGCAGCCCACCAGGCTCCACTGTCTACAGGATTCTCCAGGCAAGAATACTGGAGTGGGTTGCCCTTTCCTTCTCCAAACAGAGGGTAGAGTTTGTGCTTTATTAACACAGGTTAAGAAGTCCAAAGTCGTTACATATTCGTGCTTGTGTATGTGATAGGAAGCGCCTCCCTGGAGTCTGTGCTAAATAAGCTCTCACATGGCTGTAGTATGGGTCGCATGGCCTTTGCCCAGGCCTCATTTTCCTTTCCTTCATTAGGGAGAAAAGCTCCACAGGCTGGCGTTGCTGCAGGAGCTTGGCCCAGAGGCTCGGCGAGGAGGTCTTGGTTCCGGCTCTGTCACTAACCCAGACTATTTGCTTGCTTTTCCTGGGTGCCACATCCCACAGCCGAACCAGGAGGGTCGGGCCAGGTGCTGTCGCGGGCTCTTTGAGTTCTGACTCAGGGGCTGACCATTTCAATCCGTCTTCCTCGGGAGCGGAGAAAGAACAAAGCAGTTTGGGAATCATTTGCCCGTGTCCCTGGGACTTTGCAGCCTGATTTTGGGGGAAGGCGGCTGGCGGTGAGCTCAGGGAGAGGCGTCAGCCAATCGTCTGCTCAGTGCTCTGCGAGGGGCCCGCAATGTGTGTTAACTTCCCCTGGCGTGAGTGGAGGCAGCTGCGAGGAGGGAGCACCCCGAGTGCCGAAGGTGGTGCTGAGCGCGGTGACGGGGAACCCCGGGCGTGTCTTCCGAGGGCCCGTCTTCAGGATCCCACCCTGCATGGCGACTCTGCTTTCAGCACAGGGGTGGAGGGTCGTCACTTGACATCCGGCCGCTCTCTCACCTTCGCTCCAGGAGTGAGCAGATGATAGCCGTCGAGTCTAGCGGCGGCAGTTTCCTTCCCTGCTCAGCCCTGCTCTAAGTTTGGGTGACTTGAGACCCTTGGAGGAGATGAAACTTGGTCTTGCATATCCGCTTGCTTCTCTCTTGGAGAACTCGGAGGGAATGACGCAGTGTGCGCTGTGGGCGTCCGGGCCCGAGCCCCCAGCTGTAGGCCGTGTTGCTTTCGGTCGGGGGCGAAGATGGGAGGAAAAGGCTGCTATCCTCTAACTCGATTTTACATGGTTGCTTTTAACGGTAATCATGGTTCCTTAAGTTTATGTTTTGCTTCATAGTTCACTAGGAATTTTTAAATCCATTAGCTCATTTTATCCCCTTGGCTGTTCTGTGAAAAAGGCAAGTTCGTGCCTTCTGTTTTCCGATGACTTCACTGTGGCTTGCGGAAGCTGAGCGCCTTGAGCAAGGTCATGGGTTGAACTAGCAGCTGGCTGGGAGTAGATCTCGGGCCTCTGGTGACCCGGTTCCTCCCTTGCTGACATGGTGGTGCTCGGGATACGTTCGGGGTAGCCTTCTCTGGACCCCTTACATCTGGGGAATTTCAGTTCATTTCGAAGCCGTGAGATGGCCTGTCCTCTGCCTCCTTTCTCCCTGAGGCGTGGGCATTCCTGAAACCCTAGGCTGACCTTGTGTGTGTGTTTGGGGTGGTTTTGAACCTTCTGAATGGACTGTCCTCCAGGAGGGACCCCTGTACCTGATCTCCCACTCGTTCAACCCGAAGGATGACCTGCCAAGAAACAGACTCAGAGCTTTTCGGCTCTGGGAACTGGGTTTGGGTTCCCGCTCTACTGCCCGAGGGAGAGAGTCACTTTTTGAGCTGAAAAATGACACGTGTCTTCATCCTGCTCCTTTCTCGTTGCTGTTTCACGTCCCTAGGTCGGCATCTGTTCTCGCTTTTAGGCGCTGAGTGCACTGTGTGCACAGTGAGGAGTCAGGTGTCCTGGGTAACCTGCCGCCGGAGCCTGTCTTCCCCCACCCAGCTCGTGGACTTTGGATAAGTCACCCGGAGTCTTGGGGCAACCTTCCTTTTCTGTTATGCTTCCCTCGAAGGGTTTTGCGAGAGCTGATGAGGTAACCCCTGTGAAAGTGCTTTGTCCTTTTTTTTAAAAAAAATTGAAGTATCGGATGATATATCAGTTTCAGATGTGCAGCGTCGTGATTCAGTCTGTTTATAGATGACACTTCACGAAAACTTATTACAAGATACTGGCTCCAATTCCCTGTGCTGTGTGCTTCTCCGTTTTGGAAGCTCTCAAGCCTGTGTGTTACTGAAGCAGATGGAGTTGGCTGGGCTCTGGGAACGTGGGTCTCAGGCCAGCCCTCCATCTGGCTGGCTGCAGTGCCCTCCTGGGCCCTGGCCGGGGTGCAGATGGCACGTGCTGTGTGCTGCGGTCAGTCGTGGCCGACTCTCTGCAACCCCATGGACTGTACCTGGCAGGCTCCTCTGTCCACGGGGCTCTCCAGGCAAGGATATGCAGTGGGCTGCTGTGCCCTCCTCCAGGGGATCTTCCCGACCCAGGGATCCAAGCCACATCTCCTGTGCTGGCAGGCGGATGCTTTACCACTGAGCCAGCAGGGAAGCCCTAAGCACCTGCTTTCCTTCTGGGGGCCCGGGTGTGATGTGCCAGGCAGAGCAGGCCTGTGTGTCAGCCCCCAGTCAGACCCCTGGCACTGGGTCTCCGCGGGCTTCCTGGGGTCGAGGGGCGAGCGTCACGTGTGTTGTTGCTGTGTGGCTCCATGAGGGGGTTGGCTCCTGGGAGCTCGCGCCTGGTCTCCCCTGGGTCTCGCCCTTTGCGCCCTGTGGCTTGCCCACGCTGCCTTGTACCTTCCTGCTGTGATAAACCACAGCTCTGGAGGACGCCCCTGGTGGAGCAGTGACTGATTCTCAACGCTTCCATGGGAAGGGGGCACCGGTTCGATCCCCGGTTGGAGAACTAAGGCCCCACATGCTGCACAGCGGGACCGATTTAAAAGAGAACAAAACAGAAACCCCCCAGCTCTTGAGTGTGTCTGTCTGCTGTCCTGTGAGTCCTCCTAGCTGGCCATCGGGCCTGGGGGTGTTTGTGGGGACCCCTGACAAGAGGTCCTTTTCTTTTCTGAGCTTTAGTAAGTAAAATGGATATTGTATATTTTTGAGATCTCTTTTATTCAACAAATACCAGTGAGCATTTTTATCATATCACTAAAACATTCTTTCAGGAGGTGATTTATAACTGTCTCAAATTGTGACTTAAAGGTTTATGCAACGTTAGAAATGTGAAGTTTACAATTCACAGTGCCGTTATAGGTCATGAAAATGCTTGTTTGTAGAACTGGGTGTGCATCTCTGATTATTTTCCTGGAACACGGTTCTGGGAGTGAGAAGATGACAGGACATGACCGCACGTGTGGTCTGATCACCAAGCCACACCGTTCATCGCAAAGGTGGTCTCTGCCCACATCCTCATGAGCAGCGCACAGGGGAGGCCCTCTTCCTGTGTCCTCACTGATACTGTCTGATCATTTGAAGCTGTGGCTTGTCGATCTGACACGTAAGACAGTGTGTTTTACTTTGTGTTTTTGAGCGGCAGCGAAGCTGAGTGGTTCGTCATGTGTTTGTGGCTCCTTTTTCTGACTTGTCTGTGTGGACCTTTTGGATGGAGAGTGGTGGGCTCTTCCACCTTCTGCTCAGATGTTTTCTGACTCTTAGTCTGGGCTGTGGCGGGGATCTCCGAGACGGAAGGCCCCGCACCCGCCCTCTACTGTGTCTGCTGCAGGCCTGCAGACCGCGGCTGGTGCTGAGAATGTGGGCTCTGGTTATGATAGAAGGCACGGCACCTTCAGCAACCGATGTGAGCGCCGTCCGAGCTGATGGAGCAAGGACACGCAGGAAGCAGGGTGTACCCCAGGACAAAGTGCAGGCTGTGGGTGCCTCGAGCCGCTGCCTCCTGTTCCCCACGTGTCCCGGAGAGATGGGGCCTTCTCATGCCGTCTGTCTGACAGCCCTCTGATTTGCCTGTTGGCGTTTGCTGTCATCACGGCAGCAGTGGCTAAAAGCACAGCTTGGCTTAATCTGCACGTTTGGGTGTTTGTGCTATTTATAAACAATTAGAACAGTCGTGGAAGCCTCTTTACCGCAAGCTGGCAAATGCAGCAAAACCCGGACCGTCTGTTAGCCCCGTCTGCGTGGTGCAGGCACAAAGCAGTCACACAAACAAACACATTTACCCATATTTACATGTTTCTCATTAGAAAAAAAAAGGCATTCAGCCATTGGCCATATGGCTTAGAGACTTTGCCTTGAAATGCACAGCTTGGGCTATAAGACACCTGAAATCCGAAGCCGTCTTACAACCTTGCCCTAATGTGATGGGTCCCGTCCCTGCTCAGCAGACACACACTTTTCCCACCGTTTTGAGGAGGGAAGGGTGGAGGGGAGGAGAGTGTCACCTTGCAGAGGCTTTGGTTTCAGTCCGTCTGTCCCTCCCCCGTGCCTGTTCCCTATGTACATTTCATGACGCGAGCCTTCCTGTGCGGTGGACACGTCCCTTCTCCTCTTTCCTGCTGCACTTCTTTTTCTAGAGAATTTCTCACTTTCTCAGGTGTCATTTGGTTTGTCTGTCTCCTCCTCCTCACCTCCCCCAAGGCTGAGATGGCTCCTCGCTCTGTTACCAGGGCCCAGCAGGTGGATTAATCAATACTTGTTGAATGGATGGGCTGAAAAACCTGTTCTTCTTCCTTCTGCCACATCGTGAAAAATGCTTTTGGGCAAATGTCTGAGGGAACGGGGAAGAGTGTCAGCAGTTCTGGTTGTGCGGGTGGCTGCCAATAGCTTTTCATCCCAGCTCTGTCACCTGGAGGAAGGTGTGGGGCTGGAGCGCAGTCGCGGAGATGGGCCCTGTAGGAAATCAGCCGCGTGCCCCAGCTTCTCACGGAGGGATGTGGCGCTGCCGTGTGTGTTATGTGAAGAGCTGCTGGAGCCTAGAATCCCAGGCTGAGAAATTCCTGGGCAGCTGAGAGCAAAGCTCAGGGCACAAGAATGTGATTTGCTCAAGGTCACTCAGGTAGCAACATCCGGGCCGTCCCATGTGGCGCAGCGGTAAAGAATCTGCCTGCCAATGCATGAGATGGCAGAGATGTGGGTTCCATCCCTGGGTCGGGAAGATTCCCCCGGAGAAGGAAATGGCAACCCACTCCAGTATTCTTGCCTGGAGAATCCCATGGACAGAGGAGCCTCGTGGGCTACAGTCCATGGGGTGCAGAGAGTCGGACACGACTGAGCACGCACGCACACACCCCCAGGTAGAGCTGGGATCAGTACTTCTGCCTGTCTTCCCAGAGCCTGTTTAACTGCTCACCACACACCCTGTTTGCTGCTGAAGCCATCTGCCTTGACTCTGAATATGTAACAGCAAGGGGGAGACCATTCTCTGGCGTCCCAGGCGCAGGGGAGAACAAATTACCCAGCAGATTAAAATGCTGTTCACAAGTCCTGTGTCCCAAGAGTGTGGCCATTTTCCACAGTGCTTGTATATTTCACAGTGCTTGCCATTTTCTCCTGAATTTTGTAAACCAAGTAAGGCCAGAGAAGACGTTGGAAGAACAGTAACTTTAGAAAAAGGAAAAAAAAAAAAAAAGTCAATCAAACCAGAGAGTTACAGTTTCTCTTTTGTATTCTCCATCCAGAACTTCAGGCTCCTGTGTCAGGTACGGCCCCCGGCTGGTGAGGAGCTGCTCTGTGTGGCCGGGCGTTATACAGCATTTTAGGATAACAGAGGCAGTGGCAGCCCTGCCCTCTAACAGCGGGCTTATTAGTTTTGAACTTGAATGACGGGGGAGCAGATGGTGAGGTGGGTGTGGATTTAGGCGTTTGGCCATCTACAGCGTTTACTTGCTCACATTGCACTGGGGGCTGAGACTGGCTGCACCCCCTCCCCCGCCAACAGCTGAGCTCTGTCTCGTCTTCTCCTGGGTCCAGAGGGCTTGCTCCTGTAGCAGTTGGTAAGGTCAGGTTGCTGATTGTTTTGGAAGCATCAGAGTTTATTTGCACCACCCAGATTCTGAAGCCGAGCTGTCGAAAGGCTGTCTTCTCTGTTGCCCTTCAAATCTGGGTGATGTTTTTGTTTAATTACAGAAGCAGACACAAGCGGTCTTTTGTCATCCATCGTGTCTATTGATGTGAATGAGAGGTGCATTCACCCTGCTGCAGAGGCCCTGGGACTTTGTTTACACGGAAGCGTGACACTTCCAGCATAGATTGGATTTTTCTAAATGATTACCCAGGCACGACCCTGCACACCAGAGACGATCATTTATTAAAGAGATCTCCTTCTGTTTCGTCTTGAGTTAAGCGTTTATTTCAGTGTGAACCGCAGCTACACCATTCAACCTGAAGGAGCGTGCACGTTCCCTGCCTCTCTCCCGAGGTTGGACGGCTGTCATTGGAGGCCCTCTCCTGCCTGCCCAGCTGTCCTGCCCGCCTTCCCTTCCCTCCGCCTTCCCCCTTTGCTCTCCCATCAGGGTGACGGCCCCGAGGCCCAGCAGGACTGCAGCCTGAGGTGTGTTGCTGGGGCTCCTGCTGACCCAGCAGAGGTCAGCTTTGCCGCTGCCACGGTGTGGCCCTCCTGTAGCCTGGGAATTGTATCATTCCGCAAAAGGAGAGATGAAGGTGGTGGAAACAGGGACCTCTTTGTCCCTTGTGCTGGGTATTTTAATCGTGGAGGAAAGCCTTGGAAAAGTCGGTGATGCCTGAAACTGGATGTCGGAAGGAAGTCAGGGATGTGCATGAGAACAGAGAAGGTTCCACTGTAACAGGTGCATCAGCTGCACTACCCGAGCCCCTCTTCCACCTCCCACGAGGCAGACTCGGACAGATGGCTCCCTCTCACATCTCGCCTGTGAATTTGCCTCGAAAGCATATAGCGTTGCATGGCTGTGTTTGTGCTTGTAGAGTAGGCATCAGACTGCATTTAACACAGACGTTTGCTCTTGCTACAAAGGAGATGCTTCTGTGGACCAGCTGGGAGGTGAGTACTGAAACCTGGGCCAGTAGCTGGGATGGTGGAGCTAGATAGCACAGAGGTCACCGCGTCCAGCCTCTCCCGTCTGGATGAGGCAGAGACAGCGCCAGAGGGGCGAGTTTGCCTTTGACCCTGATGCCTGCTCAGGGTAGCGCTGGAGCCAAGCTGCGTCTGGAGCCGTCGCTCTGCCCCGTGATGGGCGCCTCCTCCCATACCTGCATGCCGTTATCCCGCCATTCAGTCTTTTGTTCTGAGGAATTAGTGCGTCCTTGCCAGGTAACAGCAGGCCCGAGTTGAGTGTGGCAGTGTGTACACAGTTATGGAGGCTTGTGCAGTTTTAAAAGTTGTGCTTGCAGTTTCTTTCTTTTTTAAAAAGCACGTTTATTTATTTATTTGGCTGTGTTAGTTGTGGTGTGTGGGCCCCCTGCCTAGGGAGCGCAAAGTCTTAGCCGCTGGACCACCGGTGACGTCCTTGCCTACCGTTTCTTGCTGGCTGCCAGGCATTCTTTCAGAAGGGAGTTCTGTGTGGTATATTTATATTTCTTTTCAAAGGCAACTTTGGTTAGAACCTGCTCAGAGGGAGTGGGGGCGGGTGGCCCTTGGTGACAGCTGCCCGCCTCGTGGGCAGACGTGAAGTCATCGCTCCCTGGGGGGGATCTGTTTTCCCGTCCTCGTAGCACCCCGCACTTGACTCAGTCTGTGTTGGTTTCCTAGTCTCGGGCCATTTCTGGCCAAGTCTGGGTCTCCTTCCTTCCTTATTTTAGCACACGCTTTCAGGGGCCGGGAAACGATGGCCAGTTCGCCCAGACGTCCACGTGAAGGAGTTTGCTGAGAAAGCTGGAACGGAGGCGTTGATTCCGAGTGCCAGCGCTCTGATTCTCTGACAGGCAGGCTGGGAAGCGTTTGGACACGTGTTCTTTCACGGTTCCTCCTCCTTGCAGCGTTCCAGGTTTTTGGAGCCATCCTTGTAATTGTCACGAATGTCATTCTCGAAGGTCTAGGAAGTCAGGATTTATTCAGTGTTAACCTGATATTGAGAGCTCCTGCCTGGCCACATGTGTCAATTAGCTGTCCCCCTGGCAGCCTTGTGGGAGGTGTTTGCTATGGCTTAGACGTAAGGGAGTTTGAAGGCAATTTATGCCGTGAATAACTGAGACACAGCCAGGTACTTTTTGGCTGTGTCATTTACTAATCACTGTTAGGCTTCTTGATCAGGCCTGTTGAATTCTTGAGCCCTCCTGCACTCTAAACACACACACACACACACACACGCACGCACGCACGCACGCTGCACACTTTTTTTTAGAAGACCATAGCCCCTGTGGTGGCCACTGTCAGTCAGGCCCCTGTTTGCTGTCTTTGGTTCAGAAGCATCCCAAGCCCAGGGCTCCTTCTGTTTCTCTCTCCCTTCCCTGGCATCACCAGTCAGCCTGCCTCTGCCCTGGGGATGGGATGGGCGGAAGGGGGGATTCCATCAGAGCTTGGGGCTCATTCAGGGCATATTCGGTTTTTTAATGATGAGATTTATTCTGTGCCAGGAACTCACAAGTGTGCTGAGTAGAGTGGGGCATATTTCGACTTCTGCCCTTCTTAGGGAGGGGGTGCTTGTGAACCCTTGCTTCCAACAAGAAAAACACGGCTTGCGTATCTGCGCGTTTCGTATTCCCTCCCTGCACGTTGACTGACAGCCGTTCTTGCCCTCATTACTCGCTCAGCCACTGCTTCTTGAACCGCACACACGTTCCTGTCCTAGGTGGTCTGTGAGGCTCTAGGACCAACCCTTAGGAGACGGCTGGTCGGAACCGATCCGCATGCTGGTCGGAGCTTGGCGAGTGCTGTGCCGGGAGCGCCCTCAGGTGCAAGGCAGCTCGTGGGGCACTTCCAGGAGGCTCCGCGTCTGTCAGCCCGACTCCGGAGCTCTGCTCTCCCTGTAAGATGCTCATCACGTTGCTTAAAAATTCTCTGCTGGGTGTATCTCCTTTCCATTCAGTTGAGAACTGTGTAAGGATAGACTGTTGGCTATGAATACTTTTTTTTTTTTAATATTCCCACTCCCAAGCACAGAAAGAAAGTCAAGGGCTCACTAATGTTTCATGAAAAAATGGATGGACTTAATGGGGGTTGTCCCCAGGTTGGCTGGGGGGAGACCGGATGGGTCCACAGAGGGAGAGACTGGGTGTTGGTTTTTCTTTTATACCTCTTTTATTTGAAATAAGTCAGACTTACGGGAAAGTTGCAAAAACAGTGCAAAGAATTCTTGTATGCTCTTCGCCCAGATTCTCCAAACATTTTATGACATTTGCTCCTTCTCTGTGTTTTCGTCAAATGTTTGAGGGTGGAGGACAGATTACAGGGGTGGGGGGCAGAGCTGGAAGAGACGAGGTGAGCTGCGAGCCTTTCTGGGCTGAGAAGGGGGCCTGGTGGGAGTTCCGTGTCCTCAGGTCAGTTGTTTATCCTTCCTGAGAGTTTTCTGTGTATGAAATGACAGTGTCAATCATGCAGATTACGTTGTTGTTAATATTTCCGAATGACATGTTTGGAAGAGCAGTTCCCATTAGGTTTATTGGTGTTTCGCAGAGGATACGAGGGAGAATAGACTCAGTTTCTCTGGAGGAGGATCTGTGGTTTATTGAGAGCTTACTGTGTGCTGTGAATGCTCTGTACTGGAAAGTTCCCTGTTATCTTGGTTGAATTCTTACAACGCCCTTTAAGGTGGCTGCTGTTGCTGCTAAGTCGCTTCAGTCGTGTCCGACTCTGTACAACCCCATATACGGCAGCCCACCAGGCTCCGCTGTCCCTGGGATTCTCCAGGCAAGAACACTGGAGCGGGTTGCCGTTTCCTTCTCCAATGCATGAAAGTGAAAAGTGAAAGTGATGTCGCTCAGTCGTGTCCGACTCTTAGCGACCCCATGGACTGCAGCCTACCAGGCTCCTCTGCCCATGGGATTTTCCAGGCAAGAGCACTGGAGTGGGGTGCCATTGCCTTCTCCAGTTTCCTTGACTGATGGTCTGCAATTTCAGCACAGCTGGCCGGGGTCAAGGGAGAGGCTTAAGATGCGCTGTGGTTGCAGAGCTTTAGAAGGGCCGAGAAGGAAAGCCAGCATGCTGAGGCGTCACCGTCTGTCACTGGGACAGTTCTGGAGACAAGTAGGCTGTTGAGCTTGCCCACTGGGAAGGTCTAAAGTCTTAGAGGTTCTGTTAGCCTCCGGGAAGCCTCTGCCTCCGCCAGATCCAAGGGTCTATTTTCACATGACTTAATTAAGTCAAGCTTTTTAAATTCACATCAAATGGTGGCTGGAGAGGTGCAGCTAATCTAGTGGGAAGTGTGAGCCAGTGGCATCTCATGGGACATAGCTCTCGTCTCCGTTGTGGCAAGCATGGTGTCTTGCAGCTGGCAGCGTGGCCTGGTGACCCTGGGCCTCCCTACTCCGCCCCCTTCAGGGAGTGAGCGGCTTTCTCACCCTGGGCTCTTGCTGCTTCCTCCTCCTGGGGCCTGCTGTCCCCGCGGTCACTCTGGACATCTGCGGAGCCTTAGTGTTCCAACTGGGCAGCTCACGGCCGCAGCATGGGCTGGCAGGGAGGGCAGGCTTTCATTCCTCGTTGAGAGGCCTCCGTGTCTTTTGAGAAATGGAGTGTTCCTGCCTTAGCAGTAAACAAGGCTGTCACAGTCCTCAGCGATTCTGGCCCTCAGAATGTAAATTTCGGGGTCCTAAGGGTGCTCTGGTCCCATCACTTCATGGGAAATAGGTGGGGAAACAGTAGAAACAGTGTCAGACTTTATTTTGGGGGCTCCAAAATCACTGCAGATGGTGACTGAAGCCATGAAATTAAAAGACGCTTACTCCTTGGAAGAAAAGTTAGGACCAACCTAGATAGTATATTCAAAAGCAGAGACATTGCTTTGCCGACTAAGGTCCATCTAGTCAAGGCTATGGTTTTTCCTGTGGTCATGTATGGATGTGCGAGTTGGACTGTGAAGAAGGCTGAGCACCGTAGAATTGATGCTTTTGAACTGTGGTGTTAGAGAAGACTCCTGAGAGTCCCTTGGACTGCAAAGAGATCCAACCAGTCCATTCTGAAGGAGATCAGCCCTGGGATTTCTTTGGAAGGAATGATGCTAAAGCTGAAACTCCAGTACTTTGGCCACCTCATGCGAAGAGTTGACTCATTGGAAAAGACTTTGATGCTGGGAGGGATTGAGGGCAGGAGGAGAAGGGGACGACCGAGGATGAGATGGCTGGATGGCATCACGGACTTGATGGATGTGAGTCTGAGTGAACTCTGGGAGTTGGTGATGGACAGGGAGGCCTGGTGTGCTGCGATTCATGAGGTCGCAAAGAGTCGGACACGACTGAGCGACTGAACTGAACTGAACTGAACTGAAGGGCACTCAGGAAGGAGATGGATCCCTGCCATCAGGCAGCAGAGAGTACTGAGGATCGCAGGGTGTGAAAATCACAGGATACTGGCCCAGACTGCTGAGACATGGACATGGAAGGAGTGGCTTCAGTGAGCCCATACTCTTGCGTCGTCCCACACACAGAAAAACGCTAAATTCCTCAACTTGGGATACCTGGTTTTCTTTAATTAACCGTAATCTTTTGATGTCCAGACTACTTGCCCTTTGTTGTAAGACTTCTGTATAACCTGGCTCCTCCCCTCGCCTCCTCAGAGCAGTTCTCTCAGCATCACTTGAGAAGTGCTGTCTCCCGGACTTGAAGTCCTAAGAATTCCCACCGAATAAAACACATAACTCTCAGCTTTTAGGTTGTGACTGGTAAGTCAGCACTCTCTAGGTGATGCTTCCCCATTTGGGGATGGTGCCAGGACCCCTTTTGTGCCCAGTGGCCTGAATTGGCACCGTCTCCAAGGGCTTTAAGGCAGGGTGGTGTCACAGGAAGCACCCAGACATACGTGTGCCATCAGCTGGACTCGAGCCTGGAAGTCCCTGTTCGTTCCAGGGCTTCCAAGGCAACATCTGTGACCCCAGAGCTGTAGGGGAGAAGCACTTGGGTGAGAATTCCACCAGGAGGGTGACCGGCGTGTTCACGAACGCTTCAGCCCCTCTCTGCCTTGGTGTGACGCTGGCCTCAGAGGGATGCTGACGGAGGGTGCCGGCCTGGGGGCTGGGACTGGCTCCTCCCCTTCGCCCCCGGCCTGGTCTTCCTTCCTCAGCGGGGTCTTTGGGAGCCGGGGCAGCACGTGGCCTCCCCCCATGCCTGGTGGAGAGGGTCCGTGAACTCCTGTACCAGACGTCTCCCTCTGACCTTGCCCGCTGTAGGGGCTCTGCCACCTCTGGGAGGAGCCAGAGCTGGTTGGGGCGCTCCTTCCTCCCGGGCGTGCGGGCTGAGCTCATCCACCTCACCGGTGACATGCGGAGAAAGCCTGTGGTGGTTTCAGCGAGGCCACGCTGTCGGTTCAGTCTTCCTTTCTTCCCCCTTTGTTGTCATCCCCTCCTCTGGTTAGAAGGGAAGGTCGTTCAGGCATAAAGGCGCAGTGCAGCGTTACGGTCGGGAGGAGACCTGAGTTCCTTAGAGCTTTCCGAGTCTTTGCCTGAGACTGAACCTTGCTTTCATCCTTGCAGAAGCAGAGTTAGCTGTCTATGCTAGACCCGTCCAGTGTTCCCACTCCTGTCTCTTGCTGCTGGGTGGCAGAATCTTTTCTTAAAATTCCATTTACCTGGATTTTCTTAAAAGTTCACGTATCCAAGTGTGATCAGATAAAATACGCACAGCGTCTTCTCTCTAATTTTACTTCACCTTGACTAGTTAGGGATTTTTTTTTTTTTTCCTCTCTCTGATTCTTAATTCTCCACCTCTAACTCTTCAGCCCAGCGTCCCAGGCTATGAAGACAGGGTAACAGGTGCATCAGCTGCTCAGACCAAGGCAGCCGCTGCTTTCTGTTACCGCAGATTAGTTTTTCTGGTTCTAGAATTTCCTAAAAATGGGATCATGCGAGTCTGCCTACTTGTGTGTCACTTTGTTCACTTAGGCCCTTCTTTTAGATGGGACCGTGCAAGTCAGCCTCTGTGTCTAGCTCCGTTCTCTTACGTCCTTTGAGATTCGTCTGAGTTATGCAAGTGGGCAGTCCGTTTCTGTTTTTGCTAAGAAATACTCCATTGTCTGAGTCCTTTGTTATTTGTGACCCGTACGTTTGTTGCTGGCTGTTATTTGTTACCCACATGTTTCTTATTGGTTATTTAGCTTGTGTGCAGTTATTGGTTATTATGAGTAGAGCTGCTGTTTTTGTGTAGACACGTGTGCTAATTTCTTCTGGGTAGATACCTTCCAGGGGAATTCCTGGGTCAAACAGTAAATGTCTGTTCAGTTTTCTAAGAAACTGCCAGCTATTCTGTGACGTTGTACCACA
The DNA here is from genome assembly GCF_032405125.1 of Capricornis sumatraensis. Taxonomy (NCBI): domain Eukaryota; kingdom Metazoa; phylum Chordata; class Mammalia; order Artiodactyla; family Bovidae; genus Capricornis; species Capricornis sumatraensis. The sequence goes on along the minus strand of NC_091075.1, from coordinate 116,359,103 downwards.
CGGACTCCCTGCAGGAAAGCTAGGGTTCCGTTGCCAAGGCTTGCTATGAGCCTTCTTCTGAATTCTGGTCATTCTGGTAGACATATAAGGGCATCTTGCTGTGATTTAAATTGCATTAACCCGACGATTAATGAGTGTATACGCAGATGCATATGAAATAAACGATTTCAGTGAGGATTTATGACCCTGTCTCTCTGATCTGCCCAGACCCAATACCGCACGGGCTGGTTATCGTAGGTTGAACTGAGCCTTGACACTAGGTGACCTGGGGTCTCCAAACTGCTTTTTTCTCTCCAGTGTTTGGATATTCTAATCTGTTTAATTTTCATGCATTTTACAGTCAGCCCTGCAATACAGTTTTTCTAAAAAAAAGCTGCTGGGATTGTGTTGAGTCTGTAGATTAATTTGGGGGAGAACCTCTCCGATGGATGATTATACTGTCTCTCCTTTTGCTTAGATCTTCACCGAGTTTTCTCAGCAGCACTTCACAGTTGTCAGTTTATAGGTTGCACCCATGTTTTGTTAAGTTCATCCTTAAGTATTTCTGGTATTTCACTGCTCTTTGAATAGTTCTGGTTTTTCTTTCAATTTTCAGTTGTTCCTTGCCTAGTGAGGAGTTTTCCTGTTTTATAGAGAAGCTGACAAATAAGTAGACAGGTGAGGGGCGTTCCCTCTCCACGGAGTCGGTTTGGGGAAGGCTTTGCGGTGGAGGTGACGTTTGGTTGCACCTACAGAAATCTCGGTTGGAGGAGAAGGTGAGTGCCAGGGACAAGAGTGTTTCAGAAAGCAGCGCTGCTGAGGGCGGGCAGGGGCACAGGGAAAGCTCTGAGAATGAGAGAGGGAGCTGGATCAGGCCACACCAAAGCGTGAGAGGTGGAGTGTGGCAGGTGATGAGCTTATAAGGACACTGGGGCCAGATTCACAGGGGTTTACTGCTGGACAAGCTTAGCACTTTATTCAGTGAGCACTTGGGAGTCCTTGTGTGTTTATGAGCTTGGAAAATGAGCTATTTTTTTTCATTTTTGTATTAAAAGTCGTGGTAAAATATATATAACATAGAAGGTGCCGTTCTAGCCATTTTGAAGTTTGTAGTTTGGGGGTGCTAACTGCATTCGCTTTGCTGTGCAGCCATCTCCGCCACCATCTCCAAGACTTTCCCGTTTTCTCAAACTGAAACTCCACATCCGTTGAACACTAACTTTCCACCCCCTTCCCCCAGCTCCTGGCAACCACCATCCTACTTATTGTCTCTAGGAGTTTGGCTCCTCTGGGGGCCTCATCTGAGTGGAATCCTAGGTGTTTGTCCTTTCGTGACTGGCTAATTAACTTAGCTTGGTGCCCTCAAGGTTCACCCCTGTGTAACATGTGTCAGAAGTCCCCCTTTTTTTTGAGGGCTGCATGGTGCATGGATTTTAGTTCCCGAACTAGGGATCGAACCTGTAACCCTTGCAGTGGTGCTCGGAATCTTAACAACTGGGCCACTGGGAAAGTCCAGAAACTCCTCCCTTTTAAAGGCGGAATCCTGTTTCATTGTGCGGATAGGTCGCTTTTCATTTCATCCATCGGTGGACGCTTGTGTTGTTTCCACCATTTTGCTGTTGTTAGAAAGCGGAGGACCCCAGAGAGCAGGGATTAGGAGCAAGAAACTGTGACCTAAAATTCTCTGTGGAAGCTTTCTTCATAGTACCCACCATAATTTCTGGCTGTTTTTATTTATTTGCATACTGTTTTTCTCTCCAACGTGAATGTTAAGATTGTGTTTGTTTCGCTTATCATTGCATACCCTATAATTAGGTCCTCAAGTATTTTGGTGAGTTGTTTTAGTAAATATTTTTTAAAAATCTTATAATAAGTAGAGCATTTTTTAGAATCTTTTAATTATAATCTTATGTAGAGCAAATTTAATAATTTGCATTTTTCTCATCCATCCTTTTGCTGTCGTTCTTCGTGTTCTCTTGGTTGACAACATCTCTCCCTGCCCCAGCCTCTCACTGTGCCATCTCATCCTCAGCGCCACTACCAGACGGGGAAGGCAATGGCACCCCACCCCAGTACTCTTGCCTGGAAAATCCAATGGACAGAGGAGCCTGGTGGGCTGCAGTCCACGGGGTCGCTAAGAGTCGGACACGACTGAGTGACTTCACTTTCACTTTCATGCATTGGAGAAGGAAATGGCAACCCACTCTAGTGTTCTTGCCTGGAGAATCCCAGGGATGGGGGAGCCCAGTGGGCTGCCGTCTGTGGGGTCGCACAGACTCGGACACGACTGAAGTGACTTAGCAGCAGCAGCAGCAGCCACTACCAGAACAGATTGCCTTTCCAAAGGTGGGGTTCAATCAGTGGCACTTTTCCTGACAACGCGGGACTCTCATGAGTCCAGGTGTTTATCTGCTGCTCTAGATCGCGGTCCCTTGGATGTCAGAGACTTGCCTTTGAAGACATCAAGTATTGTGTCTTAAACAAGGTCACGTTTAACAACTTATTACTGAATTAAATTGAACTGATTTAAGTGGAATGAAAATATACACTCTTGATATCGTGTTTAAAACTCTTCTCAGCAACCAGCTTATTTTTTGTCAAGTCTCATACCAACTTAGGAATCAGGCCTCACGAATCAGGAAATCTGGTTCCTACGATGTCATCAGGGTACACACATTATCATGATTAATAAAAAAAACAGATCTAGGGTTTGTCTTTCGCTTTCTTCAAATAATAGCAGGATATTTTTATTAGGGCTTTCATCATCCATCCCTGTATTAATCTGACCCTTAAGAATCATGCTAATTTCTGGAAAGAATGTATCCTGTGGATTTTTATACTGATTCCTTAGGGGGCTTCTTGCCAGCTGTGTATAATCCAGAAGGGAAGAGTCTTAGGACTCTTACATACACGCATACACGCGCATACTCTCATACATACACGTACCTCCTCCTTTAAAGACACAGACTTTGCTCTGGGATATTGATAAATCTTTTAAAGATTCAGAATCTGTGCTGAAACCAAGCCCTCGCTGCCCTGAGTCCAGTTCAGCCACTGTGACAAATAGAGTTAGGGACCTTATTTGTTGACTGTCTCTTTGCAGACTCAGATTAAACTAGTACCCTCGATTGGATGTCCCTGAACTCAGAGGCCTTCCTTTATTCACAGCAGCTTCTGGAATCTCCACTGTGGTCTTGCCAAACAGCCCAGGACTGTTATTATCCCCACGTTCTAGACGAGGGCACCGGGAGTCACAGAAGCTTAGTGGTCTATGCTCAGAGTCACCAGGTTACTCAAACAGCGGTCAGCTGGAGTTTGAGGGAATTTTAGACGTGGTCTGGCCGGGGGAAACTTTCCAGCCAGACAGCATCTGAAGCGGTGCTGCTTTTCTGAGGTTTCTCAGCTCAACCTTTGGGCAGCCCATTTAGATTATCTGCAGAGGCTGTGGAAATATTTGGAAGAGTCTGCATGAAGAGTCTCAACTGCAGCCCTATAAGGGAAAATATGCAAGTGCTTTGCTGAGCGCTGGCCCCGCGGCTGTGGTGGCACCCGTTCTGTCCCCGCCGAGTCCCCCGCCTGTTCTCCTGTGGTGTCAGTGCAGCCTCAGCAGAGCAGACCCTGACCAGGTGATGACGAGACTGCCTGGGAAGATCAATCGTCCTTGCCCTGCTCTCAATGTGCTTGTTCTAAGTCCATAGGAGGTGTCGTCACTGACTGCGAGAAGGCAATCCGTGGTATTTTTCTCTGCAACTTTCTCTTCAAATCTTAGGAGTTTTGTCTGTTATGGAGATCGCGAAATGAGCAAGTGAATTAATCCACCAAACACATATTGAGGGTCTTGCGTTGTTCTAGCTCCCATGTCAGGCGTGTGCTCAGCATTCTAGGTACAGAGAGAGGTAACACATGGTCCCTGACTTCAGCCTGCCTCGTGCCGGGTGAAGACAGAGACGGATTAACCGTGGTTATAGCGTCAGGTGGGGAGAGCTTGCAGTGCAGGTGGGCTGGGGTCTCCAAGGGTAGATAGGTAAGAGGTGGCTGGGAGAAGGGTGTGTAGGGGAGGAGACAGGGACACCCAGGGTTCAGGCGCAGCGCAGCAGTGTGAGCCGAGGTCCAGGGCAAAAGCAAGCCTGGTTTATGTGGGAAGTGAGTCATTCAGAAGAGCTGTGGGTGGGGAGTGGGGAGAGCTGAGTCTGGAAAAATCAGCAGGGGCTAGTTCAGATTCTGCTACAAGATCAGGAGGAGTCATTGAAAAGAAGAATGTAGGGGGGCGTTTTCCGAGGCGCCTCCGGTGTCGCCCAGTGGTCCTTAGTGAGAGGGGTGAGATGGGCCTTTGTGAAACCAGTGCTCCAGGGTCCTGACCGTGGACCCAGCCCCTGGAGACAGTCTCCATAAAGGGCAGGTGCACCGCTGGCCAGCAATTCTCAGCTGCACCCCCTCCCCACCCAGGAGTTTATGGGATGCACCGTCTGTCTGAGTTCTGTGCAGGGCAGGTAGAGATACGGTCCCTACCCTGGGGGCTCCGACTTTTATTTTCTTACAGGCTCATCAGTCGGTCTGTTTTTCTACATCTGATTTTGAGTCATAGTTAGAAAATTTTTTCCCACACCAAGGTTATAAAGGAATTCACTTGCCATTTTTTCTGGGACTTGAGTGGTTTCATTTTTCATAGTTAGATTCTGAAGTATCTTTAGCCTTTTTTCTTATGTCTGATGTAAGTATTTAATTTTATCTTTTTTTTTTTTTCCCCCAAATGGCTACTAGTTGTCCTGGCACCAATTTTTAAGAGGTCCGTCTTTCCCCACTGATTTGAGATACTGTCTTTATCACAGGCTGTATGTCTAAGTAGCCTGTGATACATGGGTTATCCTATGTTCCCCACTGACTTGAGATACTGTCTTTATCACAGGCTGTATGTCTAAGTAGCCTATGATACATGGGTTATCCTATGGGTCTGTTCCTGGACCTTCTGTTCCACACTATGGATCTTATTGGGAATTTGTGTATCAGTATAAAGTGAAAGTGAAGTCGCTCAGTCGTGTCCGACTCTTTGCGACCCCATGGGCTGTAGCCTACCAGGCTCCTCTGTCCATGGGATTTTCCAGGCAATAGTCCTGGAGTGGATTGCCATTTCCTTCTCCAGCGGATCTTCCCAACCCAGGGATCGAACCCGGGTCTCCCACATTGTAGACAGATGCTTTACCGTCTGAGCCACCAGGGAAGTCCGTGTATCAGTATAACACCATTTAAATGATAGCACTTTTCTGTTATGCTTTAGCAGAGGATATGGCTGGCCTCCTTCATTGTCTTAGACATCTCTTATTTTTCCCTATAAATCTTAGAATCGATTTGTCTAGTTTGAGACACAAAACAAAAGAACATTTGTTACGTGTGTATTGGGCTTGCATTAAATTTACCTGATAACTTGGAATGAATTGACATCTATCTGATGTTAAGTTTTCTGTCCAAAGGCAAGGGGCGCTTTCTGTTTGTTCAGGTTACTCCTTTGTCTTCCAGAAGTGCTTTGACATTTTCCTTGTGTCACTTTTACGTAAGGTAAATTAAGTATTTTATGTTTTAAGTCACCTTTTAAAGTGGAATTTTCTCTTCTATTTATATCTTATTGTTTGGTATAAAATACTAGTGTCGATCACTCAGTTGTGTCCGACTCTGCGACCCCATGGACGATAGCCACCAGGCTCCTCTGTCCGTGGGGATTCTCCAGGCAAGGATACTGGAGTGGATTGCCATTCCCTTCTCCAGAGGATCTTCCCGACCCAGAGACTGAACCCAGGTCTCCTGCATTGCAGGCGGAATGCTATGCAAATCAACAGTTTCTGTATATCCTACGTTATTAACATTTTCGGTCACAGTTTTACCGTTTATCATGGATTCTCTTCCGTTTTCTAGGTATACTTTCATATCCGCTGTACACAGAGATAATTTTATTCATTTCCATTCCTGAGTTTCTGATTGCATGGACTAATACTTCTAATGCAGTGTTAAAGCGGTGGAAGAAATGGGCTTCCCTGGCTTGTTTGTGACCTCACTGGGAACGCCCGGAGTGTCTCTTCTTTAGGGAAGATGGAATTTTTGTTGTGTGCTGATGCCTTAGTCTGTTTGAGCTGCTGGAACAAAATGCCACACACAGGGCGGCTTGCAGACAACAGAAGTGAGTTTCTCGTGGATCTGGAGGCTGGATGGCCAAGGTCAGGGAGCCTGCCTGGTGGGGTCCTGATGAAGGGCCTCGTCTCGGTTGCAAATGGCTGACTTTTCACTGTGACCTCATATGGCTTTCTTGAGTCACTTTTGTAAGGTCAGTCATCCTGTTTGTAGAGGCTCCAACCACATGACCTGATCACCTCCCAAAGGCCCCACCTCCTAATACCATCGCACTGGGGGTTAGGTTTCAACAGAATTGGAAAGGGGGACACAAGCATTCAGCCTAGGACAGTTAGTGCATATATTTTATCAAACTCAGGGAGTATGTGTCAATTCCCATTTTACTGACTTAAGTCAGGAATGGGCATTGAGTTTTCCTGAAGGCGTTGTCGTCCTCTGTGGGGAGGATCGTCTGGCCTTCTCATTGGCTCTGTTGGTGTGTGAGCGGCATCAGGAGCTCCTGTAGCGTGGAGCCGTCCTTGCTTTCCTGCAGCGGATTTCTTCCGGCCATGTGTGCTATTAAGGTGCCGTGTGGGCTTCTGGCTGCTAATATCTTATTTAGGAGTTTTGCATCGATATTTATAAGTAAGCTTGGCCTTTGGTTTTCTTTTTGGTGTTATCTGCATCAGGTTTAGGCATCATTTTTATACCTGGTCCTGAAAAAAAGAAAGGGTTGGAAAATTGTTTATCTGTTTCCATCCTTTGGAAAAATGTATGTAGTAATCTTGATAGTTAAGCTCTGGTACAATTCCCCTGTAAAACCATCTGGGTCTTATGCTTTTTTGTGAGGCTAGTTCTTTGTTAACTTTCTTTGCTTCCTCTATGGAAATTGGCCTGTAGAAAGTTTCTGGAACGGTTTGGTAAATTTCACTCTTTCCTGTGAAATCATCTATTTCACTTAGTTTCAGATGTATTTGCATATGTACATAGTAGTCTTTCAAGACTTTTCTTATACTGTGTGTAGGTATTTAAGGACTTCCTAGTTTTAGAAGATAACGAAGTTGTGGGTTGTGTCCTCTTGAAGTGTTCATGGATCCCAAGGCTTAAAGTGAAGTTTTAATAACATGAGCACATGCTATAATAACAGTAACAGCTACCATTTGTGAAATGCCTGCCTCTGTGTGGGTATCAGTTCATTTCATCCTCATTACAATCCTGGGATACATAATAATCATCTCATTTTAAGGCTGACATAATTTGGGGGAGTTACCCACTTTTCAAACACAGAAATAGACTCACAGACATAGAAAACAAACTTATGGTTACCAAAGGGGAAAGGGAGGGAGGAAGGATAAATTAGTAGTTTGGGATTAAAATGTGACACTACTTTATGTAAAATAGGTAACTAATAAGGACCTACCATGTAGCCCAGGGAACTATGTTCAGTATCCCGTAACACACCATAATGGAAAGTAATCCAAAAAAGGACACATGGACGTATATAACTGAACCAGGCTGCTGAGGCTCACAGCACTGTGAATCACCATTTCAGTAAAACCTTTTTCTTTTATTTCATGGCCATCGCTGCTCAGCAGGCCAGGGTCGTCTCAGAAGGTCATCCATGGCGTGACTATTGTGAAATAGTCGGAGCAGGGCCTTTGGAGTCAGAGCTGCGTTCAGACTTGTCCTGCTCCATTCCAGCTGTGTGGCTGTTAGCATATTGTTACCTGGAGGAGGGGCTCAGACACTTATTTGCTTCATAACCTTAGGCCACCTCTGAGCCTCAGTTTCTTCACCTATAAAATGGGGTGAGACCGGTTTCCACCTCCTGGGATTGTTGGGAGCCGGCACGAAGTCATGCATGTAAGGGGGCTAGAATGGTGCCCCGCGCCTGTGACTGCTGTGTCGGGGAACAAATGGGCCCTGACCTCTGGTCCCCCTGTCTGTGGGGCCGAGTGAGTCTTCACAGCATTATTATGAGAATTAAAGTGTCCCACGTAGATGCCGAGAACAACGCCTTTCATGCGACAGCTTCTCGGAAAGGGCTCCTTCCCCTACTTTGTCAGTCACTCGCCCGGCAACGATTCTTGCATGCTTTCTTCATGGCCTGTGCTGCTAGGCAGCTGTAAGATGCTGGGAGATGAGCAGAGTATAAAGCCTGCTCTTAACCAGCTGACTCGCTATTTTGAGGAAAAAACAAATCTTAAGGTCAGTCAGCGCCTGGTTATCGGTGCAGCTGGTAAGAGAGGAAAGAATTTAGTGACTTGGGAGGGTTTGAGTTGGGAGGAGCTTACTGGGGATGTTGAATTAGAGAAGGCTAGGGGAGAGGGGGTTTGAAAGGCCTGTTAAGGGTACATGTGGTTTGTTCAGTCTGTGGGAGATCCTAGATATGCGGAACTTTTCTAATGGTTTCGAGTCTCTGATCTGGGAATGTTTTGCATTCTGAGGTGCAGAAAAGAGCTTTGCTTCGAGAATCTTTTGGATGCGGTTTCAGGTGAAAAGAAAACCACACAGTAGCTTAGTAAACTATGAAATGAAAATTCATAAGGATGCAGGTACCTCAGGCGATTCACGTGCAGCCCATGCTCACAGGTAACTGAAAAATTCCAGGACGGTCTCAGGAATCCATCCTGCACCCTGTCTGCCTGGCGCATCCTCTCTCTTGCCTCTGAGTATCTGCATGTCCTCTTGAGGATGTAACTTCATTCTTTCTTCCTCTGTTAATGACTTTCACTCCCCGGCACGTATGTGCCTAAGCATGGCAGCTCCGTAGCTCCTGAGTTCACACATCTTCATTTCAAGAGATTGCAACTGGCTAAGCGTTCCTAGTCCCAGGCGAGATGTACAGAGGGAACACTGACCAGCTTGAGCTAGGTGGTCCAGCTATGATGACCTGGGCGCGGGGTTGGGGGCTGGTCTGCTGGTGTAGATGCTGTTCAGGGTCCAGCTTGTAGTTGAGGGCTCTGTTCTCTGCAGGGCATGGACTGGGCAGGATCCCAGTGGTGATTCCAGGAAATCCCCAGCCCTGCAATGGATCCCCGAGGGGAGCTCTGTGAAAGCAACCCAGGGAGATGGGTTAGGGCAGGCGCTGTCTTTAGTCCTCCAGATATGTTGATGCTGCTAGACGAAACCCCAGGGAAGAATTGTCGGATAAATATGATTTAGCAAATGCGAGAGAGGCATTTTTGATAAAGGAGTATACAGATGGTCATGAAGAGTGGGTACTGCAAGCATAACACAGATCCATAAACATTTTAAACATTTTTTGCTTATAGCTATTGGCAGCCCTTCACTTTCTGGGCAAGGCTGATTTTGTTTGTATTGTGGTAAAATAAACAGATACCTTGCCTAACTAATGCGAAGCGCTGACTCAACGGAAAAGAGCCCGATGCTGGGAAAGACTGAGGGCAGGAGGAGACGGGGACGACAGAGGATGGGATGGTTGGATGGCGTCACCGACTCACTGGACATGGGTTTGAGCAAGCTCCAGGAGATAGTGATGGACAGGGAAGCCTGGCGTGCTGCAGTCCATGGGGTCACAAAGAGCTGGACATGACTTAGTGATTGAACAACACATGTAACATACATTTTCCCATTTTAAACCTTTTTGCGTGTATAATTCAGTGTCATTACATGCATTCACAGTTGTGTGACCGTGAGCACCATCCGTCACCAGAATTTTCGTCTTGCCCAACTGCAACTCTGTCTCCATCAACACTGACCCTCCCTCCCCTTCCCCCAGCACCTGGTAGCCACTATTTTACTTTCTCTTTGAGTTCTGGGCTTCCCTGATGGCTCAGTGGTAAAGAATCCGCCTACAATGTAGGAGACACAGGAGACGCAGGTTCGATCCCTGGGTAGGGAAGATCCCCTGGAGGAGGGCGTGGCAACGCACTTCAGGATTCTTTCCTGGGAAATCCCATGGACAGAGGAGCCTGGCGGGCTACAGTCCATGGGGTCGCAAAAAAGTCGGACACGACTTAGCAACTAAACAACAACATGAGTTTGAGAGCTCTGGGGACCTTATCTGAGTGGGGTCACGCAGTGCTTGTCCTTTCGTGACTGGCGTATCTCACGTGGCATAATGTCCTCAGAGCTCCCCATGGCGTAGCATGTGTCAGACTTTCCTTTCTTTTTCAGGCTGAATCACTTAGCATTGTAAGAATGGACCGCATTTTATTTTTCCACTCACCCACTGATGGACACTGGAGTTGTTTCCACATATTTGGCTATTAGGATTAGTACTAGCAGCCGTTCGTTTCTGAAGTATAGATGAGATTGTTTTCTACTTAGAATCACCAGGAAATTGTCTTCCTGATGAAAAAGAGCTTAAAGACTGGTTTCTTCCAGCCTCTTCATTTCATGGAGGGGAAATCAGGAAAAGGGAACCACCGAGTACACACCTTGCCTACTCTGAACTCATTTGCCATTTCTCTGCCCACTTACCTAAAATTATGGGAACTTTGGTAGCTGTAAAAAGAGTGGCCTCAGTTAGGATCTTTTTTTCTGGAGGGTGTTGTAGACTTCAGTAGGTTTGGGAAGAATCCCATTGACCAGTGGTTCTTGAACTTTTTTGCTTAGGACTTTTTGGTTTCAAAATATTTGTCAAGAATCCCAAAGAGCTTTTTTTTATCTGTGTGGTTATATCTGTGGATATTTATCATACTAGAATTTAAGTCTGGAAGATTTTTGAGATATTTATTAATATATTTATGCAAAGTAGCTGCATTTACCAAAGTGATACAGTGTGTGAAAGCGGGGCACTGTTTGTGTTTATGCAGGTATCTTCAGGATCTGGCTTAATGGAGGAAAGCCGGGTTCTTGTGTCTGTCTCTGCATTTTGGTCGTTATGAACCATTGTTTTGGAGGAAGTACAGAAAGACAGTCTGGCCTCACGCAGATTTGTACTCGGAAAACTGCAGAATATTTTAGCACCTTTCCAGAAAATTGTGGATATTCTTTGACACTACACTGAAACTCAGCAAGTGGTAGTTTCTTAATGGTAGTGGCCATGCGGACTCTGACGCTGTATCAGAGAGCACTCACTCTCAGTTATTGCTGTTCAGTTGCTAAGTCGTGTCCGGCTCCTTGCGACCCCATGGGCTGCAGCCCGCCAGGCCTTCACCATCTCCCAGAGTTTGCTCAGACTAATGTCCATTGAGTCGGTGACGTTTTCTCTGTGACGTGAGGATATTTCAGCTTATTCTGCACCTTACTTCGGTCTTTACCCACATGTGATTTTATGACATGATGGTTTCCTGAGTTGTGTAGGTCTTCCGAATGTGGACACGCTGCATTATACACCAGGGGATCGTGTTCCTCGGTGTCATCCCTAATCTCACTGGAAAAGTCTCTGTTGAGAAGCCATTGTGCTCCTGGTGGTGGACGCCTGTGTTTGAAATTTTTATTTTCACCTGGAAGTGCAAATTGTATCCTTGGCAACAAATGCCGTCATTGTTTACCTGGACGTGATGAGGTTTGTTCATTTTTGAGGAAAAGTCGGTCACGTTCTCAGGTCTGGATAATTGCAGTCCGTCTCTTTCTTTTTCGGTGCTGCTTAACAACAGTGCCTCTGTGTAACTCACGGCTCAGACACTTGTCTTGCGTTCTTCCTGCTTCACCACACAGCATGTTAAAAAGGTTTCCTCCAGGGCTGAGATCTAATAAAAGCAATGATTTTTACTGCTTCATCGAAGGTGCTCTTAAGTGAAAGTAGCATTCTATAAATTTTGTTCATTTTCACTGCTAGTGTGTAAGTGAAGAATATAGTGGCCGAGAGTCCAGTTGGGGTCACTGCTTTGATTTGCACTAAGATGCCCACAGCTTACCCTCCCTTTCATTTGCACCGTTAGTGCAGGAAATGGTGAATGATGACACAGTGTCGTGAAAATTGAGCTCGCAGATGCCCTGAAAGAACGCTGGTGTCTCTTGGAGGTTCATATTGTGGGGTGAAGCTCGCTAATGTCAGCCCTATGGTCCAGTCCTGTGGGAGTCAGAGGGAGAATCTGCTTTAACCCTAGAAATGAAAGGCATGACGGAGGTCAGGACTCGAGCTGACATCGCGGTCCTCCCTGGCACCCTTGTCGCAACTGTAAATGCGCTCAGCCTTCCTGGGGAGGGAGCCAGCCCTTCAGAAGCACAGGGTTGGATGCTGAGTTTCTGAAACCACGTCCTAGTGGTTATCTGAAAACTATTTGGCATTTTAAACTCCCGTCTATCCTTCTGGACACTGAAATTTAATATCATGCAGTCAACACCAAATGATGGCGTCGGGCTCTCGAGCCGCGACTCCATCTGTTGGCAGTGTGGCGTTGGAGCTCCTCCCGGCCGAATACCGTCGCCTCAGAGCAGGGAGCACATCGGTCTAGAAGACGATGCGTGAGTCTCTGAGACGAGCTGCGCTCAGCTCGTTTGTTTTTCATGCTGGAAAACCAGAGTCATGCATCAGGCTAAACACGAAGTGCTTCGAGTGAAACTCTGCACTCGTATTTTGACATTTGCAAATCGACGGGGCTCACGGTGCTCTTCTCTCCTCTCCTTTATTTTCAGCAATGGAAGAGTTAATAGTTGAACTTCGTCTCTTTCTTGAACTCCTGGACCACGAGTATCTCACCTCAACTGTCAGGGAGAAAAAGGCAGTCATCACAGACATCCTGCTGAGGATACAGTCGTCCACAGGTGCGTCCTCTCAGACTTCCAGTCTCTCTGCTTCCCGTCTCCTTTGGCCTCAGGTGCTAAGTCGCTTCAGTCGTGACCGACTCTTGCAACCCCATGGACCGTTACCCACCAGGCTCCTCTCTCCGTGGGATTTCCTAGGCAAGGATACTGGAGTGGGTTGTCATTTACTTTTCCAGGGGGTCTTCCCAGCCTAGGGATCAAACCCTCATCTCTTATGTCTCCTGCATTGACAGGCGGGTTCTTTACCACTAGTAACACCTTTTTGCCTCTAAGCTATCTTTAATTCTCATCTTTCTAGAACACATTCATGAATGAATTTATTTACTCCTCAGGTTGTCATCAAAGGCCTTACTATGTGCCAGGGACAGTGTGAGTCTCTGGGTTTGGAAAGATAAAGCCTTTAAGGGGTTAATGGAATAGTGGATTCATTGGGGGGTGGTCCCTAAAATCACCCCACATTGGCAGGTTTGCTAGGACTCAGCATGGAGTTGTATTTTCTCATGGCTGGGATTCATCACAGAGGTTGTAAGGACACCCAGACAGGCTATAAAGGAAAAAGACTCCGGCCGAGCCTGGAGGGTTCCATGCACAGGCTTCCTCGTTTTCCTCCTCTCGTGAGGCTCACACAGGTCACACTGTCTCCTCAGCGACAAAATGCAGCTGCCGTGTGTCGTGCTTCTATTCCAGGAAGCTCACTGGAGACTCAGCACCCAAGGACTTTCCTGGGAGCTGGCCACATGGGCACCCTCTGCCTGGCACATACCCAGATCCCAGACTCGCAGGAGAGGAGGCTTGCTGGTCAGGGTTCCTTGGAGGAACAGAACCCACGGAGCTACAGAGTGGGACGGAAAGGAGATCTGTGATAGGGATTGGCTCGTGTGGCCTCAGAGGCTGAGCAGTGACACGACCTGCCCTCTGCAGGCTTGAGGCCCAGGAAAGCCGGTGGTGTAATTACCAGACTGTAATTCAGTCTGAGTCCGAAGGTCCAAGAAGGGGCGGTGGGGTCGGGGAGGGTTGCTGTTGGTCTGCGTCCTGATCCGAGAATCAGGAGCACCAGTGTCTGAAGGCAGGAGAAGACGGACGACTTGGCTCCAGCCCAGAGGATGTGTCCACCCTTCCTTGGCCTTTCTGTTGTGTTCAGATTCTCAGCACACTGGAGGATGTCCACTCATGTGGGGAGGACCATCCTCTTTGCTCAGTTCTCCAACTCAAATGCTCATCTCTCCCAGAAACATTCTCACAGAAGCATCCAGAGATAACGTTCTGCCAGCTCTCTGAGCATCCCTGAGCCCAGTTAGGTTGGCACACAAAATTAGCCGTCGCAGCTGGTGATTGGCGTCGATCGTGTTGTTTGCTCAGACAGTCTAGGCACCAACGTTAGACCAACCTTATCAGTTAAGCAGTGTTGGAAACGCTTCTGAAATTCACGTTCCCCAGTGCCAGCCAAGGGCACAGCCTTGGCCGCAGGCCCTGGTAAAGGCAGCAGACTCAGGCCTGCTGTGTCGCCCGCTTTGGTGCGTGGTGGGTAAGACAGAGTAGTGGGGAGAGAGCGTCAGTGTTAGGAGAGCACCCAAGAGGCGGATGCCCCCAGACCCACTTAGTGAGAGAGGGGGCAGTTAGGGGGGATGCGGGGTTAGAGTCTTGAAGGCAGGAGACACCTGGATGAGATGTAGAGGCTTACTGTAAACAGCTTCACTGAGATATAATTCCCATGCCATGCACTTCAGCCATCTAAATGTGCAGTTCTTTGCTCTTTAGTGTGCAAAGCCATGGTTTGACAAAGTTAGATCAGCATTCCAGAAGGTTCTGCTGGTCAGTCTGGGCGGTGGGTTCAAGGATCTGGTAGCAGATGGAATGAGAGCTGCCTGAGTCCCTGAGATAGAAGTGCAGGATGAGGACGGTGTTTTGGGGTCAGTCAGACTGAAAGAACCAGTAGGATGGAGAGAGAGCTCTATGCGCTCAGTTGTGCCCGACTCTTTGTGACCCCATGGACTATATAACCCGCCAGGCTCCTCTGTCCATGGGTTTGTCCAGGCAAGAACACTGGAGTGGATTGCCACTCCCTCCTGCGGGGGATCCTCCTGACGCAGGGACCCTGCATTTGCAGGTGGATTCTTTGCCACTAAGCCACTGTCTCTGAGACAGAGACAAAAATAGGGATGAAAGCTCGCTTTTAAGCGATTCTGCTGCTTCCCTGCCTGGGCCCTTTCACTACCTGTGATGGCCCGTGGATGAACCCCAGGCGCTTCAGGCTGCCTACAAGGCCCGTTATGACGTGGTATTCCTGGGTCGGGAAGGTCCACTGGAGAAGGGATGGGCTACCCACTCCAGTCTTCTTGGGCTTCCCTGGTGGCTCAGCTGCTAAAGAATCCGCCTGCAACTCGAGAGACCTGGGTTCGGTCCCTGGGTTGGGAAGATCCCCTGGAGAAGGGAAAGGCTACCCGCTCTAGTATTCTGGCCTGGATAATTCCATGGACTATATAGTCCATGGGGTCACAAAGAGTCAGACACGACTGAGTGACTTCCACTCACTTTCACACTTACCAAAATCCCAGACTGGCAGGAAAGCAGGTTAGTTAATCAGAGGTCCTCAGAGACACAGAATCGGTGGGATTGAGCTGGGAGAGCCTCCTGTGCGTTCATGTGGGCTTGGCTTTCTGTCTCTGCCCATCACCAGTCTGTGGCCTTGAGCAAGTTACTTAATCTGTCAATGACCAGTCTCCACCCCTGTGGAAGAAAGGGGTAGTAGCCTCTACCTCAGAAGGATGTTGTGCGGCTTGACAAGATGATATAAAACATTTCCAAAGAGAGCCTGACACGTGGCAGGTATGAGTAACTGTTGACTGTTATCTCCTGCTCTTGCTTTTGCTAGCAGAGGCAACATTTCTCGCAGTCTCATCTCTTCTGTGTACACCTGGGTCGGTCACCTGGGACCACTGGTCTGAACCGGCCGCAGTTTGGGCCTCCTGCCTCTGGAGTTGCTGTCTGCTCTCCCTGGTTTCCCTTCCTCTCTTCCTCTGCCCAGAGGGTTCCAACACCCTTTCCCTCCATGCTTTATTCTGGTGTAGAATGCCTTCCTCATACTTTGAATTCACTGATTTTCTCTTCAGCTCTTTATTCTGCTTAAAACTCATCCACTGATTGTTTTGGCAGTAGAATTTCCACTCATCTTTTATCTTTCTTTCTTTCTTTTCTTTTCTTTTTTTTACTGTTTCCAGTCCTCTGCCAAGATTCTGGTCTTTGTTGTAGCTTCCCCAGGTCAGGGACTTTGTCTTTTCCCAGCCTGTGACATCGTGCTCAACCCCTTATAGGTGATCATTGAGCAGTTATTTTTCTAAGTCTAGGAAGTTGAGCCCTTGCATGTAAAGTACACTGGGCCCAAATTAGTGCCTTCCTGTTCCCTGCTCCCCACATCTCCTGAGAGTCGAGTATACATATGTTTGTCTTCCCAACTTGACTATGCTGGCCTGAAGGTATTTGAGTCTATCAGTCTTGTCAGCAGCGAGCAAGTCTGTTAACAGCATGCAACCCCAGGAGGGTGCTCAGTGCAGTCTCACTGATTCCCAGGGAAGCGTCTGCCCCCTCGGTACGCGGGTAAGCACTAACCCGGGCAGAAGTTCAGGAGAGGCTGCCCTCCTTGAGAGACTCCGGCCTAGGGAAGGATGTCCGCGCTGGTGCCAGCTCCATCATTCATCCTGTCCGTGCTCTTATTTAAGGGCTGTAACCTTTTTTTTTTGGTCCAGCTGTAGACCTTTCACCTGTAGAACGAGGCAGAAGAATACTTACCTTGCAGGACTGTTGTAAAGGATTAGAGAAAGTAAATATTTGTGATGTGTTCAGTGTGGGGTCAAGGAGGTGGCAGCTGTTCACAGCCTGCTCCTCTTCCTCATCCAGTTCAGTTCAGTTCAGTTGCTCAGTCGTGTCCAACTCTTTATGACCCCATGGACTGCAGCATGCCAGGCTTCCCTGTCCATCACCAACTCCCAGAGCTCGCTTAAACTCATGTCCATTGAGTAACTGATGTCATCCAACCATCTCATCCTCTGTTGTCCCCTTCTGCCCCTGCCCTCAATCTTTCCCAGCATCAGGGTCTTTTCCAATGAGTCAGTTCTTAGAATCAGTGACCAAAGTGCTGGAGTTTCAGCGTCAGCATTAGTCCTTCCAATGAATATTCAGGACTGATGTCCTTTATATTGACTGGTTGGATCTCTAGCAGTCCAAGTGACTCTCAAGAGTCTTCTCCAACGCCACAGCTCACAGGCATCAATTCTTTGGCGCTCAGCCTTCTTTATGGTCCAACTCTCACATCCATAAGGGCTTCGTTTGTGACTCAGCTGGTAAAGAATCTGCCTGCAACGTGGGAGACCTGGGTTGGGAAGATTCCCTGGAGAAGGGAATGCCTACCCACTCCAGTATCCTGGGCTGGAGAATTCCATGGACTGTATAGTCCATGGGGTCACAAAGAGTTGGACACGACTGAGCGACTTTCACTTTCTTTCACATCCATACATGACTACTGGAAATACCACAGCTTTGACTAAACGGACTTTTGTTGGCAAAGTAGCGTCTGTGCTTTTTAATATGCTTTCTGGATTGGTCATAGGTTGTCTTCCAAGGAGCAAGCCTTCTTCATCCTCATTTGTGCTTTTGGTGCAGGTTTTGAAGTGAAGGATCATGCCACAAAGCCGGAGACCCCCAGCAGCCTGCCAGCCCCTCCCCAGATGCCTTTGCCCGAGATCCCACAGCCGTGGCTGGTGAGTGCAAGACCCACCATTAACTTTGTCAGAGTCCACATGTATGTGTTAATATATCGTATCTGTTTTCCTCTTTCCGACTTAGTCACAGACTCTGAGTTCATCCATGTCTCTGCAAATGACCCAATTTCATTTGTTTTTATGGCTGAGTATTATGCCGTGGTATCTACGTACCACATTGGTATAGATGGTGTGATACATGAAGCAGAGAGATGCAGTCTTGGAGAACAGGCGTATGGACAGCAAGGGGGAAGAGGGGTGGGTGAACTGGGAGGCTGGAATTGACATGTGCACACTGCTACGTCCTACTTTAGAAGTAGGTAACTGATGAGAAGCTGCTGCACAGCACGGGGAACTCCACCCAGTGCTCTCTGGTGACCTAAAGTGGGAAAGAAATCCAGAAAAAGAGCAGATATGTGCACACATATAGCTGGTTAACTTTGCTGTACAGTGGAAACTAACAGCATTATAAAGCAAGTGTACTTCAGTAAAAATGAAAAAAAAAAAAAAAAGTCCCAGTCAGTGGGACTGAAGAATCACCAGACACCTGGGTTATTTTTGGTTCTGATTCTGCAAGAAAAGAGGCCTTGGTTTGCCCAGGGCGTGCCTATGAGTATGTTTTGGGGAGCTAGTAATGATTAAGTGGGAGGCTGTAGGTGTGGCCTTTCCATAGGAGGCTGCTGGGCCTCTGAAAATTGCTGGAGCTACAGGTCCATGGAAATCTGTTCTTAAGTCAGATTAAAAAAAAAAAAATCGGATGATTTATCAGCAAAATAATGGCAGTAGAGCCTAGTGACATGCCCGTCCGTCTGCGTTAGCTCTGAGTTTGAATACCTGTAGTCTGAAACTTCAATATTCATTGTTATGCTTCTTTCTGGGATTACATATCCTTTTTTTTTCCACCAGAAGAAAAATATGTACATAGTTCAGGAATGTGTATTTTATTTGGTTTTCTGCATTCAAAATTTGTTTTGGAATTCTCTGGCTATTTTTGT
This sequence comes from Capricornis sumatraensis, assembly GCF_032405125.1. NCBI lineage: Eukaryota > Metazoa > Chordata > Mammalia > Artiodactyla > Bovidae > Capricornis > Capricornis sumatraensis. Next base: position 116,340,598 of record NC_091075.1, on the reverse strand, counting down.
GATCTGGGGATATTCATGTTTGCCATTTTTCATGGCCCACTCAGCTTTTTCTGCCTTTTGCTATTTTCTAATTTGCTTACTCAGGAAAATTAGGCTCTCATTCAAAATTAGAGCAGTATCAGTTACTTAGCAACTCTTTTGCTAATGTTTGCTTTCTGTATGATCATCGTATCATCTGTCCAGCCGGGGAAGAGCTGCAGGGAGACAGGGCCACAGCTTGTTTGCTTTGTCCCTGCCTGGGTCCCAGCACAGGGCTGGTGTCCTGTGGGTGCTCCGTGACGATCCCTGGAGAGGGGACGGAAGGAGCTCAGCACTAGCTGGGTCCCCACCACATGTCACAGGGCACGCTGGCTCCTTTTCCACTTATAATTTCATTGAATCCTCACAACCTGACCTCAGAGAAGCCTGCAACCCCTCTGAACACGTGAACAGTGTGATACCTACTTTACAGAAGAGGAACTGTGGCTCCACTGCCAAAGGGAGAACCCAAGGTTAGGAGGAAAGGCAAAAGCAAATTTTTATAACCCATTCTTTTGATTTTAAATCCAGCCTTTTCTCAACAGTACTGTCAGTATCTGTGGAAGTGAGGCAGCAAAACCAACGTGAGCACTCACAAGCATTCACAGACAGGAGAAGGTTTTGTCAGGAACCACGAGCCTGTTTCTGCACTGGGTGCTGAGGAGGCAGCAGGGTCTAGGGTGTAGACGGGAGCGTGGCTGCCTGCTTCCAGGCATCAGCTCTGACACTCGCTGTGTGGGTTCAGACTGTAGCTTTCACGTCTCTGTGTCTGAGAGGCCTCGTTCTAAAACAAGTGTGCTAATGGCATCACCAACTCGATGCACATGAGTTTGAGCAAGCTCCGGGAGTTGGTGTTGGACAGGGAAGGCTGCTGCGTTGCAGTCCATGGGGTTGCAAAGAGTCAGACACGACTGAGCGACTGAACTGAACTGAACTGAAGAGTACTTAGTGAGATTGTTGTGAAACTGAAAAGAGCTGGTGTGCCTCAAGTGCTTGGAATATCTGCCTTGCATCTATTAAGTCCTGCGCGAGAGTCGGCAGTTACTATGTAGGGCAGTGCTGCCTAAAATTCCAGGGAACTTGTTAACGTGAGCATTCTGGGCTTCCTTGGTGGCTCAATGGTGAAGAATCCACCTGCCCAGTGCAGGAGACGTGGGTTCAGTCCCTGGTCTGGGAAGATCCCACTTGCTGCAGAGCAACTAAGCCCGGGAGCCAAGACGACTAAGCTTGTGCTCCGGGACCCGGGAGCCGCGGCTGCTGAGCCCGTGCTCCGGGGCCCGGGAGCCGCGGCTGCTGAGCCCGTGCTCCGGGGCCCGGGAGCCGCGGCTGCTGAGCCCGTGCTCCGGGGCCCGGGAGCCGCGGCTGCTGAGCCCCTGCTCCGGGGCCCGGGAGCCGCGGCTGCTGAGCCCGTGCTCCGGGGCCCGGGAGCCGCGGCTGCTGAGCCCCTGCTCCGGGGCCCGGGAGCCGCGGCTGCTGAGCCCCTGCTCCGGGGCCCGGGAGACATGACTGCTGAGCCCCTGCTCCGGGGCCCGGGAGCCGCGGCTGCTGAGCCCCTGCTCCGGGGCCCGGGAGCCGCGGCTGCTGAGCCCCTGCTCCGGGGCCCGGGAGCCGCGGCTGCTGAGCCCCTGCTCCGGGGCCCGGGAGCCGCGGCTGCTGAGCCCCTGCTCCGGGGCCCGGGAGCCGCGGCTGCTGAGCCCGTGCTCCGGGGCCCGGGAGACATGACTGCTGAGCCCGTGCTCCGGGGCCCGGGAGCCGCGGCTGCTGAGCCCGTGCTCCGGGGCCCGGGAGACATGACTGCTGAGCCCATGCTCCGGGGCCCGGGAGACTCCGGAGCCCGGGAGCCGCGGCTGCTGAGCCCGTGCGCCCTAGAACTCGTGCTCCACAGCACAAGTATTTTCCTGGCGCTTCTTCAGGGCATTTGTTACTCAGCAAGTAAGCCCGTCATTCTGTAAACTGCCTTTGGGGAGTTGGCTTCTGTTCAGTTGGTCATGTGCTGTTGGCACGTTGACTTCCAGGAGATTTGGCTGGTGGTAGATCGGAGAAGGCAATGGCAATCCACTCCAGGACTCTTGCCTGGAAAATCCCATGGACGGAGGAGCCTGGTGGGCTGCAGTCCATGGGGTCGCTAAGAGTCAGACACGACTGAGCGACTTCACTTTCACTTTTCACTTTCATGCATTGGAGAAGGAAACGGCAACCCACTCCAGTGTTCTTGCCTGGAGAATCCCAGGGACGGGGGAGCCTGGTGGGCTGCCGTCCATGGGGTCACACAGAGTCGGACACGACTGGAGCAACTTGGCAGCAGCAGCAGCAGCAGCAGAGTAGAGATGTGGTGGGTAGGAGTCTATGCCTGGCAGAGAGCGTATCATAAATTAAAGCACAAGCCCGAGAAAGACCCCGAAGGACTGAAGCCTGCAGGCCCCTCTGTGTGGCTGAGTGATGGGGTTTGGGTGGCTTGTCCGCGGGTGAGGCTGGAACACACCACAGTGGGGGTTAAACCTCAAGGGGCCGTGGGCCTGCCTGCAGAGCAGATCAGACCATCCTTAGAGCAACTCTAAGTGACCGCGGGGGGGTTGTTTCTAATGTAAGACTTAGGATGCTCCAACCTGGTGTTTCATTCATTTGAGCCACAGTTGCATTTTCAGCTCTTTTAGAAATGGCAGGTATCAAAGGAATACTGCCTTTTATCACAGCTCTGTATGTTCCGATCTCTGAGAAATGAGTCCTTTTCTCTTTTTAGCCCTTTTAGTGTTGAACCTCGCTTTTTGCAATTGTTACTGAGTGTCTCTTGACGTCCTTTTCTCCTGGACACTCGAGAGGCTGGGCAGGCAGGCGGGGTCACATTGGCCACTTTTCCGAGTACACTCAGCATCCCGTCACCCTCCCATTTCAGGCCTGACGGGCCCCTCACTGAGGCCCTCACCGGGCTCTGTGAGGCCCTCTTGGGCCATCAGTGCTCCTCTTTGGTTGGCTGACACCTAAGTGCCACCACCCTCCCCAACAGGATGTGGCAGAGACCAGATGGGCCTCTATGCCCCGCAGCTGGTGAATGACGCTCAGGTGACAGAAGTGAAAAGGAGGGGAGGGCGGGATCCAGTGGGCCTCTAAAGTTTATCCATTTGGGGTAATTGCAGCTTTATGCCCATTGGTCAGCAGCACCTCCTTTTGGCATTCTCCTCATCGCACTAGATTTTAACCTTCTGAAGATGGCATGTGTTCCTCTCCTTTGTGTTCCTCACGTTGCAAAGCAGAAAACGCCTGGACAACCGCTCAAGGTCAGGGCCGCATCGAAAAGCCTGCCTTGTCACGCTAATGATCCTTCTGTAGAGGAAGGGAACAGTGGACATTTCTGTTTTGCCCTTAGAGTCAATGCGGCTACAGCCCAGGGTCCCTGGATGAGCCGGCGACCCCTTCAGTGTGGCCTGTAGGTCATGCGGTGGGAGTGTGGGCGTGTGCTCTTCGAATTCAGAACTGCTCTCAACCCTTGAGGTCACAGGGCGGGGTGCAGTGCTTTAGAGCCCCTCCAGCTCCCTTGCTCTCCGGGGGGACGACTGGAGCAAGCCAAAGCATGCATATGCATCGTGAAAACATTTCTGGGAAGGGCCACGCTTTTCAACAGATTCTTGGTTTTGTTTCACACTGAGAACTGTGCAGCTATCAAAGGCCTGGTCCTTAGTTAGCACGCAGCTGGTGCAGAGGGAGCATTTGTGAAGGCGGCTGGTTCATCCGGAAATGGGTCCCATCTGTGTTGACATTGGCCGCCTGGCCCTGCTGCCCAGCCCGCCAGCCGGGGCTGATACAGACCACTGGGGAGTGTGCTTCCTGCCCTCCCCTCCTCTGCTCCAGAGTAGCAGGGGGTCCTCGGACAGGGAGACCTCACACCTCCCTGCTGAGCGAGGTGAGCGAGGTGAGCGAGGAGAGCAGGGACGTTCCTCTGGGGGCTGCAGACGATTCGGATGATACCTCATCAAGGCATTTTCCAGAAATGTTTTTATTTGCTCACTTGAGTGGTCACCCCAGTGTTCCTGCCTGGAGAAGTCCACGGACAGGAGAGCCTGCTGGACTACAGCCCATGGGTCGCAAAGAGTCGGACGCAACTGAGTGACTACATGGCGCTTAGATGGGAGTGTGTGTGTGTGTGCTCCGTTGTGTCTGACTTGTTGTGACCCCGTGGACTGTAGCCCACCAGACTCCTCTGTCCATGGGATTTCCCAACCAAGAATACTGGAGTGAATTGAAAGAGACATGTGCCCCAGTGTCCACTGCAGCGCTGTTTACAATAGCTAGGACATGGAAGCTACCTAGATGTGCAGCGGCAGATGAATGGATGAGAAAGCTGTGGTACATATACACAATGGAATATTCAGTTCAGTTCAGTTCAGTTCAGTCGCTCAGTCCTGTCCGACTCTTTGCGGCCCCATGAATTGCAGCACGCCAGGCATCCCTGTCCATCACCAGCTCCCGGAGTTCACTCAGACTCACGTCCATCGAGTCCGTGATGCCATCCAGCCATCTCATCCTCGGTCGTCCCCTTCTCCTCCTGCCCGCAATCCCTCCCAGCATCACAGTCTTTTCCAATGAGTCAACTCTTCGCATGAGGTGGCCTAAGTACTGGAGTTTCAGCTTCAGCATCATTCCCTCCGAAGAAATCCCAGGGTTGATCTCCTTCAGAATGGACTGGTTGGATCTCCTTGCAGTCCAAGGGACTCTCATTACTCAGCTATAAAAAAAAAAAAGAATGCATTTGAGTCAGTTCTAGTGAGGTGGATGAAACTGGAGCCTATTATAGAGAGTGCAGTAAGCCAGAAAGAGAAACACAAATATAGTATGCTGCTGCTGCTGCTGCTGCTGCTAAGTCGCTTCAGTCATGTCCAACTCTGCGCGACCCCATAGACGGCAGCCCATCAGGCTCCCCCTTCCCTGCAATTCTCCAGGCAAGAACACTGGAGTGGGTTGCCATTGCCTTCTCCAATGCATGAAAGTGAAAAGTGAAAGTGAAGTCGCTCAGTCGTATCCAACTCTTTGCGACCCCATGGACTGCAGCCTACCAGGCTCCTCCATCCATGGGGTTTTCCAGGCAAGAGTACTGGAGTGGGGTGCCAATGCCTTCTCCCCAATACAATATATTAATGCATATATATGGAATTTAGAAATACGGTGATAACACCCCTATCTGCAAGACAGCAAAAGAGACACATATGTAAAGAACAGACTTTTGGACTCTGGGAGAAGGCGAGGGTGGGACAGTGTAGGGGAATATCATTGAAACATGTATATTACCATACGTAAAATAGGTGCGTGACGATGCATGACACAGGGCACCCAAGGCTGGTGCTCTCAGACAACCCAGAGGGATGGGGTGGAGAGGGAGGTGGGAAGGGGTATCGGGATGGGGGGACACGTGCACTCGTGGCTGATTCATGTCAATGTATGGCAAAACCCACAATATTGTAAAGTAGAGTCCATTAAAAAAAAAAAGACTATTGGAGTGAGTTGCCATTTCCTCCTCCAGGGGATCTTCTTGACCCAGGGATTGAACCTGCATTGACAGATGGATTCTTTACCACTGAGCCACTGGGAAAGCCCCATTTAGATTGGGTAGAAGATAATAATTTACTGTTTTGATGTTTTTAGGCCAGACCCTGTGTAAATATGATGACTTATTATGCCAACACGCAACAGGTCATTTGTTTTTTTATTATTGTAAAGCATATGTAACACAGACTTTATCATTTCAATCACTGGTCAGTGTCCCATTTAGTGGTGTGAGACTTTATTTTCTTGGGCTCCAAAATCACTGCAGATGGTGACTGCAGCCATGAAATTAAAAGATAGTTCCTCCTAGGAAGAAAAGCTATGACCAACCTAGACAGCATATTCAGAGACATTACTCTGTTGACAAAGGTCCATCTAGTCAAAGCTATGGTTTTTCCAGTAGTCATGTATGGATGTCCAGTCCCATCACTTCCTGGGAAATAGATGGGGAAACAGTGGAAACAGTGTCAGACTTTATATTTTTGGGCTCCAGAATCACTGCAGATGGTGACTGCAGCCATGAAATTAAAAGACGCTTACTCCTTGGAAGAAAAGTTATGAGCAATCTAGATAGCATATTCAAAAGCAGAGACATTACTTTGCCGACTAAGGTCCGCCTAGTCAAGGCTATGGTTTTTCCTGTGGTCATGTATGGATGTGAGAGATGGACTGTGAAGAAGGCTGAGTGCCAAGGAATTGATGCTTTAGAAGTGTGGTGTTGGAGAAGACTCTTGAGAGTCCCTTGGACTGCAAGGAGATCCAACCAGTCCATTCTGAAGGAGATCAGCCCTGGGATTTCTTTGGAAGGAATGATGCTAAAGCTGAAACTCTAGTACTTTGGCCACCTCATGAGAAGAGTTGACTCATTGGAGAAGACTCTGATGCTGGGAGGGATTGAGGGCAGGAGGAGAAGGGGACAACTGAGGATGAGATGGCTGGATGGCCATCATGGACTCGATGGACGTGAGTCTGAGTGAACTCCAAGAGTTGGTGATGGACAGGGAGGCCTGGTGTGCTGCGATTCATGGGGTCGCAAAGAGTTGGACACGACTGAGAGACTGAACTGATGTATGGATGTGAGAGTTGGGCTCTAAAGAAAGCTAAGTGCCAAAGAATTGATGCTTTTGAACTGTGGTGTTGGAGAAGACTCTTGAGAGTCCCTTGGACTGCAAGGAGAGCCAACTAGTCCATCCTAAAGGAAATCAGTCCTGAATATTCATTGGAAGGACTGATACTGAAGCTGAAACTCCAATACTTTGGCCACCTGATGTGAAGAACTGACTCATTGAAAAAGACCCTGATACTGGGAAAGATTGAAGGCAGGAGGAGAAGGGGGTGAAAGAGGATGAGATGGTTGAATGGCATCACTGACTTGATGGACATGAGTTTGAGCAAGCTCCGGGAGCTGGTGATGGACAGGGAGGCCTGGCGTGCTGCAGTCCGTGGGGTCACAAAGAGTTGAACACAGCTGAGTGACTGAACTAAGCTGAGTTTAGTTGCATAAAGTACATACATATTGTTGTGCAGCCCTTAACACGATCTATCTCCAGAACTTTCATCTTTCCAGACTGAAACCTTGTCCCCAGTGAACAGGGCTCCCCTCCGCCAGCCCTTGGAGCCAGCATTCTACTTCCTGTCTCTCGGAAACTGAGGTTTTGGTACCAGCCTCTAGCACCTGCCTGGATGGCATTTCGTCCTTCCTGAAGTACTTTCACAGCAGCTTCGTTTTCTGTGTTTGACAGATGGGATCATGAGATTCTTTGAGATTATATGACAAAATTAGTTATTTTACCAGGTGCCGAGTGGAGACTTGAGCCTGAGATTTAAAACAAAGTTATAGAATTCCTAGGGAAGTCAGATGTGATCCTTCTTGTGGATGTGACCCATCCCATTTCTCCTCTTCTTGTCTCTTGGAAACCTCGGAGTCTGGCGTTGCGGCTCCTCCCTGTGGCATCTTCATCATGGATCTATCCTGTGTCCTGTTGCCGTGGCCGTAGGACTCTTCCCCTTCCCTCCCTCCTGGCGGAGGAGGAATGGATGAGAAAGTGGCTTCATGGCCTCTCATTCTGAGTTGTGTATAAATAAAACTTGAGAAAATATGCGTGAATGATTTCCCAGTGTTTTCTCAAGTGCTGTTGGAATGCAAATGAAATAGTGATCAGAAGGGTTGTCATTTTGATTAAAAAAAAAAAAAAAAACTTTTACTTTACCAAGAAGAGTACCTGCTCAAAATTCTTTTTTTTTTTTTTTTAATTTAAAATTGTTTTGGCCCTGCTGCTGCACACAGGACCGTGGTTCCCTGAGCAGGGGTTGAACCCGTGCCTCCTGCAGCGGCAGCATGGAGTGTAACCGCTGGACAGCCAGGGAAGCCCCAGACTCGGAATTCTTGACGTAGGGGTTGAAACCACGTTTTGCAGTTTAGACCTTAAGCTTTTGTCCCCTATTGACAGTCAGGAAGCTTAGCTGATGCTGTGGGGTGCTGTCCTCGTGTGGAAGAGGGTTTGCCAATGCACGGCAGAGCTAGAGCCGGGCCCTCTTCTCTTCCGTCAGATCCTATGCTCCAGCTGCTGCTAGATTCCACCTGCCAGTACAAGAGATGCGGGAGACTCGCGTTCAGTTCCTGGGTTGGGAAGCCCCCCTGGAGAAGGAAGTGGCAACCTCCTCCAGCATTCTTGCCTGGGAAAGCCCACAGACAGAGGAGCCTGGGGGGCTACAGCCCATGCGGGGGTCACAAAGAGCCGGACACACTGCGCCCACATGAACTCGCACGCTTGGTTCTTCCTAACGCATGTGTGCTCGGCCCATCACACAACTTCACTGAAGATTTTAATCACCGTAACCAGAAAGGCAGAATCTGGATGTACCCCTGTGTATGTAGAATTAAAGTTGGAAAGAGAGTCCACTTTCTCGGCTGGGGTTTTTCTCTGCTAAAGTCAGGTCTTCTGGTTCACTGGCATATCTGGTGCAAGGGCTGGAGTGATAAATTGGGGCTGGCGGAGGGGAAGGTGGTGGGGCAGGAAAGTGCAGTAGGGGAGAGAGGAGAGTGGAGGAGCGGGAGTGGAGACAGAGCCAGTGCAGACATGCCTTCCTCCCAAAGGGAGGGCAGATCCCACGGAGCTGCAGGGGCCGGGAGCCTCGGGTTGCGCCCCGCAGCCTTGAAGGCCGGGAAGGTGCTTTCCCTGAATCTCACATGGCTCGGCCGCCACAGCGGCAGGTGCCCAGGCCTCGGTCCTGGCACAGGGATGCATTCTCACTGCTGCAGTGCCCACCCAGCTGGCTCCTCCTCCTCCACGAAGCAGCTCGGCCACACCAGGGGCGCTGGGTGCCGTCTATCATCCCCCGAGCCTCAGTTTCCTCATTTGCAAAATTATATTCAGAACACTAACCTCTCAGAGTTGTCGTCTGAACAAGAAAAAAGATACAGAAAGTCTTCCAGAACAGTGTGTGACACACGGAAGGCAGTCTGTGAATAGCAGTTAATATTGTTATTCTGCTGAAATAATAGCAAAATAATCATTGTATTTGTGCCGTCTTGTTGTTGTTTAGTCGCTCAGTCGTGTCGAACTCTTTGCGACCCCATGGACTGCGTGCAGCACACCAGTCTTCCCTGTCCTCCACTATCTCCTGGAGCTTGCTCAAACTCGTCTCCCTCGAGTTGATGATGCCACCCAGTTATCTCATCCTCTGTCACCCCCTCCTCCTGCTCTCAATCTTTTCCAGCATCAGGACTTTTTCCAGTGAGTTGGCTCTTCACACCAGGTGGCCAAAGTATTGTAGCTTCAGCTTCAGCTCAGTCCTTCCAGTGCATATTCAAGGTCGATTTCCTTTAGGATGGACTGGCTTCATGTCCTTGCTGTCCAAGGGCCTCTCAGGAGTCTCCTCCAGCAAGTCCAGTGACTTCTGACCTACTGGAAGGATCTGAAGGAAGCTTTCCCTTTGAAGGCAGTGGCGCTAAACCGTGGTCCTCGTATTCTTTTCTGTCTCTCCCTGCATCTGTGCTTTAACAAACCGTCACCTCTGCCCATGTCTGTAACCCCTGAGGCAGAAGTTCAAGAACGAGTGGCATTTGGGGGTGGAGTGAGAGATCCTCTTTGGAGAGGCAGGGTGCTTCTCTAGAAATATTATTTTTTGAGGCGTATGATTTCAAGACGAAAGTTTGTGTGTTTTTTTTTTTTTTTTTTTAAACTATATTATATAGAAAATTCAATGGACTTCCCTGGCCAGCCAGTGGTTATAAGACTGTGCACTTCCAATGCAGGGGTCAGGGGTTCAGTTCCCGGTCAGAGAACCACGATGCCACATGCCGCAGGTACTGCTTAAAAAACAAAGGCAAGCAAGCAAGCAAACAAAAATACCCAAGAAGAGAATTCAAGCTCTACAGATGTGCATGAAACAGCCGTAACCTCGTGTTAGCATTTTGGGGAGTGACCCGTCTTTGTGTAGAGGTCCGCATAAACATAGCTCCAATAGGCTAATAGGCACCTGTTTTCTTTCATGTAACAGCGTCTAGTAGAGACTTTTCAAGTAAATGACTGCAGGCGTGCACCGTCTTCCTTTTAAATGGCTGCGCGTGGATGTGTTGGAACACCTAAACAGTCTCATCTCAGGGAATATTTTGATTGCTTTTAAATTTGGAGGGAAAAACTTTTATTGAACATCCTTATATGTTTTTGCTCATGAGACCAGTTGACCTTCTTAGCATGTGTTTCTAGAACTAGAATTGTGGATTTAGGGGCATACGTGCGGAGAGCTTGTGTGGAGTGCACAGCAGCAGGGTCTGAGAGTCCGCTGAGAAGTCTCGTTAGCTGAGCGCCGGCTCCTGCCTGACGCACCTTAGCAGCCCTGGAAAGGAGTGTGCTGTGCTAATTGGCGAGTGTTTGTTTGATTCAGCCATTGGTAATGCTTTCCCAGAACGTGAATAATTCCACTGTTTCAATACACCAAGAGGAAGCTGAAGCATTCTCATTTCATTAATAAAAACACTCAGGGACTCAAAGAGCCATCTACCAAAAGCACCGAATGGAGATTTTTAACCCCGATGTGGACTTCTGTTCTCCTTCGCCCAGGGAGGATCGGGTATCAGGTTCTGCTGTCAGCACTGCCCCTCAGGGGGACCTAGATGTGGTCCAGCATGAGAGCCCAGGGTGACAGCCGGTGGGCAGCAGCCTGGGGAGGGAAGTGCAGGGGAACCAGGGCCGGGACGCTGCCTTCGAGGACGGGGCGGGGTGCTGCGCGGTTGACTTGGGGTGAATTATCTTTCTTCATCTCCGAGAGGAAGGAGTGGGTTGAGCCCGCAGTGGCGATTCGTCATTGCAAAGGACTTCTTGGCTTCAGGCTTGAGTTACAGGAAAAAAAAAAAAAAGGTAGAGTTTCATGTTCTATAGGTCATTGTTCTCCTTGGAAACTGAACTTGGTTGCTCTTCATTTGGGGGCCTCTGTTCTCTTCCATTCCCAGCGACATCTTTCCTGTTTGTTTATAGGAGATGGGTGGTGTGGACTAGTTAGGAAAGGGGAAGAGAGTGAATATGAGAGACTATGAATCGGAAAAAGGCCACTGCTGGGCAGACCTGGGCTTGAAGACCCCAGCTTGTCACGAAGCAGCGTCTGATTTTGAGCAGGCGGTTTTAGACGCTGAGCCTCCCTCTCGGTGTCTGTGAAATGTGAGATGAAGTAGTGTGGACTTTGCGGGGTCCCTGCATGGATGGCTGATGCAGCTTATAACCAGGGCGGCGGCTGCTCAGGGTGGTGCCAGCAGGCAGCAGGCGTTGCTGCGTGTTGGCTTTCCAGCCCTTCTGTCTCTGTTTTCCTGAGTTTCAGGAGGGAGGGATGGAGCCAGCAGATCCTACACGTGTTCATGGGAGGAAGACCTGGGTCTACTTTAGTGTCGCCGGGGACGTTTGAGAGACCGGTGCTTCAGCTGGTCTTGCTAGAATTTGGATGGACCTGAGCCTTCCAGCTTTCCACGTTGTGAAGTTACGGCTTCGAAACCAGCCGGCTTGTCTCAGAGTCTGTCAAGGATCTGCGATGGGACTGGGTTGAGTGGTGAGCAGAGACCTGGTCCAGAGAATAACGTGCAGGTTTTTTAGAGCTGGCTCGTGGGTGATTTCCTCTTCTCTTTCTTTGTAAGTTACCCTGACACAACACAGGAGGAGTTTGGTGAGACAGAGGGCACACACGCTCATCTCTTCAGTTGCCACGTAACGAGCACTGCTCTAAGGTGTGCTCAGGCGATCTGAACCGTCTCTGTGCCCCTCAGGGGTCTCCGGTGTGGGGTGTGGTCCTAGGAGGGGGAAGTCAGCCTGGGGACCTGGGAGGGTCGGTGGTGGAGGGTGAGCCGTTGGGTGGAGGGGAGGAGAGACACCCGTCTCTGCTCTGGGGCAGGGTCTGTGAGGGCCAGTGACTGCAGCCTCTGCGTGAGTTTGTGTCTGGTGATAGCTGGTGAGTGGCAGGGCCAGGCAGAAGGTGGTCGTGGGCAGGCAAGCAGTGGAGACCCCGCCAGGAGCCGAAGTTCAGAAGTTCTTTGTAGGCTGGCGTTATTTTTCGGTGGAGAAGCTCTTTGTAGGCTGGCATTATTTTTCGGTGGAGAAGCTCTTTGTAGGCTGGCGTTATTTTTCGGTGGAGACATCACAAAGGAGAGAGGACTGTGCCCGTGGACACTGTCAGGTGACACTCCAGAATTCTCTGCTAACGCTGGTGCTCTGCTCTTTTTCTTCCCTTCACTCAGCCACCCGACAACGGGCCGCCACCGCTCCCAACGTCCTCTCTCCCGGAAGGCTACTACGAGGAGGCCGTGCCCCTGAGTCCCGGGAAAGCTCCAGAGTACATCACCTCAAGTGAGTGGCCTCCTGTCCAGCCGGGCTGTTAGGGAGCCCCCCTTTCCTGGGGTAAAGGGGAGTTGAAGCATACTCAACAGCATGGAAGTTTAGAATCAGGAGATCCTGAACCCAAGGGAGGGAATATAGGAAGGGCTTTGAGAAGTCTAAGGTGTCCTCCACATACCTTGGGTAATTTCAGATGGTTGTCCTTTTTTGTGGCTCAAAATGAGTGAAATCCCGTTGCCATGGGAACATGTCTCAGCTAGTGAAATGTGTTCCTTTTGGTCAGAAGGGGATGACCTTTTGAGGCATGTGCCCATGGGGTCCCCGCCAGCTTGACCAGAGCACATCCCTTGGAGGCTGCATTCATGGTGCCGCCAGGAGGGCGTGTCTACAAGATACATGCAAAACAAGCAGACATATCATAGCTATTTGTTTTGTTTTTAAATTTATTTCTTATTCAAGTATGATCAAATTACAATGTTGTGTTAACTACTGCTATACAGCAAAGTGACTCCGCTATATCCTTTTTCATATTCTTTCCCATTATGGTTTATCACAGGATATTGAATAGAGTTCCCTGCACTGTGCAGTAGGACGTTGCTGTTTATCTTTTCTGTATATAACCAGTTTGCATCTGCTAACCCCAAACCCCCAATCCAACCCTCTACCACCCCCATCCCCTTGGCAACTACCAGCCTGTTCTCTGAGTCCCTGCTTCTGTTGCTGTTTCATCGAGATGTTCATTTGTGCCATATTCTACATTCCACACGTAAGTGATATTGTATGGTCTCCGTCTTTCTCTGTCTGACTTAGTTCACTTAGTAGGATAATCTCTGTGTCCACCCATGTTGCTGCAGACAGTGCTGTTTTGTTCTTTTTTATGGCTGAGCAGTGTTCCAGTGAATGTATGTGCCGCAGCTTCTTGTCCACTCACCTGTTGACCGACATTCAGGTTGTTTCCTGTGTCTTTTCTTTTCCTTCAGTAAGTGGAGAGTGAAAAAGTTGGCCTAAGCTCAACATTCAAAAAACGAAGATCATGGCATCCAGTCCCATCACTTCATGGGAAATAGATGGGGAAACAGTGGAAACAGTGTCAGACTTTATTTTTTGGGGCTCTAAAATCACTGCAGATGGTGACTGCAGCCATGAAATTAAAAGATGCTTACTCCTTGGAAGGAAAGTTATGACCAACCTAGATAGTATATTCAAAAGCAGAGACATTACTTTGCCGACTAAGGTCCGTCTAGTCAAGGCTATGGTTTTTCCGGTGGTCATGTATGGATGTGAGAGTTGGACTGTGAAGAAGGCCGAGCACCGAAGAATTGATGCTTTTGAGCTGTGGTGTTGGAGAAGACTCTTGAGAGTCCCTTAGACTGCAAGGAGATCCAACCAGTCCATTCTGAAGGAGATCAACCCTGGGATTTCTTTGGAAGGAATGATGCTAAAGCTGAAGCTCCAGTACTTTGGCCACCTCATGCGAAGAATTGACTCATTGGAAAAGACTCTGATGCTGGGGAGGGATTGGGGGCAGGAGGAGAAGGGGACAACCGAGGATGAGATGGCTGGATGGCATCACCGACTCGATGGATGTGAGTCTGAGTGAACTCTGGGAGTTGGTGATGGACAGGGAGGCCTGGTGTGCTGTGATTCATGGGGTCGCAAAGAGTTGGATGCGACTGAGAGACTGAACTGAACTCAACTGAACTGATATAGGTTTTACCAGAATGTTTTTGCCTAAGTTAGGAATATCATGACAGGGCTGTTGTCTTCCTGTTGGGGACTCAGAAATGCCCCGTTATTGGCAGCCAACTTTCACATTCACAGAAAGGATGACGTGCTGGCATTGAACACCTTTTTGTAGTGATGTCTAAAATTTGTTTCTAGAGCTTTGGCTTTATTTCTCCCCCTTATACTCTGGAGTCCGTATAGTCAAAGCTATGGTTTTTCTAGTGGTCATGTATGGATGTGAGAGTCAAACCATAAAGGAGACTGAGTGCCGAAGAACTGATGCTTTTGAACTGTGGTTGGAGAAGACTTTTGAGAGTCCCTTGGACAGCAAGGAGACCCGACCAGTCCATCCTAAAGGAAATCAGTCCTGGATATTCATCAGAAAAACTGATGCTGAAGTTCCAATACTTTGGCCACCTGATGTGAAGAAGTGACTCATTGGAAGAGACCCTGATGTTGGGAAAGATTGAACGCAGGAGAAGGGGACAACAGAGGATGAGATGGTTGGATGGCATCATCAACTTGATGGACATGAGTTTGAGTAAGCTCTGGGAGTTGGTGAAGGACAGGGAAGCCTGGTATGCTACAGTCCATGGGGTGCAAAGAGTCAGACACAACCGAGCAACTGCACAACAGCAGAAAGTACTCTGGTGGGCAGAATGCTCTGTCTCGTAATGAGGCAGACATGGCCTCTCCCAGTGTACTGACTTAGGGATCCCAACTTGCCTTTCCCATGCAACATGGATAAAATGGGGGTGAAAGAGCATTAGCTTGCGCCATAGAGAGACTCCCCGTGCCTGCCATGCCACTTGCTCTGTCTTCAGACACGTTCTCCTTCACCCTCGCCATCCGCCCGTCACCGGAAGTCTCTGCTTCACGCAGACTGGGGGCTTGCCATCTTTCTCTCCCCTGGCAGCATGCAAGCGGAGCTATTAGAGCAAAGCGGAATCTGACTTGCTCGTTAGCAGGAGATCCCCTTGGGATGTTTTGTGAACACGAACAGAGACACGCAGAAGCCAAGCGGGCTGGACTCCAGGGCCCAGGGCCTTTCCCGCTCACTCACGCCTGCTCTCTCTGGAAACTTCCTACAAAGGCTCAGCCCAGCATCAGTAGGCCCTCATTGTTCTGAATGAGGTCTGAGTGAGAGAAGGGATTGTTCTCATGAGAAGGCTGTGAAATCTCGGGCCAGGAGATAGTAAATTAAGCAGAAAACACGCAGAAGTTGAACAGCTTGCTCATTGGGTCCCTTTCTTTCTGAGAGCCGAGAATATAGAACAGGAACATCTCGATGAGGGCGTGTCCCAGCTCTGGGGACACTTGGTCCCAGCTGTCTCCTGCCTCCACTCCTCCTCCAACATGCTTTCAAGACTAGGAATTGATAGCCTTTTTGTTTTACCTGTGGGAGCCTGTGGTTATTTTGGGTCCAAGAAGCCCCACCTGACTGGTGTGTCCTGTCCTGAGTTGCTGATGGGCAGGCCCCTTGGGTTGAGCTAATTCCAAGGAAACAGTCATGGAAGGACTGCTGCTTGGGGAGGCAGCAGGTCAGGAGAGCTCACACGCTGGGCTTCTTAACCCAAGCGTCTGTGGCTGAACCTTGGCTGCAGGCGAGGACCCCTCCCAGTGGACCCCTGGCAGGGGGCTGAGTCCAGGTCTGGCCAGAGTCACACACCCCTCACTTATTGTGGACTTCGGGCAACTTTGTTGAGCTCTGTGTCATGTCTGTTTGTCAGAGAAGCAGGACCATATAAGTGTTGTAGAGTGAGGGGTGTGTGGTAGGCACGAGACCCTGTGCAGTTGTGGGAACCTGGGAAGACGAGTGTCATAGGGCCAGCTGTCATCAAGGAGAGCTGGGCGAAGCCTGGGGGCAAGAAGCTTGCTGGGCAGCTCCTCTGCCTCTCACCTCCCCACACGGGAGCCCTGCATGAGAGGCTGGACCACAGCTCCGCAGAGCTGCATGCCTAGCAGTCTCTTGACCTGCCCGTGTACTGGCAGCTGCTTCCTGTTTGCCTTCCAGGTCACCCGCAAACTTCCTGTGTGGCCAGTCCTAACCTAGAGGCATCCAGGGAAGGGAATTTAGGGGAATGCTGAGTTGATACAGTGTGAAAAGCACCAGTGTTGGTCTTGGCTTGGTTTGGTATCCATGCACCCCTCTTTACCACGGTGAATTTCCAAGTAAAGACAGGAGCCGAGTCACGGTTCAGTCTAACACCATTCAACTGTAGCCAGAAACTCCCCAGCTCCCCCAGAGGATACAGTGTCCTCTGTCCACTTTGGGTGACACTGTTCTCTCATAGCCAAGTTACACTCTCCCCCTTGAGTGACTGTAACTGTTAGGCCTGATGGAGCCTGATGGGGATGATGGAGCCCGATGGAGGTGATGGAGCCCGATGGGGATGATGGCACCTGATGGAGGTGATGGAGATGATGGAGCCCGATGGGAATGATGGAGCTGGATGGAGGTGATGGAGCCCGATGGGGATGATGGCACCTGATGGAGGTGATGGAGATGATGGAGCCCGATGGGAATGATGGAGCTGGATGGAGGTGATGGAGCCCGATGGGGATGATGGCACCTGATGGAGGTGATAGAGATGATGGAGCCTGATGGGGATAATGGGTGGAGGTGATGGAAACTGATGGAGGTGATGGACCAGAGATGATGGGGCCTGATAGAGATGATGGAGCCAGATGGGGATGATGGCACCTGATGGAGATGATGGAGCCCGATGGGGATGATGGCACCTGATGGAGGTGATGGAGATGATGGAGCCTGATGGGGATGATGGAGCTGAATGGGGATGATGGGTGGAGGTGATGGAACCTGGTGGAGGTGATGGACCAGAGATGACAGGGCCTGATAGAGATGATGGCACCTGATGAAGATGATGGAGCCCAATGGAGATGATGGCACCTGATGGAGATGACGGGGATGATGGAGCCTGATGGGGATGATGGGGCCCGATGGGGATGATGGCACCTGATGGAGCTGGATGGAGGTGATGGAGCCCGATGGAGATGATGGCACCTGATGGAGATGATGGAGCCTGATGGGGATGATGGGGCCCGATGGGGATGATGGGGATGATGGAGCCGGATAGGGATGATGGAGCCCAATAGAGAGGCGCCCGCTCTGGTGTGATGCTGCGTGCTCCTTGGTGGGTGGGATGGCCCAGAGCCCAAGTGGGGCAACTTGGGTTAGTGGGAACGTGATCAAACTTTTAGACTCTCTTGGGGGTATTGGAGAGACAAAGCCATTTCCTGAAAATGACCTAGTTCTCATCGAAGATTGTTGAAGCTGTGCTTCAAAATCACCCCTGGGAGAGCGTGCCAAAGGCTTCTGTGTCAGTGTCTGAAATGGTTGAGCTGTGAAGCAGAAGCACCTCAAGGTGGCGCAGGAGATTTACTCCAGGGCCTGGACCTCACATGATGTGGAGCTGCTGAAGGAGTCAGTGGGAGGCTGTCCCCCCGCGTGTGGAAGGAGAGCTGGACTCCGTGGCAGAGGTGTGGATGCACCATTGGTGACTCTCTGCCCTCCTGCCCAACTCGATGTCTTTCTTCACTTTGCACAGGGTCCTCATTACCTCCTCACCAGGCCATCAGTCCCAGCGCCAGCAGTGGACTTCTGGATGTCCCGTTTCAGCCTCCAGGAGGTGGCCCGGCTCTGCTGGGAGGCCGCCCGAGAGACTGGCGTGCTGTCCTGCGTGCTCAGACTCGTCCTCCCAGCCGCTTGGTTTGCGAAGTTGCTGACATTCTTCTAGCATGACTCTGTCGGTCCTGCTCTCTCAGCAGAAGGCGGGGCATGGGCTCACTGTCTTTTCAGTGAGTGGACCTCAACCCGTGGACTTCACCCCATCCTCCCCTTGATGCGAAGGGCGGCCAGGGCATGGTCTGCTCTTTGAGTTTAGAATCAGAATCAGCCCAAACCATCTTCCTTCGTCAGGATGTGGTCTTGGATGAGTCACCTGCTCTCCCGACATCATCCTTCCTTCCCTCTGACATAAGGACACAGCTGTGCACCCACCTCCGGGTGACTGAGAGGACCAGCGAGACAGGGCATGTGACTGCGGAGCCAGCCACCTCTTCTCACAGCTTTATCCCACAGCGTGCAAATATAAATATAAAAAGTGCTGCCTGGGGGCTTCCCTGGTGGCGCAGTGACAAAGAGTCCGCCTGCCAGTGCAGGAGACGCGGCTTTAATCTCTGATCCAGGAAGATCCCACATCCCGCGGAGCATCGAAGCCAGTGCTCCACAGCTGCTGAGCCTGGGAACCACAGCTCCTGAAGCCCACGCATCCAGCGCCCATGCTCCCCAACAGGAGAAGCCGCCGCAGCGAGAAGCCTGCTCACCACACCTAGAGAAAAGCGCGCACAGCATCGAAGACCCAACATGGCCTAAAATAAGTCAATAAAACTATTTAGAAAGAAGCACTGCCTGACACATAGGAAGTGCTCATTGAGTATTTCTTGCATGAATGAAATGAGATTTTCCCATCGCTGGCTGATTTGGTCATTCATTCTGTTGTTCATTTGTTCACTCAGTGTTTAGTGAATTTGATATTCTAGAAAGTGAGTTAAGCACTGAGGGGTTCATGGTCCCCCAAGCGGCTATGAGCATGGTCTTTTTAGGATAAAATAGGACTTGATCCGCTGCCTGACTGAAATCTGTCAGCAAACCTGGGGCCGCGGAGTAGCTCGTGGTCTTTCACAGGCTCATGCTTTCTTCCCTGGGCCCTATGTTCCAGCCACACTAAAATTAAAAAAAAAAAAAAAGCTTTTATTATAAAATACATTTGTCAAACAGTGCATAAAATATGAATTTATGCTTAATGACTTTCCATGAAATGGAGCACCGAAATGTCACCACCGGGTCAAGAGGAGAGCGCTGTCAGCCCCGGAAGCTCCCTCCTCCCTCTCGACAGCCTCCTCCCCGCAAGGGTCGCCCCTGACTTGGCTTCGGTGACAGTGACATAAATACTGTTGAAAAGCGCACGGCTCGCCACTGTTTGTGCAGTGTTTTATATTTTTCATTGCTTTTGCAAGTCGTGTCTCTTCTCCTAGCCTCTCCTGTCTGGCTGGCGCCGTTGCATAAGCAGTGGAGGCCGACGGCTTTGTCCAGCCTTCCCCGTGTGCCGTGTGCACGGCCCTCTGGTTGCCTACCTGTCTTGAGTACTCAAAGTGTGGATCTGGAGACCAGTTTTATTTAACTTGAGTTAGAATGTGAATTTAAATGGCCATGGTGGCTGCCATGTGAACAGGGGCTGTTGTGTAGACGTAGATGCTGGCGTATGGGGGACAGTGAGTGTGCGCTTGCCCATGCGTGTGTGTGTGTTACTGTGGGGGAAGGAGTGCAGAGGAGGAGGAGAAAGGCCTTGACTCAAGCAGCGCGGGAGGGGAGCTGGACTCTTCTCTCCACGGTGGTCTGTAACCCAGACCTTCAGGTGCTCAGATCCCCCAGCCCCACACGTCTCTTGGCACAGTGTCCTTCCCACCATCGCGGCAGACGCCTCTTAACTGTCACCCCAGCTTCAGCCCACTCTCTCTGCCACTGCCAGAGTTACCTCTAGGGTCAGTTACCCTAGTCTAGACTGGTCACCCTAGTCTCTTCCGTAAAATTCTCCCCTGACTTCTTTAGTAGGATTAAAAGTTAAACCATCGATCACTCTCTTCCCTGCCTCCCTTATTAAATAATTCTTTGCAAGGAAGTTGCCATACACATATGTCTCCTGATTGCATATTACAGTCCAGTTTCCGGCCAGTTCTGTTCTATAGAAGGTCGGCCAGTTCTCGTGCATCCAGTTGCTTCAGCCACAGATTCTCCTTATCTATCCTTCATTCCTCGTTGAGGTGTTCACTTCTCACATGTATTATGAAAAACAAATGTATTCCAGATGTGTCTGGGGTTGAGGGAATGCCGAGGTGAATCAGACACTGCCTCCAGGACCTCTCGACCCAGCAGGGCTGAAGCGATCAAGATCACTGGCAGTCACTCGTGTTGATTAATCATTTTTAAGATGCCAGCCATCCTTCTGAGGGCTTTGCATTTAAGTTGATCTAACAGTTCTCCAGATGACGATGGCAACATCGACTCAATGGACATGAGTTTGAGCCGCCTCTGGCAGATAATGAACGACAGGGGAGTCTGATGTGCCCCATTTCGTGGGGTTGCAAAGAGTTGGACTAAGCGACTGAACAACAAGCAACAGTTCTCCCTTCTACACACGTGTATCGCTTGCTCTGTGCCAGGCCCTTTGCGAAGCACTGGGACAGTCACATGCAGCAAGGGGGTCTCCCTTCCTGCAAGGGAGACAGCTTGATGTGGGACAGACGAGCGACAACACAGTGGCCGAGTTACGCGCTGAGCGGTGTGGAAGCCGAGGGGAGGGTCGTCTCGCCTGGCATCTGAGCTCAGGCTGCTGTAACACAGTGTCACCCACTGGGTGGCAAAACGATGCTTTTTATGTTCTCAGAGTTGTGTAGGCTTGAAGTCCAAGATCAGGGCTCCAGCGGGATCAGTGTGTGGCGAGCACTCTCTTCCCGGTGTACGGGTGCCGCCTTCTCCCCATGTCCTCACGTGGCAGGGAGAGAGAACTCAGGTCTCCCTCTTCCTCCTCTTCTCAGTGGGTTCGGACCCACTCACATAGCCTCGTTTAACCATAATTACCTCCTAAAAGTCCTGTCTCCAGATACAGTGACATTGGGGTTGGAGCTTCAGCACCTGAATGTGGGGGGCACCCAGTTCAGTGTACAGCCGTCAGGGCTGGTGATCCAGGGCGGGCTTCATGGAGTAGGTGCTCTGAGTTAAATCCTAAATGATGAGCATATATCCAGGCAAAGGTAGGAGATGGAGTGGGATAAACAGGGAGCCTGGATGAGAGCAGTGTGTGCACAGACCCTGAGGAAGGGAAACGGGCTCTGGTATGTAAGTGTTGATGTGCGGTAGAGTAGGAGGGGTGGACGTGGACATGGCAACCCGCAGGGTGGCCTGACTGAGCGGCATGGTCTGGGTCTGGATCTTGAACCTTAAGAAGGGTTGGTGCGTGTGGTGATGCCAGGAGGAAGGAGGGCATTGCAGACTTGAAAGAACTTTTAAAAATAAATTTACTTATTTGGTTTCCTTGAGTCTTTGGTCGCAGTGCATGGACCCCCAAGTAGCTAAAGGCTCCGGATCACACAGGCTCAGCAGCTGTGGTGCCTGGGCTTGCTGGCCTCTTGGCATGTGGGATCCTAGTTCCCCAACCAGGGATCACACTCAGGTCTCCTGCATTGGAAGGTGAATTCCAAATCACTGGACCACTGGGGAAGTCCTGAAAGAACTTTCACATCAAGGTGTGGGTGGGAGTTTCCTTTGGCAAAAACCATTGTTGAGTGGGGGTCATGGCACCCAGCAAGAATATGGCGAGGATTTAACAGTGTGGGGCCTGCAGGTGCCGAAGTGGTTTCTATAAATGCAGAATTCTTAGTCACTTCATTTGAAAACTCTTTGTTGAGTTTCTACTACCCAAGTCTGAGTTATTTCCCCCCTAGTTTTGCCAGTTGATGTTTTCCAAGCACCCTGAATGCAGAAACCCCCTCCTCACTTACAAATAAAATAATGGAGCCCACAGGTCGTCCTCAAGATAAGGTTTTTGCAACCAGGTTTTTGCTCACTTTCATTTCTCATCTTTGACAGATTATGACTCTGATGCGATGAGTAGCTCTTACGAATCATACGATGAGGAAGAGGAGGATGGGAAGGGGAAGAAGACGCGGCACCAGTGGCCTTCGGAGGAAGCCTCCATGGACCTGGTGAAGGACGCCAAGATCTGTGCCTTCCTCCTGCGGAAGAAGCGCTTCGGGCAGTGGACTAAGTTACTCTGCGTCATCAAAGACACCAAACTGCTGGTAAAGCCTCGCCACTCGGTTCTCTTGTGTAGAGTTGGTGAGACGCAGTGGGCCGTCTAACCAGGTTTAATCTACACCCAGCCAACATTCACCTTGGTGGACACAGAGGGAGCGCTGAAGCGCTGGCCCGTGACTGGCCGTCAGCAAGCCTGGCTGAGCTCCCGTGCCTTTAACGCCCTTTTCTGGCCAGCTCCCTAAGCACTCAGCGGGCAAAACCATCCCCTCCTCGGGCCAGCGTCTGCGGCTCGTGTCAGTGGAAATGCACGCTGCTGGAGCTTGCCAGACGTCCCAGGATGGATTTTCTCATTTGTAGTGAGTCAGTGAATTCCTCAAAGCCAGGTCATCGAAGGCGGACGGGCAGGCCAGGCGAGGTCTGGGGGACAGTGCCCAGGAAAGGAAATTCTTTTGGAGAGCTAAAAGCTGACTCTTTGCTCTTTTTGTAACTCAGGGAGGCAGAATAGAAAGAGAGGAGCGGGGGCAGGAGGACGCATACCCCCTGCTACAGGCGCCGTGGGGGAGCCTAGAGGGGAAGCGAGAGCCTTTGAGACTCATCCTCTGTCCCTCCTCCCTCCTTCCTTCCCAGCTTCAGAAATCACGGTTGGTTGTTGGCATTAAGAATGGTAGACTATGTTTTTGTATTTTGTTTTGCCTTCAGATGAAGCTTGGGGAACAAAAATCACTCAAAATCCCATCGTTAAAACAACACGTGAGGGTGTATGATTCTGTATCTCACTTTTCAGTGGAGCAGAGAACCTCCCTTTTAAAAAAAACAGTCTCATCTGTGAATTATGGGAATCTTATTTTACTAGATTCTTAGGACATATTATGTTTTTTGATTTATGGTTTTGTAAAAAAAAAAAAATAACACTTTTTAAGCAGTGAGAGTACATGTTTTTTCCCACATGTGTGGCCTGAATTTCTCCCAGATTTGGTCTATGCCAAAAAATGATGATGCCACGGGGGAATTTTAAAGTAAAGAACGAAAGAAAGAAAGATTAAAAAGATTAATATGGTCCGTATTTACAATCTGACATAATGACTACAAGATGTGGATATGTTATATAAACGTTTTAAAAATACACAGTTGGCTCTTGTGTAAAGGGCTTCCCTAGTGGCTTAGCTGGTAAACAATCTGTCTGCAATGCAGGAGACCTGGGTTCGATCTCTGGGTTGGGAAGATTCCCTGGAGAAGGGAAAGGCTACCCACTCCTGTATTCTGGCTGGGGAATTCCAGGGACTGTATGTATAGTCCATGGGGTTGCAAAGAGTCAGACACGACTGAGCAACTTTCACTTCACTTCTCATGTAAAAGAAGTTTTAGAGCATACTGTGGGAAGCCTGTGGTTGGGGTAGGGTCAGCAGTTGTCAGTCTTCCCCGGTGGCTCGTCAGTCTTCCCCGGTGGCTCAGAGGATAAAGCGTCTGCCTGCAATGCAGGAGACCCGGGTTCGATCCCTGGGTTGGGAAGATCCCCTGGAGAAGGAGATGGAAACCCACTCCAGTATCCTTGCCTGGAGAATCCCATGGACAGAGGAGCCTGGCGGGCTACAGTCCACGGGGTCACAGAGAGTTGGAAGAGACTGAGCGACTTCACTTTCACTTTTCACTTTCACTTTCAGCAGTTGCCAGAGGTGCCGAGTCCACCCTCTGCCCCAGCCCCTTCCCTTCCTGTCTCTTCCTTCCCTCACTCCTCAGCTGCTTCTTCCATCACTTACCAAGTTTCCCATCTTCCAAAACGGGATGATGATACCATTTAGAGTAGCTGTAAATATTTAAGAAGAGATGAATGGAAAGCCATGCAAAAGCACTGTCTTTGATGAAATGCAGAATCAAAGTTTTGTTATGAAACTTTTTTTCATTCAAAAATGACCTACGATCCAACTGCCCAGATTACTCCTGTTGACACTGAAAGAAAAAAACTAACAGTGAAAAAAGCAAGTACTCTCTAAGTCTCACAGAACAGAAAGCTGTAAACGGAAAACAAAACAGCAGCCTTTTCCCCTAAATGCCCGCAGTGTGTTTTCCCACGGGCGCCACCATGACTAGCTTCTTTGAATGTCCTTCCAGAACCCGTTTGTCTCTGTGCCCAGGCAGCTCTCTGGTGGGCACTGAGATGTGCCCAGACCCCTTCAGTGCCCTTCCGTGGACCCTGCAGTCAACTGGAAAGCACAGCTTGGCAGACGTTTCGGTCTATTATATGCTGATATGTGTACTCTTCATAAAATGATTCATCTGTGTTTCAGAGAGAGAGTAGGGATGAGATAGGTAGACATGAAATGACATAAATTGTGGGGTCTCCAAGGTGCTGTATGCCCAAATTAGAGAAAATCTAATACATTTCATGTCACCTGTAGCAGAAGCTGGAACATAAGATCCATCAGGACTTGACACCCCGCTGAGCCATGCTAGTTAACTCTGCTGAGTTACGAGCAGGTGTGTTTGCTCGCGCACAGAGGTGAGGTGTGGGTGTACAGCGGGGCTCTGTGTATGAGTCCCCGGATCTTCAGGGACTCCAGCCTCTGAGCATCTCTGCCCTTCAGCCGGACCTCCAGGTGCTTCTCCAGCGCTGTTTTCACTGTGTGTAGTTTCATCCGTGGTAAAGGACTTCCTTATACCCTTACTCGATCTCTCCTGTCCATCACAGTGCTACAAAAGTTCCAAGGACCAGCAACCCCAGATGGAACTGCCGCTCCAAGGTTGCAACATTACATATATCCCGAAAGACAGCAAAAAGAAGAAGCATGAGCTGAAAATCACCCAGCAGGGCACAGACCCACTTGTTCTTGCCGTCCAGAGTAAGGAGCAGGCTGAACAGTGGCTGAAGGTAACTTGCGTTGCTTTTGTTTCTGAGCCAGTTTCCTTCCCGAACCTCTTCCTGAGATCTGTTCTTTTGTTTAATGTGCGTTTTTTTATGGAAGCACAGGCAAACAGTGGATTAGCCTGCCTTTGATGTCTTGAGTATTCTGATTACTTTGAGGTTAATCATTTTAAATTTTGTCTTCAAAAGGGCATTCTGCCTCCTGTTTGCGATCTACTTCTAGAATTTTCTCTTTTGGCTTGATTTTTATCGTTTTGCTTGGTCATGTCTGAAGTGAAGTGTTAGTTGCTCAGTTGTATCCGACTCTTGCGACCCCATGGACTGTAGCCTGCCAGGCTCCTCTGTCCATGGAATTCTCCAGGCAAGAATACAGGAGTGGGTTTCCACTTCCTCCTCCAGGGGATTGAACCTGGGTCTCCTGCTTTGCAAGCAGATGAGCCTTTACCGTCTGAGCCACCAGGGAAGCCCATCGTGTCTGGATGTAGTTTTTTTTTTTTCAGTGCTCAGGTTTCCCTGGGCCTTTTAAATCTGTGGACTTAAGGTTTTTTTTAAGTTTTTTCTAAGTTTTGGGGAAAGTTTTCAGCCATTTCCCTTAAAATATTACTGCCCCATTCCCTTGGCTCTCCCAAATAATTTAAATATATGTTAGACTTTCCCACCGTTTTCTACTTTTGTCTTCTCCTTTCGTTTCTTATCCTTATTTTCTCCCTTTAGCCTTGTTAATTTTTTCCTGTTACTTTCCAGATCACAGTTTCTGTCTTCAGCTGTATCTAATCTGCTAATAAGTTTGCTGTTGTTCACTGGGTTCTTTATTTCGTCTCTGGTAGTTTTCAATTCTGGAATTTGTAGCTGCTTCCTTTTAGGAACTTTTCTTTGGCTTTTCTCTCCATGACAAGCACATACAGGCATGCTTCTTTTGACTGTGGTTTCTGTTGAGTTTGGATCTGGGTCCATAACCTACGGATCCTTTTCTTGTGTATGTCGTTTTGTCTTCTTGTCAGGGTATCTGATGATCATGCTGGTCATTATCTTCACATTTGGAAAAAAAATATTATAGTACATTTTGGTGTCAGCTCTACTGAGGTATAATTCAAATATCCTACAGCTCATCCCTTTAAAGTATGATTCATTGGTTTTCAGTTGATTCATAGAGTTGTGCAACTATCAACATAATCTGATTTCAGCACGTTTGCATCAGCTCAAAGAGAAACACTGTCCTTACTGTGACTTAGCAGTCACTTCCCCCAGTTCCAGCCCCAGCCAACCACTCATCCGCTCTCTGTCCCCATAGATTTGCCTGTTCTAGCATTTCCTGCAGACACACTCACACAGCATGTATCCTTTCGTGACTGTCTTCTCTCACTTAGCATGGTGCTTGTAGATTCGTCCACATTGTATCTGTGCCAGTCTGTCATTCCTTTTTACTGCTTTTTGTGTCTTTGCTAAGAAACCATTGTTTAGTCCAAGGCCTGGCAGATTTAGAGCTCTATTTCCCTCTAATAGTTTGGTGGTGTTAGCTTTTACATTTAGTCTGTGATCCGTTTTGATTTCACCTTCGGTTATAGTGTGAAGTAGGGGTTTAGTCCCATTCTTTTTCCTGTGACATCCAGTTATCCCTCTAGAAAATAATGTGATTCTTAGCACAGTGGCGTCATTTCTTGGAGAGCATTGTCATTTGCCTGTGGCACAAGCTTTGCTAGGCACTAGGTCTCCAAAATCAGTTTCATCTGATTTCCGAGCTTGAGATTTTTCAGAGCCCTCCAGATGGCCAGGCTGCAGTCCACTAAAGGGCAGGCTTATACTTATTTTAGTCTTATTCCAGCTCCTAATCCTGGGGTCCTGCTCTTAAAGGTAGGCCTTCCCAGGTGACTCAGTGGTAAAGAATTCACCTGCCAAGGCAAGGGACGCAGGTTTGACCCCTGGATTGGGAAGATCCACTGGAGAAGGAAATGGCAACCCACTCCAGTCTCCTTGCCTAAGAAATCCCAAGGACAGAGGAGCCTGGCAGTCCCTGGGGTCACAAGAGAGTCGGACATGGCTTAGCAACTAAACAACAACAAAAGTGTGGGGTTTTGCCAGGGACCTGTCTTTTCTGTCCCCTAGACCCAAGCTTTTGGTTCCCATTCCTCCCGAGCTGTCAGAGTACTAGCTGGCTTCTCAGCTACCTCCTCTGGGGAGCAGCAAAGGCAGACCTAGCTGCTGGCCTGCCTCTCGATATCTCCGTCTACCTCTGGGTCACGGCCGGGTAATTCCACACTATGCTCATAGCTGTTCTCTGCTTTTAGGAGGACGCTGTGTGTATTTCACCTTGCTTTCCTGATGGTCCTTATCAGGGGGATTGGTCCACACCTTCTAGTCTGTCATTGCCTGATAGTACTTGCTGTGAAGAAAAAGGCTGGGATGGGCTGGGAAAGCTTGAGGAGGCGTTTTATAACGCTGCTTTTATAATAAGATGCCAGCGCCCGTTAAACTCAGAGCCCCGCTTCCCTCTCCTCCCCTGGAAAAGCACAGGGCCAGACTCTGCAGTGACAACAGTGATCATTTCTGCTGGGGCAGGGCACACAGATGTGGCTTTCGCATGTCGGTAATTTGGGGATGGAGCAGAGCGTTTGTTTTTTTAATGGGAGTCCTGTGATCGAGAGTTCCGGCTGCTGAGTTTGCTTCTTCTTCCAGACACAGAACCTAATATGTCACATGTCAACCCCTGCTGTTACCGAAGTACTTTTCCATCGTCAACAAAGCTGCCCAAAAAAGTTGTAACTATTAGCCATTTCATTTTACAGGTGAGGTACTGAGTCCCAGATAGACACAATGGCGCACCAGTCAACCTGTGATGGAGCCAGGAGTGGGCTTCAGAATTTCTTGGCTTCATTTTCATCTTCATTCTGCTGGGCCATCTGACAATTTGCCGTTTTCTCTTTTTATTCCTGACTTCTGGGTTCTTAGCACCATTCCTTCATTAAGGAGGGAAAGAATGAGGAAACAGATGAAAAGCCTTATTTATGATTCTGCTTTCTCCACCTGGTCACCTGTGTCTGGCCTTCTGCATCTTTGTGTTTACCTGTTTCTTAGGGGAGAACCGAGAAAGGATGCTCTGAAACCTCAGCTTTCTTCTCTCTTCACTCCATTCTCACAGTTTGTTGACTCTTTAATGCGCACTGAGTCACAGCTCCCTTCTTAGTTCCACTGCTCTAATGCGAAATCATGTGGAGTTCACTGGGTTTCACTGCTTCGTCGGGAAATAATATTGAGCTGACCGTGCTGCTCACAGACACACAGCTAAAGACAAAACTTTTTCAAGAAGTCAGGTGCTAATGGAGTGAAACAGTCTCACGTCTATTTCAGCAAATGTGAAATACAGCTCAGGGCTACTTAGCCAATTTCAGAGTGATGACTCTGTCAGTGGACGTCGAATTGCAAGAACTTTTTAGCATTTGCTCATATTTCTTCAAAAAGAAGCAAATATGTGGTAAATTACCTTTTTCTGAAGGGTTTACCTTAATTACTCCATTTAACGTTTGTGCTTCACTCCCATTGCATATTATAATACAGGAACCTAGGAAGGCTTGATTAGAAAGGAAAGTCAGATGACAAAACTGGTTTTAATCAGATACAAAATTTTAATTTTTTAAAACCAGCAGAGCTCTGGGATGTTTCAGTTTAATTTCATCCAGATATTGTCTTTAGATTGGCTGCCTTTTCAGAATTATCTGGAATTTAAAACAGAGATTTCTAATGATTTGGTACCTAAGAATTTTTTTTTTTTTTTTTTTTTTGGTGTATGTCTTTTACCCTTTTTAAGATCCCCGAAGCCACAGGTGTACTTGAAGCATGCCTCCCCTATTAATTCTCTCTCCCTGTTCCAAGATAACTTTTATCTAGAGTTTGGTCTTTATTATTATTATCTAGGTATGCTTTAGAAAGACTTTTTACTTACACATGTATATACTCATAAACAAGGACAATATTACTTTTCATGTTTAAACTTTCTGCATAAATGGCTTCAGCCTGCGCATGTCTTGCTACCAGCTTTCTTCACTCAGCTATTTGCACACTCTCGCTATCTTGGGCCTTGTTCAGTGCGTGTTCTCACGCGTGTGCCCTGGTCTGGGTGTCCTGGTTTCTCCAGGATGGGGACCATCTATTGGAACTGCTGAGTTTGGCATGTGCTCATCTTCACCGTTACTGGAGCTTGGCAGATTGTTTTCCTGGCTCCTTTGTATAACTGAGCCTCCTCCAGCAGTGTGTGAGAGGAATCATTTTGTGTGTTCCTTTCAGAGTTTCTTTGTACATGTGCAAGCAAACAGACATGCGGATTTCAATTCCCATCCTCCCACCCTCATAAAAAGGGTGTATTCTGCACCTAGTCTTCCCCCGCACCCAAATAGAGTAATTTTGAGATTTTTTTCCAAATTAAAGAATACCACACTTCCTTTTTTCTCTCTTACACTACATAGCATTTCGCTTTATAAACAGAATATGCCTCCTATTTATGGATGTTGGATTGTTGTCATCTTTTGATGTGACGGTGTTCTGTATTATTTATCCTGTGTCCACAGCATCTCACACTTCTGCTAGTCTGTAGGCTAAATTTCCAAAGAGAGTAATTATTTGTATGAAGGTTACAAGCATTTGTTATTTTGAGATATAGATGAACCCCTCATGAAGAGTGGTTCAGCTTCCCATCAACAGTATGCATGTGCCTCTTTCTCCACTGTCTTGCCAGCAGAGAGAGCATGTTACCAGCCTTTGGATTTTTGCCAGCCTGGGAGGGGAGACTGATACCTCATCTAGTTTTAATCTGCATTTATCGCCTTATGAATGGCATGGGGCATCCTTTTAGAGTTTAAGAGCCTATGGCTGTGTTGCTGTTTCTGTGAGCTGTCTGTTTATATCCTCTTTGTAGATATCCTTACTCAGAAATCTCTGTTTAAGGAAACTCCCGATTCCGGAGGCTGAGCCAGGTTTGGTAGTCACAGCTCTAGCTCAGCCTGCTAATTTCCACTTGGATAGAAGTTCTCACGGAAGAAGCAGGGTTTGAGACCACAAGTAAGCTCTCAGTCAGGTAGGCTGCGAAGGTAAATAGCATTCCATAGCCATTTTCACTAAAGTTTTATTTGGGTCTTATAATTGCTTCCGAAATTCATCATAATCAATGTGAAAAAGGCAGGAGGTAGAAGGGGGTGAGCCAGTCCTGCGTAGAGAGCGTGTCACTAGAGGGCAGACTGGAGCCTGACCCGGAGTTGTGATCTCAGCTCCAGAAGCTTCTTGCTGAATGTCTCAGAAGAGCTACTTGACTTCTCAAAACATAGAGTTTTCTCATCTATGAAGTGAAAGGGGTGGAAAGGAGTATTTCCTTCTGGAGTTGTGGTGAGGATACAGCAATATGAAAATGAAAGTGTTAGTCTGACTCTGTGACCCCCATGGACTATAGCCTCTGTCCACAGAATTCTCCAAGCAAGAACACTGGAGTGGGTTGCCATTCCCTTCTCCAGGGGAATCTTCTTGACCCAGGGATTGAACCCCCAGGTCTCCTGCATTGCAGGCAGATTCTTTACTGTCTGAGCCACCAGCTTAAGACCTAAAGCATTTAGAAGAGCACCTCGCCAGTATGAGCACGTATGTACATGCGAGCTGCTGTTGGTGGTGGTGTTAATCAATTTACAAGCTCCTGCTGACGTCAGTTTGGAAGTCAGGATAACAGAGGATGTTTTCGGGGGCCAGAGTGGCAAGCATCCAGCTCCCTTCCTCCTGCCCTCCTCTGTCCAGACCTGCAGGGAGGCCGGGAAGCACTATCCTCCTGTGTACCCTCAGATGGGACACCGCGTGCCAATCTTCTGCCACATCCTCTATTGCAAAATAAACTAAGAAACATCCCAAACAACCCTCTAAACAGTTTACACCAAAGATAAGGTTTTAAAAACTTGCCTACTCTGGGTCTTGGTTGCAGCATGCAAGATCTTTTTTTAGCTGTGGCATATGAACTCTGAACTGTGGCATGTGGGGTCTAGTTCCCTGACCACGGATGGAACCCCAGGCCCCCTGTGTGGGGAGCATGAAGTCTTAGCCACCAGACCACAGGGAAGTCCCCAAAGAGAATGCTCAAAGGGAGTTGTCTGCACTGTAGACACCACTGACCTCTTCGGAGGAGAATCTGTGAGAGTTCTAGTGCTGACTTCGGTATGAATTTGGTATCAGTCTCATCCACCCTTTTCTTGCTCTTTTCCCCCACTCCCAGCTGGGTAGCGTCGTCCTGTTCTTACAGCATCTCCTGATCGCTCCTGCTTTGGAGAAACACAGTTGGGAAGAGTTCTCACCATGGTTTAATGTGCTGAGAGCATTGTGGTTTTGCCGGAGCTCTCAAGGGAATCACAGCATGGTTTATTGTATACGTCAGCTCAGAGAACACCATCCGGTTTGTCCTTTAATGAAGGTCTTTCAGGACTTCCTGGTGGTCCAGTGGATAAGACTTTACCTTCCAATGCAGTGGGTGTGGGTTCAATCCCTGGTCAGGAAGCTAAGATCCCATATACCTTTCAGTTAAAAATCCAAAACAAGCAACAGAAGCAATATTGTAAGAAATTAATTTGTTGTTGTCCAGTCTCTATGTCGTGTCCAACTCCTTGTGACCCCAGGGACTGCAGCACGTCATGCCTCCCTGACCCTCACAGTCTCCTGGACTTTGCCCAAGTTCGTGTCCATTGAATCGGTGACGCTATCCAACCATCTCATCCTCCGCTGCCCTCTTCTCCTTTTGCCTTCAGTCTTTCCCAGCATCAGCATCTTTTCCAATGAGTCAGCTCTTCACATCGATAGAGACGTAAAGAAATGAAAAGGAAAATAAGAAGTTGAAAAATGTCCCATTAAAAAAAATGAAAAAAAAGAAAAGTCTGTGTTCACCCAGGATCTCCCTTTCCTTCATTTCTTTTTGAAGTAGGGCCTCCGGCATCACTCTCACTCTAAAGATGTTACTAAAACACAATTGTTTCTAATAGAGCAGACCTTCTTGAAATAGCTCCTTTCAGCTTTGATGGCAAATGTCTTTATTTCACGTTAACTCTTTGTGGTAAGTCAGCCACCGCTTGTATCAGTTGCACCTTTGAGTGTGACGTGTCGTTTTTTTCCTGCGTCTTCTTTTGAGATTTGTGTAATCTTTGCTTTTTATCAGTTGACGATGATGTGTGCGGGTGTAGCTCTATAGGTTTTGATCTTTCTCAGGGTTTGAGCTTTGTTGTTGTTCTGTGGGTGGAGGTCTTTCAGCAGTGTTGCACCAGTTGGGGCCACATCTCTTCACATATTTTTCTGCCTCATTTTGTTCTCTCCTCTTCTTTATGTGTTAGGTCACTTGGAGTAGCCCAGGGGTTTTTGGATACTCTGTTCTCTTCTCTTCTTTCTCCCGTGCATTTCAGTTGGGGTGGATATTTAGCTTTGCCCCTCCTCAAGTTTCCTGGTCCTTCCCTCCTCTGTGTCTAGCGTGCCTTTAAGCCCATCTAATGAGTTATGTAACGTCCCATGTTTCATTTCTAGCATTTCTCTTTTTTAAAAAAGAAATCGTTTTTATCTCTCTTCTGAAATGCCCCGTCTCTTCACACGTGTTGTATATCTTTTTCATGATCTCTTCTGACTTCCTATCATGGTTATTCTAAAGTCTCTAGTAATTTTAATGTTTGATTCACCCCTAGGACTACTCGTATTGAATTTCTCTCTTGAGTCTACATGTGCTTGCTGTGAAAGAACAGAAGAGACAGAAGTAAAGACTGTTTCCTCCAGAAAGGGGAGTGTCCCTTCTCCTGTTTGCTGCTCGTAGGTGGGCTGCCTCGGTCTCCCCTGCAGTGGAGGCGGATCTGGACTCGGGGGGCTGCAGCTTCACTGTGCCTCACTTTGCATGTTGTCGCGTGTTTCCAGGGCTGGATCTGGAATTTTCCATCAGCGTGCCTCAGGTTCTGAGCTGTCGTGGGAGTCTGGAGCTCTCTGTGTGCTACAAACACACGGCAGTGTTCTGGACCACCTTGCTTTCCTTTTTTGGCCTGATGAAGGCTGGCTCTTTGGTTTGCTGGGGTCTCCACTCTGTTCTGCAGTTGTGCCTCTGGCCTCCCATGCCTTGGGAGAAATCTTTCTGTCCTGGTGTGTCTCTAGCTTTTGCAGGCTGGCTGCTTTGTACTCTGGGAAAGCCCAGGTCTCTCTGGAGGAGGGGATCGTCTTCACTGCTGCTGTGAAGCAGCTGCCTTGCACTTGGCCAAAGTCCCGTGTGTCTCAGGGGTCATCCGTGAGCTCAGCTTCTTTGTCTCTAGCCTTCCTGACTGTTCTTACACACTCAGGACAGAAGCAAGGGAAAGAAGCGGCAGGTGGGTATAGGCTCGTTCTGCCACTGCGTCTCCTTGACTTTTACACGGTTATGCCAGCCTTCATGTGGCTACTTGGCCTTTCCTGGTGGCTCAGCTGGTAAAGAATCCGCCTGCAGTGCAGGAGACCTGGGCTCGATCCCTGGGTTGGGAAGATCCCCTGGCGGAAGGCATGGCAACCCACTCCAGTGCTCTGGCCTGGAGAATCCCATGGACTGTATAGGCCATGAGGTCACAGAGTCAGACACAACGGAGCAACTGTCACTTCACTCAGTCGTGTGGCTGCTAGAAACTTTCTGGTCCCTCCTCCTCTCTGTGGCGGGTCCCCTCCTCCTGCTGTTCTGCCACGTGGGAGGCAGCTGGGGTCACTTCCTTCTTAAGAAGGACTCTTCACTTTTGAGAACTTACCTCACTGAGGCTTCTTTGTATCCTCAGTGCTTTAATGAGTTAAAAAAATGCTACAGGTTTTTTTAGAAAACATTATCCACACTGCTTTGTCAGAGAGTGATGGCCTGTGTGCCTGTTTTGTGGCAACAGAGCTTCCCTGTGCTGCGTTTTTATTCCTCAGTCTTGCCAGAAGTTTATCCATTTTATTAATTCTTTCAGAAAAACCCCCAATTTTTCCACTGTTGATGTTTCTCTGTGGTACTATTGCTTTCTATTTTATTAAGTTCTATTCTTTCACTTTGTTTTGGCTTGATTTTCTACAATTATCCCAGCTTCTTGAATAGTATACTTAGATAATTAATTGTTACACTTTTACATATATATATATATATATATATATTTTAAGCTATGCATTTCCCTCTAAGCACAATTTTAGCTAAAACCTCTATTTTGATTTTTTTAATCATTTAATTTAAAATATTTTCTAATTTCTGTTGTGAGTCCCCTTTTTAGTAATGGTTTATTTGGGAATATATTGCTGAGTTTCCAAGTGTTTAGTGACTTTTTAAAAAAAATTTACCTGATTGTTTTAAATTTCTAGTCTAATTCCACTCTAGTCACAGAACTTTACGTGGTTTCACAAAGTAGATGTTTTGTAGACTTGACTTACTGCTCGGCATGTGGACAGTTTCCGGTGTGCGTTCTGTGTCTACTCATGAGGGGTGTGTATTGTGCGTTTGCTGGGTGTCCTCTTCTATAGATGGCTATTCGAGCACAGTCATGAATTGTCATGTGAAGACCTTTTACATCTTTACTAATCTATTTATTTTATGCGTTACTCCAAGGGAGGGACGTGGGAGTATCTACCACTTTGATTATGAATTTATCTATTTGTCTTTATTATTTCCTTCAGTTTTTGCTTAATATTTTTGAGGCTGTGTTGTTTGTTACATATATAATTTAAATGGCTATATTTACTGGGAGTTAAAACCTGAAATGTTCCTCTTTCAGTGTTTCTTGCTTAAAGAATTACTCTCTGATTAATCTGTAGATTAATAATCTTCCCTAATGGTGCCTTTTTGATGAATAGAACTTGTGAAATCTGAAATCCACCACATGAAGTCTTTTACTTCTATTGATGTTTGTTGTTTATTTGCGAAGTCATGTCCGACTCTTTGTCCAACAGTAACGTGTCAGACTCCTCTGTCCGTGGGATTTCCCAGGCAAGAATACTGGAGTGGGTTGCCATTTCCCTCTCCAGGGGACCTTCCCTACCCAGGAATTGAACCCGCATCTCTTGTGTCTCCTGCGTTGGCAGGTGGATTCTTTACCACTGAGCCACCGGCTAAATCCTTTTTTTACTGGTATAGTCAGTGCATTTTGCATCCTGCCCCCCAAATTTTAGCATATCCCAAGTCATCACGATAGAGCCTGTATTTCCTTCCAGAAGTTTTCTGGCTCTGTCCGTATAGGCCTCTGATTCATCCGTTTTGGTTCTCAGGTACAGGATGAGATGTGGGAGTCGAGATCCATTTTCTTACGTATGTATGGTCAGTTGTCTTAGAACCGCTGAAACACCAGTTTCTGCAACGGGAAACGCACTGTTCATGCCGCGTGCGAGCCCTTCACTGGCCCCATGTCCCGGCTCCACAGGTCAGGCCACAGTGTCTTGCTTGCTGCATCTTTAGAGAGAGCCTTGAAATCAGCTGTCATGTGGGTTCCAGCACGGTTCTGTTTTTCTAAATGATTAAAAACTTTGAAATTGTGTTTTTATGTGTAAAAAGCCAGCACTGTCATCCTAGTTTTTAATGTCACCTTGTCAAGGCCACATCTTCATGCTCGAAGCAGATGTTTTTTCCTTAAAAGAACTGTCATGCAAGGAACGAGGCGTATTAATCTTGATGACAGCCTGTTAGAGTGACAGAAGAGTGAAAGGAAAGCCTGGAAATCTGGAGTGTGTTCTAAGAATGCCTTTAACTCATTATGATATTCTCGGTCACGCAATTTTCCCATTTATCTGTCAAGTGGAAGTAATACTGATCAGAATGATCAAAAAGCTGGCATGGAAAAGGTATATAAATGCCCCCTTAGAATTATAATAAACAGTTAAAATATATGATTTATTGGCATCACCTCTTAGGATTCCTTGCGTGAAAAGCTCTAAGAACTCTCTAACTTGAATTACTTTATAAAACAAATGCCAAGTTTCCTTATTAATATAAACTCCTATTCTCCCATCTTGTCCTAAACCTTTCATCCCAGGCCTTCAGTATTTTGAAACATGGCTTCAGTGCAGCAGTGAGATATCTCTTCAGCACGTCACACACACCCCTCTGTCAGGTATGAGAAGCCTGGGGCCTGTGTTTGGCCAGGACATGACTTGACAGAAACTTCTTCAAGGGCAGCTGCCGAATGTGTTTCTCTCCTTTCGGTCTGCAACTTCCATTAGCAACAACTCTTGCCAAAGTTAACTGTGTGTGTGTGTGTGTGTGTGTGTGTGTGCGTGTGTGCGCATGCAGGTGTGTGTGTGTGTGCGTGTGCAGATGTGTGTGTGTGTGTCTGCAGATGTTGCAAACATGAGCCATCTCGTAGAGGTCAGTCAGAAGACACGAGCCAATATTCCCAGAAATGGGGTGGTCAGGTTTCCTACAAAAATGTGCAGAGATTGTGTTTCTGAAGATGAGGGTTCAAGTTAAAAGCAAACAAAAAATACCACGGAACATATAACAATTTGT
Organism: Capricornis sumatraensis; assembly: GCF_032405125.1. Lineage (NCBI taxonomy): Eukaryota > Metazoa > Chordata > Mammalia > Artiodactyla > Bovidae > Capricornis > Capricornis sumatraensis. The sequence goes on along the minus strand of NC_091075.1, from coordinate 116,304,338 downwards.
TTTTCTTTTTTTGAAGGATTTGTGATTCTGAACTTGGATCCAGTTCCCTTAAATACTTATTGAACTTCTCTCTAGACGTGGCTCTTTCCAAAAAAGTATATTAATATAAAAGCCTCCTTTGCAACTATTAAAAAAAATAGGTCAATAAACCCTTTATTTAGAACTTCTGAATTAACTCTGCAGGGGCAGCCTGGCAGTACATAGCAACCAGAGCAGAAAGTTCCATGAAAGTATAACCTGAAAGAATCCGACCGTTTGATGAAACCTGTGGAAAGAACGACCGGCTTCTGCCCGTGGATCTTTTCCACAGCGTCTTCCTCTGTGCCTGGGAGGGTAGTCACGGATAATTCCTATTGTTAAATCCTTTGGCGATGCTGAGAGGCCACGGGTAACCCCACCAGCCCCAGGTGTGCCGGGAGCCGCCTCCATCTGCTCCCTCCGCGGGGACAGTGTAGGTTCAGGAAGGGGGAACTGAGGCAGAAGAGGTGCAGCTGGTCTGCGCGCGATGTTGTGAGTGCGCAGATCCTGGCTTCATCAGCAGAGGCTGCTCAGTAACCGCCCCGGGCTGCAGGGGCCCAGAGACCCATCAGCTCCTCAAACCTCCATCTGATGGAGAAACAGGGCCTGGTAACAGGGACAGGGGTGAGTGCAGGGGACGGTCCAGGGACCAGGAGAGAGTGGTAGGGAGGCAGCGAGGCTGCGGCGTTGGTAATGCAGGCGTGGCTTCCAGTTGATGCACACGCTCTCTCTCTCTTGTTTTAAAGACTTCCCAGCTCCCTGAGGATCTCAGGACTCCGCGTGGAGGACCGGGAGAACTGTCACGAGGCTCTGCTTGCCTCCTGCGATGGTCTAGTCTCTTGCCTTCTGTTTTTTATTCACACCTTTTTTTTTTTTTCCTCACAGAGAATTTCAAGTCGTTTATCTCTTCATTCCCTTCTCTTATTTTTCCTCTCATCAAACTCTTTTTTTAGTTGCTGTTACACGCTAGGTTTTGGGAAAACCAGCCTGAGCGAGGCGGAGCCCCTTCTTTGAAAATGAGCCCAGCTTTAATAGAGGAAGCAGACCAGCGGGTTCAGGATGCCTTTGACCAGGCCCTGAGCACAGGGTGGGGCCGCCCGTGCCCGCCCGTGCCCGTGGAAGCACAGCTGCACCGCGTCCCAGGATGCCCAGCCCTGAGCACAGCGCAGGGCCGCCCGTGCCTGTGGAGGGACAGCTGCACCGTGTCCCAGGATGCCCGTGCCTGTGCCCTGAGCGCAGCGCGGGGCTGCCCGTGCCCGTGGAGGCACAGTTGCACCGTGTCTCACGCAGGAGGGTCTGAACAGGCTTCCTGGTCATGTGGAAACCAGGCCGCCCTGGAAGGGTGAGTCCTGTTCAGCCAAGAGGGGAGCACACCTCCCTGGGAGACCCCTGAGGTCTAACTGGAGCTGTGTCGATCCTCTACCTTTGGAAAAAAAAGGAAGAAAAAAGGAGAAAGAAAAAAAGACAGTTGTGTTCTGCATAGAAGCTTTTGCCAGAGATAGATTTCTACAGGTTATGCTTTGTGGAGTTTAGCCTTTTAGTGTGAACTGAGTCCCTCAAGACCCTCAGGGTGTGTGTACAAGTGGACACGCGTTCACGTCTGTACCGCTCGGATGGAGGAAGAGCGCACGGCAGCTGTGTCGCTGAGCTGCTGTGCTGGCCGTCGCTTTGCGCACATTCTAGGTGGGGGGTGAGGCTCACAGGGAGGCTCTGCCCTGCATCTGGAGCCCACTGGGGTTGGGGGATGGGCTGGGATTCAGCCCTAGCTCCTGTTGGACAGGCGCCCAGGAGTTTTCCATTGCTGCAGTGATGTCGGCATTGGTGACCACAGTCACGTCTTCAGTGGGTATGGATACACGTGCAGGTGGTGGCTGAGCACCCAGGGTCCCATTTTCTCTTAATCCAACCATAAGGACAAGACAGGTTGTCTTTCTCCAAAGGAAAGAAAAAGTCTCATCCTTAGATCAAGAGAGCTTGTTCCTTGTCAGCTGAAGGCGTGATAAGCACAAGGAAGTGGGGGACTAAAGACTCAGTGCAAAGACAGCAGCGAAATTAGCACGAAACAGCCAAACTGAGGGAACCTTCCCGCCGGAGACGTTCAGGAGGGGCAAGTCACCTGCTTGGTGCACCTTTGCTGGTTTTCACACGTGAGACTCAGCAGGGAAACAATGGCAGCGAGCTCTCTGGGTTTCTTCTCTTTCTTTTTGCCTGTTTTAGTCTCCAGTGTGGATTTCACCCCCGTTGCTTTTTCATAAAGCAGCTGAGCGGCGGGATGGCTGGAGACACCGTCCCAGCCTCCCCTCAGCTCCTGGCTCCAGTCCCAACCCAAGAGCAAGTCGAGGGGATGTTAGTGTGTCTGCTGGGATCCTGTTGCAGAGTTCCTATACAGATAGCTGGGAGTCTGGCATTGCTGCTTTTCTTTTTTCTTTTTTTGCTCAGAAGGCACTTAGGTTGAACTCAGGTTGCATCTTGGTTCCAAAAAGACTAGTAGACATTTTGAAAGCTGTGCCTGCTAGCTCCTCATTCACAGGAGTGTGAGCTGCACCAGGCCGGGAGCTTGTCTGTCTTGTTTCTTGCTGTCCTTGGTGATCAGAGCACCTTGTAGGAACTCAGGGAGGAGGGAAGGGATGGGGGTGGCTGCGGGGTGGCTGTGGTCGGCAGTAGGTGCCACACGGTGGTCCTCACACCTGAGGGTTTGAGCTGGGAGCACTTCCGGAGCTCTCAGCGTCAACAGTATGGGTGCTGGCAGTGATGGCGGCGTCGGTGACCGCAGCCACCGTGTCTTCCTTGTATTGGTACACACGTAGGTGCTGGCTGAGGCATTTTGCACACAGGGTCACATGTTCTCTTAATTCAACTGCAAATACAAGACAGGTCTTGTTGACCACACATTCCTTTGCTAGTAAGGACCCTGAGGTCAGAGAGCGTGTGACTCGGCTGCTCCTGATATGCTTGCCTCACAGATGGGTCTGCAGGCGCCTTCTCAGACTCTTAGTGCTTATCTTCCCTGCTTCTCCAGACCCCAGCCCCCTCCTGGCTCTGCAGAGCCCCTCCCCAGGGGTCCCCTCCAGCCATGCCCACCCCCCAGTCTCTCTGCCTCTCACACAGACACTCCTCCTCCAGGCATCCTTTGCTGGGCCGTCCCACTCAGCTTTCTCCCTCCCTCCCTCCTGCTCCCTGCTCCTGGGAAGTGTGCTTTCCTGCTTGGCTTCCGGCTTCCATGTCCACTGCAGCTGGACTCTTGTAGCCACTCCCCTCCTTTGGCTCCATCCTGTGTACTGACCATGTATCTTCCCCGAAGCTCTGCCCTACTTTGTCTCTTCCCTCCCCACCCCAGACGTACCCCCTCTAGAGCCGAGAGCACCAGCCTCAGCAATGGCTCCCGGGGTCCCGCTGGCCTCTCCTGGCCCGTCTCACCACACAGCACTCTGGGTTTCCCATAAACTCTTCACATCTACCCTTTGTACCTTGTTCCTGCTGCCTAGAGCCTTTTCTACTGGTTCTTCCCATGGCCACATCCTCTGGCCTTTTAGCTCAGCTTGCATCTCACATGTCATCCCAGGAAGGCCTCCCTTGATCTGAATCAGCCGCCCCTTCCTGTTAAAGACCCTTTTCTATTCTTTGTAGCGTTGGCAACTGTCTTACATCACCTTCATTTCTTGGGCAATACTCACAGTTTGCCGTGATATCTAACTTTTACTGGAGTGGAAGCCCCATGAGGGCAGGACTCTCACGTACATTATTCCCTTCTGTATCCCAGAACCTCTGTTGTTTTCAGGATGGTCTAGACATTTGGCAAATGGTGAGTGACCGCGTGGGGCTTCCCTGGTGACTCAGCCCATAAAGAATCTGCCTGCCAATGCAGGAGACCTGGGTTCCATCAACGGGTGGGGGGAAGATCCAAAGGAGAAGGAAATGGCAGCCCCCTCCAGTATTCTTGCCTGGAGAATCTCCAAGGACAGAATGAATGAGTGAGAGAATGAACAAATGAACGCCTGGCCTCCGAGGCTTAACTCCAGATGGCTCTAGCCTCAGGCTTTCCCGCCACACCTCTTGCCTCCCCTTCGGCCCTCGTGTGAGCGTCTCTGCCGTTCTGCACTTGCCACAGGTGGTCAGAGACATCTGCAGTGGCTGCAGCGGGCCTGCCGAGCCGGAGTGCCCTCCCCCGCCGAGCTCCCCGGTGCACAAGGTGGAGCTGGAGAAGGTAAGGGGCCTGCTTCTTTCCAGGAATTAACCTTGCAGCTGATTTAGGCCTTCCTGGAAGTTTTAACAGCACCTCTGAGAATTTCAGCATTTCCAGTTGAAAAACAAACAAACAAAAAAAGCGAGGCACCCCTGCTGCGCCTCTGCTTGCCTGGTAGGAAGCGCGGGTCAGCTGCTCCACTGACCACGTGGTCTTCGTCCTCTCCAGCTGTAGATGCAGGAAAGGGGTGTGACGGTGTCGCAGGGTTTAAGGTGCTCAAGGCCGCCGGCTGTAACAGCAGCGTGCGATCAGCAGGCAACTCTGTGTCCTTCTGGAATACGGCTTGTGCTTCCCGAGTGTCCCTTCCCAGAGGCTTACTCCCCACAGACAGGTTGCAGCCTGCCACGCCTGCTGTCTCTCCCCGATGGTGTTCTGACAACAGCCCCACCACCCACAATCCCAGCTCTTCCTCTCAGCCCATATAGTGCGAAGGAAACCGGAAGTCAGCCCACAGACTGGGTAAGATGTGTGCAAAAGACCTCTGCGAGAGGACTTGCATTCGGAACAGATAAAGAAGTCTCGGAAGTCAGTATGAACCAAAAATCCAATAAGAATACAGATAAAGGTTTTAATAGATGTTTCCCTAAGGATGATGACCCTTCAGGGTCCCTTGGACAGCAAGGAGACCAAACCAGTCAGTCCTAAAGGAAATCAACCCTGAATATTCATTGGAAGGACTGATGCGGGAGCGAAGTGCTAGTACTGTGGTCACCTGATGGCCACAGTTTGCCCGTTTGTGCAAAGATGCCGTTTCCGCGGCGAGCCCCGCTTCCCGCCTCGTGGTGTTCTGTTGGTGGCCTGTCTCCCAGGAGCGTCCTGAGCCCTCCCTGTTGACCCCTGCCCCGTGGACAGTTCCCTTCCGTCTACTCTTGTAGCCAGGGCTCTCTAGAGAAACAGAAGAGTCTGTGTGTGTATGTATACGTACACATATTTTATATGTATTATAACATATAATTTAAATATAAAATAAAATTCTACATGCAAATGAGAGACTCATTGTGAGCAGCTGGCTCAGATAATTATGGAGCCAGGTTAGGGTGATGTGGCTTGGTGAGGGAAATAGTTTATGTACTCCCAATATTTTTTCAAAATTATTTGCCAGAAAAAGTGATCGAGCACGTGTTACTGTAAGCTCAGTGAGCTTTTCCTTTGTTCTTTTGATGTTTTTAAAGCTTTTGTGGCAAACCGACCAGATAGTCTGTGTTCTAGCTGAGCCCCAACCACCTCCAGGTTATTGGAACGTGGCCCACATTTTCTTTCATTTCTGAGATAACATATGGCTGATCTATGATACATCACTTGGTCAGTGTGGCTGTGGTAAGGTAACTTAATCTTTTTATCCTCATAGAAACTGTCTTCAGAGAGACCAAGTTCAGATGGTGAGGGTGTTGCCGAAAATGGAATTGCTATGTGTAATGGAAAAGAACAAGGTGAGTTCTGTTCCTGCCAAAAATATATAAACCAAAAAAAAAAAACCAACTCCAAAACAGAAGCATGACGACCAGGTCTGTAAACCCTGATTATGTGGGAAACGCCCTCAGTAGTTTAGCGATGCAGGTGTCATCGTCCCGTGTTACACAGACAGAAATCCAGAGGTTAGCACTGTCTCTCCAGGTCTTCATTTTAATGCCGCCAAGCCTTGGTCTAGGCTTTCTCTTTTTGTCTGGGTATGTTCCCTGCATGAATTTATTATATTTGTGTGTGTGTGTGGGGTTGTGCCTCTTGGCTTATGGGCTCTTAGTTCCGATCTGAACCAAGATTGGCCCCTGGCAGTGAAGGCTCCCACGTTCTAACCACTGGGCAGCCAGGGAACTCCCTGGTCCTCGTGTTTTACTCACAGCAGCCTACTTCCTCACCTGATTTATCACCGGGACAGGTTTGCATCAGGGGTGGGGTGCCAGCATCTCGCTGGGAGATGTGGATCGGGGGGCGGGGAACCTCATGTAAGTGGAATAGTCTGGTGTTTGTCCTTCTGCGGCTGGCTAATTTCGCGTGGCATGGCGTCTTCAGGGCTCATCCCCGTTGCGGCAGGCGCAGGACTCCCTTGTTAAGGTTGGATAGAATTCCCTTGTGTGGGTGGACCACGTTTCCTTCTCTGTTCATTCACCGATGGACATTTGGGTGGCCTCCACCTTTTGGCTATTGTCAGTAATGCCACTGTGGGCATGGGGGTGCAAATACTGATTTTTATTTTTTCTCTAAAGTCAACTTTATAAAGGTGTAAGTCACACATTGTCATATTCAGCCTTTTTGGCATATGACAGACACATACATGTAACCTGCATCTCAATCAAGACGTAGAACACCGCTGTCGCCCCCAAGGTGTTCCCTGGCAACCGCTGATCTGTTTGCTGTCCTTGAAGCGGAATCACACAGGGTGCAGCCTTCCGGGTCTGGCTTCTCACTCCATGTATTACGATTGGGGCAGATCCACGTGCTGAGTCAGTCGTCCGTTCTTTTTCTAGGCTGAGAGGATTCCAGTGTGGACGGACCAGTTAGGTATCCACTTCCCGACTGGAGAATAGCTGGGTTGTTTCTGGGTTTGAGCGGTTTATGAGTGAGGCTGTTCCAGACGTCCATAGCAGGCTTTCGTGTGAGCATGTAACGTCTCCATTTCTTTGGGCTGATACCTCGGGGTGGGGCTCTGCAGCTGCTGGCACTCATGCCTCCTCACCAGCCTTCCATTGTCATCTCTGTTTTGTTCTTTTTACTTTGGCCATTTTAATAAGTGCTGTGTAATTGTGCCTTTAGAATGCATTTTCCTGTGACCAACAATGTTGAACATTTTAAAATATTTTTTTGCCAACTATGTATTGTCTTTAGTTGTTCAGTCGCTCAGTTGTGTCCAGCTCTTTGCGACCCCGTGGACTGCAGCACGCCAGGCTTCCCTGTCCGTCACTATCTCCTGGAGCTTGCTCAAACTTATGTCCATTGAGTCAGTGATATCATCCAACCCCCTTCTCTTCCTGCCCTCAGTCTTTCCCAGCATCGGGGTCTTTTCCTATAAGTCAGCTCTTCACATCAGGTAACCACAGTACTAGCGCTTCACTCCCGCATCAGTCCTTCCAGTGAATATTCAGGGTTGATTTCCTTTAGGAGTGACTGGTTTGGTCTCCTTGCTGTCCAAGGGACTCTGAAGAGTTATCATCCTTAGGGAAACATCTATTAAAACCTTTATCTGTATTCTTATTGGATTTTTGGTTCATACTGACTTCTGAGACTTCTTTATCTATTCTGAACACAAGTCCTCCCTCGGACGTCTTTTGCACATGTCTTACCCCAGTCTATGGACTGACTTCTGGGTTTCTTCGTGCTGCGTGAACTGAGAGGAAGAGCTGGGTTTGTGGGTGGGGGGAATGTTTTCCCTGTGCACGGCCAGCCCGGTCTCTGCTCCCCGTGAGCGGTTCTGCCCGCCTGGCTCTCCGTGCTCTGTCGCTGGGGCGGGGGACTGGTGCACAGACGTCTCCTGGTTCAGAAAGGAAGTTGCTGTAAACCGAGGAGCAGTCCACACCAGTAAGAATCCTGGAGCCCAGATCGTCTGGGCTGTTTTGATGCCATGGTCTACCCCGAAGGGTCATGACCTCTGCCTCGGCCCACGAGGTTCTCTAAGTCTGTTGTTTCTGTGTGTAATTTTAGTTCTTTGTGTCGGAAGTTGTTCGGTGGAAGGTATCATCTCTGGCTTCACAGGGCACATTATGTGTCATCAGAGCCAGGAAAGCTATCTTTAAGTTCTGCCCTGAAATGGGACAGCATACAATCTCAGCGTTCCTGTTCAGACGCCGAGGCTCAGTGGGCACTGCTGTGGCTGGTCTCTTTCCTTGTTTGCCATTTCCTCCCCTAGGGTCCCTGCCTGAAATTAGGTTCTGCAGAATTGTATTGTGTGTCTGGACATACAGGTCAGTGCCTGTGTCTGCATCTGACGATCTTGTTTCCTTTTAACAGGACCAGCCTTCTCTGCTCTGTCAAGGTGACCTTGGTTCAGACACTTCTGCCTGGCATGAAACTTTGCATACAGTCAGACCCCCAGTGGATAGCCACTGAAGGAAGCTAATGGCTTAAGGACATCCTGACCTGCTCCCGGAGCTTTTATTCTTACTGCACACTCTTGGCCAATTTGTTGAGAAATTCCAATAAAGCCCCTTTGATCCCAGCCATGTCTCAGCCCAGACAGATTTCTCTGCAGGCTGCGTGGAGGAAATCCCGAACTCCTGCAGCTTCCCCGGAATGTTAGACTCTCAGCTGAACACGGACACGAGCCAGACTCTGTGACCAGAGCCACAGGGATTGACTCTAAACTCTGGCTTCTTCTTTCCAGGTGTCAGGCCCCGGCATATAATGAACCAGTATGGTGTGATTTTGGGTAAATTAGTAGAGTTGCTACTGATACTCCAGCTGACGTAAGAAAAGAGAATTGAGTCCCCGGGGCTGATCTGTGTGGAAGCAACAGTTGTCCCTAACTAGCCCTGCACGCGTTTACCATTTAATCACGGGCTAACGAGTCTGTTGGTGGACTCAGCAAGTGCTAAGTCGCTTCAGTCATGTCCAACTCTCTGCGACCCCATGGACTGTAGCCCGCCAGGCTCTTCTTTCTGTCCATGGAATTCTCCAGGCAGGAATACTGGAGTGGATTGCCATGCCCTCCTTAGGGGATCTTCCCAACCCAGGGATCGAACCCACCGTCTCTTAAGTCTCCTGCACTAGGAGGTGGGTTCTTCACCACGAGCGCCACCTGGGGAGCCCCCAGGTGGCATTAGCGGCAAAGCAAGTGAATAGTCTGATGGTATTGCCCATGTCCCCACTCCTCCCACCTGACTAGACGTCAGAACACCTAGACTCTCACTGGTGTAGGGTAACCGAGAATTGCCCGGGTTTATGACGTTCGTGGCTTCAAAATGCTGACAGTGCTCACCGCCCCCTCCCTGCGCCCTTCCCCAGCTTCACAGTGACGCTGTCTGGACTCTGTCTCTCCTCCACGAGGTCAGTGTGTGCAGAGTTCTGCGTTGCTGGGTTTTTCTTCAGAGCTGCACTTACTGTGTGAATACCATCCGCACAGTCTTGTTCTATCAACATATTTTCCATTCCTACAGCTTTGGCTTTTTCTTCCAAGGATGGCCTCCCTTCTGCTTTTGCAAAAACAAAAACAAAAGATCAATCCATGGGCTTTCAGAGAATTAAAGGTCCTTGCTAACGTCTTTTCTTTGTAGTCGAGTCCAGCAAGAGCTTTCCCAACAGTAGCAAATCCTCATCAGATTGGAAGTCAGTCTGATGACTCAGCTTTCTCAGGCATCACCTAGCAGGGAATGACTGATTCACGCTCCTGAGCTTTGCAGGAGGCGCCTTCAGAGCACAGGGTGCCCTCGCTGAGAGGACCTTATCAAAGCTTAGCTTGAGTGGGACTCTGGTGAAAGATTGTCTCGACGCTCTTGAGAAACCACGAAGAAGGGTCACCCACCGCCGCTTTTCACTTTGGGTTTGGTAGAACTGAAATCAGTGGTTCTGGCATTCCAACCAGGGATTCCATGTCTGATGGCAGCTGGGGAGCGGCTGTGCCTTCAGATCAGGAGATGGAAGCAGGTTCCTGGTCCTTTATTTTACAGGCGGTTGTGTGCAGTGGGAGTGCGTAAGGGGGGGTCAGAGTGACCACCCCGTGTTCTGTGTTTCTAACATGACCTGGTCCGTGTGAGATGGCACAGATGTGCTTCTCTTGGTTCAGGCTGCCCGCCGTAACGAGATGCCACAGACCGTGCGGCTTAAACGACAGAGATGCGTTTCTCACCGTCCTGGAGGCCAGAAGCCCAGGATCCAGGTGCTGTCAGTGTTGGCTGCCAGTCATGGCCCCCTTGCTGGCTTGCAGATGGCCATCCCCTCACTGGGTCCTGAAGTGGCCTTGCCCCCCATCCCATGAGGACGCCAATCCTGTTGGACCAGGGCCCCACCCTTAGACCTCACCTAACCGTCAGTGCTTCCTGAGGGGCTCGTCTCCAAATACAGCTGCACGGAGGTTAGGGCTTACCCCTGTGTGAGACGTGGGGAGACGCAGGCATTGTCCATCGTGCCGTTTGCCCTGTAGTGTGGCTCCTTGCTCAACTGCACCGTAGCTCCTGCCCTCAGACGCTGTTCACTGTCCTTTCTTCTTGGAGAGGAAATCAGGGTTCAAGCACAGGGACTGACCTCAGGGACCTCCCTGAGTCGGGGCGGGGAGCGGGGAAACGGGGCATGGAGCCCAGAGGAGGCTGGGCCTGGCCGTTCCGCACGTGGGGTGGGTGGCAGAGTGGAACCTGTGAAGAGGGGGGCCCCTCTGCCCCGCTGAGCGGCCAGCGTGGGGGAAGGAAGTAGTGAGTGCCTCCGCTTGAGGAGGGCAGATGTAGCAATCAGGCCGACGGTTTATAAGCTCACCTCCGCGTCCTCTTTCTCTGCTGATCCTGTGTGACTGTGTGCTCCGTCTCTGGGCAGAGGGCCACTGAAGGAATTCTTGACTTTTGTTGCCTTTGCAAAGGGTCTGTGCCACCCTCTGGGTTGCAAATGGCGGGATGAGGGGTCCTCCTGGAGAGGCCTGGGAAGGGGCTGTTGGGAGGGGTCTCGGGAGTCAGTGATGGCGTCTGGCCTTGATGCCCTGGGGGCCTCTGGGGCCCTCCCAGCTTATCCACACCAAGCGAGGCTGTACCTGAGCCGCCTGGAGGCTCGGTGTCCTGCGAGGCCCTTGGCTCCAGGATCAGACATGGAATAGCCCCCGGTGACGGCTCACTTCCCAGCAGTGCTATCGGTCCTGGAGGATCCTCTGTGTCCACCCCGGTCTGCACCTGGTCCCCACCCTGTGACTCTGTCGGAGGTTGTGGACCAAGCCCGCAGGGGCTGGAGAGAGCAGATGGCCGGCGCGGGTCAGGCACGGGAGAGCAGCTGGCGGCCAGCGCTCAGTCTGCCGGGGGGCCCAGAGCTGTGGTCAGCCAGGCACGTCAGTCCTCACGCACGGCCACTGGGTCTTGGGCCCTGCCCCCACCCGCCATCACTTACCAAACTGTGGGTTCAGAGTGGCTAGATCTTCCAGTTTTCCAGGGAAAGCCAGAAGTGATCTTTGTGCAAAACAGTCATGAGTTTTATGCACACAACTGAGCTCTGCCGGCCAGACAGAACCCACGGGGCTGGGGCTGGGATGCGAGTCCGACAGGTCGACGAGGGCCTGGCGGAGGCTCCCTGAGGACCGCCCCCTCCACCTGCCGGACCGTGCCAGCCTGCCTTCCGTCCCTTCTGGCGCCACAGGCTCTGCGAGAGCTGGTGCTCTTCCCGCCCGGACGGCTCTGCCCCAGGGTTTCTGCACAGACGCTGCCGTTTAGCGCCTGTGCTTCCCGACCGCTCGGTCCCTCTGCCGCGCAACCCTGCCTCAGGTCTACAGAGGCCTTGCCGTCGTGAAGCCTCCCCCAGGGGTGCGTGAGGGTGTGTGCACGTGTGTGAGCTCGTATGTGCGTGTTCAGCCCCCTCTAGAACACAAACTTCCTGGGAGCTCCTGTTTGTGCTGTGTTCTCTAGACTCTAGAATCACAGACACAAAGCAGGTACTCGATGAGTGAAAATTCAGGGAAAGAAAGTTGGCCACGACGCATGCTTTATTTTGATGGGGTTTTTTTCCCATTAAAGTCTACCATTGAAACATGCCTTTTTGTCATCATCTTTTTTCTTCACAGTTAAGAGGAAAAAAAGTTCCAAATCAGAGGCCAAGGGAACCGTGTCTAAAGTCACTGGGAAAAAAATCACCAAGATCATCGGTTTGGGAAAGAAAAAGCCGTCGACGGACGAGCAGACCTCCTCGGCAGAGGAAGACGTGCCGACGTGCGGTGAGACGGGGGCGGGGCCTGCGTTACCAGATCCGCCCCTTCCCTGAGCACAGAGGCCCTCTGCGGACGGCCTCTGCATTGCGTTCGTCTGAGTCTCATTGGTTGGGATCGTGATCGGTTAAGCTGGGGGCTGCCGTCTGTGGCGTTGCACAGTCGGACACGACTGAAGCGACTTAGCAGCAGCAGCAGCAGCAGCAAGCTGGGGGAACGGATTACACTTTTACTGCTATTTAATTTTTTTTTTTTTTTTTACCGCTTATTAATGAAGCCCTTGCAAGGGTCTGAGATATCTCTGAGGTTCTCTCAAGATGAAAAACAGAGTCTCTGTTTGATTCCATGAGGCTCTCCCAAATTCCTTTTAAGCGACTTTAGAGGGAAATTTGTATGTGTCCGGTTGGCCAGCAGAGGCGTGTCAGGTGTGTAAGAACGTTTACACAATCCCCAGCGGCTCCCCACTTAGCCTGAAGCCCTGCAACTCAGCTTTCAAGGGGCGCTCTGCGCCTCAGACTCAGTCGGGCTGGCTGACCCCCTCTCCCCTCACCCGTCTTGGTCCAGTAAGAGGTCTCTAGGCAGCCCTTGTTGTCGAGGCCGGGGAAGCACCAGGGAGGTGGTGGCGCTGGCCGAGACTCCCCTACTGCCCCTGCTTGGCTGGGCCAGGGCACGGGAGAGGAATCTGCAGAGAAAACCACGTCCGGTCTAGTGGCAGAGAGACAAGTGTGTGACAACTGACTTGTGGTCACAAGCCCAAGGGGAAACCAGGTCAGCCACGGGAGAGTCTGGCGGGGACGTGGCCTAGACGGGGCGATGTCGGGGACCACCTCCCTGCAGAAGTGGGACTGTCCGTGCTCGCTGTTTCCTAGGCAACCATGCTCCCAAGTTAGGCGACTCTTCTAAGCGGAAAGTCTTTAGAGGCTGAAGGATGGGTACTCGCTCTTTAAGGAAACGGGGAGTGGGTCGTGCTTTCCAGTGGCCGCGGCTCGTGGGCTGCTGTCCGTCGGCGCCAGCGCTGCGACGCCTGTGTGCGTGCTCCCTGTTCCACCCCTCTCTCGCCCTCTGGCCGAGCCTCTCCTGTCCAGGTGTCGGGCTATGTGGGGATGCCAGAAAATAAACAGCTCTTAGATGCTGCCCATTGGTGCCCAAGTTGGGCCCCCCGCACACAAAGATGACTTTATTGAGCTGATATCCCATCCCAGGGCGTGGCTTGTGCTGAGAGGGCGGTGTGAGCCAGAGCCGCGTTGGTCGGGAGGAGGGGTCGATTGTGGAGTGCGGGGCAGGTAGGCTTGGGGTGGGGGTGCCTCTCGAGGGGAGGGCAGGGTGGGTTCACAGCTTGCCCCTGGCTTTCACAGGCATGGTCCTGAGAAGTCGTGGTACACAGGAAGCCCCTGGGCCGCTGTGCAGAGTGCGTGTCGAGCGGAAGACAGCAGGCATGCAGTGGTGGGGCCTCGCCTGGTGGAGGCATCACCTTGGGGAGGCCCCTGTGAAGCGGCCGTTCGTGGGTTGAGCTGGGAGGGGAGCCACTCCTTTTGTGACCCCCAAAAGGAGACCAGGGGTCTGGGAGCGCCTTGCACACAGAGGTCCTGAGCTTGGCTCTTGTCAGACAGTCGAGTCACAGAAGCGAGTGCACTGCCCCACATTCTTTGCATGGAGCACACCTGCCCTGCAGAAGCTAAGCTGGCGGGCAGAGCTCTCGTGGGAGGATGCGGGGAGGGAGCATTGTTGATGCCAGGGCCGTGCCCTCTGCCTTCCTGGAGCAGCTCACAGCCCTGGCGGCTGGGCTGGTTTCCTCTTACATTGCCTCTGGAACCACGATGGGAGTTCGGGGTTAAGGTGGGAAATGGGAATTCTCCAACAAAAGGGGATTACTGTTTTAGCTTTGTTTTTTTTTTTTGTTGTTCTCAAAACTGCTCTAGGCCAGTGGAGGAAAGAGAGGTTCTTTCCTGAGAAAGGTTGGTATGGAAGGCGACTTGGCCACTTGAGCTCCAGGCCGCTCGCTGTGCGCGAGGACGCTGAGCTGAGGAAGGCTGTGGGGGTCGCCTTGAGCCACCCAGGGAGCTGGGGGCAGGACAGGGCTGGCCCGCGGGCCTGTCTGGCAGCCCAGGTCTGCTGTGCCCCCTCCTGTCCCTCCCAGGGCTTGCCACCTTCGTGACTTCTGTTAGCTGCTGGGGGGCGCGTGCTGGACCGCGCAGTCGCGTTGAGGCAGAGTCATGGGGGTCTGTAGCTCCGTGTGGGTTTCCACCAGGCTCTGAGTGGACACCTGTCACCTATACTAAGGGAACACCCTCTGTCCACATGGTCTCAAAATGATCATCCAGTTCTTGGCTGGCACGGGAGAGGACTCTGCACAGAAACCCAGGGGCAGGGTGACTGTTCCATGATGTTAGAACTGCTGCAAGGCCTCAGGCAGGAGAAGCCGCTGGATGAAGGCTCCCCGCCCATCCTGCCCTTGGAGACTCCACAGCTGCTCTCCTTGCCAGCAGGAAGGGTGGGGCCGCTCTGGGGACAGGGGACTCTCCCGGGGAGGAGGCGAGAATTGAGATCTCTTCCCTGGCCTCCGGGTGCACCAGAGGAATGCCTGCAGGTAGGAGAGGGTTCTCTGCAGGTCCACACAGCCTGGCTGGCCGCACCCCCACCCCGCACTGGTTCTGCCCGACCCGCCCAGCTCTCCCTCCCCTTCAGTCGGTGGGCGCTATGCCAGCATCAGCCAGGTTTGCTCTACAAACAGTCACTCAGCTGAGCTGGTCCGAGACAGGCACGTGGGCCCCTAAGCAAAGACGGCCGTGTCCTTTGTTTGCCCGTCTCCAGTGCTCAGGGTCCCAGCGTTGTCCTCACTGTGTAAGCTCAGCTGTGGTTCCCAGGAGATGTGCATTTCACCTCTTTCTTTCTTCTCCACTCCGTTACTGTCTGTCTGGGCCAGCCCCCAAGCCTCTCAGCTGCCCACCTTCTCCTCCTCTGGACCCTTGGACTAATGACACTAATCGTGTCATCCTGTGCTGAGTCAGCTGAGGGCCTCTGACAGTCTTGTCTCAGTTGGATTTTCCACCTTTTCCCTCTGAGTTACTAGATGAAGATGCAGGTTGGATTCACCCCGCTGCCCCCACTTTTATCCCCAGTGTCAAGCAAAGAGCCTGGGATACAGCACCTCAGTAAACACTTGTAGAGTGAATGATTACCGTAAGCAAATTCCAGCTTCTCTGAGCCTCAGGTTCCCTTCCTGTGAAATGGGCTCACACTTAAAATTACTTTGTTTTCCTTAAAATTGAAGGTAAAATTATGAAACATTAGGCACATTGCCTACTTCACAATTTACGCTCAGTAAATGGTCTCTATTATTCATTTGTTTGCCTGAGAAAAACCTAAGCATGCCGACACAGCCAGATGGAAGACTGACACAGATAATGTCTACACTAGGAAGAGAGAAACTGATGAAAGGGAAGTTCCCTAGGTGCCAGGATGGAGGGCTTCCTGGAGGCAGTGTAACCTGGACAAGTTGGAAGGACTTCCTGGTTATTTCTCAGGCCCCTCCCAACTCTAATGTTTGGTGACTCTGATGTTTTCAGCAACAGAGTTGTCGGTGAATGTGCATGAAGGTTATATGTCTCACTTTTTATCGTAATCCAGGCACAAAAGATCAGGCGACATTCAGTGGCGGGGGAGGGGGGCGGGAGGCATTCTTGGCATCTGTCACCATGTCAGGGGCGTCTGGAGCTCTTGGGCCCGTGCGCCCACTGGAGGGCATGCACTTGGGGCGGAGGGAGGGTTCTGGCGTCAGTGTCTGTGGGGCCAGGGTCAGCTGTCGGCAGCGTTTGGACGTCTGGTCTCCCCTCCCGCCCTCCCACTGGCAGCCCTTGTCGCTCCTCGACTGCCCTGTTCCCCTCCGCCAGTTACAGATGGAGGCCTGCAGAGATGAGAGGAGCAGTGGAAGTCCCCACAGACGTGTGCCCATAGCACAGAGATCCCCTGGGCAGCGCCGCCCTTCCCCGTCCAAGAGAAGGAGGCAGTGGATACTGGGTCCCCTTCAGCCAGGCCTCCCTGCCCGCCCTTCTGCAGCAGCTGGGACTCGGGAGCCACCTGGTCCACACACAGCAGGATGCGCGGGCGCCTGCAGCTGCCCCCTCCTCCTGAGCCCAAAGCTGTGCCTGTCGGGTCGGCCTCAGGCCATCATGGAACCACATGCTCGCACATGCTCGCCACCAGGCTCTTGTAAGAAGCCTTAAAGAGTTCTTTCTTTAGGATTCAGAGCAAAGATAGTCTCAAAACATCAAACGGAACTTAGTGAATTGTTCAGATACAGTAACTTCTCACCGTGACATGATAAGTGGGAACAAACAAGCAAGAAAAATCAAAGGATTCTGGCATTGCCTTACTGGCAGGGCATTGAAGTGACCAAGGCCAGCCTGTGCCCAGCCCTGGCTGCCCCTTGGTGCCCCCTGGTGGCGGGTGTCTGCTCGGGCTGACTGTCTTGGGGTGGATGGGTCCTATGTTGGCAGCGATCCCATCACAGACTGGCCGTGTGTGTGTGCATGTGCTGTGTGTGTGTGGTGGTGGAGTGGGGGGTGGCAGCAATCCCATCACAGACTGGCCGTGTGTGTGTGTGTGTGTGTGTGTGTGTGTGTCTGCCTGTCTGTGTGTATGGGGTGTGTGTGTCTGTCTTCCTGTGTGTGTGTGTGTATCTGTCTGCCTGTCTGTGTGTGTGTGGGGGAGGTGGGTGGGTGTGTTTGTCTGTATGCCCGTGTGTGTGTGTGTGTATGTGTGTGTGTGTGTATCTGTCTGCCTGTCTGTGTGTGTGTGGGGGTGGGTGGGTGTGTATATCTATGTGTGTGTGTGTGTCTGCCTCTGTGTGTGTGTGTGTATCTGTCTGCCTGTCTGTGTGTGGGGGGGTGGGGGGGTGTGTGTATCTATGTGTGTATGTCTGTCTGCCTCTGTGTGTGTGTGTGTATCTGTCTGCCTGTCTGTGGGTGTGTGTGTCTATGTGTGTGTGTCTGTCTGCCTCTCTGTGTGTGTGTGTGTATCTGTCTGCCTGTCTGTGTGTGGGGGGTGTGTGTGGGTGTGTGTGTCTATGTGTGTGTGTCTATCTGCGTCTGTATGTGTGTGTGTGTGTATCTGTCTGCCTGTCTGTGTGTGTGGGGTGTGTGTGGGTGTGTGTGTCTATGTGTGTGTGTCTGTCTGCCTCTGTGTGTGTGTGTGTGAGGGGGGAGTGGGAAGAAGACTCCTAGGGGATACAAGGGCCTGCCCTCTGGCTCCAGAGGCCTCAGATGGGCCGCCTGCCGTGTCCCTGCGTGGCCTCTCCCCGCCCAGGAAGTAGAAATGTGGGCTGCCTCTTGTGAGCGGCTGAGCCAGATGTGGGCTCGTTTCCGTGGCTCTTGCTGTTTACAGAGACAGGCCTCTTACCCACTTTGGTTCTCATTTCGCTTTTGCCTTTTGGGCACTGTAACTAAAGATGAGGCAGGCGTTAAAATATGGTAATTGCCTGTGAAGTCACCCTCTAAGTAAAGTGTGAATCTGTCCAGCGTAATCATTCCTCCTGTGACTCGCATGTTGAGAAATTCATAGCATTTGGTGACTCGGTCAGGGAAGGCGGGCCCCTTCCCCGCTCCAGGCTTTGGGTCATTCTCTTGGCAGGCCGGGCGTGCTCAGAAGCTGCGACACACCCCGAGTGCACACACACACACCCTTCCCCAGCCCTGCGGCAGGGACAGGTGTGCCCGCGCGGCGATTCTAAACTCCGGAAGCCCTGCGGAAGGCCAGAGGAGTCTTGTCACTGCTCCTGACAAGGCAGACGTGTTTAAAGTCTTCCAGACACCTTTTAGCGCCTCCTCTCTCCCCGCCGTCTTCTGCGTCAAGGCCAGGTCCCTGCAGTAGCATCTGAGGTTCCCTGTGACCAGGTTCCTAGACGTCCCAAGTCTTAGTTTGCCGTTCTCCCCACTTCTCTAGGCCTGAAGAGCTCCCCACACCTCTCAAGGCCCAGGTGAGGACATGCCCTGGGTACGCGTGAGCCTGCACTCTGCGGGCCCTGGGGTGGCGGGGTGGTCACGCCCGCCAGTGCCCTGTGCCCCAGAGCCCTTGCAAAGGTGTGCCCAAGCAGGCTCAGATAGCTGAGGCCGCCCCAGGCTTCAGCTTATTTCTTCTTAATCACACACACTGTCTGCTGTCCACCAGCCATCCTGTGTGTCCATTCACACCTGGCCGCACACACGGTGGCTCCGGTTGGCAGCTGTTTCCATACAAGTCCAAAGACAGGCCTTCAGTGTGACTGATGACTTACAGGTGATATCAGAGAGACAGTAAATAGCTGTAATAGCCACCCCTTGGATGTCCAGGTATTATATTTGACTGTATGTTTTAAGGAGAGCTTACAAAAGAATGTGTGTCAGAACTGGGCCACTTACAAATACTGCTTCCCAAATGAAAACCGCAGCTCTTTCTCTGCCATCTTTGGCTCCCTGAAGAACTTCAGGTGGGTCTTTGCTGGGAGGCCGTGAACAGGATCAGGCATGACCTCCCTCCTCCCCTTTGTGAGCTCGGCTTCCCCAGCCTGTCTTCACGCCCCTTCAGTGTGTAAAATACAGGGGGCTTTGAGTCCCAGGCCCTTGAGCTGGGACTTGCTTCTCCATTTTCTCTGTAATTTTACAGATATGGCAGCTCGTGTCGCAAAACAGTTCCAGGTGCCCTTTAGGGTAATATGTTGGGAGGACTGACATCACATTCAGGAATGGGGACGTTTAAGTACTGTTAAGTGTCTCCCTAGTAAACTCTGAGCAATTATTTATAGTAATATTTATACGGAAAATAGGAAGCACCATTCTGGGCCCTGAAAATACGTTTGTTTTTTTATTTTCCTTTGGTTTTTGCCTTTATAGTGTTGATCCGTTGCTAATAAAGTGTGTAAGGTGTCGAAGAGAAAAGAAGCAAAAAGCATGGTCCAAATTGCCTTTTTGGGGAAGACATTTAAAAGTAACGGGGGTCAGAAAGGATGCATTTATTTAAAATCTACTCATTTATCTTTTGGCTGCGCTGGGTCTTTGTTGCTTTGTGCAGGCTTTCTCTAGCTGCGGCAAGCAGGGACTGCCCTTCGTGGCAGTCACGGGCTCCTCGTGGAGGTGGCTTCTCGTGGCAGTGTTGCATGAGGACACCTTCTCTTGTTGCAGAGCATGGGCTCCAGGCGCTCAGATCTCAGCAGCTGCAGCACGTGGTCTCAGTGCTTGCGGTTCGCAGGCTCTAGAGCACAGGGCCAGTCGTTAATGGCCGCGGGCTCAGCCGCTCTGGGGCACGTGGAGTCTTCCCAGACCAGGGAATGAACCTGTGTCCCCTGCACCGGCTGGCAGATTCTTAACCACTGCACCACCAAGGAAGGACCCTCTTTGTTGAGCTGCGCGCATGTGTGATTGTGCATGTGTGTTTACATATGTGTGTACACATGTGTATGTGTGTGTACGTGTGTGTAAGAGTTGAGAGAGCAGCTGGATAACCTAAGGAACCCTTGGTTCTCTTCTTCCTCCTTGACCTGCCTTCTGCACGCTGCTCCCCTCACTGCCTCCCTCTCGCAGGCACAGCCCTGTGG
The DNA here is from genome assembly GCF_032405125.1 of Capricornis sumatraensis. Lineage (NCBI taxonomy): Eukaryota > Metazoa > Chordata > Mammalia > Artiodactyla > Bovidae > Capricornis > Capricornis sumatraensis. Next base: position 116,284,691 of record NC_091075.1, on the reverse strand, counting down.
ACGGGCTAGAAGTCGCTGGCACCCGGTGATATCTGTTATTTCGTTCCTTGTTACTTGTAGAAAAATGCATTGTATGTTTGTGGCAAATGAAAATGATCGGTTACTAGTATTTGAGGAGATTAAAACATGATGACAGCTCTTCTTGTAATTCCACCCCATTCCATCTGTACTGCGCTGATACAGGGCAGCCCCAGAGACGTGGATGGCGGGTTTCCACGTGCGTCAGACCCAGACCCTCAGACCTCAGCAGATCCTCCCGTCAGAGGGCCGAGGAAGGGCGTGTCTGTTCTCTGGGCAGGAGTCTCGTGCTGAAGACCTGCCGTCATCTGCTGGAATCCTTCCAGCGGTGGGAGCTCCCCACCTCCCCAGGCCGCCTGTTCCCTTCCCTTTGCAGATAGTTTCATTCCTCCTGGGAAGCCAGAATCTGCCACCCGGGGGCTTTTGCCCTAGCTGTGTCATCTGCAGCTGCTTGGAATGAACCCGGACGCTTTCCTGGGTGAGGCCCCTTCTGCTTTTTGAGGACAGCTGTGTGGCCTCATCCCTGCTCTCCTTCCACCCACTGATGCCTCAGCGAGCTGTCACACACCTGGTCGGGCTCCGGGGTCCCGAAGGCGTCTGGGAGCTGGTGCTCGGCGTGCAGAGTGTCGGGCTCCGGGGAGGCCTGAGCATCCCGGCCCCCAGAGCTGATGGGGGCAGTCGTCTCCTGCTGGTGGCTCCTCTCATCCCCAGCAGCCTGCGCTCGCAGGTGTGCTGTGTGCAGGGTGTGTTCCCTCCTCGCGGCCGCCTCGGGGGCCTCCCTCCCAGGGACTGACGGCCGCTGTCCTTGCAGGCTCCCTGGTTCCTTTCCTCCTCGGGCGCCTCCCTCCCAGGGACTGACAGCCACTTTCCTTGCAGGCTCCCTGGTTCCTTCCCTCCTCGGGCGCCTCCCTCCCCGGGGGGTCTGATGCCCGCTATCCTTGCAGGCTCCCTGGTTCCTTCCCTCCTCGGGCACCTCCGTCCTGTCATCCTGTCGGGCTGATGGCCGCTGTGCTTACAGGCTGCCTGGTTCCTTCCCTCCTTGGGCGCCTCCGTCCTGTCGTCCTGTCGGGCTGACAGCCGCTCTCCCTGGTTGCAGGCTACCTGAACGTGCTCTCCAACAGCCGCTGGCGGGAGCGCTGGTGCCGCGTCAAGGACAACAAGCTCATCCTGCACAAGGACAGGGCCGACCTGAAGATGCACATTGCCTCCATCCCGCTGCGCGGCTGCGAGGTCATCCCGGGCCTGGACTCCAAGCACCCCCTGACCTTCCGGCTGCTTCGCAACGGCCAGGAGGTGGCCGTGCTGGAGGTAGGGGCCAGTTGCAGGGAAAGGCAATTAAAACTAATTTCTTCTTTACACACTGAAAGCTTTCATTTTTAAATTTAAAATTTTTGTTTCTGGTCTATTATTATTTTCTGCTTCTCTATTAATTCAGACCTTTTTTTCCTTGGTTTTTTTTTTTCACTTAGCATTGACATGAGTAAGCTACAAAGATACACACAAATTTGTATACATATGTATACATACATATGTGTACCCACATATATGTATACATAAATAGAGTGTGGAGTTTTCAGTATATGTGTAAGTATATTTATGTTGTACAGTCAATAGAAATAAGGATGTTTTGGATTTGGTAAAATGGCCAATGTGTGTTCGAAATTAATCAGTGTGTGTGTTAGTCGCTCAGTCGTGTCCAACTATTTGCGACCCCATGGACCATTGTCCGCCAGGTTCCTGTGTCCAGGCTCCTCTGCCAGTGGAATTCTCCAGGCAAGAATACTGGAATGGGTTGCCAGTCCCTTCTCCAGGGCATCTTCCCAACCAAGGAATCGAGCGCAGGTCTCCTGCATGGCACACAGATTCTTTACCCTCTGAGCCCCCAGGGAAGCCCAATCAGATGCAGAGCCAGGTTCTAAATGACCGCAGTGATGCTGACCATCGGAGGAAACGGCCAGTGAGCCAACCTAGAAGGTCTTGGTAGGAGATCGGAGTTTGTTTCAGAGGCTGTTTTTTTTTTTTTTTGGTGAGGGCAAAAAATGATTAACATCATAGTTCTTCCTCCCACGAGCTCCTCGCCCGATGGTTTGGATGGTTTGAGGTCACAGGTCAAAGGTCCGAGCCCGCCATGGTGGCTGACCTCACAGAAGGGAAGCAGGCCTGGCTGAGGCTGGGGTGTTTGGGCCCCAGTCTTGGTTCTGTTGCAGACTTTGATCACAACCCAATCTGCTTTTCTCTCTCGGCTTCTTTCTTTGTCTGTGAAACAGCACCAGGCTGCGGTCGGTGTGCTTGGTTAGCATTTATACGGGCTGAACGCTGCAGGGCGGATGGCAGCAGAGAAAAGCTGAAAGCGTAAATGAGGAAGCTGTGCTCTTGGTGCGGAGCAACACAGGTGTCGCATGAGAGGCCGGCAGTGGGTCTGACAGGAGTGCGAGGGCAGGGAGGCGTGGGCTGGCGCACGCTGGGTTCAGGGTGGAAAGGGAGTCTCTGGCCTGGCTGCCGTGTGGAGGCTGGAGGCCCCGGGGACGGGGCAGGGAGGGGCTGGGTGAGCAGGGCCCTACCTGTCTCTGCTCCCCGCCCTGCAGGTGCAGCCTCAGGTCCCCGAAAGACGGTGGCTGTGTCTCACTGTTTTTCCCTGTTCTAGCTGTGGGAGCAAACACACACACTCAGAAAAGTAACCGCGCTCAGCGTTCCAGCACAAGCAGAGTCTGCCTGAATCAGTTAAGGAAACGCAGTGACGCGGGCAGTAAAATCGTGTTCTGCACACTTTCCAAGATCTTTTTATCTGAACTTTTGAGAGAAGAGCTGTGAACACGGCACACAGACTTCCGTATACCCCTTACCCTCACCCCCAGTACTCACATGGTGCCACGCTTGGTGTCTCTTGCGTGGTCTCTCCCGCCTCGCCTTTTCTCTCTGTATGTTTTTTCAGGACCTTTGACAGACATCTTGTCCCACTTTCCCTAAACACTTCAGGGTGAATTTGCTAAAAAACGAGAGCATTCCTTTACCAAAACCACTCCATAATCATCAAAACCAGGGAATTCACCCTCACGCAATACAATTATCTGACTCACAGATTTTAATCAGATTCCCCCAGTTGTCCCAGTAATGTCCCTTGTAAGCAGATGGAAACGCCAGGTGGTATACTGCCTTGGGCTGCAGTCTCCTTGGCCTTCCCTGTCTGGTTTCGTGACATTGATTCTGGGCATGGTGCAGAGCAGTTATCATGGAGAAGATCCCTCAGTCTGGGGATATCTGCTGTTTTCCTGGAAATTCGCATCTGGGGTCAGCGTGCTTGGCAGGGCCCATGGAAGCAGTGATGTGGTGTGCAGCACAGCCGTCAGTCTGCCCCACGACTGGTGCTGACTCTGACCCTGTGGGTGGGGCGTCTGCACGGCTTCCCTCCTGCAGAGATACTGTGTTTCCCATTTGTCTTTAATGAGCTCCACGTGGGAAGATTCTTTGAGCTGTCCTACCACTCACAGTTTTACTGACTTTTAGCATTCGTGAATGAGTCTTGCCCGAAACAGCTGCTGATGACGACTTCCTAATTCCATTCTTCCCTGCACATTTGTTGGTTAGTATCTACTGCCAGGGAGATTTCCCTTCCCCTCCTGTAGTTAGTCATTCATTCATTCATGTGTGTTTACATATCAGCAAGGGTACAGAGATTATCGTTGGACTCAATGAGTAGAATCCTTTATTGTCAGGATTTATCCTGGTCAGATTAACAGAATTGGTCGGTGGAAAGCCCTTCAAGCTATGTGACCTCTGCTATGTCCCTGAAATAGACACTGAAGTTCCCATCGTTCCGTGAGCTCTTTCCTCATATTATGCTGCACCAAGATATTCCAGGCTTATCTTGACTTTTCCCTGCCCCAGGCCTGTTGGAATCAGCCATGGTCCAGAGAGCTCTAGAGGACTCCTCCTGGTGGATGGTGGTGCTTAGAAGCCAGGATCTGGGTGGCGGGTGTGCTCAGTTTCTGGGCTGTCATAGGCAATTGTGTGTATGTTCATACATACATACGTTCAGGCGTGTTTGTTATATGTATCACACACGCATATGCACATGTACACACTTAGCAGTAGTAACAGTGTCAGTTGCTCAGTCGTGTTCGACTCTTTGTGACCCCTGTGGACTGTAGCCCGCCAGGCTCCTCTGTCCATGGAACTCTCCAGGCAAGAATACTAGACTGGGTTGCCATTTCCTTCTCTAGGGGATCTTCCTGACCCTGGGATCAAACCCGGGCCTCCTGCACTGCAGGCAAAGTCTTTACCATCTGAGCCACCAGGGAAACCCATATATGTATGTATACACACGCATCTCTACCTGAAAGTGAAAGTGCAAGTCGGTCCGTCGTCTCCGACTCTGCGACCCCACGGACTACACAGTCCATGGAATTTTCCAGGCCAGAATACTGGAGTGGGTAGCCTTTCCCTTCTCCAGGATATCTTCCCAACTCAGGGATTGAACCCAGGTCTCCTGCATTGCAGGCAGATTCTTTTCCAGCTGAGCCACCAGGGAAGCCCAATCTCTACCTATTTATCCACTAAAAGCCACAAGATCATAACTAATATTTAAATTCAGTATAACACCACTGAGATAGTTGTTAAAAGTCTGAGGAAATTTCTGCAAATGAACAGTGAGGAAAATAGTTAAGAGTGTAATAGTGTCCACGGCATCTTAGATATGGTGTTAAAATGCTTTTGAGAATGCTTAGATGAAATAGTTACGGACGCATGGCCGGAGGATCAGTCACAGACACATTCTTGGCATAGATTTTGTTTGGGGAAAGGCAGAAGACCAGTGAAGAGAACCTGTTTGTGGTTTTTTCTAGTATCCAGGTGTTCGTTTCAGCTCAGCAGTCGTTGGTCACATCCCGGCTCTCTGTGAGGCACACAGTTGGGACCCCTGCACTCGGTCCAGTGGCCCCATACGGCACTGGCCAGGCATGGTCTGGCGCTTGTACAGTGTCGCTGACCAGCTCCGTCAGCACACAGAAAACAGCTCCTCCCTCCTCAGCCGCTCTTCCTCCGAGAGGTTTTGTGCCTACCACGAGGCATATGTGCTTAGCTGTACTCTGATCCATGTTCAACTCGTCCAGGGTACAGTGTTGAAAACCCACTTTTCTTTAAGGGTTTAGGCTCAACTCACACATCTTTCTTTATATAAAGATTTTGCAACTTTTACAAAAACTTAAAAAAATTATTTGGTTTTCACATTCAGGTACCTCATAACTCTCTTTCCCATAAACTGTAAACATTGCTCACATATTTGATTAACGAAAGTATTTAGACATTTGAAATGCTATTGTGAATGTAACGTAATTGACCTTCTGAATCACATAACAGGGGCGGCTTAGAATTTTAATGCACTGAAAGATCTATTTCTGACTTGTAAATCAGGCAGATGACATTTGGGGAGCGTTTGAAATATCCTAAAAAAAATAGCATGCACAAAGCGGCCCAATGCTTGTCTATACAACTACACCTGTCTCCACACAACTACTATGAAAACGGAAGTGGGTTGATTTTCTGTGCTGTCTAGTCAGAGTGATAAAATTGCTATCGCAGGCCCACGTCAGAGACCACAGCAACGGCTCCTGCTCAGCAGAGGTGATGCCCACGGTGGCCGAGGCCTGACACGCTGTCCAGGTTAGACGCCTGTGGTTGGAGAGGCTCCTCCTGCTGCCCGGATTTTATTGCCAAACTAAGGAGGCTTTCTAAACAGCTTTCTGTGGCTGAGATTTAAATAATCCTGTTAGCTTCTACATCTTGCACCCTCGTGCCTTTCCCCAAAGTAACTGGGAGGCATTTAGTGCCTCTGGTTTTCATTTCCCAGGGCGTAATCGTTGCGCAGCTTCTGCACCAGGACTTAGCGTGAAGGCGGTGTTGATCCCGTGACGCGGGCAGCAACCGCACCCTCGGCGTCGTCTACGTCTGCACACGCCCCGTGTTACAGTGCCTTTCCTGTTGCGGTGTCTCTTTACCGACCCTTGTATGAAAATGTGAAAACCGCACTGTTACTTACATAAAATGCTCTTTCCGCCTCTTCACCTCACCAGGCATCTTCTTCTGAAGACATGGGCAGATGGATTGGGATTTTGCTGGCTGAGACGGGGTCCTCGACAGACCCCGGGGCCCTGCACTATGACTATATAGACGTGGAGATGTCCGCGAACGTCATTCAGACGGCCAAGCAAACCTTCTGGTAAGATCCTCTGCCGTGAGAAACGGCACTGGAGTTAAACAACTTTATTTTTTCCCTAATTTTTTCCCTTTTATGTAAGTATATAGCCTTAAAGGGGGAAAAAAGAAAAACAACTGAAGACTCTCCTTTTTTGTACTAATGCAGATTTTGGTGAAATGTTTGTCATTTCAACCATCTGTGTTTTCTATTAGAACAGGGTTTGGCAAGCTTTTTGAGCAAAAGGCATGACAGTAATAATTTTGGCTTTGCAGACCAAGTGTTCCCTGTAAAACTGCTCAGCTCTGCCACTACAGTCACACACATGAATGAACAGGCATGGCTGTGTGCCAATAAACCTTTATTTGCACACACAGGCAGTGGGCCATATCTGTCCCATGGACTGTAGTCTGCTGACCCCTGTATTAGGGAAACAGTTCTGTAAAGCAGAAATAATTCTCCTTATTGTATAAGTGAGGACTGCATTTTCAAAACCGTCAATCATATACTTTTAAAACTTCAATGTGATCCTTTTTTTTAAGGGCTGTTATGTATAAAAACGTTTAAAGAATGAGTATTTCTTTCACATAATCATGGCCAGGATAATTAATGCAGCAGTTCTCCAAGTATGGTCCATAGACCCCTGTGGGTGTTCAAAACCCTTTTCAGGCAGTCCCAAAGGTCAAAACTGTTCCCATAATGACGCTAAGAAATTATTGTTCTTCTTTGTTTCTGCATCAGCGATGCAGAAGGAACCAGGGGCAGGGGGGTAAGTTGGCAGGTGCCTTGGTACCATCTTAAGTGGTCGCTTAACAAGGTGCCATGACCATGGTCACCACCACGCCTTTATAGCAAAAGAAGGCGCTGGGTTCACATGAGACGTCCGTGGTCAAGCACTGAAATTGTTCCTGTTTCTGTGAAGGGCCAGAGAGTAGATATTTTTTATTAACTCTCTTGGGTCCACGTCTTTTTGACATCTATGAGACGTGGCAGGCAGGACACACAAAGCGCTTTATTGACTGAACTCTCTGTTGTCTTGAGGAAACGCTGTTATGCGACTGAGTTACTAACTCAACTAGCTCCTCCCCATCCCACCACCATTTTTTTTTCATTTTTACCGGAAAGAACAATTCACAGATGAACTATTGTTATTCAGATGTAGGCATTTGCAGACACTTTTTCAAAAATGGACCAAGCGAGCCTCTCATCTCAAGGGACGATGGCTTGGCAGTGTTTGTTGCCTGCAATGGAGTTGAACTTTCACTGAGAATTGAGAACTCTCGGAGCGCTCCATCTTCCACTCCGAGCCGACGCCTTCCCAGTACTCAGACTTTTGTGATAACATTGGTGATGATGTTAAGTGTGATTTTTGATATTGTGTAATGAAGTGTGTGCATTTCGAAGGTCTGCGTCAGTCATGCGCAGGTCAAAGATCCCTCCCACAAGCAAGATAAATGAATGAGTATCCATGCCAAAGCAGACAAGCAAGTTCATGGATACAGTTTCAGATTCTACATGGCAACTAATCATTAAGAAATTACCACTCGTTGAGTTTTGGTGTAGCATCAAGGAATATCTTCCATGACCTGGAAAAGCTGTTAAAAATACACCTCACTTTTCCAACTAAATATCTGTAGGAGGCTGGATTTTCTTCGCCTACTTCAACCAAAACAACATATTGCAACTGACTGAACGCAGAAACAAGTTTGATAATCCATTGTCTTCCACCGAGCCAGACATGGGATAGATTTACAAGCATATCAAAGAGTACCATTTTTCTCATTTTAAAAAAATTTTAAAAAGGTATCGTTAACATTCATAAAAATATGTAGAAATACAGTGGATTTACTCCTGTTACTTTTGAACGAATAAAGGCGAACACATTCCTGAGTTTCGGTTGCAAGTGTCGTCAGCCTCAATAGAGAGCACCCACGTAAACCACCTCGATAGTGAGTGCCCAGGTAAACAGCCTTGATAGTGAGCGCCCACGTAAACAGCCTCGATAGTGAGCACCCACGTAAACAGCCTTGATAGTGAGCACCCGCGTAAACCGAAGCCCTTCAGTCTTCAGTTGGGTGGAACATGGTGTAGAGACTTAGGACGCAGGAGGACTGCTCGTCTGCCGGAACACGTCTGCGAAAGGAAAACACAGCTGGTTCCTGTTTTGTGCCGTGCAGAGCAGGGGTTGGGCACCCTTTTCTGTGAAGGGCAAGTCAGCGGGCCCTTTCAGCTTTGCAGAAAGTGTTCCCCAGTACGACCACCCCGCTTTGTTACCATGCTCAGCTCCCCACAGTCGGGCAAAAGCAGCAGGGCGATCCTGGAACCAGTGCACGTGGTTGCGCGCAGCAGGAGTTTGCTGGGTCCTTTATGTAAAGTGATGCCCTGTGAGGTTACACCGGAAGGAGTACCGGGCCAGGAGGAAGGGACCTGGGTTCTGACCTGCTGCAGCAGGTACTAAACGGAAAGGTTTGAGACATGTCCTTCCTAACCTGTCAGCGTCCAGCTTCTTTTTGTAGAACACAGAGTTTAGGTAACATGATATCTGAAACTTGAGGCTCTCGTAGCTCTCATCCCCAAGTTCCTGCTTCCGTCTCTCTCATCCTCGGAGAATCTGGACTGGGGCTCGAGGGAGGTGGATTGAAACAGAGCAGGTGATGGAGTTGTATGATCAACAGGTGACAATAAACATACCAACAACACTTGACAAGCCCACCCGGTCCCTCGAAGACTCTGCAGTCCTTTGAGTAGGAAGAAGGTAAACGCAGATGTTTGCACTATTTGTCACTTTAACATCAACACCGCCATCTAACTTTTCCACACGAGTGGTGTTTGTGGGGGACTGGAGCAGTCTTGAATGGGGTTGTGGGATGAACATTAACTTAATGCTTGGCTAGTACGTGAACCGTGAACTTCCAGATGTTCAAGGTGGTTTTAGAAAAGGCAGAGGAACCAGAGATCAAATTGCCAACATCCGCTGGATCATGGAAAAAGCAAGAGAGTTCCAGAAAAACATCTATTTCTGTTTTATTGACTATGCCAAAGCCTTTGACTGTGTGGATCACAAGAAACTCTGGAAAATTCTGAAAGAGATGGAAATACCAGACCACCTGACCTGCCTCTTGAGAAATCTATATGCAGGTCAGGAAGCAACAGTTAGAACTGGACATGGAACAGAGACTGGTTCCAAATAGGAAAAGGAGTGTGTCAAGGCTGTATATTGTCACCCTGCTTATTTAACTTCTATGCAGAGTACATCATGAGAAAGGCTGGGCTGGAAGAAGCACAAGCTGGAATCAAGATTGCTGGGAGAAATATTAATAACCTCAGATATGCAGATGACACCACCCTTATGGCAGAAAGTGAAGAGGAGCTAAAGAGCCTCTTGATGAAAGTGAAAGAGGAGAGTGAAAAAGTTGGCTTCAAGCTCAACATTCAGAAAACAAAGATCATGGCATCTGGTCCCATCACTTCCTGGCAAATAGATGGGGAAACAGTGGAAACAGTGTCAGACTTTATTTTTTGGGCTCCAAAATCACTGCAGATGGTGATTGCAGCCATGAAATTAAAAGACGCTTACTCCTTGGAAGGAAAGTTATGACCAACCTAGATAGCATATTCGAAAGCAGAGACATTACTTTGCCGACTAAGGTCCGTTTAGTCAAGGCTGTGGTTTTTCCTGTGGTCATGTATGGATGTGAGAGTTGGACTGTGAAGAAAGCTGAGTGCTGAAGAATTGATGCTTTTGAACTGTGGTGTTGGAGAAGACTCTTGAGAGTCCCTTGGCCTGCAAGGAGATCCAACCAGTCCATTCTGAAGGAGATCAACCCTGGGATTTCTTTGGAAGGAATGATGTTGAAGCTGAAACTCCAGTACTTTGGCCACCTCATGCGAAGAGTTGACTCATTGGAAAAGACTGATGCTGGGAGGGATCGGGGGCAGGAGGAGAAGGGGACGACTGAGGATGAGATGGCTGGATGGCATCACGGACTCGATGGACGTGAGTCTGAGTGAACTCTGGGAGTTGGTGATGGACAGGGAGGCCTGGCGTGCTGCGATTCATGGGGTCGCGAAGAGTCGGACACGACTGAGCGACTGAACTGAACTGAACTGAAACAATAAATGTCTCTCCCGGGTGGCCCTAGTGGTAAAGAACCGGCCTGCAAATGCAGGAGACGTGGGTTCCGTCCCTGGGTCAGGAAGATCCCCTGGAGGAGGGCATGGCAGCCCCCTCCAGGATTCTTGCCTGCAGAATCCCCATGGCAGAGGATCCTGGCGGGCTCCAGTCCACGGAGTCACAAAGATGTGGACACAGCTGAAGCGCCTGAGCAGGCACATGTATTTCTGTGTCTTAGGTTTTGGGTTAACAGGTGGCATGTGGCCTCGTGTCTCATTTTTGTTTCTATGTAGCCAACAATGGATTGCAGGAACAGTGTCTGGTCCAAAGGTGAGGGACCTCGTATTTGGTCTTGGATCCCAGAGACCTAGCTGGGGGGCCCAGGTCCCTGTCTGAGAGATAATGGGCAGCCTGGCTGGTGGCCGAGATCTCTTCCAGCTGGGACAGGACATCCTGTGTGTCTGTGACCTCCAGTTAGGTCCTGTGGTTCAGAAGTGACCTGCTGGTGTCTGTTCCTAGTGAGCGAGCTTCTGCCCCACCCCTTGTGGTCCATGCTCCCTCCTGGCATCTGTGCCCAGTGCCAGAGCACGGAGACACAGACCAGGCAGGAGACAGCCCCTGGGTAGGGCGTCTGTCTCAGAGCAAGGAACAGCCCTGTAGTGCTCACGGGCATTGGATCATGTCGGGCCACAGGCAGCCAGTGGGGCTGGGGTGGTGATCCTATGGCGTGCCTCTCATCACCAATCCTTCACCCCCAAAATACCCTCTAATGGGGTATTTAAACCAGAAAACGTTAAATGTGTATCTGAAAGCAAATCAAACCTGTCTTTCTTGTATTCTGTCTTTCCTGTACATTGTTGTTATTTTGTCGCTAAGTTCCGTCCGCCCCTTTGGCAACCGCATGGACTGTAGCCCGCCAGGTTCCTCTGTCCACGGGATTTCCAGAATACTGGGGTGGGTTGCCACTTCCTTCTCCAGGGGATCTTTCTGACCCAGGGCTTGAACCCATGTCTCATGCACCTTTTCCTAAATATATGTTAAAGTATTTTAATACAGAACAATCATATGCATTTTTGTATCAGGAAAAGAGTCACTTTGTGAGATGGCTGTGTGTCCCGGGTGGGACTCGCGGTGCGTTCTGTGTTCTCCCAGCAGAGGGCAGCACTGGACCCAAGCCACCTTCCCGTGGGGAATGCAGGTTTACCCCCAGGGCGGATCCTGTACAGCCCCTTCCTCTCATTCTCTCAGGAGCCAGGAATCCCAGGGCAGCTTTATCTCAAATGTCTGAGAGGCAGGTCTCCCCTTCCCACTTACTGCCCCCAGCTTTGCTCATTTGCCTGTTTTTTAAATTCATCTAGTTACCGTAGAAATGTAAGATCTCAAGAAAAAGCAAAATTCGAAAAGACAGATTTTGTTTTGTTTTGTTTTAAATTTCAGGCTGTCTTAGTTTTTCGAGTTGGGAAAATCGGAAAATCTCTAGGGTAATTCCTCCCTAGGCACTGAGGTTTTTCACTTGTACCACGAGCAGACCGTTCACACGTGCCTGCCTTCCCTGCTCCCTTCCTTCATATTTGTTGAGCAGCTTTTATCTGCTGGCTGCCACCCCGGCCCATGAGGGACAGAGCTGGGAGAGGCCGTGTCCTCCTGAAGCTGAGGTTCCGGTGGGGAAGGCAGACATCACTGTGTCACGTGTCAGGGGATGATTAGTGGTAGGAAGGAGCAGGGACAGCAGAGAGGTGCAGAGGGGGAAGGGGACGCTGTTTACTTGGGCTGATCGGGAAAGAGGGGTCTCAGAGCTGCAGGCAGAGAGCCGCTGGGAGCCTGGGGTGAAGAGCAGGAGGGGTGGGGGGCGTGGGGAGTGGGCTTGGCGCTTGGAGCCTCGCAGGTCACCAGCACTCATGTGGGCCTCGGAGCCACCGTGGTGACATGGCCTGCCCTGCCCCCCGAGGGCTGGGGGTGGCCACCCTCAGGCTCCCAGAAGTTCAGGGTGGGGAGGGCAGAGGGGAGGGAACGAACACTCAAGGAGGAAGCAAAGCTCAAGAAAGGCCGTGGGATGGACGCTCTAAGCTACTTCTAGAGCAAGGTCCATGAACTTGCCCTGAGAAGAGCCGGAGAAGAGATACTTCGGTTTTGCAGGCCAGATGGTCTCTGCCTTCCAGAATTACCAGGCTCATGAAAAAGGCATGTGGGAAAAAAAGAGACACTGACAGCTTATCAGTGAACGGTCCCGGTAAATAAAGGTGTTCTGGTCAAGCTTTATGGGCAGAAGCAGGCTGAGCCCCTGCTATAAACTGCTGAACGCCGGGTTATTTGTGGCACACCAGGCGTGTGCAGGGCCGCTTTCCGAGTCCCCGGCAGGCTCGTCCCCGATCTGTGCTGCAGTCCCAGGTACAGGTGACGTCCCGTCCTGCAGGTGAGGGTCCGCCTTGATGGCTGTAGAGCCCCTGGTCCTGCCTGGGTCCTGACGTTTCTCCACCCGCAGCCCCGGACAGAGCCCAGGCACCGGTCAGCGCTCCCGGAGGCTCGGTCATCCCCCGGAGGGCTGTGACCCGCTTCCTCTCTTTCAGCTTCATGAACCGGCGTGTTCTGTCCACTAACCCCTACGTGGGGAGCTCCTCCAACGGCTACGCGCACCCCAGCGGGACGGCGCTTCACTACGATGACGTTCCCTGCATCAGCAGCTCGGTGAGTGTGGCGGGCAGAGCTGGGGGTCGGCTGTGCTGGAAGGCGGGCGCCACAGGTCCCTGTGACTTCCCCTCCTTTCGGCCTAAACGAGACAGGCAGGATGAAAATGACACCCCATCTCTCTTGTGTTTGACACCCTGTTTGCCTTAATCCACGTGTGAACACGAGGGTCATTGGCATCAGAAGCCAGTTTACCATCTGCGTCAACGCTGTTAGCCGAACACCATCAGAAATCTCCATCAGAAGGGAGACGTTGCCACAGGGGAATGACTGAATCGCTGGCTCCGGACACCTTCCTGCATCCTCAGGGTAGCTGGCCTCCGAGTAGCTGGGACTCCCATTGGTGGAGGAGAAGCCAGCCGGCTGGCCTGGCCTGCAAGGCCATGTTCGAGTGTGGATTGAGATGAAAGGGGCCCCTTGTTAGGTCAGGGGTGTCAGGGTACGGGCAGGCTTGGAGATCCCGTCCCAGCTGCAGAGCCCAAAATTAGGGAGTCCAGCCTGAGTCCAGGGCGGCTGGGACACAAGTGCTGTCCCACCCATCAGCCCAGGCCATTCGCCCCCTTGCCCCGCATCCCCACTCCACCTTCAGCTGGGGTCTCCAGGACTGGAGGGGCTCTGGTGCACGCTGTGCCTGTAGCCACCTGCCCTGCAGAGCGGGACCCAGGAGCTCGGGGACAGCCCCACAGGAGCAGGTCCCAGGCCAGGCACTAGGCCCTTCCCCAGGCGGCTCGGCTCTCAGGGTCCACTTGCTAGTCTTGGGGGAGCCTCCCCCACCGTCGTAGAACCAACCACATGGGACAGTCTGCTCCTCTGAGCCTTTGGCCTCAGCCCCAGATGTTTTGAGAACACGCAACCCTGCCTCTGTCTCACTGCCTGAAGGCCCCTTTGTGAACCTTGCCCCCAGAGGGGTTTCTCCCAGGGCGCGTGGTGGGCGGAGCAGTGTAGAGAAAGCCAGGACCTCCATAGATGCCCGCCTGGGCCCCCTCGTTCCAGTTAATGCCACGCAGGTTCGGGCACCCCAGGAATGAGCACAGCTCCCGCTGGCCCAGAGCTGAGAAGCTGCCGGCTCCAAGACTGTACCGAGGAGGCATTCCTGCATGCGCGTCACTGGGCGGGCGGTGTGAGCGAAGGAGCGTCGCGCTTGCAGGCATCTGACTCCCTTGCTTAAGGACTTCCTTGGAATTCAGGCCTCTCTTTAGACTGCCGCTCCCCTTCCTGGGCGCTGTGACCAGGCCCTGTTTTGGAGGCGCCCTCACTCCTCAGTTTGACAAAGTTCACGCTTTGGAGCCACAACACCTGGCGTTTTAGCAGCGTGTCAGTTTCAGTAATTCTTTCCCTTCACGCTCTCCCCGAGGCCTGGATGAAAGTGCATCTCGAAAAGGATCTCCTGACAGGCGCGCGCGCACTTTTAACCTGCAGGTGCTGTGGAGTTTGCTTTCCATGTGACCTAATCCTTTGGTATTTTAGGAAGAGGATGGTCCCGTCTAGACCATTTTAATAACCCGGGACAAATATATGCTAGGTTGTCATTACGAAACACTCACATCCGCGTTTATCTGCGTGTATTGTTATTTTTAGATTATAGATGGGTCCCCAGCACACAAAAATAGACGCACTGAAGTGACTGGAGCGGAACGAAAACATTCCTACAGTGAAATTTTAAGCCTTTTCTATTTTTATAACAAAAGACCGTAATTGCATTCTGGCAGAAAGGAGCTCTGCCAGGGTATAAAAATAGACTAAAATAAGTATAGCACATGAATTAATATTTTCTCTCTTTTAAAATGCAAAGCAATTTATAAAGACCTTTAAAACTTAAAAGAATCTGGCCGTGGTTGTAGGTTTGGGTTTTAATTTATACTTTAATGTCCATGTTCTAAAGTGGCTTGTAGCTATTTTAATCCTTTGTATAAAGGTTTTCCACTGAAGTAATGCCATTGTATCAATTAATAGTTTGAAGCATCCTATTTTCTATGATGATCTGACTTCTTTCTTGTAACAGCTTGTGATTTTGGCCGTCGCACTTTCTTCAGGCCTAATCAAGTATGGGATGCCGGTGATGCTGGCAGTCATGTGACCCACAGAGCCTACATCCCGAAGCCCGCCTGGCAAGCTTGGAAGGGTCCGCGGGTGTTCTGTGCCCAGCCCTTCCTGGCCTGGGGGGAGCCTGAGGTGCAGACACTGAGGGCCGGGTAGTTACGGGCACGGCTCTTCGCTCCGGCTCTGCCTCCTACAGCGCCTCCTGAGCTCCGTGCCTTAGTTTCCCTTACTTTGTAAAATTCCTGGCAGAATTCCATGCATCATGCATCAGTTTTACTGTGAAATAAGATAAAGTGCTTTTCTGGGATCTTAAACTCACTATTGACCAGGGGACTTTTCTCAGAAACCAACGCCTATCACCGGTAATCTGTTGTGTCAGTGAATATTGCTACGTCTCCCGTCAGCAATGCTCAGGTGATGAAGGACGTATTAACACGTCTCTGATCAAGAAGTTAACACATTTTCTCAGGAGAACCAGAGCCCCTGATCTCCGGATGGACCCCAGTTCAGCATCCTTTTCCTTAAATCACGTTGTTTCTGCTTCCTAGATCAGGACTTCCAAAACCCGGTTCTTTAAAGACGTGTCAGTTTTGTTTTTTCATTTCCCCCCGAGCTTTAACAAACAAGACAAAACGAAAATATCATTAGCCAATAACCCTGGGAACAATTTAAGGAAAAAAAATATCTTACGTCCCCAAAGGTAGAAAAGCTCTTCTGAATCGGTTCACCTAGTTGTGTGTGTGCGTGTGTCTGTGTGTCTCTGTGTCTCTGTGTTACTGACAACAATGTGGGGCATGCATACGTGTTCTGGGATGCTTGCTAATAACATCTCAATGTGCTCTGCTTCCTGCGGCCGGGGAGCCAACTAACGACGCACTGTGTGTGTTCCAGTGGGGCCCCGAGGACGACGTTCCCGCTCCCCGCGGCCGAGGCCTGGGAGAAGAGGTGCTCTATGATAACGCCGTCCTGTACGATAACTTGCCGTCTCCGAAAATCTTTGCTCGCTACCCTCCCGCTGACAGGAAGGCTGCTAGGCCGTCTCCTGACAGGCTGTCCTGTAACCACTACAAACACCCTGCCTCCTCCGGGCTGCCCTCCTCCCCGTCTGTCACTAACACCTCTTCCGTGGGGAGGGCGTCTCTCGGGCTCAGCTCACAGGTACAGCACCCCCATTCTGTCGTCTCCTAGAATCTCTCAGTCACGCTTCTCCTGCAGGGCCTGGCAGCGACAGAGCATCCGCCAGCTCGCGGTCAGTGAGCCCCATCGGGGTAGAGCGCAGTCTTCCCCTCAACTAGAGTACGACCTGCAAGTGCCCTCGGCGTCCGGCCACCCAGGGACGGGTCATAAGAAACGCAGAGCTTTAACCATGTTATGTACCAGCCTGACTAGTTCAGGGGGCTGCCCTGGCGACTCAGAGGTCAAGAACCTGCCTGCAATGCAGGAGACCTGGATTCAATCCCTGGGTGGGGAAGATCCCCTTGGAGAAGGAAATGGCCACCCACTCTAGTATTCTTGCCTGGAGAATCCCACGGACAGAGGAGCCTGGTGGGCTACAGTCCGTGCGGTCGCAAAGAGTCGGACACAACTTACTGACTCAGCAGCAACTGCTAGCCCGCGGTTGCGCTCTGCTTGTCTTTTGCCTGTGCCTGCCTCTCTCTCCATTCAAAGTTCCCCAGGGAATTCTGTGAGTTATGGTGATTAAAGGCAAAGAATTAGAGAGGATGGGGTGGTAAGTTTTCAGATTTTTGAGCTGCGGGTTCCTTTCCTGTGTTTTTGTTGCATGTACTTGGGTGGGCTCCACTGGCAACTGCTTTCAGACCTTTAAGCAGGATTAATCCCAGGATTACAGTAGGCGCCCATCATGAGGATAGGAGTATACTCCCTAAAATGGAGTAGGCAATAAGGCTCTTGGATTATCACTGAATGGTCAGGAATCTTGATATTGAGCGATTGTCCATCCCACACCTGATATTTGTGGCAAACCGTGATGTTTCAGTGTAAATACTAATTTTGTGTTTGCATGCATTTAAACTAAGATCACGTGGTGCCTGGAAGAATACTCTATAAACATAAAGCACAGGACCACGTTTTAAATTATTTTGTTTTCCCTCCAGTTTTGGGGGTAATCTTGAGAAAATGGTGAATGCCAAGTAAGATCCTAGAATTTCAGAGTGTGATAGTGCACAGTGGTTCTTCCAAACCCACTCTTTTCATCAAAGTTACGTAGGAAGATTTTTGTGTTTTATTTCTAACAATAGCTGGAGATGCTGATTGAGCGAGCCTGAGGGCCCAGGCCAGTGCATCTTCAAACATAAGTACTTTATGAGTGAAAGCGATGTGAAAGTCACTCAGCTGTTTCCGACTCTTTGCGACCCCGTGGGCTGTACAGTCCATGGAATTCTCCGGGCCAGAATACTGGAGTGGCTAGCCTTTCCCTTCTCCAGGGGATCTTCCCAACCCTGGGATCGAACCCAGGTCTTCCACATTGCAGGTGGATTCTTTAGCAGCTGAGCTACCAGGGAAGCCCCTGATACTTATTTATGAGCACTTACTTAGGTGAAAAGTCTCACAGGTCACATGCTTCACTTACTAGGTGAAGGTATTGACCTGTCTTTGTATTGGTATTGGAGTTCACTTTGGTAAAAACGATGGGACAAAATATCATATCATATCAGTGTCCCCTGATTCGTTTGGAATCGCTTGACACGTGGCTTGTTTGTGTTTCGTTTTTGTTCACGTTACTTTCAAGTGGGCAGCACGTTTGCTAGTCGCTTTCCTTCAGTCTCCATGCCCCCATTTGGCCGTTCAGTGGGCCCGCTACACTCAACACACACCTGCTGTACGGGCACTCTAGGTGTGGGCGCTGTGTCATCTAAGCTTTTTAGGAGCCCTGTGGGTGGCATCTGTGTCTTTACGTTTTCAAATGAGCACGCGGGCTCAGCAAGCGTTCATGAAGTGCTCAACACCTCCTAAATGATGGAGTGGGAATTTGAAGCCCCCACCCTGACCTCCCGCAAACCCAGGCTCCCAGCAGTAAGAAACGTGCGTATGGAGGAGCCTGGGCCGGACGTGTACTGCCAGCCTTGGCTGTCTAACTGGATCCGTGGCCCAGCTAAGGTGCGCACACATCACTTGAGCGGAATGCAGCCATCAAAGAAGTAGGGGGACATTGAATTGCTCTAAAGTCCTGCAGTGAGTTAAAATGCAGTTCATACTGTTCCTGTATTTAGCTTCTGCTTCCTTCCTCAGACCCCGTGGGTGAATCAAACGGTAGTTGTTTATCCAGTTAGGACGTCAGTAGAAAGGCCTGGGAGCTGGAGACTTAAGTGCACACGCTCTGCTCCTGCCCCAGAGACCATTCCTGCACAGTAACAGCTGGTTATCCCTGGAAGCAGACTGTCAGTAACCTCGGCCCAGTGCCCTCAGAAACCCACAGTCTGTGCCAGTGTCTTGATCGGCGTGTGCCACCTCCCAGTAGAAACTGGTGACTTTGGCGCACTCCAACTGAGGATATCCTAGGGTTCCATTTGCTCTGAACCTCGGTGCTAGAACCTTCTTAGGTGCTCTGGGAAGTTCACAGCCTTCCAGGGTTGGGAAGCCAGACCGGTGTCTACCAAACACCTGTACTTTTTTTCTGTGTGTGCCACATTCAAAAGAGTCAGAGACTGAAACAGCTGACTGCAAAAAACCCAGAGGTGTTCCCTTGTTTCTCACTCTCCCATGTGTTTATTTCCACAGTCGAAGGGTAAGAAGCCCCCCATGGCCTCCAATGGCGTCATGGGCAAAGGCAAGGCTCCGAGCGGGCAGCAGAAAAAGCCTGACTCGGCGGCTGGCGTGAAGCGGACGCCTTCAAGTAAGTCGACCTTCCGTCTCCCATGTTCTGGCTTTGGGTGCGGCGTGCAGAGCTGGGGCTTCGTGGCCATCTCCCTTCCCACCTGGGGAGGTGGAGGGTGCGAGGTCTTGGGGGGGGCGGGGTGGGCGGTTGGAGAGAGAGATTCGTTCACACCTGGACCCTTCCTTGTCTGCTGGGTTGTGGAATGGCCGTGACTTTTAACCTGGCTCTTAGGTTGCTGCATACAGGAGCAGACACAGCTGGTTCAAATGCAGACTTGCTCATGCGTGTTTGCCCTTGAGGTAGTTCTGGGTTCGGGAGGTGGTGCTGCTGTGAGGGACCCTGGTCAGTGGGTTGGGCTCCTCTGTCTGTGTCCCCGGTCTACCGAGTGAGCCGCTTGGGTTGAGTCTCATAAGCTGTCTGAGCTCACTGTCTGTGTGTGGGAGGCATAGACGCGGTCAGCTGGGGCCTCTGGCTGAAACAGCTGGGGTAGTGCGTGTCCCTCAGACCGTGGGATTCTTTCAGGGTCTGTGAGGAGTCCTGCTCCCCCCACCCCACCGTGCTCTCTGTCCTGCCGTGTCGTCCCCCCGGCCCCCACCCCGGATCGGGGAGGTGGCATGGTCCATCCCACTGTGCGAGGGTAGACGCAGGCTCAGGGAGTTGATGAGGCTCACTGAGGTCTCCCCGAACCCGTGCATGGACCGGGTTTCCAGGCTGCAGATCCGGCAGGGGCCAGACTGAGCAGAAGAGCCCGCCTGCGCCCAGCGTCCGTCGTGATCCGCAGACACATGCCTCCGGGGGCTCGGTCAGCGGAGGCATTTGTATTTGCTTCAGCCTCGGCTGTATTGGATCGCTCTTCAGCCAGCCAGTCGGGCAGGGGCTGCAGATGGAAGGCCAGGCAGTGGGTACCCGGGATTCTGTCCCCGAGGGTCCTGCAGGCAGACGCTGCTCCAGACGGGCCTCAGAGCGCGGGCTCTCAGCGGGCCCGGGAGTGCCTCGCTGAGTGTGGGCCTGTCGGGGAAGTTTCCCCGGGAGGAAGGTGGGAGTTAGGAGCTCAGTCTGACACGACCACCTGGGAAGCTGGGCTGACACATTCTGAGCTGGGCTCGGCGTAGCTGCCCCCAGGTAAGTAGCCCCAACTCGGGTGACTCGGCACCTGGCTGCCGACCACGCTGAGTGCCGGCAGCTTGATTTCAGACTCAGCACGCGGCAGTGAGATGGCGCTTCGTCCATGGCCTCGGGTGTACACAGGCCCGCTGTCGTTCCGGGGCGCTCGTGGTGCCTGCCCTGGGGAAGCACGGGCCTCCTGTACGTCAGCTCCCCGGCTCTGCCCTTCTCAGACACGGTCTCACTCCCCCTTGGGCCTCGTTGTCGTCCCTTGTTTAAAGTGCTCTTTCTAACCTCGTTTTTTCGGGCAGACCTTATTTCCCTCACGAAGTCAGGTGTACTTACGCTTTTCGGCCCACCTGGGGAGAGGCAGGTGGGGGACAGAGTAGCGTGTCTGTAGTCCCCTGTGCTGTAGAGCCCGGGCCGCAGGAAATCTGCCTCCTCCACCTCTCAGCACCAGCTCCTGTTCTGTTTCCCAGACAGTTGCTCTCCTTGTCTCATGAGGCCTTCGGTGGGGAGCCCTTGCTACCTTTGGCGGCAACCAGTGATGAAAGAGGAGAAATTGCGGTGTGTTTTTGTGTTTGTCAGTTGCTCAGGCTGTTGCGTTGCATCCCGGGTGGCGTTTATTTCACGGGGACTGAATGATGGCAAGGGGCGGTCTGCGACTGCACACAGCTTTGTCAGGAAGCAGCTTAGATCGGAGCAAGCGGCCGCATTTGGACTGCGCGCTGTTTGTAGAATACGCGGTATCCACCCCTCCCACCCCCCCACCCCCCCCCCGAGAGCAGTGCTTTTCTTTCAAGCCTTTTTAGGATTTTCCTTTTTGACATGGGCCATTTTAAAAGTCTATGTTGAGTTTCTTAGAATATTGCGTCTGTTTTATGTTGTAGTTTTCTGATCCTGAGACACGTGGGATCTTTGCTCCCCAAACAGGGATTGAAGGGCCCGCCTACACTGGAAGGGGAAGCCTTGACCCCTGGGCCGCCAGGGGAGTCCCTTACGTTTCAGGTGGTTGATTTGGTCATTCTCATGCTGCGATCCTTTTAATATCATCCTTTGGGGCGGGAGGGTGTTGGTGGGTTTTTAGTGAGGGGAAGATTGAGCCAAGATGGATGGCTGTGCACCTGCTTCCGTAAATGCAGTTTCACACGGTCACCGTGGTTTTCCTTGCAAGAACTGGTGAATGCTGGGTTTAGGAGAGGCGCTGGCAGTGGCTGGAAAGGGCTCACAGTTGCCTGGGAGGGTGGACAGTGCTCTGGGGGCTCCCTTACCGCTGACTGGGATGAGAGCTGCCTGGGGGTGTCCACCACGGCCCGGGCGT
Source organism: Capricornis sumatraensis (assembly GCF_032405125.1). Classification (NCBI taxonomy): domain Eukaryota; kingdom Metazoa; phylum Chordata; class Mammalia; order Artiodactyla; family Bovidae; genus Capricornis; species Capricornis sumatraensis. The sequence goes on along the minus strand of NC_091075.1, from coordinate 116,263,384 downwards.
CACGTTGTCCTGTCAGAGGGAGGGGTTTAGCACAGGCGTCGATTTTTTTTTTTTTTTTTTTAATGCACAAGGTAGGCTTTAGCACTTCTGCTTTATGGGGGCTGAAGCTGAGGCTCCGGGAGGTCAGTTGCTGGCCCACAGTCGTGGCCTCTTCCCCGGCCCACTGCCGTTATTACTGACCGTGGCACCCCTTCCTCCCCGACGGCTTCTCCCCAGAAGTCATTTCCAGTCTAGTGCCAGTGTCAGGCATGCAAATAAACCACTGTGGTATCTCGTGGGATGTGAGCTCCCAAGGCCGGGGGTGCGGGAGGCCTTGAGTCATGTCAGGTGTGAGCGGTCAGCTGCGGGGGCGTCGGGAGACCGTGGGAGCTACAGAATTGTTCCATTGCTCAGTCATGTTCCACTCTGTGACCCCATGGACTGCAGCACGCCAGGCTTCCCTGTCCTTCACTGTCTCCCGGAGCCTGCTTAAACCCATGTCCATCGAGTCAGTGATGCCATCCAACCATCTCATCATCTGCCGTCCCCTTCTCCTCCTGCCCTCAGTCTTTCCCAGCATCGGGGTCTTTTCCAGTGCGTCAGCTCTTCGTACCAGGTGGCCAAAGTATTGGAGTTTCAGCTTCAACATCAGTCCTTCCAATGAATATTCAGGACTGATCTCCTTTAGGATGGACTGGTTTGATTTCCTTGCTGTGCAAGGGACTCTCAAGTGTCTTCTCACAGAATTGTGAGCCTTGATTATTCTGGTAAGGCCAGCATAAATTAGAGGATAGAGCACAGGCTCGGGCTTTAGCACGATATTAGCTAGTGGTGTGATGTTGGCCAAGCCTGTCCACTGTCCTTAAGGCTAGTTTCCTCTCTGCTCAGTTATCTGCTCTCGGTGTTTAATGACCGTTTACCTAGCGCTCGTTCTGTGCTTGCTCAGAGTTCTGATGAGTGTTAATTTACCCTCATAACAGCCCTGTGAGGGCGCCCCTGGTAGCTCAGCGGTGAAGAAGCCACCTTACAAGGCAGGAGACACGGGAGGCTCGGATTCCATCCCTGGGTCGGGAAGATCCCCGGAGGAGGAAATGGCACCCTACTCCAGTATTCTTGCCTGGAAATTCCCACGGATGCAAGGAGCCTGGTGGGGTCCAGTCCACGGGGTCGCAGAGTCAGACATGACTGAGGGACTATAAACAGCAACCACCACCCTGTGAACTGCCCGCTCTCACTCTCCCCGTCGCGCAGGTGAGGAAACGGAGGCACAGGGCAAGGCAGGGCCTTGTTGGAGGCCACACAGCACGGGTGGCAAGTTGGGGCCCCCACCCAGGCAGTCGGGCTCCAGACGCGGCTCTGCGTGCCCCTTCACCTTCTCACGTGCCCACGTACCCAGCAAATTCCTGTTACGATCTCTGTCCACACCAGGGGCCAGCCCTGCCACCCCAGAGGGGGCATAGGTGCCATCAGAGTCAGTAGAAGAGTCAACAGCACCGTTGTAAGGGTCAGACGTGACGGCGCGAGGCCTGCGTGCATTAGGAGATTATCTCTGGCGCCGATAGACCCCTCTTCTCAGATTGCAGAACGTTTTGTTCACTCTCGACCTTATTGAAGAGTATACGTGGAATCCTGTCTCGATGGGAGGAGTTAAAGAAAATTTCTAATATCCTTTTATATTTTTTTGCCTTTTCATACTGTCCCTGGGGTCGCAAAAAGTCGGACATGACTGAGCGATTTTGAACTGAACATTCTGTTTTCATCTCTGAAATTTGTTTCAAAGAATATCGGATCATCGGAACCAGTCACTTTTCTGTTTGGTTCAAACTTGTCCTGTTTTTTTTCCTTGTTGGATTAGCAAAATGACTCGCTTTGAATTTATTGTATGGAGCTGGAGGACTAAACGGGCTTTATGAATTGGCCCGTCATCTGCTTGGTTAAACCTTATTTCCTACCGATGCTTTCTATTTTGAAAGATGCCGACCAGTACAAATATGGCAAGAACCGGGTGGAAGCAGATGCCAAACGGCTGCAGGCCAAAGAGGAGGAGCTGCTGAAGAGGCGGGAGGGCCTGCGAGACAGGCTGGCCCAGCTGCGCAAGGAGAGGAAGGGGCTGAGGGCAGCCATCGAAGTGAACACAGGTATGTGGGGGCCCCCTTCCGTGGAGCCAGCGCCTCCGCCCAGGGTCTGACCCTCACCAGGCTCTCATCCTTCCACGCGGTGCTTCTCGCAGTTTGGAAGCCTTGCTGGAAGCCTGGGCAGGGGCCACAGTGTGGCGTAAGGACCAGGCCTCTACTGGGGCCTGGGTGGGTGCCGGGAGCTGTCCCATCCTCGGGTGCTGACGGCCGAGTTGTCGGGGGCATGAGCCCCAGGGCTCCAGAGCTCTGGTCCCTGGCTGTGACGGGGCTCTCAGCGGGAGGACACGTCGTCCGCAGAAGCCCAGGTGGGAGGCTCCCCCGTGGGGCTGGAAGGAGCCCCCTGTTCCCTGCAGAGGGATCAGCAAGAGCGGGGTGGTGGTGGACTCGTGGATGGGATCTGGGAAGAGCCCAGGGGGACAGGAGCAACCCCGAGGGGTCAGGGGGGAGGAGGGCACCCCGGTGCGGACTGCAGCCCGTCTGTCTCTAGGTCAGGCCTGTCGTCAGGCCTCCTCCCCCGGGAAGCTGGGCGAGCAGTGCCAGGCTCTGGGGTGGGCACTGCAAAAACGTCAGTCTGCTCTGCTCAGGGCTGAGTCTGATCCTGGTGCGAGGATGACGCTGTCGACTGTGATCCTTTGGCCTCGGGCCGGGGGTGGGGGTGAGGGGGAGGGACGCAGAGACCAGGGCGGTTTGGAAGGGAAGCCCCTGCTTTCCATCGGCGTCTGTGCCAGAGGAGCTCCAGCCATCCCTGACTTTGTGCCTACGTGATTTTTTAAGAAGGAAAGCACTTTCAGAGCTTAAAGGATGGGAGGCCGGTGTGTGCCAGTCTGAGACAGCCTGTAGGAGGGGCAGGAGGTGGTATCTCCTGTGAGACACCCCCACCCCGACCCCGGGACAGGAAAAGGGATCAGAGGCTCAGGCAGAGACCTGAACAAGAGCCCCCAGGTCAGCAGGATGGGAAGAGAGTCCTTCCCTCTGTGTTTCCAGTTTGCAGGTTAGTGAAGATGCAGACAGATTAGACCAGCTTCAGGCCTGGAAGAAGAGAACCCTTGTGTGCTGCCAGGCACCAGGCTGGGGCCATGCCCATCAGTCAGTTAATCCTTGGGATCAGTTTCCTTATCTGTGCAATGGGCACATTTATCTGCCCTCCTGTGTCACCATGACACATTTCAAATAAGATAAATAAAGCGAATGTGCTATATTCTATGGAGATGTGAGCTGTATTAGCAAATAAGGTGACTCAAGAGTAGAAAAAAATGAGAACAGAAAAATATTCAGATGTTTCAAGTCAGTGGCACCTTTGGGAGCCACCTGGTCCAAATTTCTCAGTTTTAAAATGAGGGTATTGAGGTCCAGGCCCCAAATTCCTGCCATTTGTGAGAATCAGGGTCTTCTGCTTCCCAGTCCATATTCTCCCAGCTACACAAAGGAGGGCATTTGGGAAGGGACCCTGCTCCTTTCAGGAACTGCTGGATTGGAGTTTGGTGGGAAAAACTCTAGTTGGGTGGGGAGCAAGACCCCCAGGGTTGGGCCGAGCGCCTCGCAGGGGGTCCCCAAATGTCCGTCCTCGAATGCTTGGAAGTGTTTGCCTTCAGCTGGAGCAGTAGTGTTCCTCTGGGATTCCAGGCAGGAAGACCCAGGTGGTCCTGGAAGAGAAGCTGAAGAAGCTGGAGGAGGAGTGTAAGCAGAAGGAGACGGAGCGCGTCAACCTGGAGCTGGAGCTGACAGAGGTCAAGGAGAGCCTCAAGAAGGCGCTGGCCGGTGGCATCACCCTCGGGCTGGCCATCGAGCCCCGCTCAGGGACGTCCAGCCCGCAGGTACAGCCCGCCTGCTCCCCGGGAGAGGGGCCGGGCACGCTCTCCCAGGTCGCGACCCATCCCCATCCCCCAGCACCAGCCTCGCCAAGACACAGCTCACGTGTCCACCTGAAACGCGCTCTTGGCCGTGTTTCAAGGTCACGGACCCTGAATTTTTTCTTCTCTGTCTCACTGAACTTTTTTTCAAAGGTGGTGGAAACCCCAAGTTGTTTCCTTCCTGTTGGCAAAATCTGGGTATAATATTAGGTTGGTCAGGTTCTTTCCGTCTGATGTCGTGTCTCTGGGCGCCGATCGCTGCTCTCGGTGTCTGGAGTGACACCACGTTCTGGGACCCTCCCTTCCTCTCGAGGGTCTCCCACTCAGCCCCCTCTTGCCAGCTCTCCTTCCCTGTGCCCTACCTCGGGTCTGCTCCTGTCTCTGGAGTCCCCTCCTGGGACCCCAGAGCTGCCATCTGCCCGTGTGCGGCTCTCAGCCTCATCCCCACCCTGACCACAGCCTGGGAACAGTGGCTGCCAAGAGGCACACCTGTCCTGGGGGAGGGCACGGGCTGCCCCTGTCAGGGTCCAGCTCGGCTTCCCGGGGGGGTAGACGGAGCAGCTCCCTCCTCCCCACCCCCACCCCACCCCTACCCCTCAGCCAGAGTGGCCTTTGAAGGCATTTCCAAGTGAAGCAAAATGTGGAGAAGCTGGCTGCAGCCTCTAGGGGGGTTCTCAGCCACCCCTAGGAATGGTCACTGAAGCACTGTTCTCCTAAAACGACATTCTGTGCGCTCTAACCAGTGTCTTCCATCACGCATTACGCAGTGAGCACAGGGCAGTCAGTCCTCGAGACCTCGTTTGGGAAAGGACAGCAAATTACAGGAGCAGCTTGCGATCTCACGGGGGACCGGGCGACTGCAGGTTCGCTCCGCTCCATCTCAGGACTTGCTCTGACCCACGGAGACCGGGCTGTAAGCGGTCAGGCATCCTCCGGATTGGTCTGTGGCCACTACCAGGAGCCACACCCCACGGCTCCAGCATCCGTCCTTCTAATACATGTTCAGGGGTGGTTTCCTTTAGGATTGACTGCACTGAGCTCCTCGCAGTCCCCAGAGACTCTCGAGTCTTCTCCAGCACCACCGCACAGAAGCACCAATTCTTCGGTTGTCATTTCTGCCTATTTCCCAAGCCCGCTTTCTTCATTAAACATTTCCCTCATGGAAAATACTGCTGACCTGGAACCCACGCCTCACCCAGCGCCTCCTCTTTCTGTTAACAGTCTCCAGTTTTCAGGCATCGGACTCTGGAGAACTCACCCATGTCCAGCTGTGAGACCAGCGATGCAGAGGGCCCGCTGCCCGTGAACAGTGCGGCCGTCCTGAAGAAGAGCCGGCCGGCCCCTGGCAACTCGCCCTGCCGCGGCCACGTGCTGCGGAAAGCCAAGGTGAGTGCCTTCCCCGCCCGCTGGGGGAGTGGCGGCGCTGAAGGGGTGCAGGTATCCTGGGGGGGCGGCGACCCCAGCGCTGCTGCAGGCAGGAGGGGGGCACTTCAGCGCCGAGTCTGTTGGGGATGGTGGGGGGCTGAGGAGCCAGCATGGCCTCCTGATTCGGTTCTGCCGCTGCTGTTTGTTAGATACTGTACCACGAGTATCTTCTCAGTTCTCTTCTAAGTCAGACCCTCCTTCAGGAAGCCGTCCTTTCAGAGTCAGAAACGGCCAAGGCCTGGTCTCTAGGCCCGCACCATCTGTTGTCAGGAAAGCCTGCAGCTCTGGTTTTGCCTCCTGGCTTCTTCTGACTTGTGTCTTCACTGATGAAGCAGAGATTGGCCAGGTGACCAATGGGATCCTTAAGACAAAAAAAAAAAGTCGAGGCATGCTCTTCTCCAACCCCTCCCCGGCCTCCCCCCACCTCACCCCATAAACCTGTGCCCGAGGGGCCATCCCGTCATGCCTTTCAGCCGTTCGCTGGCACTGCCCACTGAAAAGTTTTGATGCCAAACTTAGAATCTCAGAAAATTAAACAACAACAAAAAAGCTATAGATTATCAAAGTACGCAGTTCTGGGTGGCGTAGCTGACAGTGTGTGCTGCGGAAAGATCCTACTTGGTCCAGTCGCCCTACTTCGTCCGGGTGAGTTTCATTTGTCCTGAGGAACGTGGAGGCCGGCCGCCCTCCCCTCTCTCCCTCCTGTTGTCAGGAAAGCCTGCAGCTCTGGTTCTGCCTCTCTGTGCTGCCGTCGCCTTTGTTCTCTGGCGGTTTTGGAGCCCCGTGCAGATCGGCTGGGGAGATACAGTTTTCTGGAAAGTGGGTCTGGTGTTTGATGAGAGCCAGTGTTGAGCACTGGCCGCAGGCTGCCCTGTTCATGGGCGGGTCCGTGATGGTGGCGGTTATAAATAGCACCTGCACTGTCTGCCTTCGTAGCACGCGTGTTTGACCGAGCCTGTGTGTGTTGGTAAATTTGGAGAAAAGAACGATTGTGCGCCATTTGTTACTTTGCTTCAGTTCAGTTCAGTTCGGTTCAGTCGCTCAGTCATGTCCAACTCTGCAACCCCATGGACTGCAGCACGCCAGGCTTCCCTGTCCATCACCAACTCCCAGAGCTCACTCAAGCTCATGTCCATCGAGTCGGTGATGCCATCCAACCATCTCATCCTCTGTCATCCCTTCTCCTCCTGCCTTCCACCTTTCTTTAGCATCCGTTAAGTATTCTTAGTTTGCATAGGAATATGTTTTGCCTGAGAGATATTTAGAATCGAGCTGTCCCATAAAGTCCCCCTAATTATTTGCAGAAGGGAAATACGATAAAAATATTCCCTTTTTTCCTTTACTGCCAAAGAAACCAGCGTATTAACCCCTGGAAGGCCCCATCTCGCAGGCCTGCCCTTGCCATGCAGAGGCGCATGCTCTGTGCGTTCCCCTCATGATAAATGTAAACTGTGGTTTTGGCTGCAGCAGACTCACAGCTGGCCACTCAGACCAGCCCAGGGCCTCCCTGACGGAATGGGGTTGAGCGGAGTTTTCCCGGGACTCCCGAGCATAGTGGCAGGGGAGCCGTGGCTGGAGGAAAGGGGTGGTGGCCCGGCCCGGCCTCCGGGAGCGTCCATCCACCTGTGAGTGCGTCGCACATGTGGCCTCTGCTCCCACGGTTGCCTTTCTTTCTGGGACATCCTGGGTCCTCATCGAGAGCCGTCATCCCAGGCAGTGTTCCTAGGGTAATACCCGACTCCCGAAGAGGGCTGCTCTGAGTGTGAGAGGGTGTGCCCCTGAAAGCCGGGGAGTGGCAGGTCGCCTGTCACGGGGCTTCCCAGTGTGAGGAGGGCTGACGGGCCCCGACGTCCAGCTCTGGGCAGCTGCGTCCTCCCCGTCTGGGCACCAGCGCGTGCGGGAGGCAGCCTGGCCTGCCCCGGCCCCGGGCGTGCCCTGTGGACCTGTACATGCCCCCTCTCCCCTCGCTTGGCAGGAGTGGGAGCTGAAGAACGGGACATAGAGCCAGAGGACACCCGGCCCTCGCAGCGTCGAGTGACCGCCCTGCGACTGCGCTCGGGCGCCAGGACCCAGGCCCCAGGCCTGCCGCGCATATCCTCTCTACTGTATAATGGTTCCCTTTAAAGAGATTTACTTGTAATGCTTTGGCTTCCAACTTCATTTGTGAAAAGACAGCAAAGGGCAGAAGGTGGGGAGCCTCCCCGCTCCGGCAGATGAAGAAGCCACAGCTTCCCGCCCAGGTAGATGGCGGCTTCCACTCGTCCCCGCCCCTCCAGACCGAAGCCCCGCAGGGACCTCGACGCGGACACGCTCTGCACGCTGGGCACAGCGTGGGCCTCCGGCTGCCCGCTGCTCGGTCGGGCGCCCTGGGGACACCCCCCACCCCCCCACTGCCCCACGAGTCTCACCAGCGCCTCCCACATGCCTGGTAAAGTCACCACGGAGCTATGCTGTGAAGCAGTTTGTCTGTTTTTACACACCTTTTATGAACAGATGACTTTGTCACCAGGACGCTTTTTAGACCTTAAGGAAACGTCCTTTCTGCGTCCTGGGTTGCACCTAGCGCCCAGGGCTTGCCAGAGCCTCTGGGTCACATTTTATGAATGGTCTGTCCCGCTTTGGAAGGGCGGCAGAGGGTTTTGGTGCTTCACGTCGTGTGTGTCCTTTCCTGCTTTTTCTAGCATCCACGCCCCCTGCGACCCCCTCAGAGCTGGCGGGTGGTCTCAGAGTCCTGGGCGGCCTTGGGGTGACGGACACACTCGTTCCCCAGGGGCCTGGCTGCCAGGCAGGGCCTCTTGCAGCATCACTGTCTGCCTCCTGTGGGATGTTTCTGGAGCCTGAGATGTGATAGGGACAGGCCCATCCACAGGCTGAGGTCATCGGGGTCTGAGGACCAGGCCAGCCCTCCTGTTTGCAGAGGGACCTCTCAGGAATACTCCTTGTGGGAAGCGTGGCCACTGCCCAGGACAGCCATCAGTCACCCCGGAGGCCCCTGCACGCTGACTGAAGGACCAGTCACACGTGTGCACGGGCTCTCTGCCCCCTGCCGCCGGAGCGGGCCTGGCATCCACTGCCCCGCGGGTGTTTGTCGTCAGATACAGGAGCAGGAGGCCAGCAGGCAGCGTCCTGAGGCCATGTCCTGGTGCTCACGTTTTCTGCAGGCCACGCTGGTCAATGTTGCTGTCGGCAGCAGGGTCAGGGTGGCCCCCGAGGCCGGCACGGGCCCTGGCTGGCTTTACCGACCAGAGCAGGGCAATGGTTTTGGTGCCTAGGAATTTCGCAGCAGAACCGGAAGCTGTTTACCTGGACCATGTGAAGTCTCTCAGTCGTGTCTGAGTCTTTGCGATCCCTTGGACTGTAACCTACCAGGCTTCTCTATCCATGGGATTTTACAGGCAAGAGTACTGGAGTGGGTTGTCATTTCCTTCTCCAGGGGATCTTCCCGACCCAGGATTTGAACCCGGGTCTCTCGCCTTGCAGGCAGACTCTTTACCATCTGAGCCATCAGGGAAGCCTGTTTACCCGGAGCCCACCTGAAAAGCCTGGATTTCTCGCAAAGCCGGCTGTCTGGTCTGCGAGCTGCCACCTGGCTCCCAACGCTCAGGTTCATCCTCCGTAGTTGATACAGCTGGTGGGGCGCGTCTTGCCCATACCTGTGGCCCCGACCCCAGGAAATCCAGGCAGGAAGTGTGGAGCCCATCTCCCCAGCGCTGCTCCCCCTGTTCTCCCATCCACACAGGAGGCTGGACCACATGGCGACATATGAAGCTGAGTTCCCATAAACTGTGAGCCACTATAGATTCCCGCTGCCTTGCGGTCAAGTGAGCGTTCTCCATCATGGCTGTCCGGCTCCTCTGATTGGTAGCCGGCTTTGTCCAAGAGGACGGTCAGGCTCCGATCGTTACTGAGAAGGGAGAAGGTGATCTTATCCTGGCGCAGGTGGGCGGAGTCAACCAGCCGTGGGCCAGTTGGCAGCAGTCGCCGCGACCATCTCTGTGGGTGGCACCCGAGGACAGCGATTGGTACCAGAGGCAGGATTTGGGCCCTGGTCTTCAGACTCCTGGTGTATGTATTTCCTGCCTAAAAAAACCCACGTTTTTAAATTCACTTTCACAACCATAAGCCTTTTAAAGAGAACGGAGGATTTAACCCTGTCTCGTTCCCCGCAGCCACGTAAAACGGGCTCAAAGCCACCAGTGGGGGTCAAAGCCACCAGTGTCAGGCTGTGTGATGTCATGCGTTTCCCTCGACATCTTAGATTCGATCAGAAAGTTAAGGCATTTGCTTCAAAATAAGTTATTTATTTGTATATGTTCAGTAAGTATAGTTTTTAATTTATATCTGTACATATTAGACACACCGTGGACATCCTGTCAGAATCCTGGCAGTGACAGCGATCTCTGTAGCCCACCCGAAACGCGCCCCAGGGGGCTGCCCCCTCACCCCGGGGGAGACCAGGAGGCAGCGGTGACCGAGCCAGCTCGGGGGAGAGGCAGCCGGCCTGGACCCTTGCTCCGGGGTGCAGGCCCCCATCCCCTGGGAGCAGCGGATCCTTGGGCCACGTCCCCATCCCTCCGACAGACGGTCGTGATCACAGGGTGCTGGCCAAATAGGATCCTGACCGAAATGAGATGAACGTGGTGACCGGACCAGAGCCCTGGCGTGAGACGGTCGCCTCCCTGGGGTCTCGAGGTCCTTCCCTTAGGACGGGGCGACCGTCAGCCTCTCAGGCTTGTGTTCCTGGCTCTGTTTTGGCAAGGGTTCATCCACCTTGAAAATCCCCTCATTTTCACATTTTTATGAAGTGAAGTGAAAGTCGCTCAGTCGTGTCTGACTCTTTGCGACCCCATGGACTATACAGTCCATAGCATTCTCCAGGCCAGAATCCTGGAGTGGGGCAGCCTTTCCCTTCTCCAGGGGATCTTAACCCAGGGATGGAGCCCAGGTCTCCCGTATTGCAGGCGGATTCTTTACCAGCTGCGCCACCAGGGAAGCCCAAGCATACTGGAGTGGGGCAGCCTTTCCCTTCTCCAGGGGATCTTAACCCAGGGATGGAGCCCAGGTCTCCCGTATTGCAGGCGGATTCTTTACCAGCTGCGCCACCAGGGAAGCCCAAGGATACTGGAGTGGGGCAGCCTTTCCCTTCTCCAGGGGATCTTAACCCAGGGATGGAGCCCAGGTCTCCCGTATTGCAGGCGGATTCTTTACCAGCTGCGCCACCAGGGAAGCCCAAGCGTACTGGAGTGGGGCAGCCTGCACTACATTTTTATAGTGCTTTTCATCCATTCACCAACCTTTTGCACAGACATAGAGGGCACGCCACGTCACCCTTGACGTGGGCTCAGGAAGGGGAGAGGACTGCCCCTCCCAGGCCACCGAGAGCTGAGCAGGGCCAGTCTGGGGGTCCGAGGAGCCAGCAGCGCCCCCGCCTCCCGACAGCTGTCTGTGGGAGCCTGCCGGGGCCGGGTGCCTGCATGCGCGTCTCCCCAGGCTCTTCTCCCAGGGACTGTGTAGAACCAGTCGCGGCCCTTGGTCCACACACCTTGGCTTTGTCCAGCTGGACCGTCCCCTTGTCCACCTCCCTGGTCCCTCAGCTAGTTAGGGGTGTTTTCGTGAAAACCCAGGATGACCCTGATGGGCTGGAGACGTGCCAACTTGGAAAAATCTGTCACAGAAAGTGAAAGGCGTGTGTCCTGGCCCTGGAGGCCGGCCTCCAGCGAGGGGTTCAGGCTGCTGTTCACTGAGACAGACTGCTGGGTTTGCATTTCCCAGGGGAGAGCACAGGGCTGAAGCTGGGCTGGGCCTGAGGGTTGTGGGCAGAACGCTGTTGTTTGCAGCCCCAGCCTTTCTTTCCCAAAGAATAAGTGTCAGCGCCCTTTTTGGAAGGAAATGTAAACTTTGCCCATGGGCAGCCTTCTCTGATTATTCACCAGCGTCTGTCCTGGGACTGGAGCCTTCGCGGCCTGGCCCAGGGGCGGGCACTCGGGCAGGGCCTTCCCTGCGTGTCTGTGTCCCAGCTGGGCCGCTCCGCCCAGCGACGCCTCCTCTAGGAGCCAGCAGGACGCCCGGGCGTCTCCACCTCCACTCAGCAACACTTCAGTATTAAACTGTTGCCTTCCTCTTTTTTTTTCTTTTCCTAAATTGAGGTTTTTAATGGAAAAATAATAATTTCAGACCATGGCATAGTTTTAAAGAGAGTATTTTGTTGTTCTTGTCCTTACTGTCTTACTATTATCCCCATGATGGACTGGGTTGATACTGTGAAATAAACTAGAAATAAATTAACATTTTCATGCCCCTCCCCAACACACACACACACATACATACTACACACGGTTCAGCATCCCAGAAAAAGAAGCAGCCTCTTGGTGGGCCCTGAGCCCTAGCAGGACTGTCTGTCCTGTGTCCTTGGTGAAGATGAGAGAGCTTCACGCACAGGGAATGTTGGCCTCGTGCACCCCATCTTTTGTGAAATAACCCAGTTATGTCCTTCCAGATAAACCCAGCTTGACAGCAGACAAGCATCACCAGGTGTTTCTATTTGTTGCCACGGAAGAAACTCTCCAGATGGAATCATCAGATCATAGTTCTTAGGGACCAGAGGTGTTTTTAATAAGATAATCTTTGATTTTTTTTTTTCTAAAAAGAAAGGAAACACTAACTTTAAACTTTAACATCAACTTTTAAATTATACGTGTTCAGCGTTAATTGACCATGGCTGTGAGTTGTAAAATGTTTTCATATTAAGAATGTAATTATTTCCTTATTGTATTTTTTAAAAGCTAAAGTCATATTTAAAATTCTCTTTGAAACAGGCAAGAAATGGGAAAGGTTTTTTTAATTAAATATGTTGGCAATGTCCATTTTAAATAACTGTAAATATATTTTCACTGTTTCACCATGTATTTAATTCATAAAGTAAAAAAAGAAAAATTTATCAGAAGAGACTCGCATTGGAAATACTCATTTTCAGTCCATTTGCCCGATTTTGTAATAGCTTCACTTGACTTTTCTGCTTTGCTATGGATTTTCTACAGTTTTACACGGTGTAGCCCACAGACTGGCGCCCTCGGGCGTGCCATCTTTGTGTATTGCTAATAAACTCGACTCTCCCAATCCAGCCTCTGTGTCTTGACTGACTTGGTTTGTGGGCGGACGGGAAGGACTGTCCAGTGGATGGAGTTTTACCAACAAGGCATTTTGCTTCCTGGGGCTTCCCTGGTGGCTCGGACGGTAAAGAAACTGCCTGCAATGCAGGAGACCCAGGTTCTATCCCTGGGTGGGGAAGATCCCCTGAAGAAGGAAATGGCAACTCACTCCAGTATTCCTGCCTGGAGAATCCCCATGGACAGAGGAGCCTGGTGGGCTACGGTTCATGGGGTTGCGAAGAGTTGGACACGACTGAATAAGACTAACGCTTTCATTTTGCTGGCCGGGTTGAGACGGGGTATAAGGAGGGGTCAAGGTGGAGCACATGTTTTGTTTCTTTGGCAAAAGTCTTTCATGAAAGAAGCACGGTCCTTTTAGTAGCTTTTAGCCTGAGGACCTAAATATTTGGATCAGGGAGCATTTGTGTCTCTTCTCAATGCCGCTCTGTGCCGGCGCTGCAAACAGGGCCGATGGGAAGTGACTGTTCTCGAGGCGCCTGCTCCAGCCAGGGAGACAGTCATGTCCACAGTGTGGAGTATGCCAGAGCCGCAGAAGGAGCAGCTGCCTTTGAGGTCACTGCCTTTGGTGGTGGGGTTTGCAGGGCTTCCCTTGTGGCTCAGCTGGTAAAGATTCCTCCCGCAATGTGGGAGACCTGGCTTCGATCCCTGGGTTGGGAAGATCCCCTGGAGAAGGGAAAGGCTACCCAGTCCAGTTTTCTGGCCTGGAGAATTCCATGGACTGTATATAGTCCATGGGGTCTCAAAGAGTTGGACACGACTGAGTGACTTTCACTTTTGCAGGGTGGGTATTTGAGCTGGGCCATGGTGTTTAAATAGGAGTTCAGCAGGGGGAGAGGGGCACCACAGGAGACCGGGGTGTCGGGTGAGAGCAGGTCCAGAGAGCGGGCGGGATCAGGCCGTGGGCCTCCTGTCTGCAGATGGGGGTTGGGCGGGGCCTCTGTGGAGAGCATCCAAGCCTTTTGGTGGAGTAGGGGGATGGCCAGGTTTCTGGTTTTAGAAAGACCACTGCCAGGGGGAGGGTGGGCGTGTGTGGCGCACTGGCCTCAGGGCCAGGAGCAGAAAGGCCACTGCTGGTGCACAGCCCACTGAGGGCTGATGGAATTCAGACAGAGGAGCCCCGAGGGGCTGGCCAACCTGCCACCTGACATGGAGCCCGGGGGAACAGAGCTTGGCCAGAGCGGCAAGAATAAGGTGTTGGCTTGGGCTCTGCAGGACGCCTGGGTCACCGAGGAGGGGTGGCCTGTGTCTGTGTGTGAGTCGGGGACCCAAGCCATCACCCACCAGGACCAACCTTTCAGGACTTTTTTTTTTAGCCAGGCCATGCAGCATACAGGATCCTAGTTCCCCGACCAGGGATTGAACCCGCACCCCTGCATTAGAAGTGTGGCATCTAAACCACTGGACCACCAGTGAAGTCCTTGGACCCCCCTTTCAGAGGTCAAGGATCAGGTGACCCGGGGGGGCCTCCTTCACCTCCACTCTCCCCTCCCTGGGGCTGGGCTGGGTGTTGGCTGGTCATGCCCCTGATAATGAGGGCCCTTCCTTTGCAAGAAGGAAGCAACTGCCCTGAGTCAGGTAAGCTCACTTCTCCAGGCCCCCGTAAACAACAGGAAGATGATGGTCCGCGTGCTCTCAGCTGGCCTCTGCCCTCCAAGCCATCCGCCAGGGCAGTCCTCTGCCCACCACTTGCTGTCCAACAGTGGGTGGTTCTGCTTGGCGAGGGGCCCGGTTAAGCTTCATTAGAACCGACATTAATTGATGCTTTTTCCTCTGACTTGCACATGGGCCACGTCCTGGCAGGCTTGCAAATGAGAAGGAAATGCCTCTTTCATTTCTTTTAAAACTCAGCAAAAGGGACCCCAGAGTTCTTGATTTTGCTTTCTACAACCAACGGAGACAAACCTGGGGATAGTTATACCTCCAGCTATAACTCTGGGAGCAGGCGACACGAAGCCCTGATCAGCATAAATCAGAAGCCCAGCTCTTTAAGGGGAGGCAGGGAAAACGTGAGCTGCTGTCTGTGACCCAGGAACTTTTATGATGGGGACTTCATCAATTTTACGATGCTCTTAAAAATGACTATCTTTTCAGGGACCAGTTAGCCAGAAATCAGAGCAGGAGGCACAGTAGGGATGATGAAGCCGGTCAGGTAGACTCACCTCCAGGCCTGGGGGGCTGGTCCTGGACACCGAGAAGTCAGTGTGGCCTGGGACAGCCTGCACGCCCAGGGGCGGAGGGCAGGGCGTTGGAGGTCTCCTTGTTCTGAGGCTCTGACAGCTGGGGCCTCGCTGACCCTGGAGGCACGGCCCTTCCCGGGACCACTCCGCAAACCCCGCTTTCACATGTGAAGCGAGCCGGCCAGAGTTCACACCCCAGCCACCTCCTCTATAGGTTCATACGCTCCGGGACCACTGTCCGCTGACCTCATCGCCGTTGGGCCGGGTGCCGCCCTGGTCCCGGAGTCTGCCACATTACTCGGGCCAGCCCAGCCCCTTTCCTTCCTGTGAAAACTGCAGTCAATGAAGGCTCATGTCCTCATCGGCCCCTGCCTCTGCCTCCTGACTGGCCCCGGGTGCTTCCCTGCAAGGCCTGGCCCGGCCTGATGTGGTGCCGCCTTATGGGGAACGGGGACTGTGACAGACCAACCTCCTGATCCGCCCCGCAGCCGCCATACTGGGCAATGATAAAACCCACGGTTTGAACAGCCCAGTCTGTGGGAAAGGCACGCTGGGTATCGCGTGATGGGAGACGACCCGACCGTGAGACGCCCTACAGCATCCTTAAGACTCTCGCTGAACCGAAATCCTTTCCTCTGTGTGTTCTCTTTCCAGCAGGATAAACACTGTCATTTACTTCAACTGATCACGCGTTCATTTCCTCATTCAGGGACGGTTTACTGAAACCCCTATGGCGCCTGGGGCCCTGGAGATGCAAAACTCTATAAACGGAACTCTCAGCACCAGCTCCTCACTGCAGCCGGTGATGGGCGTGTGTGTGACCCGGGCGACCTCGCTAATAAACACGTAATTATAAGTCGTGAGATGCCACGAAGACACACCCACCCCCGCCCCATCTTCTGGTGGTGACAAACACCAGCCCTCCGTGGGAGGCAACAAGGACCCATCCCCGCCCCTCTGCATCAGGGGACCCTGGGGTCCCCAGGGACACTCCCACACCAACCCTGGGAGGATGGGGGTTTCCGGCCCAGGGAGTGTTTCTTGAAAAGCTCTCTGTTGGCCGCTAAGAACAGGAGCCATCTCCCCTGAACCTGGGCTGGATGAAGGCAACTCTGGAGGAGGAGAGCCCAGGAGATGTTCAGTGTGACTCACTGACCCCGGTGTCCCTAGGTTCGGGGTCACGGACATGCCACTCAGTTCTCAAGCTGACCTCTGTGGATCAAGCCATAAACACACACTGGGCCTGGCGGTTCAAGACTGACTTGAGTCGCCGCGACAGTGGGGAGCGTAGCTGCCACCTCCCAGGTCTAGACGGTCACACACCCGGAGCCCTCAGAGCCCAGGGAGCTTGCAGCCGTGACACCTGATGCCAAGCTGAGTCTGTAAGGGGCTTCGCCCCCAACCTCCCCACGGGTGCGACGCAGCACACGGGCAGAGACTGTGCTGGGGATCAGGGGGAGGCTGCACACTCTGGGGGTGGCGGACGCTGGCTCCCACCCCAGCCAGGTTCCTGGGGATCCCCAGTGCCATGGAGGACCCCCTGCCAGAACTGGGGTTCAAGGGTTGAGATGTTTGGTGGAGCTTCGGCCTCTGCCTGGGTCAGAGGGTTTCAGCTGTGATCCTTCCCCTAGTTCCTGACAGTGTTGGGGATACAGCCCGGGCCACAGGAAGCATCTCCTCCTGGTTTCCAGACCCAGGGGTTCCCAGGGCAGGGACACCCCCCCCCCCACCACATACACACACACACTCCATCAAAAGTCCTCTTCCTCCTGAAACAGTAAACAAAGCAACCTTAGGGCCCTAGGGGAACTGCAGGCCATCCTGCCATCCGGGACCTGGGAGTCGCGGGGCAGGGACTCCGCCCACAGCCCCGCCCAGTTCTCCTGAGTTTTCCCACCTGAGAGCTGGGGGTGAGCACCCTGCCGCTGCCGGTGCCGCTGCACCACTTCCTGTGAAACACGCATGGCTTCCAGGCTGTTCAAAAGCAGAGCCGTCACTTTGTCAACAAAGGTCCATCTAGTCAAGGCTATGGTTTTTCCAGTGGTCATGTATGGATGTGAGAGTTGGACTATACAGAAAGCTGAGCGCCGAAGAATTGATGCCTTTGAACTGTGGTGTTGGAGAAGACTCTTGAGAGTCCCTTGGACTGCAAGGAGATCCAGCCAGTCCATCCTAAAGAGAATCTGCCCTGAATATTTATTGGAAGGACTGATGTTGGGGCTGAAGCTCCAGTACTTTGGCCACCTGATTCGAAGAGCCAACTCACTGGAAAAGACCCTGATGCTGGGAAAGATTGAGGGCAGGAGGAGAAGGGGATGACAGAGGATGAGCAGGTTGGATGGCATCACCGACTCAATGAGCATGAGTTTGAACAAACTCAGAAAGATCGCGAAGGACAAGGAAGCCTGGTGTGCTGCAGTTCATACGGTCACAAAGAGTTGGACACCTTCATGGTGGTTAAGAGTCTGCCTGCAATGCAGGAGACCTGGGTTCTATCCCTGGGTTGGGAAGACCTCCTGGAGGAGGAAATGGCAACCCACTCCAGTATTCTTGCCTGGAGAATTCCATGGACAGAGGAGCCTGGTGGGCTTGAGTCCACGGGGTCGCAAAGGGTCGGACACGACAGAGTGACTAACCTTCATTGTGTTCATTTCATTTAGCGACTGAACCACCCAGTACCTGGGAGGCAGGTGACTCTATTTGTTCTACGCCTATTGGTGAAATTGCTCCCACCTGGCAGGAAGCAGCTGCCCTCACAGGTCTAGGCAAACGCTCCAGCTCTTTCTAAGCGGCCAGGGAGGCTGGCTTCTCCTCCTCCAGAACGCCAGCACCTTCAATCATGCTGGTCGGGTCTGGTGGGGAGAAAAGAGCAGGTCCTCTCCACGCCTTGGTGGGACGCAGGTGACCAGC
Source organism: Capricornis sumatraensis (assembly GCF_032405125.1). NCBI lineage: Eukaryota > Metazoa > Chordata > Mammalia > Artiodactyla > Bovidae > Capricornis > Capricornis sumatraensis. Next base: position 116,245,739 of record NC_091075.1, on the reverse strand, counting down.
TGCTCTGGACACTGCAGACACAGGGGGTTTCAGAAAGGGTGCTGAAGGCGTGCGTGACCACGGGCTGGGGACGAGCAAGTTGGGAACCGTCTTTGAAACGCCTCGGTCTTTGGCACGAAAGCGGGCAGCTCTGGAGAACTTGACCAGAAGCTGCTTGACTCTCAGGAACTGCTTGAAAGTTCCCAGCAGCCGCCCGAGTCTACGGCAGCAAACAAAATGCCTCCAACCGCGCGTCCATCACATGCTACCCGTAGCCGCCTCCCCAGAGGACGGCGCCCAGATCTGTCTGAATCTACACCCCTGCCTCTTCTTGGCCAGATCACACCTCTGCCCCAGCTGCTCAGGACACCCTCCACGGGGACATGAGTGATGCCGGGGGTGAGGTGGATGACAGTCAGGCACGTGGAATGGCAGAACAAAGACAGCGACGTCATGCTGCCCCGTGGGTCACTCCCATCTCGACGCCAAAAGCGGAAGGCACAGAGCCAGTCTGAGCGCCAGATCCCACCCTGCAACTGTCCTTAAGCCCACACCAAGCCTCGGGCCTCAGGGAAGTGCTCGGGAATCTTGCAGCTTCTTGCTCTCGTCTGTCAGCACATCTGCTACCCTGAACAGTTACCTGGTCCGGAGGCGGCCGCCAGCCCCGCCTGCCTCCCAAAGTGCCCACTGGGGGGGCGCTGGCTTTTGAACCACCTCTTCAGTTCGGTTCAGTCAGTCGTGTCCGACTCTTTGCAACCCCATGGACTGCAGCACGCCAGGCCTCCCTGTCCATCACCAACTCCCAGAGTTTACTCAAACTCACGTCCATGCAGTCAGTGATGCCATCCAACCATCTCATTCTCTGTTGTCCCTTTCTCCTCCCGCCTTCAATCTTTCCCAGCATCAGGGTCTTTTCAGATGAGTCAGCTCTTTGCATCAGGTGGCCAACCAATCCTTGGTTGATAGAAAGATGTCTTTGGGGGTATTTTTCCTGTGAAAGGTACCCAGATCTTACAGTTTTGAATGCTTTCAAATCTACGTGAACCCTTCTACTTTCTATACAAATGACTCACACTCAGACTGAGCCCAGTCAGCACAGTCCCTCTATTTGCCTCCCAGCCTCAGTCCTGCCCATCCCCCTCCTGGTAAGTATCGTGCGTGTTTTGTGTAGACTCTGTAAGACTTTTTAATCTTTTGGTTCGATTCCTGACCTTACAGGATGGACTTTGTCCTGATACTGCGTCGGCCTTTCGACTCGCAGGTTGGGACTTTCTCCAGCTTGGCTTGTGTGCCCTAATTGCCAAGGAAGCCTGTGTTGGAGGGGAGAGCGCTCTCCATCTCCGACAAGGCATTCATTGACCTCCTCATTCCTCTGTTGCTTTTAGAGAGAGGTAATCTGCTCTTCTGCCTTCTGGCCTTTATTACTTTCAGTGCAAATCGATGCTAATTCCGCTCCTCCTTTTCTCTCTCCTGCCTCGCCTCCCTCCAGTGGCCTCCCCTCCGCCTCAGCCTGCATCTCTTCTGTCTGGTCTCAGAAAGGCCACATCTTCTGACATTTCACACTGAGACACGACGCATACAGTCTCTAAAATTTCCTCCAGCTTCCTTTAACAAGCTCTTGTGCACCAACCATGCTTCTCTCTGAACCGGCAAGGCAGCCCTCCAGCGGTCTCAGAAGCAGGATTGTTCTTCGGACCCCTGGAGGCTGTGGTTGTATTTCTTTCCCGTTATCTATCCTCGAATGAAGAGCACTCCCTCCAGACCAAGCGTTTTCCATTTCAGGAGCCTGTGTCCTGTCTCCCCTCACTGCGTTCTCAGCTGCTGGGGGAACCCTCTTTTTGCACATTAATTCTGAAGGCAGTGTGATGTTGCCCCAGACAAATCGTGAGCATCTAGCCGACCATCACCGCGGTGCCCCTCGTGAACTGACCTCCATCTGAGGTGAGGACTGCAGGCTGAGCATTGAGTTGGCATCATCATCAGCTTTCTGTGGTGGTTCTGGCCCAAATGCAGGGACGTGCGGTGACCCCACCTCCTGCTTGGGACATGGGGTGACCCCACCTCCTGCTTGGGACGTGGGGTGACCCCACCTCCTGCTTGAAAGTAGAGTACCACGTGGCTGAGGATTAAGACAGTGAGCTATATTGGGGTTCCTCCTGGGATGTCCATGTGGCCTGACCAGAGCATCTGGGCTTTATGAGAGGAAGATGTCCAGGCTGGAGCTGCTGCAGCCATTTTGTAGCCTGAGGTCACCTTGGTGGCTCTGTTCCCGAGCAGTGGCCTGTGGCTTGGAGATACAGAGCTATACCGGAAGGTCTCCACGGAACGCTGTGACGCCGACCTCCCGTGAGACTTCCACCCTGCTGGCGATTTTAACAACTTCCTTAGCCAAACTACTTTCTCACTGTTCTGATAAAATTTCACACCTTCTCCTGTTTCCCTGGCTCCCTTCCCTCTTCTCGCTTTTGAGGATGACCTCACTTGTAACTTCCCTGAGGACGTGGAGCCCCTGGAAGAGAAGCTTCCAACCGAGGTGCTTCTGAGCCCTTCTGTTCCCCAGGGCCAGGAGTCCCCACTCCCTGATCTGACCCTCTGCTCACACTCAGGCTCCTGGCCCTTCACCCCTTAAGGCCTGGCTGCCCGGCATCCCCTGCTCTCCCTCCTGCATTTTCTGTCTCTCCAGGTGTGTTAACTCATTCCCGTCCGCACACTGCCCTAGCTGCTGCCCCGGCTCTCTGTCCTTGAGTTGCCAGGAAATTCTAGAGCACACTATTCTGTGCTTTGGCTGTCCAGTGCCTCACCTCCCGTGAGTCCCTCAATGGGCTCCCAGGAGGCCTCTGCTCTCACGCCTGCCTGCAGTCTGGCCCTGTGACTCACCATGTGTGCAGTCCCTGCACGGCTGACCCAGCCCCGCTCCGAAGCACCCTTCACATAGGACGCAGTGGCCTCCCCCTGCCTGCAGAAGCGCTGTGGTCAGCAGAGGGCCTAGGCTGCCCGGTGATGTTGGGCTGAACCCCAGCTCTACACTGCTTTATGCCTTGCTGCCCCTGACTCTGGGGCGGGGGTGTTGGCACCTGTCTCCGGGCTTGCTGCCAGCCTGGTTCGCAGCTGTGTGCGGGAAGCGCCTGCCTTGGACCCGATACACGGCAGAGACAGAGTGGGAGCCGCCATCATCCCTGCGGTCACCTTGGCTCGTGGTTCTGATGGCGGCAGGTGGATCCTGCTGGACCGCTGACAGGGCCAAGCACCGGGGCCGTAATCTGTGAGCTGCAAACCACGCGCGTGGTCCTGTGCCCCCGCGCAGAGCCAGGGCAGATTTTGGAATAAAGTGCCGTCTGCTGAGCTAGTACTGTTGGAGATTAGCAACCTCATCATAGCATCACACCAATGCCAGGGGGTCATGGGCACGGGCCATTAAAACGCCTGGGCTGGTGCACGTACGGCCTGCAACTGGCAACTCTGAGCTCGAGGAGCTGCAAAGTCCCCTGGGCCTCACAGGCCCAGGTTGTGGAAATGAGGCCCTGGGGGGTGGGCCATGCGCGGCCAGGAGAGGGGTGGCCGGGAGTGGCCGGGCCCACGCTGGTCAGCACATCCCATTGGATCACCCCAGCAGCGCGGGGTGATCATTTCTGCAGCCCGAGACTTGTGTGAAGGTTTCACACCAAATGGAATCGGGATGAGCAGGGGCAGGGGCAGCTGCCCAAGACCCCCCACCCCGGCCCCCACCACGTTAGCAGGGTGGGCGCATCTGGCCACTTTCTTTGCTGCTGAGCTCGGAGGTCGGAGGGGGTTTCCTCCTCCTCCTGGTCCTGCTGAGTCAACAGCAGAGTCACACAGAGGCTGCTCACCGCCCCCAGGGTCCCCCCTGCCCCTTCAAGACAAAGGGAGCTGCTGAAGGCCCCGCTGTGGCTGGACACAGCAGGGGCACTGTGATCGGGCAGCTCAGTGATCAGGTCTGGAAGTGGGTCCCAGGTGGGAGCCGCCCCCGCGCTCAGCCTGGAGGCACAAGGTCAGCGCCGGCCAGTCCGTGTTCAGCTGTGATCGCGACTGCTCTCAGCTCTGTGGCCGAGGCCTGGCCTGCCGCTGGTGACACTGTCTGTGTCAGACGTGGGAGGGTGGGAAGGCCCACCTTGCAGCATGCGCCTGGCTGGGGCCAGGGGTCGGGGCCGCTGTGCCCTCTCTCAGCTCGCTGGGGTCCTTCTCGAAGGGGTCCGGACCCTGAGTCCCCACCAGAATGGCTGTTGGTCTTGACAGCAGCCTCTGTGCCTCCCGGGGGACGTGTTGCCACATGCCAGGGTGTCTTCGCGGGGGTCCTGGGCCTTGCTGCTGAGGAAGGAGGTGATCGTCCCTTCTCGGGGATCCCACCTGGGTAGGGGCTGCTCCTCCGAGTCGCTCGCTGGCCCTGCAGCTGCACCCCCTTCCACCCCTTGCCCCCTGGTCGGGAAGGAGGCCTCCAAGTCCTTGGAAGTGACACTCTGCTGTTGACGCCGCAAAGCTGGTTGGGTTCCCGCGGGGACCGGCCGACAGTCTTAGCGACCGAGCCGGAGGGACAAGCACAGCAGATCCTCGAGGAAGAATTTCCCCTGATTCTGCTCTGTCGGTGACTCTGCATGCTTCTGTCTGTCCCTCCGCGGTTCGTGGCCCCCTGGTGACTTGACGCCAGGCTGGGTGTCTCCGGTCACAGTCAACTCGAGTCCACCTGGAATTTGGGGCTTCGCTGGAGCGTTAGAGCCACGCCTCTTATTTGGGCTAAAATTGACTTTCTCTGCCAGCGCCTCTGTTGCCCCGTCTGTGGACAGGGGACACGCGGGCCTGCACGGCCACAGGAGCCCAGGTGTGGTCACAGCGCCCGCACTTCATAGCCGCCACGGGGCGTGCTTGTGTCCTCTTGGTCTGAGCAGGACGCTGCCCCTGGCTGCGCCCGGGGCCATCCCAGGGGCTGTGGGCCCGCACGACTCCCCTGCACCCCCCGCCTGGCCCCCCGTTCAGGAAGGGGCTCCAGATGGATCGACACGGGAGCTGCACACGTCTAGTCACACCCGCCGGCCTCTCCCGGGGGAGGCCCCCGACAAGCCCTGCACGCCGAGAGCTGGGGATCGCGATCGGCCAGCAGAGCAGGGAGGGTTGCCTGGCACATGCACACGGAGAAAACCTGCTCGTGCACCGTGGGTGCCAGCCCTCGAGTCCCCTGTCTCTGTCTCTCCTCGCACAGCGCGCATCACACACAGATGCAAATACAGGCACAGACACACATTCACATACACACATACACAGACACAGATACACAGACCCACACATGCATACACACACACACAGACACAGATACACACACAAACCCACACATGCATACACACACACACAGACACAGACACACACACGGACCCACACATGCATACACACAGACACAGACACAAATACACACACAGACCCACACATGCATACACACACACACAGACACAAATACAGGCACAGACGCACACATCCCTACACACACAGACACAAATACACACACAGACTCACACATGCCTACACACACACACAGACATAAATACACACACAGACACACACATGCACAGACACAGACACAAATACACACACAGACCCACACATGCCTACACACAGACACAGACAGATACACACACGGACCCACACATGCATACACACAGACACAGACACAGATACACACACAGACCCACACATGCATACACACACACACAGACACAAATACAGGCACAGACCCACACATGCCTACACACAGACACACCAATACACACACAGACCCACACATGCCTACACACAGACACAAAAACACACAGACCCACACATGCCTACACACAGACACAGACACAAATACACACACAGACTCACACATACATACACAAAGACACAGACACAAATACACACACAGACTGACACATGCCTACACACACACACAGACATAAATACACACACAGACACACACATGCACAGACACAGACACAGACACAAATATACACACAGACCCACACATGCATATACACACACACAGACACAAATACACGCACTGACCCACACATGCCTACACACAGACACAGACACAAATACACACACAGACTGACACATGCCTACACACACACAGACATAAATACACACACAGACACACACATGCACACAGACACAGACACATACACACACAGACCCACACATGCATACACACACACACAGACACAAATACACACACAGACCCACACATGCCTACACACAGACACAGACACAAATACACACACAGACTCACACATGCATATACACACACACAGACACAAATACATGCACAGACCCACACATGCATACACACAGACACAGACACAAATACACACACACAGACTGACACATGCCTACACACACACACAGACATAAATATACACACAGACACACACATGCACAGACACAGACACAGACACAAATACACACACAGACCCACACATGCATATACACACACAGACACAAATACATGCACAGACCCACACATGCATACACACAGACACACCAATACACACACAGACCCACACATGCCTACACACAGACACAAATACACACAGACCCACACATGCATACACACACAGACACAAAGAAGTGCAAACACAAGCACACACACAAATATATGCACACACATATACAAATACAGGCATATACAGACATTCACGTGCATAGACACACACACAGTCACATACACACACACACACACACTCACACACACACACACAGTCCTCTCGGAGTCCCCTGCCCTGTATGGCCCCGGCCCTAGCCTGCAAACAGATACACATGCACACACTCTCACACACATACACACACTCCTCTCGGCTCCCCTGCCCTGCATGGCCCCGGCTCTGGCCTGCTTCCCATGCGTCCACTTCTTCTTCGTCCTGGAGACCTGGCTCCCGCAGGGCCCCCGGCCCTCCCCTCCGGGTTGGGCCCTGCAATCATTGTCAGTGTCCCCACAGGCCCGGGGTCTCCTTTGGGCCCCAGGGGCGTGTCCTGTTCACTCAGGGCTCCAGCCTAGGGTCCAGCCCTGGTCCCAGGGTGCACGGGATCTGGCCAGAAGGCTTTGAGGATGTGGACGACACTGAACTCCATGTACTGTGGTCCACAGAAGGAAGGGGGTGTGTCTGTGAGTCTGCATGAAAGCTGCGTGTGTTGTCTCTGTGTGCAAGCATATCAATGTGTGTCTGTGTTAGCGTGTCTGAGTGTGCATGTGCATGGAGGTGGTGATCTGACCACATCAGGGCTTCCTCTATCCACTCCTGGCTCCTCAGTCTCCTCAGAAACATGTGGGTGGCATTTCAGGGACAAGGGGCTCCGTTCAGCTGCGGTGCACCTCCAGGCCTCAACCCCTGGCCTCTGCACCTCACTGGGCAAACGGAGCATGTTCCAGGGCCCCTCGCTGGCCGCTGGGGGAGAAGTGAGGCGACCCATGGGAGGGCGTGGTGGCATCACTGCTTTGCAGGTGGCACATCCGGGTCCAGCGACCGAGATAGCCAATGTCACGGCACCCTCCCCCCCAAAGTGCAGGGACCCCTGGCCTGCCCCAGCCTCCATGACACCACAGTCCTGGGGCCCTGGGTGTGTGTTTACGGAAACGTTGACAAATAGCTTCATAATAAGGCAAATACCGATCGTACGCATTTAATCTTTGTTAAAAGCATCACAAATGATTTATTGATTTTTAAAAAGGAAAAATAAGAAAGAATTTATCGCATCTCTGTTATGTGCATATAGAAGTGTGGGCTCGATCCAGCTGAAGGAGACGTTAGCGGTCCAAGCCCAGCCCGCTCTTCCCGCGGGCCCGCGCATACCTGTACGGCAGACGCAGGACCTCAAAACGTGGAACCCGATAAACCCAGACCTACGTGTGGATCTACACGGTTATGGGGACGGAAACGTATTCGGTTGTAGATGCCAACTTATTCCCAGGCTCTTGGGTCCGCACACCCAAAACGCTCTTCATAGAGATGATGACATAAAGTAGGAGAACACAAATAGCTAAAGGGAAGCCCTATCCCATCAGCAAGACAATGCAGCTGAGGTCAGGAGGTCACAGGCGCCTTGTCACCCAGAGGCACTGCTGAGCTGCGTCCAGGGGCTCCCTGCTGACCTTGACCTGGGACCTGGCCGGCGCTGAAGGTGTCTGACCCTGCAATGAGGCTCACAGGCCAGGTGGGGGTGTATGGCAGGATGCGGGATTCCCTAAGGGGTCTTTGGAGACAGCAGACAGGCTGGCGGAGGCAGACACCTCGAGAACCCAGCCTCTCCCCGCAGCACCCCACAACTCCCGCACTTCCCCGAGGAGGGTGTGGAGGACGCTGGCATGGCCAGCTCTGCGGGGCCCGCAGCTCAGCCGGGTGGGCCGCAGTGGGCGGAGGGGAGCCTCTGCCGCCCGCCGCGCGACCTACAGTGACCCCTTCTGAGCCGGTCTCAGACCCCATTTGCGACACATGGGGTTGGACACCAGGGTCACCCCCTCCCGCGAGTGGGAGCTGCTCTGGGGGTGCAGATGACCCTCCGCAGGCCGCCTTTCTTTTCTGCGGAAGCGGGCTAAGGCTTCCCACCGCCCCGGGCTTCATCCTGGACTCCTCCTCGCGGCCAGCGGGGTCCTAGCCTGGGATCTGGGGTGTCCCCACCTCTGGGAGGACGGTCTGGCCACGAAGAGCCCATGATGGGGGCGGGGATGGGACGCTGACTTCCAGTTTCAAGGCAAAAGGTGAAACCCCGCCCCTAGATGCTCCTGGCGTCCCTGACTCTAGGCATCGGTGAGCGAGGAGGGTCGAACTGTCTGGGAAGCGGTGGGGGGAGGGGAGGGGGGGCTGGCTCCCGGGGCACCTCTGTGGCCCCCTTGCTGTGTGTGACCCTGGTGGGGGGGGGCTGGCTCCCGGGGCACCTCTGTGACCCTTTGCTGTGTGTGACCCTGGGGCAGCCACTCCCTCTCTGGGCCTCAGCGGCTCTATCTTTAAGACGAGGCGGGCACCACTTGTTGGCCCTTCACGCTCTGCCTTTCTAACTGCTCCTGGTTCCTGGGTCTCTACGCGGCTCCCTCTAGGAATGAGGAATCGCAAAGCACTGGGCATCTGTCTCGAGGCCAATCCCGGGCAGGAAGCCTGCACGTGGGCCGGCCGGGGGTGGGGGCGCTGGAGCCCTTGAAGGGCGGGGCTGGGGGAGCTTTGCTTTTTTGGGGCGGGGGGCAGGAGAGAAGGCTGCCAGTGGGGGCGGAGAATTCCTGGGCTTTCGGCAAGGGGGTTCCCAAGGACGGGGGCTACTGCCTGGCAATAAAAAGAGAACCACCTGCCCCCCAAAAAACCGCAAATGGCTACCTAGAGAGGTATTTACATTATCTCTGCAGGTTAAAAAGAGGAAGGGGAGCACGGAGGGCGGCCTGGAGGGTGGCGTCGGGGGTGGGGCGGGGCCCGCAGCAGGCTTTCCGGATTCTGGAGGGGGTGTGCACGACCCCCCGCAGAGGGACGGCCATGTGAGCGGTGGGAGCTGCCCTCCTGGGGGTTCCGAGGAAAAAAGCGGTGGCTCGGTGTTCCTCCGGGGGACAGGAGCCCACGGTGCAGGTGATGGAGGCGGAGGGGGTTGGGTGGGGGGGTCTGCGCTTCTGAGAGTCCGGCAGGCTCACCCCCCAGCCTCAGGGGGCCCGGCCTCGCCTATAAGTCAGGCCTCCTCGCCGGAGTGACGGGGTGTGGGCTGGCAGTGTCCAAAGTTGGGGGCCGGGGCGGGGCGGGCTTGAGCTGGACGGAGCGGGGACAGCGGTAGGCTGGCGTGGACGCGGCGGGAGGAGGAGGAGGCTTTCCCGAGGTCTCCGCGGGGGTGCGGGTCCCACCCCGAGCCGAGGGGCGCGTGTGGTCCTGGGCCCTCCGCGGGGGATGACGCGGCGGAGAGGAGAGCGTTCCGGGCGCGGCCGCCGCGGCCTCAGCTCACCAGGTAGCTGTGCATCTCCCGGGAGCTGACGCTCAGGACCACGCCCGAGTGGTTCCCTGGAGGAGAGACCGGCGTGAGCGCGCGGCCGGCCCAGCGGCGTGGGCCGGGGGCGGCGGTGTGCGTGCGCGGTGCGGGCGAGGTGCGTGCGGCTCCGCCGACGTGCAGGCATCCCGAGCTTCCTCCCGCCGTGCGGCTCGTGCCTGGACGCGGGTGCGGAGGCGGTGGGGTGGGCTGGTGACTGAGGGCGGGTCTCCCGGTGCCGGCAAAGCAGTGGACCCAGGGGGCCTCGGGGGTGAGGCCGCGCCCGCCCCCCGCCCCCACTGACCTGCAGGGGGGCCGGCCCCGGCATCGGCAGCAGGGGGAGGTAGGCGGGGCTCTGTCCCCCCCGGGCAGGGGCCGCTGCAGGGCGGCCCGGCGAGGCCCCGGGCGGCGGCGGGAGAGAGAAAGGCACAGGGCACCGTCAGAAACGCACGGGCGGGGCCGCGTCCTGAGACCCGTGGAGCAGAGGCGTGGCCGCTGGCCGCCTGGAGCCCCACCTCCCGGGCGCATCGAGACTGAGCGGCCCAGAGGTTCCAGCGGGGCCGTGGGGGCCACGGGGTCGTGAGCCGGCCCGGGGCTTTGGGTCCAAGGTCAGCCACCTGTCCACTGGGCCGCCTGGGTGGGAGACGTCCCCTCTCTGAACCTCACTTCTAGCCGTTTAAAAGGTGGGGACCGCGATTCCGCCTCCCACAGTCCCAGGGACAGGGCAGATACAGGTTGAGGGGATAAAAGCGCAGCGATGACACACACACGCCCCCCCCCACCCCAGGTGGCAGCTTCCTCGGACCCCACTGGGGACGTCACAGCACCCCAGGGGCGGCGCGTGCAGCGCAGATGGGGTGCAGAGCGACTGTTAAGGGTCGGGGTAGCTGGGGCCCCAGGGTCTGGACTCCAGCCCCTTCCCCACCAGCTGTGTGGCCCTGGCTCGGGGCCAGTCCAGGCCTCAGCTCTGAAAAGGAGCGCCCCTGCTGGGCTATGGAGGAAGCGATGCCGGCTGGAGCACTCAGCACTCCTGCAGCTGGGAGCACTCCGCATTCACGTGGCCTGGAGCACTCAGCGCTCATGCAGCCGGGTGGGCGGCGCCAGTATTCGGGCGGGACTCAGGGCTCCCGGGCTTCAGTCTCCCCATGGATTGAGGAGGGAGTGGGGATGGGGCCTGCTGTCCCATCAGAGTGTGTGTCTCCCCCAAAGATGGACAGACCGTGGTCACCTCAACCACAGAGTCAGAACCAAAGGGCAGCAGTGACACCCAGTCTGTCCCCTCCCTGGTCTCTGCGGCGCAGAGGCCGCAGGCAGGCGCTGGGTGGACAGTGCAGCGTGCTGAGCCGGCTGCTGCGTTATCACCAGCAGAAGCTTCGAGGTGGTGGGGCTCAGCCCATGAATGCTGGCTCAGGCCCCAGGAGAGAACCAGAGGTCAACACAGACCCCATCCCCAGAGGAGGCCACTAAGTGGGCAGCTGCTCCGTCCTCCCGCTGGCCACGGGGCGGGGGGGAGGCAATGGGGTCACGAAACAGAGACGCTGTGCAAACTGTAAAGGGCTGTGCACAGGTAGTTATGTCCATGTGTGCACGGCCCAGGGCATCGTCACCCCAGTGATGAGAGGGATGCCGGGAGCGTGGAGGGGGTGACTGCGGGGAGAGGACCCCGGGACCTCCCAGAACACAGCAGCTTCGCCATGGAAGCCAGCGCTCCTGTCTGCCCCACCCCTCAGGGGACTGTGGGGACGGGCGTCTGGGGTCCGAGTCCACTGGCAGCCCCGGGGGACTCCTGCCATCACCTGTCAGAAGGAGAGGACCCAGGGTAGGGCCCGCCCGGCCCCAGGCCTGGCAGTGGTGGCGGAGGGGCTCCGGCGGAGGGGGTGTTGGGGGCGGGTGTTACCTAGAGTCTGTGGGTGGAGCTCATCCTCTACGAACTCCTCCCCCTGGGTGGCGCTCCGCACACCCCGGCTGTGGCTCACGGGGCTCGTCATTTCCTGCTCCTTCTCGTTGTGCATCTGGGCATACACGGTCCTGCCAGGGCGTTTCCTGCAAGGCGGGGGGTGGGGCGGCGGGGAGATCAGGGCTCTGCCTGGGACGCCTGTCCCTGGAGGCCCCCAGCCCACCCTTCTGTGCAGTGCTCTCATCGCTCCTGGGTCTGCCTCCTGCGCCACCTCTGCGCCACGCCACCTCCTCCAGGAAGCCCCCCTGCACCACCTCTGCGCCACCTCTGCACCATGCCACCTCCTCCAGGAAACCCCCCTGCGCCACCTCTGGGCCACCTCTGCGCCACGCCACCTCCTCCAGGAAGCCCCCCTGCGCCACCTCTGCGCCACCTCTGCACCATGCCACCTCCTCCAGGAAACCCCCCTGCGCCACCTCTGTGCCACCTCTGCACCATGCCACCTCCTCCAGGAAACCCCCCTGCGCCACCTCTGGGCCACCTCTGCGCCACGCCACCTCCTCCAGGAAGCCCCCCTGTGCCACCTCTGCGCCACCTCTGCACCATGCCACCTCCTCCAGGAAGCCCCCCTGCACCACCTCTGGGCCAAGCCACCTCGTCCAGGAAGCCCTCCTTCCTGTGAGCTCCCACAGCTCTGGGTTTGCCTCTGCCCCAGCGAGGACCGTCCATCTGTCTCCCCTGAGGCGTGCTGCAGGGAGAGGGTGTTTCTTTATCTCTTTCAGGTCCCTGTCACCCATCACCTCCAGGTTCTGATTAGGTCAGCAGGCGTGTGTTTCCACAAGGCATGTGATGCTGACAGGCTCCGAGAGGTGTTTGCCGAGCCCTGCCCAGGCCCTGGGGCATCCTCTAGTGCCCATCCTCTCCAGGGCAGAGGGAAAGGAGATGGAGGGCACAGCCCCCCTCTGCCTCAGCTGGGACTAGGCTCAGGGCCCTGGGCCTGGCTCCTTCGTGTGTGACGCCCACTTAGTTGGGGCAAAACTCCAAAGGGTGCATGGTTCCACTTTACAGATGAGGAAACTGAGGCTCAGTGGGAGGGTGGGCTTCCTCAGAGCCACCAAAGGCAGTTCGCCAACAGCAGCAGTTCTCTGGAAATACTGAGATGGCAGGATGCACATTCAGGCCCCTGGGTGGGTTGGGTCATGGCAGGCCCCAGGGGACTACAGCACTCGGTGACTGAGAGCCTCTGAGACTTAGGAGCTGCTTGTTATGCAGGCAGGCCCAGCCCAGCTCCCCACAAAGCTCAGAGCGTCCGGACAAACGGGGCATCTCTGCCTACCTGTTGTGCTCTCTTCCCCAGGCGGACGCCAGTGCTCTGGGGGCGCGCTCACCCCCAGAACTGTGCTATGTCCACGGTTTCCATGGTAACCACCCTCCCTTGACTGATTCAGATATAAGCCCTGAGAGTGCTGGTGGAGCCCAGGCGTCACGCCCTCGCCTCTCCTGGGGCCAGCTCCTGGCTGGGCTCAAGGTCTTCCCTTCCCCACCTCTGCTCCTCTGGAGACAAGCTGCCTTCGGGGCCGTTCACACTGGGCGCCGTGAACCTGGAGCAACCGTGGGAGCTGCACTCTGGGCCTCGGGGGGTCTGAAGACGGCAAGTTACAGAGACCAGAACCCTGCCCCTTTCATGCCCAGCCTGCCAGGCCTGCCTTCTGCTGCCCGGGCAACTCCTGCCACCCTGCAGTTCTCAGGAGCCCTTCATTTGTGTGCAGTCACTTCAGTCTTGTCCGACTCTTTGCAACCTTATGGGCTGTAGCCCGCCAGGCTCCTCTGTCCGTGGGATCCTCCAGGCAGGCGTACTGGAGTGGGTTACCCTGGGAGAAGCCCAAATTCGCCCCGACTAAGGTCCGAGGGGAAAGAGAAGGAGATGGGGGGCCCAAACCCCGAGTCTAGCTGGTGCCTCCAGCACAGCTCTGACCTGGGAGGCAGCGTCTCACCCGTCCTCTCTGCAGCCTCTCGGGACTCACCCACGAACAGCCTGCCTCAGCCAGGCCAGGGCTGGGCGGTTTTCACAAAGTCCCAACTAAACACATCACGGTAAGAAGGGAGACGTGCTCAGGACAATGTCTGCAGGCAACAGGGCCCTGCCTCTGCACCTGCCCACCTCTTCTTCCCTTTTTCCTGCCTCCCTCCTGATTAGTCCCCTTTTACAGATGAGGAAACTGAGGCCCAGGGAGGGGAAGAGACTGGCCGGAGCCACAGGCTGGATGGCGAGCTGGTCTGGGAGGCTGACCGTCTGGGCTGCCCCGCAGGTCGGGAGAGTGGGTCGCCCAGTGTGAATGGTCCTGGAGAACAGAGACCCAGCAGAGTCCTGGGCTGCAGGAGGGACCCTTGGCCTCCAAGGGGCTGGAGCCGGAGGGTCAGGGTGTCTCCAGACTGTTCCCAATGGTGACCCTGAGCGAGGAGACCCTGAGGCCACTGGAGCCGAACCAACCAGATGGGGTGAAACGCGGGGGTTGGATCTCAGCTGCATTTGCAGGGCATGAGTCTGGCGACACTCTCTGGCCTTTGTGTCCATCCCCGGGCCCCGTATCCGGGTAAGATCAGATTCTCCATCCCCTCTGAGGGTGCCCATGAATAATCCTAGCACTGCAGGCTATTAAACCCATTTTACAGATGAAGATCAAGGTCAGAGGGGAGGAGGCACCACAGCCCCTCTGATGACCGCACACTGAGCTTGCCACCCACCCAGCCTCATCCCAAGCCCCTGCCTGCTCCCACCCTGGGTGTCACTACCCAACCCTGACCTCCCGGAAAGAAGCTGGAGCCCACCACCCCCACTTGCCACGCGGCGCCTGGCACGGCAGCTCTGGCTCGAGCTCGTGGAGGGAAGGGTGGGCGAGCGCTGTGGGGAGCAGGGGTGGTGGAGGGCGCGGCCTGGGGTCAGAGCCTCACTCCTCAGCTGTGTTGCTCTGGGACAGTCGCTTGACCTCTCTGAGCCTGGGTTTCCTCATCTGTAAAACGGGTGTGTGGAGCAGAGGCGGGGATTGGGTGGAAGACACTCCCTGGCTTCTCAGTGGCCGGCTGCCCTCAGGGACTGAGATGAGTCAGGACCAGCGCGCGGGTCCCGACGAGGCCCCCTCCCTGTCCCGCGGCCCATCAAGGCCACAGTCCCAGCCCCCTGTGGCCCTCGGGTCCCATCTGCATGCCCCGTGAGCCCAGGGAGGCCAGGTGGCCTTGCCTTTTGAACTTGTACAGGATGAAGGCCCCGACCGCGAAGAGCCCGCTGACGAAGAGGATTGCCACCGCCCAGTAGCCGCCTCCACTTCCCAGGCTCGGGGAATCTGTGGGCAAAACGGCCTGTGAGCGCTCAGAGTGGGCAGCGGCTGCCCCCGGAACCTGGGACACCACTGGGTAAATCCCGGCCCTGGTCTCCCCCCCGTAGAAAGTGGACACAGCTCCGTCCAGACCGATGCTGGTGTGGACATGCATCTTCACAGAGCAGAAAGTGGCCCCTGGGCTCCTGCCAAGATTCTTGCCCCAGAGCAGGGAGGACAGTCCGTGGTGGGCGTGGGGGCAGAGTGCATCTGAGACCCTGCGTCTATGCTCAGTTGCTTCCGTTGCATCCGACTCTGTGACCCCATGGACTGTAGTCTGCCAGGCTCGTCTGTCCAAGGGATTCTCCAGGCAAGGGTACTGGAGCGGGGTGCCATGCCCTCCTCCAGGTGGCCTTCCTGACTCAGGGATCGAACCCAGGTCTCTGATGTCTCCTGCACTGGCAGGCGGGTTCTTTACCACTGGCACCACCTGGGAAGCCCTATCCGAGACCCTAAATGATGTAAATTAAAGCAGGAGCTCCGTGCGCGTCCACAGGGGAGGGCAGCAAGGCTGACCAGGATTTAACTGAAGACAACCACCCGGCCAGGAGGGACATGTGGTGAGCAGAGGGGCCCCCTCTGCCCCCAGTGTACACAGTAGCCAGCATCGTCTGAGGGGCCTAGACGCCCGCCCGTCCCACCTTGCAGAGGCGAGCCCGGCCCGGGCCTCACCCGTGTCCACGTCCCTCACGGCCACCACGACCCGGACCCCGCCACGCAGGAGGAAGCTGATCTTCTGAGCGTTCAGCACCTGCTGGATGGCCGTGAGCCTCTGAAAGCACAGAGCGGGGGAGTGAGGGGGGGTCTTCAGGGTCCCAGCAGGGGGAGCGGGGGAGCTGGGCGGTTGTCCGCCCTGACCCTCCATGGTCAGGGGGCTAGGGGAGGGCCCCTGTGCCTCTCCAGCCTCAGTCACCCCATCTGTAAAATGGGAATGCTAGCCACCAACCAACTCTGACCAAGAACCTCTGATGGGACACAAGGTGATCCAAGTGTGGCCCTGCCCTCAGAGAGCCCTGGTTTTAGTTGGGACCATGGAGTGTGGTAATCCAGGGATGTCCAGGAGGCCCCCGACCCCAGAAGTAATCAGAGGAGGCTTCTTGGAGGTAGAAGACCAAGAAGAGGACAAAGCAGGGTCAGGGCAGGTGACCCTGGTAGGCGAGTGACCCCTCACCTGAGGCAGAGAACTCCCAGGGGTGGTGTTGCAAGACTGTGGGGTGGGGGATGGGCAGTGGGCCTCTGGGGCACCCTACTGGTTTGGAAATTCACAAGCGGGGAATTTCTGGGGTTTGGAAGGGACTCAATCAGCCCACATGGGTGTCAGGTGTCACCCTTCTGCACAGGTGGGGGCAGAGGTGCTGGGGAAGGAGGCCCCCAGGGATGGGGGTCCTGTGGCATCGCTCCCAGGGCCTCTGGAGTGGGGGGGGGACATTCCCTGGGGACTCTGGCCGAGCCTCGCTGAGCAGCGTTTTGGCCTCTGGGACTCCGCTCTTGTTCACAGAATGAGGGTGCTGGGTTGGCCTGTCACTTACACAGCTCCCCACCTGGAGGATCTGGGAAGCACCTGGTTCTGCCCCTTGAACTGAGAACAGAAAGATGCCAACACAGGAGTGGTTGCCAGGGGCTGGAGGGGGGTGTCTGCTGGTGGGGGCGGGTTTCCTTTGGGAGAATGAAAGGTTCCTTTGGGAGGAGTTGGGAGCGGTCGCATGGCTGTGAATATACTAAAAATCACTGAATGGCACACTTGACAAAAGCAAACGTTATCTCAAAGAAAAAAGACTCAGAACCTTAGCCAAGCTCTGGACTAGTCGTGGGCACCAGTGCCCATGCAGACGGTCTGAAGAGAGTGACCAGCACTGAGGCGGGGCTGCAGCACGGCCCGCAGCACCCCTGTGGGTGAGTGGTAGCACCCATTTTACAGACGAAGGAAGCGGGGCTCAGTGAGACCCCTGCCAGGAAGCACAGCGTGGGCATGGTGCCCACCCCCGCTCTGGCTGCAGAGCCACGCCTGGGCGGCCTCTGGGTGGACCCTTGACTGTGCCGGCCTGACCCACAGCCCATCCAGAAGGGCAGCCGCGTCTGAACCCGGGGCTCCCAGCCATGCCCCAGGCTCTCGACACCTCTCTGTCCTCAGGTCATCGTGAGGATTCATACGAGCATCTCGCGTGGCGCCCCGAGCCCTGAGCTCTGCACACAGCAGGCTCTGCAGGATTGGCTGCTGGCGGTGGACGGGTGTGCGGCTAAGGCTTCTCCCTGACATTGGGCACATAGTTTACTCTGAGCACTCAGCACAGTGAGAGAAGTTCAGTTCAGTCGCTCAGTCATGTCTGACTCTGTGACCCCAAGGACTGCAGCATGCCAGGCTTCCCTGTCCATCACCAACTCCCAGAGTTTACTCAAACTCATGTCCATTGAGATGGTGATGCCATCCAACCATCTCATCACCTGCCTTCCCCTTCTCCTCCTGCCCTCAGTCTTTCCCAGCATCGGGGTCTTTTCCAATGAGTCAGCTCTAACCATCAGGTGGCCAAAGTATTGGAGTTTCAGCTTCAGCATCAATCCTTCCAATGAATATTCAGGACTGGTTTCCTTTAGGATGGACTGGTTGGATCTCCTTGCAGTCCAAGGGACTCTCAAGAGTCTTCTCCAACATCACAGTTCAAAAGTATCAATTCTTCGGTGCTCAGCTTTCTTTATAGTCCAAATCTCACATCCATACGTAACTACTGGAAAAACCTAGCCTTGCTTAGATGGAACTTTGTTGTCTAAAGAATGTCTCTGCTTTTTAATATGCTGTCTAGGTTGGTCATAACTTTCCTTCCAAGGAGTAAGCATCTTAATTTCATGATTGCAGTCACCATCTGCAGTGATTTCGGAGCCCAAAAAATAGTCTCTCACTGTTTCCACTGTTTCCCCATCTATTTGCCGTGAAGTGATGGGACCGGATGCCATGATCTTCGTTTTCTGAATGTTGAACTTTAAGCCAACTTTTTCACTCTCCTCGTTCACTTTTATCAAGAGGGTCTTTAGTTCTTCTTCACTTTCTGCCATAAGGGTGGTGTCATCTGCATATCTGAGGTTATTGATATTTCTCGCGGCAATCTTGATTCCAGCTTGTGCTTCCTCCAGCCCAGCGTTTCTCATGATGTACTCTGCATATAAGTTAAATAATCAGGGTGACAATGTAGAGCCTTGATGTACTCCTTTCCCTATTCGGAATCAATCTGTTGTTCCATGTCCAGTTCTAAATGTTGCTTCCTGACCTGCATACAGGTTTCTCAAGAGGGAATGGGGGCAGTACCCCACGGTTTACGCTGAGCACTCAGCACAATGGGGGGAGTACCCCCACCTCCTTTTCTTCCAACCCTCAGTCTAAAGTGCCCCCAGTGGGTGCAGCCTCTGAGCCCAGTGCTGGCAGCCAGGACCCCTGCAGTCTTCCCCAACCTTCACCCAGCCTCTACTCTCAGATCTTCATCTGAGAAATGGGTCAATGACTCTCAACCGGCTGCTGACCACCATCTGGAGACACCTATCATCAGGGCTCAGGCGTCGCTGGGAGCCCTGGGTTCAGACGCAGCTGCCCTTCAGGAAGGGCAGTGGGTCAGGCCGGCACAGTCAAGGGTCCACCCAGAGGCCGCCTGGGCATGGCTGGAGCACGGCTCTGCAGCCAGAGAGGGGGTGGGCACCGTGCCTGCTCTGTGCTTCCTGGCAGGGGTCTCACTGAGCCCCGGTTCCCTCGTCTGTAAAATGGGCACTACCACCCACCCTCAGGGGTCCTGCGGGCCGTGCTGCAGCCCTGCCTCAGCGCTGGTCACTCTCTCCAGACTGTCTGCATGGGCATCAGTGCCCGCGACTAGTCCAGAGCTTGGCTGCGGTTCTGATTCTTCTTTTTTTTTTTCTGAGATATTTACTTTTGTAAAGTGTACCATTCAGTGGTTTTTAGTATATTCACAGCCACGCGACCACTACTACTGTTTAACTCCTCCCAAAGGAACCTTTCTATCCTCCCAAAGCAAACCCTGCCCCCACCAGCAGTCACCCCCCTGCCCCCTCAGCCCCTGGCAACCACTCCTGTGTTGTCTCTGTGGATTTGCCGATTTGGACATTTCATATAAATGGAATCACACAATCAGTGGCTTTTTGTGACCGTCTTCTTTCACTTTGCATCGTGCTTGGGTTCACCCGAGTTGCTGCTTGGATCAGAATGTCGCTCCTGTTCATGGCTGAGTAATATTCCACTGCGCATCTGGACTGCCTTCTCGCCTGGTCGTCTGTTCCGCTGTGCGTCTGGGCCGCCTCCTCCTCGCCCAGTCGTCTGCGGGTGGGCATGTGGGTTGCTTCCCCTTTGGGTTCACGGACACTCGTGCATGAGTGTGTGTGTAGACACGCATTTTTACTTCTCTTTGGTACATCCCTGGGGGGTTGGAGCTGCCGTGTTATATGGTAACTTCGTATTTGAAGCTCTGCCAGACAGTTTGTACGGCGGCTGCACCACTTTCCGTTCCATCTCAGCAGTGAACAGGGGCCAAGTTTCTCCACGTCCTCATCCACGCTCGTCACTGCCTGCTTGTTGTGGAGTTACAGCTGCCCTGGAAGGCGTGAAGGGCTTCCCTTTCACCTCTCAGTCCCAGTCCTAGTTGGGTGTCCTGAAACCGGGTCCCAGAGTCCCCTGGGTGGTGCTCACCCCTCGCAGTGAGGCTGGGGTGGGACGACCAGGTCCAGCCAAAGAAACGGGAGTGAAATTGGCCCATGCCCCTTGGGGGCTGGTCCAGCCTGGTGCCCTGGTTCCCCAACTCCTCCACCATCGTGACCCAGGGGTCGCCACAAGGGGGAGGAGGGACAGTGATCGGTGAGAGATAAGCCTTTATGTGATGAAGAGTGACTGAGGTCCCCGTGTTTGTCGGGTATCACCATCAGACCCTACGCTGTGCGGGGCGCACCCGGCCCAGTGGCCGTGGGAGGTACCTTGTCGCTGGTGAGGCTTCTCTTCCTCGTAGGCCTGGGAGGGGGCAGGAGCACGTGCAAGTCGGCCAAGGTGGGCAGCCCCGGCTTCACCACTGTCACCATCAGCTCCTCAGGGATGCTGGTCTCCTGTGGGGACACAGAGAGCCGCCCGGTGCGCCAGCGTGCCTCCTCTGTCCCAGCCGTGCTCCACGGCCCCACCGATCACACCCCCTCCCCACGTGACCTGTCCCAGTCTTGGCCGTTCTTGACCCCTGCCCGGCATGGGGGTAGCCCCAGCATCCTTTGGCGTCATCGTCCACACTCCTGCATCCCTGCCCTCCTGGGCCCTCAGCCTTTCTCCTCCCACCCTGCCCAAGGCCTCCGCTTGCCCAGGGCTGGCCCCCTTCAGCTCAATTCTCCCACTGTCTGCAGGTGAGCAGGCCCCTCCCTCGCTTACTGTCCTCCCAGGTGTCAGGGCTTCTGACCATGCAGCTCCCTCAACCCACAAAGCTCTGCTTCCTGGAAGTCCCGCTCCATGCACATTCATCTGGCAAACTCCTATTCACCCTTCAGTGCCCAAGACAATACTACCCGAATTCTTAATGGGCCAAAGGGAGGCATGGCCGTGGTGAGCGTCAGCCTGGGACAACCGTGGATGACTCTAGGAAGCTGGGCTTTCTCCCACTGGGGGGTCAGGGGCCTCAAGTGCCCCATGCCCACCCTGCCTTTGTCTTCTGTGAGTTCCCTGATGGTAGACATCACAGAGACTTATCTCTCTGTCTCCCGTATCCAGCAGTGAGTAAATGAGAATCACTTTAAAGAGATTCTGGACCATTGGAGGAGGGCAACTGCGTCTCGTGCAAACAGCTGGTGCTCACTACATGTGCATGGAGCATGCAGCCCTGCCCCTCCCCCACATGAGGATGCTCCGACCCCATGTCCCCCAGGGCCAGGTGAAAGGATCCTAAGTGGCTTCCAAGCACCGTTGTTGGCGGACCCAAAGGACAGATAATTAGGACGCAGGGCAGCCTGCCCTTCCCCCCTGTCCCCTTCCCTGAGGACTCTGGCCCCTGCTCCCCACTTCCCCGGGGTACCCACAATGCATAAGAAGGGCGGTGGCTCTGCCACGGCTGGGCCGGGTACCTTGGAGAGGAGCCGGGACACCACGAGGCCGACGTCTTCCCTCCACTCGGGGGTGTTGGGGTTGTGAGCATCCAGGTCCTTGGAAAACTGCAGAGGCACGACCTGAAATTGATCTGGAAAAAGGCGGAGATGGGAGAGTGTCACCGCCCTGCTCCCTTCACAGCCGGCGGCCACACCCCCTGGGCTGGCCCTGGGGGTGGATCCTGCCGCCCACCTTCAGAAAAAAGATTCCATTCCTCCCCGTCTGTGTGCCAGCAGCTGTCCCCCGCAGGGCCCACTGCACTGCTGCCATTTAATAATAATAATAACAACAACGATGGTGACAGCGACGAGGACGGCGGTGCTGACCTGGGATGGAGGGCCAAGCCTGCTCTGTGGCTTCCCCATCAACCCTCGAGGACAGACAAGCTCGGCCTTCCGTCTCCCAGGGACCCGCTGAGTTTGACCGGGCTGTCCCCTCACAGAATAAAAGTCCCTGGAGAGCAGAGTCCACCCGCCCCCACCACCTTCTCTTTCTCTCAAATTCCCCTGGGCCCCCAATTCAAGACACCTCTTCTAAACCAACAAGCAGCAGCGGGTGAAAGAAAGACCCAGCCCCGGGAGCCTCAGAGTGAACTGTCCTCTCTCCACTTAGCTCCCGAGCCTTGGTTTCCTCATTTGTAAAGAGGGAGGGGGCTCTGCAAGGGTGAGCAGTCAAAGGGACAAGTGCCTCGTGAACGTGCAGTGCGGGTGGGGGTGAGTGTTTCAAGGCTCCGGGCTCGGGGTGCGGGAGTGAACAATGGCCAAGGGCTGTCCCCTGAATACTTAACTGATGGCTGGTGTCCATGGCAGATGCTGTCTTAGAGCAAAATGAGGTTTTTATCGGGGCGATAAAGAGGGGAACATGGCTCTGGGTGGTGGGATGCCTCCATTCTGAGGACGCCTCCAATTTTCGGTGGCAACTGTCTCCTGGGGGCGAGGCTCAGAGCCCCCAAGCAGGGAATAATAGATAAATGGGACACAGATTCAGAGCAGGACTCCCAATAAAGTCAATAGCCCATGTCCTTTGAGATATAATCGCATGACAGTCCTCAGATGTCAGGATGCTGAGGACAGGTGCCCGCGGCGGGGGTGAGGGGAGGGAGTGAACTGTCCTCTCTCCACTGGTCTTTCTTTCACCACCTGCTGCTTGTCTTGAGTCGGGGGCCCTGGGGAATTTGAGAGAAAGAGAAGGTGGTGGGGGCGGGTGGACTCTGCTCTCCGGGACTCTTATTCGGTGGGGGGACAGCCCGGTCAAACTCAGTGGGTCCCTGGGAGATGGAAGGCCAAGCTTGTCTGTCCTCGAGGGTTGATGGGGAAGCCACAGAGCAGGCTTGGCCCTCCCTCCCAGTGCCCAGTCCCAGCTCTGTCCCCCCGGTGCGTGACCTCACCAAGCCCCTCAGCTGCGTCCTCACTCGTGCCGTGTGGGGCCCATGAGTGCCCCGTGCACAGGGGTCGTTGGTGTTTATTTTACAGATGGGGAAACCGAGGCCAGGGAGCCCAGAGGTGTTGGAGCCATGCTGGGCCATCCCTCCGTCCAGCCGGGGCTGCCCCAGGGTGACCGGCACCTCGGTGGGTACCCCCCCTGCCTAGCCCGACCCTGAGCTCCTGGGAAGGAGAAGCTGTGCTGCCTGCCGCGGTGGGGGAGAGGGCACTCACCCAGCACGCGGACCACCTTGGAGTCCTGCAGCACGGAGGTCCCGCAGGCAGCCTGTACCGTCACCCGCACGTCCCCTGGGTCCCCAAACCGCGTCGTCACAGAGTTCTCCAGGGACAGGCGGGGCTGCGGGCACAAGCGGGCTCAGGACCAGGCCGGAGAGCTGGCCCCATGGGAGCCTGCTGAGAGCGCCCGGGGGGCATGGGGAGATACCCCCAGAGAGACGCCTGGACCTGAGAGCTCCCCAGCACAGACACGCATCTCCCAGGGCCCCCTGCCCTCCAGAGGCACCAAGATCCCCCGTGTGGATGGTGTCGAAGGCCCAGTGTGGCTGCTAGGCGGGGCGTCCCTGTCACCTTCCTGCCCCAGCCCAAGCTCAGCTGGGCTGTAGCACCTTCATGCTCAGACCCCAGGTCCTAGCTCAGCACCCACCCCATGGGGTGGGGCACCCACGTCGATCGTGGGTCCACTCTATGACCTCGGGCCTTGCAGATGGGGAGACAGAGGCTATGGGAGGCACAACAGCTCTCCAAGGGCTCAGCTGGAGGCGGCTGACTTGCTGCTCGAACCCGGAGCCCGAGCACCTTCCTCACCCATCCCCGTGCCCCGGAACCACAGTCCTGAGTCCTGAGCCCCTCCCAGGCTGGGCCCTTGGCCGCTGTCTCGGGGGGCTGCAGGGCTGCCGTTTGCTGAATGAGCGAAGGATCCCCTTTGGGTCTTGGGGTCCCTTCCCCTAGGCTAAGGGGCAGCCTTGTCCACAAAGGTCCTCAGGACCTCCCACCAGGCATCTGCCTTTGGTTCCCCATGGCTCTCAGGACACAACCCACAACCCTGGGTGATGCTTCTGAGGTCGGGCTCAGCCCAGGGACCCCCTCCTCCATGAAGCCCTCCCTGATCACCTCCGCGCTCAGACTAGAAATGATCTGTCCCCTTCCTGTGGCACGTGTCACACCCCAACTCGGGTCACCTACTCTGTTCACACGTCCTCCCCAGGAAAGAGCATGGTCTGGTCTGATCCGATCGACCACATTGTCCACCACACTCAGACACAGCCGGACCCCAAGCAGATGCGCAGGGTGGAGGGAGGGCTGGTGTTCACCCGCCTCACCTCCATGGTGCCACGTGCTCCGTCCTGCCCGGTACGGAGGGTAGGATCTGCCCCAGGCTCCACCCCAGATGGGAGCCTGTGGGAAGGAGGGGCCTCCAGGGGCCCGGGCCTGCGTACCTGCAGGCTGTGGCCAAGCCACCAGTAGAAGACGGTGAGGTTGGGGTTCAGGGGCAGCAGCACAGCTGTGAGGTTCACCTCCTGGTTGACGCCGATGACAGGAACCACTTCCAGGTAGAGGGCCTGCAGGGGGGCTGCAGGGGCCACACAAAGGTCAGGGGTCAGAGGGCATCAGGGCACTGGCCATGTCACAGGTTGCTATTGGTCACTGTCCCCATCAACCTCATCACCACCACCAACACCTCTACCACCATCCTCACTACCTCCACCACCATCAGCCCCACTAGAAACACTACCACTATCATCGCCACCATCATCACCATCACCAGCACCACCATCACCACCATCACCACCATCATCATCACCATCATCATCACCATCACTGTTAACACCATGACCATCAATACCATCATCACCATCACCATCACCACCACCATCACCACCATCACCAGCACCACCATCACCACCATCACCACCATCATCACCACCATCACCACCATCACCACCATCATCACCACCATCACCACCATCACCACCATCACCACCATCATCACCACCATCACCACCATCACCATCACCACCATCACCACCATCACCACCACCATCACCACCATCATCACCATCACCACCATCACCACCATCACCACCACCATCATCATCACCACCATCATCACCACCATCACCACCATCACCACCATCACCATCACCACCATCACCACCATCACCACCACCATCATCATCACCACCATCATCACCACCATCACCACCATCATCACCATCACCACCATCACCACCATCACCACCACCATCATCATCACCACCATCATCACCACCATCACCACCATCACCACCATCACCATCACCACCATCACCACCATCACCACCACCATCATCATCACCACCATCATCACCACCATCACCACCATCATCACCATCACCACCATCACCACCATCACCACCACCATCATCATCACCACCATCATCACCACCATCACCACCATCACCACCATCACCAGCACCACCATCACCACCACCATCACCATCATCACCACCACCATCACCACCACCATCACCACCATCACCAGCACCACCATCACCACCACCACCACCATCATCACCATCACCAGCACCACCATCACCATAATCACCATCACCATCATCACCATCACCATCACCACCATCACCACCATCACCAGCACCATCATCACCACCATCACCACCATCACCATCACCACCATCACCACCATCACCACCACCATCATCACCACCATCACCACCATCACCACCACCATCACCACCATCACCACCAGCATCATCACTGCTACCACCATCACCATCACAGTCAACACATGACCATCACCACCATCACCACCATCGTCACCATCACCACCACCATCATCACCATCACCATCACCACCACCATCACCATCATCATCACTATCACCACCATCACCACCATCACCACCATCACCACCATCACCACCATCACCACCATCACCACCACCATCACCACCATCACCACCAGCATCATCACTGCTACCACCATCACCATCACAGTCAACACATGACCATCACCACCATCACCACCATCGTCACCATCACCACCACCATCACCATCATCATCACTATCACCATCATCACCGCTACCATCATCACCATCACTGTTAACACCATGACCATCAATACCATTATCACCATCACCATCACCACCAGCATCATCACCACTACCATCATCCCCATCACAGTCAACACCATCACCACTGTCACCACCATCACCACCACCATCACCATCACCATCACCACCATCACCACCATCACCACCATCACCACCATCACCACCATCACCATCACCACCATCACCACCATCACCACCACCATCACCACCATCACCACCACCATCACCATCACCATCATCACCATCACTGTTCACACCATGACCATCAATACCATGATCACCATCACCATCACCACCAGCATCACCACCAGCATCATCCCCATCACAGTCAACACCATCACCACCGTCACCACCATCACCACCACCATCACCGCCACCATCACCACCACCACCATCGTCACCACCAGCCCCGCTGTTGCACAGAGCATCGTGGGTGTGGCCTCCAGCCCCGCCTGCTGCCTCCCCGCCCCTGGGCTCCCCGTGCTTCCCCAAGGACAGCTCTCTGCCACAGGGAGTCGCCCTGGGCCAGGCAGGGGCGATGGGCTCACCGGTGACCTGGACAAACAGCACTGCCTCGTCGTGCCCCGCCACATTCTCCGCCCTGACGGACACGCGGTAGACGCCGGGGCTCTCGTAGCGGTGCCGGATGGGCTCGCCGGTCAGCGTGAGGTTCACGTACATGGCCTTGAAGCCGTCCCCCAGGTCCACCTGGTACTTGGTGGTCAGGACATCACCCTGTAAGGCACACCAGGGGGCCACTTAGGACCTGGCTGCAGAGCTGGGAGCCAGCAATGGGCCATTCACTGGCTCACTCACTCACTCATTCATTCATCCCCCCACTCCTTTCTTTCCTCAAAGCGAGCTCCCTGGGGACTCCAGGGAACCAGGTCTGTTCTATCCTTGCCCGCCGCACCCCCCGCCACCCAGACTGGAGGGCAGGGCTGAGACCAATAGGAGAGGATGGAAGTAGTAGCCAGGGCCAGGTTTCCATTTCAGAAAGATGACCCAACCGCTGAGGCGGAGAGGAGTCAGCTCAGATGAGATCAGGGAGGCCTGAGCCAGGGACCGGGAGGGCAGGGAGAGGGCCCCCACCTGCTGGACAGTTTAAGGAACAGGGAAATGTGAGCGCATAAAAACTCTGAGTCTCCTAGGAAATTACAGAACAAAACAAAACGTTATTTTCGCCTCTGATGCTGCGATTCCTGCATTATCTTTTATCTTCTCACCCTACGTGCTGCCAGGAGTGATGCTCGGGTGCACAGGCTCTATGCAGGGAGGGGGGTCCCACGTCTGTCACCCCTCCCTGGCATCTCCTCACCCACACGAGCCGTCTAATCGCCCGTCTAATCCCCACCGCGAACAACGCCCTTCCAATAACCGTGCTTTCCTCATGGAGTCTTGGGAAAGGAAGCTGAGGAAGCAAACAGGGACTTTTCCAACTTCGTGGCAAGAATGAGTTCTTCAGTTACTCCAGGTCCTCCCTCCTCATCAGCTCCCTACCACGTCTTCCTGCCACCCCTCTGCCTGCCGGGGGAGCACCCAGGAAACCATGTCCTAGGGGTCAGGAATGAAACACGGCCAGCATTAACTGTTCAGCGAGCCTCTTGGTTTACACCTGCCAAACCCTAGAACTTGACCGAGTACCTTTATGTAAATTATGTTCATTCACCTTTCTTCACAAATACGGTGTGAAAGGTTGGATCATCTCTCCCCCATCCACACCCACTTGGAACCTCAGAATGTGACCTTATTTGGAAATAGGGTCTTTGCGGATGTAATTAGTTAACTCGAGGTCACACTGAATTAGAACAGGATCTAAGTTCAGTGGCTGGGTCTTTATCAGAAAGAGGAGCAGCTCTGAGACACAGAAAGGGAGCCAGGTGAAGACAGAGGCTGGAGGGGGTGCTGCCCTCGCCCAGGGCTGCCCGGAACCCCCAGAAGCTGAGAGACACGGGAGGACTCTCCTTCCAGAGGGAGCCCAGCCCTGCTGACACTTTGATTTTGGACTTCCGGCCTCCAGAGCTCTTGAGAGGAGAAATCTCTGATATTTCAAGCCACCCAGTTTGTGGCCACTGTCGTGATGGCCTTGGGGACCTTATGCAAGTATGTTCTATGCTCCCCATTTTATAGGTTGAAGGACTGAGGCTCTGTGAGTCCAGAACCTGCAGGCTGGCTTGCGGTCAGGGCTCTCTCTGTTTAAAGGCAGCCTCGTAGATGGGGATGGTCTCAAGGTCAACTTGCTCCGGGAGGGAGGGGTGTTCATGCAGCTTCCTGGGGGAAGAAGGGGCTTCTGACTGAGTCTGGACGTGTGGCTTTGATGGGCAGGAGCCACACCACCTGGGGATGCTGTGTCCTGCCTGTGAGCAGCCAAGAGGGTGTGTTTTAACTCCTGAAACACTTCCCTTGGTTAAAACACTTCATCACAGAGACTTCCTTGGCAGTCCAGTGGTTAAGACTCTGCACTTCCACCAGAGGGGCCACAGGTTCGATCCCTGTTTGGGGAACTAAGATCCCATGTGCCATGTGGTATGGGCAAAAATAAATAAATAAAATAAAAAATCCTACCTTGTCAGCCTGAGCATCTCAACGAGAGAGTAGCCCCTGCTTGCCTCAACTAAAAAAGAGCCCTCAGAGCAACGAAGACCCAGCACAGCCCAAATAAATAAGTAAAATTATATTAAAAATAATAATAGTAAAAACCTTGTCATAATCAGGAAGGTAATAGTGGCAATGTAAGAAAATAGAAAAAGGCAGAGAGGTAGCTAGAAAGGAAAAATGGTAACGTCACCACAACACCCACCACCCACAGCGTAGCGTTTCCATGCAGATCTCTGTGTGTGTGTGTTTACTCCTGAGTGCTTCAAGAACACTCGGAAGTCTCGTGCTGAGCCAACTGCCAATTCACACGTAATTGTCAAGGATATAACCCGTGTTGGCGGTCTCCTTGCGAACATCTTGCAGAACACGTATCGCGGCTTGGAATCCACAGTGATTCAGCCACGATTCTGTCACCCCTGGGGTCCCTAGGGCTACCCTTTCACACCCAGACGCGCCTCTCCGTCACATCCCCGACTCCATGGGATTAGAACCTCTAACCTGTTCTCCATTTCTATAATTTCGTTACTTGGGGAATATTCTCTAAGTAGAATTGCTGGGATTAGCTTTCTCATTCAGTATAATTCTTTGCAGATTCGCCCAAGCTGTGGTGTAGAGCCTGTTTCCTCTTACTTCAGAGCACCGCCCGTGGGATGGACGTATCACCTCACCTCGCGTTTATCCACTCGTCCGTCGAGGACATCTGGCTGTCTCCCGTTTCTGGCTCTTATGAATAAAGCTGCTGTGAACCTTGATGTATACAGGTTTTCCTGCGAGCCTCTTTGTTTCCCTGGGATGAAGGCCCAGGAGTGTAACTGCTGAGTCCTGTGGTTGTTGTATGCTTAGTTTTTAAGGAAATGACCAACTTTTCCGGAGCGGCTGTACCATT
The DNA here is from genome assembly GCF_032405125.1 of Capricornis sumatraensis. Classification (NCBI taxonomy): domain Eukaryota; kingdom Metazoa; phylum Chordata; class Mammalia; order Artiodactyla; family Bovidae; genus Capricornis; species Capricornis sumatraensis. Next base: position 116,216,374 of record NC_091075.1, on the reverse strand, counting down.
CCACGTCCGTGTCAGCCGTGCAGGAGGGACCCAGTTTCTCTGCACCCTCACCAGCGTTTGGTGGGACCACTGTCTTTCACGTTAGTCCTTTCTGTAGGCGCACGGGGCCCCCCTTTTCGCTGCATTTCCTGGTGGCTAGTGATGCTGAACGTGGTTCCCTGTGCGTATTTGCCATTCTCTTCAGTGACACGTTTCTCCGTGCCTTCTGCTCACCTTCTAATTGGCTTGCTTGTCCTCCTATGGTTGGGTTCTGAGTAATCGTTATATATTCCGGGTACTAGTCCTTGTTGGATACGGTTTGTAATTATTTTCTCTGTGACCGTCTTTTCACCTTCTCAGGCTCTGTCACAGATGATGCGTGTCGCATTCTGAAGTCCAGTTTATCACACTTCCTTCATGGATGGTGCTATGGTGTCAATGCTGAGAACTCTGTCTAGCCCTAGAGCACAGTATTTTCCCCTGTGTTGTTTCTACAAGCTTCACAGGTTTCCATTTAAGGCTGTGATCCACTTTGAGTCGACTCTGCATCAGGCATGAGGTTCGTTTTCACCATATCCTCGTTCGTTGACGCCCGTCCTTCCTTCGCTGAAATGCTTTTGCGCCTGGGCCGTCTGTGTGGGTCTGTTTCTGGGTTCCCCTTCAGATCTTAGGTTCAGTTCTGAGATCTTCACGGAACTTGGATTCCCCTAAATCCAGGGCTGTTTCCACACCTGGACTGGATGCGTGTATCTGTGGTTGTGTACGAATGCGAGTGCATAGTCACGTGTGAAAATGTGTAAGTGTCTGTGTGTGTGTGTGTGTGTGTGTGTGTGTGTGTGTGAGAGAGAACAGGTGGGTATACCAGTGCGTGTACCCACTCCAACCTTGCACCCACTCCTTCCCAAGGCTTCAACGCGGGAGCCAGTGGCCTCTTCCGGACAGTGGAGGGCAAAGGACTCTCTTCCAAGAGCATCTTTCTGCTGCTCCCTCGGCTCCGCCCCTGTAGGCGAGGGTCCCAGCCTGCAGTCCTGCCCTGGGTCCGGATGGAGCGTCCCAGCAGTGGCAAGCTGCTGGGATTCCGGGCTCTAGAGGGCAGCAGGTGGCCCTGTTTCCTGCAAGTCAGTCCTGGAGCTCCGGGTGGCAGCTGGGTCGCCTCCGAGGTCCGGGTGGCCCGAGGCTGGGCAGGGGGCTGCACCCTCTGAAGTGAACAAGCCTCCCCCCTGCCTCCCCCCCACACACGCCGCCCCAGGGTGGCCCGAGGCTGGGCAGGGGGCTGCACCCTCCTCTGCAGTGAATGAGCCTCCCCCCCGCCCCTGCACACACACACACTGCCCCAGGGTGGCCCGAGGCTGGAGTGTGACTCTCAGGACCAGGCTCAATCATCGCGGGGCCAGCAGGCTGATGCACCCTTGGCTCAGGTCTGGGGCCTGCAAACCAGGAGGTGTCCTCATGGAGCCCCCAGGCCTGGACCCAACGCCAGCTCTGCATGGCCCCCCGTGGGTGGCTGCCCTTGTCTGAGCCTCGGCCTCCCCAGCTATAAAGCCGGGTGGTGGGAGCACAGCCCGTGGGCAGGGGAGGACGGAGGGGAACACGGGCGCCCACGCATTCAGTTCTTCACACGGGACCAGAGCCCCCGCTTTCCAGCATCAGAGACCGCGTCAGTGTTCCCCGGTCCCACCTGGGCAGGCACGGAAGGACATCTTCTGCATGGAGCCCTGCACGGTTCGCCCAGCATGTCTGTTAACTGAAGCCCCCAGTGCTCGAGAGCCATGAGCCAGGGGCTGGGGCCCCGGGCGGGAAGAGGGGCCTCTGCACCCGCTTTGTGCATTCCTGTCTGCTTGTGAGTGTTTTTAGTTTCTATTTTTGGATTTTCCACAACGAGCATTTGTTAGATCTATAATCGGGAAAATAAGCACCTGCATATTAGTTTAAATACACTAGAAGGGAATAAATTAACAGTGGTCACCTTGAGAGAATAAGATTTTGGGTGACATTTATATCCTTATGTTTTTGATGTGTTTCCCCAGTGTTCTACAATGAGTATATATACTGTTCTTAAAATCAGGAAAAAAAGTAACACTTATACTAAAAAAAGAAAGAAATACTAGGAGACAGGGAGGAAATTTGTGTGTGTGTGTGTGTGTGTGTTAGTTAGTCATGTCCAACTCTGCAATCCATGGACTGTAGCCCACTAAGCTCCTCTGTCCGTGGGATTCTCCAGGCAAGAACACTGGTGTGGGTTGTCATTCCTTTCTCCAGGGGATCTTCCCGTCCCAGGGATCGAACCCAGGTCTGCCATACTGCAAGCAGATTCTTTACCATCTGAGCCACCGGGGAAGCCCCATATATATATGTGTGTGTATCTATATACACATATATGAAATATTTCTATATCCGTCCATCTATATCTGTATCTATGTCATCCATTAACTATCAATGATTTTTCATCAATGTATATCTATTTATCATTTCTATCTATCTATCTATGCATCACTATGAACAAAGCTAGTGGAGGTGATGGAATTCCAACTGAGCTATTTCACATCCTAGAAGACGATGCTGTGAAAGTGCTGCACTCAATATGCCAGCAAATTTGGGAAACTCAGCAGTGGCCACAGGACTGGAAAAGGTCAGTTTTCATTCCAATCCCAAAGAAAGGCAATGCCAAAGAATTCTCAAACTACCACACAGTTGCACTCATCTCACACGCTAGCAAAGTAATGCTCAAAATTCTCCAAGCCAGGCTTCAACAGTATGTGAATTGTGAACTTCCAGATGTTTGAGCTGGATTTAGAAAAGGCAGGGGAACCAGAGATCAAATTGCCAACATCCATTGGATCATATAAAAAGCAAGACAATTCCAGAAAAACATCTACTTCTGCTTCACTGACTATGCTAAAGCCTTGACTGTGTGGATCACAACAAACTATGGAAAATTCTGAAAGAGATGGGAATACCAGACCACCTGACCTGTCTCCTGAGAAATCTGTAAGAGGGACAAGAAGCAACCAATAGAACTGGACATGGAACAACAGACTGGTTCCAATTTGGGAAAGGAGTACGTCAAGGCTGTATATTGTCACCCTGCTTATTTAACTTATATGCAAACTATGTCATGTGAAATGCTGGGCTGGATGAAGCACAGGCTAGAATCAAGATTTCTGCGAGAAATCTCAATAAACTCAGATATGCAGATGACACCACCCTTAGGGCAGAAAGGGAAGAGGAACTAAAGAGCCTCTTAATGAAAGTGAAAGAGGAGAGTGAAAAAGGTGGCTTAAAACTCAATATTCAACAAATGAAGATCATGGCATCCGGTCCCATCACTTCATGGCAAATAGATGGGGAAACAATGGAAACAGTGTCAAACTTTATTTTGTGGGGCTCCAAAATCACTGCAGATGGTGACTTCAGCCATGAAATTAAACGATGCTTGATTCTTGGAAGGGAAGCCATGATCAACCTAGACAGCATATTAAAAAGCAGAGATATTACTTTGCCGACAAGGGTTTGTCTAGTCAAAGCTATGGTTTTTCCAATAGTCACGTATGGATGTGAGAGTCGGACCATAAAGAAAGCTGAAGAATGATGCTTTTCAACTGTGGTATTGGAGAGGACTCTTGAGAGTCCCTCGGATTGCAAGAAGATCCAACCAGTCCACCCTAAAGGAAATTAGTCCTGAATATTCATTGGAAGGACTGATGCTGACACTGAAGCTCCGATACTTTGGCCACCTGATGCAAAGAACTGACTTACTAGAAAAGACCCTGATGCTGGGAAAGATTGAGGGCAGGAGGAGAAAGGGATGACAGAGGATGAGATGGTTGGATGGCATCACCGACTCCATGGACATGGGTTTGGGTGGACTCCGGGAGTTGGTGATGGACAGGGAAGCCTGGCGTGCTGCGGACCATGGGGTCACAAAGAGTTGGACATGACTAAGCAACTGAACTGAACTGATTTATCTGCCTATCACCTATCACAGAATTTGTATTGGCTATGAGATTATAAAGTAATAATTTTTTTAAAACCTGCCTGTTTTTCTTAAGATTCCAAATTAGCTAGATCAGTATAATGAGAGGTTTAAAACATTCTTTTGCCGCCCACGGGAATGAACGAATCTGATATCACCATGCGGTCAACACCCAGGCAGACGTGTTTGAAGCTGCCTCTCGCTGGGCCTGAGCTGGCGGCTGGCTGCTCCGCTGCCCCTGCCCTCCACTCTCTCCCGGGTTTTCCATTTCATTGCTTCAGTGCTGGTCTGGACCTGGGCAGCGGTCTCCAGCGCACTGTTACCTTCCGCAGTTTGGAAACGCTGGTCCAGATGACTCCGCACTCCAGGACTTCGAGGGGGAGAGGACGCCGCCCACCGCCCCGTCTGCCCGGCCGAAGCGACCCCTCACCTGCTCCTGCCGCACCACGAACAGGACGTCCTCCCCGGGCCGCACGGCCACCGCCTCGCCGCGGATGCTGACCTGCAGGCCCCGCGGCGGCAGGAGTGGGCACTGCAGCCGCACTGGGCTCTGCCGCGGGTCCACACCACCCTCGCACACGTTGGACACCAGCTTCCGGTACCTGCAGCCAGAAGACGGGTCAGCATCCGTCCGGACAGGCCCGGGCCTACCGCCCGGCTGGACAGCTTCAGTCGCGTGTGAGGGCTCTTGGCTTGTGACCCCCACGCTTCAACCCCCTCCCTCTTCCAGACTCCATCTGTTTGCTCTTTCTACCCCATTTTGGAGCTGGGGAAACTGAGGCTCAGAGAAGGGAATGAGCTCTAATGGTAGGACCGCGGCCCTCACTGATCCAAGCGTGTTCTCACAATGCTGAGAGGTGTTGTTACTGGGGGACGACTGGAGAAGTCAGAATGGATACTGCGACTTTGATCCAAGCGTGTTCTCACAATGCTGAGAGGTGTTGTTACTGGGGGACGACTGGAGAAGTCAGAATGGATACTGCGACTTTGCTGGGAAACGTGGTCCCGGGAAGCCAGAGTGCCCCGGAGGGGCTGGGACTTCCCGATGACGCGCCACGTGGCTGTGGGCAAGCACAGTCCCACGGGAGGCCTCCTCTTTTACACTGAAGGACTGGGGACAGACGACACCCGATTCACCAGCTCATTCATGCAACGCGAATTGACTGAGCATCTGCTGTGCGCCAGGTACGAGGGATGAGGTCATCCCTCGCAGCCCCTGCCCTTGCGGAGAGGCCTGTCCAGTGGGAAGGCAGCCCTCACCAAACCAACCCCACATCAAAGCAACATCACGACCGTGACAGTATGGGGGAGGGGCCGCAGCTGGGGAAAGGGGCTTTCAACTGAGAGCGTAAGGTGAGCAGGAGAGTGAAGAGTGTCCTGGGCGGTGGAAACGGTGTGTGCAAAGGCCCTGTGGTGGGAGGAGGCAGGTGTGAGATGAGGGTGGAGAGGGGCTGGCTGGCAGAGCCCAATGCACTCTAGTAAACTTTTAGGGCCTCCCTAGTAGCTCAGTGGTAAAGAATCCACCTGCCAATGCAGGAGACATGGGTTCAACCCCTGGATCCGGAAGATCCCCTGGAAGAGGAAACGGCAACCCACACCAGTATTCTTGCCTGGAGAGTCCCATGGACAGAGGAGTCTGGCAGGCTACAGTCCATGGTGTTGCAAAAAGTCAGACATGATTCAGCGACTAAACAATAACAACAAACTCTTAGGAGACGTTAGGAAAAACCTGCAAGGGTTGCTGAATTGTTTTCACGCGAAGATGCATGTGGTTAGTTGGGAAGAAAATACCCTCCCTAAGAACTACCCTCCCACAGCCCCTTGGCATCCAGAGTGTGCAGATGCTGTGAAATGAAACCCTTTGCCTTTGATATGGGTCCTGACTCTGACATTTCAGACAAGAGTCCCTGCTTGCCAAGCCCTGGAGCAGCTGCTGTGGCTCCCTGATGGAGGGAGGGTTGGATGACAGATGGATGATGGGTGAATTGTTGGAGGGATGGGAGGATGAACGGATGGTGGGCGAGTGAGTGGAAGAATAAAGAGATGGATGATGGGATGGATAGATGGATGATGGATGGATGGGTGGACAGATGGGTGGATGGGGAATACACAGATAGATGATTGGATGGATGGATGGATGGATAGATGGATGATGGACAGATGGGTGGATGGATGATGGATGGATGGGGAATACACAGATAGATGATTGGATGGTTAGATGGATGTATGGATAGATGGATGATGGACAGATGGGTAGATGGATGATGGATGGATGGGGAATACACAGATAGATGATTGGATGGTTAGATGGATGTATGGATAAGTGGATGATGGAGAGATGGGTGGATGGATGATGGATGGATGGATGGGGAATACACAGATAGATGATTGGATGGATGGGTGGATGGATAGGTGGATGATGGACAGATGGGTGGGTGGATGATGGATGATGGGTGGATGAGGAACACACGGATAGATGAATGGATGACTGGCTGGATGGATGATGGGATTTATGCCGCTGAGGTCCGAGCGTGCAGTCTCTGGCCCTGCTTCTTGCTTATTCAGGCTCTGTCCTGCCCCATCCCCAGGGGCAGCAACCAGGCTTGCCTAGCAAGTCCACAGGCAGTTCACTCCCGCTCAGAACTTCCCTGCAGGGACGCAGGGACGCAGAGACCTGTAAGACGAAGCTTGCTTAGGACCTGTGGAGTGGCGGGCTCCCAGCTGTTACACACAGAACGCTGTTATAGTTGGATCCCTGAGACACAGCATGCTCAGCCTCTGTAGGGGGAAGGAGGTCACACCTGCGGAGCACTTCCCTCCCCCTCACGCACAGCGTGTGTCCATCACACCACACACGGAGGGACACACCATGTGTCGGAAAGCTTAGTCCAGTCCAGAGGACAACTGGGTGAGCGTGACAATAACTGGGGATGTTCTATTCTCACAGAGTAAGCTCGGGGCCCAGGGTGAGTCAGGGAAGGCTTCCTGAAGGAGGTGCCATTCAAGCTGAGACCTAAAGGGAGTGTGAATATCTCTGGCCCAGCTCAGGCCTGGCTTGCTCAGGGTTGGCAGATGGGGAGGGGCTTTGGCACTGCAGGGGCTCAGGGGGCCCAGGCAGGCGGGATCCTTCTCTGGGTAGAGCGGGTATGAGCGCCGAGGCCGGGGACCTCCTTGCTCTCTGTTCAGAGCAGGTTCAGGGGGTCTCTTCTCCCTGATGCTGGCCCATCTGGGCTCCGAATGGAGAGCCCTGGCCGGGGGCAGAGTCTGGCTGACTTGCAGGAGCCCCAGTGCAGAGGGCGGTCAGCCCTGGTTTCTCTCTCCCTGACTCCACGCGAGGAGCCGTGGGCACCAGGCAGGAAAGGCAGGGGCACCATGGTTCTGCCCCGTGCAACTCACCCGAGACTGCTGGTATAGGTCTGGCCCAGGACACAGTCGTCAGGGGGTGACAGGGGGTTAAACCAGAAGTTGGCAAAGCACTTGTTGGCATCAGACTCCGAGGAGGGGGCGCGCTCAAATCCATAGTCACTGGGAGGAGGAAGACACGGCGGTCAGGAGATCGGCAGTGGCAGGGGTGCGAGCCAGCCCAGGGTAGGTGCCCCACACCAAGGACACACACAGGCAGATCCATAGGCCCCGTCCCAGAGGGGAGAAGGGTGAGAAGCGTTGCCAAGGGGATTCTGGGACATTACAGCTGAGCACTGAACCCAGCCTGGGCATCCTGGAGGGCTGCCTGGAGGAGGCAGGCGGACTCTCAATGGAAGATCAAGAGATAACCGGGGGAAGGGGGGAAGGGCACTGCAGGTGGGGGCCAGCCCCTTCAGTGCCAGAGCCGCTAGACACAGGTGGGGATGGCAGGACGAGGAAGGGCGAGGATGGCTGGGGAGGGAGCCAGCTTCCAGAACTCAGACATTCTCCTCATGGTGGGCAAGCACAGGAGTCCTTGAGTGGGGCAGCGGGGCGGGGGGTGGTCAGGGGGCTTCCAGCCAGGTCTCTGGATGGTGGAGGGGGTTGCTGGCTGGTCCCCAGGCTGCCCTCCGTCTTCCTCCATGTCCCCCCCACCTGGGAGCAGGCCGCCCCTGCTGGCTTGGAAAGGACACCCACGGATTCTTGAACGTGGGCCGGACCAGGTGGCTGGGTGATCGGGCCCAGAATAAGGGAGCCGTGCTGGAGCGTGGCTCTCAGCTTGCCCACAGGGGCAGCGGCCGTGGGGTCACTCAGGCAGCACCCCCCCTCCCCCCCACCCACCCCCAGGGCTGGGGCAGAGTGGGACCCTCACCAGAGGAAGTCCGAGGCCCGGCAGGGGCACACGCGGGCCGTGAGCGCCGCCGTGAAGCTGCGGCCCGTGACGCACCAGGACGCGGGCTTCCTCCTGCGGAAGCTCCTCTGCTGGCCCATGACACAGCGGTCACCCTGCGGGGGACACGGGTGAGGGGCCGCCCCGCTGCGCTCCCACTGCCGGTCTGGCCCGTTCCTTATTCCCCCGGCCCAGTCGGGCATCGGGGCAGGAAACCAGGGCCCAGGGGCAGGGCTGTGTGTGCCTGACGCTGACTCGGGGCAGCCCGGCCCCTGTCCCACCCCCCAGCACTCACTGAGTGATGTGTACCTGGCCCTGCTGGGCCCTGAGGGGGTCTCAGGCCCCGGAAGAGAGGCCCCGTGCAATCCTCAGGCCTGAGGGTTTCAGATGGACCCTGTGAGGCTGGGATGAGCCATGGCCTCCAGGCCTCAAGGGCCACACCAGCCAACAATCCGAGCAGGACACGCCGGTGTGAACAGGCACCATGGCAGGTACAGCTGCAGGCACCCCCCCGACCCCAGCGATTCTGGCCTCCTCCACTCTGAAATCCTGAGCATCCAACCCGAACTGCAGCGGAAGACCATTTCTGTTCCTCACGTGTCCCCTCCGTGTGAATATTCCTCATTTTGCTGTAGGAAGTTTTGTGTGTCTGAGATTATGGAGTGGGGCCTGTCCCAGACCATTGGTGTTACCCAATGCCATGTTACCTTCCCTCCATCCCACAAATCCAGGACCCCGAGCACAGCTGGCTTCGGGCTGGGTCACGCCCGTGCCCCTGTGCCCCTGGGTGTACCCGCAGACCCTGGCCCAGGCTGCCCAGAAGGGCCAGCAAGCCCGGCAGGAGCACCCGCATCGGGGAGGGCCGACAGCCTGGCGGGACGGGGTCTGCGGGCAGAGAGGGTGCGCCGCGCGGGGCCGGGCCCACCTGCAGGTCGGTGAGGTCCCAGGAGCCGTAGTCGCCCTCGCTGCACCGCCTGGAGAACCAGGGCCGGAAGTCCACCTTGACCAGCTCCCAGTCGGAGCGGAAGCTGATGTGGCCGAAGACGCTGGGGAGGGAAGCAGGGGCAGGAAGCCGCCTTAGTCCAGCCCGCCCCCCAGGCGCCCCCAGTCCCCTGCCGGCCTCCGCCCACACCTGCCCGGTGGGGCCAGCGGCCGCTCCCCCGCCCCCGCCGGGCAGCCCCAGGACGCACCCCGCGCTGGGCCGGGCAGGCTGCAGGCCTTCGGGCATCAGCGTCAAGCGTTCCCACCGCCATCGCCTGTTATCTACGGCTCGTGGATGGCGCTGCCGTGGGCCATCCCAGGTAGGCCCCGTGGACGAGGACGCAGGCACAGTGGGGTCAGGAGCCCGGCCCTCCCTCAGTGGCCAGGCTGGTCCTGGCAGAACTGTTTCGCAGGGTGACTCGTGGTCGGGTGTTTGCGCTCTGTGCTGTCTGGCTTCTCCCCACCTGCGTCCCCGCCTCTGTCGGCCTGTCCATACCGGGAGTGGGGGGCTCGTGCTGCAGAAACCCAGCTCCCTCTGCATAGCTGGGCCACAGAATTTCCCCCCGAGGCAGACTGGACAGTCCATGGAGAGGCAGGGAGTCACCCCCTGCCGGCTCAGAGCGGGCTGGGAGCACTGTGTATGCTGCTTGGTCTAAATCCTCATCACAGCCCACTTTACAGAAAGGAAAACCGAGGCACAGAGAGGCTGAGTAGCTTGCTTAAGGCCATACAGCATGTTTGTGCCACTTTTTCCCACAGCCGTCAGGTACTGAGTGCCCATCATGTGACGCCCAGACCCCTCGCTCGCCGAGAAGGCTGCTGCTTAAGGGGTTTCCTCCCAGCACCTCACACTTGGGCTCTAGGAGCCCAGCCTGCACTTCTCTGGTCCTTCTCCAGTTCACCCTATAGGACCCCGGCCATATTACCAGAGGTTGAGCGCCTGGATGAAAGAGGTGATGTACTCACTCTGGCCTTGGTCCCCATTCCAGGCTCACGTATAGGAGCTGGATACTTGGGGAAGTCAGTCATGGCCTAAAGGGCACAAACTCCAATCTAGGAGGGTAGTTGAGAAGGGTCTTGGAATGTTTTCTGGGGGACATGATGGCTGGTATGTCTGAGGCTGATACTGGAAGAGTTTTGGCTCCAAAGGACACCTCGGAGCCAGACAAGCCTGGGTTGACACCTGTTTACTTGTCTGTGACCTTTGGCATGTCCATTCCTCTCTGTACCTCAGTTTCCTTGGCTTTAAAATGGGGACAATGACACTGGCCTTTTGGGACCCACGGTGGCTTAGCGATGGCTTGTGTAGGATGCTTGGTTGTAGCAGGTTTATAGACACACGTGCACTCGCACACTCACTCTTACACATACACCCCCCGACACACACGCACGCACATTACCTCCACTGCCCCGAACAGTCCCCAGAAGCAGACACTGTGGGCTTTATTTCACAGGCGAGACCCTGAGCCTCTACAGGGGCCTCTTCTGGTCCTGGCAGCCGCCCTCTGCCTTGGCCTGGCGCCCCCCTCTGGGGTCCACCTCCCCGTCCGGGGCTCTGAGAGGCCCGATCGCTCTCCACTGGCTCCTGTCTTCCTTCCTGCCTGCCCACAGGCAGCCCTGGTGTCTGAAGACACCCTGCGGTCCTCCTTCCAGCCTGAGCCTCTCACCCAATCGTGTTGAGCTGCCATAATCCATCCTGCTTTTCTGCTGCCTGAGGCTGAGCCAGAACCCCCGTCACCCCAGCCTGGGCCTCTCCTGCTGCTGGTGGACGTGGCCCAGCATGGACCAAATGGCCCACTTCTCCTCCGCCTGGTCCAGCAGCCCTCAGAGGGGCTCCCGACAGAGAGGTCGTGGGTGGCCCGGATGGGGGTGGTGACTGTGGTCGTGAAGGTGTCCCGCTGGTCCGCTGTCCCGACTCCCGTGCTGATGGGGACAGTCCCCTCCCTGGGAGTCTCACCACATGGGGACTGTCTTTGCCATGGCATCCCCTTCTCCCAAGCAGAGCCAGCTGGGTTGTTACTTAAATAGGGCATGAGGGTCTTAGCTCATTGAAGGGATGTCCTTAAGGGACATCTTCACTGCAGTATTTCAGCCTGGAGAATTCCATGGACTGTACAGTCCATGGGGTCGCAAAGAGTTGGACAGGACTGAGTGAGTTTCACTCACTCACTCACTCCAGGCCCTCCACAGCCTGAGCCTGTCTCCCGCTCTTCCGGAAGCCGAGTTACGACGGAGGTGACTGCAGCGGTGACTGCTGGCGCGTCCTCTGCCCCTGCCAAACACCCGCCCCCCATCCACTCCTCCTCACCACCCCAGGGGGTGTGCTGTTAATATTCCCTCCTTACTGACAAGGACGCTGAGGCCAGGGACCCCTCGGGATGGCTCGGCCATCGCCCATGGGGAGCGGGCTCGGTCTCCCAGCTGGTGGCTCTGGGGCTCTGATGCCCGGCCCGGGAAACACACACTGGCCGGAGTGTGACCACTGCACAAACTCCTGCGCAGGCTGCACAGGCCCCACCAGGGAAGTCTCTGAAAAGAGGCGGGTCCACTTGATCTAACTAATCCCCTCCGTGTCTCTGAAGTCCTGCCTTTTATGAAGCCTAAACATTCAGCTGATACTTTGAGAAATGGCTGGCATCTGGCTAACTCTGAGTTTTAGGAAGTCAGAGCCTTTAATGTGTGTGTGAAAGTGAAAACGTTAATCGCTCAGTTGTGTCCGAGAGTAGGTACTCATTCCCTTCTCCAGGGGCTTTTCCTGACCCAGGGATCGGACTGGGGTCTCCCACATCACAGGCAGATTCTTTACCATTGGAACCACCTTCTGAAAGTCGGAAAGTGAAAATCACTCCAGTCGTGTCCGACTTTCTGTGACCCCAAGGAGTTCTCCAGGCCAGAATACTGGAGTGGGTAGCCTTTCCCTTCTCCTGGGCTTCTTCCCAACTCAGGGATAGAACCCAGGTTGCCCGCACTGCAGGTGGATTCTTTACCAGCTGAGCCACCAGGGAAGCCCAAGAACACTGGAGTGGGCAGCCTATCCCTCCTCCAGCTGATCTTCCTGATCCATCACCATCACCATCACCACCATCATCACCATCACCATCGACAGTATCCCAGTCTCAAAGGGCCCAATGGGCAGTGATCCAGGGCTGACCCTTGACTCTCAGTCCCACCCCTCACCAGCCTGGTGATCCTGGGCAGATGACAGATGTCCCTGGTTAGGGAAGAGTGGCCACCTCCCAGTGGCAGAGGGTGAGAGGACGCAGAGGATGGCAGAGACGAGGAGGCAGGTGTGAAGATGGGGATGAGAGTGGGGAGGATGGGCAGGGAGGCGGGGGGCAGTGCTGAACCCGCCTACAGCAGCAGGGCCTGGGGTGCCCTCCGCCACGGCCCGCCTGGGGTTCGGCTCTGACCTGCCTGCCCACCTCCCGTGGGCACTCACGTCATGACCAGCGTCTCGTCCCCTGGCTCGCTCAGCAGCCCATCCACAAACACGGAGGTGCTGGTGAAGTTGTGCGTGCTCCAGGTGAGGCCCTCGTCCACGCTGAACCTGCCAAGAGAAGGGGCAGCTGGGGACACAGTCTGCGCCCAGGGCCAGCTGCCTTGTCGGACCTAGCCCTGCCCACGCCCAGGGACCAGAGCTGTCGAGCTGAGGCAGCTGGGCGAACCGGCAGGGGCAGTGACCAGCCCCAGGGCCAGTCCGGTGTCCCCAGTGTGACTGGACCCCTGCCCTCACACTCCTGTAGGAGTTCACGGCAGCCACCTGCCAGCACCAGGCGGCACCCACGTCTGCTCAGGGAGATCCCCTGGTCTGCGGTTATCCAGGTCTTAGAAACATCCAGGTCAGCCCTACCCAGTGCCCAAGCCCAGCCCAGGGTCTGCCGGGTCACGTATGGGAGTACTGCCTCCCAGTGTGGCGTATCAGTGTTGCCAGCTTGCCGTGCAGAAAGATCTTTTTCAGACTAAAGTGATACTGGTTTCCTGACAGCTCCCCGGGCTCTGCCTCCCAAGTCCGCAGTTCATGCCTGCCCTCACGTCCCCACAACAGCCCTTCACATGTCTGAAGCTGATGCCAAACCCACTCTGGCCTGGGCACACGCAGCTGGCTTCCCTGTCTGGCCTCCACCTATCTAACTCAGGTCCATCCCGAAAAGTCACCTCCTCTGGGAAGCCTTCCCTGCTCTCTCAGGAGGAGGGGCGGGTAGGGGCATCCTCACAGCCCCAGGCCTCCCTCTGGCCCACTCGACCATGCTGGGGCATCATTCCCCACCCCTTGTCTCCCCACGCCTGGCAGGGAGCAGCTATCAGCAGCATGGGTGGGGGTGGGGGTGGGGGTGGGTGGTGGTAGGCAAGGTGATGGTGGTGGGTGGGGGGTGGACACTGCAGAGCCTGGCACTAACCCCCTTGGCGGGGTCTGGTGCCTTCGTCCTGGGGTCCTGCACAGGGGCCATCCCGAGGAATGCTCCGAGGGGTTCCCAGGTGGAGAGGACGGGCCCCCGCCACACTCAGCGCTGGGCGCCTGGGGTCTTACTTGAGGATCTTCAGGGGGATGGAGGTGTCCTTGATGGCCACGATCACGCCTCCGTGGTCCAGGTAGAGGATGTGATGCTCCTCCTCGAACACCTGCAGGAGACCGCGGGCGGGGCTCTGAGGGCAGGGGCCGGGGAGGGCCTGGGGGCTTTCAGGGTCGGGGGTCGCTCTTCCAGGGACAGAGCTGCCCACACGCTGGCTGGGGGGCTGCAGCAGAGTCCAGCTCCCTGAGGCAGGGCTGGTCAGAGGGCCCCTGGTGTTCCCAGGCCATCTCCTCCTTCCCCCAACCACCCAGACTCAGTACGTGTGGGACGAATGGCATGAATGGATGCTGATGGCAATTTCTAGACCACTGACCAGACAGCAAAATGCAAATAAATACCTCAAGTGGTTCTGCCTATAGGAAAACCTCAGGCAGCCAAAAGGCCAGCAATGTGAGGATGAGAAAGAAACTGCAGAATTTAGGAACCATTTAGGGTAAGCATCCACTAGTAAAAGCAAACCTCTATTTACCACTGACTCGGTTCATGTGCTGCCTCCTTCAGGAAGCCCTCCCAGATGCCACGCTGGGTGAGTGTGGGGAGTCTCTGGGCCCCCTGTCCCAGGACTTACTGCATGAACTTGTCATTGTCTTCTCCAGCCAGGGAGCTCCTCAAAGGCCCAGTCTGCCTCTGAGCCCTCTCTGTGGCCCAGTACTGGCTCAGCTCACGGTGGGAGGTGCCAGGGCTCAGGAAGTGTGTGTGGGATAGATGAATGAGCGAGTGAGTGAGTGAGTGAGTGAATGAATCCCCACCAAGTCCTTCGGGGACAAAGTGTTGAGAGACCTGGATAGGGCTCTCAGAGGAGGAAATACCTCTGGTGGCCAGCAGGGCATAGCCCCAGATGTGCTCACAACCCTCACATGTGGTCAGACTCCCCATCTTCACACCCGCCTCCCACAAGGACAAGCAGGGGGCATCTGCCCTGTCTACCCACAGGGAAGACGGGTGCCTCCCAGTCTCCCCATGGGAGCCCCACAGGCGATTCCACCCTCATTAGCTGGGGACTTGGAAATCAGGCGACTCCAACCCCATGCAGCCATGAAATTAAAAGACGCTTGCTCCTTGGAAGGAAAGCTATGCCCAACCTAGACAGCATATTAAAAAGCAGAAACATCACTATGCCAACAAAGGTCCATCTAGTTAAAGCTATGGTTTATCCAGTGGTCATGTATGGATGTGAGATTGGACTGTAAAGAAAGCTGAGCGCCGAAGAATTAATGCTTTTGAACTGTGGTGTTGGAGAAGACTCACTTTGGCCCCGATGTGAAGAGCAGACTCATTGGAAAAGACCCTGATGCTGGGGAAGATTGAAGGCAGGAGGAGGAGGGGATGACAGAGGATGAGACGGTTGGATGGCATCACCGACTCGGTGGACGAGTTTGGGAAAATTCTGGGAGATGGTGAGGGACAGGGAAGCCTGGGCTGCTGCAATCCATGGGGGGTCTCAAAGAATCAGATACGACTTAGCAACTGAAAAACAAAACACCCACAGGGAACCCGAGGGTCTTTGCACATCCAGTGCTCTGGTCTTCTGCCCCTGGAACAGTCAGCGGCCCCTAGCCCCATTCCCCGTCTTTCCCACTTTCCTGACACCCTGAGCTCTAGAGGGTGCTCCTTAAATGTTTTCTTTTTTTATTTATTTATTTATTTATTTATTTATTTATTTTTATTTTGTGTTCCCAAACATGAAACCCCCTCCCACCTCCCTCCCCACAACATCTCTGTGGGTGATCCCCATGCACCAGCCCCAAGCATGCTGCATCCTGCGTCAGACATAGACTGGCGATTCAATTCCCACATGATAGTATACATGATAGAATGCCATTCTCCCAAATCATCCCGCCCTCTCCCTCTCTCTCTGAGTCCAAAAGTCCGTTATACACAGCTGTGTCTTTTTTCCTGTCTTGCATACAGGTTCGTCATTGCCATCTTTCTAAATTCCATAAATGTTTTCTATTTCGGGATCATTCCAGGGGAGTCCTGTTTTTAAAATATGCCCCTTTAACAGCGTATGCGCTGTCATTTGTAATTTACATTCCCAGAGTTTTGCGGTAGAGACATCTCATGGCATCCTTGACAAGCCAGCCTGACCTCTCCAGGTCTTCCTGCCTTTGTCCCACCCTGACCTCTGCCTCCTGCTTGCCCCCCGCCCCAGTAAACTACCCCTCTCTGACACATGGGCGCCCCCTACTCTGTCAGGCACCCGGGCACTCCTGCACCCTCCTGTGCCCCCTACCTCGTACCCACCTCCCATCACTGTAGTTCAGGCCTAAACCAACATTCTCCCACTTAATTCTGACAAGTTCCCAAGTTTGAAGCCTAAGCAAACGGCTTGCCAACAATGGCCACTGTGAATACCATACAGTCAGTTTCTACAAAATACATCTCTCTGTTTCACCAGGTCTATTAAATCTAATAAGCTGGGGCCGGGGGTGGGGGTGGTTTCCGTAATAAATGGACAGGCAGTGACCTTTAAGAGAGTTTTAGACATATCTCACTAGTTTTAGTGAAACAGAAATATTATAACACAATAAATCTCTTTTGCCCTTTTTAAAATCCCTGGTTTCTTGCATATTATTAACAAAAAACTGCCAGGACTTTAAACCAGGGTGCAGGTGAGCTCTGCACTTTGAGGATTAGCGTCTTTGTCCAGAGCAGTAGCTGGGAGGAGTCTGTTAAGTGGGGAGCTCAGAGGTCCAAAAATCGACCTGAAAATAAAGCTTCTTCCATCCTCAGGAAGGGGAGACACCGATGAAAATTTAGTGCAATTTCTTAAGCGCTTAAGGTAGAAATTGCCACTCCATGAAGTTGGCAGACCACACGAGGCTTTTTTTTTTTTTTTTGGAAAGAAATAAACAGCAAGTGCAGAGGGGGTCCGAGGCTCTCCTGGGGCGGAGTGCTTGGGTCTGGCCGGACCGCCCAAGTGTTGGACCATCAGCCACCCTGCTCTGTGGGACGCCCTTCGGACAGCAGACCCCACCCCTCCAGTCTGAGACTCTGAGTCGCGTGTTGGGGTAGCGCTGACGGGCCCTCGCAGTGTGACCCCCCAGCCCAGGGGCCCATTTCCTGCACAACTGCTGTCTCCTGATTCTTGTCATTTCCCTGTTTTTCTTTTCTCAGGCCGCACTGAACATCAGATCATCGCCCCGTGGATGTGCCCGAGGCACCCTGAACCACACTCACCGCGACCCCCCCAACCCTGCACCTCCCCCATGTCTCCTTTCTCTCCCAAGTCTCTGCCGTCCACCCAGCAGCTGCCCCTGCAGGACCCCGGGCCTGGCCTGCGGCCCCCACGTCCTGCTCTCGGGGAGTCTCCGTGCGCCTTCCTGCCGGGACAGCGCCTCCACCCCATCCCTGGCGGTTGTTCCATTTGGATTGACATTCAGGGTAACCTGACCGTGGGGAGATGCGTCAGACCGCAAATCCTCCAGCAGTGGCTGCTGCAAGAACAGCAGGAGGTGGGGGCCAGCCGGGCCTGGGTCCTCTTTTCCCCGGTGGCGACCTAACTCCTAAAGGGAGTGGTGTCCAGCCACTCAGGCCGGGGCAGGAACAGCAGTGTGTCTCAGAGCTCCTCCGGGAGGGAGGGGGCGGGAACAGACACATCTCTGGGGGCCCCAGCATGGTGAGCCCCTCCCTGCCACCTTACCTGCCGCCAGGTGCGGCCGCAGTCCGACGTGATGTACATTTCCTCTTTATATTCCACCAGCTGGGAGCCCAGGTTACCTGGTCCGGAAGAGGAGAGATGGAGCTGCTCTTAGGACCGGCCACTCTCCCCTGACTGAGGTCTGAGCACAGCCAGGGCCCCGAGCCAGGGCTGGCGGGGGATGGGCCCTGGGTCTACGCCACCAAAGCCACAGTGGATGCGCCTTCTGCCCTCCTGGGTGCCAACAGGCCTGCCGCCACCACTGTCGGCCCTAGTCTGCATGGTAAAGGGTTAACTGCCCAGAGAAAGCCGGCCTCAGGCAGCTCAGGCAGAGCCCAGGTACAGGCAGAGCGTGGGGGCCTCAGGAGACCCACGGGTGAGGAGCGGGGTTCAGGAACAAGAAGCATGGCTGGGGACCACGCAGGCCAGGTGAGCAGTGTGTGGACCCAGCAGCCTGTGACGGGCTTTAAACTGGGGCAGGACACGGCTGGGTTTGCATTTGGAGGTAGCCCCTGGGGGATGGGTAGAGGGGATGCCAGAGGCCGGTCCGGGCAGCATGGGGCCGTCCAGGCGCGAGCTGGGCAAGCACATAGTAGGTGCTCATTAAGCATCCGTCAAGGGGCCGTTTGGAGGATGGAGAAGTGGGCACCAAGTCAGCTGGGCGGCCAACAGGCTCCTCCTGGGTCCTGGTTCACCTGACCCTATACCAGGCTGGCAGGTGGGTCACCAGCCTCGAAGGGGCCACTCTGCGGGGCTAGGGCTTAATCTGGGGGTGCTGCTGAGTGGGGGCAAAGAACCCCTGCTTAGTAACCAAGGTGACTCCTGTTTGAAGACCAGGAGGCTTGGCCGAGTGGACTCCAACAGGAAGAATATTGGTCGCCTGGAGGACACGGCTCCAGGACGGTCACGGCAGACTTGGAGCTGGGCTGGGTGACCCCAGACAGCCTCCCGGGAAGGGGCTCCGACAGCAGAATTGTCTGATGTGTCAGATTTCACAGGCTTCTGTTCTGACCATGTGGTGACTGTGGGGGAGCCGGGGACCTGAGCTTCCTTCCAGGATGAAGGGGACCTGCTTTGAGGACACAGTAGCCCTTCCAGAGTCTTTCTGGAGCCCCAGAGGCCCCTGACCCGGCAACCTGAGCAGCACATGCCCTCTGGCGCCTCATCCACATGGTGCCCTCAGGAGCGCCTCCTCCAGAGCCAAGTGTAGATGTCACTAGACAATCCCACGGGAGAGGGATCGTTCTCAGAGACGAGTCAAAGCCAGTTCAAGCAGAGCAGCCAAGGGCTTGCGTGCCTGCCTTTTTTTTTTGAGGTCCAACCAACATCCAAACATCCATCCATCCTTTATCAATTTATTATCCATCCATCCATCCATCCTTCATCAATTTATTATCCATCCACCCTTCATCAATTTATTATCCATCCATCCATCCTTCATCAATTTATTATCCGCCCATCCATCCCTCATCAATTTATTATCCACCCAGCCTTCGTTAATTTATCACCCATCCATCATCCTTCCATCCCCTCGTCTCTCCTTCATCAGTTCCACCCCCTCCCCCTCCCCCTGCACGTATCGTCAGCACCTGTTGAGTGCCTGCTCTCTCCCCAGCCTTGTGCTAAGCTGCAGGGGGTGCAGCTGAGCAACCACGGCCCTGGCTCCCAGGGACCTCTCCGCCTAGCCAGGGAAGAAGGATGCCCTGCAGCCGGGGCAGGGCCGAGGATGCCTGGGATCCCAGGGAACTGTGAAAGTGGAGAAGGGAAAGGTAACAGACCCACGGAGGAGGGGAATCCAGGAGCGATTCCTGCAGGAAGCGACCTCTGCCCCTTGCCTCGAAAGACGAATGCCACTGGCCAAGCGAAAGGGGCAGGTGTGCCAGGCAGTGGGCTGGGCCTTGGCGACGGCAGCGAGGTGGGAGGGGAGGTTGGTCAGGGGAGATGGGGCAGAGGGGCAGGTGCCGAGTTGGGTTCCCTTCTACCCGCCCGGCCACGGCAAGGCGCTCAGGAAAAGCTGCTGAGCACAGTCAGTGGGGTGACGGAATGAAGGCAAAAGCTGGGGGTTGGGGGGTGGGCAGAGGACGGAAGGGGCGCCCTTTATCTCCAGCCCCCATCCTTCCAGACACCAACAGAGACACTGGGACCCGTGCGTCCAATACCGAAGCTGTGCAGCAAAGGCTGCAGGGTCAGCACAACCTCACAGGCGGATCTGCCGCCCGTGGTTTCGCGGGGAGTGATGTCTCTCTTTTAAGTGACTCAATCTGTTTTCCTTGCTTCGTCTACCAAGGCTGTCAGGCTGCCAGTCACCAAACAGGCACAGGGGCGGGGGGGTGGGACATCAGGGGAGATTCAGAGGACACATCCACAGGCCGTCAGAGCGGAAGGCTCTGCAGGAGCTTGGAGGCCGGGGCCCTCACCTTAGGGAGAGGAAACTGAGGCCCAGGGGACGTCCCCGGTGCCGTCCCTCCTGGCTGCTCTGGGCTCTCCTTGAGCCTCCTCCCCCAACAGTCCGGCCTCTCTGCCCTGTGTCCACGCTCTCAGGGCCTGGCATACAGTAAGCACTCCCTGAATGCACGTTTCCTTTCTGACCTTCCTTGGGCTGCAGCTCGCAGAGTGGCCAGGACCTCAGGGCCCGAACAGAGCAGATCAACACAAGATCCACCCCCGTCTCCTCTTGGCCGAGGAGGAAGGCGGCCTGGACCAGGAGACAGGGCTCCTACTGGGGGCCCCGGGGGCTCTTCCTGGCACAGAGAGGACGGAGGTGCTCCGAGCTCCCCGTCCCGGCCCCTCAGGGTTTTCCTGGCCATCGGACTCCCCCGGAGCTGTGTCCAGGAGGCGTCTGCAGCCTTTGCTCTGTGTGGCCCTGAGGATTCACCCCCTGGATGCGGAGCCGGAAGCAGCGTGTGCTGCGTGGGGGGCCCAGAACCCGGCAGGGCGGCTCGGGAAGGCGCAGTGCCTGCCCTACAGCAAGAACTCGGGAAGGGCCGAGTCCGAACTGGACCGGTCCCCTCAGTCCTGACCACGCATCTGTGTCTGCTGCCTCCTTAGAAGCTCGTCCCCTTGACGCGGCCCAGCCGGGGGAGAACGTTCCAGCTGGCACCCTGGCCTGCCGCGCTTATTGCTGGGTTCACCCTCTGAGGCTGCTTCTCGACCCTGGTGGTTAGAAGCCAATGTTCCCTTCTTTGCTCCTTAAATTCTCCTTTTCCGACCTCACTGGAGTCACCGCTGTGGGTCTAGCCTCTCGTCCGTGGGCCCGGAGGACAGGCTTCCAGCAGAAGGCGCCTGGCGTGGAGCTCGGCTCAAAGGCGGTGGTGCCCAGGCGCTGTCTAAGTGATAGGGAGAGCTGCGGAAACACGCCTGGCATCCGCCAAACAGAGTCTTTCTCTCTTTCTGCAGATGAGGGTGCTGAGGTTCGGAGGCACCAGTCACGCCCAGAGCCCAGCAGCTGGAATGTGGCAGAAGTGGGGCGTATGGCAGCCTCTGCCTGTCCCAGAGTGAGGGGTGAGTGATGCGAGATCCGCGCAGAGGCTCCCTGGAAACAGACAGCCATCACCCCCCCGCTGCCTCAGGCGGCTCAGCCCAGACAGAGACCAGCCCTCATTTGGACCCACTGCTCCTGCCACGTTGCCCAGCCCACAGGGGGCCACCAGTGGGAAGCTGGTCCCTGCTTAGCAGCAGCGGTGGGGCCCGAGGGAGCCCAGCTCACTCCACCTCCCGTCTCTGGTTCTCTGTTCCCAGCAGACACCCAGAGCTAGATGGAGGATGTAAAAAAATTCACACCTCGGTTGGCCCACGTTGTACGGATGGCTCCATCTCCATCTCGGGAAAGCCATGGCGAGGTTAAAAAGCTGCGGAATGGAGTATAAACGCAGCATCCTGCCCCTGGCGGGGGGACAGTGAGGAGAGGGAGGGAGGGGCAGAGGGAGGCGGCCGCCCACCCCCTGCGCTCCCCCTTCTGTGACTCGCATACGGTGAAGCGAAGCTCCTGCAGATCCTCGCAGCTTCCCTGGGGGCTGGAACGCTTGTCCTGAGCTTTCAAAGTCTTTTGAGTGCTGGGAACATTTGAAACTGTGCCTTTTGCACCATTGGTCAAGAATTTGAGGTTTCAAGCCATCACAAACGTGCGTTTTAAATACACCGTTGCCTTCGGGTCCAGGGACCTGAGTCCACAAGACCGAGGGTGCCTGACACAGGTGGCCCGACCCCTCTCTGTGCGGGTGTGCCCCACGAGCGGCATTGAAATCGAGGCTGACGCGCATTTTTGTCATCGACACCCACCTGGAAGCAGGAAGACCCCGCCCCAGTGGCAGCCACTGACTAAGACCCCTGGGGCACGGATGGGCAGAAGGAGGCCCAGAAGCAGAAAGCTCTTCCTTGCCGTCATCTCTGTCTGGTTGTATCACTTGCCGCCCCCCACCGGAATGCCCCCCTCTCCAGGATAACGTGGGATGCCCACCCTGACCGCCAAGGTCTCTCGCCTTCTGAGGTGCACAGTGCCCGCAGGGGCCTCACCTCCCAGCCTGCCTGTGGGCTCTGATCGGGTCATTCTGAGACGCATATTCCCTCCTCTGTCTGGAAGGACGGCCCTGCCGCCTCAACGTGGCCATTCACTCATTCACTAGCTCACTCACTCATTCTTTCACTCTCATTCACTCACTCACTCACTTATTCATTCATTTACTCACTCATTCATTCACTCACTCATTCATTCATTACTCATTCATTCCTTCATTCACTCACCCATTAACTTACGCACTCCTTCACTCACTCACTCACTCACTTATTCATTCTTTACTCACTCATTCATTCCTTTACTCAGTCATTCATTCACTCTCTCATTCACTCACTCACTCATTCACTCACTCATCACTCACTCACTTATTCATTCACTACTCATTCATTCATACTCACTCCTTCACTCACTCATTCATTCACTTACCCACTCACTTATTCATTCATTACTCACTCATTCATTCACTCACTCACTTATTCATTCACTCATTCATTCCTTCACTCCTTCATTTGCTCACTCACTCACTTATTCATTCACTCATTCATTCCTTCACTCCTTCATTTGCTCACTCATTCACTTATTCATTCACTCACTTTTATTCCTTCACTCATTCATTCACTTACTCATCACTCATTCATTAGCTTACTCACTCATTCATTCACTCTCTCACACATTCCTTCACTCATTCATTCATTCCTTCACTCACTCATTCATTCACTCACTCATCACTCATTCACTAGCTTACTCACTCATTCCTTCACTCATTCATTCATTCACTTACTCATCACTCATTCACTAGCTTACTCACTCATTCATTCGCTCTCTCACACATTCCTTCACTCATTCATTCCTTCACTCACTCACTCATTCATTCACTCACTCACTCATTCACTTACTCATCACTCATTCATTAGCTTACTCACTCATTCCTTCACTCATTCATTCATTCACTTACTCATCACTCATTCATTCACTCACTCACTCATTCACTTACTCATCACTCATTCATTAGCTTACTCACTCATTCCTTCACTCATTCATTCACTCACTCATCACTCATTCACTAGCTTACTCACTCATTCCTTCACTCATTCATTCACTCACTTTTATTCCTTCACTCATTCATCACTTACTCATTCACTCATTCATTCACTCACTCATCACTCATTCATTAGCTTACTCACTCATTCCTTCACTCATTCATTCACTCACTTTTATTCCTTCACTCATTCATCACTTACTCATTCACTCATTCATTCACTCACTCACTCATTCACTTACTCATCACTCATTCATTAGCTTACTCTCTCATTCCTTCACTCATTCCTTCACTCATTCATTCATTCACTCATCACTCATTCACTAGCTTACTCACTCATTCATTCGCTCTCTCGCACACAGCCACCAGGCTGGGACACATCTGCTGACTCATTCATTCACTCACTCACTCATTCCTTCATTCATTCACTCACTCATCACTCATTCACTAGCTTACTCACTCATTCATTCGCTCTCTCGCACACAGCCGCCAGGCTGGGACACATCTGCTGACTCATTCATTCACTCACTCACTCATTCCTTCACTCATTCATTCATTCACTTACTCATCACTCATTCATTCACTCACTCACTCATTCACTTACTCATCACTCATTCATTAGCTTACTCACTCATTCCTTCACTCATTCATTCACTCACTCATCACTCATTCACTAGCTTACTCACTCATTCCTTCACTCCTTCATTCCTTCACTCATTCATTTACTCACTCATTCATTCGCTCTCTCGCACACAGCCGCCAGGCTGGGACACATCTGCTGACTCATTCATTCACTCACTCACTCATTCCTTCACTCATTCATTCATTCACTTACTCATCACTCATTCATTCACTCACTCACTCATTCACTTACTCATCACTCATTCATTAGCTTACTCACTCATTCCTTCACTCATTCATTCACTCACTCATCACTCATTCACTAGCTTACTCACTCATTCCTTCACTCCTTCATTCCTTCACTCGTTCATTTACTCACTCACTCATTCACTCTCTCGCGCACAGCCGCCAGGCTGGGACACACCTGCTGACTCATTCATTCACTCACTCACTCATTCCTTCACTCATTCATTTACTCACTCATTCATTCACTCTCTCGCGCACAGCCGCCAGGCTGGGACACATCTGCTGAAGGGTCAGACGCGTCATCCAGCCCAGGGTCTGGGGTCCAGATTCTCCAGGCTGCAGCTGGTGCTGGAGCAGAAAGAGGGATAGAGCCCCGGGGTTCAGGCAGCCATGAGCCCTGGCCCGGGCCTTGGCGGTCCCTGCTCTGTGACGAGGCAGACACACTGTCTCCCTGACTGCCACACGCCCCATCCACGCCTGGGTGTGCACAGCCCCAGCCTGGCCCTTCTGCCCCGAGGACCAGTGGCCTGCTGGTGGGCCTGCCCCAAAGTCTTGCTCTCTGCAGTTTCAAGGGGCACAGCAGTCCTCCCAGGGCAGGGGACTTCCTTTCCCAGAGGAGCCTGGGGTGGGTCTCAAGCTTCAGGAGGACACCTTCCAAGTTGCGAGCAAGTCTTCCCTCTCCTCGGGTTCACTACCTCCTCTGCAAAGTGGGGGTGCTGACCTCTCAGGGTCACGGTGGTGATGAGAGGGGCTCAGGGCCTGGCAGGGGAGAAATGGCTACTGTGGCAGCTGTGGGCAGAGCGTCAGGGGTGAGCTGCCGAGAGCTGGTGAGGCTGTCCCCTCTCTGAAGGGTGAAAGGGAAGCC
The DNA here is from genome assembly GCF_032405125.1 of Capricornis sumatraensis. NCBI lineage: Eukaryota > Metazoa > Chordata > Mammalia > Artiodactyla > Bovidae > Capricornis > Capricornis sumatraensis. Next base: position 116,191,652 of record NC_091075.1, on the reverse strand, counting down.
AGACGCCAGACGCTGCCTGGCAGTGGACTTTTAAAACATGTGATTTTATTTGCAATGATTCTTCTAACTCACATAAACCTTATTTTAGAGTTTTATTTGATCGGCACACATTCAGTGACCCCTGAATAAGTTTCTAGTTTAATGGGGTAGACAGACACAATCACAACATATGTTCCTTTTTTCCCCTTATGTAAGTTGTATATATATCTCTCTCTCCCAACTAGAAACTTCTTTAGGGACCAATAACTATCAACCATGATACAGATTACCCTTCCATCCACTCACCCATCCATCCTTCCATGTATTCATGCACCATTTTTTTCCATCCTTCCATACATCTGTCCATCCATCCATCCATTCTCCCCTTCATCTATATCCATTCATCTATATCCATCCTTCTATCCATCTGTCCATCCACCCTTCCCTTCATCCATCCATCCATTCTTCCATTGGTCATCCATCCACCTATCCATCCATCCATCCATCCATTCATTTAGTGAACACCTATCATGTGCCCACTCTGGACCATGCAGACATCCCTCAGGGGGAGGTGCCAAGAAGCCTGGGCTTCCTGGGGATGCTGTGGTGCTGTCCCAGTGGACACACCGTGGCTCCAGGCCTGTGGCCGTCAGGTTCCACCCCGAGCCTGGAGCTTCCCGTGGGCGGTGTGGCTCCCGTGGTCTGGCCACGAAGGCGGCCTCCTACCTGCGCCCATGACCAGGCCGGGGGCGCTGTCCCTGGTGTGCACGGTGCCCGACACGTAGGGGTTGTCTGCCCAGCGCAGGTGCAGGTGCAGGTGGCAGTCCGGCTGCAAGGGGGAGAGGGAGTCACGGTCAGCGCTGGGGAGGGAGCGGCGACCCGAGAGAAGGCAGGGCCCAGGCGGACGCAGCCCCGTGGATTCTGGGCGGGAAGGCAGGGCCAGGGTGTTTTAGAGGAGTGGGAGGAAGGTGGGAGGAGGCTTGGAGGCTGACCCCTGGGTGAAGGTCATCAGGTTGGGGCCAAGAGGGCTTCTCCAGAGGAGGGGCCTCCCGGCCTGGGTGCTGGAGGGTGGGTTCCCCAAAGTGGCTCCTGAGTGCAGAGCTGGGCCACAGAATGGGACTCCAGGAGCCTGCACGACCCATGGCCACATTCATCCACCCAGAACCTTCACCGGGGGCCTCTTAGGTGACCAAGGGCATCAGGGGACAGCTGTGGGCAGCCCGTAAACTCTGCATCCTCTGGGGAAGGCAGGCAGTACAGTGGGTGTGTTAGAGCCCAGGTTACTCTCAAACATCAGCAGAGGACATCAGGGACGCAGCCTGGCTGGCGCCCTGGCTGAAGGGGCAGAAACGCTGGCTGTTGGAAGCCCTCTAGAGTGCCTCATGTTGCTTGGCGGCCGCCTCTGGGCCAGCACCGAGCCACACGCTTTACGAGGTGCGTGTCACAGAAGGCTCTCAGCATCCGTCCTGCCATCCCCTCTGTGCTGACGGGGAAACCGAGGCACCGTGTGTTTAAGCAACTTCTCACGGCTGGGGCTAGGGCCACAGCTGGGGCTGCCTGGTTCAAAGTCCACACTGTGAGCCCTGTGGGTGGGACGGCGGTGCTGGCACTTCCAGGCAAACCAGGCCGGTGGAGCCCAGAACGAGGAAGTACCAGCTGTTTCTTGTCCAGCATCGTCAGACCCCCACATCTGTCTTTGCCCCAGCCGCCTGTCCCCCCGCCCCTCCTACTCTGCTGAGATGGTAGAGGCCAAGCCAGCTCCCTGGGGTGGGACTGGGGGGCCCAGGGGAGTAGACGAGCTGAAAGGATGTATCCTCTGGACTGACCCTCCTGAGTCTCCCCAGACCTCGGTGACTCACGACCACAAGCCCCACCAGCCCTCGGTCACATCTGCGTCGAACACAAAACCGCAGGACCTAGGACGAGGCCCCAGGTCTCCACACAGCTCCCCCCAGGCCACCAGACACGACCCCAGGGAGTGACCTGCCCGCCATCAGCCAGGACTGCCTGTCGCCCACCCCTCCCAGGGACATTCCATACTCTACCATCTACCGAAATCCACCTGAGAGATCTCTCTTTCTCTACATTTAATGTTGCTTTAACACTTTCTTCTGGCCCGTGAACTGCATACATTTTATACAGATTACCCGAAGTTAAAAATCAAAGCGATCAATAAATTGGATATTGATCTGGGCCAGGTGCCCAGGGCCTGATCCAGTGGGAGAGGGGCTTGATTGGTCTGTACCAGTGTTTTAAAATATATATTAGTTTCATCACACCTGTATGGTTTCATTCATCGCAAATGTCCAGAGCCGGGAAGTCTATGGACAGGAAGTGGACTTCAGGGAGGGCGTGGGGTGGGGAGAATGAGGGTGGTGGCTCAAGGGTACAGGGTTTCTTTTTCAGTCTAAAGTGGACCGTGCTGATGGGCGCACAGCTCTGTGACAATTCCAGAAACCACTGAATTGTCACACTTTAAATGGGTGAATTGTATGGGATGTGACCGGCATCTCAGTCAAGCTGCTAAAGAATAAAGTAAGAGGTGGCAAAATGAGCTGGAAGAGCCCCACTTTTAAGCAGACTTGGTGGGCTAGACCCTCCCCAGGCCAGCCTGAGGTTGGCAGGGCCCCGTGGGCAGGCAGCTTGGTCACTGAGCCCCCCCAGACGGGAGCCCCCCAGACAAGGGGAGCGCTTGGCTGAGCAGGATAAACCTGACCTGCTGCGGCAGGTTAAGCTGCAGCCTGACCTGGATTTCTCCTGGTTTCTTACAACTGAGAAGCAGGTTGGTGACCTAACACCTTTGGGGCACCTTCAGCCCCCTCTCCCGGGGGGTGATGGTGTGTCTGGGGGAGGGGTGCCCATGACCTCTGTGAGCAGGGCCAGTCTCCAGCTGCAGAAGGAAGCTCAAGGCAGGAGGAGAAGGCGCCTCTGCAGGGACATGGCCCGCCCTGCTGTGTCCACAGACGTGCTCCTGGGCCAAGAAGGTCCGGTCCAGGCACGGCCCTGCTCTGGCGCCCCAGGAGTCCCAGGTGCCAGGTCCTGGGTGGAGTGGCCACGCTCCCCAGCTTGCAGCCAGCCTTCTGCACGTCCCCTGATGCTCTGTGCTCGCAGTATCACTATCTCTGGGAGTGGTGAGGCCTGACTTCCCTTCCCCATCCCCAGCCCACTGCGGCTGTCTTAACTGCTGGACGCTTGATGGGGGCACAGATGGAACACTCCTCAGGGGTCCCTGTGGTCACAAGTGGCCCACAGGACCCTGGCAGTGCTGTGGTGCCCTTTTGAGCCACACAGGTCCTTCCAGCAGGTCCTGGAGCTTTGGGGGCGCTCTGCCGGGGTTCTGACTTGCTGACACAAGGCCCAGCCGTGTCTGCGCTGAGCTGATGAAGGGATGGCAGGCCTGGAGAGGCCGACCCACAGGGCCCTCAGCACCTGCACATATGATGGGAGGGGACGCACCGAGCACCAGGCTGCTCTCGGGGTGCAGAGTTAGACACAGCGGGGTCCCCCAGGGCTACCGAGGGCACGGGTGGGAAGACCTCAAGGGCAGGTTGATGCCAGGGAGGCGGTGCTGAGCGCCTGGTCCTGGAGAGTGGGCCTGGGTACCTGCAGGGCCTGGGTGGGTGTGACGGGCTGAGGGGGCAGGACCACGCTGCCCCAGGGCGCCCCTTCCTTGGCCCCTCCACACGCGGGAGCTGGCTGGCGTGCTAAAGGGGTGTCCATCAGAGACTGTCGGCTGGCTGGAAGGCCCCGCTGTTGGCCGCTGTGAGCAAGGGGACCTGCTCACCTGCACACCCCACCGCTCGGCTCAGCCAGTGTCTGAGAAGAGCGGCCACGGACGGCAAAACGGAAAGGTTTTCATTCTGAGCCCAAAGGTCAAGAGAGGCAAAACTACCTCCAAGGGCAACCGAGCATCCGAAAACAGGTCTGATCCATGCTCGTCTGTTAAAACGTCCCCTTCAGAATTTGCTCTGTGGCTCAGGAAACTCAAAAAGGGGCTCTGCATCAACCTAGAGGGGTGGGATGAGGCGGGAGATGGGAGGGAGGTTCAAAAGGGAGAGGATATATGTATACCTATGGCTGATTCGTGTTGAGGTTTGACAGAAAACAGCAAAATTCTGTAAAGCAGTTATCCTTCAGTTAAAAAATAAATAAATAAATAAATAAATAAAAAAGACTCCTTCATTTCCCTGTCACTAGAAGGCGATCTTCCCAGCCAGAGAGCTTGTCATATGACCCAGGAAAATCTTTCTGACCCAGAGTTAAAAGAAAAACAGAAGACTCAGAAATCCCACGTGTCGGGATCCCCAACAGAACTTTTTAACGTGACTGGAAGCCAAAGGATGGGAAAGAAAAATGCCTGACACTGTCAATTCTGAGTGACGCAGTTACAGGTGTAACTTCTTCCCGTTTCTATACATTCCTGCATTTTCCAGGTATTCTGCAATAAGCAGGACTCACTTTTCCGATGAGAAGTAAAACCTCAAGTGTAGCCTGCCCAGTGCAGTGAGAGTTTGCACGGCTGAGTGAAGGACACAGAGAAGAGACGCAGGAGGAGGGCCGCGCTGACGCCGCCCCGCACGCCCCGCCCACGGCCGCCAGGGCTGCACACGCATGGGATGGCCCGGGAGCCAAGGCCGCGGCTCCTGCCTTTCGGGCCGAGCTGGGCATCCTGATGCTTGTCATCCTTCCGCTGTGCCCATCGGGCTCTTGGCCTGACTGCCTGCGGCCACGCACCTACCAGCTGGCTCCCACTTTTATTATTTTAAGGCCGGGGCATAAATCTCGAAAGGTTATCTCCTTGCTGAGCTGCATAATTGCAGACAAGAATCTATTCTTAGTGAAAACTTGCTTTGACAGATTAATATGGCTTAACTTTGTCGATGATGATACAAAAATTAGCCTTTTCACAGCAATTCTGTTCTCAGAAGCGCTTTTACAAGTGGCAGGTAATTAATTCTCCCCGTAGGTCGACAGGTGTATTATCCCTTGTTGCTAGCAGGAGGGGGGCTTATGCAGAAGCCAAGTGTAGCCCCCTAGCTGGTGAGGTCAGGGAACAAGGACCTGAGGCTCTGCCCGGAGGGCGCAGAGCCCCACCCTGGTCCTGGGGGGCAGTCAATGGCTGGTCAGGTGGGGTGCCTACCATCTTGAGGGGCCCTGCGGAGATCCAGGCAGGTCCCAAGAGGGCCGAATTGCTTGCTGTTTTGTGTATTGATGTATTCTCAACACCCAGAAGAGTGCCTTTCCATAACAGGTCCTGGTACATGTTTGTTGAATGAATATTCGTGTAAAATAGGCACCATTGCTCTTTCTGTTTACAGAGCACAGCAATGGATGGGGGCCCCTGCCTGTGAGGAGCTTCCAGTCAGGGCCAGTGGGAAACAGAAGCATGTGTGCCCAGTGAAGTCTTCTCTGTAGAAGGGACATGCAGACAGGGTTTTCAGATGTCAACAGGAGTTCACTGAATGGAGAGGAAAAGCCTTTCCCACCCCCTGGGCAGCCAAGACATGGGGCAGCCTACACTCATACTCATGTAGAAAGGCACCCTTGGAAGATCAGGGTCAGCTTGGAGCTCATGAGATTTGGACTGTGTCCTGGCCCCCTCACTTATCCAGCCCCAGCCCCCACTCCCACAGGCAGACTGTGCCGCTTGGCCCTTGACACTGGCCAATGGGGCTTAGCAAGTGCAGCACAAGCAGGCCTGCAACCTTCTTGCAATGTGTCTGCCGCCCTCCTGTGCCTCTGTATTGCCCAGAGTGTGCCTGGGCTGGTCCTGGGAGGAGGATGCCAGATCCCTTCTTAAATCATAGCCCCTAGGTGTGTGAGCGAGCCCAGCCTCTCACAGATCTGAAAAAGAGTGACTGCTGTTTGGGGTGGTTTGTTACACAGCACTGTTGTGACCAGAGCTGACCGATACACTCCCCTCTCTGACCTCTTCAGTAAAGCAAGGAGTTTCTTACTGCCTTCTCCACCACACCCAGAGAAATAGGTGGCTCATGTCTTTCAGATGGCCCTTCTCAGACGTCAGCATCTCTGACCCCTGGATCCTGCAGTTGCTGCCGGTGCCCACCCCAGGGAAGGTGTGTGCAGTGAACAGGGCACTCACAGGCTTGCAGTTGGTTGGTTTCCCATTCATGTCCGTGCTGGGAGGCCTCAGGTAATCCCAGTCTCGGCCCTTGTTGTAGGTGATGAGTGTCACCACCTTCCCGTTGACTTTCTGGTTTGCCAGGAAGACTCCTTTCACCCCGCGGACCTGGGACAGAAGCACAAGAAGGATGGTAAATGCCTGCCTGGCCCCCGTGAGAGCTCTGTGTGCAAGGCCTCGTTTATCCCTGACAACAGCCCTGAGCCAAGGCTGGCTGTACACCCTGGAGGTGAGTGGGGCTCAGGGTGCAAGGGAGCAGAGATGCAGTCTGAGCTCTGACTGGGAGATGGTTCTGTCTGACCCCACTTTCCAAGTGCATTTCACGACACCGAGCTGTCCCCCCAGGTCCAGCCTCTGCTGTCAGATGGCGAGCAGAGCCCTGGTCCTTGACATGCATGCGCATCTCGGATACCCCATCTTTAGCCTGAGCTCCTGACTCAGAGTCCCAGTCCCTCACCTCCTTCCCAGGGAACCCACAGGGCCTGGACCAGTGGAGTCACTCTGGGCTTCCCTCCAGGGACTTCATCAGCTCAGCCCCGCAGGAGGTTGCCACAGGAGGTTGAGGTTGGGGTCCATGCTGGTCCCAGCCTGCCCTGGATGAGGGTCAAAGTTCCCCATGCTCCCTTTCTCACGATTCCTGGGGGCCCAGGGAGGTGGGCCACACACACGCCATAGTCAGCCACTGAGTCGGCTCATAAGAAATGGTCAAGCATCAGCAGTTCCCAGTTGTTCAATCTAGTGATCCTACAGAGATGAGTTTTTCTGGCAAGTTCCTTGGGCGTGGAGGCCTGGGACCTAGTAAGTGAGGCCTGCTGGTGTGGCCCGAGTTCCTTGGAGCCCCCATGGGCCTGAAGCAGCCTTTGCTGCTCTATAAATAGCATGAACCCAGGGCAACTGAGGCACGGAGTTACAAGATTTATCTGGAGTTTCCTGACCAAAGGTGAAGCTCAGGGCCACGGTGATGTTCACAGCGCCTTCTATGTGGCGGTCAAGGGGGCCAATAAGCAGCACTGCATTAAATTCTCAGACTCCACGAGGTCGCTGCTTTCCTAGGCCTCCGTGGCAAGGGCCCGCCAGGTGGGGAGCAGGCTGGGGAGGAACCTGAAGACTCTGATGCAGAGTGAACGGTGTGCGCGTTTCCTGTGGCTTCTGCGACAGGTGACAGACCGATGGGGCTTAAACTACACAAGATCGTGTGACAGCTCTGGGGGCCGGAAGCCCAACGGGAGTGGGTCCCACAGGCTGAGAGCAAGGTGTCGGGGGCCGGTTCGTCCTGGAGGCTCCAGGGAGATGCCGGGTCCTTGCCTTTCCCAGCGTCTAGAGGCACCCGAGGGGCTTGGCTTGCGGCCTCTCCTCCATCTTCAAAGCCAGTCATGCAGCGGCTCCCTGGGCATTCTTCCACGGTTCCGTGGGTTTCCTGTTCCCTTCTGCTCCTTGCACTCGCGAGGACCCCCGAGAGTGCAGTGGGCCTCATGGAAAGCGCTGAAAACTCTTCCCATCTTCTGTCTGCCAACTCCATCCCCTTTGCCTGTGTCTTCTGCTAGGAGGCTGCTGTCTGGGGTGAGGATGGCGGTCTGGCCCTCACTCCACAGATGATGTTTCGGGGATGGTCTTTCTGGGGGACGACCCGGGGGAGGAGGACCACGGCCCCTTCTCTCTCACTCGTGGTGACGTCACTGTCTCAGGCCCATCTGAGCATCCCTTGGGAGCAGGCATCCAGCCTGCCTCGTGCTGGGTTCGAGCCTTCCCTGATGTCCCAGGAGCAGATTTGATGCTGATTTGCCCGGTGATGGCTTGACGGAAAGCGCTCTTTTATATCCCAACTGGTCTCCATGAAAACACTCAGCAGTAAATAACCCGGACCCTCCTGTCGCAGAGAGGTAGGAGCAGGCCGAGTCTCCCTGGGGTGGGTCTGATCAGCTGAGCGCCAGCTTCCAAAGCTGATGTGCCCGCTCCACGTGCCCACCCTTCTCACGGCTGTGCTGGCTTCCTGGGGCTGAGGTGACAAAGTATCACCAAGTGGGAGGGGGCGGGGCTCAAACAACAGGAATTCTGTTTCCTCACAGTGGGGAAGCCAGAGGTCCACGATCCAGGCACTGGCAGCGCGGTCCTCTCTCCGAAGTTCCTCTCCCTCGTCTCCTCCAGCTTCAGGGGTCTCCAGGCGCTCTCTGCTCCATCCTCCCAGAGCCCCCTCTCTGTGTGTCTGTGTCTCCTCTTCTGATCCTTATAAGGATGCTTGTCATGGGTTTAGAACCCAACACAAGCTCATCTCAAGACCCTTCACTTAGTGACGCTGCAAAGATCCTTTTCCCTAAGCAGCTCAAGGTCATGGCTTCAATGTGGTTTTACCTTTTTTTTGGTGGGGGAGGTCGCATTCAGCCCATTACAATGGCATGGCTGTCTCCCAGGTGTGGTCAGGACTTCTCAGGGTCAGGGCACAGGCCTGGGGACCCCCATGAAAGTGTTAGTCACTCAGTCGTGTCCGACTCTTTGAGACTCCATGAACTGCAGCCCACCAGACTCCTCAGTCCATGGGCTTCTCCAGGTAAGAATACTGGAGTAAGTAGCCATTCCCTTCTCCAACCTAGGGATCTTCCCAACCTAGGGATCAAACCTAGGTCTCCTGCATTGCAGACAGTTTCTTTATCATCTTGAGCCACCAGAGAAGCCCCCATATCCCCCTTCCTAACCCAAGCTTCAACACAAGGAGGCCCCCAGAGAAGAGCTGTCATTTGGTCTAGAACCAGGACACCTCCCCGCCACCCCTGCCCACCCCAAGCAGTGGTGTGAGTTCACGGCCCTTGAAAGTCCAGGCCTCTCAGGCCAGTGTTTGCCTGTGATGTCTCGGACAAGACATTTTTCCTGGATCTGCCATCAGATGAATGATAACCACGGAGATAATGCAACTGGCACACGTGTAGACTCTCTAGGCCAGGCCTTCCCCACGCACGATCTTGAATCCCCAGAAAGGCCACTGCTGTGAAAACTGTTGCGAGCTCGCTGAGTACTGGGCTGCTGTAAGTGTTCAGTGGAAACAGAGGCCTCCTTTTGTGCCTCCAATTGGCACAGAAACCCTCTGAGGAAGGTACTACTGTCATCCTTGTTTCACTACGAGGAAACTGAAGCACAGAGAGGTTAAGTAACCTCCCCAAGGTCACACAGCAAATACATATCAGAACTGGGATTTGAGCCCAGGCAGTGGGGCTCCAGAGCTGCGCTCGTAACCACTACCCGTGACTCACATTAGGTGGATTTCAGAGAAGCCAAGTCACTTACAAGGGGGTCCAGCTTTGGGCCTGGCCACGTGAGCTCCCTCCAGTCCCCATGGCCTCTCACTGCCTGGGCTTTGGCATGAATTGCCGTTTCCAGGTTCCTCAAGCCTGGCTAACTTCAGCTTGGTCTTAGGTCCATCCACATCCCTTCCTCCAGGAAGCACTCCCTGACTCCCATCCCGGGCTGGCTAACTGCCACTCACAGCGTTCTCCAGATGCTGACTCACCGGGTGGGAACCACTGTCGGGGGCTGGTCTTCCTGTAGAGTATGAAGTTCTGGGAGAAGTGGTCTACCCCTCCCTGTGTCCTGGGGATGGGGCCTGGAGCTGGCCGTGTGCTACAGGTGGTACAGATACCCACGGAGGGCCAGGCAATCCTGCGTGTAACCGCGGTGTCTGTGGTGCCCTCATCCTTAGTCAGTGACATGCCCTTCCCGCGTGTAACTTTTAGCAAATGGCCCTAAGCCGTGGGCTGTGTCCAGCTGGGGCAGTAAACCCACAAATGGGTTCTCACTGTAAACCAATGCTTACATTTATCACTTCCTTGGAGAAGGTGGTTCTGTGCTGCTGTTGACGACTCGGAGATGGAGGCTGCAGCCCCGGCTCTGTCTGGGAGGCCTGCTCCCACCCCAGCTGACCTGCTCTGTCTGCTTAAGGCTTGGCTGGCCACCCATGGGACACTCTCCCCAGCCCGGCAGGGACGGCAGAGTCTGGCACGCCCACCACCAGCATCTGCTACGAGAATACACTGGCCAGGGGCTCCCCGAGGGAGGAGCTTAATGGTGAATGACCGAGGGAGGGAGTGCTGGCCAGGAGGGTGGACAGAGCTTGGGACGACAGACCTGGGCTGGTCCTGGTTTCCTCACTTCCTCCGCAAGTACCTGGGCAGGTTGCCTGCCCTGTCTGAGCCTCTGGTTCCTTACCTGTAAAGCGGCTGAGGGAGCCCCTCCCGGGTCTGGTGTGGACAAGGATACAAGAGGTGGCCTTGAAAGGCCGGGTCCCAGTTGGGCCGTTGTGGGTGCGGGGCTGACATGTATGGAATCAAGAGCATGGGAGCCAGGAGCCCCAGTTCAGAGCCTCTGACCTGATCAAGTCAGCCCTTTGGCATCATGCGACAGCAGCACGTGGAGGCTTAAATGGGACACAGATGGGGTGGGACCCCCAGGGAGGCCACTGGGGGATCTGGGAATCTCAGGCAGGGAGGCCCCAACCCCCAGCCCCAGAGACAAGAGCTGCAGGCCAGGGCAGAGAATGGAAGCTAGAGAGAGCCCGACAGAGGTGAGATACGCAGAGCGGGGCGGAGACCAGTCCTGGGTGGGGGGAGGCGGCGAGGCCAGCAATGGGAGGGGTCCCAGCCTCTGTCCCTCAGCCTGTTTCCGTGCAGTGCCGTTCAAGGCACGCATGGCTCTGCAGACGACGGCTGACGAGTAAGTTGACAGTGGAGACCGCTAACCTGAACCTCAACTCAGCAACATGTCATCCCCACAAAAGAATTCCATTCTTCTCACGAGCAGTGTTACACAGTGCTCCTAGACTGGATTTTGAATTTCACCACAAAGAGTGAGTTTTCTCTCTTGCTCTGAAAGTACCTGCATGGTATCCTCTAGATCTGCAAAGCCTAAATTAGGGCATTTTTGCAGCGTGGGATGGGGGCCCGGGAGGGAGTGGGAGGAGCCGTGGAGGGAGTGGGAGGAGCTGGGGAGGGAGTGGGAGGAGCCGTGGAGGGAGTGGGAGGAGTCAGGCGGGAGTGGGTGGAGCTGGGAAGGGAGTGGGAGGAGCCAGGGAGGGAGTGGGAGGAGCCTGGGTGGAAGTGGGAGGGGCGGGAGTGGGAGGAGCCGGGGCAGGGTGGGAGGAGCCGGGGCAGGGTGGGAGGAGCCGGGGCAGGGTGGGAGGGGCCGGGGCTGGAATGGGAAGGGCCAGGGCAGAAGTGAGAGGGGCCAGGAGGGAGTGGGCGAAGCTCGGGCTGTGGGCCCTAGACGCCCCTCAGGTCCCACCTCCAGGATGTCGATGACCACGTTCTCCTCCGCCTGCCGCGAGCTGCGCACGTCTTCCAGCACCAGTGAGTAGCGCACGCCACGCGTGTCCGACTGGTACAGGTTGTAGGTATCGGTCTGGTACCACTCCTGCACGGCCACGAACACCTGGCTCTCGTCCGTGCTGATGACCTGCAGATCCTGGGGGCGTGGGGGAGCGGGGTCAGTGCGGGCTGGGGGCCGGTGCGGGGGAGGGAAGCTGGCCTGGGCGTGGGGGGTAGGGGAGATGGGGCAGGCCTAAGGGGAGGGGTGGGCAGGCCTCAGACCTGGTGGGACTGGTGGGGGTTGGCCACAGCCCTCTTGGCGTCAGGCTGACCCAGATTTTCATCCCGGCTCTGCCCGCAGTGCCCTTTGGCTGTAGACAAGTCCCTTGACCTCTCTGGGCCTCTGTTCTCCCAGCTTCAAAATGGGGTCATGTTCCCACCCTCCACATTGGGTGGGGGTGCTGCCCAGACACTGGGCGGGGTGCAGTGACACCTCCCCCCACCCCCTGCCCCTGCCATGCCGTGTGCCTGCTTGTCCCTGCAGTTAGGAGGAGCCTGAGACTCCCATGCACCCCAGACCATCACCCCTGGGAGGCGGGGCCCGGTCTCCTTCCGGGCCCCTCCCCGACTCCATCCTGAGGATCAGATAAGCTATCTGTCAGTTCACTCACTCAGCATGTGTTCATTAAGTGCCTGCTGTGTGCCAGGTGCTGTGCTAGGCCCTGGGCCCTGCTGGGGACCCACACTGGTCTCTGCCCTCCAGGTTGTACACTGGGAAGGAGGGCTGGATTAACTTGCTTCAGCCTCATGCCCAGGGCCTCCTCGATGGCCTGCTACATACAGAGAGCTGCCCTTTGCCCACAGTTCCTCCAGGCCAGGACGCCCCTGCCTTTGGTCCCCCTCCTGGACACACAGCCAACAAGGCCTGTGCAGGGCAGTGGGCGGCTCAGGGCCTGGCGGGAGCTGAGGGCAGGCGCCTGGCCAGCAGGTGGGCAGGAGGCCTGCCCCGAGAAGGTCAGCGGCCAAGGCCAAAGCCCGCCTGGAGCAGGACGCCTGGCAGCTCTTGAGTGGGCCAGGCACCCCCTCTCAGGATTTGTTCCAGATTTGACAATTCAGGAAAAAAAAAAAATCCACAGTCAAATAAAAAGGAAGAAGAAGAAACCCAGGGCTAAGCTGAATTTCTTGTTTTCCTTTTCACTCCCAGCCAGCGCCAAACGCTGCGTGGGAGCCACATGAAAAGGCATCTGAACAGGCCTGTTTCAAAGCCATAACGAGCTTTTATGCTGCAGCCTCTCCAGTTTGCCTTCTATCACTCCTAGACTTTTATTGCCCCTCTGGCGGAGGAGCTTCCAAGATCCAGGAGCCGAGGACAGATGGCAGAGGGGGCGGGTCAACGCTGGTCACGACCGCTGCTCCCCCCACCGCAGCCAGTGTAGTTTGGGGGTTCTCTTCCCTTTACAGACTTTCAATCCGGTGAAGAGGCCGCCTGGGCAGGGTGCAGGCCGGTGAGGGCCCCTCCCCTCCTGCCTGTTCCCACCCCCACCTCTCGGTGCTGTGCAGCCAAAAACAAGGGCTTTGCAAAAACGAGGGGGGCAGTGCTGTGAAACAGCTGCGATGCACCTCCCTCCCAGGGGCAGCCCTGCAGCGCGGCGGGGCCCTGGCCCGTGGACCCGAGCAGCTCACAGCCAGGGAGGGCTTACAGAGCCAGGGCCACAGGCCTGCGGTTCCCTCTGTGAGACGGGACAGCAGGGTGATGGCGAGTCGGAGGGGTTGCTCCTGAAGCCTGGGAAGTGGGGCATCTCTGCTCCTCTCGCCCACCTCCCCGCTCCTATTTCTCCATGCTAGGCCAAGGTGTCCTTCCGGGTACCACTAATCCTGCAGCCCCGCATGAGAAAACCTTCTATTGGCCCGAGGTTCCGAGCTCACGCAGTGCCCAGCATCAGTCACACGGGGATCGATCAGTATTTACCGCTATTACCTTCATTCTGAGTTTGTCTCCCCCACACCCGGGTAAATGTTTACAAAACCTGAGTAGACATTTACTAGAATTTGGGAAACAAAGGGAAACGTATAAAGGGAGTGAAAGTTGCCTGTAGTACTGCTCCCAGAGAAACCTGATATAAACATTTAAAAATGTTTACTTCTGGGCTTGTTCCCAAATGTGATTCATATACTTTCTCAAGTATGGTTTATAGCTTGCTCTTGCGTGTTATATGAGGAGCATGTCTCTCTGTTGTTACAATTATTTATAAAGACCACTTTTAGTGACTGCATGATATTCCCTTTTGTGGATGTACCATATTTCACTGAATATTTCCCCACTTGGTGAGCTTTTTAGCATCTCCAGCATGATGTGCAAAACAGGCATAAACATTCCCAGACATGGATCTCTGTGTTCTCTGTATTACCACAGCATAAATCTAAAAAGGGAAATTGCTGCATCTGAGAGAAGGAACATTTTTAAAGTTCTTGTTACATTATGTTCCTTTCCCCCAAGCAGAGCTAGAGGGCGCTCGTTTCTCTCCACGCACTGAGACCAGTCTTTTAAAAATCCTTGGTGTTTAGAGAGTGATAAGTAATATACAATTTTCCCCTTAAATTATTCATATTATTCTTCTTTTAAAAGGAAAGTTAGAAGCAGAGACATTTGTTGACTCCATTTCTAAACAAAAGACATTAAAATATAACACATATGTACATGTGTTTCCATGTGTGTGTATACTTATACCGGTTTCCCAAGTGGCTCAGTGTAAGGGGTCTGTCTGCCAATGCATGAGCTGTGGGAGAGATCCCCGGGTGGGGACGATCCCCTGGAGGAGGAAATGGCAACTCCAGTATTCCTGCCTGGAAAATCCCATAGAGGAGCCTGGCCAGGTACAGTCCATGGAATCCCAAAGAGTCTATGGGGTCACAAAGGACATGACTGAGAGGCTGAGCGCACGTGCATACACACAGACACACACACAGACACACACACAGACACACACACACGTCTATATGTCTGGAGAAATATGTGGAAACATCAGAGTTGCCAGTGTTTGTTATCAGGTAGAATTAGGTTTGATTATAATTAATATAGGGGCTTCCCCGGTGGCTCAGAGAGTAAAGCCCCTGCATGCAATGCGGGAGACCCGGGTTTGATCCCTGGGTCGGGAAGATCCCCTGGAGAAGGAAATGGCTACCCACTCCAGTATCCTTGCCTGGAGAATCCCATGGATGGAAGAGCCTGGTGGGCTACAGTCCATGGGGTTGCAAAGAGTCGGACACGACTGAGCGAGTTCACTTCATAAGTAATATAAACTGCAAAAAAAAGTGACTCAAATGAGATAGAAACTCATTTTCCCCCAAATGTAAAAGGATTCCAGAGGTAGACATCCCAGTGTAGAAGCTGGAATCACCCGGGACAGAGTCGCCAGGAACAGAGGCTCCTTCTGAGTCACCGTTCTCCTGCCCAGTTCTGCCCCATCTATTGATGGTCTGGGATGATTGCTAGAGCTCCAGCCAGCCATCTTGTCAATGTGCAAGGCAAAAGGAGGGAGAGAGGAACGAGGAGGGAAAGGCTAGTCTTTAAAATAGGGCTCTGAGAAGTCTCCCAGACCTGACGATTCCACTCAGTCTCACTGGCCAGATTTCAGAAATGACCACATGCAGCTGCAAGGGAAGCTGTAAAATCTAGCCCCAGCTGGGAGGCGAGGCGCCAGCTAAGATCTAGGGTTTGTTAGACTAAGACGAAGAATGAGAATGAATGTGCAATGGACAAAGTTAGTGGAGGTGATGCAGTTCCAGCTGAGCTATTTAAGATCCTAAAAGATGATGCTGTGAAAGTGCTGCACGCAACATGTCAGCACATTTGGAAAACTCAGCAGTGGCTACAGGACTGGAAAAGGTCAGTCTTCATTCCAATCCCAAAGAAAGGCAACGCCAAAGAATGTTCAAATTACCATACAGTTGCGCTCATTTCACATGCTAGTAAGGTAATGCTCGAAACCCTTCAAGCTAGGCTTCAGCAGTATGTGAACTGAGAACTTCCAGATGTACAAGCTGGATTTAGAAAAGGCAGAGGAACCCGAGATCAAATTGCCAACATCCACGGGATCAGAAAGAAAGCAAGGGAATTCCAGAAAAATATTTACTTCTGCTTCACTGACTACACTAAAGCCTTTCACTGTGTGGATCACAACAAACTGTGGAAAGTTCTTAAAGAGATGGGAATACCAGACCACCTTACCTGTCTCCCGAGAAACCTGTTTGTGGGTCAAGAAGCAATGTTAGAACCAGACGTGGAACAACATACTGGTTAAAAATCAGGAAAGGAGTATATCAAAGCTGTATACTGTCACCCTGTTTATTTAATTTCTATACAGAGTACATCATGTGAAATGCCAGGCTGGATGAATCACAAGCTGGAATCAAGATGCCGGGAGAAAGATCAACAGCCTTAAATATGGAGATGATACCGCTCTAATGGCAGAAAACAAAGAGGAACTAAAGAGCCTCTTGATGAAGGTGAAAGAGGAGAGTGAAAAAGCTGGCTTAAAACTCAACATTCAAAAACTAAGATCATGGCATCCAGTCCCATTACTTCCTGGCAAATAGATGGGTGGGGGGAAAGTGGAAGCAGATTTTATTTTCTTGGGCTCCAAAATCACTGTGGATGGTGACTGCAGCCACGAAATTAAAAGATGCTCGCTCCTTGGAAGGAAAGGTATGACCAACCTAGACAGCATATTAAAAAGCAGAGACATCCCTTTGCCAACAAAGGTCTGTATAGTCAAGGCTATGGCTTTCCCAATAGTCATATACTGATGTGACAATTGGACCCCAAAGGAGGCTGAGCATGAAAGAATTGATGCTTTCAAACTGTGGTGCTGGAGAAGACTCTTGAGAGTCCCTTGGTGCAACAAGGAGATCCAACCAGTCCATCCTAAAGGAAATCAGTCCTGAATAGTCATTGGAAGGACTGATGCTGAAGCTGAAGCTCCAATACTTTGGCCACCTGACGTGAAGCACTGATATTTGAAAAGACCCTGATGCTGGGAAAGATTGAAGGCGGGAGGAGAAGGGGTGACAGAGGATGAGGTTGTTCGATAGCACCACTGACTCAGTGGATATGAGTGTGAGCAAATTCCAGGACATAGTGGAGGACAGGGAAGCCTGGTGACTGCAGCCCATGGGGTTGCAAGGAGTTGGACACAAATGAGCGAAAGTTCCTACAACAGTGGCCTTGAGGAATGAAGTGAGATTGTCACGGAAAGGAGGAGCGGAGTGGAGAGCAGGCAGAGATGGTATATATGTTGGCGTTATTCCATTAGTTGTAGTGAAACCATTTTAAAGAAGTGCTCTTGGAAGGCTTAAAAACATTTTAGTAAGAATGATAGGGGAAATGTCCTCATAGATTTTTACATAAAATTTAAGGAACAGCTGAATGAACCAAAATCTTCACCAAATTCTTCCAGCACTTTGAATGTTGCAGCTCCAAAGCCTCCAAGCTTTCTGATAACAAATCTGCCTATAATCTTACTGATGGTCCCTGTATGTGATGAGTGACTTGTCTCTTGCCGCGTCCAAGATTCTTTCTTTGTGTTTCCACAGCTTGATTATAATGTCTTGGTGTGGAACTCTTAGTGTTTATGCTACTTGGAGCTCACCAAGCTTTTAAAGACCTTAATAGTTATATTTTCATCAGTTTTAGGGAAGTTTCGGGCTTTCAGAGACTCCCTCTGCCCCTTTCTCTTTCTCCTTCTCCCGGGACTTCCACGGCTGACTTGATGATGGCCCACAGTCTCTTAGACGGAGTTCACTTTTCTTCCATTTTTCCCTTTCTGTCCCCCAGGTTTTATCATCTCAATTGTCCCATCTCCAGAGTTCTCTGCTTCTTTCTTCTACTTGCTCACATCTGGTTTTGAATCTCTCTAGTGGATTGTCCATTTCGATTATTGTTCCTTTTAGCTTCAGAATTTCTTTTTGGTTCCATGTGTTCTATCTATTTTTTGGTACAGGGGCACGTTAGAGATACTGTGGGTTCAGTTCCAGACCACCCCCAAAAATCAAACATCACAATAAAGTGAGTCACACAGATTTCTTTGGTTTCTCAGTATATATAAAAGTTACATTCACACTATCCTGTAATCTATCAAGCGCGCAGTAGCATTATGTCTTACAAAATGTATATACCTTAACTCAAAAGTACTTTATTGTTAAAAAACAGGTAACCACCATCTTAGACTTCAGTGAGTCATAATCTTTTTGCTGGTGGAGGGTCTGAACTAGATGTTGACAGCTGCTGTGTGATCAGTCTGGTGGTTGTGGCAACTTCTTAAAATAAGACAAAAATGAACGATGCAGCATCTATTCACTCTTGCTTTTTTGAATAATTTCTCTATAGAATGCAATGCCGTTTGATAGCATTTACCCACAGTAGACTTCTTTCAAAATTGGTATCAATCCTCTCAAACTCTGCCATTGCCACACCAACTAAGCTTGTGTAACATCTAAATCTTTTGCTGTAATTTCAGCAATCTTCACAGCATCTCCACCAGGAGTAAATTCCATCCAAGAAATCTTTCTTGGTCATCCATAAGGAGCACCTCTTCATTCCTTGAAGTTTTATCCTGTTGCTGCTTCTAAGTCGCTTCAGTCGTGTCCGACTCTGTACAACCCCATAGACGGCAGCCCACCAGGCTCCCCCGTCCCTGGGATTCTCCAGGCAAGAACACTGGAGTGGGTTGCCATTTCCTTCTCCAATGCATGAAAGTGAAAAGTGAAAATGAAGTCGCTCAGTCGTGTCTGACTCTTTGCGACCCGATGGACTGCAGCCTACCAGGCTCCTCCATAGCTTGCAGAAATTCAGTCGCATCTTCAGGCTCCACTTCTAATTCTGGTTCTCTTGCTGGTTCTACCACAAAAGTCTTAAACCTTTCAAAGTCGTCCATGAGGGCTGGACTCCACTTCTTCCAAACTCCTATTGATGTTGACACTTCGACCTCTTCTCATGAATCACAAATGTTCTTAATGGCATCTAGAATGGGAGATCCTTCCTAGAAGGGTTTTGATTGACTTTGCCCAGATCCATCAGAGGAATCACTGTCTATAGCAGTTATAGCCTTGTGAGCTGTATTTATTAAAAATTAAGACTTGAAAGTTGAAATCACTCCTGGATGCATGAGTTGCAGAATGCACCCTGTGTCAGCAGGTGTGAAGCCAACACGCTGACATTAATCTCACTGTATATCCCCATCAGAGCTCTTGGGGGCCAGGTGCACTGTCAAATGAGCAGTGATATTTTGAAAGGAATCTTTTTTCAGAGCGCTAGGTCTCAAGAGTAGGGCTAAAACAGGCAGTGAGCCACACTGCAAATAGATACGCCGTCATTCAGGCTTTGTTTCATTTACTGAACACAGGCAGAGTAGATTTATCATGATTCCTAAGGGCCCTAACACTTTCAGAATGGTAAATAAGCATTGGCGTCAACTGAAAGTCATCAGCTGCATTAGCCCCTAACAAGAGAGTCAGTCAGTCCTTTGAAGCTTTGGTGCCAGGCATTGACTTTTCCTCTCTACCTATGAAAGTCCTAGATGGCATCTTCTTCCAACAGAGGCTGTATGTCTACAATGAAAGTCTGTTGTTTAGTGTTCAGTTCAGTTCAGTCACTCAATTGTGTCCGACTCTTTGCGATCCATGAATTGCAGCACGCCAGGCCTCCCCATCCATCACAAACTCCCGGAGTTCACTCAAACTCATGTGCATCGAGTCGGTGATGCCATCCAGCCATTCCGTCCTCTGTTGTCCCCTTCTCCTCCTGCCCCCAATCCCTCCCAGCATCAGAGTCTTTTCCAATGAGGTAGCTGCCTTAATTACTAACCTTAGTTGTCTCTGGATAACTTGTGGCAGCTTCTGTTAGTGCATCGGCTCTTGCTTTGTCACTTTGCGCAATGATGTTATGGAGACGGCTTCTTTCCTCAAACCTCATGAACCAGTCTCTGCCAGCTTCAGACTTTTTTCTGCAGCTTCCTCACCTCTCAGCCTTCATAGAATTGAGGAGAGTTAGCGCTTGCCTTGGGCTCCCCTGGTGGCTCATATGGTAAAATGATCCGCCTACAATGTGGGAGGCCTGGGTTCGATCCCTGTGTTGGGAAGATCCCCTGGAGGAGGGCGTAGCAATCCACCTTGGTATTCTTGCCTGGAGAATCCTCGTGGACAGAGGAACCTGGGATTGCAAAAAGTCTGACATGACTGAGCTGCTTAGCACAGCACAGCACTTTGCTCTGGGTTTCGGCTTTGTTTAATGGAATGCTGTAGTTGGTGTGATCTTCTATCCAGATGATTCAGACTTTCTCCAGGTCAGTGATGAGCCTGTTTGGTTTTCTCCATATCCGTGATAAGGCTATTTGTTCATGTGTTCATAGGAGTAGCACTTTTAATTTCCTTCAAGAACTTTTCCTTTCAATTCACAACCTGGCTGTTTGCTGTAAAAGTTCTGACTTTCAGCCTGTCTTGGATTTCAACAGGTCTTCCTCACTAAGTGTAATCATTTCTAGGTTTTAATTTAAAGTGAAAGAAGTGTGACTCTTCCTTTCACTGGAACACTTAGAGGCCATTCTAACGTCAGTTTGGTATGTCTGAGGGAATAGGGAGGTCAGAGGAGAAGGACAAAGATGGGGGAATGGCTGCTCAGTGGAGCAGTCAAAACACACAAAATGTCTATCAATTAAGTTGGCTCCAAGCAACTATAGCAGTCACATCAAAAGTCACTGATCATAATGAATATGGTAATAATGAAAAGGTATGAAATATTGTAAGATTTACCAAAATATGATGCAAAGACAAAAAGCAAATGCTGTTGGAAAAATGGCCCAATAGACTGGCTCCATGCAGGGTTGCCACAGACTTATAATTTGTTAAAAAGAATGCAGTATCTGCTAGGTGCAATAAAATGAAGTATGCGTGTATTTCTAATTCATTAGTACATTGCTTTCCTGACTGTCTCCCGTTTCTTTTACTTCTTTGAGCATCTTGCAGGCAGTTGTACATTAAAGTCTGTCTAGCAGGTCTGCCGTCTGGCCTTTCTCAGAGGCCGCTTCTGCTGGCGTTCTCCCCTTTGCATGGATGGCCCCTGCTTTGCTTGCCTTGTGGTCTCCTTGCTGTTGAAAACTGGATATTGGAGTCTAGTAATGCAGGAACTCTGGAAATCAGATTCCCCCTGCCCCCTCCAGGGTTTGCTGGCTTTTTTTTGTTTGTTTGTTTGTTTAAATTTTGATTTTATTGCTGCAGGCTGTGTGTGTCTTGGGAATCAGCCTGAGGTATAAACTGAAGTTCTCCTCAAGTCTTATCTGAGCGTGAGCTTTTTCCTGGGCATGCTTGGTGACTTTCTAAATCCCTCCATATGGCGGTTGCTTCTGAATGTCCTCATCCCTAAACTGTTGTTCAGTTGCTAAGTCATGTATGAAGCTTTGTGACCCCATAGACTGCAGCACGCCAGGCTCCCCTGTCCTTCACTATCTCCTGGAGCTTGCTCAAATTCATGTCCATTGAGTTGACGATGCCATCTGATCATCTCATCCTCTGTCCTTAAATGTTGGCTCCCAAAAGGGAAAAGAAGGAAAATAAATGTGGGGATGGGGGTGGAAACAGGCTCTGGCTGTAAGACCAGCAGGACCCTATGGGGCCTTCCCAGGACAGACCCTTCCCCGTATCCTCAGCTTTAGCTCCTCTCTGAAGGACCTAGATAATAGTGTCTGACGTACAATCCCTGAGTTGTTTTGCAGATGCTGAAACCACCACCAAGTGGAAGAAATTAAGTACTTCATGATCACGAGCATATAGCCCCAGACCTGCTGGTGCCCAGGGATTAGCGTCACGAATCCTGCAAGCTGTGTGTCCACAGCTCCAGGAACACGTGCACGGATGCTGTCCTGCGGCTGAGGGGGAGGTCAGGAGAGACGTTTAGCTGCTACCTTGGGAAGAGCCAAAACTGTGGAAATTAATGACTTACCCTCCAAGCCTTCCCCTGGAAGCTGCAAGCCTTGGAACAGACCAGAAGTTCCAAAATCATTACATCAGGAGGGTTCTGCCAGTGTGACTGTTGCCCAAGTGAGAAGACGGACTCCGTGCTTCCACCCCACCCTCTTCCCTGATGTCACTTTCTCCTTCATTCCTACACTTTACGGACTTTATTTTATGTGAACATATTACAGAGAAAAGACTATTTCACTTTAAAGTAAATCTGCATTCACTTTATGCTCATGAATGTTTTTATAGAATCTGTAGTTGTTTGGGTTTTCCCTCTCTTTGGTCTGTTTGTAGCCTTTGTCTGATTTTTTTTTCTCTTAGGGAACTTGAGTATTTTTTAAAAATCTCTATAAGTGACAATCTAAGCAAAGAATAAAAACTGTTTACCCATTTTAGTTTTCAGAGATAGGTGAATTAAAACGACAGAATGAGGCCATTTATATCTTTTTAAGTAGAAGGAAAATAGAATTGATACGACACAAAATTTGGCAAAGCCATGTTAAAACAGGCCTATTCTAACTTTGCTGGTGGCAAGGTGGAACCCTTTTAGAAAGCAGCTAAGCTCCACAAATGTTTATATCCTTGGTCCAGAAATTCTTTTTAGACTAACTCGTGAAAATAAAAAAATAAATACCTGTGGGTGTAAATATATTCCTAGCACCACAGTTTATAACTGTGAAATATGGAGACGACCCAGATACCCAAACAACAGGAGTCTGGCTTAGCTGAACAAGGCACGGTTTCCTGAGTTGAAAGTTTTGCCGTCATTTAAAAGGGGCTATCATGTATCATTTGGGAAAAATTCTCCCAAGACATTGTCATGTGAAAGCCAGGCTGCAAGACAGAGTGACTGCAATGATGCAGCTGCAGAAAAGTCGCCTTTGCTTGGGGCCAGGGGCCAGAGGCCAGGGGCCAGGGGCCAGGGGCAATCGAACAGGGCTGGGGGAGGGGAGGGAGGGAAGGAGGTGGGGAGGCTGTGGTGAGTTCCCCTCGGCTCTGGTTTCTGTTGTTTTCATGATGTTACTTGGGCCATTAATGAAAGAAAGAAAAAAAAAAAGATGGAAATGGTTTGAGCAGAGGAAAGAGGCAAGAGTCACAGATTCACCGTATAACAACAAAATCTGATTAGGAAACTCAGTTAGGTAGCTCTCCACGTTGCTGGTGGGAACACGGGGTCTGGCTGCTCTCCTGAATTTGGTGGAGAGGAAGCAGCCTGCTGCCTGGGTGGGCAGCGTGCTCACAAGACCGAATGCGGCCTTGGGACACCCCACGCTGGGCTCGGGGTCGGGGGATGACCCCTGAGAGCAGCCTGACTTGTGCATCACCCCCCACCCCTGGCCCATTCCTGGTCCTGGGCAGGACCTCTGAGTGAGGACGCTTAGTGCCAACACGAACGCCACCCCTATGAGGAGCTCCTCGGTCATCCTTTGAAGCTGGGTGATAGGAAGGACTGCCTCCTCTCACCTGGCCCCCACCCTCTGCCCTCCAGCCAGGTCTCTCTGGCCCCAGGGCTTTTGCACCTGCACCGTCCTACCCCTGAACAGCTTTCCCCCAGCCTTCGGGCTTCAGAGCAAACACCCGCCTCAGGGAAGCTTCCCCCATCCTCTGTCACTCTCTGGCTTGGCCTCTTATCCCCTTTACAGCACACACCACAGCCGGCAATTATTCCACACATTTGTCTGCCTGACTTTCTGCCTGTTTCCTCTGAAAACCCAGCCAGGGAAGGAATTTGAGGTGTCTGACTCACAGCTGTAGAGTCAGTTCCCAGCTTATATGTGATGCTCAGTAAGTGTGTGGGTGAGGAAAGGCTGCCTCTATTTGTGTTTCCGAATTATGCACATGGAGTGGAAACATCCTCCGGAGGGAGACGTAGCCGGAGGCTGGTCTCAGACCCCCTCACCCTCGACCTCAGTGTGAAATGTGCTTTGGCTTCTTACCAGCTGTGTGACTTCAGACAGGGTACTTAGCCTCTCTGATCTTCAGTCACTTCCTTTGTAAAACTGGAATACCATACCAGCAGGGAGGGGAGTGTGGAGTTCACTCTGAAACAGGGTGGGGGCAGGGTCTGGGCAGCCTCCACGTCCCTTGCTTGCCAGGACTTCCCTGGTGGCTCAGATGATAAAGAATCTGACTGCAATGCAGGAGACCCAGGTTTGATCCCTGGTTCAGGGAGATCCCCTGGAGAAGGCAATGGCAACCCAGTCTAGTATTCTTGTCTGGAAAATCCCATGGACAGAGGAGTCTGGCGGGCTACAGTCCACGGGGACACAAAGAGTCGGACATGACTGACCAGCTCATACACACATACACACAAGGGGAAGGAAGTAGCATTGATTGAGCACCTACTGCATACTAGGCACCATAGTAGACAGCTGGAATGCAGTGGTGAATAAAACAGAAACTGCGCCCCAGCCCCACCCTGAGTGTCAGGAAAGAGAAGTGTAAGGTGTGAGCAGGACCAGCCTGGAGGCTCAGTGGGAGGAGATACTGCTCTGAAACATCACGCGTGCAGGAGTCTGGGGAAAAGGAAGAACAGGCAGAGGCAGGAGCGTGGTGGAGGCCCTAGGACAGGATGCCGCTGGGCACGTGCAAGGGTGGAGTGGAGGGGGAGGGGAGTCACTGCAAGGAGCAAGGCCCCCTCGCTCTTGTCCGTCCTGACCTGGCCATCACCAGGCACCTGCAGGCCCCCGAGTCAGCATAGGCTCAGGACACAGCTCAGGGCCAGGTGGAACAGGGAACCCACTCTTACCTTTGGCAACGCATACTTTGGCAGCTTCATCAGGACAAAGTCATTGCGGCGGTAAGAGATGTAGTATTTGGTCTGGTTTGTTGTGGTTGCCTAACAGGAGGGGAAAAACACTCTTTTAAGGGGCTAGGTTTCCAGTTAAGCAAGACAGGTCTTCATGAATGAAGAACTGCACGTTGTGTCTCAGCTGGTGAAAATGCCCTTTTATGTTGCTTATATGTGCTTTGCTGGAAATAGACGGACTCCTATTCATCCTTCAGAGCCCCATACCAAATGCCCCACCTCTGGGAAGTCTTCCTCCTCCTCCCTCAGTTAGAACTAATCTCCTTCCCTTGTGCTCTTTCAGCACTTTGCTTCCCTATATCTGAGTTACAGTACAAGGGAAAGAAAATTCTGTTCCCCAGAACTTCTCTTAGTGAGAGTATTTGGTGAGCTGCTGAGTGGGGGAAGAGCCGGGGCAAAGGTAAGTTCAAGTCACATAAGATGCCGCCAAAACCCAAGGCAGGAGGAGCAGAATGACAGGCACAGCTCCTGGGATGGCCACGTGTGTGACATAAGACAGTTCATTGGCATAAAGGCCAGCAGCTCCACGAGCTGTGGTCACTTCCATTTTACAGATGAGCAAAGTGAGGCCCAGAGCTGGAGTAACTTGTCTCCCATGGGACATAATGGGAGAGCCAGGAGAAGAGCGGCATTTGCTTCTTTGTGAGGAGGAGGGAGAGGGGAAGAGGAGCAAGGGGGCAAACAGGCGATGGGAGACGGATTGGGCCAGGGGCTGGACAGAGCCCTGTGGCCCCTGACCTCAGCCCCTAGCCAGGCACGCGTCTCTCCTGTCTGACGCACACAGAGTCACCAGCGGCAGACCAGGCCTCTGCGACAGAGCTGAGAGCCGTCACGATCACGCCTGAGCACCGCCAAGGCTGAGCACAGGGGTGGCTCCTTCACCCCACTGCAACTCAGCTTCTTGAGCCCCCACTCCTAGACCTGGCCCCCGAGCTGCCCGATCATGGTGCCCCCTGCTTCCTTGTAGCACCCCAGTCCTCCCTGAGCCCCCTTGCATGGCCCACCCTCAGCCTGGCCAGGCTTCCCAGCACCTCTAACCAAGCCTCCACCCCGACTCAGGGCCCCCTGCTGCACAAGGACCAGCCCAGCCCATTCAGCCACAGCTGTGCCCCCAGGGTCTCAGGCTGGGGTGGTGGCGGACCAAGCAAAGTGTTTCGAAAACACTCCATGTGGGACTGATGTCAAAGAAGCTGATGCCACTGTTGTTCCAACACTCAGCAGATGTTTGAGAAATGCAGTGGGAGGTGCTGAGTACACCCTCCCTGCAGACTCCAGGGTCTACGGTAAACAGGAAAGGATGCCAGTGTGGCCTGGGCTGCAATGAAGGAAGGGAGAGAGAGCTGGGGGCACTCCAAGGAGGCAACCAGAGGGCTGAAGTAGGCGGAAGCCAAGGAAGGCTTCCTGGAGGAGGGGGTACATGACAGAGTATTGGAAGAGGAGGTGGGGAAGGGGCCATGAGCGTTCCAAGCCCAGGGAAGAGCACGTGCAAACAGACGGAAGGTATGGGAAGCCGAGGGGCCTCAGCAGTGGGTGAGGGAGAATGAGCGCAGGGCTGGGAGTCGGGGCTGGTGGCGGCAGGAGCCTCTTACGGACTGCCCTAACGGCGGCTGTGACACACCCTGCCAGTTCCAGCCCCCACTCCACAGGAGGTGCTGGCCCACTCTGCTGGGGTGGTGAAGTGTCTCTGAGAGGGGGGAGCCTTCGGTGGAGAGAGCACCCAGCCAGTGCCCTTAGGGACCGTCTCCATCAGAGCCTGTGGTATGATCTCCTGGGATCCTAGTGGGCAGAACAGGGGCCGGTGAATGAGAGTAGCGGAAACCCTTTATCTCACCGCCGTAATGACATTTCCAAAGATTTGAGTTGTCTCGGAGGGGATGGGCTGTTTTGAAAGGAGCGAGTTCCTCACCAGTGGAAGTGATCAAGAGCTGGTATGACCAGGTGCTCCCTGGAGCCTCTGAACAGTCAGATCCCACGGTTTTGGAGGGTGGTCCCAACTGTGATCTGAGAGCCAGGCAGCAGGGCTTGGTCCCTGGGCTGTGGACGGCTGACGCCCAGTAGCCAAGAACAATGACCAGAGAGAACCCATGCCAACTCAAAGCCACCAGAACCAGATGGAGCAACATGGGCTCAGGCTTGGGGGCCCTGAGCTGTGGGAGGGTCCTGGTGGGCAGAAGGGAGAAGGAGCGGATGGCAGCCCTGCACCATTCGCCATCTGGGGGGCGGGCGCCTCACCACAGGGGCAGCCGGAGCTGAAGTAAGTAGCACTTGAAGGTAAAAGGCCGTTTCATGGCTTCCTGTTGGAGTGATTCCATTTCCCCCAGAGTGGCTTATATTCCACATCACCTCCTGCCAGTTTCCAGGAGCCCGGAAGCAAGCGCACCTTAACGAAGATGTAGTCGTCTTGCACGGTCAGAGAGCCGCGGTCGATGGGCCCCGCGAAGGGCGTCGTCCGTGTGTTATCGGAGCAGTTGTGGACCCGGCAGGTGACATAGCGAAAGCCTGCAGGAGACAAGAGGCAGCCACGCGGGGCGTCAGATCTCAAAATGCCCAGACGCTAGCTGACGGAGTCAGACGCAGCCCCAGACATGACCAAGTGCTGAACCTTCTCACTTTGTGTTCCGATGCCACCGCCGCGGATGTTGTTTGTGGGTCTGAATTTTAAAGGGTTGGCCCTGAGATGACTACACCTGCTGCTGAGTGGGGGGTGGGGGGGTGGGGGTGGGGCTCTGTGCCCGGCGCTCTCCTGTGAGGAGCTCTTTCAATCCTCAGGACCATACTCTGGGGGGCGGGGGGATCCCATCTTCCAGATGCAGAAACTGAGGCTGAGCGAAGGGCCACCCGGCCAGCCTCCAGGCTTTTCCCAAAGAAAGGCTCAATGGAACACAGCTATGTCTGCGTGTTTACGCATCACGCACAGCGCCTTCACACTACCATGGCGGTCTTGGGCAGCATAGGCCGCACGGCCAGCCAAGCTGAAATGTTTGCCAGCTGGCCTTGATGGGAAGCGTTTGCTGACCCTGGGCTAAAGTCTCGCAGGAGAGCACAGCTGTGTGAGTAGGACTAGGTCCGCGCTCTGCCCAGTGCACCCTCTGCCTGCAGACACAACACCTGTGCCTCCCTGGACACCTGGACCCCCTCTCTGGGAGAGGGGCCGCAGAGCAACCCCCAGAGGTGTGGGCAGGAGATCCCCACACAAGCCCCAGCCACTGGCCTTCCCCGGGCCCAGCGGGCGTGTGGCCACCAAGAGAAGGGACAGTCCAGGGCCACAGTGCCTGTCATGGCTGGGACCCCTCCCGCCCTCCAGACGTCTCTCCACTCACACAGGTGGGTGTGAGCAGGGACTCAGGGGTTCTTTCCCCACTAGATTTAGGCAAACCCTTTCATCCTTTTTGAAATATCTATGGTTGAGCAAATTGAACACCAGCTTTGCCTGGAGACTCCCGTTTCCATCAGGCCCTCTGTCTCTGGGATGGGGGGCCCCCGGGAAGTTGCCTGGAGCCTCTGCCTTGGGGACTCAACTCTCCCACATGTGGGCAGGAGCAGAATTAACCACAGGGGCCAAATGGAGCCCAGCCAGGGGCTTAGAGACACCAGCACCTTTGGGGGCATATCCTGCCCACGGCCTGGGGTAGTTGGGCAGCACAGAGAGTGCCAGGGGGTCGGGCTGGGGGCTGGAAGCCCTGCCCTAACTCACCGGCAGGGACCCCTGAAACAGTGCGCACAGTAGGCTCGCAATCAGCCATGGCTGTGCCACAGCCCGATTCGTCTAGAACCGCGTCCTTCTCCCCTCTAAACAGGCCAGTCACTCCCTGTGGTCAACACTGAATATCCTGTTGCGGGCTTGCCTGGCTGGGCATGCTGTGGAGTCGAACCCAGGCCAGACTCAGTGGACCGTCTGCTCAGTCGCCCACTCACTCATTCGCTCGCCCACCCGCCCACTCGTTCGGCCACGCCTTCGTCCGCTCATTCGCTCGCTCACGTCACGATGGTCAGGTCCTCCCTGCTCCAGCTCTGCTGCCAGCAAGACAGACAAAGGCCACCTCTCGCGGCGCAGACGGTCTGTGCAGTGGGAGAAGGGCTGACCCACAGCCCTTGCTAATCTCTGTGGCGTAAACCACTCTGGCTGCCGAGGTGAAGTTTCTGACCACGGGGCTGAGAAGCGAGGTGGGCGCTCGGCTCTCGTGAACAAGCCCCAGTGAGACAGCAGTGACCGTCCTCCCGTCCACAGCCTGCACTGTCACCCCAGGGGCCTTCCGGGGACAGGGCCCGGCCTTCCCACAGGGGCAATGGCGGGGGCCAGGGTGACCTTGGGGAATGGTCAGTAGCTCAGGCTGGCTGGAGGGTAGGCGGGGTGGCCAGTGCAGTGGGTCCTAAAGGCCGGGATTCTGTGCCACCAAGCTCGGCTGGATGGGGTTCTGCACCGGCTCCAGACCCCATGACTGAGCTCAAGAAGCAAAGCAGAAGCAACAGTGACGCTGCCCTGCTTCCTGCAGGACAGGACAGGGGCGTCCAGGGAAGAGCCGAGGGCTTGGACGTGGCAAGGGGACCCCCCTCACTTGATGACCCACGCTGCCCCAGGCTGAGCACTACGCGTGGGACCCATTCCACAGAGAAGGATGCTGTGGGCAGGGAGCTGAGGTCATTTCCAGGGTCACCTAGCTGCCACATAGAGGGCTGGGAGCTATCTCCAGAGCTGTGGTCACCAACCAGGACTCCGGTGCCTGGCACTGAACCCGCCCTCCATGTGCTACAGCAGCTTGCACTTGTCGGCACCCACTGTAGGTGAAGCGTGGCCCTGCCCAGGTCTGAATGCCAGTAGAAACAAAGGAGGTCCTGCCAGGCAAGGGGCAGGGCTGTGTCTTGTCCACCTGTGGGTCCTCAGCAGGGTCAGCCCTGGGCCTGGTCCACAGGGGGCTCAGCCAGTGTTTGTTGAGCGAAGACACAACCTATAGGTCCTACTGGCTGTGAACATTCCGTGGTTCTGTCGGCAGTGAGCACAGAGGACCTTCCTCATAACGGGCGTGGCCCCTGGGCTCATCTGCCAGGAAGGCTCCTGCCCCCTGGAGCCAGGGGAAGCCATCAGAGTCCCTGCCCCACTTCAACACTCAGCAAGTGCAAGGCGGGGATCGGGGCTGAGAGATGGGAAAGCACTCAGTGCTCAGGGGCCAGAACAAATCGCCCTCTTAATAGACTTTTCCACTGGAGCGGAGCTTCTTGACTTCGATTTATCCCTGGCTGGAAAACAACCACATTTAAAATTATGCCACAACATAACACAGCGAGGGCAGCTGTTCAGGGCCAGTCGCCAAGGACAAGGGTGGCCGAGCCTGCCATGGGGTGAGCACTCAGGGTGCCTGGCTCCTAAATCCTCCCCGCTTACCTCCTCCGAGGTCCTGGGCCTCCAGGTGGACCAAGTCAGGGTCAGCGTCCACCCCAGACACAGCCCTGGAAAAGAACGGCAGAGGTTGGCTTTGGAAACGAAGCCCCCAAGCCCTTCCTCCCGGGCCTGCCTGCTGCCAGAACCCCTGGGAGCCTCGTGGCCTGCTGGGTCCAAGGCTCAGAGGACACGGCCCTCCCCCAGAGCCCAGCTGCTCCTGGGAGGCCGACGGAGCCTCCACTTCTGCCTTGCTGGGCATTCTTCCGTTTACAGTAGTTTAGAGAAGACCTGTGCGTCCATGTCTGTACGTGTGTGCATGCATGTGCGTGTGCACACGTGTGTTAGTGATCGAAATGATCTTAGGAGGCAGGAGAGGCCTGGGAACATCACCCTAGTCTGGGGGCTTCCCTGATAGCTCAGTTGGTAAAGAGTCCGCCTGCAATGCAGGAGACCCTGGTTCGATTCCTGGGTCAGGAAGATCCGCTGGAGAAGGGCTAGGCTACCCACTCCAGTATTCTTGGGCTTCCCTGGTGGCTCAGCTGGTAAAGAATCCGCCCGCAATGCGGGAGACCTGGGTTCAATCCCTGGGCTGGGAAGATGCCCTGGAGAAGGGAAAGGTGACCCACTCCAGTATTCTGGCCTGGAGAATTCCAAGGCCTATACAGTCCATGGGGTCGCAGAGTCAGACACGACTGGACCAGGGGTTCAGGCAGCACAGGACACAGTGGGGACCATGGCTGGTGTCAGCAGAGTGCTCAACGAGGCTGAGAAGAACGGGAGGAAGACGCGTCACAGGGGCTGGGGCTACGTCCTCCGTGGGGGGCGAGGCGAGTGCTGCCCCCTGCCCACCCAGCACGGCACACAGGAGGTGAAGTGCAGGTTTTCCACCTGAAAGGACACTTCGGGATGATGTGCTGTGGTTGGTCCAGGGTTTCCCAGATTTTACTGGTTCCCCATGTCAACTGGACGGTCACCTTCTGTCTGTCCACCCCCTTTAGAACCTTCTGTCTGCTTCAGCCGTCTCTTAGGCGAGAACACCCAGGAGGTCATGGGTGTGATGAGCTGACTGCATGTGTTATAATGTACATTCCAGCCGATATGACTGTTCCAAAGGTGTCCACCAGCTGACCCTCACGGACACCGACCTGACCCTCACGGACACCGACCTGGTTGGTGCAGCACAGTTACTTTGCTGAAGGGCAGACTGAGAATCTGGCACCGAGTCTCACTGCAGCAGAGTGTCATCAGCGGCGCCACTCACTCAGAGCCCCGGACAGGCATCCCCACGGCCCTTCCAGGCCAGTGAGACGTCCCCGCAGAGCACTCAGCTCCCACTGCGGACAGCCCCTGGCCTCACGCTGGCCCCTCGGTTCTCAACCCAACGCCCAGCAGGCTTGGCGCCGGGGTCCCTGTGTGCTTCGTCTCCTCCAGGGGCCAGGTGGTCCCTGCTGGACATGGGAAATCCACAGATGCTCGGGTGGTGGGAAGTGCAGTCAGAGCGTTTAAGTGTGGGAGCCAGCATCAATCACGCCGACCCTCCGGACAGTCTCGAGTGCAAGGCGAAGTGTTGATTTAGGCTTGCTGAATAGGCCATCTGTAAGCTCCTTGGAAGGAGGCCTCCTGCGTGACATTTTCCTCTTTTCTGAATAAAGTCAGACATTGTTCCCTACCAGGAGCGCTGGCGGGTCCTCAGCTCAGCAGAGGAAGTTTAGTTTGACCATCCGTCATCTGTGAATGGGGTAATAACACCCAGCCTATGGCTCGCTCACTCATTCACTCACTCATTCACTTTCTCATGCACTCATTCATTCACTCATTCATCTATCTCACTTTTCATTCATCCATCTCACTTTTCATTCATCCGTCATCTGTGAATGGGATAATGACAGCCCGCCTGTGGCTCACTCACGCATTCACTTTCTCATGCACTCATTCATTCACTCATTCATTTATCTCACTTTATCTCATCCATTCATTCCCTCTCTCATCCCCTCTCTCTCCACCGGAGTCTCTCCCCTGCCACTTTCCAGCGGGTCCACACACCAGGCCCAGCAACAGGCTAGGGGCATGGTGAGCCTGAGGTCCCTGCCCCTAGAAACCCTCGACCGCAGGTCTTGAAAGACCACGTGACCCTCTGCACTTACACAGCTCAGATGGAGCCTGGCTCCCTGCGGGAAGGGACAAGCGCTGCCCCCTAGACCTTCTTGTTTGTCAAGGTCCCCAAAGCTGGTGTCTGGGGAAGGCCCTCGGTCTGCTGTTTGGAAGCAGCAGTTGCTTGAGAAGACCTGTGGCTGAGCAAGCTGTTGGAAAAGCCCATAGCTCTGGGAGCCTGGGGAGTTGAGAGTTACTAAGGAAAGCTCTGATGCAAACAATTCCGCTGAACCCTCAAGACGCCCACCACCCGCCTCCAGGGCTGCAGCGGTCACCCCCTCTCCTCCCCTCAGGACAGAGGCCCTGCCTCTCACCCCCCACCTGGCAGGCACTGGTGCTCACGGAAGAGGAAGGCTGAGGCTTTATGGGTGGACCTGGGCTGGAGTGCCAAGGCCAACTTGGAAATGCCTGGGGAATGCAGGAGAGCAGATTGCTCGGCAGCGCGGCCAGGGGCATGGCCACTGGCCACAAGCAGAAGCAGCCGTGGCCTGGGGTTGCTGCTTCCGCGCGGTGTGACTGAGGACACCTGCCCTGGCCTCTCTCCGCGTCCCCCTCTGTCACATGAAGGGGAGACAGTCGGGGTTGTTGTGTGGATTTCATAAGATGATGCACTTGGACCTGTGGTCGGCACCTGGTGGATGGTCAGTGTTCACAACGCGGCTGCTGCTGGGAGGCCCTCACGATTCTGTCCCAGTGCCATTGAGAGACTAGCAGGGAGGTGATGAGCCAGAGTCATCACGGTCCCAAAACACAGTAGGTGTCCCAGTCCCTAGCCATGGCCCCAGGAGGTCAATCTAATGAGCTCACTTGCTTAAGTGTCTCAAAACGTGAAGGCCTTAGAACGTGGGGCTTTGGCAATTCCCGCTGTCAGGTCAAGGACAGAAGCTTGGGGAAGAAATCATTTGATTTGCCCGAGATAACAATGTGTCCAAATGAGCACAAACTCTTCAGTGTCTGTGGGCCGCTTCCCTCGGTGACTCCAGAGGTCTGCCTGGGACTGGACGCATCAGTGGAGCTGCCAGCTCTGCTAATCTCCCAGGCCTCCAGCCCAGAGACTGCCCCCTCCCCGCCCCCTCCCTCTCCTGTCCCTTCCTTCCTCCTAGCCCCTCCCCTTCTCCTAAGCCTTCCCATCTCCTAGCTCCTCCCCTCCTCCTAGCCCCTCCCCTCCTCCTGACCAACTCCTGCCTCCTAGCCCCTCCCACCTCCTAGCCCCTCCCCTCCTCCTGACCCCTCCCACCTCCTAGCCCCACCCCTCCTCCTCATCGCTCCCAGCTTCTGATCCCTTCCTCCTCCCGGCCTCCTCCCTCCTCATGACCCCTCCCTCCTCGTGGCTCCTCCCTCCTCCTGGCTTCTCCCTCCTCTTGATCCCTCCAACCTCCTGACCCCTCCCCTCCTCCCAGCCTCTCCGCACCTCCTGACCCCTCCCCACTTCCCTGAGCCCGTGTTGACAGGAATGACAAGGCCTGAGACTGGTGCCCTAGTTTCTGAGGAAGACCCGGGCCCTCTCGAGGGCAGGCATGTGGTGGAAGGCGCACCGACAGGCCATTGCTCCGGCGGAGAGACCAAGGCTTCCCTTCTGCCGCCTGAGGCCCTGTGTCAGCCAGCTAGTTCCTGGTCCTGATTGGCATAAAGGCACTGAAGAGGCAGCGGGGTGGGCAGGGAGTTGCTTCCACGTGTTTGTCCTGTGGAGACAGGACTGTGGCCTGGCGGGGAGTCCATGTGTTAGTGTGTGGCCCGAATGAGATTCGAAGCAGAGAACATGAGTGTGTGTGTGCGCACGTGTCCACACTCAGGAATCACACCTTGGTAGAAAGAGCTTGTCTCTGTGTGCACCTCTAGAGGCCGCGGGAACCCTGCGCTCGGCTCCCTCTCCCTCTGCCCGCGGACCTCGGCCAAGTCTCATCCTCTGTGGGCCTCATTCGCTCTCTCATCCAACAGGCATTTCCTGAGCACCGGAGCGCCCTCGCTGGGTCAGTGAGACCAGAGAGCTACCTGCGCAGACCGATTTTGATCAGCTCCCAAGAGATGACAGAAATGGGGACCAAGCCGGGGCGCTGGCTGGGGCTGCACAGCTGGGCAGTGAGTCAGGGGCTGAGTCAGGACCAGGCCAGGGGGAGGGAGGGGACATGCGAGGAGGGAGGGGGCAGTGAGGGGGAGGGAGGAATCAGAGGGGAGGAAGGAGGAGGCAGAGAAGAGGAGGGAGGGGGCAAGGGAGGCGGGAGGGGGCAGTGGGGAGGAGGGAGGAATTAGAGGGGAGGAAGGAGGGGGCAAGGGAGGAGGGAGCGGGCAGGGGAGGCAGTCGAGGGAGGCAGAGGAGAGGAGGGAGGGGCAGAGGAGGAGGGAGGGGGCAGAGGGGAGGAGGAAGGGGGCATGGGAGGGGCAGTGGGGAGGAGGGAGGAGGGAGGAGGGAGGGGAGGAGGGAGAGGGCAGGGGAGGCAGTGGGAGGGGCGGTGGGGAGGAGGGAGGCGGGTAGGGGAGGGGGGAGGGGGGGAGGGGGGCAGGGCAGATCTGCGAGGGGGCAGGAGGCTTGCGAGTGTGGGTCCTGTGCCAGAGTTATGGGCATTAGCGTCCCCGTCTATTGTTGAGGAAGCGGAGGCCCAGAGAGGGAGACTCACACGTAAACAAACACACACGTGGCCGGGGGACGCCGAGTCCCAGCCCTCTGCCGTTTCTGACACCACCCAGCAGAGCAGAGAGGGTGCCCTGGAGGCCCCCCGGGTGAGGAGGGCAGGGCTGGGGGCCCCCGGGTCCCGAGGGGCATGCTCACCAGAACACGTGGTCTTTGGTCACTCGCTCCTGCAGAAGGGTCCACTTCCTCCCCAGGTCAGACGACACGTAGAGCTTTAGGGCAGAAGGAGCAGAGAGGAAGGTCTGGTTATGACTGAGGAGCGAGCCTCTTCCCAGAGGCCCATGTGCCCTGGACGCGGAGCGCCCCGCGGAGGTGGGTCTTGCTCAGCCCGGCGGGAAAGCGGGGAGGGCAGGCCCTGCGCTCTAGGTGGCTGCAGACCAGCCTCCAAGAAGCAGGTCAAGTGGGAACTCCACACAGGGCCGTTCTTGACCCCAGGCTGGCCGAGACGACCCTAGAGACGGCGGGTGCGGGTGTGTGTGGCAGAGGTCCTGGGCACAGTGTGACTGGGTGCAGGCACGTGGGAGGGACCTGAACGTCCCTTAAGCTCTCATGGGGGCTGGGCGCTGGGGAGGAGGAGCAGGAAGGGAGAGCCGGTCAGTGCTGGAACAGCAGCGCCCATTCTGCAGGCTGGCTGGGGCCTTGACCGCTACAGTGACCCAGGGCCTGCACTTAGGGTTCATGGTCTGCAATCACTGACTCGAAAGACCTAATCCTTTCAACTTTGAACTTGAGGTTTTGTGAGTGAAGCCAGGTGGAGCAATGAGCTGACGTGGGACTCGGGGTCCCTGGGGGGTGTGTCGGCCCCACCATTCTCCTGGACAGAGCTACCCGGGGCGGAGCGGAGACCACAGGAGCCAACACCCCACGCCCGCCTGGTCCCTCAATCCTGATCTGTCCTGGGTCGACCCACACTGTCAATCTGGGTGCCTGGACCTCCTCGCCCTCTTGCCAACAATGGCCCTGACCGCTGCAGATCCCACGGCTGCCTGGGAGAGAAACTTGCGGAAAATGTCCCTTCTGTCTTTGCCACAGCCGCAGAAAAGCAGCAAGCTCCTGCACGAGTGCTTCCTCTTTGCCGAGAGCATCTCCGAACCTCCTAACCTCTGGGACTTGTGAGAAGACACCCTCTTCAGGGAGCTGTCCCTGCCGTGAACATCACCAAGAGCCTCGAGAGTCACTCTGAATGGTCGTCTGATGGACACGCTGGGACTCTGGCAACAATTGTGAGCACTTGTTCCTTTTTTTTTTTTTTTTAAAGACTGACTCCTCCAGTTATTTTTCAAGTGTCTTTAAGTTTTTGGTACATTTTGAACAATAATTTTATTTGTTTATTTTTGGCTGTGCTGGGCCTCCATTGCTGCCTGGGCTTTCATTTAGGTGCGGCAAGCAGAGGCCACTGTCCAGTTGTGACACGGGGGCTTCTCATTGCAGGGGCTTCTCTTGCTGCAGGGCATGGGTCCCGGTGTGCAGGGGCTTCAGGAGTTGCGGCACGTGAGCTCCGTAGTTTCGGTTCCTGGTCTCTAGAGCACAAGCTCAACAGGTGTGCTGCACAGGCTGAGTCCTCACGGCACGTGGGATCTTTCCCCGACCGGGGATCGAACCTGCAGCTCCTGCACTGGCAAGTGGGTTCTTTAGCATGGAGCCACCAGGGGAGCCTGGTCCTTTCCCATAAACTTGGAGTTGCTCAGCTGCTCTCCTCTGCTCTCACCTGCAGGGAGAGAACGCCCAGTCTGCGAGGTTTTCTTACCCGAAGAGGCTGAGTCTGCATCTTAGTGCGTCTCCCGCTCAGTGCCGGTCGCCTCCCCAGCTACCCCTCCGGGGCTTCCCAGC
The DNA here is from genome assembly GCF_032405125.1 of Capricornis sumatraensis. NCBI lineage: Eukaryota > Metazoa > Chordata > Mammalia > Artiodactyla > Bovidae > Capricornis > Capricornis sumatraensis. The sequence goes on along the minus strand of NC_091075.1, from coordinate 116,155,439 downwards.
CCTGGGCTGCTTAGAACCAGAGGCCCTTTCGCAACTTTCTCAACAGGCTCCCATTGTGTTCAACCCTCGCTCTTTTCTGGGTCCATCGCTTTCCTCGCTCTTGCCTCTTGGCCTTCACACATGCTGTCCCCTCCACTTGGAACAGCCCTCCTCCCCTCTCCCGCCCCCAGGCTGACTCCTCTCCCTGAGGGCAGTCTCGCTTTACCCATCTGCAAATTGAGAGGGCATGGCTCAGACCCTCAGGCAGTATAAGTGAATGAGAAAGGAGATGGTAGCTGTCAGTTTCCAGCTGCAAGTTATGAAACCCCCTGCTTAATGGATGGTGGGCTTATTTCCATCGCTGCCGACGCTTCTGTGTTTATGACACCTGCCCGGAACTTTATGAAGCCTTTCCAATTTGCTCTCGTGGGAGGTGATTTCAGAGTGCACAGCCAGTCGCTGCAGAAATAGAACATTTCTGCTGAGTAAAAGACCAATACCAGTGAATACACAAGAATAAACACATCAGGGACGTCCTAGTTACCACAGCTAAAACCTGCTTGGCAGCATCCTGGGGATGAGCGGGCTTGCTCTAGACGAGGCTTCAAGAGACGGAGTGGAACGGTGTGCCGTAGCACGTGCTGCTCTGATGTAAGGATGAAACCGATCGAGAGTCAGGACGAGGGAGAAATAAAGGAGGAGCAGGGGGAGGAGGGCGGAGGGAAGGTGCATTCGCGGACACGTGTGCCGGGGGTCTCACACAACTCTCAGAAGCGCGGCAATTCCACCCGGCGTTCAGCGGCAGGCTGGAGATATGGTTGGAACTCAGCACCCTTTTCTCCCTTGCTGTAGGGTACCTGGTCATGCCGCAAAGGCTGCAAAGCTGAAATCCAGCGTTGCTCAGACTCCCTCGAAGCTAGACTTCTGGGTCAGACAGACGCACCCGTGCGAGGTTTGGAAGGCCAGAGTGCCATGGAATCAGTTCCCTGCGGCCTTGGCCATCTATTTCTTGAAATACAGTTTTGATGTACAATGTCATGTTCGCGTCAGCTGTACGGCGCAGTAACTTATACATATATATGATTTGTTTATAAATAATGTATATAATTTTTTTATATACATTCCCTTTCCCTTCTCCGGGGGATCTTCCCAACCCAGGGAAGTGAACCCAGGTCTCTCGCATTGCAGGCAGATTTGTTACCAGCTGAGCCACCAGGGAAGCCCAATGTATATAATCACATATAATAAATTATATATGCTTTATATATCTATGTTCTTTACTTTTCAGATTCTTTTCCTCATAAGTTATTTCAAAACGCGAGTCTGGTTCCCTGTACTATGCCGTAGTTTCTTCTTATTTATTTTATATATAGTAATGTGTATATACGGAGAAGGCAGTGGCACCCCACTTCAGTACTCTTGCCTGGAGAATCCCAGGGATGGAGGAGCCTGATGGGCTGCCGTCTATGGGGTCACACAGAGTCAGACACGACTGAAGCGACTTCAGTTGCGCTTTCCAGTTTCATGCATTGGAGAAGGCAATGGCAACCCACTCCAGTACTCTTGCCTGGAGAATCCCAGGGATGGAGGAGCCTGATGGGCTGCCGTCTATGGGGTCACACAGAGTCAGACACGACTGAAGCGACTTAGCAGCAGCAGCAGCAGCAGCAGCAGCAGCAATGTGTATGTATCTTAGGCTTCCCAGGTGGCGCTAGTGGTAAAGAACCTGCCTGCCAATGCAGGAAGCGTAAGAGACGTGGGCTTGATCCCTGGGTAAGGAAGATCCCATGGAGATGGGCCTGGCAAACCACTCCAGTATTCTTGCCTGGAGAATTCCACGGACAGAGGAAGCTGGTGCGCTACAGTCTATAGGGTCGCAAAGAGTCGGACACGACTGAAGCGACTCTGCACGCACGCATGCGGTGTCTGTATAATCCCAACCTCCTAATGTGTTCTCCCTCCTTCAGTAACGGTGAGTTTCTTTCCTACGTCTGTGGGTCTATTTCTGCTTTGTAAATAGATTTATCCGTGCCTTTGTTTTTAGATTGCACATGTGCGTGCTGTCGTATGGTACTTGTCTTTCTCTGTCTGGCTTACTTCGTATGATAATCTCTAGATCCAGCCATGCTTTCGCAAATGGCATCATGACATTCTCTCTTACTGCTGAGGGATGTTCCACTGTGCGTATGGGCCGCCTCTTCGTCATCCACTCCTTTGCCGATGCACGTTCAGGCTGTTTCTATGTCCTGGCTCCTGCAAGCAGTGCTGTAGTGAACACTGGGATACACGTGTCTTTTCAAATTATGGTGTGCTCTGGATATATGCCCAGGGAGTGGGCTTGCTGGATCACGTGGTAACTCTGTTTTGCTGGCCAGCAAGGTCATGGGGACGTGCTTGGCATCCATCTTCCGGTCCTGGGGGCTGGAAGGGCATTTGTGGTGGAGGCAGCCGCAGGGCCAATCACGGGCTTTGTGGACGTTCCCAGGCAGTGTGGGCTGCGGCAGTGATGACTTCAGATGCCTGGACCCCAGCATCAGCTGCGTGTTCTTGATCTTGGTGACCCCAGCAGAGCTTCTGGTACTCTGCCTTCCTCTGCTGGTCCAGATCCTCAGGCTTCTGGGAGGATCCTTGGGAGTCTGGTCTGAAGCCCCCTTCCAGAGGCCCAGCAATTTAGAGAGGACCCAATTGCCCTAAATCCTAAATCCTTCTTCTACTTAAAATATCCAAAGTGAGGTCTCTTTCCTGCCTGAGCCCCATCAGACACAAAGGTCGGAGCGAAAACGAACACACTCAGAGCTGCGAGATTCTCACTGCTTGCAAAGCTGTTCTCCTGACCACAGATCCCCTCATCCCTTCTTAGGAGAGCTCTTGTCTGCCCCACCACCAACCCCTGGAGGATTACTGGGGCTCATTTTCCTTTCTTTTCTTGTGCAATTATCTCTGTTGCTCGGAAGTTCTATTAAAAAGTAAACTTACATCCTGACGCATTCTCTAAGCCCCTGTTCAACCCCCTTTCTCCAGGCAGGCTTCCCTGATTGGCCAAGGTGTCTTTTCTCCTCTACTAAGTTGTCAATCCTAAAGGAAATCAGTCCTGAATATTCACTGGAAGGACTGATGTTGAAGCTGAAACTCCAATACTTTGGCCACCTGATGTGAAGAGCTGACTCATTTGAAAAGACCCTGATGCTGGGAAAGATTGAAGATGGGAGAAGGGGACAACAGAGGATGAGATGGTTGGATGGCATCACCAACTCAATGAACGGTGAGTTTGAACAAGCTCCGGGAGTTGGTGATGGACAGGGAGGCCTGGTGTGCTGCAGTCCATGGGGTTGCAAAGAGTCGGACGCGACTGAGCGACTGAACTGAACTGAACTGAAGTTTCTGGAAGGCACTCTCATGCTCAGGCCAATTTCTCACAGTGCTGGGAAGCGAGGAGGCTCTTGACAGGAAGCAGGATAAAACATAAGAGTGGGTCTACTGATGTCTTAGAGGTTAAGTGCCCAGGGCTCTGTCTGCGAGCGGGTCTGAGGCTCGAGCGGAAGGAAACAGACTGATCAGTGTCATACCAGGGGTCCCTAGCGAGCTGACATGGGGGCCAGGCTGTCCGGCTCTGACATCCTTTTGATCCCAGGAGCCTGATGCAATTTGCTGAGCCTGGAAAGAAAAACCCCTGCCTTTGGATCTCACCCAGGGAGCCTGTCCAGGATCCAAATAGGGTAGCCTCAGTGACACAGTAAAGGAGGGAACTAGAAATAGGGAGTTAGGGCAGTCTGAGCAGGGGAAGAGGGTCTGTCTCCTAGAGGAGGGGGCAGGCATCTGAGCAGGGAGGGACGGGGAGGAAGCAGAGGAAGGCATTTGGTTTTGCAGACATCTGTCAGCCCCTGTGAGCCGGTAATTGATGTCCAGCCTGCGGTCCACGTGCCTTTGGCACGTGACTTGCTTTGCCCGTGGAAGGGGATGTGATGTTTTCCAGGTATAAGCAGACCCATGAAGGTCCCCGTGTGGTCTCCTCTGCGCCTCTGCCACGAGACTAGCATGTCCGCAAGTAACCACTGATTCCAGAACTAGAGACCCAAACCCTGCCCAGGAGCCACGGCTAGGCAGTCCCAGCCAAGCCTGCCAGGACGCCCGCTGACTCAGAGACCTGGGAATGAGAAAGAATGCTTGCTGCCCGGAGCCGAGGCGCTCTGGGGCTGTGTGCTACTCAGCTCTAGAGCAGCAGACACTGCCTGACACACCGGGTCTGTGGGCATCAAAGTCGACGCTGTCCACCCACCCCATCTGGCTTCTGGGGAGTTAGCGAGCTTCCTAAACCATGAAGCCTAAAAAGCTGAAAGCCCTACTGTCACTGTTATTGATGTCCTCAAATTCCTCATTCCCTTTACAACCACAACGCAGCCTGTCTTCTCCCCTTTTTCTTTCCTGATAGTCACAAAAAAAGAACCAAAGAAAATAACTGAGATTTCAGCTCCATTAATTTTTCAGGGCACCATAAATTAAAGAGCAATTGCAACGCAGTGGATTTCTGCAGGAAAATAAGTCTCTGTGATTGTGCTTTAGTCTAATCACATGGAAAGCTAAGTAGTGCTATTAATACCCCAAAGCACATGCTGTCCCAAAGGAGAGCACCTGGAGCAGAGGCAGCCCGCCAGGCCAGGGAATTTCAGGGACATCCTGAACTTCAGTCAGTCAGTGAGGACCAGGTCTTGACACAAGACTTGCTTTGGCCAGTGGTGTGTGAGTGGGTGTGATGTATTCCAGGTCAAAGCAGACACACTAACTTGAGGACCAGCAAGGAGGCCAGCTCCTGTAGACAGCCATGGCTCAGGCCAGGCAGGAAGTTTCATTTGGAGGTCCCTGACCATGGTGGTCCCTACTGGTAGAAATTCATTCATTAAACTGCCATCGATCCATCTACATCATCCATCCACCCCCACGCATCCACCCATCCATCCATCCACCATCCACCCTCCCACCCACCTATCCATCCACCCACCCCCACGCATCCACCCATCCATCCATCCACCATCCACCCTCCCACCCACCTATCCATCCACCCACCCACCCATCCACCCACCCACCCATCATCCATCCACCCCCACGCATCCACCCATCCATCCATCCACCATCCACCCTCCCATCCACCCATCCATCCACCCATCCATCCACCCACCCATCATCCATCCACCCCTATGCATTCATTCTTCCATCCATCCACCTATCCATACCTTCCATCTACCCACACCCCCAGCCATCTAGCCGCCCATCCACCCACTGATCCATCTACCCACCCACCATCCATCCACCCCATGCATCCATCCTTCCATCCATCCACTTATCCATCCTCCCATCGATCTATCCACCCACCCACCCACCATCCATCCACCCCATGCATCCATCCTTATATCCATCCACCTTCCATCTACCCCCACACCCACCCATCTATCCATTCATCCTCCCATCCATCCACCCATTCATCCACTCATCCATCCCCCTTCCTTCTATCCTTCATTCCATATTTCCAGCCAGGAACATGAGATAAAACTGTGAAAGAAATGGCCAGGCATAGCCCTCCCCCCCCCCCCCCCAAAGAGCTGACCTCAAGTGTGTGTGTAAAGTATAGACAATAATCAAATAATGACACAAATATTTAATCGGGCATTGTGACCCGTGCTGGGAAAGAGAGTCACTGGAATCTGGAAGAGTGTGGAATGGTGAGTCCCAGGCAGGTCTGGGAGCACCCAAGGAAGCTTCTGACCCAGATAGCTTCCATCTGCTCCAGACCCAGGCTCTGCCTTTCCCACCCTTTTCCAACCCTGGGAGCTGGCCTGTGTAGGCGGCATCCCCAGACCCCTTCTCCCTGGCTTCTAGGGGGTTCAGCTCACAGGAGACTGAGGACAGGAGGAGAGAGACAGGTACCATGACTCCTGTTCTCCGACTGCCCAAATGCACAATTTCTCGGGGCTGAGTGACTCTCCCCGGGGCCAGCCTCCTCCTCAGCCCTTTTGTCACAGTGGGGCTCCAGGCCTCTTATCGGGCAAGGTGTTTGGCTGAAAAGTGAAAGTGAAAGTCGCTCGGTCATGTCTGACTCTTTGCGACCCCATGGACTATACAGTTTATGGGATTCTCCAGGCCAGAATACTGGAATGGGTAGCCTATCCCTTCTCCAGGGGATCTTCCTAACTCAGGGATGGAACCAGGGTCTCCTGCATTGCAGGCGGATTCTTTACCAACTGAGCACCCAGGGAAGGCTGGAAAGGTCCCTCAAAGTATCTCTGTCAGAATCCCTGGAAGCTGTGAAAGGGACCAGATGGACAGAAAAAGGACTTTGCGGTCGATTCAGTGAAGATGCGTAGATGGGAAGGGTGGTCTGGATTATCCAGGTGGGGCAGAGGGAACTCACACACACACACACACACACACACACACACACACACACGGCAACGTGAAGACGGAGCAGGAAGCGTTGAAGACGCTGCCTTTGAAGCTCAGAATGACTCATCACCAGCCACAGAATTCCAGAAGCTGGTGGAGGTGAGGGAGAGAACCCCCGGAGCCTCCAGGGGGAGAGTCACCCCACACACGCCCTGGCTTTGGCCTCATGAAACTGATCTGGGGCCTTTGGCCGATACACTTCTGTTGTTTTAAGCTGTCAGGTTTGTGGTCGTTCCTTATGGTGTCTGCAGGAACCAGACCCAGGCCTTTCCTCCAGGCGGGCGGCCCCTCCTCCAGGGGCCCTCAGCCCGCCCCCTCCCAGCCCTGGGGTCTCCTACCGCACCCTGGCTGGCCCTGGAGAGAGCCCCTCCCAGCCCTGGGGTCTCCTACCGCACCCTGGCTGGCCCTGGAGAGAGCCCCTCACTGCACACTCCTCAGTCACCCATGAAGGTGCCCTGGGCTCCTGCGGCCCTGCTGGACTGCCCTCAGAGGAGAGGACGCCGGTTTGGGGTCAGAAGGACAACTCCCTCTCCTGGTAAAGGTGGAAGAGGCTTCCAGGCGGAGGGAAGGGCATGGGGTGGGAGGGTGTGTGGAATGTTCTGGAAGTGGAGGGAGGCTCCATGGCTGGAGTGTGCTGGGGGGCAGACTGGAGGGTCTGTCAACCATCTAGTGAGCCTGTTGTACGTCACCTCCATCCCACCGGCTCTCACTTGAACCCATGAGCTTCCGAGGGGCACCTGACCATTCGGCCCTGGGGAGCACGGGGTGATGGGGTCCCCGGCTCCAGCCCCGGGGAGCAGGGGGTGAGGAGGTTCCTAACCTCAGCCCCGGGGATCAGGGGGTGATGGGGTCCCGGCCCCAGGCCTGGGGAGCCCTCCTGCAGCCCAGGGCTCCCGGGTCCCGGGTGATGGGAAGGCTCCCTGTCCTCCAGGCTTCCCCCGGGCGGCTCACCTTGCCCTCCTTGGTGTAGGCCAGCAACTTGTCCTCCTCCCGGGGGTGGAAGATGAGCGTCTCCACGGAGAAGGAGACGACCTGTTTCTGGAAGGTGGCGCCCTCGTCCGCGCTGAGGAACAGGCTCTGGTCCCGGTCGCTGAGCGAGGAGCTCACGAGAATGATCTGAAAGACACCGGTCAGGAGATGCGTCTGCGCTCTTCGGGGCCACTGCCTGCAGCGGGCTCCCCGCAGCCCCCAGCGGCAACCGGCCCAGCCGACACTTGGCTCCAGACTTCCCGCCTGCAGAGCCCGCACGGCAGTCCTGCGGTTCGGAGCCCTGTTTGCGGTGCTTTGTTACGGCCGCCCCAGGACACTGACTTGTCCAGTGAGAGCTCTGCAAGGGCTGGGGCAGGGGGTGGGGAATGCCTGGAGGAGGCTTATTGTGAAGAGCGCCGGGAGCAGGGGCCGTGTGGGAGGCTGCCTCGTCCTAGCTGGAGGCTTCGGGGTGGAGCCGGAGCCCACCCTCCGTATTCTCCCCCTGACCTCAAGCCCAGCATTGGGTCGCGCTGGAGATGACGGGAGATGCATACGTCTTAGAGTGGCCCCGACTCCACTCCGACGTGAAACTGATGGCAAGGCGCCCCCCGAGAGGACGAGGGGCACCTCCACCATGCGCACCCCCCAGCCCCCACCCCCTGAGGTCCCTTCATGTTTGCCTTCCCTCCAGGTCCCTCTTCTCACAGGTACAAGCCCTGCCGGACTGTGTGTGAGGATTGTCCACCGTGTCACAGAAAGGTCAGGACAGGCCAGCCAAGGGTCAGAACAGGGCAGCCCTGGGGCCACTCGGCAGAATGACAGGGCCCTGAGGAGGGACACACGCGAGCTCCCGGTGCGGGGGAAGGTCAACCAGCCGAGGCTGAGTCAGGAGCACCGAACGCAGGGTGGAGGGCCTGGGAGCCACTTGGTCCAGGCCCCGCCCCCCAGCACCGTGGCCCCGCCTCCTGCTCCATCAGAAGAACCATTCACCCCCCGCACCGAAGCCGGGGGACTCTCCTACACACGCACCTTGTAGAACCTTCACGGCTCTTCACAGCCCCAGGAGATGCCGACTCCATTATGTGGGTCCTAGGACCCTCCCGACCGCCTCCGTCCACATCCCCGCCCGTGCCCCTTTCCACCTGGGCGCACACCCTGGGATGGCCTTCCTCCTCTGGCTGGTTGGCTCTCCTGCTGCAAGGCTGCTGGGGGCCCAGGACTTGTCCTCAACACTCTCACCCCATTTCATGGAAGAGGCCTCCTGCACTGGGACCAGAGCCCTGTCGGGTCAGGGGTACATCTGTGGAGGTCACTACTGATGCCCTCCCCTCCCCTCCCCACAGGGCCTGGGGGTTCCACACGCAGGATGAGTGAGTGAGTGAATGAATGAGGGAGGGAAGGAATGAATGAATGAGGGAAGGAATGAATGAATGAGGGAAGGAACGAATGAGGAATGAACTATGTGTCGGCGGAGCAGGGGGCTGGGCACACACACTCCGTCTCTGGGTAGCCCAGCTCAGGTTCCATGTCTGTGTGACCAGTGCCTTCTGTGCTCCTTGTCTGTACAATGGGAAATGACAGGGTGAGCCCGCCACGGAGGGCTAACATGGACGCGACAGCCGGCCTGCGTTACGTTCCGCTTGGCGACTGTCCTTGTGCCGCTGTCCCCCCTGCTTGGCAGGTGGGGAGACTGAGGGCAGGCGAGCTCCTGTGGTCACAGAGCCACGCTGGGTAGGGCCAGGGTCACTGGCGATTCCACACAGGGCGGGGTTTTAGCTGGGCTGGAGCTGGCAGCCTGGGTTGGACTAACCCGGCCCAAGATGAGCTCAGCTTTCCCTGGGAGGGAAAGTACAATGAGACGCCCCCGGAATGACTTTCCCAAACCCCGACATGCCTCTGGAAGACAACAAAGCACATGGAGCATAAATCAATGAGCTGCACAAAACTCCTGTTTCTTGTGAACAAAGGATACACCAGTGTGTTCCTTTTTTCCAAGGAAACCTTCCTGGGCTCCTGGGTGAGGTCATTCACCTTCAGCAGAAAGCCTTCTGTCCCCCCAACAAGCAGAGGGGCTTGGAGCCTGATTGCTTGGTGACTCTGATCCCTGAAAGGGGGACACGTGCTCGGAGATGTTCCTCATGGTGTGGTTTACATGCAGGAAAAATGGGAGGGGTGGCGGAGATGGTCAGGGGAGCCAGAGAGCGTGCACAGATGTTTCCATGGTGTTTAGGGACAAGAGAACTAATGCACTCACACACAAAAGAGCAGGACCTTGTAAGCAAGTTCAGTTTCTGTACATTTCCCTTTGGCAAAACTGTAAGGACGTATATAAGAGTTTTGTCATGGTAGGTGTGGAAAAGTAAGTGTGATTTTGTCAGTGGACAATGCATAGAAAGAAGGGTGGAAGGATTATTACTCAGCCATAAAAAAGAAGGACACTTGCCACTCGTGACAACACTATGGACTTGGAGGGCATTATGCTGAGCACAGTAAGTCGGACGGAGAAAGCAAATACTGTGTGATCTCACTTATGTGTGGAATCTAAGAAGAAAACGAAAAAACAACAAGCTCATAGATACAGAGAAGAGACTGGTGGTAGCAGAGGTGGGGGATTGGGGATGGGCAAAATGGATGGGTGGGGTCGAAAGGTACAAACGCCGGGTTATAAGAAGCAGAAGCCCTGGGGAGGGTCTGCAGCACGCTGAGAATAACCAACAAAACTCTACTGCACATCTGAAAGTTGCTAAGCGAGTAGATCTTAAAAGTTTCATCACACAGAGAATTCTGTGGCTATGTAAGGAGACCAACATCGCCTAGAGCTGTTGTGGTTACCATTTCACAATGTGAACAAATTTTATTCTGTTGCACTTCTGAAACTAATATAGCTTGTCAGTTACAGCTCTGTTTTTTAAAAAAAGAGAAAGGAAAGAAACACAGGGGGTTATTAATAGTGGTTAGTCTTAAGCGGTGGAGTTAAGATTTTTTTAAAATTTGAAATAAACTTTTTAGCTTAGAATAGTTTGATATTTTTGAAGATTTTTTTTTTTTTGATGTGGACCATTTTTACAGTCTGTGTTGAATTTGTTACAATATCGTTTCTGTTTTAGGCATGTGGGGTCATCTTAGCTCCCCAACCAGGGATTGAACCTGCGCCCCCTACATCGGAAGGCAAAGTCTTAACCGCTGGATGGCCAGGGAAGTCACAAACAGTTTTAGATTGGTGGAAAAGTTGCCACGATAGTACAGGACATTCCCACACAGCGCATACCCTGCTTCCTCTATTATTAACAGCCGATATCAACATTATAGGTTTGTCACAATAAGGACCCAACATCGACACGTTGGTTGTATCTAAACCCATATCTAAACCACACGCTACATTTCACCCCTTTTCCACTGAGGTCTTTCTCTGCCCCTGTGCCAGCTTCCCACATGACACTTAGTTGCCCCTTCTCCTCGGGCTCCTCTAGGCTGTGACACTTTCTCAGACTTCCCTTGTTGTTGATGACCTTGGCAGTTTTGAGGAGGCCTGGCTGCATATTTTGTAACTGTGTCTCCGTTTGGGTTCGTCTGCTGCTTTTCTCTTGCTGATGCTGGGGTTCTGGGATTGAGGGAAAGAGCCGGGGAGTGGGGGAGGTTCTAGGTTCCCTGATCACAGGGGTAGGGACGTAACTCCTTTTGCTCCCTCCGGCATCCGGCACATGCCTGACCCCGAGCTGTGGGTCAGCCCAGGCCTGCAGGATTGTAACCTAAATCATGCAAGAATTTAGGTTGCCCAGGGTTTACGGGAGCAGAGCAGGGGACGAGCAGAGCAGGGGGCGTCAGATCCAAGTGCAGAACAAAAGGAGGGCTTCGGGAGGAGGCGACGCCCAGATGAGCTTTGAAGAATGAACGGAAATTTGATCCAGACCTGGGGAAGGGGGCTCTCAGACAGAGAGGCCAGCAGGACTGAAGACAAGCAGACGGGGGTCCCTGCTGAGACTGTTCATGTCCTCCTCCCACCTGTGTGTACCGTTCCCTCTGGCTGGAACGCACAGCAGGACCGAGACCCCCCCCCTCACCCCCGACCTCACCACTGACAATGAAGAATCAGATTTCCAGATTTTTTAAATGTCACAAAATCCATGTGTGATAACATGAAAATTTTTGAAGTTTTCTGAGCCCTGAGTTCTGGGCAACTTCAACAGAGCTGAATGTTTCTCTCTTCTTATTCATGTGCCTGCTTTGAGGGTGCCCCCAGCATGAGTTCAGCCTGTTTTTATGATGGGACATCCTCCTCCTTTTCCAGTGCTTCTCCAATACCTCTTCATCCGGCACAGCTAATTTCGAAGGTCACCTCCTCCAGGAAGACGTCCATGATATACATCCTCCTCCTCTGCCCCTTCCCCAGCATCTCATGTGTTCATTTGCTGCAGTCTAACATTCCTAGGGTTCTCTCTGTGAGTCTGCCTTTCCCTCCAGGCGGGGAGGCTGTGCAGCCTGGCAGGGCCCACTCCTCGTCCTTGCCATTCAGCCCAGAAGATAGGTGTTGGCATTCCCACACAGAATGAGGTCCCTGGGCACAAGGTCGCCTCTCCATGACAGCCCTCAGTTACAGCTAAGGCCCTGTTCATGGTGTCACCCAGGCAGAAGGAAAAGGAACCTGAGGAAGTGATTCTGGCCAGGGGCCCAGCAATCTGGATCACGGGCTATTTTTGGCCTCAGAGTGGGACAAGCCAGGAAAGACAGGGGAAGAAGAAAGTGCTGACAAGGAAAGGATTATTGGAGCAAAGAAAACAAATCAATTAGCATCGTGCAGAGAGGAGGCTGGCAGATTGTTCCTCCAAATTGGGAACCAGACTATTTTCAATGGTGTATTTTCACTGCTTACTATTCTGGGGAAACATATGGTACTCGAGCGAGGTTCTGGGGGCCTGCAAGGCTGGATGCCTCAAAATCAGAGGCAGCTCAGTTAAAGGGAACTATCTGATAGATTCACTGGACTAACAGCCAGCCCATATGAAGCCTGAGTTTCAGGGTCTAATTTGCCAGGCCACGTCCATGGTGCAAACATGGAGCCCCTTGTTCAAAGAGAATCAGGAATTTCAAGATGGGACCAGTAGAGCATCAGACCAAGCATGGATCCTCCTGAGATGGCTTGGGTCACACACTCACGGAGTGGGCTCTTCCCAGAGCTATTCGGTTAATAACTCCAGGACCAGTGGTAGCAGCACCCTTGGAGACTGTCAGACTCACGGTGCCTTGGCCCCACTGGGACCTGCATTTTCACGGCCCCTGGTGAGTCCCAGGCGCCCTCCCTTGGGTGGGGGGTGCTGCCTTAGGTCGCAGGTCCTGCTCGTTTCGGCCCTGTGCCCAACTCCAAGCATGCTGGTGGACCTGGCCTCTGCTCCCTGCCAAGTGACAAGGAAATAACCAGCTGCATTAGAGCCCCGCTCTCAGCCTCCTACTCATCCCATCCACTGCGATGCTGCCCCGTAGGATGGAGGTACCCACGACAGCCCTGGAGTCCAGGGAGGCAACACTGCTCATGGACACGGAGGCCACAGCAGAGGCCTGCCAGCGCGGGGGCAGTGCAGGCTCTGGCGGCCTCACCCCTCCAGAGCCGGGGGCAGGGAGCTGGCCCCACCCCTCCAGAGCCGGGGGCGGGGAGCTGGCCTCACCCCTCCTTTGCTCCTGTGAGCTTTGCACCCTTGGGCGAATCACTTCACGTCTCTGAGCCCGTTTCCTCCCCTGTGAAATGAAGATAGGATTCCCACGGCAGAGGTGACTGGAAGAGAGAAAGGAAGCAAAGTGCATAACAGGCTGAGACGACAGCGGGTTTATTCTCGTGGCATTTTATTCTAAAGAAGCTGGGTTCACCAAGCATCTCCTTGGGTCAAGGCCCTGGAGCTGAGGCAGCTCAAAGGCGGTGGTGAGAAGGACAGTATAGGAAGCACATGGCAGGGAGCTCCAGGACAGATGAGGACAAAGGCCAACAAGCTGTCCCCAGGGTGACGAGCTCTTTCTCTAAGGCGTGGGGCCAGGGCATGTGGGTTTGACTGCTTCCCTAATTGTGTACCCTGAGCTGCCCTTGCCCCAGCCCAAGCCTGGCCTGGGGTCGAGGGCTTCCTGCAGGTGGTGTCACCTGAGCTGGGTCTTGAAGGATGAATAGGAGTTCGCTAGGGGAACCAGTGGCGGTGGAGTTCAGGGGAACAGCACATTGATGCTGAGCGGGAATGACAGGACCCTTGTTTAGAAGAGAGTCACCTGCTTGGGGATTTGGTTTTCAGTCACATTATTGACATGTGCTTTATCGGATATGCTCCACCCACACCAAAGTAGCCTGGATGTCGGTGGGTCGGTTGACCAGATTTGCTCCCCTGCATAGGATTTGTGGCAGAAATGGGGCGAGGGGAGGCCTGACACCGGGCAGTGGGCACAGAGGAGGGGCCGTCCTGTGCAGGACACGAATACAAGCCACTGTGACGTGGAGTGGCAGGAGCTGCCGTGAAGCTGGCCTGCAGCACGGGCGTGGGCAGAGAGCTCCCTGTGGCCCGCTACAGGCGAGGGGGCATGGGGCTGGGGTGCTTGTCTCCCTGAGGCTAAGTTCCCCAGGCCTGCAGCCTCTGTGCCTCCCCCAGAGCCCCTGTCTGTGTTAAAACAGATCGATTAGCTCTCTCCGCCAGGTGTTCTGGGTGGGAAGCCTGCACAGAGACCGGGCCTTGGAGGCCTGAAAATTAACAACCCTTCTGTCATTTCCCTGCCAAGCCCGGCAGGTGTCCCCAGGGTCCCACTCGCATCTGGTTGGAGAGACGCAGGAAGTACTAAGCAGGGTAGCTCTGGGGCGGCACAGCAGGGGCAGGTGGGGGTGGTGTGAATCGCTGACTGCACTTCGCGGTCACTGCAGACCTGCTAAGCTTAGGTGCGATCATCCCCATTTCTCAGATGGGAAAGCTGAGGCCAGAGAGGCCTCGCGGAAGTTTGTACTGTCAGCCAGGTTTGCACCCAGCACTTCCCTGCATCACTCATCCACACCACATCATGACCAGTGATGTGACTGCGTCAGCCCAGAACGTGGAAACGACGTGGGGCAACGGGCCTGGGAGGGTCTAGACAGATTCGCTCCCCCGTCCCCCACCACCGCTCTAAAGACTATTAGGCATGGCTTCCAGACTGCAGGTCAGTCCTGAATCTGGGGGATTCCTGATCCCATAGAAGACCGGGATGGTGGGGGAGGCAGGCTTTCCGTCCATCTTCATCTTTGTTTCCCCTGCTTGGCCCACCATTCTATTCTCTGAGGCCATTCACGCACCCATTCAGCTATGTGTCAGACCGCAAGCTGGGAGATGAATCTCACAGGAGCCTGGCCCCCAGGGAGACCATAGCAGACAAGGGAAGTTGTTGAATGATGTGAGCCGTGCACTGGGACAGGCGACCCTGAGAAGGGGCTGGAATGGAGGCGAGCTGTGTGCTCCCGGCAGGAGTGGGTCAGCGTTGGCCTAGTGCAGAGAGGTCCCCCAGGAAGGGCAGAATGTGCAAGATGCCGATGTGGGCCTCCCAGGACCAGGTCAGGAGGTTTGCCTGAACCTGGAACCCTGGACACCCTTCTGGAACCCTTCGACATGGGCCTGCCCCTCCCTGGCTGCCCGGATCATGTCCACCTGGCCTCCCACTCAGACCTGCCCTGCCTGAGTCGCCCCTGCATGAGCCACGTGTGGTCCCACCTGCCAAGTCGCCTCCTCTGGTGCCCTGCTGGGCTTCCATTCCCCTATCTCCTCCAAAAGGTGGTGCCAACATCCCAGTCTGCCTTGCAGCGTAAACCCTAGCTCTGAAACCTTGAGTTAAAAAAGGAAAACAAACAGCAACCAGCAAGTGGTTCTCACCTCTGCCAGAGCTCTGGCTGGGTACGCCACAGATCTTGGGTTTCCCTTCAGACTCTTTATCAAGGAGAAGACTTGTTTTTCATCTTCTCTTTACCAAGTGGAGCCCTCAGAGGCTTCCCTCCGCATCCCCGGGGATGGGGGTCCTCAGGAAATTACCTTCCTATTTAAAACCCAATCGTCCAGTGCATTCCTTGCCAGACAGATGCGCCCAGCTGGGGACACAGGAAATTGGGCTTTGACGCCTGGAGAGGCAGACATTGGAGAGAAACAAATACAGCAGCCTCCGCCCCCTGGGTCTCAAATTAGAATCTGTGCAGAGCATCTTACATACGCCAGTGTGAGTCATCCTGAGTGAGAATAACTCTGCTACCCGGCGAGGAGAACGCGCGGCTGAATGCCTCTCGCTGGGCTATTCAGCACGCACTCGGATTGCTACCCAGGGTGTTAGCAGAAAGTTACTCCACGTGACGGCTTTCAGTCTGGGGGGTGCCGAGAGAAAGCAGAGCCTGGCGGAGATGCCGCTCTGCTGGGTAACCTTGGGCTCGTCTCTCTCCTCACCTTCAACTCAGAAACAATCATTTGTTCTGGGCTGAGGTCCTAAATTAGGTGCCACGTATGAAACTGTGGCAGAAATAGAAGGGCTTTTCATGGCTTTTGTGCTTTCTTAAGCCAGAAAGTACAAAGTGACAGGCAACTCGCTCCAGTATCCTTGGCTGGAGAATTCCCTGGACAGAGGAGCCTGGCTGGCTACAGTCCGTGGGGTCGCAAAGAGCCAAACACGATGGAGCATGCAGGCAAACCGGAAAGACCTATTCTTGAAGTCACAGATCATCGGAATTTGTGCAAACACAAGTGTGTGGCGCTGCGTCCCTGCTTGAAACCCTCAGGGCCTCTGCTGCCGGGGCTCCTGGGTCTGATGTTCACGACTCGCCCCAGTGACCTCACCCGGCTGACTTTACTCCCCGGCACCGGCCCAGGTCCAGCCTTCAGACCATGTCCACTTCCCCAGATGTCCGCTGCACCCTCACACTCCTTTGCCCTGGGAAGCCCTGGCTGTCTTCTCCCTGACCGCAGTGAGGAAGCAGGCCTGGAGGGGGCAGGCCAGAGGCTGACCAGGAGGACTCAGGGGTTATCAGCTGAGATAAGCTGGTGGCCTGGGCTGGGGCAGACGTCATGCAACTGGAGGAGAGCGGGCGGGTGTCCGTGACATTTCATGGTCAGAGTTCAGCGGGTTTGGTGAAGGAAATAGATGGAGAAATAACGGAACACTAAGCGCGTGGCTTGGACGGGCGTGTGGACACTGACCGCTGGTGGACATGAGGACCAGCCGGTGAGGGGGAGGGCTGGCTTAGGGGATGAAGAGAGGCCCAGGGTGAGCCTCACACTGGGGCTGAGCTTCCTGAGGGTCACCCCAGATGGATAGAGGAGCTCGGGGTTGGTACTTGGGGTAAGTTCAGCAGAGAAACCTGCCCTGGGGTAGGCCTTTGGAAGGTCCATGCTCAGACGTGTGACTGGGGGTCCTGGGAGTGGAGGACCCTCCCAAGGAGTGAGAAAAGAACTGGCCAGGGATGGGGACCAGAGAGACCGCTGCAGAAGGTGCCTACGGGGAGGGCCCTTCCCCTGGGCCTTAAGGCTGAGGGGGAGAGACAGGGAGTAAAGCAAATGCCGGAACACAATGATTTCAGACAGTGAGACGCACTACGAGAAAAATGAAATCAGGTGATTAAATGACTGTGTGTATATACCTGCGTCCATGTGTATGCACACACACAAGCTTGTATGTATGTATGACCACGAGAAAAATAAAATCAGGTGATTAAACGACTGATGTATATACCCGTGTCCATGCGTATATACACACACAAGCTTGTATGTATGTATGACCACGAGAAAAATAAAATCAGGTGATTGAACGACTGATGTATATACCCGTGTCCATGTGTATATACACACACAAGCTTGTATGTACATATGGCACACAGGCATTCATATATGTATGTATAAAGAGATACATACACGTGAATATGGGCTTCCCCAGAGGTGCAGATGGTAAAGAATCTACCTGCAATGCAGGAGACCGGGGTTTGATCCGTGAGTGGGGAAGATCTCCTGGAGAAGGGAATGGCGACCCACTCCAGTATTATCAACTGGAGAATCTCATGGACAGAGGAGCCTGGCGGGGTGCAGCCCGTGGGGTTGCACAGAGTCGGACGTGACTAAGGGGCTAACGCGTGAACGAGCATCTGTGGAAAGGTGAGTGAAGCAGCCCAGAAGGATAAAGCACTGTTTCCGGCTGATGAGACTGTGGGTGTTAAGCTTTTTCTGTCTTACTGTTTCTACTTCCGTTCTTACTGTGTCATGTTTACCTAACATGGGAGAGGTACTCAGTACATATCTGTGGGATCAACAGATACATTTTCCTAAGTTAACATTTTAAGATGAAAGTGTGCTAAACGTACAATCAGAAAGAACAATATATACTTTACAAAAAGAAGAACTGGCTTGCGGGCAAAGGCCTAAGAATGTATGTGCAGTTCTCTATTGAGTGAACAAGATAGGAAGATAGTTTTTTTAAATGAAGGTTTACTTTTAGAAAATCATGAACAGTTATTAATATGTTAAATTGTATTTCCTTTTCTCTCTCTGCCCAGCATCCAACCATCATACATCCATCCATCTATCCATCCATCCATCTATCCATCTATCATCCATCCATCCACCATGCATGCATCCATCCAACCGTCATCCATCCATCTATCCATCATCCATCCACCCACCCCCCCACCCATCCATCCATCATCTACCCATCCATCTATCCATCATCCATCCGCCCATCCCCCCACCCATCCGTCCGTCATCTACCCATCCATCTATCCATCATCCATCCACCCACCCACCCACCCATCCATCCATCATCTACCCATCCATCTATCCATCATCCATCTGCCCACCCACCCACCCATCTGTCCATCATCTACCCATCCATCTACCCATCCCTCATCCATCCATCCACCCACCCATCCGTCCATCATCTACCCATCCATCTATCCATCATCCATCCACCCACCCACCCACCCATCCATCCGTCATCTACCCATCCATCTACCCATCCCTCATCCATCCACCCACCCACCCATCCGTCCGTCATCTACCCATCCATCTATCCATCATCCATCCACCCATCCCCCCACCCATCCGTCCATCATCTACCCATCCATCTACCCATCCCTCATCCATCCATCCCCCCACCCATCCATCCGTCATCTACCCATCCATCTACCCATCATCCATCCGCCCACCCACCCACCCATCCATCCGTCATCTACCCATCCATCTACCCATCATCCACCCGCCCACCCACCCACCCATCCATCCGTCATCTACCCATCCATCTACCCATCCCTCATCCATCCATCCACCTAGCCATTCATTCAATCTTCCTTCCTCCCCTCCCTCCCTCCCTTTCTGCCTCCTTCCCTCTTCCAATTCACTATTCACCCTCCATCCATCGACCCAGTGAGAATGGCTTTGGGGAGAGGCTGCACGAACATATAGAAAGCGAGTGCCGCACACTTTGAGCCCTACGCACTCTTTAGTCACTGGATGTAACCATCATCACGCAGCCCAACCCTCAACCCACCCTTCTTGACGTGGGCACCAGAGGCTTGTGCCTCCCAGTCTTGTCTCTGCATAAAGTTGAACTCCATCAAGTAGGGGTGGGAAAGCAAAAAGGAGATAAATTTACTGAACATGTACTCTGCAGTGCCCCAGCTCCCCTGGTGGCTCAGCTGGTAAAGAATCTCCCTGCATTGTGGGAGACCTGGGTTCCATCCCTGGGGTTGGGAAGATTCCCCGGAGAAGGGAATGGCTACTCACTCCAGTATTCTGGCCTGGAGTATTCCATGGACTGTATGGTCCATGGGGTCACAAAGAATTGGGCACGACGGAGCAACTTTCACTTTACTTTGCTCCAGGCTCTGCACTAGGCACCAGCCTTTTATCATCTTATTTTCACAACAGCCACGAGGCGGGAGGGGTTTTTGTTTCTATTTTAAAGACAGAACTAGGAGCTCAGAGGGGTGAAGTGAGCCGCTCCAGCCCACACCGTCTGCGTGCCTCTGCCCTGGCACAGAGCCAAGTCTGGTGCTGAGAACCCTTGTCCTGCTTCTGTGTCGAGATCGACAAGCATCCAACACAATTTAGTAAAGCATCCACTCAAATACAATTACAGAATTGATCGTCAGGAAAGGATTGGTTCAGTTTTAATTACCAGCCTGACAATCACTGAAATGCCAAGAAACATCCCCAAGAACATCTGTAAATTGAATGAAGAGGCAGACCTTTTCCCTTCGGCTGGACGCTGACTTGGAAGATCTCGTGTCTGATCGATAGTAACCAGATAAGGCGAACCTATCACAGGACCTATAAAAACAACTCGTTGCCAATATTTTAGAGCCGTGGCTTATATATACAATCTTGTCTGTAACATTCGGGAAATATGAGGCCCCCATCTCCCCCGTAATTATTGATGATCTGAGTTCTCTAAAGGGGCTGACGCTGAGGCTCTGGAGTGAGTAGGGTGTAATTGTTTTGTTTGGCTGTCTGAGGATGTTTTGCAAAGCTAAAAAGCCTGCTTGCTGGGCGGAGGGTGGCGGACGGTTAATTCTCTGGAGTGACTGTGTTTGGGAAAATTGTCTTTTATCAGGACAGTTGTATTAACGATGCGTGGTTAGATCTGTGAACAATTTGCTCATTTATCTGCGCCTAACTGACCAGCAGAATGCGAGGGAATGATCTCCGTGCCTTCTCGGGGTGCGTTTTCCACGCTGGCTTGGGCAGCCGCCAGGGTACAGATGACAGCGTTTTCCTGTGGAGTGACTGTGGAATCTCCAAAGGCTCTCTTTCAGTATGTGTGATTAGAGACCAAGATTATTACTGCCATGCTTGTTGGGGAAAGCACGGCCGAAGCCACGGTCCGTCAGTGCAGGGACTATTGATGCTCTGTGCTCATAGAAGCCAGTAAGGACGGAGCAGGAAGGGGCAGTATTGCAGCTTCCTCGCATCCGTGGGAGGAGACTGGCTCTACCAGGGGAGCCCCAGTCAATGGCCTGTAGCGGAAATCACCTGGATCGTGGTTTTCCTGAATGAGACACTCCTGCCTCATGTGGAGTGGATAATAGCATTGGTAATAATCCTCAGTCAGTTCAGCCGCTCAGTCGTGTCCAGCTCTTTGCCGACCCCATGGACTGCAGCACGCCAGGTCTCCCTGTCCATCACCAACTCCTAGAGTTTGCTCAAACTCATGTCGGTCTAGTCGGTGATGCCATCCAACCATCTCATCCTCTGTTGTCCCCTTCTCCTCCTGCCTTCAGTCTTTCCCAGCATCAGGGTCTTTTCCAATGAGTCCGTTCTTCTCATCAGGTGGCCAAAGTATTGGAGTTTCAACTTCAGCATCAGTCCTTCCAATGAATATTTAGGGCTGATTTCCTATAGGATGGACTGGTTGAATCTCCTTGCAGTCCGAGGGACTCTCAAGAATCTTCTCCAACACCACAGTTCAAAAGCATCAATTCTTCGGCGCTCAGCTTTCTTTATGGTCTGATTCTCACATCCATATATGACCCCTGGATAAACCATAGCTTTGACTGGATGGACTTTTGTCTGCAAAGTAGTGAGCCATGCTGTGTAGGGCCAGCCAAGACGGCCGGGTCATGGTGGAGAGTTCTGACAAAACGTAGTCCACTGGAGAAGGGAATGGCAAGCCATTTTAGTATTCTTGTCTTGAGAACCCCAAGAACAGTATGAAAAGGCAAAAAATAATCCTATGTGTCATTTATCAAGCGCTTACTGTGTGCCAGGCACTTATACCGAATACTTGGCTCATGTTTCCAACAATCCTCTGATGAGGTGGTTGCTGTTATTGTCCCTGTTTGATGGATGAAGTGAATTCCAGGGAGGGCAGTGACCTCAGGTCACATGGTGGGAGCTGACCCAAGATGCAACCCAGGCAGCTTCCTTCCCACACACTGCAAAGATGGGGGGAGCATGTTTGCCGAGGTTAGGGGCTCTAGGCGACAGAGACGCGGGGTGCACGCTGCAGAGACGGTGGGGGTGCTCATGGCCCTTTTGCTCTTTGCTTGTGCATCACAGAGCCCATGTCGGCCAGTGATGAGGACAGAGGAAGCACAGCTTACGTGTCCTTGCCTTCATGGAGCACACGGTCCAGTGGTGAGACGTGACCAAGGAAGCCCCCAAATGAGCGGCTCTGGGCTCTGGGCAGGGCCCCAACCCTTGACAACAGGGTCGGCGGGGAGGGGGCCTGGCAAGAATACAGAGAGAGGGAGCTGGCCGGGTCCCACAGGAAGGGATGCGGAGGCGGGAGATGGGGAAGAGAGGCCCACAGGCAACGTGGAGAAGGGCGACTCAGGGGCTGGATGCCCACTGGGCGGGGCAACAGGGAGTCTCGTGCCCGGGGTGCTGGGAGGAAGCAGTGAGCCACGCAGACCTGGGTCTGCCCTGGTGGCACTGACGGCCTTTAAAGGAGAAAAGCCTGGGGAGGAGACTGAGTAGAAGTGGGCACAGAGGCGAGATGAGAGCAGAGAGCACAGGCCCAGGGGGGCCTGGGCCCGAGGGGGCGGCCATGTGGGCAGCTCAGACAGGGGAGGGTGGAGCAAGCACAACTGTCGCAGGTGGGTGTCCCTGTCGCAGGTGTGTGTGTCCCTGGGTACCACCGACTGTCACAGGTGGGTGTCCCTGGTTACCACTGTCACAAGTGGAGCGTCCCTGGTTACCACCGACTGTCACAGGTGGGTGTCCCTGGTTACCACCGTCACAAGTGGAGCGTCCCTGGTTACCACCGACTGTCACAGGTGGGTGTCCCTGGTTACCACCGTCACAAGTGGAGCGTCCCTGGTTACCACCGACTGTCACAGGTGGGTGTCCCTGGTTACCACTGTCACAAGTGGAGTGTCCCTGGGCACCACCGACTGTCACAGGTGGTGTGTCCCTGGTTACCACTGTCACAAGTGGATTGTTCCTGGTTGCCACCAACTTTCACAGATGGGTGTCCCTGGGTACCACCGACTGTCACAGGTGGGGTGTCCCTGTCACAGGTGTGTGTGTCCCTGGTTACCACCGACTGTCACAGGTGAGTGTCCCTGGTTACCACCAATTCACAGGTGGAGTGTCCCTGGGTACCACCGACTGTCACAGGTGGGTGTCCCTGGGTAACACTGACTGTCACAGGTGGGGTGTCCCTGATTACCACCGACTCACAGGTGGGGTGTTCCAGGGCACCACCGACCATCACAGGTGGGGTGTCCCTGGGCACCACCGACCATCACAGGTGGGGTGTCCCTGGGTACCACTGACTGTCACAGGTGGGTGTCCCTGGTTACCACTGACTGTCACAGGTGGGTGTCCCTGGGTAACACTGATTGTCACAGGTGGGGTGTCCCTGGTTACTGCCAACTGTCACAGGTGGATGTCCCTTGTTACCACTGACTGTCACAGGTGGGTGTCCCTGGGTAACACTGACTGTCACAGGTGGATGTCCCTGGTTACTGCCAACTGTCACAGGTGGGTGTCCCTGGGTACCACTGACTCACAGATGGGGTGTCCCTGGTTACCACCAATTCACAGGTGGCGTGTCCCAGGGCACCACCCACTGTCACAGGTGGGGTGTCCCTGGTTACCACTGTCATAGGTGGGGTGTCCCTGGGTACCACCAACTGTCACAGGTGGGTGTCCCTGGTTACCACTGACTGTCATAGGTGGAGTGTCCCTGGGTACCACCGACTGTCACAGGTGGATGTCCCTGGGTACCACTGACTCACAGGTGGTGTGTCCCTGGTTACCACTGACTGTCACAGGTGGGTGTCCCTGGTTACCACTGACTGTCACAGGTGGGTGTCCCTGGGTAACCCTGACTGTCACAGGTGGGGTGTCCCTGGTTACTGCCAACTGTCACAGGTGGGTGTCCCTTGTTACCACTGACTGTCACAGGTGGGTGTCCCTGGGTAACACTGACTGTCACAGGTGGATGTCCCTGGTTACTGCCAACTGTCACAGGTGGGTGTCCCTGGGTACCACTGACTCACAGATGGGGTGTCCCTGGTTACCACCAATTCACAGGTGGCGTGTCCCAGGGCACCACCCACTGTCACAGGTGGGGTGTCCCTGGTTACCACTGTCATAGGTGGGGTGTCCCTGGGTACCACCGACTGTCACAGGTGGGTGTCCCTGGTTACCACTGACTGTCATAGGTGGAGTGTCCCTGGGTACCACCGACTGTCACAGGTGGGTGTCCCTGGTTACCACCGACTGTCACAGGTGGGTGTCCCTGGGTAACACTGACTGTCACAGGTGGATGTCCCTGGGTACCACTGACTCACAGGTGGTGTGTCCCTGGTTACCACTGACTGTCACAGGTGGGTGTCCCTGGTTACCACCGACTGTCACAGGTGGGTGTCCCTGGGTAACACTGACTGTCACAGGTGGATGTCCCTGGGTACCACTGACTCACAGGTGGTATGTCCCTGGGTACCACTGCTTGTCACAGGTGGATGTCCCTGGTTACCACCGACTGTCACAGGTGGGTGTCCCTGGTTACCACCAATTCACAGGTGGCATGTTCCAGGGCACCACCCACTGTCACAGGTGGGGTGTCCCTGGTTACCACTGACTGTCATAGGTGGGGTGTCCCTGGGTACCACCGACTGTCACAGGTGGGTGTCCCTGGGTAACACTGACTGTCACAGGTGGGGTGTCCCTGGGTACCACTGATTGTCACAGGTGGATGTCCCTGGTTACCACCGACTGCCACAGGTGGGTGTCCCTGGTTACCACCAATTCACAGGTGGCATGTTCCAGGGCACCACCCACTGTCACAGGTGGGGTGTCCCTGGTTACCACTGACTGTCATAGGTGGGGTGTCCCTGGGTACCACCGACTGTCACAGGTGGGTGTCCCTGGGTAACACTGACTGTCACAGGTGGGGTGTCCCTGGGTACCACTGATTGTCACAGGTGGGTGTCCCTGGTTACCACCAATTCACAGGTGGCATGTTCCAGGGCACCACCCACTGTCACAGGTGGGGTGTCCCTGGTTACCACTGACTGTCATAGGTGGGGTGTCCCTGGGTACCACCGACTGTCACAGGTGGGTGTCCCTGGGTAACACTGACTGTCATAGGTGGGGTGTCCCTGGGTACCACCGACTGTCACAGGTGGGTGTCCCTGGTTACCACCGACTGTCACAGGTGGGTGTCCCTGGGTAACACTGACTGTCACAGGTGGGTGTCCCTGGGTACCACTGATTGTCACAGGTGGATGTCCCTGGTTACCACCGACTGTCACAGGTGGGGTGTCCCTGATTACCACTGACTCACAGGTGGGGTGTTCCAGGGCACCACCGACCATCACAGGTGGGGTGTCCCTGGGTACCACCGACCATCACAGGTGGGGTGTCCCTGGGTACCACTGACTGTCACAGGTGGGGTGTCCCTTGTTACCACCAACTGTCACAGGTGGGGTGTCCCTGAGCACCACAGACTGTCAGGCGGGGTGTCCCTGGGTACCACTGACTGTCACAAGGGGTGTGTCCCTGGGCACCATGACCATCACAGGTGGGGTGTCCCTGATTACCACCGACTCACAGGTAGGGTGTTCCAGGGCACCACCGACCATCACAGGTGGGGTGTCCCTGAGTACCACTGACTGTCACAGGTGGGGTGTCCCTGGTTACCACTGACTGTTACAAGTGGGGTGCCCCGGGGCACCAATGACTGTCACAGACAGAGTCCTGGGGGCACTGGTGTTCCTGGGGGAGGGGTGATGCAGAGACGGTGCTATCTGCCACCCCTTCTTTCTGTCTCTTGACCATGTTCCATCAGGCATCAGTGAATGTTTCTGCTCCTTCGGGACAAGGAGTGGCCCTGGGGGCTGGCAGACAGCCCCTCTCAGAACAGACGCCCCATAAGCGGTGGGTGAATTGAGCAAACTCTCGGCGACGATGGGGGACACCAGTCACCTGTCTTGTCAGTTTCTTCTCCTCCTCCATCTGCAGATGAATGATGATTTAATTAAAGTTCCCAGGGCTGCCGCCCTGCACCAGCAGGCTCCCGAGGGCTTGGGATCATGTGGAGACCGCGGTGAACCCAGGCTCTGATCTGTGGGAACCACCAGTGTCGATGTTTCTGGATGGAGAAGTATGGACGTCCATCCTGCACGAAGGCTCCTGGAATCCTCCCCATGGCCCTCTAGGTGGAGGCCTGGCTGTACCTGTCGCACAGGCACAGACTAGAGACAGTGAGAGTGGGGGACAGATCCAGCCCCTCCTGTTACTCAAGACACAGAGAAACCCAGAAATAGGTGGCCCAGGCCGAGTCGCAGAGCCTCAGGGCTGACTGCAGCCCCAGCTGAACTGGCATAGTCTTTAATGATGGAAGTGCTGAGACTAGCCCCTGTCCCTCTGCTGGACACCACATGATAAGGGGGGGGTTCCCACCCCCACTCACTGGACCAGCATGCTTTCTGATGCTGCAATCACCACAATAATACCCCTTCCCCCTTTCTTGGTTACCTCTGGTGACGAGGGGCTCCCTACCTCACTGACTGCGTGTTTGTTTTTAAAAACAAGCTCAACCTTACAGACACACAACAAAGAGCTTGGGAGTCTGGCAGAGCTACGCTGACTTCTGGCCATGCACGTACTGCAGCGTGTCCTGAATCAGTTCAGCGGCCCCGGGATCCCAGAGCCCACCCTTTAAGAAGGAGTGGCACCCCCTCCATCCTCGCTCCCCTGTCTGGCCTGGTCCTTCCACTGGGGGCTCAGGATGAAGACGGAGGGAGGGTGGTGGGAGGAGGCCTTGGGAGGAGCATGGTGGTCCCGACCTGCCCCTGTAGCTGCTCTGTGGCCTCTCTCCCTTGAAGTTGACCTGGGTGAGGGGCTGCACTCAGGGGAGGGGGTGAGTATTTCCTACTCAGGTCAGAATGTCGTTAAAATGCCACAGCCTCCCTGATCACAGACTTGCTGTCACAGCATGCAGCTGTGACAATGTACAGGTCTCACCAAGCCAGGCAGCAACCGCGGCAATAACAGTCATCACAGCAAGAGCAGGAAGAGCAGCAGCCCCGGTGGGCACCCAGTCCGGGCCGACGCTGCTCTGAGTGCTTCATCTGTGACCGGTCGCTGGTTCCCCCCGCACCAAGAAGCTGTTCTGTCATTGTGTCCAGTTTCCAGTGAGGTTAACCCCTTGCCCTGAGGTCTCCCCGCTCACGTGAGGCCGAGCTGCTGACAGGGACGTTCCAGGCCACTAGGCCGAGCTGCCTCCTCTGATCTGACCTATTGATAGGATTTCTGTATAAGATTTTGTTCAGCAAAAAGTATTGATGTTTGAAAAAGAGACATACTTCCCCATGCTTGGTTCTGTCCAATCACGACCGTGCAACACACACACACGCACACGCATACACACACCACATTTTATAAACCAGGGGAAGGAGCGTTGAAGGAAAGCTTCTTGGGGAGAAATGAGAAGATTGCTCTGCTCCATGTAGGGAGCACCGCCCCTGGGTGGGTTCTGGGATGGGCAGACTGCCCTCATCTCTGCTGGACTGGCCACCCCACCCAGGGCAGACACAACCACCCCCCCACACTGGGGAGGCGCTTGAGCTTCAGAGGACCTGGGGGTCCCTTCTGCACATCGGTCAGAGCTGATGGGACCCAGATCTGAGTGTCTGTCCCATCCACAGCCAGTTACCTCCCTCTCTGCTGGCCACTGCCCGTCGGGGTCTCCTGCTGGTGGGTTAACTACAGGGGTGGCAGACAGGAGAAGGATCGGGGACAGGGGCCACTCAGGGTGGCCTGGAATCCTCGGAGCATCCTCCTGGATGGGAAGCAGGTGAGCTGGCGATGACCTGTGCCAGGACCTTCCGTCCCAGCTGGCTCCTGGCCGACCCCCAGGCCTGTACTTCAGCATCTCATCTGAAGAAGAGGGCAGAGGCCTCTCGCCCTGCCACCCTCAGGCCGGCCTATGGGAACCGAGACAAAGCCAGCTGTGTCTCAGCTTCAAGCTTGCAACACACGCCTGTCCAGACGGCGCCCCGAGCCTCATGGCTGAGGGTGTGTTGAGTCCCAGATCTGGTGTTGGCCGCCAACAGCTCACAGCTCAGCCCTTTCCGAGAAAACTGCCCACAGTCTATGGAGGCCTCAGCCTGGAGATGTACACGCTCCCCTGGAGGACCCCAGACGGTGCCCCATGGACATGGGAAGGCTGTCCCCACCTCAAGGAGGAGCACCTCTGAGCTGACCGCAGACCTGACCTGGCCAGGCTTGGCCTGAGGGCACGTCCCTCCTCGTCCACTTCTTCCTTCAGCCCATCCCCCAGAACTCCGCCTCTCAGGGTCGCGCACACCCAATCCCTGCCTCAGGCTCTGCTTCTGGGAGCCTGATCTAAGGCTGCTGCCTTCTCTCCAAGCCGTGGGCTCCAGAGAGAGTGCCAGGTCCAGGAACGCAGGGCCAGCCACGCCGTCCTCGTGGCTCTGGCACACACCAGGAAGGGCTCCTCGGACATGGGTTGCAGGAGACAGTCAGGACCCGTTGTGAAAAGTCGGGTTCATAAGAGGCTGAAAAACGCCAGAGACCAGTGTCTATGGCACGGGATCTAGAAAGTCATTGCTGTCAGCAAAAGTCCAGGTGAAATGCCTCACATTTTTAACACTGTGTGTGTGTGTGTGTGTGTGTCTGTGAGTGTGCGTGTGTGCCTGTGTGTGTGCGTGTGTGCCTGTGTGTGTGTATGTGTGTGTCCGTGTGTGTGTGTGTGTATGTGTGTGCGTGTGCGTGTGTGTATGTGTGTATGTGTGTGCATGTGTGTGCGTGTGTGTGTGAGTGTGTGTGCGTGTGTGTATGTGTGTGTGCATGCGTGTGTATGTGTGTGTATATGTGTGTGTGCGTGTGTGTGTATGTGTGTGTATGTGTGAGTGTGTGCGTGTGTGTATGTGCGTGTGCATGTGTGTGTATGTGTGTATGTATGTGTGTGTGTATGTGTGTGTATGTGTGTGTGCATGTGTGCATGTGTGTGTATGTGTGTGTATGTGTGTGCGTGTGTGTGTATGTGTGTGTATATGTGTATGTGTGTGTATGTGTGTGTGTGCGCGCGCGTGTGTGTATGTGTGTGTGTGGGTGTGTGTGCGTGTGTGCATGTGTGTGTGTATGTGTGTGTGTGTGCGTGTGTGCGTGTGTGCATGTGTGTGTGTGTGTGTGTGTGAGCCGCTCATTCGTGTCTGACTCTAGCTTGCCAGACCCTCTGCCCGTGAGATTTCCCGGGCAAGGATACTGGAGTGGGTTGCCGTCCCCTTCACCAGGGATCTTCCCCACCCAGGGATCAAACCTAGGTCTCCCACATCACAGGCAGGTTCTTCACCATCTGAGTCACCACCAGGGAAAACAGCAAACAGTGGCAGTGTGAGAGGGGCTGGTCTGGGAAAGGTCTTCTCCAGCCAACTCCATCCTTCCAGCAGCTGAAGCGGCTTCGGGGTTGGGAAGGGCTGCATGGTTCCCCGCACTGGGGGCAGGGGGGGCATTCCCCATCCGCGAAGTGGGGGAGAGTCAGGATCAGGGGAAGTGGGGGAGGCGCTGGCAGTCTGCTGAGACCACTTTTATTTTTCTTGGTGTGACGTCCTGATGTGGCTGTAAAATCACACACACACATAAACGTGCAAAAGCGCACACGCAAGTACATTCCTAAAAGCAGCCCCTAACACGGGTGCACGATGATGTCTGGGTATCAGCTGCACACTTGCTCTTGGCAGAGCCCCCGGACACTTGTGGGACAGTGGCAGGGAAATCTCACCAGCTGGTTTCACGTGGGGATTTGGGACCCAGAGGGCACATCCCCGAGTCCAGACGCTTCACTTTGCAGTCGGCGATACTAGCTTCCGAGAAGCAGGGGCCACCTCCCTACAGTCCACAGGGCTGAGCCGAAGCCCTGGCTGCCTGATGCTGAGTCCAGGACCGGAGACTCTGCCCCGTTTCTGAGCATGGACTCCAGAGGTGCCTGGTCAGAGTGAGGTCCTGCTGGCCCGAAGCTTCCAGGCTGTTCTAAGAGAAATGCCTGCTGGAGGCATGAGGGTGGCTTGGGCTGGAGTGCCCGCCTTGGGTTGGGATGTGGACGGGGCCATGTTGTTGGGATGCATCAACATAGAACTTGCTGACGTACTTGATATGGGTGGTGAGGCAGAGAGGTCAAGAGTGACCCCAAGGCTTTTGGCCCAACTAGGGGTGGCCCCTTGTTCTGGATGATTACTCCTTGGAAGAAAGGCTATGACCAACCTAGACAGCATAATAAAAAGCTGAGACATACTTTGCCAACAAAGGTCCATCTAGTCAAGGCTATGGTTTTTCCAATAGTCATGTATGGATGTGAGAGTTGGACTATAAAGAAAGCTGAGTGTCGAAAAATTGATGCTTTTCAACTGTGGTGTTGAAGACTCTTTAGAGTCCCTTGGACTGAAAGATCAAACCAGTCCATCCGAAAGAAAATCAGTCCTGAATATTCATTGGAAGGACTGATGTTGAAGCTGAAACTCCAATACTTTGGACACCTGATGTGAAGAGTTGACTCATTGGAAAAGACCCTGATGCTGGGAAAGATTGAAGGCAGGAGGAGAAGGGATAACAGAGGATGAGATGGTTGGATGGCATCACTGACTCAATAGACATGAGTTTGAGCAAGCTCTGGGAGTTGGTGATGAACAGGGAGGCCTGGCGTGCTGCAGTCCATGGGGTTGCAAAGAGTCAGACACGACTGAGCAACTGAACTGAACTTGTTCTGGAGAGGTGAAGGGTGGTGTTCTGACCACAGCTGATGGCTTAGAGATGCCTGTTAGCGATGCCCTGCAGGGGTCGTGGAGGCCACGGCAGATCTGAGTGTGGAATCTGCAGGAGACGCCAGGGCGGCGGTATGTGGGGGGTAAGTGTGCTATGTGAACTCGTAAAACCAGGTGGGATTTGGAAGAGAGAGGGAAGAGCCTTGGCGTTGGGGAACATCCTGCCCCACTGCTGTGAATTCCAGGGGGAAGGTGAGCTGAGAAGGTGAGCAAAGCTGCTCGGGAGGCCAGTAGGAAATGAATCTCCCCTTTGACAGGTGAGGAGACTGAAACTCAGCCCCAGAAACACAGCCGGGACAGTGGAGCCAGATTGTGAACTCAGAGTCCTTGATCATGAACTTCAGAACATTTAAGCGTTCCTTAGAATGCCCTACCCTCTTCTAGGTGGTCAACACCTATACATCCTTCAAGGGCCAACTTAAAAATCCCCTCATCTGTGAAACACTCCTTGCTCCCTCCGGTGCCCAGTTTCCTACTGTGGTTCCACAGAAGCTTAGTCAACCTCCACTTTAGAACTTAGCCCACCTCAGGATCATGGTTCATGAGCCCCCTGGGCAATGAGCTCCTTGAGGTCAGGGAATGGGCTCTGTTTCCACCTTCTTCCCTCAACTTGCCCAGAGACTCAGCATTTGAGGGGTTCTCTGAAAGCCTGAGGGCTTGTTGAATGGATGGATGGATAAAGGGATGAATGAGTGAGTGGGTGGGTGGATGCGTGGATAGGTGTTCAGGCGGATAAAAGGAGGATTTAATAGTGGATAAACATATGGGTAAGTGGCTAGTTGAGTGGATGGGTGAGCGGATGATAGATACAGGGATGGATGGATGGATGGATGTCTACAGAGACAAATGGCCCATGGATGGGTGGATGGATGGATATATGGATGGGTGGGCAGGTGTATGGGTAGGTGATGAGTGGGACCGTGAATGGACAGACGAATATACAGGTAGATGGCACTTGGTCAGCGGTTGGATGGATGAGTGGATGGATGGATGGATGAATGGATGGATGAATGCAGGCATGATGGAAAGACAACAAAATTTGTAGTCAAGATATTTAGAACCTTGTTCTGGCCTCCCTCTTGTAAGCTGCCTGGCAAGAATCACACATTTCCTATTGCTTGTCCCTTGGCTCCTCACCTTTCACACGGAGAGGGGTGACCAGTTGTCTATCTGCTGGGACTCTGTGAGGCTCACAGTGGCCGGGAGAGTAGCTGAGGGATGGCACAGGGCCATGTACATGTGAGGCAGCCCCCAGGAACCTGGCAGGGTATGCACCACCGTGGAGTTCTCTTTGCCAGAAATCACCTCCAAAACGTACATCGAGGGAACATAATTTCCACATGACTGGTTTTAATACCAAGTAATTAAGTGGTTTTACAGTCAGTTTTTAAAACAAGCTCTTTAAGTTATGAGTATAAAGCATGTCCCTATAATAGCCAAGTTGTTCTGTTTTGTGATTTCTATTGCAATGGATTTTATAATTAGCAGGAAAAAAAAATCTACCCAGGGCTGAGGCCACTCCACTGAACTTGATGTTTGGCTTTGTGTGATCTAGCCAACCCACAGATGTGGGGCTCCCTCGGG
Source organism: Capricornis sumatraensis (assembly GCF_032405125.1). Lineage (NCBI taxonomy): Eukaryota > Metazoa > Chordata > Mammalia > Artiodactyla > Bovidae > Capricornis > Capricornis sumatraensis. Next base: position 116,123,722 of record NC_091075.1, on the reverse strand, counting down.
TCTTGGCCCAGGTGGAGGCCTGTGGGGGTGTGAGGTGTAGAGGGTGACTGACACAGACATGGGACCGCCCACCTAGGATGCAGGGAAGCCAGGGTTATGGCTGTGTGCATTCCTCTAGGTGTGCGTGGGAGGTGCTCAGAGGGAGAATGCAAGGAAGCCTCCTAATGAAGACTATATCCCCAGAACCCACAGTAGTGCCAGGTAAGCCTCTGAAAAATAGCATTGAGAGGGACCGGAAGTAGATGGATGGATGGATGGGTGGATGGATGAATGGTTGGATGGATAGATAAATGGGTGGATGGATGGATGGGTGGCTGGGTGGCTGGGTGAATGGATGGATGCATGGGTGGATGGGTGGATGGATGAATGGTTGGATGGATAGATAAATGGGTGGATGGATGGATGGGTGGCTGGGTGGCTGGGTGAATGGATGGATGCATGGGTGGATGGGTGGATGGATGAATGGTTGGATGGGTAGATAAATGGATGGATGGATGGATGAATGGGTGAACGGATGGGTGGGTGAATAGATGGATGGATGGATGGGTGGGTGAATGCATGGGTGGGTGGATGGGTAGATAGTTGGGTGGGTAAATGGATGGATGGATGGATGGGTGACTGGCTGGATGCATGGATGGATGGGTGAATGGATGGGTGGATGGATGGATGGATGGGTAGATAAATGGATGGGTGGATGGATGGGTGGCTGGGTGGAGGGATGAGTGGATGAGTTGCAAGCTTCAGGATGGCAGGGCCCAGATCCACCATCTAGGGCCTCCTACCTGGGCAGTGAGTAGCAGTTTGTACTAAGAAATCAGTGAGAACGTACGGAATTGGAGGAATTCCTAATTTGCCAGTTCCTGAGATATTTCCGCAAGCAGTGTTCCCAAGGATCATTCCTGGAAAACTGGGTTACATTGCTCATTTGGTCCTAAACATCCCTCTCCTGTGATGCTAACCTCAGAGGCATCCTTCCATTGGGGCCAGTGTCCCTTAGTTCCTGAAGGTGTCTTGGCACACTCCTGTGAGCGGGGCGGAGTTGCCTCTCTGACTGGGTGGCCTGGGCTTGCCTTGCTGCACAACCATGCCCAGCTGGGTCCAAAAAAATAAAGTCTATCACAGTTTCCACTGTTTCCTTGATGGAGAGGTGTGTGTTAGCACACACAGAGAATCAGTAAGTACATTTTCAATGCTGTTGCATTTTCACGGTGGCTGACCCAGCCCGAGATCCCTGATGTCTGTCTGTTCATCCAGCAAACAGTCCCTCGGCCTCCAATGCTAGGTCTCCCTTCAAAGCGCAAGTGGCCCCAGTGTCGGTGGCCCGGCCAGCCCTGGGACCCTGAGCGCCTGGTAGGCAGCGTCTGCGGCTCCTTGGCAGGAGGCGGGGCGGGGGGGCGGGTTTGGGGGGGCAGGGAGGCTCCGCCTTCGAGAGAGGAGCGCTGGCCCAGGGGCAGTGCTGCTGGCCTCTGTCCTGGCACGGCTTGAAGAAGGGCTCCTCCCTCCGCCTCCTCCCTCTCTCTTCCTCCCCTCCTCCCTTCCCCTCCCTCCTCTCCCCTCCTCTCCCTCCTCCGAGAGTTACAGCTTTCATTATTTCAGGTGCCTACTGTGGGAGCAGGCCCGTACCAGGGCTTAACTTGTATTATCTCCTCGTCCTGGCAGCTACCTGCAGGGTGGGATTAAAGGCATCATGGATGGGAAGGTACACGGCAAATTGGAAATTGCTGTAGTGATGTGATGGGTTATTACTGATATTGCTTTCTGCCAACAGAACAGGCCTTGATGGAGAGGTGAGGTGTGGGGTGGGCGGAGGTGGGGGTACCCTGCCGAGACCTGAACACGCTGGCCCAGCCACTCCTTTGCAGGATTCAGGGGAGAATGGGGACCCCAGAGCAGGTCTGGTTCTTGGGGGATTCGGATGAAAGCTTGGGGGCTGTGACCCCACACTCCCCTCCCCAGCCCAGCATGGACGGGGGTGCACAGTCACTCTGTGGGGGACACCGAGGTGACTCAGGTCGAGGCCTGTCCCCGAGAAGACGGAGAAAGCCCCGTCTGCTCTCCCAGCTGTGGCCATGGACCGGCCAGGGGGCAGCAGGAGGGCATGGCTGGCAGAAGCCCTAGGGGTGTGAACGAGGGGGCGTCTCTGCCCCACCCCCAGGCTCCACACTCACTCTTCCCTCCCAGGCCTTCTCCCTGCAACCTTCACAAAACCGTCTCGGTTCCTGTTCTGTCCTGTCTGGGCGAGCTCTTTATTTCATAACAAAACTCCAACATCCAGGCTGCAGCCACTCACATGGGCCTCCAGCCCAGCCTTCTTCTAGGCACCCCCGGGAGTTAGGAACCCGGGACCAGGCTTGGCGACCCTGCTCGGAAAGGACCAGAGTCACCCTTTCGGCCTGCAGGCCACACAGCCTCCGTCCTCGCGTCTCATGGACGGACATGGCCTGGGAGCAGCCGTGGCAGCAGATGGACAGATGGGGAAAATCCCACAGCTGCGTGGAACAGAACATCTGTTCACACATTGGGAAAGATGAGCACTCTTTAAATTTTTAAAACCATTTACATTGTTGTCCAACCATTTGGAGAAATAACTGGGCACGTCCTGACTTCCTGGGGCTGTCCCTCTGGAGGGACGTGAACAGGCAGGGCAGTGATGCCCTCTGCTCCAAGCACGCATGTGGATAAATGAAAGCCCTGCGGACAGAAAACACCGCCATTCTGTGGGCCCAGCTGGGCTCTCGACGGGACTGGAGGGTGGGGGGACCCCACGAACAGGAGGTCCGGGGCTTGTTCGAGTGCCCTGCTCCCGCCCACCCCAGCCCAGACTTGGCCCCGGTCACCCTGGCTCCGTGGTCCTAGCTCCTCTGGACGTTGCTGACCTGCAAGCTCCCAGCTTCAACGCTCCCCACTGCCCGCAGTGCTAGGACCCACTGGGCCCACGCAGCTCCAAGCAGGGTGCCAGGCGGCCACGCTCTCTGGTCCCGAGACGTGGCGCCCTTTGGAGAGAACCGTCACCCAGTCTCAGGGTGTCTGTGTTTTCCCTGGCACCAGCAGTGGGGGAGCGGGGCGCTTACACAGGCCAGGTGCTGAACTCCTTGGGGGCCCCAGCCCTCCCGCACCCACACGTGTGCACAGGTGTGTGTGGCCAGGTGCCCAGTGACTAGAAGTCCTTCCGAACCACCGGGAACAGAAGGACGGCCTGAATCAGCAGCTCGGAAAGCCCACGCTGGGGCTGGCACCCCTGGGCACCAGGGGCTCTGGGTCCCTCCTGCGCCTCCCCAGCCTGAGACAGTGCCCATCAGGGTCTCCTCACCCGGGCAGGGCTGTGAGGGCAGGGATCCCGGACCTCAACGGCTGAGACCCCGAGGGGGCCTGACGGGGTGCTGGCCGGGCTGCTGGGCAGTGAGTGCTGAGTGTGCCCCTACACACACACACACGTTACACATGACACACTCCTGCACACATACCACACACCAAACACACATACCACACACCACATACAAATACACACACGTTACACATAACACACACCTGCACACACACCACACACCACGCGCCACACACACACACACACTACACACCACACGCCACACACGCACGCCACACACACCACACACATGCACACACAACACACACATTACACACAGACACACACATTACACATAACACACACATGCACACACATACACACACCTCACATAATCACACACACACATTACACATACACACGTTACACATAACACACACCTGCAGACACCATACTACATACATTACACATATGCACACATACCACACACTGCACATACACACGTTACACAGAACACACATGAACCATACACCACACACACACCTCACATACACAAACACACCCTACACACACACTTACACATACAAACATGCACACACACACACACACCACACACCTCACATAAACACACACATCACACACCCCCACACATCACACACACATACATACCACACACCTCATATGCACACAAACATCACACACATACACACCACACACACACATCGTATACACACATGACACCACAGACACACATTACACTAGACACACACACCACACACACCACACACACACACACTCCCCTTGGTCTGCAGTTTTAAGGCACTCGGGAACCTTAGGGACGCCGCAGTCACCTGTCCACAGGAGAAAGGACCTCAGCTGTGGCCTTCCCAGACAAAAGCAGGCTGCTGGTCAGCTTCAACTCTGCAAACAAGTCAGGAAATGCAGCCCCTGGGCCTCATTCTGAGCGCCAGCCAAGCAGAGGGGAGGAGGGTGCAGAAGGGCACAGACAGTGCCGAGGCAGGATGAAGCCACACGCCCTCAGCCCCTGCCCTCACGCCCTCACATAGGGGGCGTCTCAGCACCACCCGCCCAATGTCTGGGGGGCACCCAGGGAGGCCTGGGTGGTGGGGCGGGCTGGGAACCCGACTCTCAGAATTTTCTTCTCCAACAAGTCCCCACTCGGCAACAGCTAATTGCATCTTTTGAACGCATTGGCACTCAGTCCTTTCAGAGCTGGTAAGATTTCCAAAAAAGCCCCTGACACCGTGAACTTGACTTAGCATGTCTGGCGCTAATTAGTCTGGGAGCCCCATGGAGGCGGTCCGGAGAGAGGGCATTAGTGGGCTGATCATCAGCTTCATGATTGGAAAACGGGCCCAGGGATGATTATGGTCAAAAATTCATTGGACTATTCGCCCGGAGCACAGTTGCCAAGTAATGAAGGAAATCAGATGCCAGGTTGCATTAGCCAACAATGAAACACGAAGGGAGAGGCAGATAGCATTTGTGCTCAGAGACTGACGGACCCCATCCAAACAGGCTGCGGGGAGAAGATGCGGACCAGCGAGGCTCCAGAGACATGTCGCCAAGAGCTCACCTCCTGGCTTGGCTCATCTCGCCTCCCCAAGCTTATCCTCAGCTGATGAGGGTTGGGGGGGTGGGACATAAACAGACCCTGACCCTTCCTCAGGCCCATGTCCATGCTCATAGCCGTTCTGGCCCTGAGGCTTCCATTCTGATCATTTACCTGCCAGGCCCTGGGACAAGGACACAGAGCAGGACATGGTCCCTGCCTCCTGAAGCTCTTTATAAAACGGTGGGGGTGGGGGGGGGAAGGACGAGGAGAGGAAGCCCAGAGGTCTAGGGAAAACCTAGAAGGGAAGCATCTGAGTCTGTAGGGTGTATCAGGGAGGCTTCCTGGAAGTGGTGACAGCCGAGGTGGGTGCTGAAGACTAAGACTTCATTGAGGGGAGCAGAGGATGGGGTGAGCAGGGCGGCCCCGCTAGATGACCAGGCGGTGGGAAGGCACGCACAGCACATAGTGGTTGCCCAGGCAGGTATGGAGGGGCCAGGCTGGAGGGGCCCTGTGTCTAGACTTTCAGCTTCCATCGCAATCTGTGAAAGCAGAAGCCTTGTGTAGGAAGCACTGGGGTGGCGTGTTTGGGGAGGGCCGTGAATTGGGAGGCCGTGAATGGGTAGGGCCAGTGGCTTTGAAGCAGGGTGGGGACGTGGTCAGATCTGGTTCTGGAGCAGGCCTGGCATCTAGAGGGTGGCTTACAGGCAGCTGCCAGCCCAGGGTGCAAGACCTCCCGTCTCATCCTCCCCGCTTGTCTCCTGGAGTGGCCCCTGTCAGGCTCCAGCCTTGACCTTCTAATCAACAGAGCGAGCATGGGGATCAAGGCAGCCTTGAGATCCCAACTGCTCTGCGACCCTAGTGACGCAGGGTGGCCCAGTGGAGAGAGTCAGAGAGACTTTGCTGGAATCTCAGACCCACCCACAATTGGATAGAGCTGCCTTGAGAAAAAGTCCCTTCCTTCTCCAAGCCCCAGTTTTATCTGTGAGGCCAGGGTCTAAATTCCGGGCACCTAGGACTGTCATTGGTGTTATGGTGCTGGAGAAGACTCTTGAGAGTCCCTTGGACTGCAAGGAGATCCAACCAGTCCATCCTAAAGAAATCAGTCCTGAATATTCATTGGAAGGACTGATGCTTAAACTGAAGCTCCAATGTTTGGCCACCTGATGCGAAGAACTGACTCATTGGAAAAGACCCTAATGCTGGGAAAGATTGAAGGTGGGAGGAGAAGGGGATGATAGAGGATGAGATGGCTGGATGGCATCACTGACTCAACGGATATGAGTCTGAGTAGTCTCTGGGGGTTGGTGATGGACAAGGAAGCCTGGCGTGCTGCAGTCCACGGGGTTGCAAAGAGTCAGAAACGACTGAGCGACTGAACTGAACTGAACTGAGGACTGTCGTTAAAGAGGACATGAGGCCATCCCTGCAGCACCAAGCATCCAGGAGTGCTTGGAGCCAAAGAAGGAGGGGCAGGAGAATGGAGGGCTTCCTGGAAGAAGTGACAGGCTGAACTGGGAGGAGGGGACAGTCCATAACGCAAGACTTTTCCCAGGTGACCTCTCCACCTCGCCCTGAGGACTCCAGAGCAGAGTGCATCTCCCGAAATGAACTCATTTAAATGCTGGACACAAATTTCTTTTCATCGCTGAAAGGTCAGTGAAAGATACAAATGAACTCCAGAAACCCAGAGAGAGCGCTTTTGAGGATGGCAACCCACGTCTTCCCAAGTGCCGATCTGTGGCCAGATCACACAGTCAATTAAAACACTGAAGTCAAAAGCTATCAGCAGGGCTTTTCATTAGCAAGCAGGTGACAGGGAGATGGATCCTGGTCTTGGGGCTCGCGGGGACTAGACTGGACACTCGTAGTTGAATAGCTTCAAAGGACAACTCAGGGGCTTCCCTGGTGTACGGTGGATAAGACTCTGCCTGCCAATGCAGGGGGACACGGGCTCGATCCCTGGTCCGGGAAGACTGTACATGCCATGGGGCAACCGGAGCCCGTGGGCCAGAACTGCTGAAGCCCCCACACTCTAGAGCTTGTGCTCTGCAACGTGAGAAGCCGTGGCCATGAGACGCCCGCTCACCGCAACTGGAGAAAGCCCAGCACAGCAACAAAGGCCCAGTGCAGCCGAGGTTAATTAATTTAAAAATATATCTTATTTAAATATATACATGCCATATATATATATATATATAATTTATAAATGGGCTTCTCTTGTGGCCCAGGTGGTAAAGGATCTGCCTGCAATGCGGGAAGACCTGGGTTTGATCCCAGAGTTGGGAAGATCCCCTGGAGGAAGGCATGGCAAGCCAACTCTAGTAGTCTTGCCTGGAGAATCCCATGAATAGAGGAGCCTGGTGGGTCATGGAGTCGCAAAGAGTCGGACACGATCGTGTGACTAAGCACACAATTTATATATATTTAATTTATTTATATATATAAAGGAAAGCTCACTATGGAGAATGATTCACCAGTGGCCTCATCCCGTTTATTCAGAAATGCAATCAACGAGTTCCCAACAGCCCCATAACATTTTGATGGAGGGTGTGACTACAGATGCTAATATTTGCAGTGGATGCTACGCTTGGGGTCATGATCAACAGCTCAGCCCTCCCATCCTGGCAGCACCGCTATGTGCTGTGCCCACTCTGCAGAAGGTGGGATGAAGTGGGCACAAATGGGGCAGGGCCAGTGGAGCCCAAAGAGACCACCCCAAGGACACACATGTCCCTGTTCTGGGGAAGGTGCAGAAGCCTCGCCTTGTTAGAAGTCTGCCACCAGAAAGGCACCCTGGAAAATTCTGAGAAGAGTGAGTGACTCTTACAGAGCAACCGCTCCCAGCAAAAAGCCAAGAGTCAGATCAAGACGCAGGCATGCCAGAGAACCATCTCAGCTTGAGTGACAACCGCTGGGGTCTTGAGGCCACAGGAATAGTCCTTTAATAAATACTAGCGAAATGCAATCCACAGTCAAATGGGTTTGAACGGATATCATCCATGGCTAGAAAGACGCAAGCACTCTTCTCCAAAAGGCCATAAAGTGCAAATTGTTCCGTGATTTAAAGCGGCTCCTCATTGGAATAACTCAACTGCTGCTCAGCTTAAAGAGTCATAAGATCTTTATATCCAAGCCACTGAAACTCAGCTTTAAAGAGTAAATTATTATGGAGAGGGGCTGGTCCGTGGGAGTGGAAATGGACTGGTCCAAGTTCAAGGGCTTGAGATTAAAGAAGCACTTGCATAGCTGGTGCCCCCTCTCTGGCCTGAGGGGACCCCACTCTCCCCGCCCTGGCACCCTGTGTGTGTCCCATCTGTGACTTGCTTGATGTAGGTCCCCGGACCATCTCCCCCAAGACCGCCTCCTGGAGGATTGTCTTTGGGCTTTTGAGGTTGCTCTGCTGCCTGACTGTCCGCCAGCGGCAGCCTCCTGCCCTCGTGGGGGGGGGGGCGTCTATGTGACCCAACTCTGCATCCCCCCTCCCCGACTTTGGCCCCCCAGGATGGACACGGAGATGTGCATGTGTTTTACAAACATGTGACGAAAGAAATTGAACAGAGAGCAGAGGCTGGTGTGAAGTAGCAGGTTTTCCTGAAAAGTCCGCCTGGGGAGACACCATTTTACAGGCAAGATGGCACACTGAATGACATCGAATTCCTCACTATGTGAACAACCAAGCTTAATGAAATGCACCTTAAAGGATTTTAAAGGGCATCACTGAGCTGGCAAGGACATAGGGAGTTTTAGAAACGCAAAGTGCAAAGTATTCATGGAGTAGCTTAGAGCCAGCCTTCCTTAGTGGATCCACCACATGCTGGAAGGACAGGTTCCAGAGCTATAGCCATCCTCCTCTTCTTTCTAATGACAAAACCCTCAACTTTCAGCTGGACATAGGACCACACTTCTTAGACTCCCCTGAAACTTGGGGTGACTATATAACTATGTCTGACCCAAGAACATGAGTAGAAGAGCTGTGTGAAGAACTGGAAAGTGTCCTTAAAATGAAAGCATGTTGTTCTTCACTCCCTTTCTCCTTCCCAATAACTGGAATATGGACACAATGGCTGGCATCGCAGCAGCCGCTCTGGACAGTGAGGGACCTTGAATGAAGCATGAAGATGAAACCTGAATCCCTTATGCTGAGGATCGTCAAACCAGCCCTGCAATGACCACTGCCAGATTTAGTGAGCATAAGAGAGAATCAGAGTGGTAAATATCTGTCTCAGTTAAGTCACGCTGCTTTGAGTTTGTAGGTTAGTATTTATGCCTGAAATGGATTCTAGCACAATGGGAGACCTTGGATGTCTGTTTTGATGGCTGCATGACAGGAGGGGGTCAGGAGACAAAGCCCAGAAAGGGAATCCAGTAAGAAGCCCTCTGCCCAAAGCTGGGACCCCAGAGGGCCACGTCTTTGGGGTAAGGCTGAAGTAGAGAGAAAATGATGATGTCGAAAACAATCTGGCCCATCTTTATCTTGTCCCTGAGAGGAGGAGCCAAGTGCATACAAACACACACACACACACACGAGAGGCACACACCCGTCTCAGGCAAGATCACTGCTAAACAGATGAAAGTTCACTAAATTAGTGATAAAAGTTTCAATTTACAAGAAAGATAAAACAATATGTAACATTCTAATCTCAGAATATAGCCTGGAAATAAATAAAAGCTGACAGGACTACAAGCAAAAAGTCGCAAATCTACATTCGCTGTAGACATCTTAGCACAGCTCTCTCAACAGTCAGCAGGCAAGCAGACAAAAAAAAAAAATCAGCGAGTCTGTAGGAGATTCAAACGACAGTTTAAACAAGCTTGATCCAAGTATATGTTCGGGGTGCTCTACCCAACTGGGGAACACCATTCTTTGGGGGAACTTAGGGAACGTTCAGCATAGTACACTATGCTGCTGCTGCTGTCACTTCAGTCGTGTCTGACTCTGTGCGACCCCATAGACGGCAGCCCACCAGACTCCCCCGTCCCTGGGATTCTCCAGGCAAGAACACTGGAGTGGGGTGCCATTGCCTTCTCCCATGCATGAAAGTGAAAAGTGAAAGTTAAGTCACTGAGTCATGTCTGACTCTTAGCGACCCCATGGATTGGATTGCGGCCCACCAGGCTCCCCCATCCCTGGGATTCTCCAGGCAAGAACACCAGGGTGGGTTGCCATTTCCTTCTCCAGTGCATGAAAGTGAAAAGTGAAAGTGAAGTTGCTCAGTCATCTCCGACTCTTAGCGACCCCATGGACTGCAGCCTACCAGGCTCCTCCATCCATGGGATTTTCCAGGCAAGAGTACTGGAGTGGGATGCCATTGCCTTCTCCGATAATACACTATACACTGTGTCAAAAAGCAAGTTTCTATTGATTTAAAGGACTCATGCAGGCCACATGCTCTGTGTGGCCACCTGGGTAGCTGGCAGAATAACGGTGCCCAGGGATGGCCAGGCTGTAATCCTCGAAACTAGTAAGGATGTTGCCTTTCACGGCCAAAGGGACTTTGCACGTGAGATTACATGGAAGATCTTGAGATAGGAAAATATCCTGGATTATCTGGGTGGCCTCATACAATCACAAGTGTCCTTACGAGAGGGAGGCGGGAGGGTCAGAGTGAGAGGGTCACAGTGTCCGTGGAAGCGGAGGGTCTGAATCAGGTTGGAGATGCTCTGTTCCTGGCTTTGAAGATGAGGAAGCAGCCACAAGCCAAGAAATGCAGCTAGAGGCTGGAGAGGGCCAGGAACAGAGTCTCTGCAAGAGTCCCTGCAAGGGGCATGGCCCCATAAACACCACGATATTAGCTCGGTGAAACCCACTTTGGACATTCGGCCTCGAGACTGTGAAAGAACAGATTCCTACTGTTTCAGCCACCGCCTTTCTATTGAGGTGCCATGGCAGCTGCTGGAAACCAACACGCATGCCATCACGTTAGCCACTGACGAAAGATGGTTACAGGGACTTCCCCGGTGGTCCAGCGGTTAAAACTCCGCGCTCCCACTGCAGAGGATGCAGGTTCGATCTCTGGGTGGGGAACTAGGACCCTGCATGTCAGCAACGCAGCCAAAAAAGAAAGAAAGGTTGCACAAAACCCTCATGCACGTAAACACGCAGGAAGCCTCCCCTGGCTCTCACTGACGCTCTTGGAATGATGTCTAAGCTCTAGAGCAAGCACCCGGCTCTCCCCACAACCTGGCCCCTGCCCATCCCGCCCCCTCGCGACTCTCCCAACTGTTCCCCATCAACACTCAGAGGGCGCAGGGAGCGGCCCTGGGCAGTACCGGAGTCACACCAGTTTTGCCAGATGGGACCGTGCCTGTACGAGGTGTGCGCAATTTGCTGGGCCGCCTGGGGACAGACAAGCTAGATCAGTAAAGAACCCACCACCCGGGCGATCTTTAGGGTGCGCGGCTTGGGGTCTGGGGTGACCCAGTGCTGAAGGCTCCGGTGTCACACCTGACTCCGCCTGGTGCCGGCCACACCTCCAGTCCGCAGACCTGTGCTCCGAATCCACGTGTGAGGGCAGGCGGGCTGGCTGGGATGAGGACAGGCATCCCCAAGGCTGCTGAGGGAACCGCCTGCGCCCAGTGCAGAGAGCCTGGCTCGGTGCCTGGCGCCGCGACAGCAGTCACTTTCACGATCACACGTGCTGCTCGGAGGCCACACCGACCCCCTCCCAGCCCCGGCTGGCTAGGTTAGCAGCAGCTGAAGGGCAACGGGGGTCATTCTGGAGTCAGGATGATTCTACTCAGCAACTCACGTGTCCCGAGGGCCTGGGGGTTGGTGCCAGGCCTAGGCTACTAGACCAGCGTGGGCCCCACTCTGCAGGAGGAAGCTTCGCCCCCTCTTGACTAAGCCTGTCCCCCACGGAGGACGGGTCTCAGCGAGGCTCCTCCCAGCTGCCTTCCTGGCACTGTGCTTCAGTCCAGGCATCTGCAAGAGCATCAGTGGGGGGCCACAGCAAAGCCAAGGCGGCCCCGGCCCCTCGGGGGCAGGGTTTCCACATGGGGCCACCAGTGAGTGGACTTCTTTTCCATCTGACAGAGGAAGCCAGCCCCCAGGCCCAGCCCAGTGTGACAGCTCCCCCGTGACACTTTGTCACTCCTCGGGGGCTCCTCCTGGGGTTCTCCAAATGCGAAGAGCTGTGCCCCTTACTCTGAATCCCCTGGGGCGTCCTGTGAGCCCCTCACCACTTGAATAGGGTGGTTTACGGAGTCTCTCCACTCAGCGACTGAGCCCCTGCATCCTGCCACAGGTGGGATTGGCCTGGCCCCTGGGGTCCCCCAACACCTGTCTCCGCTGTCCCCCCGAGGGGGGTTGCTGCATGGCGCCTGGTGCCAGGATGTCTTCTGCAACTCTGGGTGGTGTGGGTGTGGATGACAGAGCCCAGCAGGTGCCAAGTGCCCCTGAGGTGGGGATGGCTGACCCGAGACGCATCCACTCCCGGGATCCCTGAGCTCCCGGAGCAGGCCCCCCTCTCAATGGCTCCCCAAAGGCAGGCAGGCTTCCTCCTGGAACATCCTTGTAAGATTACATTAAAAAAAAGTTAGCAAGCTTGTCTGGGTGGGTGGGGCTGGAAACGGGTTAGACACAAAAGAAGAGGAAATTTGAAAGAATGGGTTCTTCCAGGCCAATGTACTGTAATTGGGTATCTTTTTGAGCCTGCTAATTAAACAGCGTTTTTCCCCCGAGTCAAAGAGTAGAGCGCTGGCACAGAAGGGGACTTTGAAGATGGAATGGGCAAGTCCCTACAAAGAGCCACCTGAGCCGAGAGCACCGTCTGGGGCAACAGAGAAAAGATGCTGCCCTCCGGAGGCAGAGTCGTAAGCCACACCCCCCGCCTTCAGCATCTTCCCGGCTCCCTCTGCACCCTCTTCTCTCCCAGGAAACGGTCCTTGAACACCCCTCACTGCACACTTCTGCGCCAGGCTCGCAAACCCACTCTTTAATGTGCTTGATTTCTGCTAATCCAGCGTGGATGTGTGTGCATCTCCTGAAAGCAGCAGAACTGGTGAAAAGATGCCACGTGCGCCCGAGGCGGATCCGAGAGCAGGACTCTGCACGTGCCAATGAAAAGTCTCATTTGCAGCCTTGCAGCCTGAATGAGTGCCTGCCACTTCCTGCAGCAGTAACGCACGATGGGGAGAGGTGGAGAGGGCAGCTGCTGGGCACTTGTGCGTCCCTCCAGACCCGGGGAGGGCCGCGCAGACTCTAGACCATGACCCCCGAGGGCAGACACTGGCCTCTGCGCCTGGTGCACCAAGAAATATCCAAGTGTAGCCTGGCGCCCGGCATCCATAAGTGTTTAGTGCTCACCTGTGAGTGTGCAGATTAAACAGACCCACCGCGCACCGGTATCTGGCAGTGTAGACATGAGGAAGCCACCGAATCCTGGCATCCAGGTACTGCAGCGGAGTAAGTCTTAACCCGTCTTCCTCCCGGTTTCCTGGTGCGCACAGGTCCTACGATCTGGGCGATCTCCAGGGTGATGAGAGCGTCTTTTGTACGCTGATGACACCGTGGGTGGCTGGTGGCCTCTGGATAGCTTCAGGATGGAGGCTCACCAGCAAACAGGCGAGATTAGAAGGTCCAAACTGACAGCCTCCCCCGACCCTTGTCTTCAGCAAAGAGAGCTAGAGCTTCAGTTCAGTAACCAAGGGTCCGTGGTGGAGGCCATCAGACCACGCCATGGAACCTCCACACAGTCCCCAGAGTGGGTCTCCAAAGCTTCCTGGTTGGCGAACCAGCATCTCCCATGCAGGTGCTAGGAGGGTGGGGCTCCCAGTGAGGGCGTGGGAGGCCCCCACCACCCCCACCCCACCTTGCCCTGTGTAGCTCTTCCCCTGCCTGTCCTGAGCGGCATCCTGTATAGCAAACCAGCAGGAGTCAGTGAAGCTCCAGCCTAGCTCTGTGATTTGTTCTAGCATATCCTCGGCCCTGGGTGGGGGCGGTGGGAACCCCCCGGAATTCATAGCAGATCCATCAGAAGCACAGGCCTGGAGGGTTGGGGGTGCTTCCTGGGATGGAGCCCTTAACCTTTGGTCTCTGCTGACCCCAGTAACCATGCCGAACTGAACTGGAGAGTTGAGAGGAGGGGTTGGGGCGGGGTTGTGCGTTAGGAGACGCGTTGATCTGGTACATTGTGTCTCATCCCCTTTAGTCTTTAAAACAAGTACACGAAGCTGCCACTGTCATTGTCCTGGTTTTGCAGAGGAGGAAACTGAGGCACCCGGACGATGCATCCTTAGATGATAGACCAATGATGAGGGAGAATCAGGCCCCAGGGCACGCCTCTGAGATGCTCAAAACTCCACCTGGAACCCCGTGCGGGGCCGGTACGGAAGAGGCAGGCCCACAACACCCCAGATCCGCGCCTCTTCCATGACCCCCGAGAGAGACGCACAGGGCTCCGTTTATTCTGTAAGTTATGGAAGCGCATTCACTTTACTGTCCGCTCGAGGCCACGTGCAGATCCTGTTGCCAGCAATGACCATTTGCGTTCGTGAATCCCGTAGCCACGAGCTGAACAACTGAACCTGTTTGGCCAGCAGGGAAACTGAGGCACAAGGAGACTGAAGTTCAGGGCCGAAGTGGTTCCCCAAGGCGCACAGCTGGCAGCGTCCACCCTGGGATGGGAGCCCAGCGCCCTTGAGCTGGACAGTCCGTCCAGCCCTCTCTCTCCTCGTTTTACTCCCCTGGAGACCGGGGACATGTGAAGCAGGACTCAGTGTCTCTATTTTGGCGTCACTTTGTTAGGACCAAACTGAAGCCAGGACAGGCTCTAAGGGGCAGGCTAGGCCTGAGGTTTAGTCTCTAGGAAAGCTGAGGCACTGGGAGCTCCCGCAGGCAGTGTAGCTCGACCAATCAGAAAAAAAATCCCCGTAGCCCCCCGCCCGCGCCAGACCTGAGCCAATCTGGATAGGGATGCGAGGTTTAAAAGTCCCGCACGCATGTATGGTTTAACCAATCAGCTATGCTGTTACAGGAACAAAGAACCGTCTGTATAAAAGTAGATGTGATTCAGAGCTCGGGCTCTCATCAAGACTCCACTGCGCTGGATGAGACTTGAGCCCTAGGTCGAGCTAGCAATAAACCCCTTTATGCTTTTGCATTGCTGTGGATGTCTTATTCTCTCAGTTTTGGGGACTCGGACACTGGGCATAACATCTTGGTCTTTCCCAGTGGTGCCAGTGGTAAAGAACCCGCCCCCCAATGCAGGAGACGTAAGAGATGTGAGTTTAATTCCTGGGTTGGGAAGATCCCCTGGAGAAGGAAATGGCAACCCACTCCAGTATCCTTGCCTGGAAAATCCCCATGGACAGAGGAGCCTGGTGGACTACAGTCCATGGGGTCTCAGAGTCGGATACGCCTGAAGCAACTTAGCATAGTGAAGCACGATCTTCCCAGCTCCACGCAGATGAACGTGCTCAAGAAAGGACTAATAACTGAACGAGTTAAAAACCACCTCGAAGTGGAGAATGTCTGGATGGTTCCAGTTTGGGCTGCCTTTCATTATGAGCAGTGTTCCTCCGAAAGGTATCTTCTCCGCACAGGCTCCCAAGAGGGCAGAGGAGTCACTGCCATCGACGGGGCTGCCCATAATGGCAGCATTATTCATGTAAAATTGGGCAATTTCTGCATGGTAAGTTACAATGGCTCAGCTGCAGGCTCCTGTGCTAATTGGTGAATGGCGCTCCCGCCTGTTTCCGCAGAGTCTGCTCTTGTTTCTGTGGTAAACGTGGGGCCGCCCCCACTCACAGGCGCCCTCCGTGTGGCCCGGGTTCTGCAGGGCTCTGAACCCCAGCATCACCTGGAACTGAGCTGCTCTTTAAAGGACCACGGAGCCCCACCAGGGGCGAAGGTGGCAGAGCTGACCCTCGAAGGCCGAGAGGCCGGGACCAGAGAGAGGCCTGGATAGCTGGGGGCACTTATTGCCCCTGATGAGTCCATTTGCAGTGACATCAGCAGGTGCTTTTGCCCCTTGATTATAGGCACCTGCAGCTGACGGCGTTTTCCCACAACCCGCAGGGACATTTGCCCATCTCACCCGATCCTGTGCAGCAGAAGCAGTCATAAGAAGCCTTGCGTGTCTATCTGGGCCGATTGGGAAGCTCAGAAATCTTCCCTCTTAAAACACAGCCACTAAGACACACAGACCAACGCAGAGGTCACGTGTAAGTCTGTGTGAGCTCCTGCGGAAGTCCGGCTGAGCTCTCAGCCAACTGCCGGCATCAACAGAGGAAACAACCTGGACGTCCAGCCCAGGACATTGAGGCTTCAGGTGAGAGCAGCCCAGCCAACATCCACCCTAAACCACACTGGAGACTAAAGTAAGAGCCTCTCAGCTGAGCCAGGCAACGCACAGAACCCTGGGAGAGAAGGATAAATGAGTGTTTAAGCCTGAGTGCTGGAGGATTTTGTTATGCAGTAGCACAGAACCAGAGCAACCCCTGGAAACTGGCATTACTTTCAAGTGGGGAAAATCTAACATTTACTGTACACTCTCCAGGGTGGCTCAGATGATAGAGTCTGCCTGCAATGCAGGAGACCCGAGTTCAGTCCCTGGGTCAGGAAGATCCCCTGGAGAAGGGAATGGCTGCCCATTCTAGTATCCTTGCCAGGAGCATCCCACGGACAGAGGAGCCTGGCTGGCTACAGTCCATGGGGTCACAAAGAGTTGGACACAGCTGAATAACACACTTCGCGAGGAGTCAGACATTCCGTATGGTGGTTTATGTCATTCATTCATTCCCTCATTCAACAAACCCTCACAATATCATGAAATCAGCATTACGTTTTAGAAATGACAGGTAGGTTTTGTGGCAAATTCAGGCTGAAGTCCCAGCGACCTGACGCATCGAAGGTTTACGTCTCTGGTGTGCAGCGTCAGTCCAGACTGCGCTCCACACAGCCGTGCCTGGACCCAGGCCCTGGAGCCCTCGGCCTTCTCAGCTGTCAGACGGGGAGAGAGGCTGCAGATCTGCACGCGGGCTTCTCACGGTGCATCACTTCCCAGCCTCCCACAAGGCCGCGCCTGCTTTGTGTGTCTGGGGAGTACCCACGCCCACACAGCCTAAGGAAAGGTGAAGCGGAGGTAATCTACCCCCGATCTTCTCCGGCTTTATGCGGGGGTGGGAGGGACACCCAGGCTGGGGAGCCCACGTTCATGGCTGTGGTCAAGGCGTTAGTGAGTCGGTGGTAGAACCAACCTGTTTGGCTCCAGATGCACCACCAGGGCCTCTGGGTACAGCTGGAATTTTTCTTTTCTTTAAAAAAGATGATCATTAGAGTAGTAACAGAGGGGTGAAAGCGGCCAGTTGGTGGAGCCCACAAAAATAATGACCAGGACTGGCTGCTGTAAACACCAGAGTCCCGGAGGGAATGAAAGGGGCTTTGTTGAGAGGTCTAAACCAGTTGCGGGTCCTTTGAAACTGTAAAGAGGAGAAGCTCAAGGCTGCGTGCTATGCTTAAAAGCCTCGAGCATGACAGCCCGGCAGCTTCCCGGGTGCTTGGCCAATTTAAAGGAGGTTTTTTTTTTCCCCCTCAACTGCGGCCTGCTGGGGTTTTCTGTTTGTCCGCTGAAATGGCCCCATAGAAACCTTTGAGAAGGTCTTGAATGCCTTTTGGAGGCTGACACAGAGGCACAGAGTAGTGTAACGACTGTTCCAAGTGACCCAGATAAGCGCAGACATGGCTGGAGGAGGGCAGCGGGCGTCAGTAGGAGACCCACCCACCCATCCATGGGTCAGAAGCTGCGGGGCTGCAGGCCTGCACCCAGACTCTGGGGCTTTAGGGCGGCCTCAGAAAGCCCTCTGGAGTGGGGCAGGGTGTGGGGCTGGGATCGGTTTTGCTTCAAAGCTAACACTTCCTCCCCCAACAACATCTTCAGTCCTCGTGAGCCAGCTGCCCGAGGGGGCGGCCGAGGGTTGACCAGGCTGGATGCTCAGGTCCACAGAGGCCCCCAGGGTCAGTACGGGGATCTGCTTCTCCCCGGTCCAGGACCAGGAGTTTCCTGTATTAATGGCTGAACTTGGGCCTTGCGAGCTGTGCTAACGGCTCCCCCACCCCAAGCCTTCCAGTGGCTCCTCCTGAGATTTCCCCTGGACCAGATGGGCTAAGATTCCGCCAGCCTTCGAGGAAGAAAATTGCCCCCCGCCGCCACCCAGCTCAGGGACTCCGGACAGCTCCAGGCTGGGCTGCAAGATGGGGCGACAGCTGTACGTGTGGGTTGGAGAGAAGCCTTAGGCTGTGGACACACACCACACACTCAGGAAGTGTGAGCAGGAAGGAGAAGGGGAGGGGGGAAGAAACTCCAGATGGTTTGGAAAGGGGAGGAGGGAGGAAGCGGAGGTCGGCGGGGAGAGCCAGTTGGAAGGATGGAGGCAGGAAGGGCAGACAGGATGGGTCCAGTCCTGGCTTCCCGGCTGTGTGCCTGGGGGCTCCCCGAACCTGCCCCCCGGCAGAGAGTGGGCCTGGGCGTGACGCATCAGCAAGTGTGCCGCGGGGTCAGATAATGTGGCTATCTGCACCAGCCCTGCAAGACCCCTTTTTGGTTTAAACCACCGGCAAGCTGCAAAGACATTTTCCACATTTTAAAGACAGCGAACTTTTGGTTGCTGAAGGGAAGGGATAGTTAGGGACTTTGGGAAGGTTATGTACACACTGCCGTATTTAAAATGGGTAACCAGCAAGGACCTATTGCCTAGCACGGGACTGTAGCCCACCAGGCTTCTCTGTCCATGGGATTCTCCAGTCAAGAATACTGGAGTAGGTTGCCATGCCCTTCTCCAGGGCATCTTCCTCACCCAGGGATCAAACCCAGGTCTCCCGCACTGCGGGCAGATTCTTTACCATTTGAGCTTCCCCAGGAAGCCCATTGCACAGGGAACTCTGCTAATGTTGCATGCTAGCCTGGATGGGAGGGCGTTGGGGGAGAATGGATACATGTATATGCATGGCTGAGTCCCTTTGCTGCTCATCAGAAACTACCAGAACATTCTTAATGGGCTAACCCCAATACAAAATAAAAGGGTTAAAGTTTGGGGAAAAAAAAAGATGAGAAAGTTAACTCGTATAAACAAGAGTGATGCCTTAGCGCCCTAATGCTTCCATAACAAATGGCCACAAGCGAAGAAGCTTAAGACCAGACACATTTTTTATTTTACGGGTCCAGTGATCAGACGTTGAACACAGGGCTCATGGAACTAACGTCAAGCTGTGGGCGGGGCTGGTTCCTGCTGGAAGCTCTGGGGAGCTTTCTTGCCTTTTCCAGCTCCCAGGGGTGCCTGCATTCCTTTACTCATGGCCCCTTCCTCCATCTTCAAATCCAGCCACTCTTCCAAGCCACATCTCCCCACACCAGGCTCAGAAAGCTTTTCTGCTTTTAAGGGCCAGTGTGATGGGATGGGGTCACCAGGATCCTCTGGGACCGCCCTTCTGCTAGGTCAGGTAGAGACGTGACAGGTTCCAGGGACAGGTTCCTCTCCAGGTTCCAGGGGAGAGGGGCCTTGACTCTGCCTTCCAAGGTGGGCTCTACAAACTGTGTAAGATGAAGCCAAAGGCCAAGCAGCTGTGCTCAAGCAGAGGCTGGTTTTCTGCTCATAAACCTTCAGGTGGGAAGGGGGCGTGGGACCTGATTCAGCTGGGCTAACCTCTCCCGTGGCAGGGCATGAGGCTTGGAGTCCAAGTGAGATCCACCAGCTCCTTTCTATGGGTATTTGCGGCGACCCTTTCCTGTGCTGGGACATGGTTAGGTAACCATCGTCCTGTGACCCTGCTGGAGCTCAGTGATCTCTGTGCATCTGACAAGTGAACGGAGGTCGCCAGGGCAGGGTCGGGGCCTCGGGATGAGCTGACTCTGAGCCCACGCCATCCTTAGCAGCAGCGTGGTCTTGCCAGTTTGTCTCCCTCCTCAGTTGCCACATCTCAAAAATGGGTACCTTTATCCACCTCCTTCATCCACGCGCTTGGAGGTGACAAGGCACATGGCGATGACCCACAGTGTACCCAGGGTCCCACGCCCCAGGGCCTGCGAGGAGAGTCAGGCCCCCGGACCCCCGGGTCAGCGCAGCGTGTTCATAAGCCCTTCCATAAGCCCTTCCCTCCTTGGAGTCAGCAAATAACAAGGAGAATCCAGTTGGCAAGACTGAAGCACAGTGATGAATATGGATGACTCATTGAGTAATCAAACACCCGGATTCCTTTCCAGAAGAAGGGATCGCAGCTTAATTTTCCACCACAGACTTAAATTCAAATCAGTCATTATTTAACGCTGGGACAAGGCACAGGAGAAGGACATATTTTCAGCTTAATGTCTCTTTGTTAACAAGCGTGGCTGACTCCCCGACGGTGCGCGTGCCCCGGTAAGGCTGGGTTTCTTTTTCTCTCTCTACTTGTGCTGAAGAGCGGTGCCCTTGAAATGGCGGTGAAAGGCCACTCCCATTCTTGGCTTGTGCCGACGTCCTGCCGATGTCAGGACGTGTCTCCTCTCTCCTCCAGAGGCATCATCGCTTCCCACCCACCCTGGTGCCGGATCTGCTTGTGTCTCCAGACACATCCAGACTGTCTGGCTTCAGGTCCTGCCCTGCCATTTCTCAGCTGTGTGACCCTAGCTGTGTTACTTAACCTCTCTGAGTCTCAGTTTCCTCATCTGTGAAGGGCGAATGATGGTAGTTCCTGCAGCCTAGGTCACCGTGCAGATTGCCACGTGCAAGATGCTTAGAAAGGCGCTCACGCAAAGGTCACACCCGTGGTAGTTCAGTCACTCAGTCGTGTCCGACTCACCATGACCCCATGGACTGTAGCCCGCCAGGCTCCTCTGTCCACGAGATTTTCCAGGCAAGAATACTGGAGTGAGTTGCCATTTCCTTCTCCAGGGGATCTTTCCCAACCAGGGATTGAACCTGGGTGTCCAGCTTTGCAGGCAGATTCTTTACCAGCTGAGTCACCAGGGAAGCCTGGGTCACACCTATAAATGTCACATATTAACATCATGCTGCTATTGTTATTATCACTAATACAGCCAGCCACCAAGACCACATATTCTATGCCCAAGGCTCTCTCAGCCTCTCCACACTCATTGGCAATGTCAGGCTTCACCCCTGGGCTATTGCCCTGGCCCAGGTGGCCTCTCAGATGGAAAATGTGGGCTCACCAGGAGGAGCTAAGACTCTGCAATGGGCTGTCAGGGCCCTCACAGCCTCACCCTGCCCTGCAGAAGGGCTCACCCCCCCCACCCGCTGTGCACTAGACTCACTGGAAGGCCCACCATCTCCCAAACAGGCTATGCTCTTTCAGTTCTCTGAGGCTTTGCACACACTGTTCCCTGGGCTCTCAATGCTTATCCACTTATCT